>NC_135479.1:74337253-75773087 GCF_052094955.1 Ictidomys tridecemlineatus
GTGGGGAACTAGAGACCCACTCAAGGCCTCAGCTTACTTGCTTATTGCCATCTCCACCAGGTAGCTCTGAAGGCTGCTTTCCCACTACAGCCCCAGCTTTAAGAGGGCCTGACCAAAGTCTCACAGGACAGATTTGCCTTCTCCCACTTTTGTTCTCCCCAGCATCCCAACCCCTCCCATTCTCTCCCTGGAGCACATGGAATTTTGAAGGATAAGGAAACAGCTCTCACAAGTGACAAAGCTGGTCTCCAACCACCACTCGGATATCCTCTAGCCTCCCAGTCAATAGCTTGGAACCATGCAGGGTGAGGCGGGTGCCCCCAGCTCTGGGGCCATGGGCTGGGAAGATGGAATGCACCTTTGGGTCCTATACAAAGAATGACAGGGAGTGATAGAAAACAAAAACAGGGGAGCTTGAGTCACACAAAAGGGCCCTGGGGTGGAGAGCCACATGGAGGCAAAACCAGATGGGGGTCAGCTGGGAAAATAACTCAGTCGGTAGAGGGCTTGCCTCACATGCACAAGGCCTTGGGTTCAAATCCCAGCACCACAAATAAATAAATAAATAAATGGTGAGGGGCTGGCAAAGGAACTAGCCACTTGGTAGCTAGGGGAAGCTCAACAATCTGGTACCTGGTAGGCAAAGTTGAGCTCTGAGATGCTGCGCCCTCTTCCTGGCACCTCCACTGCAGCAGCACCAACCACCTCCTCTCCACTGGCCCCAGTGATGCATACGAGACTGTGGGTACAAGGCAGGCAAGAAGTATGAGGCTGTATCAAAGGCTCCCTTCAAAGTAACCCAGTAGTCCCTCTCCCCACCCCACTGCCAAATGGTTTTTCTTTTCCCATGCTCCATGAAACACATTGGGATTCTCTTGTTTTGGTACTTCTTAAGGCACATTAGCTGGCCTTGGCATCTGAGAATTAATATTTGTGGTTTAACCATTCAAGTGCTACCCCAAAGAGGCTCTCAACAAGGAAGAGTTGATCAAACCTCTGTTATGGCATAAATTTAAAGGAGCCCTGTAAGGCTGGTGTGGCGGGTGGTCAAGCTGAAGAGTGGGCCTAGCCAGCCACCCTGTCTTCTACCAACACCTCATGGCATAGTACCCACCCACAAAGTGGTAAAAACTTGATCTCGAAAAAAATCTGAAAGTCTCCAGTCAGATCTGAGGGTAGAAGTGAACAGCCTAAGAAAATGCTGGTTATCAGCCAAAAGTTAGGGAAAATTAATTTCCAGAACATTAAGTCTCAGCGGCTCTATTCCATGACATTGTCACAGTCACTGCAAACACTCAGGGAAAACAGAACAAGTAAAGTGTGAACTACTCAGGGGAGGTTCCAGTCAGAATATATTTTAATCAGTTTATAAATTACTTTGTAACCCATGTAAGTCTTAAAGTTCTGGAATCATTAACAGTCCATAAAGTCTCCTTAGGTTTTTCAGTCATAACACATTTTAGAGAAAACTCCATGCTCTTGCAAAATAGTCCTTGTTTAAAATACCTATTGGGTCATTTGCTTAGCATGCACAAGACCCTAGATTCAATCCTAAGCACCACAATCAATCAATAATAAAATACAGATTGTGGGGTCTCATCAAAGGCCTTCTGAATCCACATCTCTGAGGGTAGAATCAGAGACCTATTCTCTCTCCAAGTTACCCTGATATTCAATCAGGTTTGGGCCACTGATTGTGGCCACCACCTCTAGAATGTCCCACATGTGTACCTTGGGACCCTGAACCACTGACCAGGTTACCATGACTAGAACCTCAGTAAGCCATGAGCCCTGGGGAGGCGGCAGGGTTCCTAGAGGCTGGACAGAGAAGTCTGGCATTCTACAGGTGTGCCACAAGTATACCTCCTGAGAGCCCAGCAAGACCAATACTTGGGTAAGGACAGCTGATGAGAAGGCTAGCCCCTTATCCCAGCTATTTGGATCTGGGAACCCTACTTAGCACCACTATATCCACTATCACTCAGAAAGTCAGATAAGAAGACCTAACCAGAGCCAAGAGGCAGAGTTACCAGTCCTCTCTGCCCCACACAGGCCCTGGAAGAACCCCAAACCAGTGACCTGCAGGTATGTGCAGAGAAAGCCAAGGTGGGTACTTCAATGCCTCAGTGGCAACCCCAGCACTAAGGCATTAGAACCAGAATCAAGGAAACAGGGAGATAGAAAGCAGATGAGTAGCAGGTAGTAAACCCTGAGTAAGAAAGTCAGCCATAGAGCCCTCCCATGTTGAGTCCAGCCAGCTCACCTGCTAGAGACCTCATACTCCTGGGCATCCACAGCACAGGGCACTCCAGCCACCATGACCATGCCCAGCACATCCTGCACATGTTGGCCCAGGTTGGAGCCCCTGATGGTGACACGGGTACCTCCATCTATAGGCCCAGTCAGTGGTTCCACCTGTTCCAAGACAAGGACTGCTCACCTCTACCCACCTCTGTAGACTTCTGGCAGTCTGCAGAGGCAAGCCCAGCCTCCCACCTTTAGGTTCCCTGAATTCATGGCACAGGCACAACCCTCCCACCAAATACAGCACTGAGGAAGGGATGTGCTAGCATTTCAACATACTGAGTGGATGAGAGGTGCAGGGCACTGGGTGGCCACAGCCTCAGCCTTTCCACAGGCTTCCTGGGCCACACAACGTGGATATTCTCCATCACACCACACACAACCATATTGGGGCATGGCAGTTTGGCAGCGGCTACAGTCCCAGTGGCCCACAGAACAGTTATATAGTATCACTGGAAGTAGCAAAGACAAATGTGAGAGGCAGGCCCAGAAGAGCCTTGCTACCACCAACCCACCCCAATTACCAGTGAGTAGCTCACCATGCAGCCCATCAGCACTGTCTACACGCAGGCGGCCAGCCCGACGCAGAAACAGCCCCACCTGGAGCTCTGGCTGCAGAGCCTCATAGCTAAGCTGAAAAAGTAGGAGTGTGATCACAGCCTAGGGTTGGGGTGCTCAGAAAAGGACTAAAATGACTAGTTATGGTAACACAGGATCAGAGATCAAAATTGGGATGCAGGGACCCCATAGAGTGAAACAGTTGGAGGTAGGAGGCAGAACAGGAATGGAGGGGCTCTCTGGGATTTCTATTTACAGGTCAGCCTCAATGCAAAGACCCCATGTGACACAGAGTTAGAGGTAGGGTACCCATCTGTTTTCCAGGGTCAAAACATGGATTGAGTCAAGCATGATGTAGCCAGCCTGTGGCCAGTGCACCCTTGCCCACCCAAGTTTCTGTGGTTTGCACCTGGTGCTGCTGGCACGTGACATGGCACATGGTATCTGGAGGCAGCTCACACTCAACACGGGCCTCAACCACCACTTCAAAGCCCTCCAGCTCCAATACACACTCATTGTCTCCTGGGCTATCCTGGGGGCAGAGAACACAGTTGGTGGGGCAGTTTTGGGAACAGGCCCCATGAGTCACATGGGTCCACAGGACAGCTTCTGAGTTATAATTGGGACCCAGGGCCACACCCTCTTTTTGCTCCCCAGGAGTAGTGTAGAATTTGACAACAGCCAAAAAGCCTGCAAGGACAGCTGCAAGCAGGACACACACACCTGGAAAAGGCGCAGATTCCTGCCTTGCAGATGAATTTCTTGTTCCACGTGGACTGGCATCAATGTGGAGCCCTGAACACTCTCTACACAGGGGCAGGAGCTTGGCCCCCAATTCACCTCTCCCTGCAGGTACCAAGAGCAAGGCAATCTATGGACTCCATGCTGCCTACCTCAGGCCTCTGTCTTGCTGGACTTCAAGAGCAAGACCCTGCCCCTGCCCTTCCACTGGGAGAATCACAAGGCAAGAGAGGGGCTACATTTCCCCAATTCCCTCCCGAGGCCTCCTTCCTGGGCTGGACCTCACCAGCTCCCAGAGCCCGGGGGTGTCGTACTGGTAGTCGAGGCTGGACAGGAGGATGAGGGGGGCAGGAGGGCCCTCGTGCTCTGCTGAGTCTCCATCACCTGAGAGGAGGGTGGAAGTGGAGAAGGCGGGCGCGTCACCCCCTGTCCACTCGTCGGCCTCGGGCAGCTCGCCACCTTCTCTCATGAGCCAGTCCAGAGCGGGCTTCGTGGAGCCAGTGGCCCCTGGGAAAGTGGTGGCAGGTACAGTGCCAGGGGGCTGATCCAGGGCCACCATGGAGGGAAGGGTCTCAGGGCCAGGTTCTGCAGGGGGCATTGGTGCTGCATCTGAGGGTGATGGATGGGAGGCCGAGAGGTCCTCAGGTGTGGCTGCAGGTCCCAAGTTAGTGGGGGCAGGAACAGTGGTTCTAGGTATGATAGGGAGGTTGGGAAGGAGGGGCTTCTCATGGAAATGTGATTCTGAAGAGGTGGGGGAAGGAATGGGACCAGGACCTGCCCATGGCCCCCAGGGGCTGAGCAAAGAAGGTCTGGCCCCAGTTGGGACATCTGAGTCTGTGGCTCCTGGGTCCACAGGAAAAGTGTCAGGTACAGGAGTGACTGTGGATGCAGGGGCGGTGGGTGGGAAGAGGGTGGGTATATCTCTTGCAGGGGGTGCTAGGGAGAGAAGCGGGCTCTGAAGGGGGAGGCAGAGAAAGACAGGAAGGGCCACTCAGCAGGCAGATGCAGGAGCAGGAGGCAGGCAGGCAAAGGGTATGTTAAAAGGAAAGGAGACCAAGGAAAAGAGAAACAAAAACAGCCCATTAATTCTCCAAAGGAGAAACACAGAGGGCAGGCTCCAGGGGTGTCTGTGCTGAGGTGGGGCACGAAGGCCACACCTCCCGCCTCTCAGCTACAAATGTCCTCTCCTGAAACAGGATGGACGGATCAGCAGCCATTCTTTAGTGAGTCCGTCACACACAGCAGGTTGGGCGTTCAGGACACAGTCTCACATGGGCAGGCAGACACACAGACCCCGGGCCATCAGAAAACCCTCACACTGGGGACCCAAAGCCCATGTGTGGTTCATCCTGGGGTCCCACTCACCTGTTTGCTCATCACCATGGGCCCAGCATCACATGAGGCCTTATGTGTGCACAGGTGCTGCCAGACACACCAGTTACACCCCCAGTGGCTGCTCACGCAGGCCTGGCACCTGCACAGAGTACAACCATGGGGCAGAGATCACCACAGGGGAGCTCAGAGCTGAGGGACAGGATGAGGAACTCACTGTGCAGATGGGCGAAGCTCAGTGACTGCCATACAGTCGTAGAAGGAAAGGGAAGCTTTGGTGATTACCACGTCGCCAAATCTGAGCTCTACACTCACGGAGATATGGTCTGCAAAGTGGGAGAGAGGCCCAGGGCTAAGGAGTGGGGAGGGCACTCAGACCCAGAGTTAACATGCTGAGACCACACAGAGGTGGTGCTACCATCCAGAATGGGTAAAGGAAACCAGGGTCAGAGAAGGCAGTCTACAGGGCACAAAATAGACATTCTAGGGTTTGGGGCATCAGTGAAGGGACTCAGAGAAAAGCATCAATTCAAGGTTCTTGTGCCTGGATTCACACCTCACCCTGACCACACCCTTTGAAACAAAATAAGAGCAGGGTAGGGCTCCCCAGTTGTGGGACTGGCAGCTTTTCTCACCCACCGGTTCCTCTTTGCAGCACTGGGGCTTCACTAGGGTCTGGGGAGGGGCACATCACACCAGATCCAGTCAGCAGGGCAGGGCTCTGATGTTCCCCAAAGTGGCAAGAATATGACTCCCCCGGCCACAGGGGTGGCAGGTTCGGCACTGACAGGAAAACCTGCCAAGAAAGGCCAGCACACACTTTTAAGGCCCCACTACGGCTTAGTAGGTAGATCAGGGCTCATTAAAGGGTACCCAATGTGGGCTGGCACCAGTACCTCCACCCCAAAACCTCACAAAATCCTTCTGAACTGGGTTGATAACAGATGGAGAAATTGAGGCCCCAAAAGGAGTAATTATATAAGGCCATGTGGTATTTAGTACATCTAATACCAAAATGCAAGGTCCCATCCCCAAAGCCCTCCCCTCAGGGGCCCTGCCTACTCTGGTCACTCACCTCCCTCCTCTCCTCTCGGCTGATGTTGGCAGGACTTATGGCTGCCACTCGCAAACAGACCACCTCAGTTTGGAAGCTCCATAGCCACTGCTCTGGCCCTTGGCCCCTTGAGCACTCTGAACGGCGACTACACCTGAGCAAGAATGACCAGTACCTAATCTGTGACGCTCAAGAGCCCACTGGGCATTCATAGGGCAGGGACAACTACAATACTGAGGCTCTAGGCAGGCCCTTTCAGTGATAGATAACACCAGGATCCTGTGTCTGTCCTGGTAGGACAGTGATGCAGATAGGGTGGATGATAGGGGTGTCTAAAGGTCAGAGTTTAAGAGTCAAGGGCCAAGGGTCAAGAATCCTGGATGAGACAATTATACAGTAGCACTTCAGGCATGAGGCTGGGTCAGGAGGGGTCAGGAAATGGTGGAACACTAACCTGCCGAGTAGCACACACCACCCACAGTAAGGATCCCTGTGAGCAAGGCAAGATGCACAGTCCAGATGCTGAGCACAGGAAGCCACAGGAACCTTCACAAGCTGTGACAGCAAAGAGGACCTGAGGCCAGCAATCCAAACACCAGTGGCTCACCCACATGTGGGTCCCCAGCCCCACCCAGAGGACCCTCCCAGCAATCATGCCCTTGCTTATGCCTGACACTCACTGTAGTCTGGGTCAAAACATACAGGTGCTCAAAAGTCCCATCAAAGGTGAGGTCTCTGCTCACTGCAGACCCCTGCTGGATGCTCCGTATGGAGTATCGTTGGCCATCACTTCCCGAGCCCAAATAGACCTGAAATTAAAGACCAGGAATTGGTCTGGCACCAATTCCAGGGCCACAAACCCAAAGCCTTCTCCCATTCACAATTTAAGCAATTTACAGATAAAATCCCCTCCTAGGAAGTCACAACTCATTGCAACCAGTCCCAGAGTGAATAGAAGAGTTACAGGTAAACCCATCCATTTCTAGGAAGAGGAACACAGATTATCTCTCCCAGCCCAGGTCTTGGGGACATATCTCAGCCTCAAAGAACACTGGGGTACCTCCACATAGGCTGGGTTCTCTAGAAGCCTGTTCTCTCTAGATCCTGGAACAGGGCTGGTACTTCCTGTAGACTCACACTGTGCAGCTGTCCTTGACTGTCACCCAAGAAGGCGATGGTGTGTCCATCCTCCACGGTGACTGCCACAGCTGTTAACTGAACCCCTGGCAACTCTAGAATTGGTGTGGCTTCCAATGGAACATGGCTGGCCATAGGGCTGGGTGTGTGATCTGAGCCACAGGGATAAGCATCCGGGGTGTCCTGCAGGCAACAAGAAGAATTGATTAAGTCTCTCACTAGATAAACTTCCTGCCCCATCCTTCCTGGACAACCTCCTCCCAGCCCAGTCTCTCTACCAGACCTCCCTGACAACCCTAGCCTGGGCAGCACCTGCCACAACTACATCCTTATCACTAACTCAATGCACTTAATCTATTACTGCCATAGACAGTTACCAATGGCTCCTTTCCCTCTTTTGATTCCTCATCCAATGCCTGCAGCCGCATCTTTTCCCATCCCTGGCCTGGGAGCTGCTTCCTCTGATCTCTGTGTTCTGCCTTCTCCTGAGCCATTTCCTAAAGCTGGCCTCCTCACCTCCCAGACCACTGGCTTAAGCCCTCTGCATTTCTCCCTGACTCAGTCTTGCTATGAGCAATTTCTTCCCTTCTGTATCCATCCAAAGACTACAGCCCCAAGTCCCAACCTCTTCTTCATCTCTTGCTCCAGAACCTAAAACAATGTCTCATTTCAACATTTCTGCTCTTATCCTAGAACCTCAGCCCACCTCTACAATGCTACTTCTTCAACATTCTGTTCTAAGCCCATCCTGGTACTATTTTCTGCCACCCTGAATGCTCTGCTGTGTTGAGAGGCCCCTTCATCACCTAGACCCAAAGGAAGTACCTAGTACTTGCTAACCTGATCATTCCCTGCCCCACTACCAGCTTCCTTTCAGGCTCCCTGGGTACCTTCTTGGCTGCAAGTGCCTGGCCAGTGGCTTTGGAGAAGGGCAAAGGCCAGGCCATGCTGGAACTCACCACAGGCAGCTGATCACAGCAGGAATTGACATCATACTCAATGTAGGCCACCTCAGTCCCATCCTCAGCACGGCCCTTCTGGGTGTAGCAAGCATCTCGTGTATGATTAGCAAGCCGGTCCACCTCATTCAGAGGGAAGGCACAGAGTGCCGAGGCTCCAGATGCCCCAGTAGCCACAGATGGGGGCCGACCCACAGTGGGGGGAGCCACTGAGGAGAAAGCTGCAAAGAGCACTTCCCCACGGGCCACCTCCTGGGACACAGCCACAGCTGCAGCCTGGATCAGCCCATAGTGGCCACCCTGGCAGGCCAGAGGCAACTCTACATAAGAGTAATAGTGCTGGTCCCAGAGGCACACTCTAGACACATAGGCTCGAAAAGCTCTAGACTGAGCCTGCAGGTCCCGTCGCAGGAACAGAAAATAGGCATTGGTCCCATGTGCAAAGGCACTCACAAAGTGGTGGCTGTACTCAGAGAGGCGGCCCACTGCCAGCTTGGCTGTCTCTTCATAGGAGAAGGCAGCTTGGGGGTCTGGTGGCTGCAGGGCCCGGGTTGTAATAGGGGGGATACCACCCCCGACACCTCTGCTAGTATATCCCCGCCCTACAAACAAAAGGGGCTCCCCTGCTAACCCCTGGGCCACCAGCCCCACTGTGCTGACTGCAGGGTCATTGGCAGCCACATACTGAGTGTCCCCGGGCCGCTCTGGTCTCAGGAGCAGCTGCCCAAGCTGTCCCAGTCTCCGCTGCTCACAGACACCCTGGTGCACACTCCCGCACACTACCAGGGCTCCTGGGCTCACCAGGAGCAACTGGTTGGGGTTGTTGGTAAGCTGGGCCTGGGGGCACTCATCAGACATCACAGGCGGCAGGCAATCCCTGCTATCTAGCACAGGACCTGTGGACACTGTGGCCTCCAGCTGCAGCCCAGGGCTCAGTTGAAACAGGAAGTTGGTGGCCCCTAGATAGAGGGTGCCTGATGTGGGGTCCCTCACCAAGTGCTGCAGATGTGTGCCATTGGGAGTGAAAGCAGCTGGTGGAGATGGCTGGAGAGTGAGGACCCACCCAGCCCAGAGTGTCTGGAGAAGAGCTGGGCCAAGAGCAGGCATGATCACCTATTAGGAAGAAAGGTTGAATGGGATTCATGTGGCCAGCAGAGTGCTCTAACATGACTAATAAGGGATAGGAATTGCCTCCTAACCTGAGGGTAAGCAGAGGAGGACTAGGCTTAGATAAGCACTATGGTCAAGGATGACCCTAGGACCACATACTATCTGGGGAAGAAACAGGAACACTTAACCCTGGAAACTTCAACACCAACCCTTCTCTGTAGGCATTATGCTCTCCAGAGTCCTACATCCACCCCACTCCACCCTCACTCCTGCTATGCTGTGCCACCATATGGATCAAAAAGAGAAGGGCCTCAGGCTGGGGTTGTGGCTCAGTGGTAGAGTGCTCGCCTAGCATGCACGAGGCACTGGGTTCAACCCTCAGCACCACATAAATGTAAAATAAAGATAATGTGTCCACCTAAATCTAAAAAATAAATATTAAAAAAGAGAGAGAGAGAGAGAGAAGGGCCTGGAAGAGATAGGAAAACAAGTGAGGAAAAGGAAGGGGCCAAGAACACTGAGAGGCCCTCTTTGCATGAATGTTGGTTTCCTGGCAAAGTGGAGAGGGAAAACAAAGACTCATGGGCCACTAGCATATCTGAGTAAAGCAAGAACTGGGTGAAGGGCCTTTCTGGCCAGGAATCCAGAAGGGTGATAACCACAGAACCAACAGGCCAGAGGGAAGAGGAATTTCCAGGCTGAGAGGGGTGGGAGGTAAAAGCTTGGGCCCAATCTCAGAGAGCCCTGAGCACAGGTGGGAATAACACCATCCCCAGATGCCTAGGAGTAAAGTTAGACTCACCTGGTAGGGCCAGCTGGATCAGGAGACAACAGCATGACCTAAGTAGGAGTCACCTAGCCAGGGAGAAAGCAGAATATGAATTTGGGGTCTAGGCTGTAGGCATGTGGAAACCCTGGGCTCCCACTGTGGAGGTAACACAAAACTACCCCCTCCCCATTGCCCAGCCTGCCTGTACAGCTAGGCCCAGCCTGGCCCTCAGCCACCAAACACATTCCACAGAGGATGCCTCCTCAGCACCCACATGAGGAGGGGGAGGGCAGCAAAGCCAGGCACCCAAGGGGCCTGGGAAAGGTCAGCTAGTAAGGAGCCACATGGCCATCAGGGCCAAATCAGGCCCCCAACGTGGCTCTCTCACCCAGTTCTCTTCCTCTCAGCACTGTCTACTCTCTATCCTCTGTCCAAACCCTTCCCTGTAGAGGCACCAGAGTATACACTCTCCACACCAGCCAAGGGCCATCCCAGCCCCAATGGGAACCAATACATTGGCAGATACATATTTGTACACACCAACCAGCCTGTGTGCATACACTCACACATAAACACATGGGTACTTGCACATATACATACACACATGCAGATATGATGACTACACACACAGAAACACAGGCACATTCCATGTCCAGACACCACATAAAGTCACATCCATAGACAATCCCTACACACCCAAACACACACATACATGGCACACTCTGCACAGGCACATGTCATACCCAGAGACATAGGTAACACCACCCACATTTAGACAATCACACACACACACACACACACACACACACACACACACACACACACGCTTCCCTGGCTCAACTACTAAGTCCTAGAGAACTGTAGAAGGCTGGCCATCTTTTGCTATTTCCTCCCATGCAGGACAGAGCTGAGCCAGGGCCCAGGGTGTGGGATGAGTAGGGTGTACCCTGAGGAAGTCATCATGCCTGTGTACACCAACCCTCAGTCCATCCTCCATCCCTAGGACCTGACCAAACTTTGGGTATTTGCTCTTCTTACCCTCCAGCTGGGGCTCCTGAGTCCCAGAACCAAGAAACCATGGTAACACCAGCTTTCCCAGACCCCAGTGGTCCCCAACTAGGAACACCAAGCATGCATCCCAAACTGGGAGACAACTCTCACTTGTCTATGCTCAGGCCATGTTGCGCAGCCCTCCCACTACCCGGCTGCCAGGCTGTCTGTGCAGAATGTACCAAGGGTTCTCACTTCCAATGGCCCAGCTCAGCTTATCCCATCAGTGGCCTCAGCAGGGTGCTCTATGGCTGTCCCTATGTAAGCAGGGCTGGGCACAAGGCTCAGAGGAGGGTCCAGCAGCCTGGTGGGAGCAGGGACACAGTGGCCACAGCCTGGCTGGGCACTGCTCCCAAAATAGCTTGGGGGTTTCCATTTTTAGTGTGCAGAGAACAGGGCAGCTCTATGGGAGCGGGAACAAGGCTGCCTCTGTTTGTCACCCAAGGGGGGGTGGGAGGTGGCAGGGAAAGTCTCGAACCAGCCAGAAGCTCAGGACGGTGGCAAGGCCAGGCTGTTTAGGAGCCCCCACCTTGTTTCCACAGAATGGGGGGACAAAATTTCTTCCTCTAGGAAGAGAGTCCACCTGAGGATAGTCAGAGGCCACCTCCTGCACTTGGCTGCTGCCCATTCCTTCTGCCACCTCATGCCAAGGATGTGCCCTGGGCGTAGGGTCCTATAGTTAGACTGACATTCACTGTTTCATTTGCTGGCAAATATTTGCTTAGAGCCTACTGCATGCCAAAGTTCTCCAGGCCTCAAGGGGCAGCAAAAACACACTCACACACATACAAAAAAAAAAAAAAAAACACTCCCCAAATGTGAAATCACAACTGAGTTGAGGGGCACACAGGAAGAAAGAAATGCATGGGAACAGAAGAGCTTCTGACCAGGGCACATAGAAAATCGAAGGCTGACCCACTACAGGGAACAACGTCAGGCTTAATCAATCAGTTTTCCCATGAAGCAAGGCCTTGCACTCTTCCCCGCATACCACGGGCAGGTGGAAGACAAAGGACAGTGACATTTTCTCCTCCATGTTAGGCACACTTATTTTACTTAACCTCTGCCACACAGCACAGAGCAGCCTCCCTAATCTACCCCCACCCCCAACCTCACAAGATTTTCTTTGAACAGAAATGGAGTGCATCTCTCTCTCTCTAGAGCTTTTGGGGTACCCCAGAGCCAAAGGGATAAAGGTCAAGCCCCTAGAGTCCACATCCTCCCCCATACATGCTCTTCATTCCTGCCTGAACTGCAGGCTATTCCACTTCTCCCTGCTGTCACAAGGACTGTTCCCACTACTTGGAATGCCCACTCCTTCTCTATCTCATTAACTCCCACGCCCAGCCATCACCTCCCTGGGGAGCCTTCCCAGTCCTCCCAGGCTCCTGAGGAAGTTGCCTGTGTGGCAGATAGAATGGACACACCCAGTCACCAACCTGGAGTACAGTGCTCTGCCAGCTGGGCTCTGAGCCTCTGATTTCCCAATGATAGAATGATAGTCCTCTGATCAGTAAAAGTGATAATGTGTGTGCCTGGCATTAGTTGCACTACCCAAGAAGACCACTTCTCCCCATTACATCATTCCACACTGGACCTGAAGCTCCTTAAAGACAGAGTACGGCTTTTGATTTGGAGTCACCAGCAACTAGCACAGATATTAGCAGAGGGCAGGGGCTCCCAGCATGGTGAATGAACCTCCATTTCACTTCCAAGGAAATTCTGTCCCTGGGAGAGATATGAGGCTTACACATGCCTCTCAAAGCCACTTGGCCTTAGACAGGGCAAAGCACTGGCTCCATTTTTATTAAACCACCAGGCAAGAGCACATTGAGATGGCTGATTTGAGCCAAACCTTGAGTCCCCAACTTGCACAGGCCGCGATCTCCTGCCTACTCCCCACAACTCAGGCCCTGCCTAGGCTCACAGCCAAAGCCTAACTGCCTGTGCCCAGGCCTGTCTGGCAGGTTTCTTCTGGGCCCATCTCTCTGAACTTCTTCAGCAGGGCCCAAGATTGCTTGCAAAGTTTGCAAAGAGCAAGCACCACCGGAACCTCCTGCAGCTGTCCTCACCAACCAAAAGGGTCACAAATTTGGTCCTCCCACACCTGTATATTTACTTATCTTGTCTGAGAGTTAGTGGGAAACTGGCATGCCCTTTCCATCCTCCTGCCCCACTCCCATGGTCCACCAAAGGGAGAAAATATTCATTGATAGTGGTGCACAATGCCCTCTCTCTTTTCTGGGTGTTGAGTAGAGTGAAGGGAGCCACCATTTACCAGCCACCCACGATGACCCGACGTGCTCATCAATCATCCGCTGAATTTGAGTGTGGAGAGGGGGTCCCACTCTAGTGTAAGGAGACTCATGGTCCGCCTTTGTCAGCCTCACCAAGCGCAACCTCAAAGGGCTGCTTCTTCTGAGGGAATACCTCGACCACCCCATTCGGCTCTTCCCCCAACCCTCCTCCCTCACTCTGCGGCAAGGAAAAGGACCCCACCAGTGGTCCTGGAAGGGCGGGGAAGGGGCCGGCCGGACCGTACCGCCGCGGTGGTGGTGGCGGCGGCGGCGAGGAGGGGGCGCGGAGGAGCAGCTCCACCTCCTCTGTCTCCCAATCGCGTTACAGGCGGAGCCACCAGAGTTTGCTTTCGCGCTCAGAAGTGTAGTTCCAACTCTCTTGATCCAAGCCGCCCACCACTCACTAAGGCAACCCCTGCCCGACCGGATCGAGGCCTCAGGCCATGCCACTCGGGTCGCGTGGTTTCGTCCCAGTCCCACTGCCCCGGCCCGAGCCCCGCACTCACCACCCAGCCAGCCCGCGGGATGAGCACGCTGAAGCGGGCGCCGGCCGCTCCGGACTCGCTCGGGATCTGCGCGCAGCGGCCTCCCCCGGGGAGGTGGGTCTGGCGAAGCCGCTGCAGTTACCCGGAGACCGAGGGGCGGAAAACTGCGCCCGCTGCCCGCCCCTCCCGCCGCGGCGCTGCCACCGCTGGGAACAAAGGAGACAAAGCCGCGTCGGCCGGGCAGGGCTCCGCTCCTTCCCCCCCTTGCCCGCCGGGCCGCCCTTCCCCCTCCCGCCGCCAGGGCCTGGCCGGAAGCAGCGGGGAAAGCGGGACGCGCAGCCCTGAACCGCCCGGGACCCCGCATTCTATTCCCCCGGGCTTAGTGTTTGCCCACGGATGTGGAATGGGGGGGACAGTTTCCAGCACAGGGGTAATGCTTCACCCTAGAGGTAGCCATGGCAACGCGGACCGCGGGGGGAGGGGGGTGTTAAGGAGTGAAACCTGGAGCAAGGGCGATCCCGCCCCACCCCCTCCGGGCCTCACCTGCGCTCAAGGTTGGCACCGAAATTCGCGGCCCCACCTCCACCCAAAGAGGCCCGGATGGTCGCTGCGGTTTGCACCCCATGTGCTTTTGATAAAGCGCCCCAGCCTCTTTGCCTCACCAGAACCGGGTGAGACCCGCGCCTCTCACCTGCCTGGGCTGTTGGCCCGTGACCACCACCACCAGCCCGCCTCGCCCAGTGCCTGGAGCTCTTTTTTCCTTCTGGTACCGGGATCGTGTAGTCGATCCTCCCCAATTTCCTTTGTCTGAACTCCTAGGCGCCTTGTTTCTCCACTTCACACCTGGCTCTGCCCACCGCTCCTTCTTCCAGATCTCCCCAACAACCAAGCTCTCCTTCCGGCCCCCACCCCTGGCTGTTTGAGAAGAGCTCGGGCTTTGGACCTGAGTTTGCGCCATCACTAAACCGTGTAACCTGACACCCACCACCACCACCTATTTGCTAATCTACAAGTGGGGGTGACAGCTCCCCTAGCAGGTCTGTGAAGCAGGGTACACAGGCTGCGGAGGTGCACAAGCAAGGTCTCACTTCCTTTCCTCTCAGGACTGTACTTTGACTCACCCCAAACTGAGAAACCTTGGGCAAGTCTGGGCTCCCTCACTATCAAACAACTGGGCCTTCCTGAGGAGGAAACCCTGGGCGAAGGGTTTTCTCCTGAGGCCTATTTGTGTCTTAAGCAAAGACCAGGCCCCGCCATTACCACGGCTTCCAATGAGACAAAATTTGTCACAGAACCTTCCAGGGTGTTCACAAACTAAAGGAAACCTCAACCAGGGGGCTCAGGTCTTCCACACTGGCTACTCTTCAAACTTCCTACCCCCCCCCCACAGGGTCTCTATTCTCATTCATCTGCCTTCCAGATTCACCCTCCCAATACCTCTCAAGTCTCCCCTCTCCTTCATCCCCACTTCCAGTCCCTAAACCCAAGCTTCCAGCACCTTACAGGCACTAGCAAGGCAACCCTTTCCAGTTCCCTCACCTCTAGGCTCCAGCCTCAGAGACTGACAACTCTCTTCCCCATTCTCTAAATATACAATCTCCAACTCCCCTACAACCATTCTTACCTCAGCCAGGAGAGTTTGCCCCAACTCCCTCACCCACTTTAGCTTTCCTATCTCTACAGCTTGTAGGATCCAAGCTGTTCCCCCCCCCTTTTTTTTTAGTTGTTGATGGGCCTTTATTTATATGCAGTGCTGAGAATTGAACCCAGTGCTTCACATATGCTAGGCAAGCACTCTACCACTGAGCCACAACCCCAGCCATTTGTATCACCTTTTGCATGCCTAGAATTCTCTCCTCCCCAAATCCATTCACTCAAGTGCACAAACATCAAGAACTACCTTACCCCATAGGTAAATCTGGACTCACCCCACAGACCTCCTGATCTGTATACAGATAAGGTACCTCCTGTGCCATTAGAATAATGAACACTCAGTACAGAGGTCATTCCATCCCATGCCATTCTGGGGAAACATCACACACTGAAGATGGATTGACCAAATGACTGAGGGACCAGATACTCAAAGGTTCAGAGGACTAGTGGGGTCATCTGGGCTGAGCACAGGCTCCAAGAGGAGGGTACCTAATACAAAACATTTCCACTTTACTGACTTCTGCAGAACACTTTTACAGAGGCACAGATGAATGAGCTCCCATCCACAGATCTAAGGTACAACTTCAGTGTACTCTGAAAGGGTAGGTAGGCTTTCTACTATATGCCAGATCTCCAGTACTCCAAAACAAGTACAGAGCACCACCTTACATTCTAAGACATTTTAATTGCACATTCAAAGTTGTGATAATTAATGTAAATAAGCATTGCCTGCAAAGCAAAATACATGCAGATGGTAAGCCATGCAGATGGTGTTCAGACTCAGGCTGAGGCTGTATATGTCCCAAGACTTGCTTCATCACTGGAATTCACTAATGAAAGCCACATTCTATCCCCTTAGACCTTCAATAGGCAGATCCAGGGGCTAGCTGGCCTTGAGCAGCATGTAGAGCACAGGCAGTGTCGCCATAAACGTCACACAAGTGACCAGTGTGCTGTAGATGGTGTTCCTGTTGCCTTGAACTTTTACCCTCTGCTCCATGTCAGACAGAGCCAACATCACACTCTGCTGTTCCAGCAAGGAGCCAAGCAGAGCCCCATCTGCTGGCTCCACCAAGCTTGGGTGTGCTGCAGCCTTTGCAAGCTGAACCACCCCAGCCATTTGGCTGCAAGTCTTTTCCAGGCCATCAAGCTGCTCTCGTAAACCCTCTAGACAGGAATGGACCTGCCGAGAATGACTGAGCTGCTCTTTCAAAGCAGCTGAAAGGACATCTGTGTCTCTCTCTCGATCCGGGGAAGTACCTGCCAGTAACCCAGATCCCTGGCTCTGCCCAGCATGCACCAGGCTCCTCAGGTCTACCACGAGGTTGTGGAGGTCCCTCTGTTGGAGGGAATAGCTAGACGCCTGTTCACGGATGGCCTCTTGGAGACTCACAGGCCCTTTCTGTGCCTCCACAAGTAAAGCCTTCAGTTCCTGTAGCCGAACACGGTTTACATAGGTGGAGCCAGCCACACCAATCAGGGCTCCTAGGACTGACCCAATGAGAGACCAGTTCTTGGTCCTCTCGGCCCTTGCCCGCTCCTTCTCGTGACTCTCACGCACAGCTGCAGAAAAAAGGGAGAACTTCTCACGCTCAGAGTCTTCTGCATGCATATAGGCAATGCGGAGCTTCTTCTCCTCCTGTGGAAACAAAACATGTCACATAGCAGCAAGAGACCCTGTGGCTACAGCCAGTGGCACCTGGGTCACTTCTCTGCCCCTGGTTCCACTACACTTGCTGAATGATAAAGGCCACATAAACCTGGCTAGGTGTAGGGGCAGAGAAACAGGGAGTGTAGAAGTAGTGGCATGATATTCCCATCTGGGCAGTCTTGGGTCTGGCCAGAAGTGCACTTATATTTCCCAAAGGTGTTTTTTAGGAAATGATGTGTCTGGAGCTGCCTGGGCTGGTCCCTCCAATAATCTGCCCTTCTTAGTAATCTGGGTCCTAGAATGTCAACCCCACTACTCAACAGGAAGAACATGAACAGGCTCTGGAAGCATGGGGCCCTACCCCTCCACAAGAGCTTCTGGTTCACCTCTTAGTCTCTCTACAATTTACCAGGCAAGGGGCCCTGTGCAGGTGAGAAAGGCTACCTCATAAGAGGCTTACCTGCAGCATCCTGTGCTCCAGAGTAGCCAGTTCCAGGTACTGGTTATCTTCCCTGGAAACACGGTCCAAGCGATCCCTCACCTCCTTCAGCTTTGCTTGCTGAACTTCCAAGTCCTCCCGAGCCTCTCGGACAAGCCCACGAGCCACCATGAACACTTTCTCTGCCTGCAGAAAGAACAGCAGAGGTCATCAGTCCCCTCCCTCAACACCCACACAAGCTCAACTCCTTGGCCAAAAAGGCAGTGGTTAAGAGGTCACTGGGGTGTCAACTGCAAAGGGTAGAAACAGTTCTTTTGATGCTCTTCCTGGCTCACCCAGTGGTATAGCCCTGGGCCACACCCCTCCAAATCACCAGATTTATCCATTCAAACAGAAATAATGTGCCCCTGAGAAAGTTGAAAACAGCTAACAATGCATATAATTGGTGTTCACTAAATCCAGCCAACTCAGATACAAAGCACAGTAGAACCCATGTTCTTACATTGTTTCCCATGTATTACCTTACTTATGCCTCAGGACAAGGCCATCAAAGGCATTGCTACAACTCTCCAGTTTATACACGAGGAAAGTCCAGCTTGGCCAAGCTCACAATCCTCAGATTCTTCCTGCCTTGCTACAATGTTTTGTGCCTAAGCAGGAGTGGGACTAGAGGTGATACAATGAATTTCTGCTGCCACAAAGGACTTGACAACTGCCTCAGGCCCTCTACCTTCACATAATAAGGCAGAATCACACACCCCTTGCCTGGAAGTCTCACCACCAACCCTCCCTAACAGTCTGTGAAGGATGTTCATTGGCTTAATTGAATATATATTAATGGCCAAGGACTTACTGGCACACAGCAACTATTTTCACAGAGATTAGGGGGCATAGTTACATAGAGACCTTCATCCCAGACGTGTCAGACCCAGGTTTCCATGCAAGAATAAGTCAAATCCCTCCTCCAGAGATGTTTAAGAAAAGGAAGGTCTGGCCAGGCGCAATAGCACACACCTATAACCCCAACAACTTGCAAGAGGAACGCAAGTTTAAGGCTAGCTTGGGCAATTTAGCAAAACTCTTGTCTCAAAATAAAAATAAGAAAGGGCTAGTGGTGTAGCTCAATGGTACAGAACCCCGGGTTGGAAGGAAGGAAGGAAGGAAGGAAGGAAGGAAGGAAGGAAGGAAGGAAGGAAGGAAGGAAATAAAAAGTTCTGGGGATATAGCTCAGTGGTAAAGCAGCCCTGGGTTCAATCCACAGCACCAAAAAAAGAAAGAAAGGCAAATTTGGAGTGGTTTCCCAGCACCAGCATATGGCTGATAACTTACCTGGTAGTAGCCAACATAGCACATTTCCCAAGTCTGAGGGCAGGGCCAACCACCCCAAGTCCCCTGCTCACCTCAGTCACATTTCCCTGGGCCTCTCGAACCTCATTAAGTCCAACAAATTCTTCATATCTGTCCCACCAAGTCTTGGCTGTAGAGGTCGCCCTTTGTTGAATGTTGTGCCCCAGGGCTCTTCCTAGTGCTGGGAGGCGGTGATATAGCCCAAGGGCTGCTTCCTCTGGTCGCTTATCCCCAGGCTGAGTGGGGCCTGGGCTGCAGAGAGTCCTGGCCACAAAGAGGTCCCTTCCAAGGAGACCCCTTCGCATCAGTACATGGGATAGATCCATGATGTGCTGCATGGCAAACACAGGACTACACCCCATCAGCAGGAGATCTATGAGAAGGACATCAGAGAGATGAGCTCACAGCTAAGAAAGGCTGGACAGAAGCTAAGTCTCAAGGTCTAGGGATAGTTCTGAACAGATTCACACTAAAATTATCTAAACCACTCTGTTCATCCCAGAGACTGCAGCCCTGTGGTAAGTTTCCCCCAGGTCTCCTGAACAATGGAACACATTCGGGGAAAAGCTTATGTAGAACATCATATCTTCCATGTTCCTCCATGACACCACTCAAAACAGACCTTCCCACCTCCTTGCATCTCTCTGATGTGACCTGGATGATAATTCTACAACCCAGTTTTCTGATAATTTCAAAGAAAGATACCAAACCTGAGTTATGTCCTTGCTGACAAAGCCTCACAAAGATTCATGAAAACTTCCTGGAAAGTGATGGAACTGAGGGCAATTCAGAGAAGATTAAGATCCAGGGTCATTTCTGGAAATAACCCTCACATTCAACTTCCCAGACTTCTGAAGCCATCCTCCCATTGGGTAAGCAAAGTTTCAATTATGTGCAAGGACATAAAGACACAGGTCATTCATATCCCAACAAAGAAAACTCTCATCACTCTTTGAGAAGATAATTCCAGAGGAAGAAAAAAAAATCTGCTTTCTCCAAAGAGAACAGCTTTTCTTAGGTTCACAAGCCTTCTCCTGCCATCTAACTCAACTTTCCAGACTACCAAGTCCCAGTCTCACATTTCTTGAGAGCTTTTTCCTTCCTCTCCAACTTCAGGCACTGCTCAACAGGTTAGGTTTCTCTAGTTTCCCTTTTAGCCTTGCTTTGATGTTTGGGCCTTAACAATGCCTACTTTCCCGAATATGAACAACATAGTGAATCTCCCAGTATCCCAGAGTCAGGCCTTGCCCAGCCCAAGAACAGCACTAAAAAGGAGGTCAGTTACCCATATTCTCAGGAAAACCTGGCACCACCTTCTGGCCAAAGCACATTTCAAAGCCCCTAAACACTGATCCTAGCTGTCAGAGTGACATCTGGTGGCCAAATAACCAAGTCAGTCAGAAAAAAAGCAAAAGGAGCTAGGCACAGAAAGATTGAGGGAGGTACATCAGATGCCAAACAGAAAGGCTTCCTGAGGTAGGATGATGTGAAACAGAGATCTGCCCACAGCATCCCAGCCTCAACCTCATCACCTGTGAAGAAGCTCAGGCCCTCATGAAAATAAGCCTCATGGGCAGGGACATGCCTTCTGGTCACAGTGCACCCAAGCTAAGAGCCATTAAAGGGTCTTAGCTTCCTTTTAACAGAGGTTCCAAGGTGTGCTGTATAGGAACCCCCAGCCTCATTCATAAGGCTGGGAACCATGGAAAATCACACTTTCCATGCCCCAGTGAATGGGTGAGCCTCAAAATCCTCAATACTAGTGCCCTCAGCACACAGACCATGGCCCCACAACAGCCCTGCCAGTGTACCCTTCACCAAAGCAACATGGCACTGCACCCCACCAAACAGAGCACCCACTCTCTTTCCCAGCAACACTTGGCAAAAAGGGTTCATCACCTTGGCTATCACCACTCCCTCCTCTTTCCCTCTCTTGATCCTACTCCATGATCAAGGTTGTTCCCTACAGGCCCCTCAAAACTTCCAATTTTTTAGGTTCCTATTTCTGCTTCTCAAATTTCTTCTCCAGCCTCTCTGCAACTTTTGATACCCTCTCTTCCTGAAATCACTGCCCTCTTGGCTTCCTCCAATCTGCTCAATCTCCTTTCCTCTGGCAGAGGCCCACTCGTGGACCCCAAGAGAGTCACCCATCCCTGGGAGAGATGATAGCTACAGCATCCACATGTGCAATCTCAGCTTCCTCTCCTGCCTTCCATAGACATTCTCCATACAGCAGCCCAAAGGTCTGTTAACATGTGAGAGAGATCGTATCTTTCAGCTCCCAGTTTACCTAGCATGAACCCCAAGCCTGGAAGCAGCTAACAAATCTCTCAGCCCTTACCTTCTTCCTTCTCTCCATCACTGTACTCTGCTCCAGCCACCTTGACATGCTAAGCAGGATCCTATCACAGGCTCTATGCCCCGCTGCTCCTCCAACCCAGGCCTCTCTTCCTCAGTAAATCTACATGGCTTATCTTGACATTTATGTCTTTCCTCATAGCTCACCTCTCAGTAAGGCCTTCCTTGGCCACTCATTGCATGGCCATCCTTCCTGCTTCATTTTTCTCTATTAGACATCCATTTCCTAACTAAGAACATAAGTTTGGTGACACAGGGACTTCATGAAGAAATGTGTCAATAACATTTGGAGTTGTTTCTCCACTCCTTTCCCTCCTCTCAGCCTCTCTGGCCCATCCCAATCCCTGGCCTATCTTCCCCACTTAGGTATCTTCCAGACCCTTTAACCAGCAAAGGGAGAATGGTACTGGCAGAGGTAAAAGATGGAAAGCACTTGAGGTTGTCCAAAACCTGAAAGGCAGTCAGTGCAATGCAGGAGTAGAAGCAGACAAGGGTGGATGGAGGAGAAGCTAGACAAATGGACAGAGGCTCAATTGAACAGGGTCCCAGGAGTCAAGCTTGGAATCTTGCCCCTCCAAATCCATTCTCCCACTCCATCTAGATGACTATCTCCTGCCAACTGCTCTTTCTTCAACCCTCTTTTATCTGTACCTTATCTTCATTCACAGTTGATGCCCTACTTCATTCCTCACCAAGAAAATATGAATTTGGAAGGGAGCTTCCAACAAACTCCCATAATACCTTCCCAACTCCCGATTTCTGCTCCATTTCCTTTCTCTCTTTACTCTTATTATTCTTTTATTATTCTTTTTTTTTTTTAATGTTGTACAAGGGATTGAACCCAGGGGCACTCTACTACTGAATCACATCCCCAGCCATTTTTATTAATTTTGAGACTGGATCTCACCAAGTTGCCCAGGCTAGACTTGAACTTGATGATCCTCCTGCCTTAGCTGTTTTACAGGCATATACCACCACACCTGATTGGGCAATTGCTTTTTGATGACCATACTGTAATAATTCAACAGAGAAAAAACACTCATTTCAAAATGGTGTTGGGGGCTGGGGAGCTCAGTCAATAGAGTGCTTGCCTCATATGCACAAGGTCCTGGGTTCAATACTCAGCACCACACACACACATATATATATATATTTTTTTTAAAAAAAATGGTGTTGGGCTAGGAAAGGAGGCCCACACCTATAATCCCAGCAACTGACTATGGCAGGAGGATCACAAATTCAAGGTCAGCCTCAGCAATTTACCTTTTGTCAAAAAAATTAAAAAGCCTGGGTATGTACCTCAATGATAAAGCACCCCTGGGCCCAGTACTCCCCGGCAAAAATGGTGTTGGAAGAGCTGGGGCTGGGGCTCAGTGGTAGAGCGCTTGCGTAGCATGCGTGAGGCACTAGGTTCGATCCTCAGCACCACATAAACAAATAAAGATATTGTGTCCACCAAAAATTAAAAAATAAATATTTAAAAAATGGTGTTGGAATAACTGCAAAAGAATTAATTTAGACTTGTATGTCACACTATATACAAAAATTAACTTGAAATGTATCAAAATCCTTAATGTAAGATATCAAACTACAAAAATCTTAGAAGAAAATAAGCAGTGACTTCTTAGATGTGATACCAAAAGCACAATAAACAAAAGTTAAAAAAAAAAAAAAAGAGATTAAAAAAAAGAGAAAGAGAGAGAAAGAGAGAGAACTGGACCCTACCAAATGAAATACTTTTGTGCTTCAAAAGACAGTATCAGGGCTAGGATTCTGGCACAGAGGTAGATGTGTAAGGCACTAGGTTCAATTCTCAGCACCACACATAAATAAAATAATTAAGTAAAGATCCATCGACAACTAACAGAAAATATTTTTTCCAAAAAAATACACTATCAAAGCCAGGCGTGGTAGTGCATGCCTATAATCCTAGCAGCTCGGGAGGCTAAGATAGGAGGACTCAAAGCCAGCCTCAGCAACTTAGCAAGGCCCTAAGCAATTTAATGAAACCCTGTCTCAAAATAAAATATAAAAAAGGGGTAGGGATGTGGCTCAGTAATTAAGTGCCTCTGGGTTCAATCCTCACAACCAAAAAAAAAAGATGATGACACTATCAAAGACATAAAACGATATGGGCTAGAAGTGTAGCTCAGTAGTACAGCACTTGCTGAGAATGCTTGAAGCCCAAAGTTTGATGTCCCAGCATCACAAAAGAAAAAAAAATGAAAAGTTTATAGAATGAACTCCCCATCTCTCTTGATTCTCAGGATAAAGAATCTATGCTTCTAGGGAAGACCAATGCATGTACCAGGTCCCATTTCCTCTCCCTCCTCAGATACTGCTCAACAATTGATGTGGCATCCCCTTCAGCAACTGCCCCATTTCTATGTTCTTCACATCAGACTCTTCCACAGATTGCCTGAACTCACCGTCTCCACTTTTTTGCCTCCTGTTCTCTCACAAACCCTGTCTGCTTTGGCCTTCATACCCACCATGCCACTGGAACTGTACTTGTCTGGATCACCACACTACTAAATCCAATGACAAGCTTTCAGTGCTCATCTCATTTGCCCTGTCAGAAATCTGTGCCTCATGATAGCAACCTTCTTCCTTCAAATGCCACTTTCACTTGGATCCTAGTCCCCCACTCATCTCCCTAACCTCTAAACATTTGCCTCAGGGCTCAGGGCTCAGACTTCTAATACAATATTTTTAAATGCTGGGTACATAATGGCGCACACCTATAAACCCAGTGGCTTGGGAGGCTGAGGCAGGAGGACCACAAGTTTAAAACCAACAATTTAGCAAGATCCTGTTTCGAAATAAAAAATAAAAAGGGCTGGGGATGTTGCTCAGTGGTTAAGCACCTCTGGGTTCAATCCTTGGTACCAAAATAACAAAAAAATGCTATGGTATTGGGTGCTCACTTCAGCAGCATAAAATTGCAATGATACAGAGAAGATTAGCATGGCCTCTGCACAAGGATGACACAAAAATTCATGAAGCATTCCATATTTTTCTACTATGTATAACTACTTTTAAAAAAGAATTAATACTAATGAAATTATGCCTATGGAATAAATAATGTTAGATCTTGATTCATTGTACTTATAGATCATTAGTAGCCCTATTTAGATGACAAATTACCACACACCCAAGGTGTTTTAAAGGATTAAATTAAATCTGTTAGATCTATACCTGGCAGAACAAAATGAGAAGTGGTAGCAATTGTTATTATTGATTATAATGAGAACAAATAAGTACTTGATGTTGGTGGCAAATATGTTCTTCCAACAAAATTGTCAAGTGAGTATTAAAAAAAAAAATGCAAAAGAGCTGAAGTGCAGTCAAGTGGCAGAATGCTTACCTAGAATGTCCAAGACCTTGTGCTCAACAACCAGCACTATTTAAAAAAAAAAAAGGGGGGTGGGAACTAGGGTTGTGGCTTTGTGGTAGAGTGCTTGCCTAGCATGCTTGAGGCACTGGTTTCGATCCTCAGTACCACATAAAAATAAAATAAAGGTATTATGTCCACCTATAACTAAAAAAATATATATAGGTTGTGGCTCAGTGGTAGAATACTCAGCACGTACGAGGCTCGGCACCACATAAAAATAAATAGATAGATAGATAAAAGTATTATGTCCAACACCAATTGAAGAATATTTAAAACACACACACACACACACACACACACACACACACACACACGGATGAAAATGCTTTTAAAAATGATTGCGGGGGCTGGGGATGTGGCTCAAGCAGTAGCGCGCTCGCGTGACATGCGTGCCGCCCGGGTTCGATCCTCAGCACCACATACCAACAAAGATGATGTGTCCGCCGAGAACTAAAAAATAAATATTAAAAAAAAATTCTCTCTCTCCTCTCTCACTCTCTTTAAAAAAATAAAATAAAATAAAATAAAAAATAAAAATGATTGTGGTAATGTCTGCACAGCTCTGATTATACTAAAATCTACGGACTGTAGATGTTAAATAGGTTAATTGAATTGTATGATAAATTATATATCAATAAAGCTGTTATTTAAAAAAGAGAGAGAGCGCTTTGAAGTATAGCTCATTGGTAGAACATTTGCCTAGAATGATGGGCTCAATCTCTAGCACCTCAAACCCAAAAATTAAAAACTATACTGACTTCTCCAATCCAGACTTCTCCTCAGGATTCAGGCTTATTTATCAAACTGCCCAACCCTTATCTTTGCTTAAAAACTAATAGAGTCGGAAGGGAATGTAGCTTAGTGGTTAAGCACAGGTCCAGTGTTCCCTAAGACCCTGGGTTTGATACCAAGCACCATAAAAAAATAAAATCTAATGGTAAATCTTATCTTCCCCTCTATTTTGGTTTGGTCAGTTTTTCCTGGCTGTGACCAAAATACCTGACCAGAACAACTTAGAGGAGGAAAGATTTATTTTGGTTCATATTTCCAGGAGTTTCAGTCCATGGTTGGCTAGTTTCATCACTTTGAGCCTAAAGTGAAGCAGAACATCATGGCAAGGACATGGTAGAGGAAAGCTGCTCAGCTCATGACAGCCAGAAAGCAGACAGGGAAGAAGGATCAAGGATAAGATATAGTCTCCAAGAGCATGCCCCTGGTGATCTACTTCCTCTGATCATGCCCTACCTGCCTACAATTTCTATCTCCTCCCAGTAGTCCATTCAAATTATTAATCCATCAAATGGATGGATCTACTGATGAGGTTAGAGCTCTCATGATCCAATTATTTTCTAAAAGCCCTACCTCTGGACATTGCTGCACTTCCTTCAACACATGTGTTTTGTGGGGACATTCCAGATACAAACCATAAAGCCTCCCAAACCTGCTTTTCCCATAACCTTCTCCATCTTAGTTGATGGCAACTTCAAGTCCAAATGCTCAGCCTGAAAACCTCACATCCTCCAAAACTCCTTACTTTCTCTCCTATCCTGACATCTAATTGATCAGCAAATGTCCACTGGGATCACTCCTCCTTTTATCTCTTCTAGTGCTACCAAATGGTCCCAATGACCAACATCCCTTTCCTGGATTATCCCAAAAGCCTCTTGACAGGTTTCCCTACTCTAGCCCTAATAGACTACTGTCAACAGAGCAGCCAGTGTTCCTCTCAAAACACAGGTGAGACCACGTCTCTGCTCAAATCCTCAAATCTTTTCTCACAAAGTAAAAGTCAGTCTTTTCCACAGCCTACAGGGGATAGAGCCCCAAGCTCCCATACCTCTCAGACCTCATTTCCTACTATTCTCCCTTTCCTCACTCTGCTCCAGTCACATGGACTTTCATGATGCTAGAAAACACTAGACTGTTCCTCCTAAAGGTTTTCCAATCCTTAAGTGACCAGTGATCATGGTCAGCACTGCTTGCTCTCTGGCTTTAAGTTTTGCTCAAATATGAATTCCTGGGGAGGTCTTTTTGTGGCCACCCTATCAGCAATGGCCATCCACCCTTATCCCAGTACTCAATACCCACTTTCCCTCTTTTTCTCCTAAAACATCTCATGAACTCTGATATGTATTTCACTTTTATACTTTGTTTATAATCTGTTTCAGTTACATTTAAGCTACACCAGCACAAGAAGTATTGTTCACTGCTGAATCTCCAGAGCCTAATATACTATCTAAATATAGTACATACTCAACAAAAGTACAATGGATGAATAAACAGAATTCACAAACAAGTGCACTCCTGATTATCTTATAAAAACCAAACTCCTTCCAACGACTTCCAAAGTTGTAGGATCTGGTGACTTAGAGCCCTCCCACTTCTGCCATCTTCCTATCTCCCTTCAGTAACTACTTTCTGAATTCAAGAAAAGCTCCTGGCACTTGCACTCCCCTCTACCCGGAATCCTCTTTTTTCCGGTGCATGCAATTGCAGGCCCGGCGCATTCAGGTCAGGTACCTTTCCCACAGTTCCAGAGACCCCTGGGGAAACGACCCTTCCCACTTGTACCTGGTACACCTAATCTGGAGCACTGGAGCTATAACTCCGACAAAGCATCTGCCATTCAGTTGACCTCTGACCCTTTAGCGCCAGCCCCTGGAGAGCCGCATCCTGCAGCGGGAGGGCAACTTCCTGACTAGGACCCAATCAACGGGCCCGCAACGCGGTATACGAACAGGAGGCGGGACTCGGATCTCCGTTTCCGGTTTAGGAACAAGGTCTGGGGTAGGGGCGGCAGGCGCCATGTCCGGCCGGGAAGGTAAGTGTGTTCGGATTGCGGGGACCGTGGGGAGGTGCTGAACGGCCGGGAAGGGCCCGGCGGCGGGAACGGGCTGACCGTGCTCCTGTCGCCTACAGGTGGCAAGAAGAAGCCCCTGAAACAACCTAAGAAGCAGGCCAAGGAGATGGATGAGGTGAGAGCGGGCTCGGAGGCGCGGTCGGAGCGGGCGTGCGGAGGGACTGGGAGACTTGCCTGGAGTGAAACTTGTGCTTCTCTCTAGGAAGATAAGGCTTTCAAACAGAAACAAAAAGAGGAGCAGAAGAAACTTGAGGAGCTAAAAGCGAAGGCCGCGGGGAAGGGCCCCCTGGGTAAGTGAGGACCGAGGGGCGCTCAAATCGGACACATACTTTGAGCATCTTTAGGGATGAGGGCCGAGATGTTCCCTGTATCATTGGTGAGCTGCGAGGTCTCAGTTCCTGGTGTCCGCCCCGGCGGATCGCCCTAGCCAATCTTGGATTTGAACGCAAGCCAGAACTGGAGAAGGTAAACCTTTAGCAAAATCCTGACAGTATCCCTTATCTGAAAAGAAATCTTACCTTCCAGGCAGTCTTGAGCTTTCATTCCTAGGAAAGCTGCAGAAATTTACCCCAGGCACAAATTTATATGGTTAGGTTTATGAATATTTTTCTTACATGCTTTCTTGCCCCAAATTTGTAACTAACTGCTTATTGGTTTTGTTGTGTTATGTTGTGTTTCTTGGTACTGGGGACTGAATCCAGGGGTATTCTACCACTGAACTACATACCCAGCCTTTTAAATTTTATTTTGAGACAGGGTCTGCCTACTTTCTCATTCTTTTTTTTTTTAAGAGAGAGAGAGAATTTTTTAATATTTATTTTTTAGTTTTCGGCGGACACAACATCTTTGTTTGTATGTGGTGCTGAGGATAGAACCGGGCTGCACGCATGCCAGGCAAGCGTGCTACCTCTTGAGCCACATCCCCAGCCCATAAATTGCTCATTCTGAACTCAAAACTTGTGATCCTTCTGCCTCCACCCCTCAAGTAGCTGCTATCGGACATGAGCCACCACACCTAGTTTATTTATTCTTTGTAACACTACTCAACTAATAACTTTTACTTACTGCTCATATTATTTATAATAAATGATTCCTCATTTTGAGTTACTACTAGGTGTGCCTAGACTATAGTCCAGGTTCCTTAGAGTGCTATTGTTCCATGTGCTTTTCTAGTCTAACCCCCCCACCATTTTTTCCTCTTTTCCTTCTTGTGAAAGGAATGGATTACATTTTACTTGCTGTCCTAGTACTGTGTGCTAGTTGGAGGGTAATATACTGTGAATTGAGCCCAGGGGTACTTTATGGCTGAGCTACTTCCCCAGTTCTTTTTATTTTGAGACTGGGTCTCAATAAATTGCTGAGGCTGGCCTTGAACTTGTGATCCTCCTGCCTGTACTTTCTGAGTCATTGGAGTTAAGGCCTGCACCACTGCAACTGGCCAGGGCCTACTATAAGCTGTTTTCAGAATTATATCAGGTACCTTGCACCTTCCCTTAATTTGTGACTGTATATAGGGAGAAGGTAAGTCCTTAGCAAAACCCTGTACAGATTGAGCATCCCTTACCTGAAAATCCAAAATGCTCCAAAATTTGAAATGTTTTCAGTGCAACTTGATGTCAGAAGTAGAAAATTCCACACCTGGCCTCATGTGGTGACTTGGAGTCAAAATGCAGATGCACTAAACATATATAAAATTACCTTCAGCTATGTATATAAGGATATGCAGAGCGAAACATTAATGGATTTTGTGTTGTTTTGGTACTGAGAATTGAACTTACCACTAAACTATATCTCTTTTTTTTTTTTTTTTTTGGTAGGATCTTTCTAAATTGCCAAGGCTAGCTTTGAACTTGCAATGCTCCTGTCTCAGCCTTTAGAATTTCTGGGATTTACAACTTGGGTCCCATTCCCAAAAATATTTTATTATGTATATGTAAATATTCAAAAATCCACTGGGCACAGTGGTGCATGCCTATAATCCCAGTAGCTCAAGAAGCTGATGCAGGAGGATCACAAATTCAAAGCCAGCCTCAGCAACTTAGCATGACCCTGTCTCTAAATAAAATATAAAAATGGCTGAGGATGTGGCTCAGTGGTTAAGCACCCCTGGGTTTAATCCCTGATACCAAAAAAAAAAAAAAAAAAAAAAAAAATCCAAAACACTGCCAGGTGTGGTAGCACATGCCTGTAATCCTAGCAGGAGGCTGAGACAGGAGGATCTCAAGTTCAAGCACAGTCTCAGCAACTTAATGTGACCCTGTCTCAAAATAAAAAAAGAGTTGGGGATGTGTCCCAGCCCCTGGGTTTAATCTCTGGTCTAGTAAAAAAAAAAAAAAAACACTTGTGGTCCCCAATCGTTTCAGATACAGGATACTCGACCAGTACTATTTGTTTCTCGTAGAGCATCATCTGACTTTTTTTTTAACATCTTTTTTTTTCTTTTCTTTAATATTTATTTAGTTTTAAGTGGACACAATATCTTTATTTTACATTTATGTGGTGCTGAGGATCAAACTCAGTGCCTCAAGCATGCTAGGCAAGCACTCTACCACTGAGCCACAACCCCAGCCCAACATCTTTTTTTCCTAATTAGTTACATGATAGCAGAATGCATTTCATTTCATTATACACAAACGGAATCATGTAACTTTTTTAAGATTCATTTTGTCAGAATCCTTTTATATCTTCATTCTGGTATCAGGAATTAATTCTACAGTTATTGCTTAAATTACCTACAGGTTGCCAAATGTATTATCATTTGTTAATTGGGTAAAATAAAATCATTGAGTAAACCAGGCCCCAGGAACATAATATGGAATGGAGTGTAGTATAATGTGGCAGTTAAGTATAGATCTAGAAATTAGACTACCCAGATTGGAATTCTGGTTTGTCACATACCAGTTTAAAACCTTGAACAACACCAAATACAAAGACTATCTGTAAAGTGGGATGCATGGCAAGAGGATTATGAGCTAATCTGTGAAGTATATGATATTGTAGATGCAGAAAAGTACACAGCTATTGCTTGGGCCCCTGCCTTAACATCATTCTGCCTTTGCTCAGAATAGATGGTATCAGTAAAGCCACTGTGCACACTTATGTGAGAGTGAATTCCCAGGGTAAGAGTTAAGCTTTACTGGAATATACATTAAGCTCATTGGGATTTTTGCCATAAGAAATATGTTTTTCCCTAACTGTGACTTTTCCTTTTGTAGCCACAGGTGGAATTAAGAAATCTGGCAAAAAGTAAGCCGACTCTTGTGCCTGAAATGATGGTGACCGTTGATTCATTCCTATTTAAACATCTGGATCCCCGCTGTAATATCTTTTGCCACCTATAGCTAGAATGAAGTGTTATGTTGGAGTCTGTTGTAAATTTAATAAACTTTTGTAAAATAACAATAATAATAATAATACACACACACACACAGTGGCTCATTGTCTCTTTAGTTTCATTCAGGCATTCCTACCTCAGCTGTGAATTTAAAGTAGACCCATCCTAGAATCTTGCCAGAGTTTGAATTCTGTATCACCCGGAATTAAACAAGTTCATCTGAAAGGCTGTTATCATGTGATGTATATTCAGTGGAATGCCCAGGACCTCTCACATGGGCAAGTTCTCCACCACCAAAGTACATCCCCAGCCCTTTTTAATTATTTTATTCTACGTTGGCTCTTTTTAATGCTCAGGTTGGCCTCAAATTTGCCATCCAACTGCCTCAGCTCCCAAGTAGCTGAGATTACACACATGCATGGCCACACCCTACATGTATATTTATTGAAACATTTGGTTAAGAGCCACCAGTTTTGATTTCCTCTCCAGGCCTTGATAGAACTTGGGAATAATGATAAGCTTTGTATTTTAAAAGGACTTTCAAATCATTGAGACTACTAAATCAGAACTATAAAAAGGGTTTTTTTGTTAACAGGGATTGAACCTGGGCACTTATCCATTGACGCATTCCCAGCCCATTTTTTTGCTTTTTCACTTGAGACAGGGTCTGGATAAATTGCTTAGGGTCTCACTGTGTTGAGGCCGGCTTTGAATTTGTGATACTCCTGCCTCAGCCTCCCAAGTTGCTGAGATTATAGGTGTATGCCATCACACCCAACTCTAGAAAAGGTTTTGGTAGACTGAAACTGTTTTATGACTACAATGAACATGATATTAATGGGGGGGGGGGACACTAGTTTGGGTCCTCCAGAAAGTTGCAGTTAGCAGTACCTTCTTTGGGTTTTAGGCATTACTCATGGGGCCTTGCCAAGCCCTGTGCTGCTGTAGACAACCATTCTGAGTGCATTGCCCTAAAAGGAAGTTACTGCTCTTTTATTTGGTCAACCTAATCCCTTCCACCAAAAGAACGATTCTGTTTCCAGGACCAGAGGCATGAAGCAGTTAAGACAACCACTCAACATTTGGGCAGCTATCTGAAGGAATCTACCAGTTGCTTTAAAAGACTGAATTTTTAGGCATTCTAGGCCCTGACATCTCCCTTTTCATTTAATCTTACATGTAATGTTTTGGCAAACATGGGCTACTCACTGAGCATGCAAGAATGAAAAAAGTCTTGATTGAAAAAGTCAAGATTGAAAAAAGTTGCTCTCCAATACCAATGCCTAATTGCTGCTAACTGTTCTGCACACCACTGCTGCTCAAAATCCTGGCAGGCACTCAAACCCGGCTCAAATTCGTGCTCCTTTGTGAAGCTTTACCTTCTATAAAAAGGTGTGGGGTTTTTTTGTTGTTTTTTACCACGGATTGAACCCAGGGGCATTTATCCATTTTTGCCATAGATAACTTATTATCTGGCTTTCCATGTTGAATTCTTGTCTGAAAAAACCCTGTGCTACAGCCTCTTACATATTTTTCTGGCTAACTTCCACTCAACCTGTAGGAAAATCTAGAGGACATTTCCAGGAAAGGAAAGTCTTTACCTCCTGAGCCTCATTCACCTCTATACAACCAGCGCTTGGCACAAAAACACTATTGTACTCTCGGAGGCATGAATGAATGTTAACAGTCTGAGCAATTCTCATTCCCTCCAACACCAGCACAATATTCCTCAGGATCCTTTTTTACCTCAGACCTTTCCTGCTCCTGAGACCTCCCCAGAGGAAATGCAAACATTTGAAACATTTACTTATTCTAGAAGATCCCTGCTCACAACAGCTCCACGCATACTCCCCCCTCAACCTCGCTCTTCCAGCCTCCTCCCTTAGGGAGTCTCCTGGTAAGTGAGAGGTGTGTCAGGCGAGGTAAAAGTAAAAAAGTGAGGTAAAAGAGACTAGATCCCTTGAAGCTACCTGCCTCAATTCAAGGGCACATGTGCGAATGTGAAGCCAAACTGATCCTGCACGACTCTATTCCACACAGCGCAGGGAGGGGCCTCGGAGCCATGAGTGAGAACTGACAGATGCTTGTCAGCGCCGCTCCGAGTCCTACCGCCGACTAGCGAATCCAGCCGCTAGCGCTAGGCGCCAGCCGGAGCGGGGCGGAGCCAGATGGTCAGGGGTCTGGCAGAGCGCTGCGGTGCGCGCGCCTATTGTATGTCATTTCTCGGCGCCTGGCAGCTGGCTGCTAATTGGCCCTTGGACTCGGGGGCGGGGCACTAGCTGAGGCGAGCGGCGGCGCGCGGGCGGTTGGTCCTGCTAAGGCTTCAATTTCACTGTGTTGGGATCAGCGCCCTCGGACGCTTGGGGCCCCAAGAAGATATGGCTGGGACACCCGGGCCAGGCAGCAGGAGGCGGAGCGGGCCCCTGGCACCTCGCCCTGGCCCACCGCCCGGCACCGGATACCCTCCGAGCAAGCGAGCTCGGGGCTTCCCGGTGGCCGCCTCCCCGGATCCCGAAGACCCCTTCGGTGCGCAGGGGGAATTCACCGCCGATGACCTGGAGGAGCTCGACATCCTCGCGTCACAGGCCCTGAGCCAATGCCCGGCCGCCGTTCTGGAAGTATCCAGTGAGTGCTCCTGAGGGTCTTTTCCCCGGCGGGTGGCGCAGACCTCGCCTGGCCTCTTGAGGGCTGTGGCTTCGGAATCCTGAAGCGAGTGCTGCCCCTGTGTCTAGCACTGATACTGCCTTTTCTACTTTTTAAACCCTGATTTAAGCAGCGGTTGTGTTCCAAAAACACTGTGATTGGGGTGGGGGCAAAATATCAAACAGCCGATATGAAGCGTGGACAGCTAGATTAACATTTCTTTTCTAAAGTTTAGGCCATGTGGTTCTTGGTTCTAAGCAGAGATCCTTAGAACACAACTACCACCACTGTCAGAACCATCACAACCCAAGTGACAGAGTTTAAATTTTATGAAGCCACTGGTCCTTCTGGCGGTATGAGTAGAGGAGCGGCCTGGCAGAGGCAAGACATGAAAGATTTATTATTTTGTACAACCAATATTCTGCACTAGGTGCCCAATGGTTAGGAATTACAGCAGACCTAGCAATGAACAAAGGTTAAAAATTCCTTCCTCCATGGATGTATTAGGGTTTTCTAGAGGAATAGAATCAACAGGAAGTATAATTATAAAAAGGGGATTTATCAGATTGGCTTACTCAACCAGAAGTTGAATAGTACACAGTGGCCGCTTGCAGGCTTGGAGAGCTGGAGGAACAAGTAGCTGTGCAGTCCAAGAGGCTGAAGGCCCAGAACAAGAGGGATCTACAGTGCTAGAGGGTACTAGTCAGAGATCAAAGGCTCTGGAAACTCTGGAGGATCACTGACAGTCACAGAGTGAAGAAGGGAGAGTCCAGATATCCTCAGAGGATCCCTGCAGCAATCTAGAACCTGGTCAAGAGGAATTGAGCTTGCATCTGTTGCTGCTTCCTTTTTCTTCCAACTTTTATTCTATCCAAGCCACCATTCTATTCAAGGGTGCTACCCATACTTAAGGAGGGTCTCCACTTCCGTTGGCTACCTCACATGCCAATTATTCCTTGACACACCCAGAAGCTTCTTAATCATCAGCATCTCTTAATCTAATCAAGTTGACAATTCAAATTAACCATTACAATGGAGATCATATTCTAGTTGGGGAATGAGTGAAATCCTGCCAGGTTGCCAGAAAGAATGGTCTTGGGCTGGGAATGTGGCTCAGGTGGTAGCGCGCTCGCCTGGCATGTGTGCGGCCCGGGTTCGATCCTTAGCACCACATACCAACAAAGATGTTGTGTCCACCGAGAACTAAAAAAATAAATAAATAAATATTTTTTTAAAAAAAAGAATGGTCTTAAGGTCAGCTAACATATGTACCTCACAGTTAAGACATTATTAAAAAAAAGTTATTTCCTGGAAATTCAGCCCTCAGCATCTGCAGCACAGGCAAAACAGAAATTTAGAAAGTACTCACTGATGACCAACTGTTCATGTGACAGATGACTAGTACCACTCTCCATCCAGTGTCATAAGGCAACTTCTCCCCTGTCCTTAACGCTACATCTAATTCCTTTCTAAATCTTTATCTTCTTTATTCGTCTCTGGAATTCATCCTATTCACATCATTTCTAACAACTCTGATCTATGCCACCATGATACTTAACCCTAGACAGCAGTCTACTAAATTAACTCATCATTTCCAGTCTTGACTCCCTTCACACCACAGCCAGAGTCATGTTTTCAGAACTCAGTTCTGGACATGTTTCAGATAGATGCATATGTGTATCCATATTGAAAACCCTTTAATCCACGCAGGAGTAAACCCTATGCAGCAGCTTAAAAAGAGAGAAAGAAAGAAAACCCTTTAATAACTTCTCACTACTCCTAATATAGAGACCAATTTTTAACACTCTGCAAAGCCCAACCAACATGGTCTGACCCTTTCTCTCTTTCCTCTCTTCTCTTTAGGTTCTAACCACAACAAACCTTTTTTTTTTTTAAGAGAGAGAATTTTAATATTTATTTTTTAGTTTTCGGCGGACACAACATCTTTGTTTGTTTGTGGTGCTGAGGATCGAACCCGGGCCGCACACATGCCAGGCGAGCGCGCTACCGCTTGAGCCACATCCCCAGCCCACAACAGACCTTTCTTTCTTTCTTGAATTTTCCCTGCTTCCTTACAATATAGGAACTGCACATGCTTTTTCTTGTATTTAATTGTCCTTTCCACCAATTCCCCATCTCCATTCATATGTTTAATTCTTGCTTGTCCTTCAGCTCTCAGCTCAGTAAGGTCTTCCTTAGGGAAGCATTCTAGACGTTCCATTTGAGTCAGATTCCACTATTATAGGCTTTCTTGTATTTGTCCTTTGCAGTTCTTATCATAGTTGTAATTTTATATTTATTCTTGTGTTTATTTGTTGAATGTCCTGTAATGGTAAGGATCATTTTCATCACCATTGTATCTTTAGAGACTCCCATCATACCTGCCATATTCTGGGTGCTTGGTAAATCACAATTCTGGCCTGTAAAATCTCTGTGGTACCTTCCAACATTTAAATGAGACCCTTGAAATTCAATGAGCTTTGGAGAGAGGGTACAGGGTCTGTTGTTTTGTAAGGATTATTTATATGTTTACATTATTTTCTTAGGTTGGAAAATATTGATGTATATTGCTTGCTAGATCTTTTCTACTTTGCTTTAAAGAGCAATTCCATTCTGCATTTTCTAGCAAAAGTGGGAAAATGTTGGGTCCAAAAATGTACACAGGAATTGTTTTTTATAGGTGTTCATAAGGTCCGCAGATTAGATGGAATGTCAAAAAATCCTTCAGGGAAAAACAGAGAAAGTGCTCCAGTTAAAGATAATTTTGAATTAGAAGTTCTTCAGACACAATACAAAGAACTTAAAGAAAAGGTAAGTGACAACTTGTGGGATTTCTTTTGTTGTTTCCTTGCTTGCTTACAGGACAGGGAATTGAACCAGGGATGCTCTATCACTGAGCTCATCATACAGTAGCACATGCCTGTAACCCTAGCAACTTAGGTGCCTGAGACAGGAATATCACAGGTTCAAGGCCAGCCTGGAAAACCTAGGAAGATCCTGACTCAAAAAATAAAAAGGGCTAGGGATGTACCTTAGTGGTAGAGTACCCCTGGGTTCAATCCCCGGTACCAAAAAAAAAATAGTGGGATTTTATTTTGTTTTGTTTTGTTTGGTACCAGGGTTTAATCCCAGGGCCACTTAATAACTGAGCCAAATCCCCAGCCCTTTTTTGAATTTTTACTTTGAGACAGGGTCTCGCTGAGTTGCTTAGGGCCTAACCAAGTTGCTGAGGCTGGTTTTGAACTCACAATCATCCTGCCTCAGCCTCCCAAGCTGCTGGGATTACAGGCATATGCCACCACAACCCGCTAAAATGAAGTTTTAAAACAGCCAGATATGGCACACACCTATAAGCCCAGCTACTTGGAAGACAGAGGCAGGAGGATCAAAATTTCCAGGCCACTGTAGACAACTTGGTGTTGCCCTGTCTCAAAATAAAATTAAAGGCTAGAAATGTAACTTTGTAGAGCACTTGCCTGGCATATGGAAGGCCCTGGTTTCAATCTCCAGTTCAACAGCAACAAAAAAAAAAAAAAGATTTTAAAACAAGCATCTAGATTTGTCCCCATGAAATGAAAGATGGTTGAGGAAAGAAAGCCAGAAAATTTAGACTAAAAGACACTAAATAGATTTCCAACAGCAAGGCAAGGGAATGAAAAAAAAAAAAAAACTATACACCAGATCCAAAAAGAGATATACACTGTGAAAGCACTGAGATGAATTTATAGTATATATTTTCTCACAAAACTGCTAACAAAATAGCAACATCATAAGGTTGCTATTTTGTTAGCAGTTTTGTGAGAAAACAAGAAAGACATATTTCATGTGACCATCTGTAGGTCCTAAGAGAACTAGAAACATAATGTGGCATTTTAGTTCTTTGATATTTGTGACAAAGGTTGTTAAATGCCTGTTAAAGCCCAAAGATTCTGCATGTATTAGTGACAAGTATGTCTTTAAGCTATTCTTTTTTTTTTTAATATATTTATTTTTTAGTTGCAGTTGGACACAATACCTTTATTTTATTTATATTTATGTGGTGCTAAGGATCGAACCCAGGTTCTCGAATGTGCTAGGCAAGCACTCTACTGCTGAGCCACAACCTCAGCCCCTAAGCTATTCTTGCTAAATATCTGCTATTAATCTGGTATTTACAGCTGAAGGCAATGGAAGAAGAAGTCCTCATTAAAAATGGGGAAATTAAAATTTTGCGGGACTCACTACATCAAACGGAATTCATTCTAGAAGAACAGAGAAGATCACATTTCATTCTTGAGCAAGAGAAAACCCAAGCACTCTGTGACAAAGAAAAGGAGTTCTCCAAAAAGGTGACTTAGAGCATTTATTTTGCATGTTAGGGACACAGCATCTTTGCTGCTCTTGAGTTCCTTTAGAAGCAATGATCAGTGTTGCCTATAAATCTTCCAAAGAGGTTTCAACAGTTTATTTTATGCTTGTTTTCATTTTTACTTTGTTTTTATTGGTCCATTATAATTATACATAATGGTGAGATTCATTGTTACATATTCACACATGCACATGACATAAATTTGGTCAGTTTCATTCCCTAGTATCTCCCCTTTCCCTCTTCTCTTCCTTCCCTCCTGAACTTCTCCTCTACTCTACTGATTTCCCGTTTATTATCATGAAATCTTCTATCTCACCTTTTTTTTTTTTCCTTTTTTCTCTCTAATTTTTACATATGAGAGAAGACACAACAACCCTTGACTTGCTGAGTCTGGCTTATTTCACTTGTCATAATTCTCTCGAGTTCCATTCATTTTCCTGCAAATGACATAATTTTGCTCATTTTTATGGCTGAATGAAACTCCATTATATATATGTACCACATTTCCTTTTCCATTTATCAGTTGACTAACACCTAAGCTGATTCCATAATTTGACTATTGTGAATTGTGCTGCTATAAACCTGAGCATGAATGTATTGATATAATATGATGACTTTAATGTTTTTGGATAAATACTAAGGTATGTCTGGGTCACGTGGTTCCATTCCTGGTCTTTTTTTTTTTTTTTTTTTTTTTAAGAGAGAGAGAGAATTTTTTTTTTTTAATATTTTATTTTTTAGTCATCAGCGGACACAATATCTTTGTTTTGTATATGGTGCTGAGGATCGAACTCGGGCTACATGCATGCCAGGCGAGCGCACTACCCCTTGAGCCACATCCCCAGCCCAAAGATTTTTTAAAATTTATTTTTTACTTGTAGTTGGACACAGTACCTTTATTTTATTTGTTAATTTTTATGTGGTGCTGAGGATTGAACCCAGGGTCTTGCTCGTGCTAAGTGAGCACTCTACCACTGAGCCACAACCTCAGCCCCTTCATTTCTGGTCTTTTGAGGAATCTCCATATGGGCTTTCCATAGTGATTATATTCATTTACAATCCCACCAACAGTTTGTAAATGCTTCTTTTCCCCACATCCTCACCAGCATTTATTATTTGTGTTCTTGGTGATTGCCGTTCTAACAGGAGTGAGATAAAATCTCAGCATAATTTTAATTTGCATTTTCTTGATTGCTAAAGATGTTGGACATTTTTTTAATTTTTTCTGGTACTGGGAATTGAACATGGGGGCACTTAACCACTGAGCCACATCCCTAGCCCTTTTTATTTTTTATTTAGAGACAGGGTCTTGCTAAGCTGCTTAGGGCCTAAGTTGGTGAAGCTAGCTTTGAACTTGTGATCCTCCTATCTCAGTCTCCTGAATCACTGGGATTACATGCATATACCACCACACCCAGCTAAACATTTTTTTATATAATTGTTGGCCTCTTGTATTTCTTCTTTCAAGAAATAATCTGTTTAGTTATTTGTTTTTCTTAAATACTTTCTGCTTTTAGAAAATTGCCATTCACTTTTCTTCTAGAGTCTGCTTATGGGTTGAAAAAGAACTTGAGTTTGCTGTGGTAGCCAGGAATAAATCACTAGCTTAGAATTTCTAGAAACATGCTTAATTAAGGGTTCTTTGTAATCAGAAACTCAGTTGATCTAGTTTAGTCCAAAAGGAAATGTACTGGACTCCATAACTAAGTCTTGGAAGACAGGGGTGTACTGGGGCCTCAAATGACTTAAACCTTACCAGGACAGTCAGGGAAATGCAAATAAAAAGTACTCTGAGATTTCATCTCACTCCTGTTTTTATTCTCTATGCTGTAGACAGGTTCCATCCTTATGACAGAGGGTTTGTTTTCCAGTAGCTCCTGAGCTCCTACTCCTATTTCATAACTCTATAGCACAGTTCAAACTTGAGTTGGGTGTCTATCCCTGGACCAGTTGCCATACCAAAGAGATTACAGCTCCCATTCAAATCACATGGTCTAAGATAGGGAAATGATTATATCTCAGGGAAAGGGAGATGCTGTTCTGGAAAGAAAAACCAAATAGTAGGTAACCAGTATATACCACCACTTTCTTTCATCACTTCCCAGTGCTTTAGCCTAAAGGACATAGGGTCTTATTCTGCCATTACTTCATTCAGCAAACTTTAAATACACACATGTGCCTAGCACAGTAGTTGAGTTTTTTTTTTTTTTTTTTTTTTTTTTTTATTCTCAGCGGACACAACATCTTTGTTTGTATGTGGTGCTGAGGATCGAACCTGGGTCGCTCGCATGCCAGACGAGCGTGCTACCACTTGAGCCACATCCCCAGCCCAGTAGTTGAGTTTTAATGTAAGTGAGAAGAGCAAGGAATTTGCAGTCAGCCAAACTAGAATTTGAATCCAGGCATCATCACATTCAAGTGATGACCTCAAGGTAATGACCTAAGCTTCATGACTCGTTTATCTGTTTCAGAAAATAACTAGAAAGGGTAATTTTTTTAAATATTTATTTTTATTTATTTTTTAGTTGTAGTTGTCAATACCTTTATTTACTTATTTATTTATGTGGTGCTGAGGATTGAACCCAGGGCCTGCCACGTGCCAGGCGAGCGATCTACTGCTGAGCCACAACCCAGCCCCAGAAAGGGTATTAAGAGATTCAAACATTCCTGCACTTATTGTTACTGATGCTGTGTCTGGTACAATGTGTATGTGGAGAATACTGTTTGGCTACAGGCCTGGAGGCAAATCATCTGATGTCTCCCCCACCACCACCCCACCCTTGCTTCTCTTTTTCTTTCCTCTGTATATGTATGTATGTGTGTATAGGTCCTCTTTTGTGACGAATTCAGTGGTGGTTTGGATCAGGCTGAATGGTTTGAGGAATCACAGCGTAAATACACACACACATATATGCATACAGGATTTAGGTAAAACTTCCAGATACCCTGCTAAGACTTTCATGAAGACCTGGAATTGTGACCACTATGTTGATGAAAATATAACAGTCAGGTATGGTATCACACACCTATAACCCAGCTATTTGTGAGGCTAAAGCAGCAGGATAGTGAGATTAAGGCCAGTTTGGGCAATATAGCAAGACTCTATCAAATAAAGAAATATGTTACCGCTAAGATACGACATCCTCTCAAGTTCTGTGCTGGGTATTTTATATTCATTGTTCTTGATCCTCCCAAGTATGAAGAAGACAGAATTTATGTTACAGATTCAGCCAGGTTAAGTAAATGATGGGACAAGATTTAAACCCTCACAAACTTTCTTCACAATAGTTAAAAGTATCGTGCTATCTTTTAGGAAGAAGGCTAATGTTTGATATTTTAGGACATTTGTATCATAGCAAACTTTCATATGTATTTTTCATTGTATTTCTTTTTCTTTCTTTTTTTTTTTTACTCTTTTTTTTTTTTAAGAGAGAGTGAGAGAGGGGAGAGAGAGAGAGAGAATTTTTTTTTTAATATTTATTTTTTAGTTTTCGGCCCTGTATTTCTTTTTCTAGCTTAGGATTTTGAAACCCAGAGATATTTTTGTGAATGTGGTGGTGACATTGCAAGTATATTTCCTTTGTCTTTCAGCTCCAATCATTGCAGTCTGAACTCCAGTTTAAAGATGCAGAAATGAATGAATTAAGGACAAGGCTTCAGAGCAGTGAACGAGCAAATAAACTTGCTGTTTCTTCTGTTTCCCATGCCAGGTAAGGATAGTGCTGGAGAAATTATTAAGTTTTGCATTATTTAGTAAAAAGTCTACAGAACTCTCTCAGACCATTGAGATCCTGCCACCTGGTCAGAGGTCCTCTTTTGTAAAGAATTCAAAGATGGTTTGGATCAGGCTGAATGATTTCAGGTATCACAGCATAAAGGCCCACCATCTGGAAATACTTTCTCTGAATCATACATTATAAACACAATACCTGAGACTAGAAAAATAATTAGCAAATTTGTGGGATGGGCCAGTCTTCATTTCAATATAATTTATTTATTTAACATAACAGGTTTTGCCCAAGCATGAGTATATTTCAATCCTAGTTCTTTAGAATATTTCCGATGATTTGCTTCCTTGGAACCTTTGTCTATCAGCCCCTCCTTTGCTGAGCAGATGTGCTCAGCTTAATTGTATCCTGCCCTTTCTTTGCCTGGCAAAGCAGTCTGGCACTGTCAGTATTAGTCTTGAAATTTAACAATGTCAGTCACAGTAACTTTTTCTGGTATTAAATATTCTGCCTTTGCTCATAACAGGCATGGAATATAATTGAACTTCTTGCCTTATATAACTTCAGGTGAGACAAGAGAGCTAACAACAGGAAAACCTCAGATCAGAGGGCTAAGACTGCTTCTCTGATATGAAGATGTTGGCTCTGAACACCTTGCTCAGTTTTCAACACATTTTCTAATAGTCCCTATTAAAAATTAGCTTCTTTGCTGGGTATGGTGGCACAGGCCTGTAATCCCAGCAGCTTGTCAGGCTGAGGCAGGAGGATGTCAGGTTTAAAGCCAGCCTCAGCAACTTAGCAAAACTGTAAGCAACCTGATGAGACTCTGTCTCAAAATAAAAAAGGGCTAAGGATGTGGCTCAGTGATTGAGCACCCTTGGATCCAATCCATGGTGTCCAAATAAATAAATAAATAAATGGTGGGGGGGTGGGAGCTGGGATTGTGGCTCAGAGGTAGAGTGCTCGCCTAGCACATGTGAGGCCCTGGATTCAATCCTCAGCACCTCATAAAAATAAAATAAAGATATTGTGTCCAACTATAACTAAAAAATAAATTTTAAAAAAAATAGGTTGTTTCATGTTGAAAAGTTTCAGTGGAATTGGAAATGGTAAAGGAATCATGGCCAATATTTTTGGCTGATTAGGAGAATATGAAAATAAATGAAATACTTTTTCAGTAATTTAGATCAAAATAACCAAATGAACATTTTATACTGTGTTCCTGGACAAAGAATGACATATAAATAACAGATGCAGTCTGGTCAAACACCTAGACATGAAAAGTTTAAGTTTTGTTGAAAGTTTTCTAACAAGGTATTTTAAGTGATTTTAGTAGATCATTTCTTTGCTTTCACAGTTAACTTTTTCCAGTCCTAGGAAAAGCCCTTCTGTGGTTATAAAGCCAGAAGCATATTCTCCACAGTTTGGAAAAACATCTTTCCCTACAAAGGAGTCTTTTAATGCTAACATGTCCCTTCCCCACCCTTGCCAGACAGAGCCAGGATACAAGTCTCTTGTGGGCAGAGAGGGTAAGTCAGTCTATTAGTCATCTATTATAGTTTAATTGACTACCCAACCTTAAACAACAATTATTTATTTTCTCCTGATTTCTGTGGGTTAACAATTCAGGTGGGACATAATGAGGATGGCTTAGCTCTATAGGGACTAGAATCACTGAAACCTTCTCGAGGTGGCTCTTTCACATGACTGACAACATAATCCCTTTCCATGGGGCTACTGGGTGGCCTCATAACTTGATAGATGGCTTCCTCTAGAGCCAGCAAACTCAGAGAGATCCAGCAAAAAGCTTTTCTTTTTATGGCCTAGTCTCAGAAGTCACATACTATCACTTTTGCCACGTTCTCTGTCAAAAGCAAATTAATGAGGATCTGGCACATTCAGTGGGAAGGAAAAGAGGCTGTACTGTTTGAAGGGAAAGAATTTGTAGGCACATTGATTATTTATCTGTCATCATCACTCCCTTACTGGTGATTGAACTCAGGGGCACTCTACCAGCCCTTTTTTATTTTCCATTTGGAGACAGGGTCTCCTATGTCACCCAGGCTGGTCTCAAACTTGAATCCTTCTGTCTCAGCCTCCCAAGCAGCTAGGATTACTGGCATGTGCCACTGCACCTGGCTCTTGTTTATTTATTTATTTTTTTTTAATTTTTTTATTGGTTGTTCACAACATTACAAAGCTCTTGACATATCATATTTCATACATTAGATTGAAGTGGGTTATGAACTCCCAATTTTACCCCAAATGCAGATTGCAGAATCACGTCGGTTATACATCCACAATTTTACATAATGCCCAATTAGTAATTGTTGTATTCTGCTACCTTTCCTATCCCCTACTATCCCCCCTCCCCTCCCCTCCCTTCTTCTCTCTCTACCCCATCTACTGTAATTCATTACTCTCCTTGTTTATTTTCCCATTCCCCTCACAACCTCTTATATGTAATTTTGTATAGCAATGAGGGTCTCCCTTCATTTCCATGCAATTTCCCTTTTCTCTCCCTTTCCCTGCCATCTCATGACTCTGTTAAATGTTAGTCTTTTCTTCCTGCTCTTCCTCCTTGCTCTGTTCATAGTTGCTCTCATTATATCAAAGAAGACATTTGGTATTTGTTTTTTAGGGATTGACTAGCTTCACTAAGCATAATCTGCTCTAGTGCCATCCATTTCCCTGCAAATTCTATGATTTTGTCATTTTTTATTGCTGCATAGTACTCCATTGTGTATAGATGCCACATTTTTTTTATCCATTCATCTATTGAAGGGCATCTGGGTTGGTTCCACAGTCTAGCTATTGTGAATTGTGCTGCTATGAACATCGATATGGCAGCATCCCTGTAGCATGCTCTTTTAAGGTCTTCAGGGAATAGTCCGAGAAGGGCAATAGCAGGGTCAAATGGTGGTTCCATTCCCTCTTGTTTATTTTTGTCTGTTTGTTTATTCATCTGCTGTGCACTCTACCATTAAACTGAGCTACATACATCCTCATCCTCTGTGACCATCTTTTGAAACCATCATAGTCATTTTACATGGACCATACCAGAAACATAGCTAGATTGCAGGGACCTGTGTTCCTTTTATAGTCCAGCCATGAGTTTTATAGCCACTCTAGACAGGGAATGCTGCCACTGTCTAGAGAAAGATCATCTACATTAATAGTTTTCACTCTGAGATTCTGCCATGCTAGATGATTGTATAATTCAAATACATCAACTCTTACCATCAGCCTTTTCAAATCACTGACCATCACATCACTCCTGAGAAACTGCAGACCACTCATATTTTTGGTGTCTAGCAACTAATAGGGTACTGCAGGATAGTATTACAAGCAGATAGTAGAGCCTAATAGTCTGGATATAGATCCCATCCACATTACTTATTGGCTTAGCTGATGTGGGCAAGTGCCTTAACCTCTGTGTCTCAACTTTCCTATATCTAAATAGTGAATGATAACACCTCTTGGTAGGATTGCTTTGAGAAGCAAAGGAGCTAATATGTTTAAAACTCTTAGAGCAGTGTCTGACCTTGCTTAGCCCTGTATAACTGTTAGTGGTTACTGTTTTCACCTTATTATTTCATTTTGAAGTAAGGCAAACAGCTTGATTTTTCTTTTGTGAATTCCTGTTTTGCATGAGAAAGGCAAAAGATGTGAGGGATCTTGAGCTGCTTTGAGTCTTTCTTTATCCAAGGTTAAAGAAGTAGAACAATCTGATTGTGTTTGAAATTCATTGCATGTCAGAGTTGCAGCTGTGCTTTTATGCTCAACTTTTGATTCTCATTTTTTCTAGTTTCAGATAATAAGACCCACAGCCTGAGAGGTAATCCCAAAATGCAAGAAGAGGTACAGAAAAGTTTTGCTGATAGCTGGATGCAAAAGTCAAAGACTCAAGGTACCAAAAATTCCTGCTTTTCCTGCAGGGACTTACATGACTCTTATCGTCTTCTGTCACACACAGTATAATTGCCTGTAAACTGTCTGGCTCTCTGAGAATCCATGCCCCAGGCAGACCTGCAGAGTTCAGGCAAGTAGGAGACTATGACTTTATAAAATGGAAAGGGCAACTAGGCACAGTGGTGCACATCTTTTATCTCTACAACTCCAAAAAGGACTGAGGATGTAGCTCAATGGTAGAGCACTACTGGGGTTCAATCCCTAGAACCACAAAATGAATTAATTAATTGAAAAAAAAGAAAGGAAAGGGCAAGCTTAGTGCAGTGGTGCATACCTGTTGTCCTAGCTACTTGTAAACAGAGGCAGGATGATTGCTTGAGCCCAGGAGTTTAACCTGAGCAGCACAGCAAGACTTCATCTCTAAAAAGAAAAGGGCAAGGAAGCCAAATACAGTGGTACACACCTGTAATCCCAACAGCTCAGGAGGCTGAGACAGGAGGATTACAAGTTCAAAGCTAGCATCAGCAAAAAGCGAGGCTCTAAGCATCTCATTGAGACCCTGTCTCTAAATAAAATACAAAATAGGGCTGGGAATGTGGCAGTGGTCGAGGGCCCCTGAATTCAATCCCTGGTACACACACAAAAATAAAGGGGTTGGGGGGGCCAAAGAGCAGGTACATCCCAGAGCCTTCTGCATCTTACAGAGCTTTGTGTCAGCTTAGAAGACACTTGGCATCCAAAGAGTTCTCATCTTTTCCTTCTGAAGCCATAGAAAAGGTCTCACATGTCAGAACCTTCTAGGTTACCTTGTTTTCTCCTACAGGTTCCATTTTGATAAATCTGCTCCTGAAGCAGCCTTTGATCTCAGGGTCATCCCTAAGTCTTTGTCACCTCCTAAGCAGTTGTTCTGAAACTCCTACTAGCACCCTCTTGCAGCCACCAGGGTTTGGCAGGTAAGCATGATACTCCTGAAAAACTTGTCTCTAGAAAGTCAATCCCTTTCTGGCCCTGACCAGCATTGGGAGATCTATGGGATGTGCAGAGAGACTGGAGAATTTGGCAGGCAGGCTATTTGAGGCCCTTGACCTTATCTATTTTGTTTTGTTTGTTGCCAGTACCTTGACTGGGATTTCAGGCCTCAGAGCTACAAATTCTCGAAGTGGATCGTTTTGCCCCTTGGCCCTGAAAGAAGCACAGAATCTGGCATTCACAGGACTGAATCTGATTGCCAGGAATCAAGGCTTATGTGATGGAGACACAGAAGGAGATAAAATGGCCTTCCCACTCTGCCAGCTTCCTGGAGCTGTGCACCTTCTCCCCCTTATCCAGTTCTTCATTGGCTTGTATTGCCAGGCTCTGCAGGATTTGGCAGCTGCTAAGAGGAGTGGAGCACCTGGGGACTCTCCAACACATACCTCCTGCTTGAGCTCTGGGGTAGAGGCCAACCCTGATGACTCAGTTAGCAACTTGGAAGGTTTCTCTGCAGCTTCACTTAGCATTCTTCAGCACCTGGTGTGCCACAGCAGAGCAGTTGTCTGCCTCTTACTATCAGGAGTTGAGGCAGACTCTGCTGCTTGGGAAGGAAATGAGAGCCTGGTTCACAGACAGAGTTGTGGAGATACAATCTCAGTCCCCAAGGAGGTTGTGGACGACCAAGGACTGCATCCACTATTGAAGATGCTACTTCACTTACTGGCTTTCTCTTCTGCAGCAACAGGTCACTTTCACATCAGTGTCCCGAGCCAGTGCCTCAAAGTTTTGGTGAAATTAGCTGAAAACGCTTCCTCTGATTTGTTGCCCAGGTATAAAGCAGCAAGGGAGGCATGATTTTATGTGTCTTCTCTGACCTCTTGGCCCTTGTACATTGCTTACATCTTCACTTATCCCACTATTCAGCTCTGCTTGGTGCAGATAGTTCTGAGGTGTTAAGAAGTGGGATCACAGGTCAGATAACCAAATAAGTGGGGTTTGTGTGGTTTAATTCTAGACTGCAGGTAAGCAAAAGACACATGTGATAAGGAAGCTGTTAGCCACTGTGGAAGAGTATCCTGTCCCAGGACAAAGGCTAAACCAAGAGGCCCTGAACCTGAGATAATGGAACAGGGGTGAAGCTTATGTGGCACAACATGTTTAAGTTTGTTGAATTTCCCTAAGGAAGCAGAGGGTATGGGGAAGGTCTGCAGCCACAAGCTGACCTTCCTGAATATCTGCCTCTCATCATTGTTTCTACCTCTAACTTGAGTTACTTGTTGCTTGCCTCTCATAGGCTGTGTTAGAAGTGGAAGTATAATGAACCTAGTTTACAGTGTTATCATAAATTCCTAACTTAGAGCCACATGCCCTATAATCCCAGCAGCTAGAGAGGCTGAGGTAGGACGATCGTGAGTTCAAAACCAGCCTTAGCAACATAGTGAGGCCCTAAGTAACTCAGAGAGACTCTTGTCTGTAAATAAAATATTAAAAAAAGGGCTGGGGATGTGGCTCAGTGGTTAAGTGCCACTGGATTCAATCCCTGGTACAAAAAAAAAATTCCTAACTTGAGAGTCCAGAGCTGTGAGATGGGAGCAAATAGAAACACCATCCAACCCACCATTGTCCAGTCTCCCTCATAGTACTCTTCCAAGATGCCAGCGCTTGTGTTGGAATGATTCCACTGACTGGACATAAACTTTTAAGTTTTCTCATCTCTGAGCTCAGCAGCCTGTTCCCTAAAAACACTTCTGGATCCTAGTTTCCATGTGAATATTTTCTGGTTGGTCTGATCCATTCCAAAGGTGCTGCTCAAGAGTTGGATACAACTACAGCACAATATGGGCAACACAGTAGGGGACAGAATCATTACACAAGAGCCAATTCACAGTGACTATTTGCTTTTTCATGTATATTAAGTGAATGAATTCTAGAAACCAAGTTCATACCATTTCTCTTAGTAGATGCACCCCATTCCATTCCTGTTGAACTTGTCCCCAGAGGTATTCAAAAATAGCAATTTAATGGATAGTCAGTATAGGCCAGTCACAGATGCCCTCCATTCGCTGGTTCATGTGACATACATGGCCCTGCATCCTCTGCTTCACACAGAACCTGGCTCACTCTAAGCAGTTAGTCAGTAATTATTGAATAAACCCTATGGTGAGAGAGGAAAACTTGTCTGAAAAATCCCATAGGGAGTGTTCTGGGGTTGGTTCTAAACCAACTCTGTCCTGAGCCATTGCCTAACTCTCTGACACATCTCTCAATCAGTGCTTCTCTTCAGAATTCTCCATGCTTAACTAGGCCTGGTGGGGCATGCCTCTAATCCCAGTGACTTAGGAGACTGAGGCAGGAAGATCACTGAGTTCAAGGCCAGCCTCAGCAATTTAGTGAATCCCTGTCTCAAAAAATAAAAGGGACTAGGTCTATAGCTCAGTGGTAAAACACCCTTGGTTCAGTCCCCAGCATTAAAAAAAAAAATCCTCATACTTCCATGCTCAAGTTGAACCCCACTAACACACCGCTCTCTTTTTGCCTCAGAGAAAACTAGGGCAGGGGATGCTATCAGGGTTTGAACATAGTATGTGATACAGTACAAATAGCCAGGAAACTCTCCGTCTTTCCTGCTACCAATCTTTACCTACCCAGTCTTCAAAGCAGTTTGTCCCTTGTCTTTTCACTATATTGTAGTTTGGGGTTCAGAGTTAGAAGGGGTTTTTATTTTGGTGTTAATTTTTTTTTTTTTTTTTTTTTTTTTTTTAGTTTTAGGTGGACATAATATCTTTATTTCATTTTTATGTGGTGCTGAGGTTTGAACCCAACACCTTATGTGTGCTAGGCAAGCACTCTACCACTGAGCCCCAATCCCCAGATCTTTTGATTTTATATTTTGAGACAGGGCCTCACTAAGTTGCTGAGATTGACCTCAAACTTGGGGTCCCCCACCTCAGCCCCCTGAGATATTGGGATTACAGGAATGCACCATTACTCCCAGCTCAGCCTTTTTTTTATTTTTGAAAGATCTTACCAAGTTGAATTTGCAATCCTGCTGCCCAACCTCCCGAGTCACTGGGATTACATTTGTGAACCACTGCACCTAGCTCATTCCCAGTTTTAACTGGAACAGCATGACTTCTCTTGTATAAAAAGGCTATACATGAAATTTCATTTTTAAAAAGTTCCCTGTTCTAGCAAGAAATAACTTGGAAACCACTGTGTTTTATACAAAGATGAATTGTTCTTGCAGATACTTTCAGGAGCCTTAGTGACTAATTAAGGGCCACTTGCAGCTGAACAATGAGAGCAGGTAACCAGGTTAAGTTCCATTTTCCCACAAAGTTCCAGGGTCTCTGGCAACTAAAGAAAATGCAACTTCTTCCATGCTTACAGGACATGCCATAAAATGAGTTCACCCAAATAGTGACATACTGAGGGATATTCTTGATCTTCATGCTAAGATATTATATAGTCTAACCCACAGAGTGTTTTAGATGATGGCTCCCCAGTCACCAGGCCAGTTCCCTGTCATGCTCTTGCAGGCTGGACGATTGAGCAAATAGCAGCAGTTGCCTTGAGACTTGGTTCTTTGGTCCCTTGGTCATAACTATCCCTTTCCCCCTAAGACCTGGGAGAAAGTATACCCAGAGCCTCTTACCCATGCACACCCCACAGTGACAGCAGAGGTGACCAGTGTTTACTGAAGAGAAAATGGTCTTCCTTGCTCTGTGAGTGGCCTTATAACATCCAGCCATAGCCAGGTCCATTTTTTGTCACTTCTTGAGTCCTGTGGTGGTAAGCAAGAACTTACCAAGTTATGCCCTGCATCCCTATTTGGGAGCACAAGCAGGGAAGAGACCAGGAGCTTGTAGAGGCCAGGCATCCCAGGTCCAGGGAATCCGCTCCCATTTACTGGGTGTTGCTGTGCAAGGTGAGGGCCGTCATCTCTGAGCCATAGCAGTCTGCAGTGAAGGTAATGTCCATTCATTCACATGAGACAGCTTCATACTAAGTAGTCAGTGTGAGAACCAACCCAAAACGGTCTGGCTGAACCAGATCTCCTTTTAAGGAGTGTCACATTTCTTTGGGCCCATCTTTCAGGTTCCAGTGTGTGTTGCCAGTGCTGCCACGGTGCCTCAGCCCAGAGACACCCCTGCCTTGTGTGCTGCTGGCTGTCCAGCTGCTCTCCCTCCTAGTGGACCATGATAGCCTTGCACCTCAACTCTGTTCCCACTCTGGTAAAGGTGGGCCTGCACTCTTACAGAGGGAGGGAGGGGTTGGGGCAGGGACAGGGGCCTCCTGAGGGCTTCTGCAGAAAGGGGACCCTGAGTGAGATAGGGGTATCCTTTTCAGAAAGCTGCCTCCTTCTGCTGCTGTACATGTACATCACATCAAGGCCTGATAAGGCGGCTTCAGAGATACAGTGGCTTCAGCTGGAACAAGAGGTAAAACAGGGAACCTTATGGAGATTGCTCATCGCCCCATCTTAAAAGACCACAAATTCTCTCCTCCTCTCTGGCGAGAAAGGGGACTAATTCTTTTTGGTAACAAGAGTTTTTATCAAGCAGCTTGCAGCTTATCAAGCAACTCATTTAGGGACTCCCCACACAGATGCAATACAGGTTGTAATGGGACTCAGCTGAGTTACCTGATAATTGATGCTATCCTGGCTTTGGGGCCTGGTAGTTGGAAATCCGAGTCTGGAGGCAGGCGAGTTATTGGTGAAATTCAGGTGCTAGTCCTGAGTCTAGCCTGGAAACCCCATACCACTGCTTCTAAGACCCCATTTGTACAGGCAAGCAGTTGCCAAAGCAGCTAGAGCTCTTGTAGGAGATGCCTGAAAGAGCCCTTGCACAATGACAAGGGTCTTATTCTGACAGGATAAAATAGAATCTTTTTTTTTATTCCAGGCAGTGTGGCTCCTGGCCAAACTGGGTGTGTATAGCCCTCCCCCCACAGTCACTGGCTCTGACTGTCAATGCAATGTAGAGGTGAGTATCCAGTGCCAACAACATGGCAGCTCTGTTTGTGAATAAAGGAACCTTGCACAAGACCCACTTAGAGCCCTGCTCCCCTGGGGCAGCTAGGCTGAACAGGGTGTTAGGGCACAGAAAGATTGGAAACCTCAGTCTGCACACTTTCTCACTCCAGGTGGTTAGAGTTCTCACAGTGATGCTGCACAGACAGTGGCTGACCATGCAAAGGGCAGGGGGGCTCCCAAAGACTGACCAGCAGAAGCGGACAGTGCGGTGTCTGCGAGACACAGTGTTGCTCCTGCACAGTCTTTCCCAGAAGGACAAGCTCTTTACTGTGCACTGTGTGGAAGTCCTGCATCAGTATGACCAGGTGATGCCAGGGGTCAGCATGCTGATTCGAGGGCTTCCTGATGTGACCGACTGTGAAGGTGAGCCAATAAGCCCACGTGTGGGTTCTCCCTGATCCTTGTGAGCAAGTCAGATTCCTATTCAAAGGACCTTCTGCCCTGAATGCTGTGGTTCTTCTGAAAATATTGGGCTGCCCTTTGCCCATATTTGTTGAGTTGGCCTTGCAGAGCCACGGTTTTTCCAGAATATCCTGATCTGAATTGCCTTTGTTATCACTTTGCTCATAATAGCTGAGGGAGCAAGGCCTGGGCATGGAAGGGACTGGTTAGTTCCTGCAGGTGCTGGGGGAGGACAGGTGGGACTTCCCCCAGGTCCTAGCACCTTCAGGCCTTCATCATTGAACCCTCCCTCTTCCTTTTGGCTCAGAGGCAGCCCTGGATGACCTCTGTGCCACGGAGACAGACATGGAGGACCCTGAAATGGACTGTGGCTGAGGCCCTGAGCATCCTGCCACAAGGGGGCACCAGCACTGCTGCTTTCCTCACACACCACATCCTCTGATTAAAAGCAATGACCGGCAGTTCCTGCCGAGAATGCGAGAATGCGTTGTTTCTCTGATCTGTTTGGCTGAGTGGGAGGGAAGGAACTGGACAGGGACCCAGGAAGACTAGACGCCTCCCCCACCATCTCCTTGGCTGGAACTGAGACGGTCCCCATGGTAACTAATCTGCCTTGAGGAAAGCCCTGGCCTGTTGGTGGAATTGTCCTGAGTCATTGCTTTGGCTGGGGCCGTGGGGAGAAACCATTGTGTGGCAGATAGGAGGCTGCCCTAGGCCAGAACTAAACCTGGGAAAGTAGGCCAAGGACTAGGCACAAAAGGGCCATGGCAGGGGCTCACAGCATTGCTTGAGACCTGGAACTAGCCTGGCACCTGGAGACCGCTGAGGCAGCTGTCTTCTCTGTGGGCTCTCGGCAGCATGAGGGCCCCCCCCCCCCCCCCCCCCCCCCCCCCCCCCCCCCCCCCCGTGCACAGTGTCAGCCAGCAGGCCCACAGCTGTGGATCTGAGCAGATCTTCTGGGATGCCTGGGGAGGGAGGGGTTTTAGCAAAAGAGGCACAGACTAGGCAAGCTGATGAGCAGGGCGGGCCTTGCTCACGAGGCAGGCTCGCAGGCGGGCCCAGACCCAGTTTCACTTCCCGCCACTGCTGCCAACAGCAGGGCCAGCAAGAGTGTGCGTGCCTGATTCTTCCTAGTCACTGCTGCCTCCCTATTCCGGTAAGTGTGGACCCCCAAGGGGATGGGGCAGGGCAAGAATGTCATGGGTTTCCCCCACATAGTACTAGGTGGGCACTAAGGGCGGGACCAAACCCATGTGAGGAAGAGGGAACCTTCCCCAAAAGTACAGTCATCCTCTAAGGAAGCTACCCCACCCTCACCAATTTCCTGCCCTGAAAATGGGCTCTAGAGCTCTCAGACAGTGCCTGACTGTGCAGGCAAAACCTACAATGTACTTATGCCCACTCTCCTCCCACCCTTGCCCCCAGAGCCTGCTCACTTCAGATCTTTCCCTTGCATTCACATGCTCCACCTCCAACCTCATGCTCCTTCCCAGGCACAGCAGCAGGTACCTACCCCAGCATGGGCTCACAGGCCCCACCTCCTGGTCCCATGCAGACCCTCATCTTCTTGGACCTGGAGGCCACTGGCCTGCCGTTCTCCCAACCCAAGGTCACGGAGTTGTGCCTGCTGGCTGTCCACAGATGTGCCCTGGAGAATACTCTCACCTCTCAAGGGTCACCACCCACAGTGCCCCTGCCACCACGCGTGGCAGACAAGCTTTCACTGTGCGTGGCTCCTGGAAAAGCCTGCAGTCCTGCAGCCAGCGAGATCACAGGTCTGAGCACAGCTGTGCTCGCAGCACATGGGCGTCAACGCTTTGATAACAACCTGGCCAACCTGCTCCAAGCCTTCCTGCAGCGCCAGCCACAGCCTTGGTGCCTGGTGGCACACAACGGTGACCGCTACGACTTCCCCCTGCTCCAGGCAGAGTTGGCTATGCTGGGTCTTGCCAGTATTTTGGATGGTGCTTTCTGTGTGGACAGCATTGCTGCCCTGAAGGCCTTGGAACAAGCTAGCAACCCCTCAGAGCATGGCCCAAGGAAGAGCTACAGCCTGGGCAGTATCTATACCCGCCTATATGGGCAGGCCCCAGTGGACTCACACACGGCTGAGGGTGATGTTTTAGCTCTGCTTAGCATATGTCAGTGGAAGCCAAAGGCCCTGCTGCAGTGGGTGGATACTCACGCCAAGCCCTTTCACACCATCAGGCCCATGTATGGGGTCACAGCCTCTTCTGGGACCAACCCAAAACGGTCTGCAGTCACAGCCACTACACCCTTAGCCACTACCAAGAATGCTAGCCCCAGCATTGGTGAAAGCAGAAGACCCAAGGCTATTACTTCAACAGTAGTCCCTGGAATCCCACCCCGGGAGGGGCTGCTGGCCCCTCTGGGCCTGCTGGCCTTCCTCACCTTGGCGATAGCCACGTTGTATGGACTATCCCTGGCCACACCTGGGCAGTAAATTGAGAAGGAAAATCTAATAAAGACCCCCCACAACACTGAGTAGTCATTTGCCTCCTAGCTTCCTTGGCGGCTGGAGCCTCTACCTGTACTAGGGACCTGGGGAGTAGTCCTTGTCCCTTACTCTCTTCACAAAATAAGCAAACCTTTGAGCCCAGTAAAAGTAGGGGAAATACATATATCCAAATAGTGAATGGAAACGATACTCAGCCTAAGGCTCAATCCCAGTTACTAAGGCTCTGAAAAAAAAAAAAGGAGACGGCAGCTCTAAATATTTGTTTTTATTATAAACAAGGGTACAGACTCTAGACTCTTAGAAACACATTAACAGATTGAAAGCTAAAACAGACCTGGTCAAACATTAACAGGGGCAGGGTACACCGAGGTATTTGTATCTGGGTCAGAGCTGCCACCCAAGCCCCCCACCCTCACCTTTGGTCCAGATGGTCCCTTGGCCCTGGTGTCCCTACTGCCAGGACAATTATAGATTAGGGTATATGAGTTGGATATTCCTATCAGGCTAGGACCAGGGGAAACAGAGTCTCAGAGGTTAGGTTGTGGATCAATTTCTCTCCATACATTTCAGCTTCACATCAACTATCACACATCTTAAAACAGAAAACAGGCAAAACATTTGGCTAAAAGTAAAAAACACTGCAGGAAGGATACCTGAGTGTGTTGGTGGACATGCCCCCTTGCCCACCTGTGGCAGGGGCTGGGCAGCAAGGGGGACAGCTTCCCCATTGGTGGTAGGAATCATGAGTGCATCTGGCCCTGCAGGAAGGATGGAAGGACAGTCCAGATAGAGGGCTGTCAGGTAGATGGGACTGTGCTTGGGGTGTGTTGACATCAGGAGCCGACCAACCTCCACTGAGTATGGCACCCACTCCAGGGACACCTACCCAAAGCACTGAGCTTCAGCCAGATCCCATACTTTGTCTACTTGCCTGCTTCACAGCACAGGCTCTACAAAGGGTAACCCAAACCCTAAGAAAAAGCCATGATTTTGAGCAGCAACTGGCCATTCCTAAAACCAGAATACATGGCCCACAGTGCCCATAAAAATTTCAATCCTAATGTGACAGACTGAACCTGGTAACCCTGGAGTGAGTTGGAAAAGACCTACCCCATTCTTTGAATATGCTTGAGATTTCAGGAAGCATGATTTCAAGTGAGGAAGCAAAAGTTTGGTCCCAGCCTACTCTGGCAAGGATTGTTCCCTACCTGGTCAGTATCAGAGGAAGCCACGTGTCTAGACAGGACACACACACCACACACAGGGCAGTAAAGAACTGTGCCTGCACACCACTCACACACAACATAATCAAGTGGCAGCTAGAGAGGCAAACTCAGGGGGCTGCCTTTGGGGGATCCATGTAGGCTGGGTTATAAGGAGGCTGGCTGGCAGGGTATGGCATGGCTGCACCTCCTGAAAGTAAAGAGGACATTGGTTAGCTGTGGCACAGTGGGCTGTAATGCAAAAAAAAAAAAAAGGGACAGAAACATCCAATGACATACCCTGGGATACGGAGGCACAGGCATGAGCTGAGGGGCAGGCAGGGTCACAGAATTTGCAGTGGTACTCACCAGCTAAGGTCTCATGGTAGGCTGGTGGGCCCATGGGCTGGGCTGGATAGGGTGGTGGGTACTGTGTCGGGTAGGGTGCTGCTGGCATCCCTGGCTGCGGGGGCATGGGATGGTAGCCCTGGTATGTTGGTCCAGGATAGCTGGGGGGCACACTTGGAGGCTGAGGGTAAGGTGCATGCACCACAGTGGTGGCAGTGGTGGTGGTCACAACGGCTGCAAAGAGAATCCCAGTTAAGACACTCCAGTTCCCCAGGTCTTGAGGTTGGCTTGCCCCTCATCCCTCCAGCTTGGCCAAAATAGGGCTCTGGTCAGCTGCCCTTGCCTATCCAGGAATCTGGACCTGCACAGAAGAAGGGTCCCGGTAGGATGAGGGGTGGGGTGTGGGGCATGCTTACGACGTGGTCGGCGGCACATCTTGTACAAACAGCAGCAGGAGCAGGTGAAGCAGACGATGATGGTGACAACCGAGAGCACAAAGATGGTGAGGCCAATGGCTACAGTTGCTCCAAACCTGCCAAAGAGCTGGTCATGACCCAAGGCCCCTCCCCCTCCTCAGGAGAAGCAGTCCATACCTCAACTGCTCCAAGGAACATCCCTCTTACCAAAAAAGACTCTAAGCAATATAGATACCGAAACTTCCTAGTTGTGTAGTTGAACCTGTCTCAGTGTCAGTTTCCTCACATGTAAAATGGGGTTATTTGTGAACTAGGAGCTCTGTAAAGCTCCTAGCCCAGGGTCTGTCCTCTGCTCCCCTCTCAGGAAAGGAGCCACCCTGCATATACACCTTGTCCATCACCACCCCCGCCCCTGCAACCACAAAGCAGATGGCTATCAGGAACGTGCCACACGCCAGGTACTGTGGCATGGATGCTTCCTAGATGAGAAAGCTAAAAGTAGACAGGATGATTTGGAGGGGGAGAGTGGACAGAGCAGTGGTCTCTGTAGGAGACTTCCCTGACCAACCCGGGTGCCCACAGAATGAGGGCTTGCCCTGTGAAAAAGCAGGGTAGAAAGTTCACCAACACAGACTTCCAAAGACAGACAGAGCCCCTTACTATCCTCCCATGTTCCCAGAGGCCCCAAAGTATTCTTATAGAAGGTAATGCTTGGTAAATAAATGCACCACATATACATTCAAAGTTGGAAATAGCTTTGTTAGCTACAGGGCATGTGCCCCTTGGAGGCCAGGGAGGGTGTGGGTCCCACCCTACCCCAACACGGGCTTCCAGTTCACAGCCCAGAGGGGCAACACACTCTCAGTATGGCTGGGCTCCCCAGCCAAAGAATAGGCTCTGCACACTCTAGGCTCAAAAGCACCCAGGCAAGCTCCCAGGATGGGAGCCATCACCACCAAGTGGCCAGTACAAGCCCTTAAGACAGGACCATCAGACCATAGCTGTCTCCCTGCCCAGCTAGAGGCAGGAATGTAGGAACACACATTCATACACAATGACATGCCCAGGCAGAACCAGCGTCAGTTCTGGAGCAAGCTCTGTTTCCTGTCTCAGTCTCTAAAGAATGGCGCCCAAGCTCACCCCATGTTAGCCTCCGCCTTCACCCTAGGGCCTCCCGCATGCCTGGAATTTCCCCTTTTCAAGAGAGGCCACTGAGTTTCAATCTCCTCCCCTTTCAAGGAAAAGAAAAGCAAATCGCCTCCTCGGTCCTGCCCATCCCTGACGTCAGCGGCAGGAAGGACAGACACAAGAGGCCCTGGAGCCACCCTCTTAAAGACACAGTCATGGCCCAGGTGCCAGCAGCCAGGAGGGGACTAAGGGGGAGAAGGAGAAGCCAAGGCACTGGGAGCCTTTCCAGAGCCGCCTTTGATCCTCACTTGCCTAGGCTGTCTGCTACCCAGAATAGCTCCACTGGGGGATCTGAGAGATGCCCCAGCCTGGGCATGCCTGAACAACACACAAGCTCACCTCTAGCTCCTCACCACCCTACTGCCTACTCTGTTGCAGCCATTCTCCCAGATGAGCACCTTCATCCACCTACCCGCTCCAGCACAACCCTAGGGCCCTGGATGACAAACATGATACTTCCAGCAGGTCCCTTTTGCTTCTCCTCTTCTACCAGCATACTCTCCAAGCTTCTATTTGGCCTTACTAAGAGGCAGTTGCCACCCCACTGCACCATCCTACCAGGTCTGACCATGGCACCCCCTGCTCAAATGTACACTATGACTCTTCTAGCTGTTGGAAACAGTAATTTGCTTTATAAGTAAAGTACTTGCTAAATTATGGGTATATGTGTAGTTTTCTGTATGTATATTATAGTTGACAATTAAAGAAGAAAAAATTCTGGAGTTTGTCTAACTAGACATAAACTTAAAATAAAGAAATTTCCAATTTTTAACTAAAAATTTAAATAAAACTCCTTGTTAGATCTACAAAGTCTGTCATGATCTGGGACTCTCACACTCCCTCCTTGTCTGTGCTCCAGTCACATGAACCTTTCAGTTTTTGAAAGTACTATGCTGTGTCCTACCTCAGGGCCTTTGTACAAGCAGGTCCTTCTGCCTGGTGGGTGCTTTTCTTCCCTCCATCCTCACTCCTACATCATTAATTCCTTCTCGCTCTTCAAACCTCAATTCAAAGCATCAGCTCCCTACAGATGAGGTCAGGCTTCTTGACAAATGCTTTTACAGAATTAAGTTCCTTTCTACCTCAATATGTAAACAAGAATTCCTCACCATTTGACTCAGCTATCGCCCTTCTCGGACTATTCCCTGAGGATCTTAAAAGAGCGTGCTATAGGGCTGGGGATGTGGCTCAAGCGGTAGCGCGCTCGCCTGGCATGCGTGCGGCCCGGGTTTGATCCTCAGCACCACATACCAACAAAGATGTTGTGTCTGCCGAGAACTAAAAAATAAATATTAAAAAATTCTCTCTCTCTTTAAAAAAAAAAAAAAAAAGAGCGTGCTATAGGGATACTGCCACATTAATGATCACAGCAGCACAATTCACAATAGCTAGAATGTGGAACCAACCTAGATGCCCTTCAACAGATGAATGGGTAAAAAAAATGTGGCATCTATACACAATGGAGTATTACGCAGCACTGAAAAATGACAAATTTGCAGGGAAATAGATGGCATTAGAACAGACTATGCTAGGGCTGGGGATGTGGCTCAAGTGATAGCGCGCTCGCCTGGCATGCGTGCGGCCCGGGTTCGATCCTCAGCACCACATACCAACAAAGATGTTGTGTCTGCCGAGAACTACACAATAAAAAAAAAAAACATTAAAAATTCTCTCTCTCTCTCTCTCTCTCTCTCTCTCTCTCTCTCTCTCCTCTCTCACTCTCTCTTTAAAAAAAAAAAAAAAAAAAGAACAGACTATGCTAAGCGAAGCTAGCCAATCCTTAAAAAACAAATGCCAAGGGCTGGGGATGTGGCTCAAGCGGTAGCACGCTCGCCTGATATGCGTGCGGCCCGGGTTCGATCCTCAGCACCACATACCAACAAAGATGTTGTGTCCGCCGCCGAGAACTAAACAATAAAACATTAAAAATTCTCTCTCTCTCTCTCCTCTCTCACTCTCTCTAAAAAAAAAAAAAAAAAAAAAAAAAAAAGCCTGCATAATAAAAACTGCACAGGTATCCTTTAAAAAAAAAAAAAACAAATGCCAAATATCTTCTCTGATATAAAGAGAGCAACTAAGAACAGAACAGGGAGGAAGAGCATGAGGAAAAGATTAACATTAAACAGAAACGAGTTGGGGGAGAGAAAGGGAGAGAGAAGGGAAAGCATATGGAAATGGTAGGAGACCCTCAATGTAACACAAAATTACATAGAAGAGGTTGTGAGGGGAGAGGGGGGGGAACAAGGGAGAGAATTGAACAACAGCAGATGAGGTAGAGAGGGAAGATGGGAGGGGAGGGGAGGGGGATAGTAGGGGATAGGAAAGGCAGCAGAATACAACAGTCACTAATATGGCATTATGTAAAAATGTGAATGTGTAAGTAACGTGATTCTGCAATTTGTATTTGGGGTAAAAATGGGAGTTCATAACTCACTTGAATCAAATATATGAAAGATGATATGTCATGAGCTTTGTAATGTTTTGAACAACCAATAAAAAAAAGAAAAAGAAAAAGAATTCCTTTGTGCTGGGCGCAGCGGTGCATGCCTGTAATCCCAGCAGCTAGGGAGGCTGAGGCAGGAAGATCATGAGTTCAAAGCCAGCCTCAGCAAAAGCAAGACACTAAGTAATTCAGCAAGACCTTGTCTCTAAATAAAATACAAAACAGGGGTGGGGATATAACTCAGTGGTCCAGTGGCCCTGAGTTCAGTCCTTGGTAAACCACCTCCTCACCAAAATAATAATAATAATTCCTTTGTGTGAGCACTTGATAAACTGCATCTTACGCCTGCCTTAGGCAATTACTATATTTCCGGGGCCTAAAACATAGCAGGTTCCTAATAAATGAATTAATAAATTCACTCAGGGACCCCAAGGGCAGCCCCTGGCAGGACTGTCAGGCATGATGCTCTGAGGAAACCAAGCAACACTCAAGAGCGGCTGCAAAATGTGGCAGAGGACCATGGCCACATCAGGTTTCAGAATTAATGGAACTACACCACCAATAGGAAGGAAGGGGCGTCCCTAAAATGGGGGTCAAGCCAAAATCAAGGAGTCTGAAGATCAAGTTCAGAAGGCAGAGTCAGCCTAAACAGGAGACCAATGGAGCGAACAGCCCAGGTAGGGTTGGGGCTTGAGGGCCTCCAGGAGGTGGCAGATGCCCAGTGTTTAGACAATAAAAGAGCTATCTCTGGACTAAGACAACCCATGATACTGGCAAGACACCAGACAGTCTATAACACAGTGCATGGACCCAAGAACCACAGAAAGAACACTTTGAGGTCAGGAAGACAGCCCAGGTTCATGACGCTCTCACATCTCACCTCATGGACCTGTCTTTCCTGCTTATCGTCACAGCAGAGTCAGGGCAGAGGGTCAATAGTGACTGGCCCCCTGGTTACTATGACCAGAGATTCTACTACTCAGGTCCTTGAAAACGAACCAGTCAAGTCCAATAGTCCTGTGAGTGGCAAGGAGCTGGGACAGGACAATGAAATCAGGATCCAAAACAACAGTGATAGGGGGACCAACAAAACTCTAAAGAGAAAACACACCAAGTGGATGCAGGCCACAGGGCCATACTGTGGGAAGCCAAGGTCCACGTTGAAGGAGGACACAACCCAAGCAGGGTGTGATGTCTCAAGGTGAGGCAGGTCTGGGCTCTTCCAGGTCCCTGTGCTCTAAGAACCTGGTGCCTTATTCTTTGGGAACCCAAGAAGTGACCCAGAGATGAGAGCCAAAGGTGAGGGCTCAAGATGAGGAAAAGAGGAAAGCTGATAAGAGAAAATGGGGGCAGAACTCGTGCAGACCTCTGGCCCACAGGGCCTTTCCTCTTCTAGGCTTCTCCCAAGATCCTGGCCACAGCCGGGGCAGCAGGAGCTGGACCTCCACCAAAGAACCAACCCTCTAGTAGGCAAACAGAGCCCTCAGCCAAGGATGGTACACAGGAATACCCAGCAGAAAGGGTGTCTCCTAAGGTCTCGGAAAGGCAACCACCTGAGGGTGTTCACAAAAGTATCATTGATAGCAGGGCACGGTGGCACATGCCTGTAATCCCAGCAGCTCCAGAGGCTGAAGCAGGAGGATCACAAGTCCAAAGCCAGCCTCAGCAAAAAGCAAGGCACTAAGCAACTCGGTGAGACCCTGTCTTTAAATAAAATACTAAATAGGGCTGGGGATGTGGCTCAGTGGTCAAGTGCCCCTGAGTTCAATCCCCAGTATCAAAAAAAAAAGAAAAAGAAAAGAAAAAAGACTCCTTATTCTATGTCATCACCTCTGTACTCTCACAGCTCAAGTCTCCACCACTGCCAATAAAGTCCTGCACACTAATTCCTCCTCCAATTCCTATCTCACTCCTCTGTTCACTGCCAAGTCTCTCCAGGGAGCTGTCTCACTGTACACACTTTCAACTCAATTCTCAATCTACTCCACTGAACAGCTTTTGCCAAGGGCACCATGCCTCTGCCAAGGTGATGTCCCCAACTCACAGTGCAGTTTACAATACTACCTTCCTGAACTTCCCGGTGTTCTCTCCCCCCTCTGAACCCTTTCTCTCATCTCCCCCTGCTGCCATTTCTCAAACACCGCTGACCCCCAGATTCAATCCTCAACATTTTTCTCACTCTTCTCACCCAAAGGATCTGGGATGAGTCTTTCACCCCAAACCCATGAGTAGGACTTATCCTGCATATATCCTGGATCCCCACACAGGGATGGATGCCTAGCCCGGTCTCCAAAGAAGAGACCAGGGCAGCCCCTATGTCTGTCCACCCTCTTGTGTCTTGCTGGCTGGCAGCTACTAAAGGCCAGACTCCATCTTCCCCCTCCCCCTTTCCTTCCCCTCAAGTACTATCTCCCCACTCACCTCCAACACCTCTGGCCAGCGGGCCACAGCTACTTCCACTGGCTGGCTGCCATACCCACTCCATTCCATCTGCTCTTTTCATCCTCTAGAGGAGCCAGAGTGGTCCTCTTCCTAAAATACCACATAGACCCCAGCACTGCACACAACCCTCTATAGCACCCACTATACTCAAGTTGAGGCTCAGTCTTGGCTACCCCCAATAGCTGGGTATCAGAATAATACTTCTATGGGGCCACCTGAAAGCCCATGTTCCTGCATGAGGGCTCTCCCTGGATGTGGAAGAGCTCACTGAGGTCTCAGTACCTGTCCTGCCAAAAGAACAACCAGTCCCCAGGACTGCAAAAGAGGAAAGGAAGGAGGGAAGGAAGGAAGAAGGAAGGAAGGAGGGAAGGAAAACAAAGGGGCAACTAGGCCTGAGTGGGCCCCTTCTGCTGAAAGGAACTTACAGACACATCAGGGCAGGAGACAGCTCAGGAAACAGACTCCATTCAGAAAACACATGCACACGTGGCTGCATGCTCACTCTACCCACACAAACATGCGTTTCAACACCTGTAATGGTGGTGATGACAAGACAGGGCAGGAGCCTGGTCAAGGGGACTGGGGTTTGGGGAACAGGGTTGCTTCTAGGTCCCCTGAGATGAGCGTCTCAACACAGTGACTAGATCCATAAACTCTGATACAACAACCATGGCATCTGCTCTCCCAGCACCTCTGCCCCACCATTATCACCCTATCACCACACTCACTGCCCCTATCATTGCCCCCATCATAGCCATCATTACCCCACCACCATGACTGCCACCATTGACCATCGCCTCATCTGATCACCACTGCCCCCATGACCATCACGATTGTTATGGTTTGGCTGTGAGGTGTCCCCCAAAAGCTCACGTGTGAGATAATGCAAGAAGGTTCAAAGAAGAAATGATTGGGCTGCAAATCTTAATCCAATCAGTGATTTAATCCCCTGATAAGTGAGTGATAACTGAAGTGGTAGGGTATGGCTAGAGGAGGTGGGAATTGGGGCATGGCTTTGGGGTATATATTTTATATCTGAAGAGTGGAGTCTCTCTCTCTGCTTTCTGATCATGTGAGCCACTTCCCTCTGCCACACTCTTCTGCCACGATATTCAGCCTCATCTGGAACCCCAAGGAATGGTGCTGGACTTCTATGGACTGAGACCTCTGAAACCATAAGCCCTCAAATAAATCTTTTCTCCTCTACAGTTGTACTGGTCAGGTCCTTTAGTTACAGCAGCAAAAAAAAAGCTGACTAAAACAACCATCATTACCTCACATTTTATCACTGCAGCCCTCACCACCTGTCACTTCCTCCTCTATCACCTAAGCCTATCAGTCACCGCTGCCCCACCCCATCACAGATGCCCCCCACCCCAACACATTAAGGAAAACAATTCTTCAACATAAGAGTTAAAGGTCCTGGTGGCCAGGCACGGTGGTGTGCACCCATGATAAACACAGTGACACGGAAGGCTGAGGCAGGAGGATCACAAATTCAAAGCCAGCTTCAGCAATATATATGCCTTAAGCAACTTAGTGAGACTCTCTCTCTCTAAATCAAAAATTTAAAATTAAAAAGAGCTAGGGATGTGGCTCCATGGTTAAGTGCCCCTGCATTCAATCCCTGGTACAAAAAAGGTAAATAAAAGTTCTGATGGTCAGACATGATGACAACTTCCTTGGGGCCCCACTGCATTGACTCTGCACCATCCCGCCCCTACAGGTCTCACCAAGCCCACTCGTCACCTCTACTAGGAAGCTGCATCACAGTTTTATTTACCCTGACATGGGGTCGCTGTCAAAGCCAGATCCAAACCTCATCGCTGAGCCCAGCTGCTCCAGTGGCTCCGTGTGGATGGGTGCACTGCAAAGAAGGAAGCTCATGAGAAACCCACTTGAACCCCACCTGCATACCAGGAACAAACATACTATCTTAGGGCATAAACATAACATGAACCAAAGCTATCATGTACTGTAGTTTTTTTTTGTTTTGTTTTTGTTTTGTTTTTGTTTTTTTTATGAGACAGAGAGAGAGAAAGAGAGAGAAAATTTCAATTTTTATTTTTTAGTTTTCGGCAGACACAACATATTTGTATGTGGTGCTGAGGATCGAACCCGGGCCGCACGCATGCCAGGCAAGCACACTACCGCTTGAGCCACTTCCCCAGCCCATGTACTGGTAGTTTTTAAGGTCTCCAGAAGAGCTTATTACACACACCAAATCTCACACTGCAATGTCACACATTCTTCTCAGGCACACCAGGGACAGTATCCAGGACACACCACATATAAGGTTACCAAATAAGTCTCAGTAGCTCTCAAAAGACAGATATACAATATATCTTTTCTAACCACATAGGGTAAGGTTACAAACCAATAACAGGAGACTATGCTGTCACAAAGTTAAAAATACAAAAAAGGGCTGGGCCCAGTGGTGCACACCTGTAATCCCAGTAGATCAATAGGCTGAGGCAGGAGGATTGAGTTCAAAGCTAGCCTCAGTAACAGGGAGGCACTAAGCAGCCCTGTCTCAAAATAGGGCTGCGGATGTGGTCAGTGGGGTTGAGTGTTGAGTGCCCCTGAGTTCAATCCCTGGTACTAAATAAATAAATAAATAAATAAAAGAAGTGCTTAAAAAACAAAACACATACACACACACACACACACACACACACACACACACCCCACATACTTAATTAACATGATTCAAAAAGACAAATTTTTTAAAAACTTGTGAATTATAGTGTGTTAAATTAGAAATCATGGAGGAAATTAACAAATATATAGATAAAAAATTATTAAAAAAAAATACAGATCAAAATTCATGAAATATAGCTTAAGTAGTTCTTGAAGGGAAATTTATACTTTTAGTAGAATTTATCAGGAAAGAAAAAAGATTAAAAATAAACAAGATTGGCTGGCCATGGTGATGCACACCTATAATCTCATTGACTTGGGAGGCCAAAGAAGAAAGATCACAAGTTCAAGGCCAGCAGCAACAATTTAGCAAGGCCCTAAGCAACTTAGCAAGATGCTGTCTCAAAATTTAAAAAAAAATTTTTTTAAAAAAGAGTGTAGCTTACTGGTAAAGTACCCCTGGGTTCAATCTCCGATACCAAAATTTAAAAAAATATATAAGACTATTGAACTCAAGAAGATAAAAGTGAAAGCAACACAGTATGGCACAGTAGTGCATGCCTGTAATCCCAGCTACTCAAGAGGCTGAGGCACAATAATAAAAAATTGGAGTCAGATATGTATAACTTAGCAAGAATCTCTCTGCAAATATAAAACTTAAAAGAGCTGGGAGTATAATTCAAAGGTAGAGCACTCCTGGGTTTAATTCCCAGTACCATTAAAAAAAAATGAAAGTAATAGAGAAAACCCCCCAAAAAACAAGGAAGAAACCGAACAGTAAATAACAGCCACAGAAAATAATAGAGAAGATAAATCTAAAGCTGAAAGACCTCTAGCAAGACTATTTAAGGAAAAGAAAAAGATACAAAACAGAGGAAAAAAAGTAGAATAAAAAGGGAAAATCAAAGGAACAATACATACATTAAAAATGGTAACCTAAGGCTGAGGGTATAGCTTAGTGGTAAAGCACACACCTAGCATATATAAGGCTCGATGCAATTCCCAGCACTGTAAAAATAAATTAATTAATAAAATAATTTTGTCTGGATTCTGACTTTAACAAACCACCTCTGGAAAGGCATTCTGAAAGTTAGGAGAAGTAACTGATCACACACTAATATTGAAAGTTACAGAGTTACTGTTAATTACGCCAAATATGTCACTGATATGGTAGTCATATTTCTTTTTAAAGAACTCATTTTAGCCTGGCACTGTAGATCATGCCTGCAATCCCAGCAACTTGAGAGAATGAGGCAGGAGGATCAAAAGTTCAAAGCCAGTCTCAGCAACTTAGTGATGCCCTAACCAACTTAGTAAGACCTTGTTCTCAACATAAAAAAATAAAAAGGATTGGGATTGTGCTCAGTGGTTAAGTGCACCTAAAATAAAATAAATAAATAAAAATATAAAGACCTCATTTTTTAAAATTTTTAATTTGTTTTAATTAGTTATACATGATAGTAGACTGAATTTGTGCACTTTTATATATTATACATAGCTGTGATATAATTTATCCTTTTTCTGAGTGTATATGTTGTGGAATCACATTGGTTATTCAGTCACATATATGCATAAAGCAATAATGTCTGTTTCGTTCTACTATCCTTCCCCACCCCTTCCCTCTCTTCACTTCCCTCCACCTAATCTAAGGTAACTCTACTTCTCTAGTTCCCCCATTTATTGTGAATTATCAACCACATATTAGAGAACACATTCAGCCTTTGGTTATTTTGTTTAGCATGATTCTCCAACTCCATCCATTTATCAGCAAATGCCATAATTTCATTCTTCTTTCAAGCTGAGTAATATATATATATATATATATATATATATATATATATATATATATATATATATATATATATAATATATTGAATATATATACCACGTTTTCTTTATCCATTCATCCATTGAAGGACATCTAGATTGGTTCCATAGTTTAGCTATTGTGAATTGAGCTGCTATAAATATTGACATGGCTGCATCACTATAGTATTTTGATTTTAAGCCTAAAGGCCTCATTTTTAACGAAGAAAGCTAACAGTTAAGGAGAAATTCTTGTAATTCTGGAATTGGCTTTTTTTTGGGGGGAGGGGGGTTACCAGTGATTGAACTCAGGGGAGCTATGTAGCTTTCACTCATTTCCATAGTTACCAGGACTCTATTGTTTCATATACCTCCTACTACTTTTTTTAAAAAATATTTATTTTTTTTTTTTTTAGTTTTCAGCGGACACAACATCTTTGTTTGTATGTGGTGCTGAGGATCGAACCCGGGCCGCATGCATGCCAGGCAAGCACGCTACCACTTGAGCCACATCCCCAGCCCTACTTTTTTTTTTTTTTTTTAACCTGGATTACAATTATGTTTCAGCAGTACTGGGGATCAAATTGAGGGCCTTGTGCATGCTAGGCATGTGCTCTACTGCTGAGCTACAGCCCCAGTCCCCCTTTTCTGAATTATTTTAAAGCCAATTCCAGCTGGGCTCAGTGTTGCATGCCAGTAAACCCAGCAACTTGGGAGGCTGAGGCAGGAAGATCACAAGTTCCAGACCAGCCTTGGCAACTTAGGCCCTAAGCAACTTAGCAACTAAGCAACTCTGTCTCAAAATAAAAAAAAATAAAAAGGCTCAGTGGTGAAAAGCTTCTGGGTTCAATCCCCAGTACCCCAACCCCCCAAAATCACTGTGGGCTGCTCCCTTCAGCAGCACTTATGCTAAAATTGGAACAATACAGAGAAGATTAGCATGGCCCCTGCACAAGGATGACATGAAAATTTGTGAAGTGGTCCATATTTTGTGTAGTTCTTAAAAGATTATTTGACAATTGTATATTCTTTTCAAGAAGACACACTCAAGGTACAATGAGTGGCACCTGATATTGAAAGTGTGACTTTCATATTAAAAAAAAAAAAAAATCAGTGTGGAGCTGAAAATTAACTCCGTATAGATTTTTTTTTTTTTTTTTTGTACCAGGCATTAAACACTGGGGCACTGGACCACTGAGCCACATCTCCTATTTTGTATTTTATTTAGAGACAGGTCTCACTGAGTTGATGAGGACCTCACCACTCCTGAAGCTGTCTTTGAACTCTCAATCCTCCTATCTCAGCCTCCCGAACCCCTGGGATTACAGGCATGTGCCACTGTGCCAGCTCTAGGACAGAACATTTGCCTAGCATGAGCTAGGCCCTGGGTTTGATCTTCAGCACTGCATAAATAAATAAATAATTAAATAATCCGTTTGAAAGCATTGGAGGATAATGACATGGAGAATACACAGCTGGGACCCAGTGGCAGTAAGGTTGGTAACAAAGATCATAAATATGCATCATACCCAAGGTCTTTCTTCTCCTACGGGAGTTAGCCAATTTCAGAGAGGCAGCTGGGAAGTCAACCAGCACATCGGGAGCTTCAAGAAGCCAAGGTGACAGGGAGCCTTACAAGGGTGGGAGGCCCTGATGACACTCATTCACTTGTACTGTGACTGAAAAGCTGTTTCTTGAGAAGAAAGGAGCTTCTAATCATCTCAGCCCCTGCAATCAGGTCAAAATGATCTTAGAGTGCTAATGTCCCTGGAGAGTCCTGAGCTCCAAATTTCTATAATCAATTTTGCAAATGTACCATCAAGCACACAATCGAAACTTTTCAGGATCACTAAGACACTAAACAACAGGAACAGAAAAACAACAGCCATAACTGACAATATAAACGTCCACAGGGACTTTAAGTACTGAAGTTATCAGACACATTAGGATAATATGTTTAATATTACAGTGAAGGCTGGGGATATAACTCAGTTGGTAGAGTGCTTGCCTCGCCTGCACCACAAAAAAAAAAAAAAAAAAAAAAAAAGAACACAGTGAGACTAAAGAAAAGAAGATCTTACAAAGACTAAAGAAAAAAAAAGTGAGTGATCCTGAGAACAGGAAATAGGAAATATATTGGATATTTGACTAAAGAAATTTCTAAGCAAACGTTGAAGGAGCAGCTTAATTTTTCTTGACTGCTTAGAGTAAAATGCAAAAAGAAAGAAATGAATCAAAGACAGAATTAGCAAAAACTAATCATAATAAAGATTAGGAAAAGTTGGGCCTAGGGGTAAGTTCAGTGGTAGAGCACTTACCCAGCATGCACGAGGCCCTGGATTCAATATCCAACACTGCAAGAAAAAGAAAAAAAGAAGAAGAAAAAAAGAAAGAAAAGAAAAGCTTTGGAAAATTCTCAGCCTATCATATACAGTCAATAAATACAATAGTCTATAGAGTCAATACAATACAAGATGGTTTTATGAAACTAATTCTAAAAGTTATAGTGCTAAGAATTGATCCCAGGGGTGCTGTACTACCAAGCTATATCCCTAGCCCTTTTTTTTCAGACAGGATCTCAATAAATTGCCCAGGCTGACCTCAAAGTTGTAATCCTCTTGCCTCCTGCGTCTCAAATCATTGGGATTATAGGTATGCACCATTGCACCAATTTAATTCTAAAATTTATATGGAAATACAAAGGCCAAAAATAACCACGACTCTATTGAAAAATATCAAGCCTTCCTATGAAACTACAGTAATTGTGAGCCTTCTATTAGTCAAAGATAGACAAATAGACCATTGCAACAGAATAGAACCTAGAAACATTTCCATGCCTATATAGACACTCAAGTTGATAATAAAGTTATCACTGAAGAATGATTAAAAAAAAAACACTTTTCTCGGTAAATGGTCCTGGTTCAACTGGATATCTATATTTGAAAATGAAACTTGATTCTTTCTTAATCTACTATTAGGCACATACTTAAAAGAAATGCAAGCAGGGCATGGTGGTGCATACCTATAATCCCAAAGACTCAGGAGGCTGAGGCAGGATAATCAAAAATTTAAGGCCAGGCTGGGCAATTTAGTGAGACTATGTCTCAAAACAAATTTTTTTTTTTTAAAAAGGGCGGAAGATGTAGCTCAGTAGTAAAGTGCCCCAGGTTCAATCCCAATGAAAGAAAGAAAGGAAGAAAGAAAGAAAGAAAGAGAGAGAGAGAGAAAGAAAAAGAGAGAGAGAAAGAGAGAGAAAGAAAAATAAAGAGAGAAACAAACAGAGAAAAAACAGAGAGAGAAAGAAAGAGAGAAAGAGAGAGAAAAATAAAAAGAGAGAGAAAAAAGAAACAGAGAAAGAAAAAAGAGAGAAAGAAACAGAGAGAGAGAAAGAAAGAGAGAGAGAGAGAAAGAAAGAAACAAACAAACAAACAAACTGAACGTAGTGGTGAACACCTGTAATCCCAGCAACTCAGGAGGTTTAGGCAGAAGGATTGCAAGTTCTAGGCCAGCCTCAGCAACTTAGCAAGATCCTGTCTCAAAATAAAACATAAAAAAGAGCTGAGGGGACTGGAATGTAGCCCAGTGGTAGACTGCTTGCCTAGCATGTGTGACACACTGAATTTGATCCTCAGCACCACATAAAAATAAATTTTAAAAAGGTATTGTGCCCATCTACAACTAAAAAAAAAAAAAGGCCTGAGGATATGCCTCAGTGGTTAAAGGCTTCTGAGTTCAACCCATAGTCACAATACTAACCCTCCAAAAAAAAAGAAAGAAAGAAAGAAAAGAAAAGCATAAACAAGGGTACCAAAAGAAATGTACAAGAATGCTCAAAGCAGGGGCTGGGATTGTGGCTCAGTGGTAGAGCACTTGCTTCTCACGCACGAGGCACTGGGTTCGACCCTTGGCAACACATAAAAGTAAATAAATAAGATAAAGATATTGGGTCCATCTACAACTAAAATATATATATATGTATTAATTAATAATATATATTACATATTAATTAATAATATATTATATAATATATTAATATATATATAAATCTTTAAAAAAAAAGAATGCCCAAAGCAGAGCTGGGAACAGTGGTGCATACCAATAATCCCAGCAACTCAGGAGGCTAAGTCAAGTTTAAGACCAGACTGTGAAATTTAGGAAGACCCTATCTCAAAATTTAAAAATTTTTAAATGGGCTGGGGATATGGTTCAGTGGTAGAGTACCCTTGGGTTTAATTCCCAATACCAAAAAAAAAAAAAAAAGAACAGTTATAGATCATAGCAGCAACTATTTATAATAGACAAAAAAAATAAAAATAACCCAGATATTCATCAACATTAGAATGAATAAATAAGTTATGGTGAATATTATAATACCATACACCAGGAAAATAACACAATGTGTATCAAACTCACAATATTAACAGAAAGAAAACACACCAAACCACAGGCAATCTATGTATGATATATAGATTTTGTATGTAGGCATACCTGTATGTATATGTGAGAGAGAGAAAGAGAAAGCTGGCAAACAGTTGCTTTGGGGAAAACAGAAGAGATGTAAAATGAGAGGGAATGTGAGGGGCTTCTGGGTACTATGATGCTCTATTCTTAGCCTGAATAGGTTATGGTTATATAAATGTGAGTTTTTTTTAAAAAATTATTTTTAGAGACACATGACAGTAGAATGTATTTTGGCATATTAAACATACATGGAGTATAATTTACTCTAATTAGAATCTCATTTTTGTGGTTGAACATGATGTGGAGTAAACACTGGTCATGTATTAATATATAAACATAGGAAAGTTAGTCCAATTCATTCTACTGCCTTTCCTATTCCCATCTCCACTTCCTTCCCTTCATTCTCCTTTGTCTAGTCCAATGAACTTCTATTCTTCCCTTCCCTCCCTTACATTTGTAAGTCTTTTTCTTGTGATAACTCACTAAAATTATATACTTCAGATTTGTCTAATTTTATGTGTATGTTATCTATTACCTAAAGAAGTTTTGGTGTCTGGCAGGGTAGCTCAGTAGTAGAAAATGTGCTTATCATGAACAGACCCTGGGTTCAACCCCAACATACAAAAAAAAAAAAGTTTCTCTTCAAGGTTCCAAAGAAGCTATTCTCCCCTCAAGAAGAAAGACAAAACTGAACCAAGGAATTTAGAGATGCATACCTGGGCATTATAACTCTAAAGAAAAGTTTACCAGAATCAGTAGCCTATAGTCCCTGCTACTTGGGAGACAAAGGCAGGAGGATTGCCAGTTTGAGTTCAGCCTTACCAACTAAGCAAGACTTGTGTCAAAAAAAAAAAAAAAAAAAAAAAAGGGCTGGGGATGTATCTCAGTGGGAAAGCACACCAAGGGAGGGAGGGAGGGAGGGAGGGAAGGAGGGAGGGAAGGAAGGAAGGAAGGAAGGAAAGTTTTGTTTTTGTTTTTTGGTACCAGAAATTGAACCCAGGGGTTCTTAACCACTGAGCCACATCACCAGCCCATTTTTATTTTTTATTTAGAGACAAGGTCTTGCTAAGTTGCTGATGCTGGCTTTGAACTTGCAATTCTCCTTCTTCAGCCTCCCCAGTCACTGGGATTACAGGCATGCACCACCATGCTGGCAGGAAGGATTTTTTAAAACTCTAAAAAATGGACTAGTGGTGTAACTCAATGGTAGAGCATTTGCCTAGAATATGTGAGGCCCTGGGTTCAATTTCCAGTAGTGAAAAGAGAAGAAAAAAGTTATGTAAAAGTTAGAATAATAGTTACCTTTTTAGGAGGTGGGAGAGATACTGATTGGGAGTGGGCTCAAATAGACTTCTGAGTTGCAAATATATGTTCTCTTCTGGGTGGTGGTATATGCTGGTGGTAGTAAGTTTTGTGACAAATTACTGGTTTGTACACTTATTTTGTGTGCTTTCTTGTGCATAATATACAGAATATATTGTGTAAAATGAAACTATATAAAATAATCTGGGTGGATGGGTTGAAAATTATGTAAACTGAGTGGTTACAAGACATTACTCAGGAAGCATCAAGGAGACAAAATATGGAAGAGAAGCTAGAAAACAGACACTGGAGAGAGAAGAGTAGCATGTATCTAATTAGAGTTTCAGAAGAAAAGGAGAAGAAGGGGGAAGAAGTAATATTTAAAGAAATAATGGCAGCCAGGTGCAGTGGCACATGCCTGAAATCCCAGCTAGTCAGGAGGCTAAGGCAGAAGATCACAAGTTCAAGGCCAGCCTGGGCAACTTAGTAAGAATCTGTCTCAAAATAAAAAATAAAAAGGACTGAGAATATAGCTCAGGCCTAGTTTCAAGCCTAGTACTTCCAAAAAAGAAAAAAAGAATGATAGAAATTTTTCCATAACTAATGAGAGATACTAAACCACAGATTTAAGAAGCTCACAAATACATAGCACCAAAAGTTAAAAGGAACCCATACCTAAATATATTATAATGTAACTGAACAATATCAAAGAAGAAAATCTTTAAAAGCCCTCAGAAGAGATTTTTATTGAGGAGTAGAGGTCATGCCAGAGTACTTGCCTAACCAGATTTATTTTATTTCATTTATTTATTTATTTATTTATTTATCTTATTTTTTTTAAGAGAGAGAGAGAGAGAGAGAGAGAGAGAATTTTAATATTTATTTTTTAGTTATTGGCAGACACAACAGCTTTGTTTGTATGTGGTGCTGAGGCTAGAACCCAGGCCGCACGCATGCCAGGCGAGCACGCTACCGCTTGAGCCACCTCCCCAGCCCCTGATTTTTTTTTAAAGAGAGAGAATTTTAATATTTATTTTTTAGTTTTCGGCGGACACAACATCTTTGTTGTATGTGGTGCTGAGGATCGAACCTGGGCCGCAGGCATGCCAGGTGAGCATGCTACCACTTGAGCCACATCCCCAGCCCCCAGATTTATTTTAAATGAGGGACACACTGACTGTTTTACTCCTATCTGAACAGAAATAATGGACACTAAAAGACGGTGTATAATAGAAACTTCGATATGCCAAGAGAAAAATACAATCAACCTAAATTCAATGAATAGCCATAAAACTAAGTTTCATGCTCAGATAAAATATTATTTTAGAATGAGATTAACATAATTTATCATATTAAGAGAATAAAACAGAAAAATCATAAAATCCCAACAGAGAAAAAGCATTAGACAAAATTCAACACCCTGCTGGACACAGTGGTGCATACCTGTAATCCCAGTGGCACAGGAAGCTGAGGCAGAGGAATCACAAGTTCAAAGCCAGTCTAAGCAACTTAGCAAGGCCCTAAGCAACTTAGTGAGACCTTGTCTCTAAATAAAATATTTTAAAAGGGGTGGGGATGTCGCTCAGCAACCCTGGGTTCAATTCCTGATACAAAAAAAAAAAAAAAATCAATAGCCCTTCGAGATTAAAACTACAAGTGAGGACTGGGGTTGTGGCTCAGTGGTAGAGTGTTTGCCTAGCACCACATAAAAATGAATGAATAAAACAAAAATATTGTGTCCATGGACTGGGGTTGTGGCTTAGCAGTACAGTGCTTGCCTAGCAAGTGTGAGGCCCTGGGTTCAATCCTCAGCACCACATAAAAATAAATAAATAAAATAATGGTATTGTGTCCAACTACAACTAAAAAATAAATATTACCAAAAAAATATATTGTGTCCATCTATAACTAAAAAGAAAAAAAAACTACAATTAATCCAAGAATAGCAGGGAACTTCCTCAACCCAATAAAGGGCACCTATTAAAAAGCTACAGGTAATATCATAAGTGAAAGACTGAATGCTCTCCCTCAAAATTTGAAATAAGACATAGACATCTGCATCTAGCCAGTGCGATAAGGCAAGAAAAAAGGGATTAAAGGCATATGAGTTAGAAAAGAAGTAAATAGTGGGAAAAAATGGCATAAAAACAATACAGGAAAAAAAAGAAAGTAGAGAAGTACAGAACAAGAGAGATAAACAGTACAATAAAATAATATAATAATACACAGAGTATATTGTGTACAATGTAACAGTATATAAAACAATCTGGGGGGATGGGTTGAGAATTATGTAAACTGAGTGGTTATAAGACATTATTCAGGAAGCAAATAGAGTTCTATAATATCAATAACTTCACTACATTTAACACCTTTTTTTTTTTTTTTTTGGTATCAGGGATTGAACTCAGGGGCACTCGACTACTGACCAACATCCCCAGTCCTATTTTATATTTTAGAGACAAGGTTTCACTCAGTTGCTTAGCACCTTGCTTTTGCGGAGGCTGCCTTTGAACTCGTGATCCTTCTGCCTTGGGCTCCCTAGCCGCTGAGATTAAAGGTGTGCACCACAGTGCCCGGCTTAACATCTTTTTTTTTTTTATATAGTGTCAGAGTTTAAACCCAGGACCTCACACCTGCTAAGCATACATTCTATCACTGAGCTACACCTCCAGCCAATACATTACACTTAAATGGAATAAATGTTCCTGCTTATTTATTTATTTATTTTTTTAAATTATCATAGGCCAGGTGCCCACACTTATAGTCCCAGCTACTCAGGAGGCTGTGACAGGAGAGTTAGTTGAGTTCAGGAGTTGGAAGCCGGCCTGGGCCACATAGTGAGACAGACAAAGGAAGGAGGTGGGGGGCAGGGTGAGGGAAGGAAGGGAAGAAATAAAACAACAACAACAACAAAAATTACATAATGAATTTTTAAAATTAAGGTATTTGTGAAATACAAAGATACCCAAAAACTGAAAGTAAAAGGGTAGAATATGATCTATCTATTGGGAACCCTCAATCTTGACTGAGAGGTATGCAGCCACTCCCAAGAGCACTGGGAAGTCCTTAGTAATTTAGTGACATCCCTCTGATCCAGCAATTGTACTCCAGTAGATATTTTCAGGTAATTCTTACAGGCTCCATAAAAAGAGGAAAGGAGGAACTATATAAGGATACCTACCACAGCCATCTATGATGGCAACACTTTTGGATTCACACCATGGAGAATCACACAGCTGGTGGGCATAGGCCAGATGTGCACACAGAAACATACAAACACTACACGGAAATGCAAAAAGTAAGGGAATTCATTGTAATCCTACATATGTGCCCACAACATAATACATAATATAGACTTGGCAAGAACACAATTAAAAGGATATAACTAGGGCTGGGACTATAGCTCATTGGCAGAGTGCTACACGTGTGAGGCACTGGGTTTGATCCTCAGCACCACATTAAAATAAATAAATAAAGTATTGTATCCACCTATAACTAATATATATATATATATATATTTTTTTAAAGGATATATATAAGATGGGGGGCAGATAGGGGCTAGTCTTGCCCAAACCAGTGATGAGCATCTGACATAAGCTGAGGAGTATGACCACCTCAACTCTCTACATCTGTGGTCAAACATGAAGAAAACACAGAATATGGCAAAGGGAGATATACCTTGGTATAAGGCCATGACAAAATCTACACCCCAGATACAGGGTAAATGTATGGGTCATGCTGGGAGGACATAACACTCATACCCTGTGCCCTGCACAAAGCACACATACACAACCAGATGCATGCACACACTATGGATACACTTATACCCAGATGTAGGAGGCCGACTAGCTGGTGACTGTGTCTGTCTCCCCTGCTGACAGGTGTGGCATTGTGGCATTGTCAGTCACTCTGAGATCTGGTTGCCTGGGTAACGGAGATGATTGCCCCCATCTTTTAGGGTGCGAGTGACTGTATCTTCGTGCCTGGGCATGCCTTCCTACATTCCCAAGGGTGGAGCTATGCTTACCTGTTCCTTTATAATATTACCCCTTGCCCTGTTTTGGATAGAATGTTCCATGGAAACGTCTTTTCTGTGTCCCTTTCTCTTACTCTGTCCTTGGGTGTGGCCTACCTAGATGTCAGTCAACCTGCTGATAGCAGACATCATTAAGTAGACTCAGCCTCCTGAAACCTGACCCCTTGCCTCATTTGAATGGCTTCTCCTTAGTAAAAGGGGTCAGCATGTGCTTGCTTGCGGGCGCTCTCTCTCTCTTTCTGTGGACCCTTAAGGTCAGAGGAGCTGTCATAGCACCCCCAAAGAAAAAGATATTTCTGTCTCTTGTGTGGTTATTTCACGCAGCCCAATTCCCCTGGAGTGACCCCTGAGGTTTTAGTCGGAGCAACCTGGCACCCAGATGCCCACCCTAAGGGCATGTTGATACAGGTACACACCCAGAGTGAGCCACAGGGACAGAGCCAGCTGAGGTCACTGAACGATGCCTAAGAAACCTGCTCTGCCCAAGACTGGGCAAACCAGTGCCCTTGAGGATGGGGGAGCAGAGCAAAGGACAAATTGTGTAGGTCTAGTGAATCAAGCCCAGAGGAGGGGGTCCAATGCCCAGTCATCATCTTATGAGGGTGGACAGGCCTAAGAAGCAGTACTCTCCTGCGGCAATGAGGCTCCAATCACCCACCAGTGTACCAACCTGGTCTCAGGTACAGCACACATTTCTTCATTCCACTCGAATTTCTTCAGCACATCAGAACAGCAGTATTGGTCAAAACAGGAACCACAGCAGAAATCAGGACAGGACTCAGGGAATAGGTTGCTTCCAGGAGCAGCCATGCACACCTCGCCATGGGCTAGAAGACACAAGCACACCTGTTCCCTCTGACCCTCAGGCACAGAGACTTCCCCAGCACAGCCACCAAGCACAAGCATGCTCTGGACCATACTTGTCAGTGGCCAATTGTCCAGCCTTGTCCTCTATCCTGGGCCTCAGCAGAGGTGCCCTAACTGATCTCACTCTCTCCCCCTGCCAATCTGCTGACCTTCTGATGAAGAATGACATTTTCAAGTTTGAGTCTGACTGGGCTTCTCCCCACTCTCAGACCTCCCTTGGTTTCCACTGCTTCAAGATCAAGCAGAGTCCTCAAAGCAGGATGCAGACTGCAAAGGGCCTTGAAAAATCACTCTAACTTTCCAGGCTAGCCATACTGCCTGTTTCTCATCTCCCACCTTCAACTCTACTCATCCTTCCAGACCTTACTCCAAGCCACCTCCTCCAGAAGCTGCCAAGACCAGCAGGTACACAGTTTAATGGTAATACTCCTGACCACCTGCAGAGACCAGACACTGGACTATTCAGTTTATAATTCTCATTTTCTCTCCTAATCACTCAGCCACAGCAGCTTAATTTACTGAATACCACATCTGCAAGGGCCTGACTTCATAAGCCCCCAAATGCCTGCAGGCTGACTCCTGACCAATTCAGTCAGCCAGTCACACCCATCACACATATCCATAAAAGCAGGTGCCTAGGAAATGTCAGTGTTCTCAGTGACAGTATATGAAGTCCTAGAGCAAGGACTGTCAGACACAGAGGTGGAACCTAGTGACAATCTTGCAAACTTCAATATACAAGATCATTCTGAGAAAACCAATGACCCAGGCCGCTGAGGAAGATGCTACAGTCAGATGTTCTCATGTTTCCTTAGGCTACCTTTTTTTTTTTTAATATTTATTTATTTATTTTTTAGTTCTCAGCGGACACAACATCTTTGCTGGTATGTGGTGCTGAGGATCGAACCTGGGCCACATGGATGCCAGGCGAGCGCGCTACCACTTGAGCCACATCCCCAGCCCTCCTTAGGCTACCTTAACATAGACTTCGACCCCATAAGCCAGAGGAATAGTACTAGATTCTGCCAAGGCAGATCCCTAATGGAACACCCAGTTCAGAAAGGCCCATATGACTACAGTAGGCTGAGGACAAGTCTGATGATAATCCCTGAAGTAAGCCTGGAAACAATCCTGGCACAGCATGTGGGCCTTAGACTTCACAACCCTAAACTGGCCAGGCCCCCAGGCAGTGTCTGGAAACCCAGAGTAGTTGGTGTATCATGCACCCTGAGGCTATGAAGAGGGCAGCCTAAAGACAGAGACACTGAGTGACTCCTTGAGAAACAAAGTGCCATGGGGCTGCACTTTGTTCTTGGCAATTCCAGGAAAAACCCTTCTCTGAGCAAAGCTATAGAGCAGAGATTAGGACCATTGACAGGCCCAGCTCAGCTAGGTGGCCACCTGAAAACAGGTATTCTTAGCATGGCCCAGCTGTGGCAGCTAAGTTGAATCCACCTTTACTTGGGCCTTTACAGCAAGAGCTACAGGCCAGGTCAGGCTGAAGACACATACTGGTGAGTCTTTCAGGCCCAGGCCACAACACAACACAAATGCTCTTTTGACAATCACTCTGTTCAAGGCTCCCCAGACATGGGGCCTGGGATCCTCTCGCAGGTTCCTGCTCACTCTAGGGGTTACTCATTCTAAGTACAGAACTCCCCCTTCTCATTTCTCCACCCCAGGTCCTCCAGTTTTGTCTTAGCCCTCAGGAAACAAAGCCTTTCTCCTCCAGAAAATCACCAGCCCCAAAGTGTCTCTGGCTCTTCAAGGATGGGCAGGAGACTGTTTTAAATTCCCATCCCTAAAAGGCCCCTCGCCTGCCTCTCCAGTCTATGAGTCATCAGTCTACAATCACACACAAGGTGGTGGTGTCTCTTCCACACCGAGTCCAGCGTCTGCAGGAACACAAGGGCCATGGAGGCCAAACCCCCCCTCAACCCCGGGTGGAGGGGGGCAATCAGGAAACACAGGCTGAGAGGGACAGCCTCTGAGGGAGGGGCCCCATCTCCTTGCTTTTATGCCTGGTCAATGCCAGGCAAGGGAATCCTACTCCAGTCTCTGGGGACCCAATCCCCTGGAACATCAGAGGAAGGCTGAACCCTCATCACCATGCCAGGACAGAACAAAGGTGGCAGTTGCCTGGGGTCTAGGCAGTATCAGTTCAGGCGAGGTGGAGTGCTGGAGTGGAGAAGAGGTCCGTCGTAAAGTTGGTGCACCGCCTCGGGGGGTATTAGGATTAGGAGGGGAGCACTGTGAGGCTGGTGCTGCCTGGCTGGTCCTAGGCGCAGCACAGGGAAGTGAGTGACCCTGTCCCTGGGCAGGACACACCGCCCCTCCCCCCAGGCTCACCACCCGGAGGCGGCGGTAACAGCAGCAGCAGCAACAGCAACAGGGTCGGTCGTGCCGAGATCGGCGCAGCCATGGCTGGACGGACAGACGGACTAATGGACAGACGGAAGCACGGGGTTGTGGGGCTGCCAGAGTCTCAGCGACCAGCGCGGCGGCCCGCTTTCTTGCCCCGCCTCGGCCGGTTCCCGGAACCCCCGCCCGGTAGAGGAGGAGGGGTGCGGAGGGAGGGGAAGCGGACGCCCCTCCCAGCCTTGGGGCCAGCTACACGCTGGGTGTCTGCGCGAAAACTTGGGACGCGTTTCCGGCATGCGTGCCGTAGCACCCAAGTTGCCTGCTCACCGGATACTTTATAGGGGAGACCCCCAGTCCCCAGCCCTCGGTGATTGGAGAGGGTCCCAGTGGGAATCTGCAAACTAACACTTGAGCGCCTACTGTATGCCTCTGGGAGGCCGTGCCTAGCCCCTCCCTCCCTGCGCCACGGTTTCCTCTTTTGCTTTGAGAATCTTTTCTTTGAGAGGTGCTTAAAATCCAGGGGAAGGGGTAGGAAAAGGGTTCAGCGAAGACCTTAGCACAGTAGACGCCCAACAAATGCCAGTTCACTTCTGAAAGACTTTGTGTAAGACCCCGTCTCTGAAGGCAATCTGGAACCCCACGCCCTGGGATGACACTTCCATCCCCCTGGTGATCCAGGATCTCAGACCAGGCATGCTCCCCTGGCTCAGGAGCCTGGACTGTGGGTAGGAACTGGCAGCTCCCAGGGCCATCTTTTGGCACAGGGCTGACAGCCGTTCCTGCCCCCTCAGTGTGGAACACAAAGGTCCTGGCAGAGTAAGGAAAGGAAGTTGAAGCATTCTTCTTGTTATGTCCAGGACTTCTGACCTGTCCCGACCCTGTATCTGTCACAGCCAGTCATTATACTCAAGGCAGAAGGCATGAAACATACACTAACAGAGACCTGAGCCAATGTGTACTCTCTGTGTGCCACCTATCTTATCTGGAGGTAGGGGCATTGCTGTGAACAAAGATGGGATCTGAAGGGACAACTTGGGATGGCTCCAGCACAGTTTCCCAGGCTTGGGAGTTAGAATAGGGAGAGGAAGGCCTGTGTTTCCAACAAATCCCCAATACCACCTGGCTGAGAACGGCTCAGCACACATGTTGGGGGCAGGGATATGACGGTCTCCAGGCAAGATCCCTCTCTGAGGGGCTTAATGAGAAATCTGAACCATATCCTTCCTGACACAGCCTCATCCTACCTCTGCCTTCTGAGTTTTACTCTCAAAAGCTAACTGAAGCCCAGATTCCCCTTCCCCTAAAGTATGACCACCTGTTCCCCTCCACATTCACCTTTTCCCACCATCCTCCTTGATCCCTGTTCTATGCCCCAGATATGCCTCCCCAGAGATTATTTCTGTCTTCCCAGGGATTGCTTGTTCCATTCTGCCCTGTCCACAAACTTGGTTTTCAGCCAAGCTCCTAGGTCCATTCTCACTTCCCATCTCCTACCTTTGGTGTCTCTGAGCTACTGTCCACTCCCAAATCCTCCTGGGGCCTCTCACCTGGCCTTACCCTCCTGACGTTTTCAGTATTAGGATCCCCCATACTCCCTCATCTGCTCACAGCTCACAGACAGCCCATGTGAGACCTTCATAGTTACCCATTGCTCTAGGACTCAGTCAGGACTGTGCTTGGACCGGACATGGTGGAGGCCAAGAGTACCACAGAGGCTTAGAAATTGCAACAATATCCCTGACAGGCATGTGCCCACATGTGTGGACATTAGGTAGGTCAGGTATACAAGTCATATCCACTAGTGGTCTGGGGGAAAGTGGCCCCACCAAGGCAGAAATCAAACATGTTGTGCCAAATGTGGGTTGTCAAAGATTGCAGAGACACAAATCTATGCAAGGACACATAATGTGAGAACCCAGACCAGCTAGACCAGCTTAGCATAAAAATGCCAGCCATAGTAACAAGGTGGAAGGACTGGGGGCAACCAGGAACCAGTGCAGTGAGGTCTGTACCCCATAAACAGCCTTTCTTATGAGGCCTCTTCCCAGTACCCCTTTCATCCCAACAGGTGTCCAGTCCCTGGTTTGTTTGTTTGGGTACTGGAGATTGATCATCCCAAGAGTACTTAACCACTGAACCATATCCCCAACCCTTTTTAAAAAATATTTTTATTTTTGATGGACACCTTTATTTTATTTTTATGTGGTGCTGAGCTAAACCTCAGGCACATCAGTCCTTTTTATTTTGAGACAGAGTCTTGCTGAGTTGCTTAGGGCCTTGCTAATTTTCTGAGGCTGGCTTTGAACTTGTAATTCTCCTGTCTCAGCCTCCAGAGTTTGCTGAGATTACAGGCGTGAGCCACCATGCCTTGCCCTGTCCCTGGTTCTTATTGGGCTAAGTCAATAGAAGGTAGTGAAGGTAGAAGTTATCTAAGGTAACAGCAAGAGGTGGAAGGATAGAAGGAGAGTGCATTTATAGGGAGGGCTATTCTTTGCTCCGTCTCTTGTGGGTTGTCACATACCCCCACTAACCCTTATCCCCAGACCCTGATCTCCACCCCCCAAAATTATAGGAGTCAAAACTGGAGGTACAAGGTAGACATGGAAGGTTGAACATGGGGAGGGGGTCCTACCATATTTCAGTTACTCTTCCTGCCTTGCCCCTACAGGCCTAAGAATGGAGAGGGCCCTCCTCAATGCCAGACCCAAGTGTTTCACCAGGCATAGGTGGTTCCCCAACCGATTTGCAGCTCTGGAAACAGCAGTTTTAGTAAACTCTCCTCAAATACCCAGCTTGATAAGAACAACTGTCCCCCGCGCAGGCGGTGGAATTGGGGTCCCTCTTCGTGGAGTAGGCTAGCTGCAGAATAAAAACTAAAAGAAGAAAACAGTGGAAAAAAAAAAAACCATAGTACATGGGAAGTAATTTTGAAAAGCAGGGGCAGGACGGGTCTTCAATCTTAGGGATCGAGCTTCCACACTGGAGAGAGAGAGAGCTGGAGCCCATGCTTGCTTTATTTATATGGAGGGAACATCAAAGGTTTTTGATGGAATGTCTTTTTGCCAAATAAGGTAGGGGGTGGGCTGACCAGTTCCCAATGGGTTATGCCCAACTCTAGAGCTATGAGAGTTGTCTCACTAGTACAGGGAAGACAGACATCTCACCCCTTGAATGGTCTGATACACACAGGGAAGCTGGGAGGGTTCCCAAGGAAAAACCTAAGTCTTCATGGCTCGGTACCAAGTAAAGACCCCTCATGTAGCTCATGGGTGTTTTCACACACAACCGTTTCATGCTGGGACCTAGGTTGCAGTTTGTAAATGGGAATTCTCTTGGGGCTAGCAGGTCAAAACAACTCCCAATTATGTTCAGAAAGCTCAGTGTCTTATAAGGTGGGAGTAACCAGATATGGATGCCACCTATCCATATCTGGACCCAAGACTGATCCTCAGGGCCAGGAATGATTCCTGCTAAAGCAGAGCACTAAAGGGTCCTTGAAATTCCTCTTACCAAGTACCTGGGCCCCTTTCTTCCACTTCAGACAATGGACATGCCAAACATTCACTCTCCCAGCTTCCTTTGCCCAAGGCAAGAGCTTTTGCCCTAATCCCAGTCAATCAGACATACTCTCCCTGTAGTCTGATGGGGATGCTGGTGACCAACAGTAAGACAATAGATTCTGCTTTAGTAGTGTTATCAGAATCCATGTTAAGAGGCCTGACTCTGGAGTCCCAACAGACCATCAGCTGCCTTGAGAGTCTGATCAGAGAGAAAAAGATGGTTGAAGCAAGAATTTATTCGGTATGGCCATCTTGGAAGGAACAGGAGGACTAGCATCCTAAACTCAATCTTCAGGATACTGACACTAGCTCCAGGATTATATAGGAGAAGAACAAGGGCAGGGGGCAGGAGTAGTCAAGCAGTCTTGGTCAAACTGTGGTCTAGTTGATCTTCAAGCAGGTCCAGTTTTGCAAGGTCCTGATGGCACCCATGAAATCATTATTGCTTGAGGCAGCAATTGAGTTCCCATCATGAAGTGATCTGCCTGCAAAACTTATTGTTCTTGGAACCTGAGATACACTGAGGAGAAATGACTTAGAGACTAAGAAGAGGTTAGAGGAGAAAAATGGAGTCAGTCAGGACAATGACTGGGTCCTCCTTTAAATCCCCAATTAAAGGAGCCCTTGCTACAAGGGGGAACGACAGCAGTCATGGCAGCAGCACACAACTCTGGGCCTATAGTGAAGGCTTAGTTACAAAGGTCCCTGCATGCCCCTGGTGGTGACAGCAGTGACATGCTCACCAGGCTAATCCAGAACTGTGATTTGGGCTGGAGATAATGCTGTATGGCCTCAGAACCTTGCTCTCTGATCCCCTTGGTGACTTTCAGAGATATACAAATTCCTTTTCATGAGTCTATTGGGCAGAGGTAGTTTCCTCCAGCTGATAAAAAGTTCTAACCAAGAATGGTAGTAGGTGCCAGGGAAATGGGGGTGTCCAGACTGATAATCTGCCAGGTGGGAGCTAAAGATGGTGGAAATGCAGCCAGGTTAGAGAGTCAGGCTCTGGCAACACATGTAAGCAGAGAAAATGGGGCTAGTAAAGCCACCACTACTGGTGTATATAATGAAAAAATATCTGGTCTTAGTTTAATCACTGGGATGTCCAGTTGGGGTCCATGTCCTTGATGTCCTGAACAAAGAATTGAGCAAGACACACAGAAGTAACAGGCAAAGTACAGATTTATTGAAGATGAAGGTGGAAGTGGCACTCCATAAGGTAGAGCAAAGTGAGCCAAGCAAGAGAGGGTCAAGGTCCCGAGGTCTGTTTTTATATGCTGGACTGTGAGGCAATCTCTTCCCTGAATGGACCACATTGAAGAACTTACTCCAGTTGGGCCCACTGGTTACCTTATAACACCTGACTAGAACAATTTTCCCCCATTGGTTACTTTAGAAAACCTAATTAGAATACTGCCTACTGTACCCCCATTGGTTATTTTAGAATTCCAATCCTGTGGCAAGAGTTATTATGGGCAGGAGTAGTCATGGTAAACAAGGACACGATGACTCATCTCCCTGTCTTGTCTTCCAGTGGCATTTTTCTTGTACCCTGCCTCTGCCATGTTGGTTTCCCTGAACTCCTACCTAACATTAGTTCCCAGCTTCAGGCTCCTACATACAGCCTTTGACATTTACTGTTTTTCCTTTGCTAATGAATAAAGGGGAAGAGAGGGGGGCACACTGATTAGATTGCAGGCTAGTGACCGGAAAAACCAAATCAGCATGGGTTCCAGAGGGCTGGAATTTCAGTTTCAAACTCCAGGAAGAGAAGAGGCTAGAACTAGAGTTCAATTTGCCATAGCCAATCAATGAATCAACCATGCCATTGTAATGACACCTCCCAAAACAACTCTAACAGTGAGGTTTGTGGAGTGGCAGACCCACTTATGTTCTGGGAAGAAAGTGTGCTTAGAGAGGGCATGGAAGCTCTATGCCCTCTCCCCTTATGCATGTCTTCCATTTGGCTTGTCAAAAGACAAAATTATAATGAACTTAGTTATAGATCTAATTAGCTTTCCATCCTATAAAATAGAATGAGAGCTCCCACTGGGCAATGGCAGAATGGTGGGATTTGTAAAATGGGAACAAAGAAACACAACAAAAGATAAAAGATGACTGATAAATATCAGTTTACTATTGTAAGAGTTAAAAGCATTTTGTTAATTTTTTTTTTTTTTGGCAGTGTGGGCAATCAACCCAGGGCCTCAGATATGCCAGGCAAGTGCTCTACCACTGTTATACCCCCAGTCCTTGGGTGGACTTCTTTAATATGCCCACTCAGGTGCACTGAAACCCCCTGTTTTCAAGAAAAGAATGGTCTACTTTAGGATTTGTCTGCTTCCTTATAGTTTCAGTTTGGGGCTGAAGTATACATAGCTCAGTGGTAGAGAGTTAGCTAGCATTCATGAGATTTTGGGTTTGATCCTCAGCACTGGAAAAACAAACATACATTTCAGTATGATTATGTGGCACATTACATAAGCGACTCCATTTTGGTCTAGTCTACTGGGGCCTAGAACAAAAAGCTCAGTCCAAAAGGATAGCTAGTCTTTCATATTTTTTGTTTAACTGGCTGTTCCTGGGTGGAGGTGTAGCTCAGTGGTAGAGCTCATGCTTTGCCCGAAGTCCTGGGTTCAATCTCCAGAAAATAAAAGAAAGAAAACAAAAGAATAACAACAACAACAAAAAAAAAAAAACCTCAGGTTATTACCGAGTTGTACTTTTTTATGTTCTTCACAATGAATTAATAAAATAGAAGTAAAGTGCTTTCCTGAGTTCTATGAATCATTCTAATGAATCATAAAATCTGTTGTGAGAAATAGAAAGTCCAATGGTCCATTTTCAGAATATAGTATTTGGCTTTTATTTGGATGTAAGATCCAATCATAACCATTTTGAGCTTCCCAACCTATATCCAATCATAGCCATTTTAACTATAGTCCTTCTTTTCCCTTTCCAATTTTAAAATTAGCCAATCGTGTAGATTGTAACCGTGAGCCTCTCCTATCAGAGAAAGGGACAGTGCAGATTTAGGGATTAAAAACAGACAGATTTAGCCAGGCATGGTGGCACATGGCTGTAATCCAGCAACTCAGGGGGGCTGAGTTCAAAGCCAGCTTCATCAATTTAGCAAGGCCCTAAGCAACTCAGTGAGACTCTGTCCCTAAATAAAATATTAAAAAAGGTCTGGGGATATGGCTCAATGGTTAAGAACTCCCGAGTTCAATCCCTGGTACAAAAAGAAAAAAAGAATGTATATGTGATAAGTCAAATAGTAGATAACTCTACTGTCATATAGAACTAAAAAGAATAAAACAGGCAGACTGCATACCCAAGTGAGCTTGCTTGTCACACTGTTTAGTAACATATCCTTTTGTAGAAGTAAAGTTTGCCTTGCCAAGCCACTTCCAAGCACGAGTTTGAGTCCTTGCAGCACTCTGGTATTTCTAACATTCTGGAGTGGGTTGTTGGAACTCTAGATTTATAGCCAGTCACTAAGAAGTATGGCCCCCCTGGACTTCTGACTGGTACTATAAGTGGGTGGGCAGACTTGAGGGACTAAGCCCTTAACCTGTGGGGTTTGTGCTAACTCCAAGAGTTAATATAAGAATTGAATTAAATGATTGGATGCTCAAGTTGCTGTCAGAAACAGAATTGGCTGTTGGTGAGCTACCTTCTCCTTGCACACATTGATATTGAAAAAACGACACCATAGGAGGCCTGAACATATTGAAGACAAGTGTTTTAGTCAGCTTTTTTTGCTGCTATGACCAAAAGACCTCACAAGAACAATTAGAGTAGGAAAAGTTTATTTGAGGACTCATAGTTTCAGAGTTCTCAGTCCATAGAAGGCCGGCTCCATTGCTTGGAGCTTGAGGTGAGACAGGACATCATGGTGAAAGTGGGTGGCAGAGGAAAGCAGTTGAAGACATGGGGCCAGGAAGCAGAGAACTCCCCTTCCCATGCACAAAATATAAACCTGAGGGCACACCCCCATTGACCTACTTCCTCCAGCCACACCCAACCTACCTACAGTTACCACCTATTTAATCCTTATCACTGGATTAATGAACTGATTAGGTTAAGATTCTTTCTTATAACCCAATCATTTCACCTCTAAACTTTCATGCATTATCTCACACATGAGCTTTGGGGGGACATCTAATATCTAAACTATAACAAGGCCTTAGAATAGCATGAAGAGGGTCTGGGATTGTAGCACCGTGGTAGAGTGCTCACCCAGCATGTGTGAGGCACTGGATTTGATCCTTAGCACCACATAGAAATAAATAAAATTAAGGTATTAAAGATTTAAAAAAAAAAGACTAGCATGATGAGCTAAGAAATCCAGGATTGTGGTGTTAAGCGGTTGCTTCTATGTCAAGGCACTAATTATTATAACTTAATCCCAGGACTGATTCTATGGTTTCCAGATTAAAATGCTGATTAAAGGGCTGGGGATGTGGCTCAAGCCGTAACGCGCTCGCCTGGCATGCATGCGGCCCGGGTTCGATCCTCAGCACCACATACCAACAAAGATGTTGTGTCCGCCGAGAGCTAAAAAATAAATATTAAAAAAAAAATTTTCTCTCTCTCTCCCCCTCCTCTCTCACTTTGTCTTTTTTTTTTTTAAATTTTAATATTTATTTTTTAGTTCTCGGCGGACACAACATCTTTGTTTGTATGTGGTGCTGAGGATCGAACCCGGGCCGCACGCATGCCAGGTGAGCGTGCTACCGCTGAGCCACATCCCCAGCCCCTCTCACTTTGTCTTTAAAAAATAAAATAAAATGCTGATTTAATTTACAGCCTAAATTTTCTTTTCTTTTTCTTTTCCTTTTTTTTTTTTTTTTTTTTTTTGGTGCTGAGGTTTGAACCCAGGACCTCTCACTTGCTAGGCAAATATGACCTACACACACTATGAGGCCATTTCTTACCTGAAGCCCCAGGCTTTTTAACACCAGACTTGAAGCTGCAATCATCCTGTCAACATCACTTGGATATCCAACTGGCATTTCATCTAAACCACCTTTGGCTGAACTACTGACTTCCATGTACACAGGTGGTACTTCCACCCCTTGGCATATGTTTCTCATATGGCTTCCTCCAAACTGTCAGCAATCTTGGTTCTACCTTCAAAATACATGCAAAAAGACTATGAGTGTAGCACAACGGCTCGGTGATAGAGTGCTCGCCTTGGGTTCAATTCCCACACATATATACTGAAGTATATATATAGAAGCTGGGTATGGTAGCACATGCCTACAATTCCAGCAACTCCAGGTGCTGAGACAGGAGGACCCAAGTTTGAGGCCAGTCTCAGAAATTTAGCAAGACCATCAGCAATTTGGTGAGACCCTGTCTCAAATTAAAAAATAAAAAGGACTGGGGATATAGCTCAGTAGTTAAATGCCCCTGGGTTCAATTGCTAGTACCAAAAAAAAAAAAAAAAAAAGTGTGTACATATGGGGGTGGGTGATGCTGGAGGCACAGCTCAGTGGTAAAGCTCATGCTTGGTATGCTAGTATACATAAGACCCTGAGTTCAATCCCAGCACCAAAAAATAAAACTAAAAAAAAAATAGATGCAGAATCTGACCACTTCTCAGTAGCTCCACCAGAAGCATCATTGTCTTTCATCTGAATTATTGCAGCAGGTTCCACCCAAGTGTCCTCGCCCCATTAAAATGTATTCTCCCCAGCAGCTCAGGAGGCTGAGGCAGAGGATCATAAGTTCAAAGACAGATTCAGCAAAAGCAAGGTGCTAAGCAACTCAGTAAGACCCTGTCTCTAAATAAAATACAAAATAGGGTTGGAGATGTGGCTCAGTGGTTGAGTTCCGCTGAGTTCAATCCCCAGTATTAAAAAAAAAAAAGTATATTCTCAACTCAGTAGCAGCCAGAGGAAAGATCATTTTCAAATGTTTATCAAGTCACTCTTTCCAAGACCCTGAGATTGAAGTCCAAGACCAAAAAGAACTGGTCCTCCTTTATCTAGGGTTCAACATAATCTGCTCTCCATAACTTCTCAGACTTAGTCTTCCTTCTTTTCTTTGTTCTTCCCAAGCCACCCCTGCCTCTTCTATGTCCTTGAACTAACTAGTGGCTGTGCAATGCTCCATAACCTAATCCAAGGCTTTGGTACCCTCTAATATGCTACATCTTTTGCTTATTTGTTTACTGTGTCTCTCCCCACTAGAATGTCATCTATCTGGAGACAGCAGGGAATTTACCCATTGTGCTTACTCCTGTATTCCCACTGCTTAGCACTTGGTAGGCACTTAATAAATGTGCTGAATTAATTAATTAAGTGTAATGAAGATACACAAAAAATTCAGATCACCACTAACCCCCAGTTTTTTTGGTACTTTCCTTGCCCACTGAAGTAAGGTATCCTAGAAAGATATGAGGGAATGTGGCTTTGCAAAAGGGAGTCAACGATTTTTATGTTCCTTCCTCCCAATTTCTTAGTGTCCCTTATGCCTTAAACTAGAGATGGATCTCAGCATGTCTGGGAGACTCTATTACATGAGCCAAACCCAGAGGGATAGCTTATACATCAAAAGAATTATAACACATTGTTACTTTATATTGGCCAAAATATGAAGAAATGTGTGACATGGATGTCCTAGACCAAAAAGAACAAGTTTAGATTGAGCTACATTTATCAATATGGGTACACTTAACAGAAACTTGGGGTTCACTGTGCTAGCTCAAGTTGTTGGGGATTGTTCTACATACCTGTTTGGTTAGCTGAATGAAAGCTGGATCTCACTAAATGCAGTGAGATACTGTATAAGTCCATTTTCCATTGCTCTAACAAAATACCTAAGGCTTAAAAACAGAGGTTCATTTTTTTTTTGGTGCTGTGGGTTAAACCCAGGGCCTGACACATACTAAGCATGCACTCCATATCACTCAGCTATAAAACAGGTTTATTTAGCTCAGAAATTTATTTATTTATTTATTTGGTGGTAGGGGGTGGGGTACTTGGGATTGAACCTAGGGGTACTTAACCACTGAGCCATATCTCATCCCTTTTTTATTTTGAGACAAGAGTCTTGCCAAGTTGCTTAGGGCCTCCCTAAATTGCTAATACTGGTTCGAATTTGCAATCCTCCTGCCTCAGCTTCCTGAGTCACTGGAATTATACGCATGTACCACTGTGCTCAGTGCCCTTTTTTAAATTTTGAAACAGGGTCTCACTAAATTGCCAAGGTTTGCTCAAATTTACAATCTTCCTGCCTCAGCCTCCCCACTCTCTTGAATTCCAGGCCTGTGTTTGAAGTCTACCTCTTAAAAGTCCTCTGCCTCCCAGCATTGACACATTGAAGACCAAGCTTTCATCACATGAATGCTTGGGGACACAGCCAAGCCATATCCAAACCATAGCAGATGCCCAGAGCTTCCTAGTACATGTAGTGCTTAAGATCTAGTCATTCATTCAAAATAAATGTTGAGACTGAAATTTTATCATGGACAACTCACCTTTTTCCTGAATTCCTAGAAAAGGCCCAGAAAATACTCTCTTCACAGAGGACATGGAAAATTCATTGCTGAGGCGAGCATCTTTGAAAACTTGTTAGACTACTATAGCAAAGTGCAATAAACTGAATGACTGAAACAACAGAAAGTTCAAGAAGCCTGGGCAATTTCATGAGACCTTACGTGACTATAAATGGGACTAGAGATGTAGCTCAGTGATACGGTACACCTGGGTTCAATCTCTGGTACCATACACACACAAAAGGGGGCAGGCGGGATGGCATGGTGGCGCAGGCCTGTAATCCCAGCAGCTCAGGAGATTGAGACAGGGGGATGGCCAGTTCAAAGCCAGCCTCAGCAAAAGCAAACTCGGTGAGACCCTGTCTCTAAATAAAATACTAAATAGGGCTGGGGATGTGGCTCAGTGGTCGAGTGTCCCTCAGTTCAATCCCCAGTATTCCCAAAAAAGCAGGGGGAGAGGCTCCTAGATTTCAATTTAGATAACAGAATGCTAAGTAACAATGGTTAAGCAGTGTTGAGCTGCCAAAAGAAAGAGGTGCAGAGACCATGACATGTAGGACATGTAGGTAATTGGAAAGGTCAGAATTGCCGGGATCTTTCACAGTAGGAAACTAATCATCAGGCCCCCAGAACAAAACTAGATGAAAAGCCAGCAGAGTTCTACTTACATGACAGAACCTGTGGCTCAGCTAACAGAATCCTGACTGCAATAAAGAGGATCCCTCATCAACTTTCCAGATAAAATCAGTTCATGAACCCAGGGGCCCCTGAAGGGAGCCAGGTAGGTACCCTTTAAGGAGGGCCTCCAGCATGTCCATGAGTGTAGCTCAGGGCTCAGTCCAAGGCAACATAATTCCTCTCCAGTGAGGGGTGTCCCCAGGGAGTGGGAGTTGAACCAAGGGTCCCCACTCAGATTGAAAAAGATGGGGCATGTACAGAACTGTCAGAGAGAATACCCCAAAAGCAGAGAACTGGCTACAAAATACAATCTTAAATTATCATGTTTTAAAAAGTATTTATTGCAATGAATGCTGGACACAGTGTGATTTGTAGCTGAGATTCAATACCATCCATTCTCAGGAAAGCAGGAAAACATTTGCAACTTGGACACATCAACCATCCCAGCTACCTGGCAGCCACCAGGCTTGTGGCTGCCTATGCAGAGGTTTCTCCAGGACAATGTTGAGGGAGAGGGCTCATCCTTGCACATGCCCTGACCCCAGACTTCCTTCTGCCCTATCCCTAGTCCTTGAAATACATCCATGTCCAGCAGCTCCTGCCTCTTCTCTGTACGGGGAGAACCAAGGCTTCAGTGGTCTTGCCTCAGGTGACATTGAAATGTAAATGCACAGCCACTGGCCAAAGGGATCTGCTATAGCTAATAAGTGTTTTCAGGAGGTGTCAAAAGTCACCAAAACTTCAAGGGACACAGAAGCAAAGGCTTCAGTCTCCATGTTTCAAAGGCAGTGGTTTGGACCTCTGGCTTCAGGTTGGGGTTTGGTGGTCCAATAGGTAATGATTCCAGAAGGATCCTGTCCTAGCCCTGTCCCAGAAATCTCTCTACCTGTATTTCTTCAAAGATGCTACAGCACACAAGGATGAGAGACCACTGGCCAGGGACAGGGACAGTGGCTCCTCTCAGGGACAGGTGGTACTGACAGGCTGCAAAGTTAAGGGGGCTGGAAAAGATAGGCTGCTCTAGCCAGGTACAGGCATGGAAAGATTCCAGATACAAAATGGGCTTGGGAATCCAGGAGCATGGCTTCACCAATGCCCACGTGTGGCATCTGTCTACTAGTCCTTCCAGACACTTTCCAGTCCTGACCCACAACCTGACTGACTGGGCTGTTGGCCAGCTATAAAAAGGATCCAGAAACCACTGCCTGGACCCAGAAGAACTCAGGGCCATGACAGAGGTCAGACTTTGTAAAGCTATTTTCACCAGGCTCATATGCACATGAATCAAAGTTGTGATGCAATTGGAGAAATTCTCTCTTGGCCAGGGGCTACCTCTGTCCTCTCCCTTCCTCAATCTCACAAGTAGAGGTCAACAAACATCAGGACAGATTTTATAGGATCACAAGTTTTTCTGAACGATTTATGGCAAATGCATGTTTCTGCCACCAATATACATTCCTGTGTGGACAGAAGCTGCAACAGGCAAGAGGCAACCTTGTCCCTGGCTACCAGTGGACATAGCCAGGGAAGGGGAGATTCAGCCCTCCCCTTGAGCACTTCGGTGTATGCACCAGAAAGGTAACTTGTACAACTACCCATTCTTTACATGGTTGCACTATGACCTGTGGGAAGGGGTGGCTTTGGCCACCAGCTTGCCCATATTCCAGTGTATGCACAGTTGGGAAGGGGTGGTCACAAATACTCTTCGTCCGACATGTTTCTACAGCATCACAAGATGCTAAAACAGTGTGTTGCTTTCAGGAGTGTCCACAAATATGAGTGATATGGACCCAAGGACCTGGTCAGTGTCTTTTCAATTCCTGGATGGGAAGGATGGGGAAGGCCCTCCCGCTCACCTGAGGCTGCAGATGCTCAGGGACCCATGAAGACCTGGCCACTGGCTCAGCAAGAGGCCACAAAGCAGGTAGTAAAGATCCTACAGGGTGTCACTTGGTCAGCCCCAGACAATTGGGCCACAGTGACAACATCTCAATGAGACTTTCTGCTTCACATTTAGGGATATACACTTCACAAAGCCATCTGGCCTTTGGAGAGTAACCACCTGAAAGCTGCAACAAGGGACCAGCTGCTGGGCAGCCTCAGCCCACCGACGTGGCACAGTCTAGTCCAGTGATTCTTAGCAGCAGGTTAGCAGCCACGCCCACCCTGTCACAGACTATCAACAAGGAGGCAGGTGAGCTGGGCAGGGACTCTGGGTGCTGCCAGTCATACATTGCTTTGAGAGTATTTCTGCATGGTGACTTGTCACATACACAGATCTTCTGCAGAGATCAATGCCTGCCCAGGGGTTGCAGTGGATGCGAAATGGTCACTGGTGAGCCGGGACTGTGACAAGGGCTTCCTCTGGAGGCCGAGAGATGTCTACATTCTGCACAATAAAAACACAGAACATTCATCCTGCAGCAGGATAGATAGGAAACCTACTGCCTGCTTTCCTTCATGTGGCCAGATGGGACAGGTATACATTCTCACCTCAGGAGACCCAGCCACAGGACTCTAGACCCTTAGCTTCCCTAAGAATGTAGTCACAAGCTTCCTGACACACAATGGGTGCTCAGACAATAGGGCAAAGGTTGGGTGAGGAATGTCACTCAGCTCATTGCAAGGTCAAAGCAAGGCTTTCAGTTACAAGGACCTACAGGTTAGACAAAGCAAGGTTAACTCCTGTCTCAGGGTTGGGTCACTATAGAGGAACCCTTGGCTTGGAGCCTGAGTCCTCATTAGTGGGGACAGGGAGGGAGTTAAGCTCCTAGGGGGTGCCTCCCTCCTGGCTCTGTCAGAGCATAGGTGTTAGACATGGCCCCAGAAGTCCATGAACATCTCCTAGTCTACAGCCTGGTCTGCTCCTTCAGGGCTGGAGCACAGTCCCCTGAAGCTTTCGACTATAGATGGCCCCTACTAAACTATAGAACCCATCTTTGGCCTGCTGAGCTCAGGATTTCTCAAGCCTGAGAACAGGGGTCCTCAGACTCCCCTCAGTTCTACGAGGCTGTCCTACATAAGCCCTATTCTTGTGCCCCTCCTCCCACCTATGGGTCGTGAGAACTATCACCTGAAGGAGCAGGTCACCAATGATTTGAGTTGCAGCCTTGTGCAATGTGATGCCCAGATCCACAGGGAAAGAGACATAGCTCCCTTGGCCTATACCATGGGCTCACAGACCAGCCACTGGAATTGTAGGGGCAGGTATATTTCTAACCTTGAGGTAGGTTTCCTGAGGGCCCCCATTCCCACCATATCCCAACCCCAAAGATGAGCCAGGAAACTATAGGATCCTATCTCCCTGAAAGGGAACTGTCTGGAAACCTATGGCCAACAATAGTAACTCTTTTTCAGAAGTATGCATCCTGAGACTGTCAGAGTGACTATCAGCCAGAGCATGGCCATGGGCTGGCAGGGTTAGCCCCAAAGGCTGCCAGATCCAGGGACCTCACTCACCATTACCCTATCAGTGCTAGGGGCCCAACACCACCTGAGCTTTCCTCAGTGAAAAGGATGCCTGGTAGAATACGCTTTCCCCTGGCAGGGGATGTGGGGATAAGAAAGATAGTAGAACGAAACAGACATTACTTTATGTATAACCAATGTGATTCTACAATATGTACACTCAGAAAAATGAGAATTTCCCATCCACTTATATCAAAGTATATAAGTACATTCTGTCATGTGCGACTAATTAAAACAAATAAAAAAAAAAAAAAAAGAATGCTTTCCCCTGTGACCTGTGGGTGCTAGACAGCCTGGTTCAAAAAACTTGGCCAAGACAAAGATTCCCAGAGCAAAGAGAAAAGAGGCCTGCATGGTGACTGGTGCTGGTTGTGGAAAGCAACATTGGGAAGGAATAGGACACATTACTATCTCTGCAGCATTCAAGACTAAGGAGTTAAAGGTGAGCAGGGGCACCTCAGCAAAGACCCTAGTCCATGTATGTGCTACCATGAATGGCAATAGATATGACTAAGGCCACAGAAGTCTTCTTGGTGCAGTGGACTCCTGAAGGGAAGGGAGGGGTCCTCTCCTTGGCTACTATGAAAAGACCCCCACATAGTCACTGAAACTGGTTCTGGGAAGCACTTAGAGGAGCTTCACCACCATGAACAAGGCCCTTGGGGAACAGAGGTAGTGAGCTGTCCTTCTGGAGGCAGTGTTCTGCCTACCGCTAGGCTCCTCAGCATCTTCCCCAACAAAACATGATACTGTTCTTATGTTCAAAGGCACTTTAGTCAGAAATGATGCTCACACAAGGCCTGGGCTGGTAGAAGATAGAAAAATCTCCACTTGCTCCTCTTTGTCTCAGACTTCTATGGTGGGGCTACTGGGAGCTGTGTGACTTCTCAAGAACTGGCAGTCAACCATACCCAAATTCAGGTGCTTACTGACATGGTGGCCCAGCCCCAGGGATTCCCCTACCCCTAGAGCAGCTAACCAAGACACAGCCCCACCCAAGGACAGGAGAACTATCTGGGCAGAAAACAGCCTTGGTAAAAGATTTGAGCTCCTTCTGGCAGGCACTCAAGCTGGCCTTAAAGATTTAGAGTCTCAACACCTCTGGGCAACATGCCTGCCATCCCAGCAGTGACCCCAATACTACCTGAGGCCTGTCCCGGTGTGTGTTCACAGCTGCCACATTTAGGAATATGGATTCCACTTTACAACCTGTCAGAAAAGAGGAAAATTTAGTTCCCCCTCCCTGGAAAGACTGCTGGAGACAGAGGACAAAATCTTATCTCAGGAGGAGGTTATGGATTGTGGAATGGAGCAGCTATCTCAGCTTTACTCTAGTACTAGTACTTCCACCTCAGGTAGCCCTAAGGAGCCAGTCAGGAAAGATTAGGAAAGAGATGGTATCTTGTCAGTCTTGTGCTTATCCATGTATGACTGCCCAGACAGCTCCACCCAGAGGCCCCAAGCTGCCTACGCAGGGACCAAGAGCAGAGCAGTAACAGGCTTAAGCTCAACATGGGGTCACTTATTTGTGGGGGGTCCTCAAACCACTGATAACCCTAACCCTCAAATCAATTTGTGCTGGGTGCTCAGTGCAAGGGGGAGGTTATCACACATTGGAATGAAATTAGCTGCCCATACAGCTTCATCCTCAAATGAGAACCTGTATCAGAGGAGTTAACACCCAAACCAGAAAGTTGCCTGAGCTCTCTGTTAGTGTAGTGAGAGGCAGGAATGAGATATAAACTGCCCTGTACCCAGAACATTTTAAGATCCAGGTCCTGGGGGTCATGGGTATTTGGGCAGTTTTCGAAACACCAGTAGAAAAGGCCCTCATGCAGGTGGGTAATGGTTAAGGAAGGATCATTGGAGACGCTTCCTGAGGTCACATAAACATCCCCCCCCCCCCCCCGCTCCAGTACTAGAGATTGAATTCAGGGCCTTGCACATGCTAGGCAAGGGCTCTTACACTTAGCAACATCCTCAGCCTTTTTTTTCCCCTCTTTTTTGGGGGAGGGCTCAAACTTATGATCCTTCCACCTTAGCCTCTCAAATTCCTGGGATTATAGATATGTGTGACAGAGTCCCATTTCAACATAAACTTTTAAATAACAAACTTAAAAAGCAAATTGGGAATGGTAGTGGTACAGGGACTGGAGGAATGGGCCCCTAATGGAATTTTCAAGTGATTTGCCAAAAATCACAAGATGCTAGAGAGAGCTAAGATCAACTGTGGGACACTCCCTTACCATAAGCCACAGGAGTCAGCTTCAGGACTGTGTGCAGTGGACACTTGAGGTAGGGAAGCTGTTCTGTGGACAAAGAAGGGAATGGATAACATGCCCAGGTGACAGTCCTTCTTTTTCACACACACACACACAAACACACACACACACACACACACCACCTCCCCAGAGGCAAAACCCCTAACCTGCTGCCTTGTCAAGGAAGTAGGCCAGAAGACACCGCATCACAGCCTGGTGGCAGATGACTAGCACATTCTCTTGCCTCTCCAATTCCATAATGACTGGTTCTAGACGCTGGACCAGGTCCTCATAGGACTATAAGGGCAAACAGGAAGGCTGTCTCTCAGGCCTGGATTCCAGGGTAGGTAGAAACAGAAGCATCCTGGGCAATGGGCTACCTTCCCATTCCTAGAGCTGCTCACCATTCAGAAATTTGTGGCTAACCCTCTTCCAGCCTGGCTTCTGAGGGGATAGAGTTGATAGATGCCCCTAGAAGACTGCCAGTGAGATGTCTGGCTTGAGAAGGAAGCAAGTAGGAGTGGGCAATGTGGGAAAGGAGCCACCTCCTCTTCCCAGGGCCATGACTAGGTAGGACTGAGAGGGCTAGGCCTCAAGCTCCCATCCCAAAGGACCACCTCACACCCACTCATGGGGACATACACTGAACCCTATGGAAATTCACCTTCTATCAACTGTGGCTGATGGAAAAGATGCAAGATACAACCTGCTTTCAGCTCACAGCAGACAAGAGTGGTAGGGAAGGGGAACAAAGGCCCCAGAATTTCCTGGAGAGTAACTGTCAGAAACACATGAGGTTTCTAGGAATAACCCTCACAGTCTGCCCTCTGCCTTCCCCTACCTCTGTGGTAATATGTAATTTGGATCCTTGCTGGTCCCCTAATCAACACTCATTATGTTTGGAGAATTGGGCTTAAGCCTTGAGGGAGTTTTATTTCTCTGAATATAATGAGTAGCCCTTTAAAATAAAGTATCCATGGTTGAATTTGCCCCATGCTTTGACTCGGAAGCAATACCAATACACTGATTTATGCTGGCCCCTAGTAGTTCTAGGCAGAACTTGGATCAATTCTTTTGGTAACTAATTTTCTCCCTACATTCCCAAATTTGAGCAGTCAGCTGCTTTGTTTCTCTTTATTCCTATGATTGGTTCTAAATCTGAATTCTGTCTCACAGCATGATGTGAGGAACATGACCATGTTACCTAGAGCTACACTATTCCTATTCCAGAGGGCAGTATAGCAGTCTGTGAGTCTGGCAACTAGGTGAAGGTGTGTCTTTGTGTGTACAAGCATGTGGACTGTGTGTCTATGGGAGGGGTATTTTTATTTAACTTCTACCTCAGGCCACTTCCTGGAAGGGAGAAGAGCTGCATGAGTGAAAAGTGACCCCCCAGTTTCTGACCTGGGGCCTAGACTGACCAGGGACTCTATTGGAGGGAAGGTGACAAGTGCAGATCACTTATAGTGGTCTCAATCTATTTGAGGAAGGTGCCTCTGGGTCTGGAACCAAGGCTGGGGTGGTGCCTAGAGCTATAGAGAGGACAGGATCACCCTGTAATGATGGGAAGCATCCATAGGGAAAGCAAAGGCCCAGCATTGAGACATGAATGGGCTAAGACCTAAGTCTCAGGCCTGGCATGTGTCCCTACTACTTGGCTATTTGAGCACCCTAGGAAGGGCTAATAACTTCCTGGCAAAGGAGCTAGGAATGTAAGGAGACCATAAACGAAGCCAAACCACACAGAGCCAGGCTCTGTTGTGCCTCCACCCTGGAAATGAGGAAAACAGGGACAAAGAGCAGGGATTCAACAGCTCCCAGGGTTGGATGCCTACTCTATGTAACACTGTCCACCCACCAACCAAGGAGGGGGCAGAGGCCTGGACCATAGAGCTAGGAAGTGATAGAGATGAAACACATACCACAGGTCCTCCGTCACAGGCAGTATTCCCAGATAGGCATTAGGTAGTTGGAATAAGACCCAAATCCCACCTACCTCACCCTTGGGGTACCGGTAGCGGTACTTGTCTTGGTCCCGCAGGGCAAATTCCAGTGGATAATGATACTGAATTTCCTCATATGTCATCTCCTCACAGACACCCTAGGAAGACACCACAGGCATCACATCTCCCAATCTAGGCCTGGAAGACCAGTCTTGCAGTGGTTGGGGGATTACAGGCAGAGAAGACCATTCACAGGGCATTTCCTAGGCCAATAGAACTCTCCCAGCCTAGAACTTAGACTATCTGGGAAGTGTGTCCTCTCAGAACACAGCCTGAGGCAGCCCCCTGTTTGTATGAAGCTACCAGAACAATCTTTGCCCATCCATTCAGTTTATGCCATAAAATTAAACACAAATGTTAAATGTGCATCTTTTTTCTGTGCTGTGAAAATATAAAATCTTAGTATAGAGTGTTGTACAAATTATAAAGCAATTTTCACTTGTGTCATTCAGAACACGCACACCCAACATAGATTAAAAAACAAAACAAAACACCAAACAAAAAGTATCCAACCAGCAGAGAGGAAAGCTGATTGAAAATACTTAGGAGAACATAGACTACCTTATACAAATAAAACAAAGCAAACAAACAAACAAAAAACCCACAAAACAACAATACAAAAGTACCCAACCTGCAGAAAATGATTGAAAATAATTAAGTGTAATTCAAGGACACAGAGAGGCCCAGAGTGAATTAAACCATCTCTTCCTTAGCCTGGTCCACCCATACTGAGTCACATTACCAGCAGCATTGTGGACCACTTTCCCAGGACCCTGTGAAGAATGACAAACTCTCCCTAACTCCATTCCTTCATTCAGCAGTCTAGGAATGTCTAAATTGACCATTGATTTTCCTGAGGCCCAAGCCAAAAACCATTAAAAAAGACAGATCCAGAGAGAGAGAGAGAAAAAAAAAAAAAACAATAAAGCATCCTATCAATAAGCTGCATGTCTCTGATTTTGTTCATCTTTTTTCTACAAAAGACTGGGGCAGGGCTGGGGATATAGCTCAGTTTGTAGAGTACTTGCCTCGCATGCACCAAGCCATGGGTTCAATCCCCAGCACCACACAATCACAAAAAAGAGAGTCTATAAGAAAAGATAGAGCCAGGCATGGTGGCACACACCTATAATCCCAGTGGCTTGTAGGATCACGAGTTCAAAGCCAGCCTCAGCAACAGCGAGGCACTAAACAACTCAATGAGACCTTGTCTCTAAATAAAATACAAAATAGGGCTGGAGATGTGGCTCAGTGGGCAAGTGCCCCTGAGTTCAATTCCTGGTATGGGGGTGGGGGGATGATAGGGACTGGTGTTGTGGCTCAGTGATAAAATGCTTTCCTAGCACATGTGAGGCACTGGATTCAATCCTTAGCACTACATAAAAAAACAAACAAATATAATAAAGGTATTGTGTTCATCTATAACTAAAAAAGAAAGAAAAAGAAAAGAAGAGCTAGGGCTATAGCTCAGTGGTAGAGCACTTGACTAGCACATGAGACCCTGAGTTCCATTCCCAACATCATACACAAAAAAAAAAAAAAGAAAGAAAGAAAAAAAGAAAAGAAAAGAAAGAAAGAAAACAAAAGATAGAGCTGGGTATGGCACACACCTATAATCCCAGTGACCCAGGAGGCTAAGGCAGGATCAACGCAAGTTACATACCAGCCTGGGCAACTTAGTAATACCCTGTCTCAAAATAAAAAATATAATGGGCTGGGGATGTGGTTCAGTAGTTCAGCACCCCTGGGTTCAATCCCTGGTACAAAAAAAGAAAAACATCAGTGCAGAAAGTAACAAAATAGAGAACAGAAAAAACAATCAAGCAACAAAATCAAAATTAATTTTTGGAAAAGATCAACAAAATTCAAAATTTATGAACTCGATTTAGCTAGACTGATCAAGAAAAAAGAAAAGAAAGCTTGAGTTAGCAAAGTTGGAAATGAAAGAGAAGCTATTACTACCAACCTATGGAAATACAAAATAAGAGAATATTATGAACAACTATATATATAGATATTGTATCCATGGATTCAATAGAGGATCAAAAATATTTGGAAAAAAAGATATGTATATACTGAACAAATAGACTTTTTTCCTAAAGAATACAATGTATAATAACTATTTACATAACATTGTATTAGGTATTATAAATAGGTAAGATTATTTAGTGACTTTTAAATTTTATTTATTCATTTACTTATTTGAGACAGGGTCTCAAATGCTACCCAGGCTAATCTTGAACTCATGGCCTCAAGCAATCCTCCTGCCTTATCCTCCTCAAGTACCAGGAATTAGAGCTGTCTACTACCATGCTTGGCTTAGAGATGATAGGTGTAGATTATGTAGAAATGTTATATAATGGATTTAAGTATACACGGATTTTGGGTATTGACTAGCATTCTGAAACCAATCCCCCAGAGATTAGGTTGCTTAGATGAAAAAAATGTTAAAAAAACAAACTACCTGTTGTGGGTTGAACTGTATCTCCTCAAAAGGTATGTTCAAGTCCTAAACCCTTGTAGGTGTGAATGCCACCTTCTTTGGGAATAGGGTCTTTGAAGACATAATTAAGTTAAGATAAGGGCATATTGGATCAAACTAAGCCCCAAATCCAGTGACTGGTATTCTTTTAAGAAGATCACATGAAGACACAGACACACACTGGGAAAAAGACCATGTCATGATTGAAGTAGGGACTGGAGTGATAACTGCTGCAAGACAAAGATTACCAAGGATTTCTGGCAACAATGAGAAACTAGGAACAGAAGAAATATTCTGTACTAGAGACTTCCAAAGGAGCAGGGTCTTGCTGACACCTTGATTTCACACTTCTAGGCTCCAGAAGTATGAAAAAATAAATCTCAGTTGTTTGAAGCTACCCATCTTATGGTACTTTGTTACTGCAGCCCCGTGAAGCTAACATATATTTTGGTACCAGAAGTGAAATGCTATAAAAAATAACTAAAAATGTGGAAGTGGTTTTAGAATTGGGTAGTAGGTAGAGGTTGGAAGAATTCTGAGGTGCATGAAAACAAAAAGCTTAGATGACTTGAAGACTCTATGGTAAAAATATGGAAGCTCAGATGGAAGAAAATGGTACAGAAAGCTTCTGTTGCCTAAAGGAGTACATATATCATCATGAACAGGCTGATAGGAATGTGAATGTTAAAGGTTCTTCCATCAGATTTTAGAAGGAAATGAGGTACATATTACTGGACTCTAAAGAAAAGATAATCTTTGTTATAAAGTGGCAGAGGACTTGGCTGAAGCATAATCTAGTATCAGGTGGCTGTCATCAAAAAGTCAGATAATAACAAGTGTTGGAAAGGACATAAAGAAATAAGAACTCTCATGCTCTGCTGGTGGGAATGCAGAATTGTGCAGCCATATTGGAAGACAGTCTGGTTGCTTCTCAAAAGATTAAACACGGAGTTACCATATGACCCAGCAATCCTACTCCAAGGTATGTGATGGAGAGAATGAAAACACGTGTCCACACTAAAACATATATGAATGCTCATATTATTATTATTTGTAAGAGCCTCAAAATGGACACAAGCCAAATGCTCAGCAACAGATGAATGGACAGATAAAAATATATGGTATAATAATAAATGGAAATTATTCAGCCATAAAAAAAAATGAAGAACTGATACATGCTACAACATGGATGAACTTCAAAAACATCATACTAAGTAAAAGAAGCTATAATTCAAATATTATCAAGACCATATATTATATGATTCCGTTTATATGAAATATCCAGAATAAACAAATCTATAGAGACATAAAATAGATTAGTCATAGACTGAGGTTGAAGGAGGGGTTGGGAGGAAATGGGTAGTGGCTGATGATGAGTACACACATGATTTCTTTCTGAGGTGATGAAATGTTCTAAAATTGTGGTGATAGTTGTGTAACTCTGTGAACATACAATTACTAAACTGTTCATGATGAATGTGCAAACCATGGTATGTGAATTATATCTCAATAAATCTGTTTCCCCCCCCCTTAAAGAAATATAGGTTGAGGATGTAGCTCAATGTTAGCATGTAAGAGGCCCTGGGTTATAGTCTCAGCACTCCAAAAAAAAAAAAAAAGGAATTTAAGGCTATAATTGTAGAATGACTAAGAAAAATATTACAATGTTGAAAAGACCAGCTCAAGAATGTTTATCAGTACAGAGGAAAAGAACAAAGATAAACATGGAAAATGATTTATAGATCATAATAATTGTAACAGTTTCAAAACTTGCAAGTTTTGCAAGAACACCTATAGCATCTAGGAAAACAATCAGATTAACCTTAAAGGAAAAACCCTGGGAAGCCTCAGTTTTCTAGACAAAAATCAAAGGCTTGAGCCACATCTGTGTACTTCGAGGCAAGAATGAATGGCCTATAACCTGCCTCAGAAAGCCACCATTTGTATGAGAAAGAAAACGGTGGCTACAGGCCTCCTCGACTGTCACTGGCCACAAGATGACTTAAAAGAGCTATGAAATAGGTTATAAAAATTGCTAATTTTTTTAAAACAGATCAACAATTCTGAAGAAGAGAAAAAAAAACAGAAAAAACAAAACCATGGTGCTGTACTCTGCCCAATTATGTTAATGAAAGGAAATAGAAGTAATAAACCCTCCTCTTTCCCAACAACAAATCAAGAACGATTTTCCTGTTACTAACTTTGATAAGTGTATTTTACCTAATTCATTCCCCCATTTATCTATCTATCTTTTCTTTTTTTTTTAATATTTATTTTTTAGTTTTCGGTGGACACAACATCTTTGTTTGTATGTGGTGCTGAAGATCGAACCCGGGCCAAACACATGCCAGGTGAGCGTGCTACCGCTTGAACCACACCCCCAGGCCATCTATCTATCTTTTCAATGCTGGAGATCAAACCTAGGGCCTCACACATTCTAGGCAAATGCTCTATCACTAAGCAACATCCCCTACTTTTTTGAATTTTTTATTTTGAGATAGGGTCTTGCTAAGTTGCCCTGGCTGACATTAAACTTATGATCTTCCTGCTTCCAAGAAGCTGGAATTACAAGTGAGTGCCACTATGCCCAGCTTATTCCTCTATTTATGTACATCCTACTTAGGAATGTCTTTGAAAGCTTTAAGGTACTACTGGAATAAGTATACTGCCTACCTTCTAAAAAACAGAAAAGATAATGTATTCAAAGAAAAATTGGAATAAAGAGAAAACCAAGTACTGAAACAAGATCAAACAATACTACTACATCTAATAATAATAAATGAGGTTTGGGCATATACAGTGGTACAGCATTTGCATAGCACATGTGAGGCCCTGGGTTTGATTCCCTAGCACTGTCCAAACTAATAATAATAATAATAATAATAATAATAAATGTAAATGGTTTTAGAACCTCCTTCAATATAAAAGCTTTTATAGGCCAAGATTATAGCTCAGTAGTACAGCCCTTGCCTAGCATGCATGAGGCACTGGGTTCAATACTCAGCACCATAAAAAAATAAATAAATACAATAAAGCGGGGCTGGGGATGTGGCTCAAGCGGTAGCACGCTCGCCTGGCATGCGCGTGGCCCGGGTTCAATCCTCAGCACGACATATAAAGATGTTGTGTCCGCCGAAAACTAAATATATATATATATATATATATATATAAAAATAAGGTGCTTAAAGTAATCATAGTTTTAAAGATATAAAGTGGTTGCCAAGGGCTAATGGGAAGTGAATAATGAAGAGTTATAATGTAGTGGGTACAGAGTTTCTGTTTTACAAGATGAGAAGAGTTCTGGAAATGGACAACAGTGATTGTTATGCAACAGTGTAAATGTATTTAATCCCATTGAAACATACACTCAAAAAATGGTTAAAATAGGCCAGGTGCAGTAGGGCATGCCTGTAATCCCAACTATTCAGGAGGCAGAGGCAGGAGAACTCCAAGTTCAAGGTCCATCTGTGTAAACTTAGTGAGTTCCTATCTCAAAATAAAAATTTAAAGGGATGAGGAATGTAGCTCAGTGGTAGAGTGCCTTGTATCCAATCTTTAATATTGAAAAAAAATTACAAATTAAAATAAAATTGTTAGGGCTTGGGATGTTTCTGATGATTGAGGAGTTGCCAGTGAAAGCCAGTTATCTCCTCTTGGGGACCATCATCAATAAGAAGACATGTGGAGTACCCTCAGCAGAATCAGGCACAAAATCCACAAGAACAAGAGCCACCCTGACCTATGGCCACCATCTGCAGAGTCAGCTACCATCTTGAGCAGCCAGAAGTCTACAAAGGTTAAGAGCAAACAACTCCGACCAAGAGCTCATGAGTCCCTCCTATCAAAATAATACAGCCAGCTGATTTTCTTAACCAAAATGGGGAAATATAAAAGCAGAAGTAAAAATAAGTGAACTTAAAAACACAGCAATAGAAAGAAACTATCCAAAATAAAATTCAGGAAAAAGAAAAGACTGAAAGGAAAAAAAAAAAGAACAGAAGTCAAAAACAGATCAAACTGAAGTTCAGTGATCTATGGGATAATACCAAGTGGTCTGGGGGGTAAAGATGGTTGGAATCCAGGGTGGGAAAAGGGGATGGCAGAAAACATATTTGAACCAGGCACAGTGGTGCACACCTGTAATCCCAGTGGCCAGGAGGCTGAGACAGGAGAATGGAGAGTTCAAAGCCAGCCTCAGCAAAACCAAGGCTCTAAATAACTCAGTGAGACCCTGTTTCTAAATAAAATTCAAAATAGGGCTAGGGTTGCAGTTTAGTGGGCAAATGACCCTCAGTTCAATCCCTGGTACCCCCCAAAAGAAAATATTTGAAGGAATGATAGCTGAAATTTTCAAACTTTCAAACCATCATCAATAAGAAGACATGTGGAGCACCCTCAGCAAAATCAGGCACAAAATCCACAAGAAACCCACAAATAACAAATCTCAATGAAGCCCAAATAGGATAAACATAAAGAATCCCATATCAGAGCACATCATAATCAAATGCTGAAAATCAATGATACAGAGAGAATATAAAAAAGCAGATAAGGGTTGTGGTTGTGGCTCAGTGGTAGAGTGCTTGCCTGGAATGTGTGAAGTACTGGGTTCAATCCTCAGCACAACATAAAATAGCCAGCATGGTGGTACATGCCTGTAATCCCAGCAGCTCAGGATGCTGAGGTAGGACAACCATGAGTTCAAAGCCAGCTTCAGTATAAGCAAAGTGCTAAACAACTCAGTGAGACCCTGTCTCTAAATAAAATACAAAATAGAACTAGGGATGTGGCTCAGTGGTCAAGTACCCCTGAGTTCAAACCCCAGTACTCAAAAAAAAAAAAAAAAAAAAAAAAAAAAAAGCTGTTAAGCTGGGTGCAGCAGTGCACACCTGCAATCCCAGTGACTAGGGAAGCTGAGACAAGAGGTTTGCAAATTTGAAGCCAGCCTCACCAACTTAGTGCGACCCTGTCTCAAAATTTTGTAAAACACCTCTGAGTTAAGCCCCAGTACAAAAAAAAAAAAAGCAGTCAGAGAAAAAGAAGTTACATTAAGTACAGAACAGAGTAGAATGACACAAACCTTTTCAAACCAATGCAACCCAGAAGAAAATGGAACAACACCTTTAAAGAGATACTGTGCTGTTTCATCCCATTTGTGCCTCCCTTTCCCCTTTTCCACTATTTTCAGCCCAGGAAGCTGACCATTATAAGACCATGAGGAACCCTGAAAGGAGGTTACAGGGAAGGAAGTGAGTGAAGTTCAGATGTTCATTCCCAGGCTCATTCTGTAATTACAGAGGTTGCTTTTAGCAATCTCGGTCCTCATCAAGGACCATCCCATTATACTGCCTTCCCTCTCTGCTCTCTGCCTCAGGTTCAGTATCCTCTTACTTTCTCTTCTCTCCTTTGTCCAAGGGGAGCAATGGTCCCTGTATTTAGGAGGTCAACACAATGTAACAGGCCTGTGGTTTCCACATCCCCTACCCATATCTTTGTAAAGAGTCCCTTTATAAACTCTCATAAAATTAGACTAATTAAAGTGGCCATCTATTTTCTTTCATATCTCACAAATTCATAGGTAAGAGATTTAAATTACTTCACAAAAATATCAAAATAGGTAAAAAAATAAACTATATAAAGCAAAACAGAAATGTGAGAAAAACAAAATCATAATTATAGGTTTTTGTTTTGTATTGGTTTTGGGTTTGTTTTGGTACTGGGAATTGAATTCAGGGGTACTTAACCACTGAGCCACATCCCCAGCTCTTTTTTATACTGTATTTAGAGACAAGGTCTCGTTAAATTGCTTAGTGCCTTGCTAAATTGTTCAGGCTGGCTTTGAACTCATGATTTTCCTGCCTCAGCCTCCTGAGCCACGGGGATTATAGGCATGTGCCACTTGGCACAGCATAATTATAGATTATTTAGCATTCAACTATTACTTTATGATGAGGGGTAAAGAAAAACTAAAGACAGAAAAATTTGAATGCTATAAAGAAGCTGAAATTAAAGAGTTGTACATATAAAAATTTTTTTTTGTACATATAAAAATTTTAATAGAAATTTTCAGCTACACAGAAAAGTAGAGACAATAGTATAATGAACCCATGCACCCACTTCTTAGCCACAAATATTAACAATACACAGCTAATCTTACTTCAACTAAACCTACACTTGCTTCCCCATTCCTAAACAATGAGATTATTTTGAAGGGAATGGTGATATGACTCAGAGGGAGAAATAAATAGAAAGTGATAAAGCAGATACAGTAAAAGGCTGACAGTAGAATCTGGCAGGATTGGAGTTCTTGACTTCCATAAGCCAAGCTCTTACATAATCCCCTTCCCCTGAGTACAGGCAGAATCTGTGAACTTATTCTAATCAACAGACTATTGCAAATATAATAGGCTGTCAATCCCATGGTTATATTATAAGATTTAATTTTAGCAGATTTAACATTTCATTTAGAGAAAGAGAGGAGGTGGAAGGAGGGAGGAGGACAGAAAGAGAGAGATTGATTATCTCTTACTGACTTTGAAGAAATAAGCTGCCAAGCTGTGAGAGGTCCATATGGCAAGAATTGTACATGGCCTCTAATAGCTTAGAACACCCTTACTGACAGCTAGGAAAAAAACAGGACCTTACAATTTCAGCAGTGGAGATAAATTCTCACAGTCAATGTAAACTTGGAGGAGATCCTGAGCCTCAAATGAGATAGACACCATAGCCAACACCTTGTGTAGCCTGGTAAAAACTTTAGCAAAGAACTCAGCCACGCTTTGTCAGGCTTCTGACCTACAGCAACTGTGAAATAATAGATGTATATTGTTTGAAAATACTGTTTTTGATATTTGTTATGTAGCAACTGAAAAATAATACAGTGGATATACAGGAATTCCCATAAGTCTTTCAACTCTGTCATATGTTTCAAACAGTTCTGGAGGTAAGATGATTCAAGAATATGTTTTTAAAGAATGGATTAATGAATAAATTTTAATTATCATCAAACAATTATCTCAAAGTACAAAGGCCTAGCCTAAGCCAGGCATAATGGTACATGCCTATAATCCCAAGTTGAGGCAGAAGGATCACAGTTTCTAGGCTAACCTGAGCAACTAAGTGAGACCCAGTCTCAAAATAAAATTTATAAAAAAGGGATGGATCTACTGTTATGTACAACTAAGTAGAACAAATTTAAAAATATATAATAATAATAATAATAATGATAATAAAAAGGCTGGAGAGGTAGGTCAGTGGAAGAGTGTTTGTCTCATGTGTGAGGTCCCAGATATGATCCCAAGAAACAAACCTACATTAAATCAAGTTCAAGAATAACTTATCACAATCAATTAAGGTTTACTCTAAGAATACAATGATTTGATACTAGAAAATAATGTTTCATTATCAATAGGTCCAATGAGGAAAAATATTAACTCAATAAGTGAATTTTAAATGGAGTATGATGGTACATGCCTGTAAACTCAGCAACTCGAGAGGCTGAGGCAGAAGGATCATGAGTTCAAGGCCAGCCTCAGCAACCTAGTGAGGTTCTAAGCAACTCAGTAAGATCATGTTTCTAAATAAAATATAAAGGAGGCTGGGGAATGTGGATTAGTGGTAAAGCACCCCTGGGTTCAGTCCCCAGTACCAAAAAAAAAAAAAAAAAAAAAAAGGACACAGTGTACATTCAATATGTTGACTTAAGTTCTTTTTGAAAAAAAATTTTAATTGACACATAATCATGTACTTATTTATGGAGACTAGTGTGATATTTCATCACATATATATATAGTGTATAATGATAAAATCAGAGTAATTAGCATATCCATCACCTCTAATATTTATCATTCCTTTGTGTTAGGAACATTCAAAATCCTCTCTAGCTATTTTGAAATATACAGTTGTTAACTACTATCATCCTATTGTTTTGTGGAACAGAACTTATTTCTACCTAATGTGTTTCAGTACCCATGATTCACACTTTTTCTCTCCCACCCACTTTCCAGCCTGGATCCTCTATTCTTATTCTATAAGATACATTTTTTAAGATTACACATATTGGGCTGGGGATGTGGCTCAAGTGGTAGTGTGCTCGCCTAGCATGCGTGAGGCACTGGGTTTGATTCTCAGCACCACATAAAAACAAAATAAAGATATTAAAAAAAATATTCCATATATGAATGAGATCATGTGACCTTTGCCTTTCTGTGGCTGGACTATTTCATTTTTCATGACATCCTCTAGGCTCATCCATATTGCTACAAATGACAAGATTTCTGATTTAAGTTCTAATTTAAACAAAACAACTATAAAAAATTTTATAAGACAATCAGAGGAATTTTTTTGAGGTTTCATAATGACGATACAGTTACAGTAATGAGAAAAAAGTCCTTAATTTATTTCTAGAGATATATACTGAATTGAAACATTCTGCCTGGATTTGAGGGGATGGAGATTAAACACATATGTTGAACATGTTGAAGTTGGTATTCTTCATCATAATATTCTCTTGATCTTTATGTATAACTGAAATTCCCTATAATAAAATTTTAAAATAAATCAGGACAGAATCATCTCAGTCATCTATCACCTTTCAAAAGGATGGAAGCCCAAAGTACAGGTCCATTAAATTAAGCATGAAAGGGCTGGGGATGTGGCTCAAGTGGTGGCACGCTCGCCTGGCATACGTGCGGCCCGGGTTCGATCCTCAGCACCACATACAAACAAAGATGTTGTGTCCGCCGAAAACTAAAAAATAAATATTAAAAATTCTCTCTAAAAAAAAAAAATTAAGCACCAAAAAGAACATATACACTGCTCATCATTTACTTTTGCCAATGTAATAATATGAAACAGAAACACAAGATACCTAAATTAGGAAGGAAAAATCTGGATTATCCTTATTTCAGATAATAGCTCCTCAAGAAAATCCACAAAAATCAACTGGAAACTTACAAGAGTAAAAAAATCTGGCTATGAGTTTTGGGTGGACTGGGAATAACCAGACAGAGCTAGACTCTAAGGAAAAAGATATCAAATTTTCTGTGCCCACGTTCCCCTCCTCCCCTCCTGTTACTCAGGAATCTGGGCCCCTGGAACCTCTCAGGGTGCCTTGAGCCTCTACTCTCTCCCTTTCTACCAGCCATACCTTGTCAGCTTATACCTGGCCAGGTATTCACCTCTGAGCCTCCTTGCTGCCCATTCACTTCCCACCCATTCCCACCAGGCTCCAGCCCCACCAAGCTCATATCAAGAAGCCTGGTGACACTGTTGACATACAAGTGGTTAATTTGGAGCCTGACCTCAGTGCCTCATTCCCAAGTATCAGCCCTCCCTGATACTGTGTCCTTCTTTCTGCCTTGATTTCCAAAGGATCCCATCAGCTTGGTTTCCCTTCCACTTCATTAGATGGCTATCTAAAGGCTTCTCCTTAACCCTTACATGTTGAGGTTTCCCAGGACTTTGTCCTGGGTCCTGCTTCTCCTCCTTCTACCCTCTTATCCATTTCACAATCTCAAGTATCATGCCTATATGGAGATGAACAAGCTCAACTCTCTCTTATCTCTTAAGAGATCAAACTGTCTCTTAGGTATCTGTTTTTTAATATTTCCCAGGAATTCCTTTCTCTCATTCAATGCATATTTACTGAGCATCTACCATGTGGTAAAGAAAAAGACAGCTTGCTCTAGTGTGAGTTCATCATCTTCCTTGCTCCAGAACTCATCCCAGTGACTAGAAACCTACAGTCATCCTGGATACTTTTCTCCCTTTATCCACACAAGTTCTACCACTTCCCTCTCTGGTCCTGGTCCTCAGAACCTGGCCATTGTTCCTTGGCACAGGGTGGGCTCACATAAGTTTGAAGGATGAATAAGGATCCCTCAAATCCATCCATTCCTCCCTCTATCACTGTCATCACCCAAGTTTTAGATGTAAACACCTTACCAATCCACTGCAAGTGCTCCAACTAGTCTCCTTCCCCAGCTCGTCTCACACTTTACTCCAACAAAAACATTCTCAACATGAGTTGAGGTGATCTTTCTAAGATTCAAATCTGATCCTGTTAGAGACTTCTGTTTCAGGCAATGGAAAACTAGCTTGTTTCAACCAACTAGAAACAAGAGCAACTAGAAAAACCAGAGAGAAAAAAATTTTTAAATCTGTTTGATATCATCATAGAGTTACCAAGATAGAGAGGACTTGAGAGGTCAAGATCTTAGAGCAAAGGGAGGTCTGAAGAGGTGAAGTTGATATGTGATACGTATCACTTTTTCTTTTAGATTTTGCCAATCTGAAAGTGGAAGCTGAAAGGTAAGAAGCCAAGCAGAAAATAAGAACTAAGCAGAAGCTTAGTAGGGCTGTCAGCAGTCTTGGGCCAAAGAGACAACAACAACAAAAAAGGCCTGGGACCCCTAGGGTTTTCAGTGAGAACCTTAAAGACTACACTCCAATAGTAGGAGTGACTTCAAAATTGAGTAGCCTCCACAGAATTCTTAGTACAGAAAGAAAAAAGAAAAGAAAAAGGAAAAGGTAGACAATATAAAAGAAAAAAAAAAAGATCTCACATAAGCTTCCAAATAGCCAAAAAATACAGCAGAACTACCATAATTAAAATAATGTGATATAAAGATACATATATGTAAGAACGTTATATAAAATTAACTAAAATAAATTGACAAAAAAAGTATAGATAAATGGCTATAGGTAGGACTGGGCTGTAGCTCAGTGGCAGAGCACTTGCCTAGCATGTGTGGGGCAATGGGTTCTATCCTTAGCACTACATAAAAATAAACAAATAAGGGCTGGGGATGTGGCTCAAGCGGTAGCGCGCTCGCCTGGCATGCGTGCGGCCCGGGTTCAATCCTCAGCACCACATACCAACAAAGATGTTGTATCCGCAGAGAACTAAAAAATAAATATTAAAAAAAAATTCTCTGTCTCTCTCTCTCTCTCTTAAAAAAAAATTTATTTATTTATTTTTTATTTTTTTTTTTAAAGAGAGAGTGAGAGAGAGAGAGAATTTTAATATTTATTATTTATCGGCAGACTCAACATCTTTGTTTGTATGTGGTGCTGAGAATCGAACCCGGGCCGCACACGTGCCAAGTGAGCGTGCTACCGCTTGAGCCACATCCCCAGCCCAAAAAAAAAAATTATAAAAAATAAAATAAAATAAACAAATAAAAGGATGGTATTCTGTCCATCTACAATTTCTGTTGTAGATGTATACTGTTTCTTCTGTACTTCAAAAAAAATTTTAAATGGCTATAGGCAAATGAATTAACTGGGGAAAGAACAGATTTAAAGCTTTTATCAGAACATCAAAATAAATCTGGGGTTGTGGCTCAGAGGTAGAGTGCTCGCCTAGTACGCATGGGGCACTGGATTCAATCCTTAGAACCACATAAAAATAAAGATATTGTGTCCACCTTTAACTAAAAAATAAACATTTAAAAAAATGAATTGATTAATCTAGTTTAAATGTAAAAGAGAAGGGGGAGTCAAAAAAACAATGAAGTAAATTAAGGAGAAAGTTTTCCCTGACACTTAGCACTGTGCTCTGGAAACAGGCAGGGCAAGGAAGGGATAGTAATTACCGCATCAATCTCATTGAGAACCTTCCACTGCTCATAAGGTACACCCAGTGCCTCAGCTGTCTGGATCGTCCTCTTCATCTGGCTCGTCCAGACCTTCAGATCCTTGATGTTCTGGTCACTGATGAACTGGGCCAGACTCTTTGCAAACTGAAACATATCACAGGCAAATTCAGACCTGTAGGTCCTGGGTTGCCCTAAAAGGATCCTATAGCCATAGGGTCCATGGGATCATGCTCAGCCTCAGAGAACATAGGTTTAGTAAAAAACATGAACTCCCAATGACATAGACTTACAAGCAATATTCTAGGGCACTCTCCCCAGGCCCTGAAAGCAGTTTCAGCCATGATTTGTTGATCCTCCCACCCCAGTCCATATGCCCTAGGCCACATGATCTTCCTGCTGAGGCCTCAATATCCCTCTAGACTATGGCACAGCTATCAGCCCCCCAACCCTTCAGCACTGCTGGGGCTCATGTCACTCCAAGGGTTGTAGAACTCTGCCAGAAAAAGGGCTCAGCTAATGACAGCTCACATGGAGACCAGAGTTCTAGGCATTTGCTAGGTAACTGATGACCTTCCCTACAGGATAGAAATATTCTAGACTGGATGAAGGTCATGTACCTCAATTGCACAGAAGCCCAATCATAGTACACACACATATACAGATATCCAGCCACCCAGAGGTACCAATGGGCAGGTACATACACACTGACCTCCCTGCCCCGGGGGGATAGTCCTGGGTCCCCACCGATCCGGCCCTTGAGGTTGAGCTCACTCTCCCCATGCCGGCAGAGGTAGATGGAACGGGGAGTCACATGGATGTTCATGAGGTAATATACGATTCGGCTCTGGATGTGGTCAGCTACACGGTTCACCACGTAGCTCTGCCCCACGTCCATGATCTTGATATAGGACAGATCCCTTTCCAGAGAGAAGGTAGAGAGAGGCCTGTGAGTGTGGTCAGGGACCTTAGAAGGCACACTGGCCAGCCACAGGACCCAGTTGTAAGGCCTTACATCTTCAACCAACAAGATGAGATCACAACACTCAGGACCATTAGCTGGTGTGCAAGTAATAAGGGTGAGGCAGGAGCAACACACCACATATGACACACAGTCAAGTCCAGTGAGAAGTGCTCAACACTAATCATGCTTACAAAGGTGACATCCAAAGCAGTGGCCAGTCATACCACATCATGACTTTTATTGCTGCTCATGTGTCCCCCAGGTCCCTTCTTGCCTACCTCTGAGCTCTCAATACACCGTCTGTAAGTTGAAACAAGAGACAATTTTCCCAAGGGTTGACCTGGGAGTAGCTGGCAAATGCAAAAGCTCCCCATGCTTCCTGGTCAGCTTTGCTTCCTCCAGAAAACCCCTCCCCCAAGAACCCAGTCCAGGTCATTTATATATGCCAAGCAGCTGCCACACCCTACATCAGACAGCTGGTGGACAAGACAAGAAACACAGAAGGATGGTCTTGGTGGTAGCAGCTGATAAACCCAGCTCAGTTACTTTCTCTGCTTTAGACCTATATGACCCTAAAGCTTGGAGAACACACTTATGCTGGCAGGGGTAAGGACAGGCTGTGATCCACCTAAGAGACCTCTGGATATTCACATTTGAATTCTGTTTAGTCCATGGGGCCTCAGTTTAGGGTTATTACTCTAACATTACCAACAAAAACAGCAATGTTTCCCAAAAAATCTAATAGGAGCTGCTCTAGAGGAGCCCCTATAGTATAGTTGCATCATAGGACAATGAGGCAAAACATGTGCTGGGGAAACCTGAGGCAAAACGAAAGCTACAGAGAGGCCCAAAGTGCCGTTAGCTCTATTTGGATCTGGGCTGGTTTTTAGAGCCTAGTAGACAAAAGAGAGATGTCTCAGGCCAGGGCCTGTCCAGAACTGACTGTTCTATAAACATCTCCAGAAACTATCCCTCTAATAGTTGCTTATGTTCCTTAGTTCATATGCATTATATATTCTTATATGATTATATAGGACCTAGGCACACATCTATATTTCAGCCTTCCACTTAATGTTACACAACATATATTCTGCCATGCCTCTCCATAATTATGATTGACAGTTACTATGTAATATTTTACCAAGGGCTACGCTGTTATTTATTTAACCACTGTCCGTTTATGTGTTTGAAACTGGAGTTGGCATACTATAGTCAGCAATTCAAATGCAGCCATAGGCTGTTTTTATAAACTTTTACTGGAACACACCTGCTTATTTGCATACTGTTTCTTTTGTACTACAATGGCAGAGCTGAGTCACTGGAACAGAGACTAGACATTCCAAAGCCTAAATAAAATATTCACTATCTGACCCTTGACAGAAAATGCTTGTTGATCCCAGCTATAAGATCCTCCATTGCATGCCCCTTATGGACCTAAAGACCCCTTGCCACTCAATAGTCCTGCTTGCTCTTCCATTCCAGAGGAAGGCAAGTGGAGCTAACAAGCACTGATTGCTGCCCACTGTTCACAGGCAGGGTCTGAGTCTCCCTCCTTTCCCCAAAATAGATTGCACATTGAAAGAACAGTATATAATGTTTACAAATGCCTTGTAAGAAGACTCTCTGCACAAAAATTAGATTTGGTTTTATGGTAGAATAATAGGAAATCCTGACTCGCAGAGATCCAGAAGAGCTACCAGGTGTTCTACAAGTCACCTATGGCCAACAATTTCTGCCCCAAGAAAAGAAACAAAAAAGGTCAGACCATCTCTGCCTTTTGGTATGGTCTTCAGCTACCACCATGGGGAGCTACAAGGTGGCTACCAAGTAGGACTCCCTACCACTCACCCACTGTAGCTAGAGGACACAGCATTCTCCTCACTCACCTGTCCAGGTCCTCATCCAGTGACTCGTAGGAGTTCTCATAGCACTCAATGCGCCTCATGAAATCCTCTGTGGCCTCATCGCTGTCACGGTTGACATAGTCAGGACTGCCCAGTTTAACTTGCTGCAGAAGCCAAGTACAGAGTAAGGGCATATCAGGATTGAAGGCCAGTCAGAGATGATAAAGGAGACTGCTGGGCAGGGGGATAGGGAAGTTTGGGCCAGAGGCCAGGCCAGGGCTGGGGTCTGTGGCTAGAAGTTAGGGGAATTTTCCCGTAAGGAAGAGACAAGCAGCTCCCTGCTCTGAGTTCACACATAAGTGCCCTGAGATTGAAGTCCCTTACCTTGTTGGTCCAGGAAGGCCTATAAGCCTTTCCCAACCTGTCCTATCTCCCCAAGCCCACATGGTCATTCCTCAGGAAAACAAAACCCCCATCCCCACTCCTAGCCAAAGCTCTTCTCCCACTGTCCAGGGGATTATGGAGGGAGGAGTGGAGGGAGAAGGAGGAAAGAACAAGAATGAAGGTAGGAGGAAAGAGCAAGAATGCATGCCCAGGAGCCACACAGCTTTCCATATGAGTGGTCCTCAGGGGTCCAGATTCATGTGACCCAGCTTTGGAAGCTACACTACTTCTCCGCCCCCAAAATGTTCAAGAAGATCAAATGAAAGTCAGCCCAGAACCAACCCAAATCTGAAGAAGGGCCTCACTCTCACATGCTACTTTTTGTTTCATTATTGCCCCCAATTCACCACTCACCACGATGTTGGCAGCTATGACCTCAGGATCTACACAGATGGACTCAACAAAAAATGTCTGCAGCAAAAACCAGAAGCACCAGGGTTGGTAGGAGGAAAAACATCTTTAAGGCTCTGGGCCTTCTTCCATAGAATTCTCCACCCCACCCAGGGCAATGTGAACTAGCAGCCAGGCCCTGAGGCCTTTCTTTCAAGGGGGAAGAATCAGGGTCAGGGATCACAGAGCTAAAGAAGTATGGCCTTGGACTCTCCCCATTACAATCTCCTTTCCCCCTGGAAAGAAAACCCCAGGAAGAGAGAAAGAAAAAAAAAATAGGACCTCTCATCCCAAATTATACTCAGGAACCATGGTAGCCCAAAGCCCTATGTGCATCAGGAGACTCTGAAAGGTACCCCAGATGACCCAACCAAGGAGGGGAGGTGAAAACGTCTCACCTTGTAGCCATTCTGTTCCCCAAAATTAAATATAGTTGCTCTCCGCTCTCGGGTGGTATTGGTTGCATCAAAAACCTAGGACCAAACTGGAGTTAACTCACCCTTTGCCCTGGGGAAAATAGTTCACCAGGGGGCTGCAATGAGACCATCTCTGAGAACTGGATTTCTCACTAGGACCAGTTGCTGCCTAGATGACTGGCCTGGCCAGTCACCTGCAGACTTTCACAGAGAAATGATTCAGTAATGCATATAGCAGTCACTTAGTTCATATGTAACCAACAGGAACTCCAGTAAAACTAGTTAAACATGGTGCTGTTGTTGATCCCCCAAGGTTCATGTTATGATAGTTCTCCAGAGAGGATTGTTATAAAAACAGCAAATCTGGCCCACCCAGGTCTCTGGCTTCCTGTATCCCAATGTGATCTCTTCCTCCCATATGGGCTCCCACCTTGATGCCATTAGGCCCCTACGGAGACTAAACCAATGAGTTGTCTGATATTACATTTTAAGCCTTTAAAACAGTAAGCTAAGTAAACCTCTTTATAAAATGAAATTAGTCTGTCTCATATATTTTGTTAATGAAAAACAGATGAATATATAAATATAGGTGAACTGAATCTACGTTATTTCCACTCCATACTCAGATTCCAATAGGATAAAGAGAACAAGAGGATAGGAGATAGACACCTGGTGACGGACTCAGAGAAATGCAGAAAAACAAACACAAGCCAGAGCATATCCACTTGCCCTAGAATGAGGCATGGGCTTCTCTGAAAAAAAGAGATGAGGGTGGGGCTGGGGATGTGGCTCAAGCGGTAGCGCGCTCGCCTGGCATGCGTGCGGCCCGGGTTCGATCCTCAGCACCACATAACAACAAAGATGTTGTGTCCGCCGAGAACTAAAAAATAAACATTAAAAATTCTCTCTCTCTCTCTCTCTCTCTGTCTCTCCTCTCTCACTCTCTCTTTAAAAAAAAAAAAAAAAAAAAAGGGATGAGGGTGGAGAAGAAATGGGAAGACTGACTGGAGATCCAACAAAGAGTAGTTGAAACCTCAGGCCTGCTCCCTGCCCTACCCAGCCAGACACTTGACCCACTGGGCTCCTTATGAAGTACCTGGACCTATCCAAGCACCCCTGGGTACAATGTAGCCATTAAAACATTCAATCAGCTTTTGCACTGTCACTTTTTTTTCCCCTTTTTAATGGAGAAAATCATAAAACTTTATTGAAAGATATTTTAAAATGAAGAGCCATGTCATTTTCAAGGACAGAAAGATTTGATATCATTAAAATTTATCCCCAAATTGATCAAGAGATTTAATACAATTCCAGTAAAAAGCCTAAAAGGTTTTTTGTGTAGCTTGAAAAACTTATTCTAAAATTTAAGTTGCAAATCAAAGAGGAACAATAGCCAATATATTAATGAAGAACAATTAAGCTGAGAAAACTAGTTCTAGTATAAAACTTATTTGCACACTGTGTTTAGACAATGTACATTGGTGTATGGGTATGAAAACATGTTAGTGCAACAGTAAACAGAATTCAGAAACAGACTCATCTCTATAAGGAAAGATATAGTATAAATGGCATATATTAGATTGGTGGGAAATGCACCATCACTTTTTAAAAGGGGCATCCAACCATGGCTCGGTGGACATTCAAGCAAAACTTCTAACAAGAAAAACAAAACTACACTAAGATTTCATCTCATTCCAATCAGAATGGCTATGATCAAGAATACAAACAATAATAAATGCTGGTGAGGTTGTAAGGGAAAAGGTATACATGTACATTGCTGGTGGAACTATAGACTAGTACAAACACTCTGGAAAGCAATATGAAGATTTTTCAAAAAACTAGGGATGGGATGGGCAGGTGGTGCATGCCTATAATCTCAGTGGCTCTCAAGGTAAGGTAGCAGGATTGCAAATTCTAAGCCAGCCTCAGCAAAAGTGAGGTGCTAAGCAACTCAGTGAGACCCTGTCTCTAAAAAAATAGGGCTGGGGATGTGGCTCAGTGTTCAAGTGTCCCAGTATCAAAAAACAAAACAAAAAAAACTAGGAATGGAACCACCATATGACCAGCTAACCCACTCCTTAGTATCTTCCCAAAAAATCTAAAATCAGTATATGACAGCAATACAGCTACATCAATGTTTATAGCAGCACAATTCACAATAGCTACATTATGGAATCAACACAGATGTTTGTCAATATATGAATGGATTAATAAATTGTGATATATATATACACGCTAGAGATGTTGAACATTTTTTCAAAATTTGTTGAGCATTCATATTTCATATACATATATCACGATATATATGCAATATACACATGTCACAATTTCTTAATATATATACATATGTACACACACACACACACACTGCAGTAATGGAGTTCTATTCAGCCATAAAAAAGAATGAAATAATAGTATTTGCCAGTAAATGAATGAAAATGGAGAATATCATGCTAAGTGAAATTAGCCAAACTCAGAAACTCAAAAATCAAATATTTTCTCTCATATGTGGAAGTTAAAATAAAATAAAAGCAAGGGGGAGGGAAGAATAGGATAATGTAAAGAACCAATCAAAAATAAATTAACATAATATGGAAGTCTAGCAGAGTAGAGGAAGAAAAATGGAAAAGGGGAGGGAGGATGGAAGGGAAAAGGGGGAGGATCATGAACTGAAATAATTTCCATGCATGTATGAGTTTGTCAGGATGAACAACTACTACATATAACTCTAAAGCTCTAATAAAAGAAAGAAAAGAAAAACAAAGACTAGCCAAGTACCTGCCTATAATTCCAACAACTTGGGAGGCTGAGGCAAGAAGATGGAAAGTTTAAGGCTAATCTCAGTAATTTAGTGAGACCCTGTCTCAAAAGAAAATTTTTAAAGGACTGAGGATGTAGCTCAATGGTTGAATGTCCCTTGGTTCAATACCCAGTACTGAAAAAAAAAAGAAGGAAAGAAAAAGAGAAAATCAAAGGAAATAAAACAAAAAAAGTACTTGAAAATGAAAACAGGACATAGAACAGAAGAAAACATTAAAAAGAAAAAAAAGCTGGGCATGGAGGCGCACGCCTGTAATGCCAGTGGCTTGGGAGGCTGAGACAGGAAAATTGCGAGTTCAAAGCCAGCCTCAGCAACTGCAAAGGCGCTAAGCAACTCAGTGAGAACCTGTCTCTAAAAACCAAAAAGGAAAAAAAAAAAGAAAGAAAGAAAAAGAAATCTTATAAAATCCCAAAGAGATACAGAAGGATATAGTAACGACAAAACAAGAGCAAACTTCTAAAACTGAACCACTTGCCAGATGTGGTAGTGCAGGACTGTAATCCCAGCAGCTTGGGAGGCTGAGGCAAGAGGATCATGAGTTCAAAGCCAGCCTCAGCAATTTAGTGAGGCCCTAAGCAACTCAGTGAGACCCTGCTTAAATAACATACAAAAAAAAGGGATATGGGGATGTGGTTGAATGCCCCTGAGTTCAATCCCTGTACCCTCCACCCGCCTCAAAAAAAAAAAAAACTGGACCACTCAGAGAAAAAGAAAAGTATAATCACTGATTTTCTTTCCTTTTTTTTTGGGCCTTGCATATACTAGGCTAGTTCTATAACAATGAGATACATTCCCAGACCATCTCTGAAATTTTAAAAATATTCAACCACTTATAATGTTGAGGAAGTCTGCCTCAAAACAAAAAAGAGAAAATGAGGTGGGGAAACAAAATTAGGGATCAAGCTTAGCATGTAGCCATCAGGAATCTAGAAAAAGCAGCTCAGAAATGGGAGAATTGAGAAATGAGTTGCTAGAAAATAGCACAGGTTTATCAAAGAAATAATGTATAACAATTTCCCTGATATGGAAGATATGGCAAGGGCCCCCTAAAAGACAACAGGGTTAAGGAGAGAAGACCTAACATAAGGTCCCTTGCCTTGAAGACCTAAAGTTCTCCAAAAGGGAAAGGAGCATAAAAAGTCCCCAGATCATTTCAATAGATGAACCTTATACAAAGATCAAGAAATCAACAACATAAGATTTCTGTGTGGTCTCTCTAGAAGTTTTAAAACAAGGTTGTAAAAAGTTTTTGTAACCTAAACTTCTCTACCCAACCATGAAATGTGAGGATGAAGAAAGAGAAGGAAGGGAGGGGAGAGAAGAGAAATAAGGAGTAGGAGAAGACATTTCTGATATGCAAACCTTCATACATTTTTCTTCTCAATTACTTTTCTTTATTTTTTATTTATTTATATTTTGGTACTGGGGAATAAATCCAGGGGTGCTTAACCATGAGCCAGATCCCCAGTCCTGTTTTATATTTTATTTAGAGACATGGTCTCAATGAGTTACTTAGGGCCTTGCTAAGTTGCTGAGGCTGGCTTTAAACTCATGATCCTCTTGCCTCAGCCTCCAAGCCCTTCCCAAGCCACTGGGATTACAGGCATGCACCACCACACCCAGTTCCTCAAGTACCTTTCTTAGGAAGCTCCTGGAAGATGTGCTTCAACAAAGCAACTCAGTAAACAAAGGTGAGGAAGACATGAGAAGAAGGGGATTCAACCCAGGAGAGAAGAGAACTCTCAGGGTGACAGCTGTGCCACAGGCACTTTATCCATATTGAAGCCAGGGGACAAAGAGCTCCAGGAGGAATAACTCCAAGTAGAAAGCAGAAGGGAAAGAACAGCTCCCATGTTTGGAAGTAGAGGGCTGAGCTAGAGCCTTTCCCAGCTGACACCCTAGCTCAGACTTGCCCCACCCTTCCATCTTACTGCAAGGGCCCCCACGTAGGTAGAATTTCCTTCCTGGGACTCAGCTGGTTCCTGGAAAAGGCAGTAAATGCTAGGCAGGACTTCCCATACCTGGAGAAATCACTTGTGTCAAAAATTTAATGATAGCCCTGACTTCCCAAGGGAAGTCCTCTTGGGTTAAATGCAGTTACAATCCCTGAGGAAAACTCTTGGGCCAGGAGTTTCCTCTAACTTCATCCTTCACAGCCACCCCAAACTTCTTCCTCAGGCTGGCACCCAGAGGCATCCAGGGCACATGCACCCCACCTCCCCTTCCAGATGCCTATGTGAAAAGGAGTAGATGATACACATGTATATGGTCCCATGTCTCACTCCCAGCTGTGACCAGGGTTTCATACTCACCGCCACATGACCCCCCTCCTCACTGAGGAATCTTCGGACATCACAGAGGGCTGCCAAGGCACACTGCCTTTAGGAGAAAAAACACAGGGTCATCCCAGCAGCTTACCCAAGCTAAGAGAATGCAGAAACTTACCCTATCCAAGATAGGAGGGGGGATAGCTCTAGGATTCCTTCACTTTTCAAGGCTTCACTTCTTTTCCTGGCAATAATTTTTAGTGTTTCACTAATTTTGTTCCTGTAAGGTGAAGCCTATGCGTTCCTGAACATTTGGATTTTTTTTTTTCCTGAGACAGGAATCTCACTATGTTGCCTAGACTAGTCTTGAACAGTGATCCTCTTGCCTCAGCCTCCCAAGTAGCTGATTACACATGTGTACCACTTCAACCCTTTTTCATTTTATTTTGAGACGGGGTCTCACTAAGTTTCTTAGGGACTCGCTAAGTTGCAGAGGCTGGTTTCAAATTTAGAATCCTCCTGCCTCAGTCTCCTAAGTCACTGGGATTACAAACATGCACCACCATGCCCAGTTAGTAGAAATTTTTTTAAATACTATTTCTGTACTTTGCCCTCATCATGTCATTGCGCATAAATCCATGCTGCCACTTTGACTTATTCATGATTTCTAGCTGTCATGCATTTTCCCCTGATTATCAAAATAAGTACTTTTTAAAAAGACATTTTCTTGTGTACATGCAGGGGCTGGTGGTGGGGGAAGAGAGACATTATGACTTTCCCAGTGCAATATCAAGCTTAATGTTCAATTTCCTGTTCTGGAGGAGAGAACTTCCAAAACCACACCTTCTGAAAGAGGATGTCACCATCTCTGTCCCAGGTCCATAGACTCTCAGGAATTTATAACCCTTACAAATTATCAATGGATTATTAACTTCACTATTTTCAGAACATTTTAGCCCTTTTATTCATTGCTGCAATATGGATTGGCATGTGGAAATATCTTTCCTATTTTATCCATTTCTCCTTTAAAGACTAGAGATAGACAAATTACTTTTTTTTAATCTATACTTTCATTTTTTCAGCCTAAGAGTAAAGTTCCCATTTGTTTGATCTTCAGGATCAGAGGGTCTGCCTTGTGTTTTACCTGCAAGTTGGCCACAAAAACCTGAACATCAGACCCCTCTTTTTGGTGAATCAGCCTGGCCCAGCCCTAATAAAGCAGGAACAAAGTGGCTTGAAGTTCCAAGTCCCACAATAGGGAGATCTTGCCCCCTGGTGGCCATAGAAGGCATAAACAGCCTAGTGTCCAGACCATGGTGTCACTTTGCCAGTTTGTGGGGGCAACCTCATAACTTCTACCTTGAGGTTGTTTGATTTGGAGAAGTCACTAGAGCTGAGCAACGTCTGCTCACTGCCCTACCATGATGGCTGAGCCCAAAACCCAAAGCAAGTCTCTGTCATCCTAGGCTGACAGGGGCTTCAGGCGTTTCTTCTTCTTTTAATAGTACTGGGGATTAGAATGAATCCAGCGTGCTCTACCAACAAGCTACATGCCCAGATTCCCAGTCTTTTTTTTTTTTTTTAATTTTTGAGTCAGGGTCTTGCCTCAAACTTGCTATCCTCTTGGCTCAGATTCATGAGTCATTGGGTTATGGGTGTGTACCACTAAACCTTGCTTGACAAGGGGCTCCTTGATCACCCTGATAACACCTGCCAGAAGAGCACAGCATAGCTCCTCAGACCAGCAGTCATGCTCAGTTCCTTGGATAAAGTGTTTAGTTCAAGTCTGAATGGGGATGAGGTTATCATATGCACATTTCTATCTCATTAAGAAGAGTAGGAGTGGGAACTACGTACCCGGAAGCATACAGGCCACTTCAAAACAAAGCCAAGCATGATCCACAGATGCCAAGAACATGCCAAGCACATGGCAAACATGCTTTAAATATACAGAAGGTGCTTATTCTGGGGCAAGAGAGGAAAGACCCCATCCTGCTCTATCCCTGAGGCCATCTAGGGTTCCTCTCACCACCAGCAAGGCCTGGGGTGATAGTCCTTCAGCATAGCCACTTCTAACCTATCTCTCCCTTCCCTGAAGCTGCTTCTGTAGTCTTACAAGATGCCCTTACCAAGGATCCTTACACCAGGGTAGGAATGGGCCAGCCACCAAGAGACTATATACCATTTCCTCTTGTTTCTAGATCCATCATATCCCAACCCACCACATCCTCAGAGGTCCAGAGAATGGCTTTAACACAGCCATTGAGGCAGAACAAGGCTAGGGCTCAGGAACAGCTCAGGCATTCACCAGCTGCTCGGCTCTAGAAGATACAAGAACTTCTCAGCAAGTAGGTGATAATTTGTTGGCCTTCTCAACAACAGTGCTTCCCCACACCCAACATACTTACTTCCTGATTTTCAGGCCCTCTTCATTGTCCGGGAGAAAAAACTCAAAAGATTTGTATGTCTTGACCATGTCCCGACGATACTGGCCAACGTTGAATTCTGAGAGGAAGGAAAGGCTCAGCTTTCACAGAACAGTAAACCTACCAACTCCTGACCAGGATCCTTCCCCACCATCTGGCCTTCTCTTTCTTCTTCCCCTCCCCGACATATCCCCCAGTGTCCTCTAGAAGGCTTACCCCGAGTAGGCACACCAATCCAGTTCAGGTATCTGGTCAGCTTCTTAGAAATGTAGGTCTTGCCCCTGGCAGGCAGGCCCACCATGACAATGAGCGTTGGGCAGTTGGTCATGCAAACTGGAAGGAAAGCAGCACACAGTGTCAGACACAGCCAGGACCCCTCCTTCTCTGACTGTGGTCTCTCAGCTTCAGGGCACAGGACTGGCATCAGCTGTACCTTCCAGGCCTCCTGGCATCAGACAGCTCCCTGAAGACCCCACACTCAGTCTCAAGCTGGCAGATCCCTATTCCTCAGGACTGTCTTGGCTCTGGTGGACACAACAGGGATTTTACCAGCTATCATTCTGATGTGCACCAGCAAATATAAAGCTCAACCAGACATTATGCATGGAAGACCCAAGGGGTATTCAGTGCCTGCCTCTCTCATTCAGGAATCCATACCTTAATATTCTCATGTTCCCCCCATCCCAGCAATCATTCAGTGCTGTCAGCATATACAGCCTCTGCTGCAGACTGTCTGGGCACAAAATAACCGAGCCGCCACACAGCCTTGTAGGTTCAAACAGCAACTCTTTATTCCCGAACTCTCACCGGCACTCTACACACACTTCTTGGGAATACACTCCCTCGCCAATTCTCCGAGCCCATTCTCCCCGGAACCCTGGGAGAACTCAAAGGGAACTCCAAAGTATCTGGCACCCAAGGCAGCAGGATCCGCCCTAATCCCAGAGCCACCCTATTCACAGCAGGATCCACCCTAATCCCAGAGCCGCCCTATTCCTGGAGCAGGGTCACCTTTCAACCATTCCCTCTAGCAAAATGCCAGGTGTCATTCCTACTAAACTGTGGCTCTCAACAAGCCTCACAGTTTTGCCCTCCCTGTGGTGAATTTCTTTTTCTTTTCTTTTTTTTTTTTTTAAATATATCTTTATTTTATTTATTTATTTTTATGTGGTGCTGAGGATGGAACCCAGGGCCTCACACATGCTAGGCGAGGGCTCTACCACTGAGCCACAATCCCAGCCCTATGGTGAATTTCTTTTCATCAAAGCCTAGACTAAAAGCTGCTTTCTCAACAAGCTTGTCTCTGTGGTACTTTCATGATCACCTGGTGCACCATCACCCTCTCTAAACTGATCACTTGGAGCAGAAGCAGGCCTGCAGTGTCTGAGCCATTCAGGGTCTTGAGGCCTGGTACCATGTTGGTGTTTAAGAAATATGGGCAGGAAAAGGGAGGCATCTAGAAGTCTACCAGGGATGGGCCACCAGTGGCTAAAAATAAAAGCCCAGACCAATATCCACAAGGACAGTCCTTCTGATAGTCTGTCCACCACGATATCATGTGCCAACAGGTCAGTGTGCCAACCTGAGAAGTTGCCAAGGCTAGAGGTAGGGAAGGGCCACTCCTCTGAGCCTTAGTTGGCTAGAACAGTCACCAAGGCCACAGAACGGCCAGCCTCATATGATCCAACTCAGCTCTTAATGAGATCAAATTTAATTTCACCTCAGAAGCCTCAGAGAGCTTCTCTTTCATCATCCTTAGGACCTGAGCCAGTAAAACCATAGCAGATAGCCTGATGAACAGATATAGGAAACTGTCACTGCCCGTCGTCTGCCCACTTGGTTCTGCAATTGCCTTCACAAGTAACCCTCCTTAGATAGACTGCCAGGCCCCCTTCATGGGGGGCTCTTAGCTTAGCTTGGAAATCAGGAATTGGACAGGCAGAGATTCCTATCTTGATTCTGACACCAGCAACTCTGAGCCTTGGTGTCCCCACCATGAAATGGGATGAAAATTCCTCAGCAAAGTCCAGCACTAAACTCATGTACAAACCAAACCACTTCCAGGAAGCTGTGCTATCTACCTCATCCCAGCAGCACACCAGCCTAAGTTTCAGATGTACTTTGGCACTAACTGCACTTGGGACTTGGGATGTGAAGGCAACAAACTGGTCCCTGGAAGGACCCACAGAGAAGTAAAGGTCCCTGCTTGCCAGTGGATTTTTCATCACTCCTGTGCATGGCCTTTGTGCAAAAGGCCATGTGACCCAATCTGCAAACCCCAGGGAAAGGAAGGAAGGAACCCTACAGACCACAGACCAACAGTGAACAAAAGTGAAGAAACATGCAGAAAAACCTCAGCTTTGGCCTAAATGAGAGAAATACAAGTTAGGCAAGGTCCTGAATCCTCAGGCTAGCAGATGACTGAGGCCCTGTGCTGTTTGCACAATTCTTGGCCAGGCTAGCCACAGTTCTCAAGGGTAGACCATCAGGCACTAATCAGAAGGGATCCAAGATAAGGCCACCTCTTTCCACTGCTTCTTGAGGATAGATCCCATGACCTCAGGATTGTGTTTCTATATCCCCTACCCCTTCACATCTTCTGTCTTCCCAGAGATGACCCTGGCCTCTTCTCATGGCATTAACTTCCTCCCACATCATTTGGTGACAGTATCCACCTTCCCCTCTCCCATCAATTTGCAAGGTGGGCAGTCAGGCCAGCAAATCAAGCCAGGGTACAAAACAAGGCAATAAATTAGCTATCACCTCTGCTCCTCAAGATAAGTAACAAGAAATGACCCAAAGAAAACCAAAGTTCAAGTATATTCATAGCAGCTCTGCTTACAACAGCAAAATGCTGGGGAAATTCCAGCAGTGGAGAAATTGCAGTCACGATAAAAAGGAAACACACTACAGTTCTTGAACACAGACAGCACACGGACTAAAGGAGCTGGGGTGTGCAGACAGAACTGCAACTCTGAGCCCACAAGGACCCCGATACTGAGCAAACAGAACAACAAAACACACTTCCTATAACACTGAACATATGCAGCTTCCCTCACTGGTGCCTTTCCTGCAAATCTGCTGAAGGTCCTAGGAGCTCTAAGAGATAAGAAGCCTAGGACAAGAAGCATTTCTACTGAAAGGGGAGCCACGATTGTCTAGAACAGATTTCGAAACTATACCTGCTCCTACCTCCTTAGGCCAAATTAGGGAAGACAGAGTATATATATATATATATATATACACACACACACATACATATATATACACACACACATATACTATATGTATATTATACACATATATATATATGTGTGTGTAATATATATATATTATACACACACACACACACACACACACACACACACACACACACACGGTGCATGGTGGTCCCATTCAGAAAGACAAAAAGTCCTCTCTCCTCCTATGGTCCTCTGCACACACTGGTCCTATCCTCAAACAGTAAGAATCTTGTCATTTTTGGATGAGAAAAGTCATCAGAAAAATTGCTCTTCCTGCTGTGATCCCTGGGACCCTCTTTATCCCTAGCCCTGCCTGCCCCACCCTAGAGCTCCTCTGGGTCAGAGCTAAGAGGCCAATGATGGGGAATGTAAGAGCCTCTGGGCCCTCAGGAGTGGCTCTGAATTTCATCAAGCAGGGGAAGAATTTCCAACTGTGAGTGAAGGTGCTGGCAGCAAAGACACTCCTCAGTCAATCAGCCATTTCATGGATCAAAGATGATGACTATCACTTCGCATAGATAAGGATCCCAAAGTCTGGAAGGTCAGCTACATGCTCAAGGCCACACAGCTCAGCCAGTAAATAGCTTGAATATTCCCACTTCCAAAATCAAGGTTTTTACTCCTTTCCCTTTATTAAATAATAGCAGCTGCCCCCTAGTCAGCATCACAGCCCTAACAGGCTGGTTAGAAGAGAGAGGAGCTTCAGCCACCACACTTCCAGAAGAGTCTAAGTAGGGCTGGCCAGGCTGAGGCCATAGCCTCTTATGACTCAAAATGTGAATCCTGAATGGCCAAGGCCTCATCAGAACTTGATCAGCTAATAAACCACAGCCACCCTTACCAGGACTCACAGTATGATCAGAAATACACACAAACCTCTCCTGGAGGGCTCATATTATTGTCAAAGCTATGGCCATAGTCTAGCCTGGCAGCACCAGCACAGAGGATCCCCCTCCCTGCCTTATCACACATAAGCAGAGGTCAGGAGTTCAGGGAGACCATGGCACATCAGACAATCTCCCAATATCCATTTCCACATCCGCACCACCAGTTGAACTAGATGTTCTCTGAGATCCTTGCCAAGTTGCTAATCTGTTACAATATTTCAGTTACTCCTAAAACAAATCTTTCTTTTCCTTGGTAACAAAAAGCTGCATATCCAGGACTCCAGGAGAGGTGTCCCTTAGCAATTCCACAAATTTCAGCTTATTTTCTAGATGTTCCTCCCTTGCGTTTTACTATTCACCTATAAAACATGTAGATGCTTACATCCCCATGGACACAAAGATGGGTCCATATGGCATAGTGATCTTATTGCCTCTATCCTGACCACATTTGTAATTCCCTAAAGCTCCTCCCAAAACGTGGTATTAAGGCCAAGGAGCACCCATCCTCCTTCTGGAGGACTAGCCCATACTTAGGCCTTTGAAAATTCGGACTCAGAGAGGCCAAGTGATTCTCCTAGTGCCACACAGCTCAGTTCTCCACGGAGTATTCCCTTAGCGGAAGACCCTGGGTACAGAATGAGGAGCAAAGGAGCCAATGCCTTCCCCGATAGGGTGGCCAGACCTACCCTATCAAGCAGAAATAGCCCCACACACCTGTACCCACCCCCTGCTCCACCACACTTCAGCCCACCACTGTCACGCCTCTGCAACCGTCCCCAACTCCCCCACAAACCCCGACTCCTCCCACCAGTTATAATAGCCTTTGCCGGTTCCCCACCAGTCCCCTGTTCCCTCTCCACGAGGGACTCCCACGAGAGACTCCCACCCAAGCCCTCTATCCACCCATCCCGGTGCACCTCCCTCCCCTCACCACCACGTTGGCAGGCGTGCAGAGCAGGTCTCCCATTGCTGTACGGCATCCAGATCTTCTTCAGTGGGTTCTGGGTCAGTTCCCGTGGGGACGCCATCCCCGGGCCGAGACTAGTCGGACTGCGCCGCTGAGGACCCAACAGCCAAGCCACCTCCGGCCACCCGAGGTCCCGCCCCCCAGGCCCCGCCCCTCTTCGAGCCGCGACAACGCTTTTCAGTCTTCCCTCGGGTCCCGCCCCTAAATGAATAAGCTCCACCCTAACAGAAGGACCAGGCTCCGACTACGCATGCCCACCTTTCCAACAGTCCTTTTTTTTTTGGACCAAGCACGCCCCGTCCTTTCGGTCAGGATCGAGAATACGCATGCTCAATTTCCACCAGGCCCAATGCCCGGATTATGCAGGCCCCGCCCCGGATGCGCGAGCCTATCACGCTCTGCTGATTTCTGTGGGTCTCCCTGACCCCTCTCAGAGAATTTAAGCCCCGCCTCCACGGCAAGCAGGGCTTCCGCTTCCTGCTGAGCTTGACCTCCAGTCCCCTAGGAGGGAAGTGTTTGCGCGCAGTACAGCGAGGCTTGCGTGATCTGAAGGGCCGGGTTAATCTGAACAAGCCTGGCGGCTCCCGCGGGACTCCAACTCCTGGTCCGCTGTCCCTGCCATTAATTGCCCCGCCCTCCTGGTCCTGCGCTGAACCACCTAGTTTGGCTCGAGCCTTGAGATTCTCCCCGGTCCATAAAACCAACCTGCTCCTCGCCGCAGGAAGAGCTCCTTTATCCTATGCACAGACACATGACAGATCTCAGGATCGATGGAGTTTCTCTCTTGGTTTTGGCTATTGGGGAGCACAAACTAAACTCCTGCCCTCCTAGAGCAAATGCGCAGGATCTTGTGACTGAGTTATTTGAGGATTCACTAAACCCTGGCCACATCTTAATTCTCTTGCCAGGATTTCATTTTTACCAATTAAATTTTCATCGTAAGTTTATGCATTTTTAAAATAATTTAAATAGCTTCTTCCTCTTCATCAGGAAAATGGGTGCGCTGGTCATTAGTCTTAAGAGATTGTGGTGTAGATTAAATGTGATGTGTCAAATCATTCTGAGAAATCTGTTCCAAAACAAATTAGTGTTCTGATTCAGTATATTATTTATCTCCTGCCTGTCTTTGCAAACGCACAGGCGGCAAGGAAGAGATCCAGAAATTCGGGAAACCTTCTGGACTCTCATGTGTTTGGCACCCGCCCAGCCCCTTCAGGCTTCTGCCTCCTATGATTGCCAACCCTGCCTGTCCAAATTTGGGACACTTTCTGCCCCAGCCCTCACAAATATGGCTTGAACCTGGATCACACTGCCCTCTAGTGATGTCCACCATCACATCCCTAGCAGGGTCCCTGCAAACTGAAGTTCTCTACCCAGTGTGTACCCAGCCAGAAGATCTGGGCACGCAGAAAAAGCTGACTTCATTGTCAGTTCAGGCTGCACCTCCTTCCATGACTTGAGATGACTGATAACAAACATCTTGCCTACTTAAGGAAATGAAGGTTCAGAAGGTCTAAATGCTGGAAGCCTACCTGGACCTTGCCTGAAACCAGCTCTAGCTGCCTACTCTGGGAAATGCCCTGCCTGAAGCAGGGTCAACCATTTCCTCCTTCCTCATTCTCCAGCTGCATTTTCCACCACCCATTCCCCTCCAGGGCCCTTGTGATCATCCACCTGCTTCCTAGTTCCCCAAAGCCACTCATTCTGTTCTTGACACAGCCAACTCTCCTGTCTTTCGCCTGGCCACTGCGAAGGCCATCTTGGGGCAATCCTGGCTAACAAAACATCATTGCCACACACCCACACTCTGTCCAACACTCATTGTAGAGACTGTCTCCTCTAACACCCAGCACCTCCTGAGGCCTGCCTACTGTCTTCTTCTGTAGCCTTCCTGGATGTTTGTAGAGAGCAGGGAGTGGAAACAGCCAGGAAAGACAAAGCAACTAGGACTATTTCTACATCCAGACAGTATGAGCCTGATTCATAGGAAACACCTTAGCTCTGTAACCTCCCACACTTCCCCAGCTGACCTTGGGCTGACCCAGACACATCCTCCCATGTCCATATACTCATCTGGGAGGTCAATGTCGGGGTCTAGGGCCCTTCCCAAAGTCAAGGTCTACATCTACTCTGAAGGTAATCACCATCTCCACTCCCTTGGCCTTATTTCTTAGGTAGAAAATTGAGGGTCTGTCCAAGAGCCAGTCCACAATGCAGGAAGAACTTAGCTCAATTCCCAGCCTTCAAAACCTCACCTCCCACACCTTTACACTATTGCTGAACCTCCACACCCAGGCTCTTGGTTGTTCACTTCATTGAAATTCTCTCCTGGCTCTCTGCATCTCCCAGGATCAGTAGGTACCCCATAAAATAACTGGTCCTCATGACTTTTCCTTCCTCAGGGCATCCCAAAGTGTGCCAGCTTTCCTGCTGGGATATCACTGTGTACTCGTAGGTGAACATGTCTGGCTCTGTCTCTCCCCACCACAAACATAACTGACTTGATTCCAGTTGGCTCCCAGGGTGCCCCCTCTGCACTGACCACCGAACCCCCTCCCAGTGTCACAGGCCAGAAGCCGTGGGGTGTGGCTAAAGTCTTCAACCCATAGTTCTCAAGGCTCATACTCTTTCCAGTCTGTTTTTTCTGTTGCTGAATTCTGGTGGAACCAATATGCCACCGTTCGCAGCATAAGGATGGGAGGCAGGCTCAATGCATGCCATACAGACTCACACGCCAGTGCACACAAGCTTGCATATGCACATGCAGAAGCACACGTACCAACAAGCCCTGTACCCAGGCATGTATATAGGGACAGGCAAGTTGTAGCAGGGCCTGCTGCTCTCTGCTGCCTCCCTTCCTCTTTATTCCCCCTCCTAATGCTGCCATTGCTGGGGGGGTCGGGGGGTGGAGATCCTTAGGAATCCTGGCCTCTTCTAGCCATTTCCAGAAGGGACTGTCCCCAGTAGCCCAGAGCACACAGAGTGTGAGGGTCTGACTTGGGGGTATAAAACCATGTAAGAAGCAGCTTATGAACTCTGATCTTTACTTCCTGATTCCACTCCAGCACAGGGCACACAGTAGATGCTCAAAGTAATTTGAGACAAGTCAGGGCACAGAGAAAGGGCCCAGAGAGACATGAGCAAAACAGAATACACAGTAGGTGCTTTCAAAAGCTCAGGACCAGCTCAAGCACATGGTAGGTGCCCTAGAAATGTTGGTTTAATAGCTAAAGCCACATCATATGAAAAACTTCCCCAATGAGCCTCTAGTCATCCCCAAATTAGATGACCCCTTAAAAGAGAGGTAGAAGAATATGACCCCTTTGAGGCCAGCAAGGGGCAAAGTGGGAGGGCCTTAGGCAGCTCCAGCTGGCTGTCCCTCCCCCCCCCACTAAAGGAAGACACTATTTATAGCTCCCCCTTGGCCCAGCCCCCTCTCCCCTGCAAGGCAACAGTGTTTCCCTGACTCCAGGCCAGTGACAGACTGATGCCTCCTTAGAGCACCCCTAAACCCGGGGGAAAATCCCAACATTCTCATATCCCCTCCAGTACCACCCTCACTGTGCCCAGGTCTTTTCCCATTCCCCCCACACTCCCCACACTGCCCCGTGCCTACCCTGCCCGCTGCTCCCCAGCCCCGGGTCGGTCAGAGATCTGCCTCCTAACGTGCCTCTGTCCATCCTGCCTCCGAACTGACCAGGGCCACCGCCCCCTGCGGCTTGGGAAGAGTAGGGCAACCCCGCCCTCTGACAGGCTCAGAGTACAGCAGCCCCGCCTCTCCAGCGGCCCTGGGCCCGCCCGCCAGGGCTGCTTAGTACTGTGAAGTTGACACTGGGGGCCTCATCCAGGCCCTCAGCCACACTCTAGCTGGCCAGTGTTGCCTCTTTACAGTCAGAGCTGCCTTTACTTTCCAAGAGCTGCCCTTGTCTTTCGGTGGAGTTGTCTACCCTGCCTGGAGTGCCTGCCCCATCCTCAGGCAGGCCTGTCCTCGCACCCAGGAAGTCAGTCCTAGCTCTAGGTCAGTAATGAAGTAGAAGATGTGAAATAGGCAAAACCTACTTCCAAACTAAGGGACCAAATCAGTTAAAAGAGGGTGATGGAGGAGGGTGGACAAAAGGACAGAAAAGCTAGGTGTGACTCAACCCTCCTGCGTCACTGCATGGGTGCACATGACTATGTGATTCTTGTCCATCTCATCCTTCAATCACTTGATGTTTATTGAGTGCCTCTTGCAGCCACAACCTGCATGTACACTATGTCACTCAGTGCTCCCAAGAAGCTTGGTGGCATCACTCTGCTTTACAGAACACCTTTGCTCAGGATAATTCAGTAAGGACTGGATAGAGTTAGATTGGAACTTGGCAGACTAAGCCGCCTCTCCCGAGTCTTTGTTTCCAAGAATCAAAACTGGGTATGTGAAAGACAATGCCCAGTTATGTGGTACGTGTGCTTCATGCAGCTTTGAGGGACAAGTACCCACTCCTCCCTGTTCCCTTACACGCCCCCCACACACACATCTTGCTCACATTCTCAGCTGTCAGAGCTTTGTTTGTAAAAGGCAGCACATAGAGACTCAGCCACACGTGCACAGACACCCAGAAGGTAAGACACAATGGTAAGACTTTCTGTGTACAGTCGTATCTATCTGGGATAGAAGCTGCCTCATGAAGCAGAACACATGTATGTAAACTTCAGCCAGCACTTCCATGTGTGGTGGCCTAGGAGGGGAAAAAAACCTGTAGGCCTTAGATGGACTGATCTCAGATGCAGTGTTTGTCTCTTGTTTTGAGGCTTCTGAATATAACATGATGGTTACCCCATGTAATAATGTCCAGATGACCTGTGACTGTGGAGCACCAAGACATGGCAATATTGTACTTGGCAGTGACCTTGTATGGTACTGTTCAAACTTTCCAAACATACTGTAAGTCTGTAGAGTACACAGGCATGGCAAGACATCAATATAACAATGTCCAAGGTGTCCAGAGCCCCTGACTGTGGTATACTCAGATGGGATAAGACACTATTTGGCAGTGGCCTATTACAGTGGTGTTCAAGTGCACTCTGCCCAGATGTAGTATGATCCAGCTCTGCTGCCATCCTCTATGTTTTTCCATCCAGACCAACCTCATCATTTTAACCCTGTCTCTCAGGCTTAGCGGCGGCCAACGTGAGCCAGGATGCGAGCATTGGTTGCAGCCTGCTCCCTGGAAGCCCTGGCCCGGGCCTGCTCCAGTAAAATCTGTAGGAGGCCAATGGGGACATCCAGTGAGAGGGCGATACGTGGTCCAAGGCGGGGTACAGGGCTTGAGTAGCTCCAGGCAGCTGAGGGACTTGTGGCAGTAGCTGAGGGGCTCTTCAAGGACACAGAGAAAGGAGTGGTCTGGGAATAGTTCTGAGGAAGAATCTGGAAGGCTGGGATAGGAGTCACTGAAACAACCATGACTCTGCCCAACATCAGGACCATCAGCACCAGCGGAGCCCACCTGGTCATCATGTGGTCAGGCTGTGAGGAGAAAACAGGCTCAGGGAAGGGGCTCTGTCAATATTGTTAACAGACAGAGACAGATGGCAAGAGCAGAGAGAGAGAGAGGAAGAGACAAAGAGACAGGGAGGCCAGGCCAGAAACAGAGAGAAAGTCAGTCAGAGACAAAGATGAAGGGATGAGAAGAAAGCTAGAGTAAATCAAGACAGAGCTAAACAGAGAAGGGGGGCCCCCAGACAGAAAGATTGAAAAGAGGAATGAGAGAAATCAAAAATACAAAAGAGGGGGGAAAGGAGAAGGAAAGGGAGATGAATGAGATGAAGGCAGAGCAAAATAGGAGACTGGAAGAAAAGACAGAGACAGAAACCATCCAGAGACAGCATGATGGAAACAAATTCAGAGTCAGAAAAACAGACAGCTGATTTAAGAAGAAGTAGTAGGAATGGGAATCCTTGAGGCAGAGAAGCAGCTGGAGACCTCAGACCCTCCCAGGTCCAGATATCTCCATGAACTTAAACCCAAGGACCACTCAACACCCAAGACCTCTCCCCACCCAACACCAGTCCTACCACTGACAGCTTCCTCTGGGGTAAGTTGCGATGTCTATGGCTGCTGGGGCTGGGATCAGTCGATGCTATCCTATGTTCTGACCCTCTGCTCCACTTCTGGGCCCATTTATCTCCACTAGCCCACTGTGGTGGGAGGTGGGTGTTTCCCGGCATGAGGCAGCCCCCACCTATGACTCATCCCCTCCTAGCAAGCAGTAAGGACACATCTTTATCTGCTTCTTTCTGAGGGTCACAGGAAAATGACCATGGCAGTGCAGCAGGACTTTGTATTCATGCAATACTGACTCCCCCAAGGGAAAATATGCCCCCCACAACATCACCCCCAAGAAGTCATAACAAGGACATTTTAAAACAGCAGCTTTAATGCCCCCCAGAATCAGCACCATGGCATCACAGGCTTGGGTCAAGGGGTGGGTCAGACGCAAGTCACATCCGCTCACTGCCCATAGCCACCCCCCATGGTGAATCATCCACCAGGGAGGCAGGAGCCACAATGGGGGTTTGTCCATAGGGACAAAGGCTAGACCCACAGGACCAAGTCACTGAAATAATGGACATGCACACACACACGCTCATGTGCACAGAGGTCTCTAGCACCAAGGGGAGGGACAGCAGGACCTGTTGAGATCCAGATTCTTCCAGGGGACACTAAACAGCAGCTCATCAACTCTGGGCAGCACCTGGGTGTGGCAGGTTAGAGACTGTCTTCAGCCCCTGACCTCCTTACACAGTATGCAGACCACAGAGAAACATGGCAAAACATCTTCTGGCGGGATAGGGAGTGGTGTGGGGACCAGAAGCCTAGCAGTAGGTGGGGCCCTGACTCAGAGAAGAACCCATACTCAGGTCTTTAAAGAAGGGAACATGGAGAGGGACCATAATGGGAATTCTACAGTTGAGGTTCTGTATTCAGTTCTTTCATCTGGGGGTCCATCCCAGGTCCCCCAGTCTGAGGGAGCTTCTCATTCATGACCTTGACCCTCAGGGCCCAGTTCCCTGCTGAGGTGGGGCTAAGCCTCTACCTGTTTTCTGGCTCTGGATCACGTGAGGCAGGCAGCGGCGTTCACAGGCTTCACGAGTTCCAAAACGGTTGGCATTCCCTCCACAGCCACCATAGACAAAGGGGTGACAGGCCTTTGTCCTGCCTGGCACAGCCCGATGGTACCAGCGCAGGGTGAAGGCAGTACAGGATCCCTCATCCAGAGGCAGGGAGCAGGGGTCTGGGTTCAATGGGGATCAGTGAGAGGCCAGCAGGGAATGGCTCCACCTGCCCTTACCTGAACCCCTCTAGGCACATCCCTCATTCTCACCATCACCATCCCAAGGAACCTCAAGGTCCTGGTATTCCTCCACAGAATACTCAGAGTACTCTGAGAACTCGTCATCTTCAGGGGGCACTTGGTCTACAGCACAGTAGGATATACCATGAGGGAGAAGCTGCTGGCCCTGGGGTAGTGTGGGCAGCACTAATCTCCCCCTGTGCGCATAACAGTATCCATGCATACGCCCTGCATGTGGACCCTATGTGCATGGCATGTGCTCTGCATGCATGAGCACCTAGATACATGTCCATGTCCCATCCATACATGCCCCAAGGTCCAGTCATTCTCACCTTCCTCTTCTACATGGGAGACACGGAGTACAGGCACTTGCCTGTGCATCTGGGTGCCAGCTGTGTCTGCAGCATAACTAGGGAGGGGTCCTGGAGCAAAGAACAAGTGATGACACGTGGGGTCATCATGAGCAGCCATACCAGCCACTCCCCAGGTGATAGACAGGGCAGGACCTAGGGTGAAGAAAGTTCTAGGCACAGAAAACTACTCACGTGATCCAGATGCAATAAACTGTCCCTGGCAGGCTGAAAAGGGCAGAAAGAGACAATGATGAAGGGAGAAAGAGACAAAAGAAAGATGGGAAGACACACACAAACACACACACATATACACACACACAGAGGGAGATTGAGATATACAGAGAAACAGCAGGAGAGACAGTGATAGAAGGACCAATAGAGAGAATGATAGGTAGAAGGACAGAGAGAAGGAGGCAAAGAGAGAGAGTGAAAAGAGGGAGAAAGAGGAAGAAAGATAGAGGAGAAGTAGACAGGAATGAGAAATTGGGAAAAGGTCAACAAAGGGCAAGAATAGAGGGAGACAGAAACAGGTAGGCATTGACAATAAATGCAGTTGCAAAAAAAAAAAAGAGGAAAAAGTACAAACAAAAGAATTAATCAAGGGGCTGAGGATGTGGCTCAAGCGGTAGCGCACTCGCCTGGCATGCGTGCGGCCCGGGTTCGATCCTCTGCACCACATACAAACAAAGATGTTGTGTCCGCCAAATACTAAATAATAAATATTAAAATTCTCTCTCTCTCAAAAAAAGAATTAATCAAAAAATTACAGAGCTGGGATTGTGGCTCCATGGTAGAGCGCTCGCCTCACACATGCGAGACCCTGGGTTCGATCCTCAGCACCACATAAAAATAAATAAGTGAAATAAAGGTATTGTGTCCAACTATAACTAAAAAAATAAATATTAAAAAAAAAATTACAAAGAGAAAGAGAAGAAGAGCAGAGCTTCACTCTGATGTTCCCAAATTCATCGCTGCCTGACTTGTGTCAGAGCCAGTGGGACCAGCTCTGCTCCCTCCTCTATTCCCTCCACACATGGCGACTCTGAAATCCTCAACTTTGTGGCTACCTACATCTGCTGTGCATCTCTCATCATTGAGAGAATTTCTGTCAGCATCCTGTCCTACAGTATGTGTGCCCTTCTGAATATCTATCCATCTCAATTCATCTCTTTGACACTTGCCTGCTGTAAGTATTGGGGACCTATCAGCCCCTATCTAGGTGTTCTGGGACAGAGTGGGACAGGGTACCAGAGACTCCAGGCTAGGCTCACTCACCACAATGCTGACTCATCTCCTGACGCACAAAGCCCCGAATGTCATCCTCCTGGAGACAAGACCACAAGGACCATGAAGAACCCATGAATCACAGAAGTGACATCAGGCACATAATGCAGGGGTCAAAAAGAGTCAGGAGCCTAGGGTCCAGGGGCTCAGGGTGTTAGGTGTGGAGACAGAGCCCTAGCCTACATAGACCCACACTTACTGTCAATGCAGCTTCTCCCTTCTCTCCACGGGGACCAATGGGCCCTGGCCGCCCCTATGTGCAACAGATAAGAATAGGCTGTGACCTCAGGTTCAGGGACATCAGAGTCACCCCAATCTTTTACCTTGAGCCTAGAAATCCCACTTACCTGCTCTCCTCTCTCACCAGGGGTCCCAGGAGCCCCAGGGGCCCCCACCACACTCTCTCCAGGGGGACCTCGCTCACCCTGCCAGACACAAGGATCAAGTGAGCAAGACCAGAGTTGGTAAGGGTCAGAAAACAGGCAAATTTGGGATCACAGCTTCAGATGTTGGGGCAAGGAGACTGGGGAATGGGTTGCAAAGTCAGAAGTCAGAGAGGTAGGAAAGGTAGGGAGGGTTAAAAATGTAGCTCAGTGGCAGGGTACTTGCCTAACATATGTGAAGCCCTGGATTCAATCCCTAGCACCACTCCCCCATACCAAAAACAAAAGGGTAGGGAGGTTCAGAGCTTAGGAGTCAGAGAATTCAGTAAAGAACTCTTACTTTCTGACCCTGAAGTCCTTCAGGGCCTTTGGGACCAACACCACCAGGTGGCCCTGGGGGACCACTAGCACCATCATTGCCCCTAGGACCTGGAAAGCCCACAATTCCTGGGGATCCCTGAAGAGAGATGGGATAGGGTCAGTAATAAAAATCTTGAAAGATGAACTCACTCCCAAAGAGCATGCTCTCCTCAGTTTACCATGATCTTGACCTTGACTTACCCGCTCTCCTTTCTCACCCTGGTCACCCTTGGGTCCTAACTGTCCATCAAAGCCTCGGTCACCCTGGGAACAGAAGAAACATAAGAGACACTTTGCCTTGACCTCCCTCAGATCCTGAACCTCCCCAAACCCCCATGAGTCCCCAGGCTCAATGCTTACAACCTTCCATGATCTGAGCAACTGTGACTACCAGCTGTGATCCCTATGACACCAAGCCCTCTATAACCCACCACCCTAATATACATGAACCTCTGCTCCATGTTTCACCTTTTCATCTTAACTCTCCACTGTGATCCTTGCCCATCCTGAAATCTCACGACTAGTCCCACATCATCCCCCAACACCTGAACCCTCTACAACCTTCCTTGACCTTAAACCCTCATCACCCTATTATAGCTTTCCTTGCCCCATCCTGACTCCCCATCATGACCACTCAAGAGATCCTGTACCTTGGGACCAATCAGGCCCTCTTTGCCAGGAGCCCCAGACTGGCCTGGCACACCAGGCTCCCCCTGGAGAAAAGAAAACAGAGCTTAGACCCTGGCCCAGCTGTATCCCACCTGGCCCACCTGGTCCTCCTCATTCTGGGTGTTCCTCATACTCACCATCTCTCCTTTTCGTCCTACCAGCCCTGGACGGCCAGGAAGACCAGCTTCTCCCTACAGGCATCAGGTTTGGGGTCAGTCTTGGGTACCAGATATCATGGTCCCCACACTTACTTTTACCTCTGTACCTTGTCTCCTTTCTCTCCATCAAGGCCACAGGCTCCCTTCATCCCCCGTTCACCCTAAGGGCAAAAAGCAGGTGAGAAAGAAACTTCCAGGTACTTCACCATATGAGCTCTTCACCCTAAAACTAACTCCCCCATCAGACTTTAGACATTCCAACATCTGACCTAACACCCAACATTCATCCCTGGATACCCTAACATCTGACCCCAGCTTCCTCACCCTCCAGTATCCAGCCTTCCTGACAAGAAAAACAGAACAAAACAAAAAACCTGATCCCCTTCCCACCTTGATGCCCCTGGGACCCATGAAGCCAGTATCTCCTTTGTCTCCTCGGAAACCAGGTGCTCCATCCTTTCCTGGGGCTCCCTGGGGTGGGGGTAAGGTGTAGACATGAGGTCAAAGGAAATTAATGAAGAGTTGCAGCAGGGAACACCATAAGGTGACAATCACCGTGGAGACCAGCAGCATGGGAAGGGAAAAGTTTGGCATGGGGAAGAGTCACTTTGGGCAGGCAAAACCATCATAGGGGATTACTATGGAGGCGGGTCCCCTGGGCAACAGGAAGACATCTTGAGACATTGGTCACCATAAGGTCAAAAGCTACATGAGTGGGACCACCATGGAGATGGAGTTCCCACAGGAGGTCTCTGTGGGAGTGGAAGCACTTACCGGGTCACCAGGGATCCCTGCAACACCAGGCTCACCCTACAGAAAACATTATGAGAGAAACCTTCAATGTGACCATTCTTCACGCTGGCCTATCTGTTGCAGCTACTTGGCACCCCTGAGGCCAGAAATCTTGTGTTAACACTCATGTGGCCAACAGCGAGGGAATGAGGGTCCCTACAACACTTTAGGAGACACCCAGGGACAGGTGTGCGTAATGTGTGTTTGACTCTAGTGCAAAGTTTACCTTAGGTCCTATGAGTCCTCGAGCTCCCATTGACCCAGTGGAGCCCTTGTCACCAGGCTCCCCCTTGGTGCCCTGTGGGAGGGACCAGGAGAGGAACAGTCAGGACCATACCAGGCTGGAGGATGACTGGTGCCTCCAAGTTAGGGCAAGGTTCCTCAATGTCGCTCCCACTGACCCCAGTGGCTCCCTCCCTTCTACCCAGGATTCAACAACTCATTTATTGCTCTGGGACCCCAGACTCCTGCCTTTCCCTCTTACGCTAGGCCCTTAATCCCATCTGAACTACCCTAATACCCAAGGAGCCCGCTTTTAGGAACTTCATAGAGCCACAGTCTACCCAACTTCTTACGTTAAGGCCCTAAAGCCCTCCCTCTATCACTATTCTCTCAAGTCACTACAACCTACAGAAGCCCTGCCCCTAATCTCCAGAAAGACCCCTCCTACACTCACAGACTCACTATGGAATCCCCATACCCTTCAGGGCTCCATATAGTATACCCACCCTCTTCCCTGTACCTTGTCACCAGGGTTTCCATTGTCTCCCCGAGGTCCTTTGTCACCATCTATGCCCTGAGGCCCTCGTTCACCCTGGGTCAGAAATTAGAAATGAGGGTCACAGCTTGAGACCTTTGAGCTTTTTATCGCCACAGGATTCTCTGTCACACTAAGGAAGACCCAATCTGCACATGAACAAGACTCACTCACCATGTCCCCCTTGGCACCCCGTGGCCCTGGAGGCCCCACAATCACAGCTGAGTCACCCTGAGAAGGCAGAGAGTAGTTAACAGAGTCAAGAGCACCCCAATCTCTTGCTCTTCCCATCCCCCATGCCCACACTCACCTTGTCACCCTTTAGCCCTGCAGTTCCAGCATCACCCTATTGGGTAAAAGAATGTGAATCTCATTCAAGCTGAGGACCCTTTAGTCCTGAATTATATGCCCCACCCCACTCACCACAGGGGCATTTTACCCACATTCTTACCTTCTCTCCTCTGTCCCCCCGGATGCCTGGGGGCCCCTACATGAAGGAAGATGACCATAAGCTATGAGGATTTGAGGGGACTAGTGAGGAGACAGCTCAGGGACAGGCAAAGAGAGAGGGACAGAGCGGGGGATGAAGGAAACAGAGAGCTAGAGCAGACATGGAGAATTAGAAGGCTGCGGTGGACTGCAGAGAGTATCCCAAGGGCATATAGGGGACAGTCAGGGTACTGAAGTCATACTCCTGGCATTTTCCCCAAAGGAACCCACCATGAGTCCTCGGGGTCCCTCCTGACCAGGGTGGCCATCTTCACCCTGGATGGTGACATTAAGTTAATTGACTCAGGGGTTGGAAATTCAAGGCAAGAGTGGTCATGAAGGAGTCATTGTCTGCCTCTCTGGCAGTGGGCCTAGCTATGAGAAGACATACATACCCGGATACCTGGCTCGCCACGCTCGCCTCGGGGCCCAGGAAGCCCTGCTCCAGGGTCTCCCTAAAGATCAACAGAATATCCTGAATAAGTGAGGGGACTCAGTGGGGGACAGAGGGCCATGGGAGATTAGTGGAGGTTGGAGGTTGGAGGTGACTAGAGCACAGGAAAAAGAAGATGACTATAAGCTATGAGGCTTTGAGGGGACTAGTGAGGAGACAGCTTGGGGACAGGCAAAGAGAGAGGGACAAAGAATAAGCACACTAAAGCCAAGGTAGCATTCCACCTACCTTGTCTCCTTTCAGTCCAGAGGCTCCAGGCACTCCCTGTGGGTCAGAATAAGGTAAAGGTCCTATGGTCCTTAAAGCCCACACATACCCAGCCCTGCAGTGTGGTCTATCCCCATTATAAGTTCTCATGTGGACAGACTCATGGGGCATTGGGGCACTTCTACTCACCGCTGACCCTGGTGGTCCAGGTGGTCCCAAGGGGCCTGGGGGACCTTCTCTTCCTGGGAGGCCTGCCAGACCCTACAGGAAAACGGGGCAAGAAAGGCAGAAAGTAACTTAAGAACCTTCTTTCTCTTCTTCTCAAGTGAGGAGCCCCTAAGACAGGGTTTGGTTTCCCTTCTCCTTACCCACCACTATATTTAGAAGTCTTGAAGTCATCAAGTCATGGAATGGAACCACTATATGACCCAGGTATCAATCCCTAGGTTTATAACCAAAGGACTTAAAAGCAGCATACTACAGTGATGCAGCGACATCAATGTTTATAGCAGCTCAATTCACAAAGCTGACCTATAAAATCAACCTAGATGCCTTCCACAGATGAATGGATAAAGAAAATGTGATACATATACACAATAAAATATTACTAAGCCTTAAAGAATAATTGAAATTATGGCATTTGCATGTAAATGGATGGAAGTAGAGAATATCATGCTAAGTGAAATAAGCCAATCTCAAAAAACCAAAGGCCAAATATTTTTTCTGATAAGCAGATGTTGATCCATGGTGACAGGGAGGGGAAGGATAGAATGAAAGAACTTTGGATTGTGCAGAGGGGAGTAAAGGGAGGGGTGGGGTGGTAGGGATGGAAAAAACAGTAGAATGAGACAGACATTATTACCCTATATACATGTATGATTATACTTTTGATGTGACTCAGCACCATTGCAGCCAGAAGAATGAGAAGTTATGCTCCATTTGTGTACAATGTGTCAAATGCATTCCACTGTCATGTATAATTAATTAGAATTTTTTAAAAATAAGTCATCAAGCCCCCATGTGTTCCCAGCCACTCACCCGCTCTCCACTGGGGCCTGGCTGGCCCATCTCTCCTCGAGGGCCAGTCTGACCAGGAAACCCAACAACACCAGGAGCACCAGGATTACCAGGAGGGCCCAGGTCTCCCTGAAGGAGAGAGAGCAAAATGGAGAAGGGGTTATATGGGACGCCTTTCTGGGACTAGTCCTAGAATTCCTTCTTTCTCCCACCTCCAGAGGCCACCTTGCCCACTGTCCCTGCCACTGTGATTGGATACTGACTTACCTTCATACCTGGGGGACCAGTTGGCCCAGGAAGCCCTTGGACCCCAATTCCTGGGTCACCCTTTGAGGGAAAGAGAGGTCATATCAGGATTATGGGGTCTCAGGATCATGACCCCCAGCAGGGACCCTTCTGGGTAAATATACCTTGTTTCCTTTAAGTCCTGGAGCCCCTTTTTGACCCTGAAAAAAAAAAGTAAACAGCACTTGAAAGGGTAGGAATATACAAACCAAACTTAGACATGGGCCAAAAACATTCCCAGGAGAGCTCAGATATGATCATGAACCCACGGAAACTCAGGATTATAACTAAGGCTTGGCTTACAGAAGTCTAGACATTGCCATGGGTTCATGAGTACATAAACTGAAGTTCAGATGTGACCACAGATACGTGGGAGTTCAGGCATGACCAAAGGCACATGGAGCTCACACACGAGTGCAGACATAAAGGAACACAGATGTGGAACTCAGACAGGAACTCTACTGTGTCTACTCCCAGGAAGCTTAGATGTGACCACAAATGTGTACTCAGACAGATGGGGGTGGGAGACAGGATTATAAACACAGGTCCAAGGAAAGGCTGGCAAGAACTCAGCTATGTCCTGAGACTTAGATCAGATAGGAGCACACACATGTAGGCTCAGACATGGTAAGGAATAAAAGACAAAGAATAAGCACACTAAAGCCAAGCTGGGACAGCCTCACAAATTCAGAAGTTTGAGTATGGAAGCTAGGTGTGTGTGACCCCAAGGTGCCCCAAGAAGCAGGCTCCTGAAGTTATCAAGCCCCTCAAGCCAGATCCAGGGATTCAGATATATGCACTGGCCTAAGAATGATCCCACATGTCCACAGTCATACTCAAGCCAAGCTTGGATCTACCAGACCCCAGACCCCAGACTCACATCTTCCCCAGGGTCTCCAGGTTCTCCTGCACGGCCGGCTTCACCCTGCACAGAAGTGGTGGTGAGGTCTAGGGCCACTCAGCCTTATGCCTCCCTGCCCAACATTCAGACCCTAAGACCAGGTCTACTCACCTTCTCACCCCTTGGCCCTGGCAGTCCTCGATCACCTTTGGCCCCCTGTAGACACAAGAATAAGAAAGCAACTCAGGCATTAGTTACAGATAGATGAGACTCAAGGAAAGAGGCACAAGCAAGATGTCAAATGTGGGGCACATTATATAAGTTGAGGGTCATGAGGGTGGGTAAACTATGGGTCAAAGACCCCTTGCTATCAGAGGTGCCACACTTACCGGTTCACCCACCAGGTCTCCAGCAAGGCCTCCCGGGGCACCCTGACGAAGAAGAGGTGTCAGTGGGGTTCCTTGGCATCCCCTCTTGGTCCTCCCTTCCAGGTCCCTAGTACACTCACCTTCTCTCCCTTTGCTCCAGGGGGTCCAACTACCACCTGTGGGAAATACCCAGTGAGTTGCCTAGCCACGCATCCTCCCCAACCCTACCCTGCCATCATGAATGGAATGTGGAAACTGAGGCTTGGGGTGAAGCAGAGGAGTTGGTGCAATAGGTAGAGGTCAGGGTCAAAGGTCACCTGTCCAGGGGTCCCCATGGGTCCAGGTTCTCCTTTAGGTCCAACAGGGCCAGGCAGACCTGGCGATCCCTGGAACAGAACAGTATGGGTAACTCAGAGCCTCTCCACCATTCTGTTCCTACTGCCCCACTCCTCATATCCAAGCACACAGCTGGGCACAGGGCCTATGATAAGCCTGCTATGAGCAACCCCCAGAACACATACTGGTACACCAGGGCTTCCTCTGTCTCCATCCTTTCCACTGGCACCATCACGACCTGGGGGTCCTGGCTTCCCTGTCTCCCCCTGAGAGGGAGGAACTTATTTAGGGGCCAGATGGTTGACCCCTGACCCCTGAAATCAGACTCTTACCTCTATGACTTACCACTTGTCCAGGCAAACCTGGTGACCCCTGAGGACCCTGAGGGGAAACAAATATGGGGATGGATGACACAGGGCAAAGGACAAAGGGAGACATGGGAGAACATAGAACCCAGTATGTAGGAACACAATATCCCTTAAAGAGCCACAGATCACTCACCACAAGGCCTGAAGGGCCAGGGGGGCCAGGAAGTCCCACAGCTCCAGTAGGTCCAGGCAATCCCTAGAGGAAGAAAAAGTTCAAGGAAGTGCCAGTTCCACCCATTTCCCTGTGACCTTACCCTATGAGCTGGGTCACTCACCCGTCCTGGGGGTCCTGTCTCTCCAGGCTCTCCCTGCAAAAGACCCAAAAAGCATATGAACAGAGCCCACAGAGGAACTCCTGGTGCTTAGCATAATCACCAGGAATGATACCCCAGAAGCTAGCAGAGCTTATTCTGGTGTATACAAGGCTTGAAGGATCCCCCTCCTCCACCATCCACATACTCCCACATACCTATACTCACCTTCAGTCCAGAAGGTCCTTGGGGTCCAGCAGGGCCAGCAAGACCCTAGAGAAAAGTGTCAAGGCAGGGAACAGGGATTAACATTGTTTGCCTGGGTTCAGGGATTCCCATAAACAAGGTGTGGTTCAACAGCAGACTGATGCCTGTCCTATCCCTCCCATACTCCCACCATTTAGTGCTCCCCCATCACTCACTGGGACACCAGGCGGTCCAGGGTCTCCATGGCCACCCTGTTAGAAACAGTCAGATGAAGAAAGCCAGCCCCACCCCACCAGGGAAACTAGGCAGAACTGTTCATGGGGTTGGGCACAGGATGGGGCAGGAAAAGTAAAGAATTCAGTACTCACTGCTGGGCCAGGGGCCCCCCTCGGACCCTGCAAACCCTGCATGGAGAAGAAGATAATGAGCCTCAATCAAGGCCTCACTTGGGCCATTCCCACCCCCTGGGGATCTTTACTTAGGGGCCCATTTCCATGCCCCCACCCTCCCAGAGACAGATCACTGTGTATCCACAAACTGCCCTTCGGATAGCACACATGGTCCTGTGTGTACATGTGCGCATGTGCATGTACACACACACACACACACACACACACACACACAGCAGAATACCAGAGTCTGTGCAAGCTGCTCTTGCCACCACTCACCAGCTTTCCTTCAGGCCCAGCTACACCACGCTCTCCTGGTAGACCCTAAAGAGAAAAGGTCTAAGGCTACACTGTTCTTGTGCCCTGACCTCAGCTTCTCCCCCAATCCATCACGCCCTATGCAGCCAGAAGCAGGAGCCAAATAGTCCAGGTAATGCTGACTCCAACTTTGAATATAGGACAAAACATGTAAGAGCCACATTCTTTCATACAAGTGGTCCATGGGGCAAGGACTTACTGGGTTGCCATCATGACCTCTCTGACCAGGTTCTCCCCGATCTCCCTTGATGCCTGGCACACCCTGCAAGCATAATATCATGTCCTGAACCCCCAGTCCCTGCCATGCCCATGTACATACACAATCCCACCCGTAGTATGCCACATAAAGGAGGGGGAAATACAGTGTGATAGAAGACCTCACCCTGTCTCCTTTGGGGCCTCGGTCACCATCGCTGCCTGGCTCTCCCTGTGGGGATGTGAAGTCAAGTCAGTTCTTATAGACTTTGCAAGTGGGGGTCCCCAGGCTGATCCCACACTGACCTTGGCACCCTTCAGTCCAGGGGGCCCTTGTTCTCTGGTGAGTACGAGACTTGGATCATCTATAGTCACCTACAAGCACAAGGTCATAGGGGAGAGAAAGACATAGAAGTGTCATGATGGGTCACAGGATCACAGAAGGTTTTAAAGTCAGAGACACCACATGGATTTCTGGGGCCCAAGCTAAGGGTGGCTTCCTGGTCACCAGTCACAGCAGTCACAGGCCTTGGGCAGGGATGAGGTAATCACCTTGGGACCAGGAGGACCAGGGGGTCCAGGGAGGCCAGGGAGGCCATCTCTGCCCTGCAGAAAAGAAGAAAATGGGGAGGTTTTGCCAGCACATGCTCCAGGAAGCTCCACCTCACAGGGCCCCATCTGGCTTACCTGCTCTCCACGTTCTCCTTTCTCTCCCCGTTCTCCCTGAAGTGCAAACAGCAGGTTGAGGGTTATGTCCATGAGAATCTAACACCCCCCTCAACCCCACACCCCTGGCCCTCCCTGACAGTCCCCAGGCTCACCCTCTCTCCTGGCCTTCCTGCCTCCCCCTCACCCCCAGCCCGACCTGGGAGCCCAGGAATTCCAGGTTTTCCAGGCTCCCCGGCAAGGCCAGGAGGTCCAGGGGGGCCTCTCTCCCCAAGGGCCAGGCCAGGTGGCCCCTGAGGGCCAGGGTCTCCACGATCTCCCTTTAGCCCTCGTTCTCCAGGAAAACCAATGGAGCCCTGGAGGAGCAGAAGATGAATGCTGGTGGGTGTACAACTATGCTTCCCACAGGGCATACATACTAAGCCACCACTTACCTCCTTGCCTGGGGGACCCCGCTCGCCTGGGTCCCCTTTAGGGCCACGGCGCCGTTCAGTCATAGGCAGGAAGCCACCAGAACTCTCATCCCAAGACTCCACAATCTCCCGCAAGGCAGATGTCTAAGGGTTGAGAGGAGCAGGGCCCATAACTGCCACCACCTACCCCTTGGGCCTTGTGGGCACTACTTGCAGCATGAGACCCCCACCTGTTTCCACCCCAGCCCCTAAACAGCTTACCTTGATGCCAATAGTTTCCAGAAATCGCTCCACATTCTAGGAACATAAGGTTGGTGAGGGACTACACACAGAAAAGAAGCTCCTGCCTCCTGCTTCATACTGCCCCCACAAAGAGCCTCCAATGCCCTCTTGTCCTGGCCTCTTGCCAAGCATATTTTCAGTCCTATTGAGACCCATTTGGGGCCCCTCTCTGGCATGTCCCCATTGCCCAAGTTCCCTTGAGTATAAATTATAAAAGTCCCAATGGGGCAGGGGACAAAGCACAGAGAACCTGTGGAGCCTCATAGCAAGGGGAAGAAGATGGAAAGGTTGTCATTATGGGCATGCAAATGAGTGTTAAGGGCCAGGTCCCAAGGTCAGCTCACCGGGACACTCCCAGGTTCTCCTCTCAGGCCACGCTCTCCAGGCAGGCCCTGGAGGGATCAAGAAACAGGCTGCTAGGATCCAGCTTATGAGGCATGTGTGAATATGTGGGTCTACAGCTACTTAGGCAAATGAAAAAGGTGGGGCCTCACCTGTTCCCCTTTGGATCCAGTCTCCCCACGGTCACCCTGAAAACAAAGAATGATTAGGTGAGGAAAATGTCCCCCAACCTGATCAGACCCTCACCATACCTACTACCCAACTTACACACTCACCTTGAGGCCGACACTTCCTGGGACACCAGGAAAACCCTAAGATATGACAGAATACAAAAGGATCACAAAGGATCATGGCATCCTGGGAGGTATCTCAAGAAACATAATGGCCTCTGTTTCTCCCAAGTTCCAGAACTACTCTGAACACTCACCTGGCCAGGAGGGCCCACCTGCCCTGGAAGACCTGGAGGGCCCTGGAGCCCAGGGATACCAGGAGCTCCACGTTCACCCTTGGGGCCCTCATGACCCTGTGAAGGATGCAGTCAGCATCAGAACACTGAGGTCCCAGGAAAGAATGGAGTCATATCTCACAGAGTCAAGATGTAAGATCAGAGGTTACAGAAAATTCCAGCACTTACTTCTCTCCCTGGGGAGCCTGAATCTCCCTTCTCTCCCTAAGGAAGACAGGGGTTTTTCAGACATGGCCCAATCCAAAGCCACAGGAGACCCCAGGGGAGGGGCTTTACCTTCCTCCCATCTTCTCCAGGGTCCCCAGGTTCTCCCTGTGGGCAGAGGACTCATATTAGCTCAAACAATCACCAGTATCTGGAGACAACACACTGTCTCGGCAGATTTCAGATGACTATGACTGTCTGTGCCTCTACTTCCATGGCTGTTTTTGTCTTGAAGTGTGGCCTGGACCCAACTGAGTAAGCCACTGCAAGACTAAGGGTGACCTGCATGGGCCTGCTCACTTTCATGTCCCCCAACCTGATCAGGCCCTCACCATACCAACACACACACTTTTCTGGCTTTTAAGATGACACTCCACTATGCATCTGGTTTGGTGATAATCCATGTGACCTAGTAGTGTATGCATCCATGTATATCTTAACAGGTGTATCCATGAGTCTCTGTGTCACAGAAGTAATTTTGTGACTCACTCTGTCTGCACATCTTGGCCCATGTCTGCACTTGGGCATGGGCTTATACATGTAGAACTGGGTGCCCAGTGCCTTGAGAACCATGTGTCTTGGCATCTATTTACAATCTTGTATTTCAATGTGTATGACCAAATGTATGTGAATGACTATGGATATAAATGTATGTATCAGCAAATATGTCAGATGACAGAGTCAAGGGTATGTGTTTTACTAGGTCTCAATGTAAGTCCACATGTAGTCCTAAGTCCACTTCTTAACATATATCTGAGTCCAAGTGAAAGTGTCTATATATGAATATGTCTCTATATGTCACTGAATAAGGCTTCATGCCAGCATGTCTATACCTGTCAATTTGTGTCTGGTTCTTTGTCTATGCCCATGGCTGTGGGTTACCTTGGGACCCAAGTTGATACATTCATCTATGAAGTTGCCATATGTGCACTTAGAATTGTGTTACAGGATATGTCTTCACACCTTGGCTAGGTTTTCAGGGGTTGGTAGGTGTCTACATGTGTTAGCACATATGATTCATGAAGTTGTCTGCATATTTGGGCTATGTGCATGTGCTGGGGTTCCTTAGCAGGTTTTGCCCTGGCTGTCCTGGACACACTCACATTTTTCCCATTCAGGCCAGGTTTGCCATCCTCGCCTGGCTTTCCCTGTGGAAAGAGATCATCTATCAGATGTCAGGGCTCAGGAGAGGATAGGAAGCAGGCAAAAGGACAGCATGAAGGCCTGGACTTACCAGTGCTCCAGGGGGTCCTGGGGGACCAGGTGGGCCTTGGTCTCCTCGGAGGCCAGGAAGTCCCTAAAAAAAATCTTGGTTAGGTTTGAGAGGGTCTCAGATATCCCTAGAGACACACCCCCATGGACTGAAGGATGCACTAAAATCCTACTCCAGTGTAGAAACGCCAAGGATTGGGAGGTCCCTTTGGGATCCTATGGGTTAAGGGCACTCCTGCTGCTGAGACTCCCAAGAAAATAATCCCCCAAAGCTAGAGGACCTATTAAGATCCTCAAGGCAATATGTCAAGAGCTTTGTAATGTTGTGAACAACCAATAAAAAAAATAAAAAATTAAAAAAAAAAAAAAAGATCCTCAAGCCAAAGAAGATCAGAAAGGGGGACTCTATTAAAACCTTCAGGCCAGGGACTCAGACCCCTCCCAAGGAGAAGGAAGAACCAACTACCTTCACTCTTACTGATGCTATGATTATGATGGACCTGGCTGTGGTTCATGCTGGACCCCTGAGCCACCCTCCACCCCAGAATCTCCCCTCACTTACGTCTCTCCCTGGGTCCCCAGCTTTTCCTGCAGCACCCTGGGGAAAGACTCAAAGTCAGGATCATGGGGTCAGGGGCCCTGTCCACCAACAGGGCACCAATTTCTATGAACTCAAAGCCTGCATGTTAGTAGCATACCCATCCTCAAACTTCAAGGCCAAGACCAGCCAGATGAGACACAGGTTTTGGGCCCTCTTATGAGGAGATACAGGAAGGGGATGACCAGCCGTGACTACCATGACTCACATGCAGCCCAGGGGGACCAGGAGCTCCTGGTTTCCCATCCAGCCCATTCCGGCCATCCAGTCCAGAGGGGCCCCGGTCACCCTGAGGAAAAGAGAGTGGTAAGAAGCATCCAAAACTGATATGGATCTTGGAGTCAGGCACACCTCCCCAAAACTACACTCTCTCACCTTTTCTCCTGTTGGGCCTCGGACACCTGGGTCCCCCTAGAGGGAACAAGGTCATATAAGAAGTAAGGGCAAGGGTCGGGGTTGGCTCAGTGGCAGAGCACTTGCCTAGCATTTGTGAGGAATGGGATTCGATCCTCAGCACCACTTAAAAACAAATAAATAGAAAAAAGGCATTGTGTCCATCTACAACTAAAAATATTTTTTAAAGAAAGAGGTAAGGACAAGGGCTGGGACTGAAGCTCAGTGGAAGAGTTTTTTCCTAGCATGTGTGAAGCACTAGGTTTGATCCTTAGCACTGCATTAACAAATAAATAAACAAAATAAAGGCATGCTGTCCACCTACAACTACAAAGAAAATTTTAAAAAGATGTAAAGACAAGATGAGTTTGAGGCTGAGGGGCAAAATTCAGCACTCACCTGTGGACCCTGGGGCCCCCGAGGCCCATCAATGCCCTGCGGAGAGAGGGAAAAAGAATCAGAGCATGCTTTCCCAGGGCAGCCCCCACCAAAGGACCAACCACACTCACCCTCTCCCCAGGAGCTCCAGGTGGCCCAGGATCACCCTTCGGTCCTCGAGGACCCTCCTGTCCACGGTCCCCAGGCTCTCCCTGTGGCAGAGACAAGCTTGCTAAGGAACTAGTCCTTGAATTACAAAGATAAAAGATATCATGTGGGGTACTGAGATCCTTTATAGACTCATAGCTTCACTCTACCCCACAGACCCCCAGTACCTTCTCTCTGGCTCCAAGTTCTATATCCACCTGTGGACAGTGAGAAGAATGCTTCAATGAGGGGAAACAGGAGTTAGAGAGGGACGATGGGGTTAGTAGGGATTGAGGGTCAATGGAAGTGGGGGGGGGCCATAGAGGAAATAGAAAAGGTAACAAGACACAGTATGAAGTCAACAGGGGCAGGTGCAGGAGATAACAAAAAAACAAACCCAGCTCAGTGCCTACCGGCCTTCCAGAAGGTCCTGGGGGACCCTGGAAAAGGAAATGATCATAGTGAACAAGAGCCCTGAGGTCCCAGGGCATGGTTCAGGTTTGCCCCAGGTTCAACTCTGCACCCAAATTCCTTGAAGAAATACCCCAGTACTAACTCCCAGAAGGTCATCAGCGACCTCCAGGCTCCTGGCACAGATTCTGACTGATAAATTGGCAATGGCACCAGGGAAATTTTTATCCCACCTGAGCCCAGGGCCAGCACAACTCACCGGCTCCCCACGGTCACCCTTGGGTCCAGATGGTCCAGGGCTGCCCTGCAGAGAGCCAGAATGTCAGGGTCACTTGGGGAAGGTAGTAATTTGGAGGAACCTTGAGGACTCATGGAGTTCTGGTGGCCACTGGGGGATTATGATAAGGGGTCACAGAAAGTAAAGATCATAAGGGTTAACATTGCAATGTTGGAGCAGCAGAATCAGGTGCTGGAGACTGGATGGTTGATGGGTTAAGGTTGAGGTCAGGGTAAGGTGTCAAAGGCTGAGACTCACGTTTCGTCCATCCTCTCCAGGATCTCCTTGGTCTCCCTTCTCACCCACAGGACCTCGGGGTCCAGGTGCCCCCTGAGAAAAACAGCTGGTCTGAGACAAACCTTCATAATATTTTGCAGCTTCCCCCATGAGTCCCTATACTGCCCCAGGTTTTCCCACCACTTTCCATTGCCACATTCTCCTTAAAGGGTCTCTTATCACCCTCCATCACCCTCAGTGCTCCCTATCACCTTCATGCCATCGATTCTCCCATTAGCCCTCCTACTTCTCCCTGCTAAGACTTACCCGAAGGCCACGCTCACCAGCTTTTCCAGGCAAACCTGGTTCACCCTGGTGACAGAGAGAAAAGTGGAGGTGGAATTGGGGAAAAGAGTGCCTGGGCACCAACTGGACAGAAGGCAGGGAATAGGTTGGATGACCTGACAGAGTCCCCAGGCCTTGGGAAAGGATCAGAAAACACAGTAGGGAGAAATCTTACCGGGGGACCTTCATCACCTTTCTCTCCAACTTCACCCTGTGAGACATGAAAGTCAGCCCCAATCCAAGACCCCTAGTGATGCTGGCAAATTCCTTTTCCCCGTATCTTCCATGGCTCCCCCAACTCCAGCCTCTTACATCTCGTCCTCGGAGGCCAATAGGTCCAGGAGGGCCAGGCCGCCCAGAGTCTCCCTTCTCTCCAGGAGGACCTGAGTCACCCTATAGGGAGACAAGAGTGAGGTGATGAAGAATGCATGCAGCAGGCAGCCTTTAAAGAAGTGACCCCAGAAACCTTGAGGGTACCCAAGGTCATAGATACTCACTGGAGGTCCTGCTCTTCCAGTGAGACCAATGGGACCCTGAGGATGTGGAAAGGGGGACAGAACTTAGTGTTCTCAGGTACCACCTCTTCTCCCTTTGTCACACACCCCCATCCCCACATTTATTCACCCGGTCTCCACGATCTCCCTTGGGGCCAGGGTCTCCAGGAAGAACCAACCCCGGTGGACCCTGTGGGTGGAAAGATCAGAAGTCAGTAGGTATACTCTTCACCTGACCCACCCCTAAATACTTTCCCTTCTCTCACCTGTTCCCCTTTTACTCCAGCAGCTCCTTTGGGTCCAGTAGGCCCCATATCTCCCTGAAAGTAACAAAGACCATCAGTGTTGGTCCCAGAGTCCTATGACCTTGATATCAACCTTGTAACAACTTCCCCTCCCCTCACCAGATGTACCTTTTCTCCTTTGGCTCCCGCACCAGCAGGTCCCTAAAAACAAATAGTATAAATATTACTTGACCCCACCTGCAGTTCAAAGGATCAAAATCTTGATTGGAATGGGTTATATATAACTGGAAATCATAGAGCAGCCTTTGCCCAGAGGTCTCAGGGTCACCACTGAGAGCAGGGGGGTTATACAAAATGTGATAACACAAAGTTTGTGACAAGTATGGTGGTTAAAGGTTCAGAGGATCACAATAAGGAGTCTGGAAGCAGGTTATAGCATAAAAAAAGTCACAGACTTCTGAGCCTGCCCAGGAATCCAGGGTTATAGAGTCACATAGTATTGTTTATAGGTCACTGCTCCAGGGATGTGCTGGGCTCAGAACCCCATCCTTCCCACACTCACCACTACTGCAGGGTCCCCAGGGCGACCAGGCTCTCCCTGAGAAGAGAGTATAGGGGCAGGGACAGGTTAGAGATCTACCTAAGAACCCAAGTTTCCAGTGTCCCACCTGCCACATTCTGATGCCAGGAGGTACAACACCCAGCCCACAACTCACCTTCTCTCCACGGCGGCCAGTGGGTCCTGGTGGCCCCTGTATGTGAAGAAAATATGAACTCAAGTGGAAAGTAGGAGAGGAAGACCACACAAAAGTCCCACTCCTCATCCCAGCAGTCATAGACTCACTTCAGGACCCTCAGCTCCAGGACGTCCAGCAATCCCAGGCAGTCCCTGGGGAAGAGGAATAGAATTGCTGCTCCAGGTAGTGGGGTGGGGAGAAAGGGGATCATGAATAAACAGTGGGTCGAGACTGGGGGTCAGAACTAAAGAGGAGTTGTGGAGAACTGAGATTTAGGTAGCAGGAGTCAAACTTGGCTGGAGGGCAGAGACCAGGTCATGAAAGTCAAGGTCAGTACAGTAAGGTCAGAAGGTTAAAACCCAGGTCCCTGGGGTTGAGGACTAGAGTCTGCATTAGTGGGGATTAAGAATTGGGTAAAGGGGCTGGGGATATAGCTCAGTTGGTAGAGTGCTTGCCTTGCATGCACAAGGCCCTGGGTTCACTCCCCAGCACCAAAAAACAAAACAAACAAACAAGAATCAGGTAAAGATGGGTGGATAACAGGATTAGCAGACATCAAGGGAAAGAAGTCAGAATCAGGAGGGGGCACAGAGTTCATAGGTAAGTTGGCACTGGCACTGAAGTCAGTGGGCTTACCTGGGGTCCCACTGGGCCAGGAAGTCCCCATTCACCCTGATGGAATAGAAGAGGTATCAGAGCTAAGTCTGACCCCAGATCCTCATTAGCCCAAGAGTCCCAGACTGCACTTACTTTTTCTCCAGTCTCACCCTGGATCCCTGTCAGTCCCCTGTCACCCTGGGAAGAGAGAGGATGGGAGAGGGGCCTTGACTGGTAAAACCAAACAAGGTGTTGTAAACTCCAACTATCCCCCCTTCTCTGAAACCACATCCTCCAACCTGGACAGAACCCCTATCTTCTGGTCTTCCAGCCTCCCCTAACACCAGAGTATCACTCTTCACTCCTGAAGAGTACTAGTACTAGTACTCACTTTGGGGCCAGTGACTCCAGGAGGTCCCTGCAAGCCCTGGAAAGGATGAAATTGGCAATTCAAAGATTAAAGTTTGGGCAAAAGGAAAGAGTAGGAGTTAATGGTTGAAGGTGGGGTCATACCTACCACATTCAGAATTCCCAATCCCTAACTCACCGGCTCACCCGGGGTCCCAGGTTGTCCTGGGAGGCCTGGGGCTCCATCCTCACAGTCACCCTGTCAGAGAAACACATGTTAGGAAGACACAGGGAAGCCCTGACCCCACACCCAGCCTCTTGCCTTTGAACTAAGATACCAAGAGACAAGTTTCCTACCTTTTCTCCTTTCTTTCCAGGGGGACCAACTGGGCCTTGGGGTCCAGGGTTTCCAGGAAGACCCTAGGAGGAATGCATAAACATATGAATCTAGGAACAAATCCCAGGCCCAGCAGAGCCCCCAGTTTCTACCCAAATCCCTGAGCAGGTTCCCCAGTAGAGCATCAAGGTTCCCTCACCGGCAGTCCAGGTTCTCCAGATGCCGTGCTACCAGTACCTGGTCCAGGGGGACCCTGGGAGAGAACAGCAAGTCAGGGGATGGCCAGAGGAATCCGTCTCCAAGCCGCCACCTGCATGTCTTATACCTAACTTACCCGTTCCCCACGATCACCTTTGTCACCCTGGAAAACAGATTATGACCCCATGAATCTGTACCATACCTCCTTCCCCAAGACACCAGATAGACAAGAGTCATAGTGAGTAGATTATAAGGATCACATGGGAACTGAGGAGTCATGACATGGGTGGGGGTCAAAAGGTCAGAACAATCAGTAGGTGTTGTAGGTTTCAGTGGAGTCATCGGGTCTTTGAATCACATGGGGGTCATGCTATTACCTTCACAGCTGTTCCAGGAAAGCCAGGGGGACCACGAGGTCCTGGATCTCCCAAAGGGCCACGAGGTCCAGGAGGGCCCTAATGAAGAGACAAAGTATAAGGTGCAAACCCCACAAATCTTATTCTCTTCTACACATTAGTTCCACACTGCAGATCACCTGCTCCCTCCCACATAATCCCTGGGACTTACCGAAGGTCCAGGGTCCCCTTTCTTTCCAGGAAGCCCTAGTCCCTCTACTCCAGTGACTTGCCCAGGCTCTCCCTACAGGGACAGAGAGCAGTAGGCAGGGTAGTGAAGGTTCAAGGTGGAAGAAAATTCTAAAGGTACCCCAGCTATTCCTTACCACACCTCAGGCCTGGCCCAAGATTGCCTGCAGCAACCTCTTCTTCCCTAGGACAACTTGACCCTCATTCCCCCTTCACCTACCGGCTCCCCCTTCGGGCCTCGAGGTCCTCGCTCTCCCTAAGGACAAAACAGAGCAGACAGTGGTGCTTTAGGCTCAGGTAAATCTCAGGGTGGCCCCATGGGCCAACAACACCCCAGCCCAGCCTCCCCATCCTGTAGAAAGAACCCTGGGAAAGCAAAGAAGGGAAGGCACTTACCGGTTCCCCACGAGGGCCAGGCCACCCTGGGGAGCCCTGTAAATGGAGGCAAGAGTCAAAACAGTGAGAACCACCCACTCACTCAAGCATTTGTCCTACCAAGGCCTGAAAGGGCAAAGTTTTCTCACCTTCAAGCCAGGGGTTCCAGGAGTTCCAGGAGTCCCAGGGCGACCAGGGTTGCCTGGAGGCCCATCTGCACCAGGGAAGCCCTAAGGAGGCAAAGAGATCAGAAGAGGAAAGGACCCCCTCTCCAATGCCCTGCTTTGCTGAAGGAGCCCCAGTCCATCAACCAGGGATTCCCACCCCATAGTCCTCCAAGTATTGTCAGGGGTGGAGCCAAAGGACAGAGAATGGCCCCTCTGAACTGAACAGCATGATAAGGCAGAAAGTATTCCCTGCATCTGGGACCCATAACTGCTACCTGGAGCCTCCCGAGAGGATCTCATGGCCTCTCTGACCCCTCCACTTCAGAGTTTCCACCAAGTCTTTGATGTAGTTTATAATCTCCACTTAGGCTTCTAGGAATACTCTGCGCTCCTAATTCTACTTCCTCTTTGTTCCTTCTAAAACCCCTGAGAACACTAGGAAGAGCAACCTGGGGGACACCCCATGGTCTTCTCACTCACCCTTTCACCCTTTCCAACAGTACTTCCAGGAGGGCCTTGGGGGCCAGGAGCACCAGTCCTGCCCTGAGAGGGGAGAGTAGGTAAGGAGATAGGTAGTAAGCCAGTCAGGACAGGGACAGGTGTGGGGAGGCACTCACCGGGAGACCGGAGGGGCCAGGAGGCCCAGCTTGCCCTTTCAGGCCCTAGGAAGAGTGATCAGTGAGTTCCATGCTGTCAGTTCTCCTTGCTCCACTGATGCCCAACCCATTGTATACTCCCACAAGGCTACTCACCATCATTCCAGGTTCCCCTTTCTGGCCCTGGGAAAAGACATATCAGCGAGAATCAGCATGACTAGCCTCAGATGTGGCCTTTACCCACTCACTCACGCCTGGACACTTACCTTTGGACAATAAATGGAGCAAGGCTCTGGCCGTGGCTATGAACACAAGATCTCTTTAAGTCCATTTGATCCTTTCAAGAGCCCCAGGTCCCCTCTTCTATACCACCTAGCACCCCCAGAGGCCTCTTCCAAACCTGAGTGGCTGAGGCTGCTTGACACAGGGCTATTGCCAGATCACTGACTGCCCGGTTCAGACTTGGACCATCATCCACAGCAAAGAAGTTCTGCACAGGGTCCACGCCTGGCACCAAGCGACGTAGCTGTTCTGGGTCAGCTCCAGCCAAGCCCAACATCATCACCTTGAGCCCTAAAGAGGGGTCCAGTAGCCTGCATGATGTCCCCTCTGGGGCCATCCCTGTTCCCAGATCCCATTCCCATCAGCCCAATTCCTCACCAGCAGACTGGGCCTCGCGGATAGGACTGAATATGTCACCTCTCAATGGCTCATCCACTAACAGAACCATAACCCCAGGTACTTGTTGTCGGCGCCCAGGAGCATCTGGTGCCAACAGATGTCTGTGAGCTGTGACCACAGCTGTGCCTGGGAGGAAAGACATGGTAGAATTGGGAGGTGGGAAACCAAGCTCCTAATAGGGAATCCCAAGGAGTCCATGCTCACTGCAGTCCTCACCCAAGTTGTTCCCACTTGGGTCCATGTAGGGGATGTCACGGATCTTCTGCAATATGATGTCAAGGTCATGGGAACTATTCAGTGGGAATAGTAGGGAGGGCCGGTGACTGTAGGATAGCAGGCCAACCTGGGGTAGAGGGAGATACAGAGCCTGGGAGGGATGACAAAGCAGTGATGGGAACAAATAGAGCCTAGAGAAACAGAGGGGGGGATGACTAAATTTAAATTTCTTATTAGGAGGTCAGTAATGATAATAGAATAGGGAGCCAAACAGCAGGTGAGATCTGGAGCCTGGGAGAAAGACTGGACCTGTGGTGGGGTAGAGAGATGGTGACTAGTGTGGAGCCTGGGATGAGCAGAGAGGTGGGGGGACATATGGTCTGACTGCCTTTAGGGTCAAACCTGGGTAGCCTGTGGCCCAAGAGGCCCAAGTGCCAACACCAACTGCTCCAGGACCTGCCTAGCAGCCTCTGCACGGTGAGCATTGTCTCTAGTAGCATGTAACAGGAACACCACATCCACTGGGCCATGGGAACACACTGCAGGAAGGGGTCAAGTTACTGATGGGCCCATCTAGCAATCCTTCTTAGGCCTCTCCTACTGTGCCTTCTATACCTGGCTTCTGTGTAACAGAGGCCTCAGGACCCAGCACATCCCCGCGGACAGGTGTCAGGGAGAATATATAGGAGATGCCAGGCTCTAGTCCTGTCACCCGCTGGGAGCTCGAGATGCCTGGAAGTGTCTGTGGGGTCCCTGGTACTTCTGCAAAGGACAAAACTTCATTAAGAAGGAGGCCCTCTATGGAGCTCCAACTGCCAGCCCACCCCAACCTTGGCCTCACACTCACCCTGGCCAGTGCTTCTGAGTGGCTGCCAGGATAGGATGTACCTGGATGCCCCAGACACTGGGGTCCAGGCCAGAGTTACTGAGTCGATCGAGGTTTCCACCACATTTAGTTCAGTACTTGGAACACGAGGTGACTCTGAAGGAGAAATCAAAGATCAAGGTGTCCTGAGAACCCAAAGGAGAGAGTTCTGAGATCCTGGAGCAGGTTATCTTAGAGAAGTGTCATGGGAGGTCATGCTGTGATTACTCTAGGGTCAAGTGTGTGGGAGGACAACAGAAGTCACTCAGAATCTGGGGTGCAGGAAATCAGGATGGGTCATTAGTGTGAGGCAGGGGACGAGCCCCGACCCGAGCACACCAAAGTAGAGTGGGACCTCTAGGCTCACCAGTGTGTGCAGTCACCTCCCTGGGGGGTCCTTCTCCAGCTGGCCCTAGGACACTCAGCCACACGTGGTACAGTGTCCCTGGCTTCAGCCCGTCCAGAAGGTAGCTGCTGAGTTCAGGTCCCAAAACCCTAGAGTGTTCCTGGCCACCTGGGGCAGAAATGAGGGTGGGACCAGGAGCATGTGGGAAGATGCTACCTACCAGTATTAGTGAATTCCACTCCTCACTAACCCCCACCAACCTCACTGACTGACTCAGGGTTCACCCTCCCTATTGATCTTCCTTATTCTCCCTATAGCTGCCTACTTTTCTGACCCTCCCCAACTGATCCTCTAGGGCCTCCTTTATCCCACCCACCTCACTGATTAATCCCACCCCTATCTCAGATCCTGCAGACCCTGCTCCCATTGACCTTGTCAATCTCACTGGCTCTGCCCACAGCCTTGCCCCCACTTGGTTAGGTCCCTAACCTATTGGGGCACCTCTCACCCTCAGGTTGCCAGCGAAGACGGAATCCATGTGCCCCAGGCACCTGTTCCCAGCGGAGTCTCAGTGAGTGCTCACTGCGCTGCACTACGCGAAGTGTCTCTAAGGCTGTTGGAGCCTCAGGTGCTTGAGAGAAAACGTGGGACTCAGGGAAGCTCTGCACCGACTGACCCCAATGTCAATCCCACACACTCACCTGTCCCAACCAGCCCCTCTACCTGTCTCAGGCTTCACCCTTCCTCTTTTCTCAGATTCTGCCCCTACTGGCTCATTACCAATACTTGGTCCCATTTCCAAATCCAAGCACCAGCCCCACCCCACAGACAATCCAAACCCCATTTCAAGGCTCGCTCCCGCCCAAGATCCGCCTACGTGTGGTGACGACAATGGAGACAGGTGCGCCCTCTCGGTCACCAATAAGTGCGGTCACTCGCACAGAGTAGCTGACTCCGCCTTCAAGACCCCTGATCTCTGCAGAGTCAGTATTTCCTGGGAGTATCTGATGTCTCATGGGGCCACCTGGCCATGCAAGCAAAGACCAGCAGTCAGGGTTGTACCAGAGGAGCAATCCCAGTCATAAAGAACAAGGGTGAACCAGGGAGCCAAACCTTCACTCCGGCCCCAAGCCAGTCTGTATGCTGTGGCTCCAGTGACCCCTACCCAGGTGACCCGAAGAACATCACTGGAAGCATTGAGGATCTGCAACTTGGACACACTGCCCACAGGTTCAGGAGCTAGGAACACAGTCAAGGAAAGAGATCAGGGCCACTGGGTATCTAGCAGAGAACAAGGTGGCAGTGCAGGCATGGTAAATGCAGAGAAAATCTGAAGGTTAGGTGAGTTTAGGGTGGACTGGTCAGAGTAGGAAACCCTGAGGAGGTCAGTGATTCATAGTGGGCAGTGTGGGACACCCATACTGTTATGGATACTTAATCATCATGAGTGGTTCAGAATGGACAAGACTGTCATTGAGCAGTGGTGGAATGGGCAGCTGGAACAGTCAGGAAAGTCTCTGGTAGAGACTTTACACAGTAAGGCAAAATAGCCAATGTGGTGTGGTGGCTAGCAGGTAGCCAGGGTCCACTCACCAGTCCTCACAACAACAGAGGCAGGGGCCCCATCCACACCGGTCACTTGGGCCCTCACGTGTATTGTATACTCAGTATCTGGCTCCAGCCCATCTAGCTCAGCCACTGTGGCCTCCCCAGAAACCAACTGGGATTTCTCTGTGCCTGGGAACAGGGATAGAAGCAGTTCCAGGGCTAGCCATACTCTGTCCCCCAACCCTCAACCTGGACCCCCAAGAAAAACTCCAGCCCCTATTCCATCCAGATCTGCCACCCACAACCCTACCAAACTCCTGACTCCCACCGTGGCCTGAGTGCCAGGAAATTCTGTATCCTGTGGCACTAGGAACCCTGGTCCAGGCAATGGTGATGGATGAGCTGCCAGCTTGAGTCACATGAACTGTCCTCACTGGGCCCACTGGGTCTGGGAAGAGAGGCAATGGGGAATCTGATGGGGGAGGGAACAGGAATCATCTAATAAGGGAAGACTATGAGAGTCTAACAGGAGACAGGGACCTGATAAAGGAGATGATGAATGGTTCAGATGGGGAAGGAATGGGAATCTGAGCTGGCAGGTGACAGGAATATAAGAGACAACAAGCTCTGACAGAGAGAGGGAAATCTGGTAGAGATTTTAGGAGGCACAGAGTGGGGTCTGTCAAATGAGAAAGTGGAAGTCTGAGAGTTATGTCCAGGAGAAAAAGTGGTGAGGGTCTGAGGGATAAGTAGTAGAAATACAGGGCAAAGATAGTGGGAGATTTAGAGGAGAGGCAGAGGAATCTGAAGAAGTGGGGACTTAAGGAGACCATGGAGACTGGAGGGGAAAGCAGTAGGAAGAAGCAGTAGGAATGTAAGGGGGAGACTGGAGTTCTGGGGAGAAGCAGGGATCTGAGCACAGAGGTATAGGAGTCTGAATGGACACTAGAGGCAGAGATCCAAGGAACTGGGTCAGGCCCTGACCGGTTCGAGCTATGATGGTCACAGGGGGGCCCTCCTCTCTCCCTCGAAGTGCAGACACAGCCACCTGGTAGGAGGTTCCAGGCTGCAGCCCCAGGATGTCTGTGGCAGTAGCGTCTGGGGGCAATGTCTGACTAGACTCTGGACCTAGGAACAGAGAGAAATGCTGGCATGACTTCTGTCTATCCCCTTAGTTCCCCATACTCTGATCATACCCCTACACATCCCACACTGACCACTGCTTGTCTTCCAAGTAATCCGAAATCCACTGGCTCCAGGAACAGGTTCCCAGGCCACTCTTACTCTCGTTGCATCTGACAACACAACTCGTAGTCCTGGGACAGCAAGTGGGGTTTCTGGTTCTAGGAGTTAAAGACAGGGGCCAGGGTCAAGATCAGAGCAGGAGTCAATCAATCAGCTGTTCCTCATAAGCCTCTCACAGGGCTCACCTCGGCGAATAGTCAGGACACTAGCACTACCCTCACGTGCACCCACTCGAGCAGACACCCGCACAGTGTAGCTGAGCCCAGCACGAACATCATCCAAATCAAAGGCTGTCTGACTCCCAGGAAGAACCAGTGTTCTCTCAACCCCTGAAAGAGAAGGAAGGGTTGGTGGGTAGGGGTCAGTTAGAGACAAGAATGTAGATAATGTCAATCAGTGATGAACAGGGACACATGATGAGATGACTCATGGGGGATAGGAGTTAGTGAAAATGGGACACAGATGAAAAGGTGAGAGATGAGGACACAGGTTAAAAGCAGCCAGTGATGAATGGCAACACTGATTAACAGGGGCCAATGTTGAATGGGGACACTGGATGACAGGGGTAAATAGAAACACAGGTTGTAAGATGACAGGAGTCAGTGGACAGCAATCAAGGTTGATAAGCCGTTGATAGAAATTGATGGAGGTACAACCACAAGAATGAAATCCTAATTGGAATGGGTTGTACTCCATGTATATATAATGTGTCAGAATACACATTTTTCTAAAAACAACAAATAAACAAAAAAGATTCTCATGGTAAGCAATCAGCACTAATCATACTTACAAATGGTATTATTCTATAACATGCACGTTTTGTTTTAGAAAGTAAAAGTTAAAAACTAATATCATTGGGGCTGGGGGTATGGCTCAAGTGGTAGTGTGCTGGCCTGGCATGAGCAAGGCACTGGGTTCGATCCTCAGCACCACATAAAAATAAAAATAAAGATATTGTGTCCACCTAAAACAAAAAAAAATTAATTTTTTAAAAATCTAATATCAAATCATAATTTTAAAAAAAGGCAAACTCAAAAAAAAAAAAAACAAAGAAATTGATGCAGGATGACAAAGGTCAGTATTCGATGAGGACATGAAATGAGAGGTTGGTGTGGACAGTAGTCCTGCTAGGATAAGAGAAGGGCAGTGATAAGAGCTTGTGGCTATGAAGAAGAATGAAAGTTATGGACAGGGATGCGGGGCAAGGAGTAGAGACAGAGCCAGCAGCAGAGGCCAGAGTTCTGGGAGTTAAAGACAGGGGCCAAAGTCAAAACCAGGACCAAGACCCTGTGACAGCTCTGGGCTCACTGCCATCTTGGGAGGTATATTGACAAAGAGATAGGGAAAAGCTTGTAGAGATCCAGGAGTGGAAGGAGATGGGGCAAGGGTGCAATCAGACCCTGAGGGCTGGAACTTTAGAGATTTTCTGGCTGCTTCCCCTCACCTTGGGTGCTGCGCAGAGTGATTCGGTACTCAGTGGCACTGGGGACAGGGCTCCAGGACACTCGTACTCGCTGCCTAGGCAGTTCAGTTGCTTGTAGGTCCATCACAGGGCCCACAGGCTGTTCTGGTCCTGTTGGAGAGCACAATGAGAGTTGATTTGGGTACCTGACACTTTCCCCAGTCACTTAGTCAGGCTGAGAGTTCTCACCAGTGGGGACCACAGTTGCAGGAGTGGCCACCTCACGACCCTCCAGCAGAGTGAAGAGTGTGAGGCGATATTCAGTGCCTGGCTGCAGCCTATCCAACTGGTAGTGAGTCACATCAGAGGGCAACACCACTTTCTGGGGTGGTTCCAAACCTGTAAGAAGACAGAGTCAGGTTAGCTGAAGCCCAACCCTAACTACTGCCTGCACAGCCCTCTCCCTGCACTGACCACTCTCGCGACGCCACTCCAACCGGTAGCCACTGGCCTCAGGCACCAAGTTCCAAGAAAGGAGAATGGATGTGGGTCCCAGAATAACAGGACGCAGGGTCTGCTCAACAGAAGAGTCTGACAAGGGCACATGGGACATCAATGGCCTCTTTGCCCTACCCTGCCTGCCCACCCAGCCCAAAGAAAGTGCTCAGCTTTCTCACCAGTGCGGGCAGTCAGGGAAGTAGCAGGCCCCACACTATGGCCGAGTAGGGTGCTCACAGTCACCTCATAGTCCATGCCAGGCTCCAGGTCACGTAGCAACAATGACCCTTGCCCAGGGCCCAGCTCCTGCTGCTGTGTTTCCCCACCTGCATGGGGCAACATAGAGGGGTCAATGGGCCCTGCAGACTCAGGACTCTATAATCTCGTCTGAAGTGCAGGAACTCCCCCATACCACACTTCTCACTTACCACTGAGAACCCGCCATGTCACACGGTAACCAGTAGCACCTGGCACACTCCGCCAGGCCACCAGGAGGCTGTGGGCTGTGGTATTCTGGATAGTTAGCTCTGGCCCCTCTAGGGAAGCTGGGGGTAAATAGAATCAGGAGTGGGCAAGGATTCTGGGGCTGGAGGGTATTTAGGTGAATGGGGTCAGAAGTTGGTAGAATTACTCACTAGTCTGAGCTGTCCCACTCACAGCCTCACCAATACTATTGGCATAGAGAGCAACCACAGTCACTTGGTACTCAGTCAGTGGCCGGAGACCCTGCAGCCACATGCTGGTCTCACCAGCTGGGACATTCACCTGCCCAGGATTAGAGGTTACCTCATCTTATCCAGTCAAGTCCTCAGCCACCCTCCTATCACTTCTGACATCCTTACCTCCCGCAGTTCCCCTGGCAGTGGTTGTCCCAGCCCTGTCAGAGGAGTGTACTGGACCTTATAGCCAGTCACAGGGCCACTAGCTGCTGTCCACTGTACTCTCAGAGATTGACTGCTTGGCTCAGACAGCACCAGGTCCCGGGGGCCAGTTGTTGAGTCAACAGCTGCCAATGAGGGAAATCAGGTGATGGGGCAGGAGGACCAGGGGTCTGAGCACATGTGATGGGTTCAGCACTCCCATGCTAGGGTTAGGTAAGTGGCCCAGGTTAGGGCACACAGTGTGGACAGGAACTCACAAGGCAAGGTCACAGGCACACCACCAGCAGTTGTGCACACTCTCCGAGAAATGAGGGGCAATAGGGTTCTCAAGATGCTGAAGTCATTGACGAAGAAGAAGAAATCATTGGTTGGTTGTGAGGCAACTCTCTTCAATTCCTCAGGGTCAGCATTCTTGATTCCTGAGGTGATGCCCAATCAGGACTCAGTTGCCTATATGTCCCATATGTCCACCCCAGCTGACCTGTCACCTAGCTTAGTACTCACCCACAGCAAACAGCTTGACCCCTTGTCCCTTCAGCCTCTGGACTGCTGTGTCTACCAGGTCCTGGGACTTCCCATCTGTGATCAGGATGCAGACCTAGAGCAGGTGCAGAGGCCAAATTAGGGCTGTTTCAGACATTTATTTTGGGGTCACCTTGGAAGGCCATGGTAGGGGTTAGGGATCACCTTGGGGATGCCAGGTCGGGCCAGCTGGGGCAGGAAGACATGGTCAGATACATGCAGAAGTGCAGCCCCTGTGCGAGTGTTGCCCCCCTTGTAGCTGAGTTCACGAATGGCACGAATCACATCACCCCCAGAGCCAAGTGCATCCAGGCCAAACTCTGTTCTGATAGGGGGAGGGAGCAACAGGCAAGGAGTCAGGACCTTTTCCAACCACAGTCTCCAGGAAGCCTTTGGCTGAGGCCTCTTAAGGATGCCCTTTATTCTGTGATTCCTGCTCCCCATCACTAAAGCCTCCAAGTTAATAAACCCCCAACGTGCTACTTTGTGTGCCACTTATGGCATCTGGGTAGACCTGGAGCCCTTGAGGTTCTAGGGAGATAGGATGTCTGGCTACATAATTATATTAATTATATGTGCAATGGTGCACACCTGTAATCCCAGCAGCTAAGGAGGCTGAGGCAGGAGGATCAAAGCCAGCCTCAGCCACAGTGAGGCACTAAGAAACTCAGTGAGACCCTGTCTCTAAATGAAATACAAAATAGGGCTGGGGAGGCTGAGGTTGTGACTCAGCAATAGAGTGCTTGGCTCATACATGTGGGGCACTGGGTTTGATCCTCAGAACCACAAAAAAAAAATGGATAAATAAACAAAATAAAGATATTGTATCCATACAACTAAAAAATAAAAATTAAAAAAAATAGGGCTAGGGATGGGGCTTAGTGGTGGAGTGCCCTGAGTTCAATCCTGGGACACCCCCCCCCAAAAAAAAATTGTATGTGGAAGATTCACTTTGGGGAAGGTGGACACTACCAGTCAGAGAGCCCTTCTAGTGAATTGAGAGGCTTGAAAGTGACTAGAGCTAGAACATGAAGAGAGTTCCTGGGTCCCCTCTTGGACTCCAAATCTCTATCCAGATAAGGAAACAGAGCCTCCTGTGTTGGGCAGAGTACTAGCCTGGAAGTGTTTCAGGCATCAGCACTCTTCCCAGTGAATCTCTCTCCTGTCTCCAGAGGAGATGCTAGGGAGGGGCTCTCTGGGCTTCCCAAGGCCCCCATCTGGAAGGGCCTGGCCTACAGGTTTCTGGGCTCTGTACCCTGTCTGTAGAAGGGGTCTTAGTGAGGTCTACAGTTCCTCAGGGCCACTACTTACCGTGGGTCATCACTGTACTGAACTGCAGCAAAACGAACACCCTGTGTACCAGCTGCCCCAGAGAAAGGCAGCACCAGCCCCTCCAGGAAGCCCCGCACTTCTCGGAAGTTGCCTCGGCCAATGGAGGAGGAGCCGTCCAGTAGAAACACGATGTCAGCGGCATAAAGGCGAGTGCAGGTCACTGGAGCCGAAAGGAAAGACTAAGATCTTTTCTGGGAGAGCACCCATTTCCTCCAGGCACTGTGGTCCCCTGTAACTGAGGGGCAAGGCTGCGGAGAGTAGGCCTCATATACTTATGCAAACTGGCTGGTTCTGTGTGGCCTGGGAGCTTTGGAGGGAGCTACAATGGGACCCAGAGCACACTCTCCTGCAGAGAATTGGAAAGTGCTGGGAGAGAGAGTTGTCCTCACTGGTGTGGATCTATCTGGAACTGAGGTCAGTCTCAGGGGACCAGTGAGGAGTGGCATAAAGCAGAAGAGCCAGCATGCATCTAGGGTGCCAGAATTTGGGTCTGTGCAGGATAAGAGGCAATTTGGAAGAACCCAGCACCAGATTGTGGAGCATTTGAGGAGTCTGAGAGATTTAGGAGGCATGCCCCCAGGAGGAATCCATGGGGATTGTGGAGATATGGAGGAAGGTATTAGTGATGAAGGCCAAGTAGAGCCATGGGTGACAAGGTATTCTTCCTAGCTTGTGCCCACCTCTTTCCCTGGGCTGAGCCCACACTTTGGACGACCTGGTCAGGATCCCGGCACAGAGCGCGGCCAACAGGAGCCGCAGCTTCATCCTGGGTGATAGAAACGATCAGAGATACTCCCATCTCTGTCTCTTGCCCCGTTGGCTTTACTAGGTCCCAACTCAGTGTTCCCCCACCCCGAGTTCTGATCTTGCCTGTGAAACCGCCTGCTCCTGCAGCCGCCGTCGCTGCCGCCGCAGCCTCCGTAGAGCGGGCACTCTGCAGAAAAGTCCCGATCCGGCGGGTGGAGCCGCGGGTGGAGCAGCGGGCGGGGACCAAAGATGGCCCGCCCTCACCCACCTCCCTGAGAGGTTACCGCCCTCACCCCTCTTTCCCCAGAAAGATAATATGACGCACTTAAGAGCAAAGCCCCCATCCTGCGTCCTGGGAATCCCCCCCCTTTCTTGACAGATGATGAGGGAGCTCCTCAACCCCATCTGGGATTACAAGGCTTGTTCTTTTAGGTCAGAGTGACCAGTCACGACAGCTGGAGGCTGAAATGTGAATAGGTTCCTGCAGACCAAAGGGTAGCAGCAGGATGGTGGGGGCGGGGGGGGGGGCAGGGGCTGCAGCTGAAGATGACTCACCCCCAACTAGGGGGTGCCCAGACAAGCCTGCAGGCCATGGGTCCCGACTAAGGACACTCCTGTGAATCAGTCATGTTCTGTCTGGTGGGTCTCCTGTGCCCCACCCCAACCTCCTTGACAGAGCAGCCTCCAGCAAAAGGAAACTGGGCCTGAGGGAGATCAAGGCCCCATTGGGCTGGATATAACTAATGCATCCCTCCTCTTTGGAGGGAGAACCCAGGAGGAGGGAGAACCTGTATTATGCTTATGCATAAGCGTCCATCCCAGTACCCCTGCACTCCCTACTATGACTTGAGTAAGTCCTTGGTGGATGCATTCCAGCTGTATTCTCAGGGAGTGGGTTAGTCCATATGTGGAGGGTGAGACCACCCACTGTGGCAGCTGATCCCTTAGGAATCTACCTCCTGGTGTCCTCATCCCAAGCCAGGTCCCCCTACCTACATGTCTTTATTCTGATCTGCTGGAGTTCCTTCCTTCAATCTAGTCTTCACCTAACTGCCCTACCAGGCCCAGAAGTCACTTTTAATATACTTATAGCTTCTTCCTTCATAAATACCACCACCCTTCTCTTATTCCTCTCCCCTTAATCAGGCTGATTTCCCATCCCTCTCCTCTAATTAACACTGTGACTATAAACAGTCTCCACTTAGGCTCAGAGGAAGTGAGTCTTTGCATATGCATCTTTCTTCAGCTGGGTAACACTAAGGCAGACACTCCCAAGAAAAGCCAGCCCCCAGTTGGGCCCTGATCCCTGTTTTCTTGCCAGTCCTAGATAATTCTGGGCAGCCCATTACATATCTACACTTACTACACTTACTGGGCCCCTTCCAATATGCTTGACCCTACAGCCTTCCTCCCATGGAGATCAATCCATGGACTGAGTCAGGGAATGGGGATAGAATTTCTATTACATGTTTCCCCTTGAGTCTTTCTGGACTTTCTGGTATGGCCAAACCTCAGAGTAGTGAGGACCAGCCAATACTGCCTATTTTCCTGTTGCCCATGAAGGCTGGATCTGCCCATTTTCACTGTCTGCCACCACCATCCCCCATCCCCAACTATCCTAGAACACGGTGCAGTGACCTTAGGGGACCCAAAACCCTTTTCCAAGGTCAAGGTCTCCGCAGCTGTGTTCCAGGACTCCCACCCCAACCTTGGAAGGTGTGCTCTAAGTAAAAATAGCAGAAAACCAAACGACTTCTCATCAGAGGCAGCTCCTGCTCCTAAGACTATCACCTCCCCTGTAAGGGTAGGTGAGAGCAGGGTCTCAGAGAAGGAATGCACAATATGGACATACATGTACACATGCATCCAGCCTTTAGGAAAAGACAGGAGACCCAGCTAGAGAAAGTGGGCATACAGGCAAAGCTCACCAGAACTAAGTGCACCCAGAAAGGAAGGGCTGCTGTGAGGGAGACACTCAGAAGATATTTGAGACAGGCTTTTGGGAAGGAAGAAGGCTGGGAATGTGTACATGTAGCCTAAGACATAGCCTTGGAGGTCAGTACCTACCTGCACCTCTTCCAGGGCACTGAGACCCCCAGAGTTCAAACTTCTCCATCCTATACTTCCCTAGACACTCCTTTCCTTGGTTTAATCACCAGCTCTGCCAAATGGCACTATGTCTCCAATCAAGGACTCTTCTTGGGGTTCTAGCTATATAGATCCTATTGTCTTAGATGCCACCAAACTCCTCACCAGAATCATAGCTAAAGGTGAGCAGGTTGTCCCCTCCAATCCACTCCTCTCTAGGTCTCCCATACTGCTAGAGATTCTGTTCTGCAAGTACCTCCATAACCTACCCTATCTCTCCCTATGGCCACAACCACAGCATGGTTCACCAGGACTGCACAGAAATCCAGCCAAGTCCCTGTGCCAATGAAATCTCAGCTTTGACCAAGTCACATAGTAACCTCCAGTGCACCTCCCCAACATGCCTCTAAAGGAAATATCAAATGCCCTGAATAGAATGCAAGGAGACCAGATGACTCCCAGTGGCTCCAGCTCTTATGTCCAGTCCACCTGGACTTTGGAGGACAGGCATTGGTGTAGAAATCAAGTGGCCTCCTCCAGGAGCTCAAACTTAGGGCAACAGACTTAGCAATGATCCCCCCTGTCTGGGTGCCACATCTCTTAAAGCTACTGGGGTTTGGTCCATCAAGGTTCTGTGCCACCCAACAGCTTTCCTCCAATTGGTCACATAATAGGAAGATTATTTGTTAAATGCCCCAGTCCTAGGCCATAGGAGGCATTAGACAGATGTCTCCTAATTGACAACTTGTGGCATGAAGTAGGGGTAAGGGAAAGGCACTGGGTCAGAGACTGATTCAAGGTTTTGCCTATTTTCAGGCTAAGATGCTGGGGAGACTTCAGCATAGCCCTATCCTCACAAAACTTGTCCCAGGACCTCTGCTCATGACTGTCAGCCAAAGACATCCTCAGAGGAGACTCAAGCCCCTCACTTCCTTTTTCACTCTTGGGCTCCCCAGGAACTTGAATGTGGAAAGACAGGGCAAGGGTACAGAAAGAGCTATACCTGCCCACCTGCTGTGGGGACCAGGACCCAAAGGGGTAAACAAAGGACAAGGTAGCTGAGAGCTCCACTAGGTCCTGACAGCTTCAAGAAATAGGGAGAGGGGAGAGGCTGGGTGCAGTGACGCATGCCTATAATCCCAGCGGCTCCACAGGCTGAGGCAGGAGCATCAAAAGTTCAAAGGCAGCCTCAGCAAAAGTGAGGCACTAAGCAACTCAGTGAGACCCTAAATAAATAAAATATAAAATAGGGCTGGGGATGTGGCTCAGTGGTTGAGTGCCCCTGAGTTCAATCCCTAGTACCCTCCCTCCTCCAACACACCCACACACCCACAAAAAAAAAAAAAAAAGGGAGAGGGGCTGGGATTGTGACTCAGTGGTAGAGTATTTGCCTAGCATGTGAGAGATACTAGGTTCGATCCTCAGCACCACAAATAAATAATGGCCATCTACAACTAAAAAAAAAAAAAAAAAAAAGTTAAAAAAAAAAAAAAGAAATGGGGAGGGGATCTACAGCCTAACAGCTCAGGACTTGCCTGAGACAGATCTAGTGGAGGGAGGGGGCTTAGGCCCCACTGAGCTCAGGGCTATTCTTGGAGCCTGAGTCAGTGGCAAATCGGGGCAAAGCATTCTTACTCTGCCTGTACAGGCAGCAGTTAGAAACCAAGAGAATTCCGTGCCCCAGGCTATCCTCTTCCAGGACTCAAGAGTAAACACAAAGAAGGCTTCCTTAGGGAAAGTTCGGTGCCTCCTGATCTGTCCTACCAGACCAGGGACTGCCAGGAAGCAACTATGTATAGAGTCCGCAGTGAGGGGTTTGCCACCCAAGCACCTAGCTTCCAGGCTGGGACCCCTATTAGGACACTGGCTGGGGTTATTCCCATGAACTCCCACATCCCACTCTTGAGACAAGCTGGCTAATATACCACATGCTGAGCAGAAACATCTGGAGTGGGTTCTTTACAAGCATCAGAGACTTCCGGCCTCTATGCTGCAGCCCCCAACTTACCCCTGGCTGAGAACACATCAGCCTGTGTGGGAGGGAAGGCAGAAGGATCCAGGGGATGTAGAACTGGTGGGAGGTGCTTGTTCCTCCATGAACTGAAGGACTCCATGCCAATAAAGGAAGTACAACACAAATCTCAACAGAGGACTTTATTGGTGGAGGACTTTATTGCATGGGTTTGAGGTGCCAGAGTGGCATGTTTGTAGAGGGGGATCATGAGCCCCGATCCTACCCTCTTGCCTGCACAGGCATCCTGCCTAGAAGCGCAGCCAGAACATGCCACTACGGATCCGGTTGTAGTCAGGGAGCTGCTCGATTGGGCCTGTGGGGATAGGGTGAGGCGTCAGGGTGGGGTACCTGTTCTGTACAGGGACACCTGGCCCTGTGCCATACCCAGCTCAGAGCTGCTGCCCAGAGAAGCACAAGACAGGCTTTCAGTGAAGAGAGGGAAGACAACATTCCCTAGGGGTGCAGAGCCTGTCCTTTCTTGCTCAAGCCCTTAGAGCCCCACCCAACAAACAGGGTGTCCGTTACCTGGTGGGTAAGGGATATTGATGAAGACACCTTGGCAGGGAGTCAGGGAGCTGCTGGGACAGGTTTTCTGAGCAAGAACTCCCTGGCAGCCACACTACTCTCAGGGGCCTCAAATTGCTTCTCTCAATGTAGGCTGGAGGTAGGGGAGCAGAAGTGGAAGGGGCAACTAGGACAAGGATCTGAGGAAAAGGACAAAGAGCAGACTTTCTAGACCACTCACCCATTCCAGCCACTGCTGGACACTGGTCATAGAAATACTTGGAGCAGACTTCATGCACCACATGGGCATCCACCTCCTGCAGGGAGAGGCAGAGGACAAACTGACTAATAGGCACTGGGCACCACCTCAGTCAGCCTCCTCCAGCTGACCAAGATCTCCCACATGTACTGTGGAACATTTCCCTCATCCAAAAAGGGTGGCAAGGTTTTCCCTACTGTAGACATCCATGGGCACCACCTATCCCTACAGTCATTAGTGCCTTTGCCCTTCCTTCTGACTACATCACCCCTATGAGTGACAGCTACCTAGGACAATAGAGATGCCTATGGGAACAGTTTGCTGCCAGGCATCAACATCCCACCCCCTTTCAGGGTTCTGCTAGGCCAAGACTCCAGAACCTCTCCCAGGGGCCCATGTTACCGCAATCCGGCTCTCCCACTCAGCCAGGGGGATGCGGCGGCCATATGTCAGGAGGCTGCGTCCAATGTCCTCACACACAGGAGTGGTGCCTTTAATGGTGGGGAAAGCTTAGAGACCTACCCAGTCCAATCTTGAACCCACATATACACCTAAAATCTCTGGCATCAGGTTAACAAAGACCTTGCTCTGACTCCAGACCACAACCACCATTTTCTAACAACCTATTTCCACAGTGATGGGCTACCCCCATGTCTACCTAAAGCTTCAAACCCCTACAGTTGGGGTGGTGGAGCATGGCATGACCTTCAATGTTTTCTTTTCCAATCTTGGTTTGTAATAATGGTTACAATGAGCTGTCACTGCCAGGATGCACTATTCTACCCCTTCCTTTAGGGATAAAAGGCTCACCATCCAGATGAGATACCAGGGCATTTCTGAGGATGTTTTTGCCCCGAGTAACCTCACTTTCCGTGGCACTGGTACACAGGCGCATCCTAAAGCAGGGAGTAAAGGACAGGTATATGGTAGTGTTCATTGTGACAAGTGTGTTGACTCTTAACCTCCCACCTCTCTGGTCCAAGATTTCTATCCCACCCAGTAGTTCCCAGCTGCCACTCACCACTGGCCCTGCAGGAAGAATATCATGTCATCGATGCTCATACGGTCACAGACGAAGTGTGCACCCAACAACCCAGTCTCTGCATAGCAGATATTGAAGGTCTGGAAACTCTGGCACAGCTTGTTGGCCACAGCAACTGAAGCCAGTGGGCTGGACAGGTGCTGCCAGGGGCACAAATGGTTAGCACCCCCTCTTATCTCTGGCCCATATACCCTGAAACCCACAGCTTAGTACTCCCTTTTCTTTCCTTTTTTTGGGGGGTGGGGTGGGGTGGTGTACCAGGGATTGAACTCAGGAGCACTCAACCACTGAGCCACATCCCCGGTCTTTTTTTTTTTTTTTTTTTTTTTTTTATTTAAAGTCATGCTCTGGGTTGTTTAGTGACTTGATTTTTTCGCTGAGGCTGGCTTTGAATTTGCGATCCTCCCATCTCAGCCTCCCAAGCTGCTGGGATTACAGGCATGCACCCGGCTGTACTCTCTTCTTTGAAGGCAAGGTCCTATGCTCAATCCTGACACTTACCACACCACCACCATAAGTGCAGTCGTAATGGCCAATCATGGCATTGGCCACTTGGAGGGCCACATTGTCTGGGTTGGACCAACCGGGTCCCTCTACTGCAATGGCCACATGGGCCAAGGGCAGGGCATCATCACGGTGGCGAATCTGAAAGAGTACATGTCAAGGGCTGAGGAACAGTATAGCCAGACTTCCAGGACAAACAGAAAGGATGGCGGGTGTGGGTGAAGCATGCACATATGTGTAAAATCATCCTCAGGCAACAGGCACAAGACCCTTTCCCTACTTCTGAGTCATTATGGGGTCACAAGATAGCCATGCATATGAGGGTTCTCTCAAAATCCCCAGTTGACAGCAGCATCCCTGCCCACCAGGCAGCACACCTCACTTCCAGTGAAGCGGCACGGACTTAGAGTAGGCACGGTGTCATCTGGGTATGTCGCAGAGACGCTGCTGAAGTGCTTCTGGGCGAGGTCTAGCAGTTGACGGTGCTCCACTCCTGAGGACATGGGCAATGGAGTTACTGGCTAGCCAGGGGGAATCACAGACAGGTGCAAGACCCTATGTCCTGTCTCAGTGGGAGACAGCAGAAGGAAAATACAACAATGAGATAAGATGAGGGAAGAGGAGCATCTGCCAAATGACCCTATCTCACAGGCAAGACAAGACACTTCAGAATCAAACAGTTCCTATGGTGTCAGGCAAAAGAGAAAAGCAGCATTTTTTTTTTGGGGGGGGGGCAGGTACTTGGAATTGAACCTAGCAGCGCTTAATTACATCCCCAGTCCTTTTGTATATTTTGTTTTAGAGACAGGGTCTTTCTAAGTAGCTGAGGCTGGCTTTGAACTCATGATCCTCCTACCTTAGTCTCCTGAGACACTGTAACACCGTGCCTAGCAAAAACAGCACTTTAAAAATGGGCTGCCATGGGACTGGGTAGAGCACTTACCTAGCATGCCTGAGGAACTAGGTTCAATCCTCAGCACCACATAAAAATAAAATAAGGGTATTGTGTCCACCTATAACTAAAAATATATATTAAAACAAACAAACAAACAAAAAAGGCCAGATATAGGGGCACATGCCTGTAATCCCAGTGGCCTGGAAGGCTGAGGCAGAAGGGTCGTGAGTTCCATGACCCAGGCACACATCTGTAATTCCAGCAGCTTGGGAGGCTGAGGCAGGAGGACTACAGCCTCAGCAAGATCCTACTTTAAAATAAAAAATAAAAAAGGGCTGGGGATATGGCTCAATGCTTAAGTGCCTCTGGGATCAATCCCTGATACAAAAAAAAAAAAAAAAAAAAAGGTGGGGAATGCTGCCGATTCTCATTCTAGAAGCATCATCTCACCTGTATCAAGAACAAGACTGGTGCTCCTGGGAATAAGGTGACGAGGTTGCCTTGTCCCTCAAGCCCTACTACAAGCAGATCTGGGTGCTGGTCATGAAAGCAGTGGCAAGTGAGAGGCACAAAGAGGTGCTATTGCAGGGCTATGATGAATTTTGGTGTCCCTGAGAGCTAAGAATACTTACAAGGAGTATCACAAACTTATACCCTCAGGACTCCTTTCCAGGTCTCACCTCCTCAGTTCCACAAGAGGCCTCTGCTGCCCCAGTGATTTAACTAGTGGTCACTGTGGCAGTGGACAGCCTGCCCCAGTTCTGCTATCACTCGAAAAGTCTGGGTTAGGAGCTCATACTGCCCTTGGTCCCAGGTTTCCTGGCTCTAAATCCCTCAGTTATGCTCTTCCTATCAGTCTTTTTCACCTACCCAGTTGCCAAGACCATAAGCAGGAAGCATTTTAAACCTCCTCCCCTACCCACATCCAGATCTGTATGAGGTTTTCAACTACAGAACTTAAGTCTAGAAAACCTAAGTCTCTCCTTAGCTCCTGCTATCTCTCTCCAGGCATGTGCCACACCTCATCCCTAGTTAGCCTGCTCTACTCTGGCCCCACTCAGCAGAACAAATCTTAAAACAAATTACTAGAACATGACACCTCTGCCAAGGTCCTCCATTCCCCACCTAACAAATACCTACCATCCTTCAGGCCTCTGGCAAAAGACTCATGCTTCACCTGTCCCCACTATAACTAACTCTGAACTCCCCTAACATTTTGTGCCTTCAATGTGCTTCCCAACTCATCATGTATATGCATCATCACATACCCAATGTCTGGTTCACCCAATGGCAATGAATGGCAAGGCCTACCCAGGAGCTTATGTTCCTCAACAGCCACGAACTAGTTATCCTAGCACCAGGGGGGACAAAGAGAGGCCTGAGCCCTAGGGAGGGCCAGTAGTCCAACTGAGGCATGTATTAGATGAGGAATGTACCTGTGTGGCTAGTCCTAATAAAGGCAGAAGGGCAGAATTCTGCCCTATCTTGAAAGCAAAGGAGAGAGATCATTCCCCTCAAGGACAGGAATAAGGTCCCTTGGAGTGAAGATGGGGGTTCTGACTACAAAGGCCAGGCTTCACCTACCCCGAGCTTCAAGGAGCCCATCACTCACCTCCTGCTGCTGCCAGCACCATGCGAGGGGCCTTGTAATGCCTGCTTAGATACTCAGTCAAGTCTGCACGAGACAATTTCCTGTAAAACATACAGCCCATATGGATCAAGTCTCTACCAATCCATAGCAACTTGGATATAAAATGGAACTGAGAAGAGACATGGCCTCTCTGAAGAGGCCCTATTACATCTTCATCTCTACCAACCACCCTTTCAAGGCCCAGAGTAGAGCCCTCATCTGGCCCTGCCTCACAATGTGCCCTCAAGACAGTCTCACAGCCTTCTCTGAGGTGTGAGCTGACGCTGTGTGACTCTTGAGGGGCAGGGTCAGAGCTCTCAAACACCTCCCACCTGCAAGCCAAATGTTCCCTCCTTAGATTATAAGGGCATACATAGAAACATACCCTAAAACAAAGCCCAAGATTGAAGTGAAGACCACACAGCCATTTAAATAGGTTCACAGGGACCATATGGCAATATAGAAACTGTCTCCAATTGCAGAAAATTAGGAAAATAAACAACACAGACAGTCAGTTCTCACCTGACATTCTCACTGGGCCCTTCCACAGACTGGGCTAAAGGTGTGCCTTGGAACGCTGTTGCATGCAAGTAGTCAAAGACCACATCCCGCAAGGATGCATCATTCTCCTGCATTTCCCGCAGGATCACGTCTCGTTCCTTTTCAATCTGGGAGTCTTCCAGGCTGCAGTTCTGCACAATGTCAGCCAGTAGCTCCACCACTGGACACAAGGACATGTTCAGGTGTCCAGTGGAGACCAATGACAATACAAAACCCCAAGTCTGGCATCTCCTACTGCTGTCCATCCCTACTGGTCATCCTGCCATAAGGCTACAACCCATGGGTAATTCAATTCTGCAGCCTGTCCAGGGGCTCCTGGGGCTCCTCTGTTCCCCTAGAGTTATATTCTTCTGTTTCAAACCCTCTCCTCCAAGCATTACCTTTCGGCAGGTCACTGGACAGTGCCTTGATGTAGTAAGCCGTGTGCTCCCGAGTGCTATAGGCATTCAGATGGGCCCCCATGCTCTCCACCTCCTTCTCCAGGGCATTGCTAGGCCGATTCTTTGTTCCCTGAAACCAGACATCAAGAACACCAATCATGAGACACAAAAGAAGCCCGGGAACTCTGCCCTCACAGGCTAATCCCCAAAGGACTAGTAGTCCACAAGTACCTTCTTCCGCAAAGATTGGGGGGTGGGAATGTAGGGCCCAGAGTCTGTATGCACTGAGCCTTCAATGTGTGCCGTCAATGTGCTTCCCAACTCATCATGAATGCATCATCACAGACCCAATGTCTGGTTCACCCAATGGCAATGAATGGCAAGGCCTACCCAGGAGCTTATGTTCCTCAACAGCCACAAACTAGTTATCCTAGCACCAAGGGGGACAAAGAGAGGCCTGAGCCCTAGGGAGGGGCCAGCAGTCCAACTGAGGCATGTATTAGATGAGGAGTGTACCTGTGTGGCCAGTCCTAGTAAAGGCAGAAGGGCAGAATTCTACCCTATCTTGAAATCAAAGGAGAGAGATCATTCCCCTCAAGGACAGGAACAAGGTCCCTTGGAGGTCCCTTGCAGGCCTTGAGCTGACCAAGGTCACAGCATCATGGGTCAAAAGAACAGAGATGATCAGGGTTAGGATAGAAGGTTGCTGAAAAAGCAAGTATTGCCCAACATTCATAATAACCTGTCTTTTTTTTTTCTTTTTAAATATTTTTTTTAAAGAGAGTGTGAGAGAGGAGAGAGAGAGAGAGAGAGAATTTTTAATATTTATTTTTTAGTTCTCGGCGGACACAACATCTTTGTTGGTATGTGGTGCTGAGGATCGAACCCAGGCCGCCCGCATGCCAGGCGAGCGCGCTACCACTTGAGCCACATCCCCAGCCCATAATAACCTGTCTTTATTAATACTCCACATCCCCTGATAGCCATGATCATGGCTATGTTCAAATGATGTGACCTACCCTTAAACACATGCCATTCATACGAATCTGTGTGTGTGTGTAAAAGCTCCATAAGTCAGGCATGAACATACCGGCCTGGTGAAAACTGGGGCTTCTATAGGTATTTGGGTTTTCTCAGCTCTGGGGACTTCATACAGGGAGTCACACATAAGTGCTCAATCAGAAGACGATAAGCTCACATGATTTCTTCCAGAAAGACCAGCCAGAATCACTCCCCAACTGAGGTCTATAATTAGGAGGTTAATTTTTCTGAACTTCAACCTCAAAACAGGCAGCCCTAAGCCCAGGGAATAAAAAAAACTTCACAGGCCTCACCTTGAAAGCTAGATGCTCCACAAAGTAGCCTGCTCCATTGTTCTTCTCAGTCTCATAACGACTGCCAGCATCAATCCATACTCCCACCTGCACAAGAAGTCACCAGCAAAGCAAATAAACAAAACGTCCTTGTACCACTCAATGTACCCTGAATAATTCAGCACAAGCCCCACATAGGGCCTTATGGATCCCAAGGTGAGGGAAAGCTTTCCCAGTAAGGACCCCTGTACTTGGAGTTACAGCAGAGCCCATGGCACAGAGAACCAACCAAATGGCTACTCACACTGCATCACTGCACCTTCCATGGTTTTTTTTTTTTAATACTAGGGATTGAGCCAAGGAGGTACTCTACCACCAAGTTAAACCCTCAACCCTTTTTATTATTCAAGAGAGGACCACACTAAGTTGCCAAGACTGGCCCCAAACTTGCAATCCTTCTGACTTAGCCTCTCAAGTAGCTGGGATTACAGGCAAGTGTCACAGCTCTTGGTACCCAGTGACATATCTAACTGTACCCATTTACCTGATCCCACCGCCACAATAAAATTTTTAAATTTACTATCTTTTCAGTTGATTCTATTTTATCTAGGCTTGAAGTCTATCATTTGCAAAGAACACTTATTTTCTGTATTCTAAAAATTCTGCTTTGTTCTGATTTTTTTATAATATTTTTATTAGTTGTTAATGGACTTTATTTTATTTATTTATTTACTTATTTACTTACATGCAGTGCTGAGAATCAACCCAGTGCCTCACATGTACTAGGCAAGTGCTCTACCACTGAGCCACAATCCCAGCCCCTGATGATGATTTTATCCTTTCATCTTTAAGGAAGAAGATGCTATATATTTTATCATATTAAGGAAGTAACCTTCTAGTGACTTTGTCTTCTTGGTTCTGGGAGTTGAACCCAAGGGGCGCTTTGCCTCTAGGCTGGCCTCGGACTTGCAATCTTCTTGCCTCAGTTGCTAAGGATAACAGGCATGTGCCATCACATTTGGCTCTTTCTTCTTTCTTTTTAAAGATAGGGAGGAGGTTCTTACCATGTTGCCCAGGCTGATCTCAGACTCCTGGGCTCAAGTGACCCTCTTGCTTGAACCTCCCACGGACTTAGGACCACAAGTGTATGCCATTGTGCCCAGCTTAACTTTTTTTTTTTAAGAGAGAGAGAACTTTTTAATATTTATTTTTCAGTTTTCGGCAGACACAACATCTTTGTTTGTATGCGGTGCTGAGGATCCAACCTGGGCTGCACGAATGCCAGGCGAGGGCACTACCGCTTGAGCCACATCCCCAGCCCCCCAGCTTAACTTTTTATTTACTTATTTATTTTGCAGTTCTAGAGATAAAACTTGGGCCTTACCCATGCTAGGCAAGTGCTCTACCACTGAGCTACACACCCCAGGCTGAAAAAAAATCAAGGTTTTAATCAGTCACCAAATACTGTCAAGTGTCTCCCTGACACCCAAAGAGAGAATCTTAAAATTTTAACTGCCTCCTGGTATGCTGTGAAACACCCCCCACATGGTCACAATGGTCTATCCTTTTAATTTACTATTTGTTCACAGATGACTTAAGTTTTTCACATCTCATTCCCAACAAGATATTGATGTACCTATCTATGTTTATCTTAGATGAACATGTTATTCCAAATCCATACCTCAGAAAGGAAGATGCATTTTCTACTCTACAGTATCTTTTGACACAGAAGCACACTGGTGCTCCTTACGGTCTATGGCACTGCAGAGTTCATCAATACATAAAGACTTACTAAGCTTTCTAGACAGGCTTTGGGTCAGATGCCATATAACAATAAAGTTGTCTACCACTGTTTCCTGTGTTCAGTAACAACCTGTATGACAGGACATTATCTGTTCCTGGAAAAGTGAAAGAATTTGCCAATAAAAACATCTGGCCCTGGAGCCGGTGTGTATATCGCAGAGGAAGGATTATTTCTTGGGAATCTTCTCACCTACTCATATATCTAGTCAAAGTTTCTATCCTTGAGTCAATTTTTTTTTAAAAAAAATTATTTTTTAGTTGTAGTTGGATACAATACCTTTATTTTATTTATTTATTATTTTTATGTGGTGCTGAGGATCGAACCCAGGGCCTCCCAACTGCTAGGCGAGAGCTCTACCAATGAGCCACAATTCCAGCCCCTATCCTTGAGTCAATTTTGAGGATTGTGTTTATTTACTTATTTATTTTTTGGGAAAACTGCCCATTTCTCTATCATCATCAAGTGCATTTTTCTTTATTCTTTCTTTCTATTTTCCACAGTGCTGGGGATCAAACCCAGGGCCTCATGCATGCATGCTAGGCAAGCCACCTACCACTGAACCACAATCCAGCAACTGCATTTCTTGAAGTTTTATTCCTGTTCTAGCTTGGAAGTTGTGATCTTGGCTGCGAGGCTGAGAAATGTGGACCCCTGTAAGGCACCTAAAATCTCTGAATCCCACTCTTCATTTCTTCATTTTTTTTCAAGGCAAGGAAGCCATTTCTTCTCTCATATTTTTCTTAGCAAAGCAAAACGCTGTAAGGGAATTTGGCCCCCTACTTGGCAGGCAGCAAGTGTTTAAGGATTGTTGGCTAAAAGCGAACACTACCCATGAAGTTAAGGCTGGGCAGGAATCGGGGATTGGGACAATCTGGCAGTGAGTGGGCCATACTCTGAAACCAGACCATTGAGAAGAAGGTCACACCACGAACTAAGAAAAGATGGCCCAATCTGGAGGTACCCAGCTCCTCGACAGAACTGCCCACTCACCGTGCAGGTAGGTTGGGAGGTCTGCTCCGAGGCCACTCGCAGCCCATTGTCCAATAGGCTGACCTGTGTCTCTGGCACACTCTGGAGGGCCTGGGCGAAGGTTGCGGCACCCCGTAAGGCAGGCGCCCTCAGCACTGCCGGCTGCGAGAAGGGACAGGCGGCGAATGAGGACTGGGTTAGAGAACTGCTCCCCAGCACCCGGGTGCGTTGTGAGATCCCTGTTCCCACCCGCGGGCCAGCAGCAGAAAGAAGTCCATCCCCGCAGTCGGCCATGACCTTTCCATGGCCCTGACCTGGTGACCTCCCCACTTCAACTCGCCACTGCTAATGGCCTACTCCTTTTCTGAGTCCCGAAGCCCTGAGCCCTGCAGTCCAGCGTTATCGCGGCCACCTCACCGAGCGGCGAGCGCGCAGAAGAGTTTGTGCCCCGGTGCCCGCTGCACGGCAAACTGCGGACGCCGCCATCTTGTAGCCCAGTTAGTGCGCAGTCGCGTCACACATGCGCAGAGCGGCGGGGTGAAGCCTGGGGCGCCGGCGCAGTACGGAAGACTTGGCGCTCGGTGGCCGCCTAGCGGGCAGCAGTAGCTATTCACAACAGCTAGTGGCTGGTTTTGTGTGCGAGTCCAACAGTGCCTGCGGGGCAGTCCACCAGGCTGTCGGTCAGCTTGCGCAGCAGCGGCGGCCATCCAGGCCATCCAGTCTGTCCACCCTTCGTAGGCAGAGTGCACGATTTCTCACCAAGTGGAGGTGTCTGTAATCCTCTGCATGCCAAGAGCAGAAGTCTGGCGGGCCGGGAGTGCAGCTATAGTGTTCCCTGTGTCTGGGTCCAGGGCATAAAGCACCAGCGTCAAATACTGAAACTACGAAGTGGCCATGAAACAATCACAATTTTCTCTTTAAAAGAATGAAATAGGGCTGGGGTTGTAGCTCAGTAATAGAGTGTTTGCCTATTATGTGTGAGGCCCTGGGTTCGATCCTCAGCATCACATAAAAATAAATAAATAAAGGCATGGGGGGGGGCCTTTAAAAAAAAAGAATAAAGTAGGGCTGGAAATGTAATTCAGTGGTGGAGTGCTTGACTGGCATGCCTGAGGCACTGGGTTCCATTCCCAGCACCCGGGCGGTGCGCGGGTGGGGGCTTGAATGAAGTATTTCAGGCGTGCTGGCACACACCTGTAAACTCGGCAAATATGAGACCAGCCTGATAAATTCTGATAAATTTAGAGAAGACCCTGTATCAAAAATTAAAAGGACAGTCAGCATCATGGTGCACACCTGTAATCACAGCAGCTCAGGAAGCTGAGGCAGGAGGACCATGAGTACAAAGCCATCCTCAGCAATTTAATGAGGCCCTAAGCGACTCAGTGAGACCCTGCCTCTAAATAAACTACAAATAAAGGGGGTGGGGCACGGGGATGGGGCTCCGTGGCTGGGTAAGTGCCCTTGGGATCAATCCAGGTACAAAAAAAATTTTTTTTAATTAAAAAAAGACAGGTTTCTTGACTTACATAAGAACAAATATTTGAATGTGTTTATTTGCTTTGTAACTTGCTCAAGTGCCCACATTGAAAAAATTAGAATGGAAGATGTTCAAGAATCAAGATGGATATCTTGAGTGATTGGTTTATAGAATAGCCCAGTAATGATGGGAGCTTTCCAGAAATAAGAAAATAAAGCCATTACCTAGATCCTAATGGGGAGAAATTTCTGAAATGGTTAAAACCAGACTCCTGAAAAGTATATGAAGCACCCAAGGCCAGAGAGGATGAACAACGGTTTCTCCAGGAGGTAAAATCTCATGAGATTAATCGTGAAAATTGAACATTGCAAATTGTTCTTTGTTCAGATTGGCTTTGGGGTAAATTGGCTTTAAGGTGAATCTTATCCAGAGCAAATTATTTTTCTCTGCCACTTTATTAGAAAATCTTTACCTCTCCAAAAGTAAGGCTGGGCATGTAAGGTCAGGCATAGTGATCAAAAAGAGGCAGATTAAAAGCAGCTGAACAAAGCTTTATTGAGATTTCCTCCCCAGTAACACTCTTCAGCCCAACAGAGTGGGTCAGGGAGAATTGTGCCCAGGCTCAGCCAGATTGGAATTTTATTGGGTTTAGGGCAGGAAGGGGGTCTTGGGACACGAAAGGGACCCAGGTTTTTAGAGTCCCTTGTTCTCCTGGGGTTGGTCAAGGGAAACTTGCTGAGATCTGTATTCTTCCAGGATTGGTCAGGAGACCCTGCTGATTGACAAGTGGTTATGCAGCACCATCCCTGCTTGTCTGTCCAGGCCTGATTGGTCGTTCTTTCTGCACCTGCGGGTTGCCTGGTGCTTTGTTCCCTTAGCCACCTCAAACTGGCCCAGCAGGGAAGGAATTGGACTGGGACAATCTGGCAGTGAATGGGCCATAGTCTGAACCCAGATCATAGAGGACCTAGGAAAAGACAGCCCAATCTGGAGGTCCCCCGAATTTGTAGCCAACTCTGAAAATACCATCATTAAAACACCCTCCCAGGGTCTGTGTGTTCTGAGGGAGGGTCCCAGCCACCTGCCACCTTCGGAGGAGCCCTCAGACCATAGTAAGCATTAATAATGTCTTTCATCTTTGAGTGGATCTACAATGGCTTCAGCAGTGTGCTCTAGTTCTCTAGGACTCTACAAAAAAATCTGGAAAACTTGTTTTCTTGGGTTTGGAAAATGCAAGCAAAACCACTCTTCTTCACATGCTCAAAGAAGACAAATTGGGCCAACATGTTCCAATACTACATCCAACATCAGAAGAGCTGACAATTGGACTGGGGTTGTAGCTCAGTGGTAGAGTGCTTGCCTAGCATGTGTGAGACACTGGGTTTGATCCTCAGCACCATATAAAAATAAATAAATAAAATAAAGGCATGAAGAAGAAGAAGAAGAAGAAGAAGAAGAAGAAGAAGAAGAAGAAGAAGAGGAGGAGGAGGAGGAGGAGGAGGAGGAGGAGGAGGAGCTGACAATTCCTGGAATGACTTTAACAATTTTTGATCTTGGTGGGCATGAGCAAGCTCATCGGGTTTAGAAAAATTATCTTCCAGCAATTAATGGGATTGCCTTTCTTGTGGACTATGTAGATCATTCTCACCTCGTGGAATCCAAAGTTGAGCTTAATACTTTAATGACTGATGAAACTATTTATTGTGCCAATTCTTATCTTGCAAAATAAAATTAACAGAATAAATGCAATCAGTGAAGAAAAACTTTGCAAGATATTTGAGCTTTATGGACAGACCACAGGAAAGGGGAATGTGACTCTGAAGGAACTGAATGCCCACCCCATGGAAGTGTTCATGTGCAGTGTGCACAAGAGGCAAGGTGAGGGTTTTGTCCCTCCAGCCCCGCGCCCACCCACTGGCTTTCCCAGTATGTTGACTAATGTTTGGACAGTGAAAATAAAATTTTACTCCTAAAAAAAAAAATCACCCACCAAGCTGGGTGTAGTGGCATAAACTTGTAATCCAAGTGGCTCAGGAGGCTGAAGCAGGAGGATTTTAAGTTCAAAGCCAGCCTCAGCATCTTAATGAGGCCCTAAGCAACTCAGAGAGACTAGGTCTCTAAATAACATATAAAAAGGGCTGGGGATGTGGCTCAGTGGTTGTTGAGCATCCATGGTTTCCATCCCCAGCACCGTAAAACAAAACAAAATAAAAAGACATCCTACCTCCACCCCACAACCTCCTCCAGCAACCACCATGCTCCATACCTACCTTCTAGCAATGCTCTCCCAAAGAGCCCCCAATCTAGTCAACTCCCCACTTCACTCCTCCAATACCACACCTTCAAAATAACCAACAATCTCCATGTTGCTAAATCCATGAGAAACACCCGGTCGCATTTAATGTGATCGGCCACCTTTCTCCTTTTGAGCATCTCTGTTTTTGAAACTCCATAGAGGTTCTTAAAATCCCTATGTTCTTGTCCCCATCTCCCTGCCTTTTCACAGTAAATGTCAGGGCTCTGTCATTCATATATATATTTTAAGGTCTTGGAATGTAGCTCAGTGGTTAAGTGCCACTGGGTTCAATCCCCAGTACCAAAAAAGATTAAATTCAATTAAAATAAAATAAGATTCATCCCAACTCACTCTCAAAATCCATACCTAGTCCTTCAAAGAATCCTGTTCCAAATAATTCTTTTCTTTCTTCCCTCCCCTCACCCTCTCTCAAGATAGGAGTCTCACTGATTTCTACTTGGTCTCAAGTAACCTTTCCTGAGTAGCTGGGATTACAGGCGTATGGGCCACCACAGCCAGGTCTCAAATAATTTCTAAATATATTGGCCTATTCTCCCTTTTCACTCCTACTTCTACCTAGGGGTGAGTTAAGAAGGTCAGTGACTTAGGGAGATATCCAAGACGTGTGATACTGTAGATACCCAGGAAAGGATGTGTTTCAAGGGGTTGGCCCAAGAAGGAAATATTACTAAAGGATCAAGTAGAAGTGGCCAAAGGTCAAGTGGCCATTGCAGCAATTTGGCAAGACTTTAGAGGCTTATTTATTTGGAATTTACCTGATGTATGGAATGAGGTAAGGTCAAAATACCCTCCCCCCACAATTTGCAACTAAATTTTGTAACCCATTTCTTGACTAGACTTCCTTTCTCCATTCATCACTGAGAACCCCTGTGTTTCCCCCCAAAGATTCTCAAACTTGTGACCATGTACTGCAAGCTGTGCTCTGTGCACTCACCTTACTCTTCTTGCTCAATATTTATGTAACACATTCATCTGTTTATCTCCTAGATTTTTCTTTTTCTTTTATTTTCTATTTTATTTTAATGTAATATAATAAATACAAAAATGTAGCACTTGAACCATTATTAAGTGCATAGTTCAGTGGCGTTAATTCATCTATAGTGTTGCATAATCACCACTATCTATTTCCAGAAGTTTTTCATCATCACAAACAGAAACTCAATACCCATTAAGCAATCACTCACCATTTCCTCCTTCCCTCAGCCACTGATAACCTCTTTACTACTTCATCTTTTTAACTGCTTATTGTGGGTACTTCATGTAAGTGGAATCATACAATATTTGTCTTTTTTTTTTTGTACTTGAGTTTGAAGGATTGAAACAGGGGTGCTTTACCACTGAACTACACCCCCAGCCCTATTTATCTATTTATTTATTTGTTTGATTTTGGTACCAGGGATTGAACCCAGGGGTGCGTAACCACTAAGCCATATCCCCAGCCCATTTTTTAATTTTACTTAGAGACAAATTTTACCACTAAGCCATATCCCCAGCCCATTTTTTAATTTTACTTAGAGACAGGATCTCACTGAGTTGCTTAGAGCATCACTAATTTGCTGAGGCTGGCTTTGAACTTGCAGTCCTCCTGTCTTGGCCTCCAGAACTGCAGGGATGACAGGTGTGTAACACTGCACCAGCCTTATTTTTTATTTTGAGACAGGATCTCCATACATCGCTTAGGGCTTGGCTAAATGGCCTTTAACTTGCAATCTCTAGAATTACAAACATGCACCACCATAACTGGCTCAATATTTCTTGGTTTATGTCTGGCTTATTTCACTTATCATAGTGGCTTCAAGATTTATTCATATTTTAGCATGTATAAGACTTTCATTCCTTTGGAAATTTAAAAATTTTTTATTGTGGTAAAACATATATAACAAAAATTAACCATCATACTAATTTTAAGTGTACAATTCAGTGGCATTTTTTTATTTTTATTTTTTAATTTTTTAACATTTTTTTTTTGTTGTCAGACACAACATCTTTGTTTGTATGTGGTGCTGAGGATCGAACCTGGGCTGCACGCATGCCAGGCGAGCGCGCTACCGCTTGAGCCACATCCCCAGCCCAGTGGCATTTTATTTTAGTCAGTTTTTTCACTGTTGTGACTAAGAGGACCCAGCCAGAATAACTGTAGAGAGGAAAAGTTTATTTGAGGGCTCACGATTTCAGAGATCTCAGTCCATAGAAGTCCAACACTATTTCTCAGGCCTCTACAACATTGTTGTAGAGTGTGACAGAGGGAAGCAACTCACATAATGATCAGAAGCAAAGAGAGACTCCACTCACCAGATACAAATATATACCCCAAAGCCATGCTCCAAGTGTCCCAACTCCTCCAGTTACCATTCAGTTAATCCCATCAGGGGATTAATCCACTGGTTGAGTTAAGGCTCTCACAACCTTTCTACTCCAAACTTTCTTGCATTGTCTCACATGTAAGCTTTTGTGGGGACACCTCACATCCAAACCATAACACATAAATTACTTTTGCAATGTTGTGAAACCATCACCCCAGACTACTTACAAATTTTTCGTTTCCCCAAACAGAAACTGTGAAACCATTAAGCAATAATTCCTCATTTTCTTTTCTCCACCGTCCATGGTAAACTCTACTTTCTGTCTCTACAAATTTCCCTATTCCAGATACCTCAAATAAATGGAATTATACAGTTTTTGTCTTTTTGTGTATGACTAATTTAATTTAGTATGTCTTTAAGTTTCACCCATGTTGTAGTATATATCAGAAATTCACTACTTTTACGGCTGAATAAAACATTCCATTGTATAACATACCACATTTGTCCTGTTGATGGACATTTGGGGGTGTTTATATCTTTGACTATTGTAAATAATGCTGCAATGAACATTGCTTTACAAGTATCTGTTTAATCCCTAATTTCAATTCTTTTTTTTTTCTAATGATTCTTTTTTTTTTTTTTTACGTTGTCAATGGACTTTTATTTTATTTATTTATATGGTGCATGGTAGGCAAGCACTGTACCACTGAGCCACAACCCCAGCCCCCTAATTTCAATTTTTTTGGTATATAACTAGAAATGGAATTGCTAGATCATATGATAATTTTATGTTCAGCTTTTTTATGGGAGAGCAGGGTACCAGGAATTGAACTCAGGGCACTCTACCACTGAGCCACATCCCCAGTCCTATTTTGTATTTCATTTAGAGACAGGGGCTCACTGAGTTGCTTAGGGCCTCACAATTGCTGAGGATGGCTTTGAATTCTCTATCCTCTGGTCTCAGCCTCCCAAGCCACTGTGAATACAGGTGTGCATCACAGCACCAGGCTTGTGTGTTTAGATTTTTGAGAAACTATAAAACTGTATTCCAAGTGGATGCTGATCCATAACAGGGGTGGGAGGCATGGGGAAAATGGAGGAACTTTGATTGCGCAAAGGAGAGGGAGGGGTCAGGCAGGGTGTGGGAGTAGGAAAGATGGTGAAATGAGATGGACATCATTACCCTAGGTACATATGTGACTGTACATACGGTGTGATACTACGTTGTTTACAACCAGCGAAATGAAAAGTTGTACTGCAATGTGTACAATGAATCAAAATGCATTCTGCTGTCATATATTCCTAATTAATTTTTTAAAACTGTATTCCATAGTGGCTGCAACATTTTACATTCCTACCAGCAGTGCACAAAGATTCCAGTTTCTCCACATCCTCATCAATATTTTTTATTTTCTATTTTGTTTTTGCTCTTATTTATTTATTTATGGTACCAGGAATTGTAAAGAGAGGTGCTTAACCACTGGGCCACATCTTTAGCCCCCCCCCCCTTTTTTTTTAAATTGTGAGACAGGGTCTCACTAAGTTGTGTAGGGCTTCCTTAAGTTGCTGAGGCTGGCTTTGAATTTGTGATCCTCCTGCCTCTGCCTTGGAGCTTGTGGGATTATAGGCATGTACCACCACACCCAGCAATTTTATTTTATTTTTTGGTACCAGGGATCGAACCCAGAGGTGCTTAAGCACTGAGCCACATCCTCAGCCCTTGTTTTATATTTTATGAGACAGGGTCTTACGAAGTTGCTTAGGGCTTCCTTGAGAAACTGATGTGACTAAACCAGCTTCTACCTCAAGGCGTGACCCTTGTCCTTGGAAAAACCCACAGAGCATTCAGTAAGCACATACCTACCCTGCTGAGTTGTTTGTAAATAACAGGAGAGATCTGTGGTGCCAGGTGTCCCTGACTCAGTTAGGCTAGGTGAGGACCCATAGCAACCCCCTAGCAACCTCCATTCAGCATGAGACAAGGAAAATACCTGAGATATCAGATGACTTCCCTGTAGTTTATGGTGGTTGATAACATGTTGGGAAACCATGTAGTTTAGCACGTACACCCCTCGTGGCCTAAACCAATCAGATCAAAGGAATCCCCCTCTTGTACTAACTAATCACTCCTACCCAACTTGTTCCCGCCAGTGAATTTGCTAATCAATTTTAAGAGTTGTTGTTTGACTTTCCCGCAGTATGGATTGATTTGCTGTGTGATGTTGTGACTCAAAGAGTATCCCCCCCAAACCTATAAAATCTCACTGGACAAAGGACCAGGACTCACTCCCTGGGACCGCTGTGTCGGAAATGGTTGTGAGTCCAGGCTCGAGCTTGCAATAAAGACTCTTGTGTGATTGCATGGGATTCGGTTCCTGGAGGTGTATTGGGGTCCCACGAATCTGGCATTACATCCTTAGATTTCTGAGGCTGGACCACAACACCCAGTTCTCTTTTTGTTTTTAATATGATTATGAAGTGATATCTCATGACTGAAGGATATCGGAAAAACAACCCCCCAGGAAGAAAAGGAAGACAATGGGTCCCAGGGAGAGAAGGAAAACAATGAGCTCTGGACTTTCACCATTTCCCAGCAACAACTGACTCTTAACTTTCACAATTTCTGGTTCTACAACTGTTTTCCCTGACCGCCCAAATGACACATTCTACTATGATTAAGTCTCACTAAAGCCTATAAAACTCAGACCCCTATTGTAACTGTTGCCAAAAGCTTGGACCTTGTCCTCAATGCCAATCCATTAATGAGAACACGGTTTTGAGAAAAAGGAAAAAGAAAGTTTATTGCTTTGCTAGCAAAGGAGAAACACAGGGGACTCCTGTCCCAAAGGCTGTGATTCTGCTCATTTACAGGAACAGAGAGCTTTTATAGAGGTGATTCAGAGAAAATGAGATGAGCGAGAAGAGATCAGGAAGGAGAAGACCAGGAAAAAGGAGATTAGGGAAGAGGTTGGGGGAAAAAAAGATGAGGGAGAATTTTAGGGAAAAGAAGATCAGGGGGCTGGGGATGTGGCTCTCACCTGGCATGCGTGGGGCACTGGGTTCAATCCTCAGCACCACATAAAAATAAAATAAAGATGTTGTGTCCACTGAAAACTAAAAAATAAATATTAAAAAATTCTCTCTCTCTTTAAAAAAATAAAATAAAGATATTGTGTCCACCGAAAACTAAAAAATAAATATTAAAAAATTCTCTCTCTCTCTCTTAAAAGAAGAAGAAGAAGGAGGAGAAGGAGGAGGAGGAGGAGGAGGAGGAGGAGGAGAAGTTTAGGGAAAAGTAGACTGAGAAAAAAGAAAAACTGTGTAAGTTTCAAAGTCACAAGAAATATAGTCAAAGCATCAAGTGAACCCCTGTTAGTTAACCGGCTGCCATTTTCTCTTTTGAAAATGTGCCTAAAGCATCACTGATCCGTTGAGGTCTGTCTCTTGTTTCTTTTGCTTTCTCTTTCATTTTGCTTTCAATGATAGCTTATTGTTTTCGTTCTACCACTGAGCCACATCCCCGCCCTCATTGTTTATTTTTTTTGTTGTTGTTGTTCTTTTTAGTTATACATGATGATGCATTTTGACGTATCATATGTACATGGAGTATAAATTCCCATTCTTACTGTTGTACATGATGTGGAGTTACACTGCTCTGTATTTTTATATGAACATAGGAAACTTATGTCCAATTCATTCTACTGTCTTTCCCATTCCCATTCCCCATCCCTTCCCCCCATTCACCCTCGTCCAATCCTGCGAAGCTCCACCACCTCCCAATTGTGAGTCATCATTTGAATATCAGAGAGAATATTTGATCTTTGTTTTTTTTGAGGATTGGCTTATTTCACTTAGCATGGTAGTTTTCAGCTCCATCCATTTACTGGCAAATGCCTTAGTTTCATTCTTCTTTATGGCTGAGTAATATTCCATTGTGTATATGTACCACCTCATTGTTGTTTTGATATGTGTTTCCCTAATGGCCTGTTGTGTTGAGCATCTTCTCATTTGCTTATTGGCCATTTTTATGTCTTCTTTGGAATATCTAATTAAGTCCCTTGCCAATTTTTTTTTGTACCAGGGATTGAACCCAGGAGCACTTAACCACTAAGATACATCCCCAGCCAATTTTTCTAATTTATTTAGAGAGTGTTTTGATAAGTTTCTTAGGGCTTACTAAATTGCTGAGGCTGGCTTTGAACTTGAGACCCTCCTGCCTCAGCCTCCTGAGCCACTGGGATTATAAGCATGGACCACTGGACCTGGCTCCTTGCCAATTTTTAAATTGTATTATTTATATGTGTGTGTGTGTGTGTGTGTGTTTTTAAGGTACCAGAGATTCAACTCAGGGGCACTTGAACACTGAGCCACATCCCCAGCACTATTTTATATTTTATTTAAAGACAAGGTCTCACTGATTTGCTTAGCACTTCACCATTGCTGTGGTTGGCTTTGAACTCAGGATCCTCCTGCCTCAGCCTCCCAAACCACCAGATTACAGGCATACACCACCATGCCTGGCTTATTGTTTATATTTTTATTGTTGAGTTTTAGAAATCATTTATATATTCTGGATATTTATTATCAGATATATGATTTTCAAATATTTTCTTCATTTTACTGACTATTTTATTTTGATGAAATTCAATTAATGTATTTTCCTTTTGGTAAAATAAGAAATTACTATCTTCTCAAAGGATTTGGTGGATTTTCACCTACCTTTTCTTCTAAGTATTTCATAGTTTTAATTCTTTTTTTTTTTAATATTTATTTATTTTTTAGTTATTGGCGGACACAACATCTTTGTTTGTATGTAGTGCTGGAGGATCAAACCTAGGCCGCACGCATGCCAGGTGAGCGCGCTACCACTTGAGCCACATCCCCAGCCCCTAGTTTTAATTCTTAAATTAAATTCTTACCTTTTCTTCTAAGTATTTTATAGTTTTAATTCTTAAATTTAGGTATTTCATGTATTTTGTATATGATGTAAGAGTCCAATTTATTCTCTTGTGTGGATGTGGTGCTGGGGATTGGACCCCATGTATTGTGTATGCTAGGCAAACTAGGCCACTGAACTATATCCCCCAGCCCTTTTGCAGGTAGATATCCATTTTTCCAGCATCATTTCTTGAAAAGACTGTCTTTTCCTCATAGAACTGGGTCTTATCACCTATGGAAAACAAACTGAGCCGAATGAGGTGGCACATGCCTGTAATCCCAGAGGCTCAGGAGGCTGAAGCAGAAAGATCACAAGTACAAAGCCATCCTCAGCAATTTAGTGAAGCCCTAAGCAACTCAGTAAGACCTTCTCTCCAAATAAAATACAAAAAGGGCTGGGGATGTGGCTAAGTGGTTAAGTGCCCCAAGTTCAATCCCTGGTATAAAAAGAAAGAAAAATAAAATTGACCACATATGTGAGGATTTATTTCTGGACTTTCTGTTCTATTCATTTGGTCTATATCCTTATTCCAGTATGAAATTTGATTCTTTTTTTGTACCAGGGATTGGAACTCAGAGGCACTCAGTCACTGAGCCACATCCCCAACCTATTTTGTATTTTATTTAGAGACAGGGTCTCACTGAGTTGCTTAGTGCCTCACTGTGGCTGAAGCTGGCTTTGAACTCACAATCCTCCTGTCTCAGCCTCCAGAGCCACTGGGATTACAGGTATGCACCACTGCACCTGGCTCCAAATCTGATTTTCTGTTTGTTTGTTTGTTCTTGTTGTTTTTTGAGATGAGGCCTCACTATGTTGGCCAGTCAAACCTTGAACTCCTGGACTCAAACCATCCTCCTGCCTCAACCTTCCGAGTAAAGCTAGGACTACAGGCTTATGCCTCTGTGAGACTCCAAACTATTTTTAAAAAATTATTTATTTTAATCAGGTATATATGACAACAGAATGCATTTTGGTTCACTGTACAAAACTGCAGCACAACTTTTCATTTCTCTAGTTGTATATGATGTAGCATCACATCATATATGCAGTCTTACATGTACCTAGGGTAATCATGTCCATCTCATTCCACCATCTATTCTGCTTCCATGTCCCCTCCCCTTCCCTTTTTCTCCTTTGCCCGATCAAAATGTTGCCATTTTCCCCCTGCCCCCCACCCCACAATTGTGGATCAGCATCTGCTTATCAGAGAGAATATCCTTTGTTTTGGGGGGGATTGGCTTACTTTGCTTAGCATGATATTCTCCAACTCCATTCATTTACCTGCAAATGTCATAATTTCATTCTAATGCTGAGTAATATTCCACTGTGTTTATATATACCACAGTTTCTTTATCCATTCAACTATTGAAGGGCATCTAGGTTAGTTCCGAGGTTTAGCTATTGTGAATTGAGCTGCTATAAACATTGAATTGAGTTGCTAGTGTTACTATAGTATGCTGATTTTAAGTCCTTTGGGTATAGACTGAGGTGTTGGATAGCTGGGTCAAATGGTGGTTCCATTCCAGGTTTTCTAAGGAATCTCCATACTGTTTCCCAGAGTGGTTGCACCAATTTGCAGTCCCACCAGCAATGTATGAGTGTGCCTTTTCCTCCACATCCTCACCAACGCTTATTGTTGTTTGTATTCTTGATAACTGCCATTCTGACTTGTGTGAGATGAAATCTTAGAGTAGTTTTGATCTGCATTTCTCTAATTACTAGAGATGAACACGTTTTCATATATTTGTTGATCAAATGTATATCTTCTTCTGAGAAGTGTCTTTTCAGCTCCTTAATCCATTTATTAATTGGATTTTTTTTTTTGGTGTTAAGTTTTTTTGAGTTCTTTGTATATCCTGAAGACAAGTGATCTGACATGTGTGCATGTGGCAAAAATTTGTTCCCAAATGTATTTCTTGCTATTTCTGGTCAACCTAACCAAACTAAAAGTCCCAGGAAATGACCATTGAATGTCCAGCACTCCTAAGGTTATTGTATGGTCAGGGGCACCCCTCAGCCACAGCTTTCACAGCTACAGCTGATCCCTACTGTTGACAAAGTTTATAGGTGGTCTTTCATTTGGGTCCTGGGTTTTGAGAAAAAAATCACCAAGGGTGATTGGAAGGGGCTGGGGATGTGGCTCAAGTGGTAGCGCACTCGCCTGGCATGCATGCGGCCCGGGTTCGATCCTCAGCACCACATACCAACAAAGATGTTGTGTCCGCCAAGAACATAAAAATAAATATTAAAAAATTCTCTCTCTCTCTCTCTCTCTCTCTCTCTCTCTCTCTCTCTCTCTCTCTCTCTCTCTCTCCTCTCTCACTCTCTCTTTAAAAAAAAAAAAAAAGGTGATTGGAAGTTGTTCCTGGTGAGACTACCTCTCATCCTTTGTTTAATCTGCCCCTTCTTCGGAGTTCATGCCAAGCGCCCAAGTACCTTTACGGACTCCTGCCCCTGATGCTTACCCAGCAGTGGTGACGACCCCCTGAGCATAACCATCCTCTCAAACTAGGTGATACTAGAGACTGGGGAATGCCCCACCTCTAAACACACCTCCTACATCTCAGCATGGATGGCTCCTCATCCATTCCTTCCCATAGTCCCCTAGGCTGCCTCCTGGCTAACTTATGGTCTCTCTCACTCACCCTGGAACTAAACCCCCAAAACTTATCCACTTGTGCAATCAGATCTGGCCTCAATAGCCTTTGGATAAGGACTCTAAATGGCTGCTTTTTTTTTTTTAATCCCAGATAACCAAGGCAACCTTTTTTTTTTTTTTAAGAGAGAGAGAGAATTTTTTTTTAATATTTATTTTTTAGTTTTTGGTGGACACAACATCTTTGTATGCGGTGCTGAGGATCGAACCCGGGCCACATGCATGCCAGGAGAGCGCGCTACCGCTTGAGTAAATGGCTGCTTTAAAAAAAAAAAAAACATTTATTTTACTTGTACACAGTACTTTTATTTATTTATTTATTTTTATGTGGTGCTGAGGATCAAACCCAGGGCTTCACATGTGCTAGGCAAGCACTCTACCAAACCACAATCCCAGCCCCTAAATGGCTGCTTTATCAGGGATCTTTTCAACTACTGTGAGCGTTTGGGAAAATGGAAAGAGCTATCACACATTCAGGCTTTCTCCTCTCTCTAAGCTTTCTCTCTGCAACTCTTGCTCTCCTGCACAAGTCCTCTTAACTCTCACTTCCCTGCTTCCAAAGGAACAGAAGATTCTACCCGGGACTCCTCTTCCTTCAATCCAGCAGATAAGCCTCTGCCATATCATAATTCTCTTTCTGATGAAGCCACCGCAGCAACTGTTCCCTCAGGCCCCTGTGTCTTTCTCTCCTGCTGCTACATGCTTACAGTTTGCTACTGCCCAACCCACATCTCTTGTGTCCTCTACTCAAGGTGGCTGGGGAGTTAGTGTAATCTTGGTTCATGTGCCTTTCTCTTTGTCAGATCTTTCACAGTTAGAAAAGTGGCATGGGTCCTGTACTTCAAGTTCCAACACATATATCAAAGACTTTCAATATCTGACCCAATCACATGATTTGACCTTCCATGATGTCTATATGATCTTTTTTTAAAAAATTTTTTTAATATTTATTTTTTAGGTATCGGCAGACACAACATCTTTGTTTGTATGTGGTGCTGAGGATCGAACCAGGGCAGCACGCATGCCAGGCGAGTGTGCTACCACTTGAGCCACATCCCCAGCCCCATCTATATGATCTTGTCTAACACCCTCCTGCCCAAGGAGTGAAGGTGAGTTTGGGAACAAGCTAGAAATTATGCTGATGAGGTACATCAGACCTCCCCTGCCCATCTGATTGGCACTAAAGTGGTCTCTGATTGGGACTCCAATTGGAATTATAATTCATTCGCCTGGAGGAGTAACTAGTAGAAACCAATTCATTACTTGCCTTATGGCAGCACATAAATCGATCAATTATGAAAAGCTCCAGGAAATCATCCAAGATAAGAATGTAAACTCTTCAGCATTTAGGCTTTATTACAATATACTAATCTGGACCCTGAGACTCCAGATGGGAGACAACTACTAAATGACCCATTTTTTCTCCCAGAGTTTTTCTGATATTAAGGCCAAACTAATGCACCTCAAGAGGGGGCCCTTAACTCCCCAAGCTGAGGTTCTAGGAGTGACCTATAAGGTGTATAACAGGAGAGGCAAGAAGGCCCAGAGCAGAAACAGATCCTCTCTCAAGCCATCTGTCTGGCCTCAGCCTGTGTCCCTGATTCCACTGGCTCATAGAGTCTGCCCAGATCCTGTTTTAAATGTGGTCAGATGGGTCACTGGGCTTGTACATGTCCCAAACCTCAGGAGCCTCCAGGCCCTTGTCCTAAATGCCATCAGGAGGGACGCTGGGCCATTGACTGTCCCTGAGCCCATAGCAGCCCACAGCCATCCAGCCCTACTGGTTCCCCTTTCCAACTCTTAGAACTGGCTGCAGAGGACTGACAAGGCCCAGGTCTCCATAACCCAACCACTACCATCACTCTGTGGGAACCCAGGGTAACTCTGCGTGTTTCAGGTAGGCCTGTCTCCTTCCTCCTAGATGGCAGGGCTACACATTCAGTCCTCAAGGAGTTCTGGGGGCCTACTACTCGTTCTATAATCTCTATTGTTGGGGTAAAGGGTAAATTTTACTAACCCTTACAAATACCTAGACTTGTTTGCACTTTTGGCTAATTTTTTTTAAACCTTTTTGTTGTTGTTGTAGATGGTCAGAATGCCTTTATTTTATTTGTTTATTTGTATGTGGTGTTAAGGATCAAACCCAGTGCCCAGTACATGCTAGGCAAGCACTCTACTCCTGAGCTACAGCCCTAGCATGGCTCTCTAATTTTTACCCACTCCTTTTTGGTCATTCCACAGTGCCCCCTGTTCCCTTCATGGGAAGGGACATCTTTACAAAGTTGCGAGCTATGCTTTCCCTCTCCCCTCATATTTGCTTCCATCCAGACTTGCCTGCCACTCCCCTGATCCTCACATTTACCCCTTATCCCCTATTCCATCTGCCAGTGCCTTCCCATTACCCTCTTCCAAGGTGGACCCTACTGTCTGGGATGTTTCAAGTCCTTCTATCATCCACACCAAAAGCTCATTCTCATCCATCTCAAAGACCCCTCCATTTTCTGGCCCAATCACAATACCCGCTTTCCCGACAAAAACTCCTAGGCTTACAGCCTATCATTTAAGACCTCTTGTGAAAGGGATTCCTTAAACCTACACATTCCCCTTATAACACTCTCATCTTGGCAGTAAAAAAAGCTCAATTGTTCCTGCCGCTTGGTCCATCAAGCGTTCATCAACTCTGTAGTTGTCCCAATCCATTCTGTGGTAACCAATCCTTATACCCTTATCTCCATCATTCCTTCTGGGACCTCTTACTTCTCAATGCTATACCTGAAAGATGCCTTCTTCTCTATTCCCCTCCATTCTGACTCTCAAGACATTTTCACCTTTACACGGACAGTCCCTGAGTCATATAACTCCACTCAGCTTATGTGAACAGTTCTCCCTTAAGGGTTCCATGACAGCCCTCATAATCTTCAGACAGGCCTTGGCCAAAAACCTAGCATCCATATATCTCATTCAGTCTCTGGTGCTACAGTATGTTGATGATCTCCTTCTCTGAAGTCCCTCCTTTGAGGTCAGTTATCAGGACACCTGTAAGCTTCTTAACTTCCTTTCTGTCCATAGCTGTAAGGGTTTCTCCATCCAAGGTACAGCTCTCTTTGGCAATGGTAACATACTAGGTTTCCTCCTGACCCCTACACATAAAGTCATTACAGTTAATAGAAAGGGCCTTATCACTAATATACAAACACCCTCTACTAAAGAAGGAATTCTCTACTTTTTAGGTATGGCAGGATTCCTTAGAGCTTGGAATCCTAACTACTCTATATTGGCTAAGCCTCTATATGATGTGACCTGGGGCCCACTCTCTGAACCTCTATTCCATTCTGTTACAACGCCCTTCACCGTGTTCCAGCAGGCCCTCCTCCATGCCCCTGCTCTCCATTCTCCCTGATCTCACATGCCCATTTCAACTTTATGTGGCTGAAAAGCAGGGATTTGCTCTAGGGGTCCTCAGACACATGCTGGGGCCAACCTTTCCCCCTGTGGCTTATCTATGGAAGGATCTTGAGCCTACTGTTCAGGAATGGGCCCCTTGCCTGCCAACGTTGGCCTCAGCCTCTCTACTCATCAAAAATGAGTCAAAGAAACTCACCTTTGGGGCCCCACTTACCATCCTGGCTCCCCATCACCTAAAGGAACTCCTCACCTACAAGGGCTTACATTCATACCCCGATGTCGCCTTTTGTCTCTACAGGTTTTCCTGGTGGAAGATTCAGTCTTACTTTCCACACATGCTCACCTTTAAACCCTGCTACTCTCCTCCCCACTCCTCAGGACTCTTCCACCTTTTCTCTTCTTATCCTTTCATGCACTGAAACTCTGGAGGAGCTTCTTCCACATCCCTCCCACATCCAGGAAGGTCCCTTGCTCCAGGCAACATACACATGGTTCACAGATGGCTCCTCCTTCCTTCAGGAGGGAGTTCATCAGGCAGGGTATGCTATAGTCTCAGTTGTGGAAGTGGATCCCCTCCCCAATAATACATCCAATCAGCAGGTTGAACTTGTTGCCCTCATCAGAGCCTTCACTTTGGCAAAGAGAGCCTCCATCAATGTCTATAGTGACTCTAAATATGCTTTCCACATACTTCTCTCCCACTTTGCTTTTTGGAAGGAGTACAGATTCCTTACCACCAAGGGAATTTTAATTACTGATGCCCTCTTTATTTCGGATCTCTTTCAGGTCTCAAAGCTTCTCACTGCCATTGGAATCTCACATTGTAAATTCCATCAGACAGACACCTCCTTTGTGACACTTGGCAACAACAAGGCAGACTCTGAGGTGAGGGCCACCACCCTCCAATAGACTCCTCCACCTGTGGTCCTCAGCCTTGCTAGTCCCCCAACAGACTCTTCCCCACCTGACACTCAACAGGTGTTTACCTTCCTTCACAACCTCTTTTACCCTAATATCACATCTTTAAAACAATGTCTCACTTCCCTCCTTAAACTCACTCCAGAGGACTTACAATGTCTCTCTACCCTCTCTGCTTCCTGTGAAATCTGCCAAAAAACCAATCCCACCTTCAATCTCAGTCTACCTGCTTTTCCTTTACACCCAGAAAGAGGACATCTACCTTGCTCTGATTGGCAGCTGGATTTCACCCATATGCTCCCAAGTCAAGCAGTACAAATTTTTCTTGGTACTTGTAGACACCTTCTTGGGATGGGTTGAGGTTTTTCCTCAAGAAAATGTGCCTCTGTGGTGGCCAACATCCTCATTGAACATATTCTTCCCTGATTCAGCCTCCCTTCCTCACTCCAGTCTGATAATGGTCCTGAATTTGCATGTTTTTTTTTTTTTAAGTTTTTGGTGGACACAACATCTTTGTTTGTATGTGGTGCTGAGGATCGAACCTGGGCCACACGCATGCCAGGCAAGCGTGCTACCGCTTGAGCCACATCCCCAGCCCCATGGTCCTGAATTTGTTTCCCATGTTTCATGGTCCATAGCTAAGGTACTCAACATCTCCTGGCATTTTCTTTTCTTTTCTTTTTTATGTAAAGCAATCACACGTGCCCCTTTTTAAAAAAAATATTTTATTTTTTAGTTTTTTGGTGAGCACAACATCTTTGTTTGTATGTGGTGCTGAGGATCAAACCCGGGCCGCACGCATGCCAGGTGAGCGCGCTAACACTTGAGCCACATCCCCAGCCCTCTCCTGGCATTTTCATATCCCCTATCATCCCCAGTCCTCTGGCAAGGTGGAATTGAAGCCAGACTTAAAGATAGGTAGCTAATGTAGTTAATGTAGTTAGGTAAATATGGAGTAAGGTGAAGATGAATAAGATGAAGGCCATTATTGAGAATGGAATCCAGGAAATCAGAGCAGCACTTGGGGGAATTGAAATGTTAATATCCCCAAGGCCCAGAGCTCATCCCAAGGAAATGTTAATGAATCAGCTCCCAGAAAGTCCTTCCTGCCCAGATTATTTCTTCTGCCCACTGTCCCCCCCCCATCCTTTGGGCCTTCCCACCTACATTCCATCACTGCAAGATAACAGAACAGAGGACAGGTATACGACAGGAATGTGGGAAAGCTGAAAGTAGACTTTAGCTATATAAGAGGGAAGACCTTCCCCTTCCAGGGATTCCACCTCTTGGGTCCCCTTCTTTCTCCAGGAAGAAGTCTTTTCTGCTGTCCTTTAATAAAGCTTCTACTTTCCACTCTAAACTTGCCTCGGCATGCTTCTCTGGTGTTATACTTCAGCATTGGGGAAGCAAGGACAGCGGTAACAGAATGTACCACAACTGGACCTTGAAAAACATTCTCACTAAACTATCCTTTGTTGTTTTTTTTTTTAATATTTATTTATTTTTTTAGTTTTCGGCAGGCACAACATCTTTGTTTGTATGTGGTGCTGAGGATCGAACCCTCGAACCCGGGCTGCACACATGCCAGGCAAGCGCGCTACTGCTTGAGCCACATCCCCAGCCCACTAAACTATCCTTTGAATTACATTTAGATTGGACTAAACTCCTTCCCTTGGCTCTTCTTAGGTTACAAGCCCTCCCAATCAATATCTCCCCTTTTGAGCTTCTATACAGACTATCTTATCTCCCTGCTCAGCTCACCACCCTCTCTGATTCTCCAGTTCCCCTTGCCCCTCATCTTTTCTGGCATACATAATGCTATTCTGGCAAAGCCTAGTTCTGCTTCTTCCCCTCTTCCCACTCTGTGACCAGGTACTTTTTAACTCCCGCCCGCAACAAGCCCCCCTCCTCCTCTCAACTCTCAGCAAAATGAACTGGACCCTATCAGGTCATTCTTACCACTCCTCAGCAGCCCACCTTGAGGGCATCTCATATTGGGTTCACAACTCCCATTTAAAATGTTTTTCTCTGCCCTTTTATACAATGAGAATCATAGGCCCTCTCAAGCTGTGTGTCTCCAAGGCCAGAACCCCCAGTCTTCCTTTGGTCTCTGAGGACATGAGGACACTGCAGAACCATGAGTACCATCCTTCCCTTTTTCACTTCTGCCCTCCTCCCTTATTCTGTACTCACCTCCCACGGGTACCATTATCTGGAATTACCATTCCAATTTCTAGGAGACTTACAGCAACTTGCTCAAACCATAATAACTATACAATCCCACCTTGATTCTTTAGCTGTTGTGGTTCTGCAGAATGAAGGGGTCTTGATCTTTTAACAGCCCTGAAAAAGGCGGAATGCTATTTTTATGTCAATCAACATGGAATAGTAAAGGACAAGATAAAACAACTCCAACAGGACCTTGAACACCACCGGAAACAACAGCTTTCCTCTACTGAAGGATGGCAGCTAAGGACCCCCCTTCTTCCTTTCCTGACCCCTCTCTTTGCCATAGGCCTTCTGTTAATTCTCCCCCCCTGCATCATTAAATTGGTTCAAGACCAGATCCAAAAAAAAATCTCTAATCAAACTATAAACCAGCTTTTGTACATGAATACCAATCCCCTACCCAAAATTGGGGCACCAGGGACAAGCATTCCACCACCACTCAACCTCTGTCATTATTCCAATGATGTCCAGTGCCCTTAATGAGGGATTCAAACTCCACCCCTTCCCAGCAGGAAGCAGTTATAGAAGATTGACCTGAGTCCCTATTCCCTAAGGGGCCCAACAGAAACAAAAATGGGGGGAATATAATAAGGTCCATGCTTAACATCTGGATGGCCATTTGAAGGAAAAAGTTTCTTTTTCCCACCCAAGGGTGTTTCTGAGAAAGGCCTACCACTTCCCTAAGCCCCCCTCACACACACACACACAAATACTTAGGGCTGGGCATGGTGGCACATGCCTGAAATCCCAGTGGCTTGGGAGGCTGAGACAGGAGCACTGTGATTTCAAAGTCAGCCTCAGCAAAAGTGAGGTACTAAGCAACTCAGTGAGACCTTATGTTCAAATAAAACCAAATAGGGCTGAGGATATAGCTCCAGTGGTTCAGTGTCCCTGAGTTCAATCCCTGGTACCAAAAAAAAAAAAAAAAAAAAAGAATAATTATTAAATACCTAGGAATAAGGGGAAAGCTTTCAGTCTTCCATTGAATATGAAGTTGGGCTGTGAGTTTTTCATATTTTGCCTTTACTATGTTGAGGTAATTCCTTTCTATTTCTAGTTTATATGCTGTTTTTATTAATAAAGGGCATTGAATTTTGTCAAATTCTTACATTTTTTTTGGTATGACAATAATGTAGCCAAACTGGCTCTCTTCTAGTTACAATTTGCATGCAGTTTTTCCATCATTTTACTTTTAACCTTTCAGTATCCTTATATCTGCATCTCTTGTAGTCTGCATATAGATGAACTCCTTTTTTGTTGTAGTTTTTGTTGTACCAGGAATTGATTGTGCATGCTAAGTGTGCACTCTATCACTGAGCTACAGTCCCAGCCCAGATCAACTTTTTTAAGCATCTGCCAATCTGTTTTTCAAATCAGAGAGTTTAGTCCACTTGCATTTAATGTTATTAATAATAAAGGATTTACTTCTACCATTCCATTATGTCTTCTATATATCTACGTATGTATATACATATATATTTTTTTTCTTCTTCTTCTTCTTTTTTTTTTTTTTGGTACCAAGGATTAAACCTAGCACTAGCCACATCCCTAGCCCATTTTATGTTTTCTTTGCTTTTCTTTCTTTTTTTGGTACCAGGGATCGAACTCAGGGTTACTTGACTCCTGAGCCACATCCCTAGCCCTATTTTGTGTTTTTTTGTTTTGTTTTGTTTTGTTTTTGTTTTTGTTTTTTAGAGACAGGGTCTCACTGAGTTGTTAGCACTTCACTGTTGCTGAAGCTGGCTTTGAACTCATGATCCTCCCGCCTCAGCCTCTCAAGCAGCTGGGATTACAGGTGTGCCCCTGTCCAGCTTCTCCTCCTTTATTCTTGAAGGATTGGTTTGCTAGGTAATAGAATTATTGGTTGACATTTTTTTTCACCAGAATTTTAGATATGTCACACTAACACTTATTGTCCTCCATGGTTTCTGAGAAATCAACTATTATTAGTCTTATTTAGAATCCCTGCGCATAACAAATAGCTTCCCTCTAGCTGCTTTAAAAATTCTTTGTCTTGAGTAACTTAGCAACAGCCTTGGCTAAGTAACTTAGCAAGGTCCTAGGCATAACTTAACTTGGCCTCAGTTACTTAGCAATATCCTAGGCAACTTAGTGAGACCCTAGGTTGGTCCTCAGCACCACATAAATAAATAGAAGAAAGCTATTGTGTCCAACTACAATAAAAAAAAATATTTAAAAAAGATCCTTTGATAAGGTCTCTGGCCTTGAGCAGAAGCTTCACAGAAGTGTCTACATTTCTAAGATAAGTTACCAGTTGGGCTCCGTAATAGCTGGAAGGGGGAGGAAAAAAAGGGGAGAAGAAGCTCTCCCTTCTCAGATGTTGTCCTTGAAGAGTTAACTTGCCCGAAACAGTGAGAGAAAAAGCTGCTTTTATGTGAACTTCTGCAGACTGTGCACTTCTGAGCCCCTCCCCTCACACACTGGGCATAAAGTTCTGAAACTACCTGAATTTGGGATTCAGTGGATTGTTGATTACAGCAAAAACTGTATCTTCTGAACCTGGCTGCAGCCAAATAAAACTGTTTCCTGCTATCTTCAGGGACTTGTCTCATCTGTCCTCTACAATCTAGACTTGAGTTCCTAAAAAGTTTGTTCAGGCAGTTTCTGAAAACTCAAATACCTGATTTTTTGTTTATTTGTGGGTTTTTTTGGGGGGCAGCGGGAGGGGGAGTTGAGGGGGACTGAACTCAAAGGCACTCAATCACTGAGCCACATCCCCAGTCCCATTTTGTATTTTATTTAGAGACAAGGTCTCATGGAGTTGCTTAGCGCCTCACTTTTGATGAGACTGCCTTTCAACTTGCAATCCTTCTGCCTCCACCTCCCGAGACACTGGGATTACAGGCACATGCCGCTGCACCCAGCTCAATTCTTGTTTCTGTGAAGGGATGAATCCATGAAGCTTCCTAGTCCACTCTCTTCTGTGACATTATATCATTCTTGTATATTATTTTTATAAATACTTTATCACTCAAAATGAAGAACTTGATGTTATTTGAATTGTATCAACTTCAACAATTTGAGGTAAAGTGCTTTTCTGGACTGAGAATTCCTAATATCAAGGTCTGATTTCATTGTAACAGTTTCTCTTTGAATTTATATCCCTCTTCCTACAGTTTACCATAATTAGCAAGAAGAACCCAGAATGTACCTTCAACATTTTGCTTAGAAATGGACAAATTCTGTTTTCCACCCTACTGTGGGATACAATTCCACACTAAACTTTCTGCAACTCCAGCTTCCAATAACATGTTTTTCATTTCTTTCTAAGCTCTCACCAGCAACATCCTTAACATTCAGATTTCTTCTAATGGTTCATTGAAGCCAAAATTGGCCTTTTCTGTTATTCTTCTAGCCTCTGCCAACTGCCCAATTCCAAAGCCAATTCTACATTTTTGGATTTTTTTTTTTTTTTGTACCAGGGATGGAACCCAGAGACACTTAACCACTGAGCAAGATCCTAGGCCTTTTTATATTTTATTCAGAGATAAGGACTTGCAAAATTGCTGAGCCTGGCATTGAACTCACAATCCAACTGCCTCAGCCTCCTGAGCTGCTAGTATTACAGACCTGCACCACTGAACCTGGCATGTTTTTGGAATTTGTTACAGCAGTATCTCATTCTCTAATCTCTTATCACTTTTCTTTTCCTACAATAACATATTACCCTTGGGTTGGGGGGTGCAGCTCAATGTTTGAGCACTTGCCTAGCATGCACAAGGTCCTGGATTCAATCCCTAACAATATAAACCCACAAATTAACACAACCTTAGTGGCTTAGAATAATAAAAATTTTTATCATACCACAGTTCTGTAGGCCAGAAGTTCAATATGGGTTTCATTGGGCTAAAATCAACACATTAGCAGGGATGCAATCCTTTCTGGAGGTGGTTGGGGAGAATTTGCTCATTAAGGTTGTTGGCAGAATTCAATTCCTAGTGGTTGTAGGAGAACTTAGTTTCCTTTTTTTTTTTTTTTTTTGCTATCACTTGAGGGTCATTTCTTGCTTGTAGAGACCACCTGAATTCCTTGGATCCTTGGCCAGCTGTGGAGGATCACATCCCTTTCATAATTTGAGTCTGACCAACTTCTGCCCTCCTCTTTCGCTTTTTCAGGCTCATGTGATTACATTGGAACCACCAAGATAATCCATAATAATCTCACTAAAGTCCTTTTCCATAACTTCATCTGCAAAGTACTATAATATATCCAGAGATTCCAGGGATTAGGATATGGACATCACAGAGGGGCCATCATTCTGCCCATGTTACCAATTTTTGTTCCTCTTCAGACCCCTCCTTCCTGCTTTCCAGAGCACCTTCTTTCCCTTGAACTCTTGATCACTTTAAATCTCCTTTAACAAGTCAAGTTCTATCTCCCCACTAGGCACTTGTACATGCTTGTCCTTCTCAGTGGAGCTCTCTTCTCTTCTTCTGGTCATTCTACTCATCCTTCAGGTCCCAGCAGTCAGCCTCTACACCACCCCAGCTGAGCAGCATACCTTGCTTCAGAATAATTGCCTTTTCATGTCTATTTCACCAGCACTAGACCTCTATTTGCAAGAAGGTAAGGGAGGAACCAGGTCTGCTATGCACATTAGTATATACATCCACGATAGAGGGTCAGCAAATAGGAGGTGCTCATTAAACCTTGTAGAGTGCCAAAGTGGATCTCACAACAGGCAGATGAAACTTGGCCTTCAACATCTTACTTTCAGCCTTGAGAAGGGCCCCAGTAGTGTGTCTGGGGGGCAAATATTTTTAGAAAACTGGCAAAATTAAGATAATCTAATTGCATTAATTCAGGACCTCTGTCCTTTCTGCTTAGACATGTCTCCAGTGTCAAGTGTGTGGGGTGGGGAATATCAGACAGACTATGGCATTTGGGAATCTATCCAAGGGGAAGATGGGTTAGGAATTATTCCAGGTTGGGTTCCCTGGAAAGCTAGCTCTAAGAGGAAGATTAGAGTCCAAGCTACTTACCAGAGAAATCAATTGGGATCAGTACTTGAGGAAGGAATAGGGTTGGGCAGAGGAAGAAAGCTAGCTGGGAGAGGCTCTCCATGGCTGAGGCAGACTTGTCTTCTGGTTGATTTCCCAATGTCTGGCAACAGCCAGCCTATTTTGAAGGGGACTTAAGTGACATATCTCTGTCTACCATAAGGAAACACTTGGTTTGAGTTAGCAGGGACATATTTATGTGAATTGTTCTACTCCTACGTAAAGTTAGCTTATTATTCCTCTTCTGGAATGTAGCCTGGAGGAACTCCTACGGGGTGAGAACTCCTGACAGGACAGAAGTACAAAGTCTTATTGCATTAAGAACGTGCCCCATAGCACCCAGCACTAGAAAAATCAGGGAGGGAAAACAAGGTTTGAAATACGTACAGGTGGAAGTTCACCTATGGGAAATTCTTCCAAATCTTACAGTTCCTGTATGAAAAATGGATGTTTCCAAATTTGGCAGCAATACTTACACCATTGGTAATAGCTTAGGAAGTAAAATAACTTTCCTAAGCTATCAATAATTAAAACTCAAACTTCAATCAACTATGTTAGAAGGAAGACTGAATTATCTTTCCCTTTTATATTAAAAAATTTCTCCCCAGGAATTACAAAATCCTTATTGTTTATAGAAGCCATCAATGTACGAAGCCAGAAAATGGAGGGAGAAATTATAGGAATGTGTCATATAATAATATGTATCACAAAAGATATATTTACGGATCACTATTGTAATATTTATCAACCTAAAACCATTTGGCTGGGGAGAGAGTACCAGGGATTAAACTCAGGGGCACTCAACCACTAAGCCACATCCCTGGCCCTATTTTGTATTTTATTTAGAGACAGGATCTCACTGAGTTGCTCAGTGCCTCACTTTGGCTGAGGCTGGTTTTGAATTTGCAATCCTCCTGCCTCAGCCTCCCGAGCTGCTGGAATTACAGGCGTGTGCCACCATGCCCAGTCTAAAACCATTTTTAATGATTTATTTATTTATTTTTTCAATGCTGGTGATTGAACCCAGGGTCTCATGCACATGCTCTACTACTGAGTTAAATCCCCAGCATTTTTCATTTGTTTCTAGTGTTCAATTTTGTTGTTGTTCCTAATGTTCAATTTGCAATAACATATTCTTTTTCTAAAACAGAGACCCCCAAAATGCATGTGTCTCAGGCCCAACTCCACCTGGATCACCTTTGATAGGTGGGAAAAGGAGTCTCTTTGGGGAGGTCCGACCCTCATTCCTCTTCTAGGGGTCTTGGAGCAAGGGCACTCAGGTATCAGAGCATGTTTGAGGTGGCCACAAAAACTGCCTACTTGGCTCCAGTTTGGTATTATCGGACCCAAGCTGGGGAGGAGGAGAGTGGGGAGCCAAACAGGTGCCAAGGATCTGGAGAGTGGCTGTTATAGGAGACTCAGCAGTGACCCCCTTGGAGTAGGGCCTTGCAAGTCCAGGGAAGAAGGAAATCAAAGCCAGTTGCTTTCAGGTGGCAAGATTAAAAAGTCACGAGGACATCTCCCCTACTGATCTCCTGAGGTGGTGATAAAGGTGGAAGAAGTAAAGGAGTGGGTGCCCCCTAGTGACTGGGGTCTCAGGGTTCTCAGTTCCTATTAGAAACCATTGGAATCTGGTTCTAGCCTCCTCACTACCCTCCTCCTACTCTTCTCAGCTGACCAGGCCTTTTCTCCGTACCCCATGTGCACTGGGAAAGCCTGGACCCTTCCTTAGCACTTTATGCTCTCCACCACTGATCACTACCCATCCTGACAACAAGCATGGAATACCAAACACAGCATATGGCCTTTACTCAGACTGAGATCTCCACTGGGAGTAACTTTCCCCATACCCACTATTCCACAGGCACTTTGTCAGTTCCTGGACTCCACAGACCTGCTGGTTCTAAGAGTAAAAAGGGGCCACAGAGAGGCCCAGAGAGAACATTTGCATAGGCTTGAGTCCCAGCCAGGGAACTCAGGACTATCGTCACCCTGGCTGGCCAGCAGGCAGAGAGAAATGTGCTGGATCACCCACACTAGGTGGGAGTCCCCTTTATTTGAATTCGCTTTTGGGTAGCTAGACGCTGCAGGTGGCCCTCAATATGGATCAGGAGGGCATCCAGCATGTGAAGGACCCCAAGGAGTAGGGCACGATCTGAAATTGGAGTTCGCCGTTTCCAAGGTCCGTAGCAACTAGTGGTCACCTGTGGGTGCTGAGAATAGGAGTCCAAGTCTTACTCCAAGAGGTAGGAGTGAGTGGAGAGAGGGAAGGGGGCATAGCAAGTGGCAGCAAAGAGAAGGGTGTAGGGTTACACATTTGTGCCCAAAGGAGATGGGAGAGGTGACTTAGGGTGATGGATCCCTGAGGGTCTCCTATAGGCTAGCATGTTCATGGGACCCATGGGGGCTGGATGAGAAATGGATGTACTAAAGGAGGACAAATTGGGCAGGGTACTGACCATGGGGAATAGTCAGGATGAATGGTTCTAGAAATGCATTTCATGGAGATGTGTGGACGGATGCAGGGAAAATAGGGTGTTGGGTAGGGTGAGGTTGGGCAGGAGGCCCATGAGTCTTTATAAGGCAGGCTTATTAGGGAAGGTTGAGTAGAAGTTATGGGCCCACTGGGCATGAGTGGAGGAAGGAGCTGTCGGGGAGTACTGTGCTCACCTTACCCTTAGTGTCCTGTGAACGCCACCGCTGCAGCATCGCACGGCTGATCACCAGCATCATGGTGGTGGTAATTGTGACCCCAGCCACAGGGTAGATGCGGTTCCCTCCCAGGCCCACCCAACCGTTCGGACAGCCCAAGCTGCTCCTGCAAGAGTCTAGGCTATTTGGCTGGCACCCCCAGGGCTGCAAGTCCAACCCCACCTGATACCAGAGGGGCCGTGACCAGGCATGGGTGGGAGTAGGTATTGCCAACAGTAGTGACAAGAGAAAGTACAGTGCATGCAACATGGCTGTGGCCACTACCAGAAGCCGGAACCTTTGCGCTTGGCAACCACCAAACACCCCTCCCCCAAGAGTAGGCCCAGCTCTAAGGCAGCAGGTTCCAGCAGGGCCTAAGGCCCTTCATGACCAGCCTGGACCACAAATGGGAGGTGGGGGACTGTGTTCGGGGGGCGGGGGGAATGGCAGCTCTGAGGCCTGGCAGGCCCAGGATAGAGGGAACACCTCTTATCCCCTATCTTCCCTGCTTCCATCTCATCTTGACAAAATCTAAACACCATGGCCCCTACAGCCCTCTGTTCTTCATCAGAGATAGCACTCCCAGGCCAATCAAGCTGTATATGACTGAGCTGCTCACTGTCCCTGCCCCCACCCAGCCCAGCTCCACCATCCATACTGCCTGAGCTGCAAAAATGTGGCTCCCAGGCTGGGGTTGTAGCTCAGTGATAGAGTGCTTGCCTAGCATGAGTGAGGAACTGGGTTCAAGCCTCAGCGCCACTTATTACAAAAAAATTTTTTTTTCATGTGGCTCCTGTCAGTAAAAAAGTCTGAAGGTTCACACTAGCCTTTAAGATCTCCCTCCCATTCATTTGGCTGTACCTGCCTCATGTACACATCCCTGAACAAATCTGCTATTCCCTATGTCAGAAGCAATTCGTCTCTTAGAAAGTCACCTTCTCATGGCTAGAGTTCAACTGTTACCTGCTCCCTAAGCCTCCCTCCCATGACCATCTTGGGTAACACAGCCCCTTCTAATGTTGACCCTGCATTGTTTTCTTCAAAGCACTTCTAAGTACCTTCAATTTCATATTTGAGGTCCAGACTCCTACTCCAGCATTTAAGTCTCATTCAACCAATATTTACAGAGTGCCAGTTCCTGGTACCAGAATGCAGTATGATGGAGCCGACAAAGAGCTTTGATTTCCTGGACTGTGGTGAGGTTCTGGAGGGAGGACAGACAGTTTGTAAATACAGTGCCAGGCACTGACATAGGCCATGATAAAAATAGGCCTGGGCAAGGGTGCCTGGGTGATTTGGAGGGCAGGGCAGTCTCTGTGGTCAGTAACTTGATGAATGGCAAAGTTCATGCTTTGAGCAGGTGATTCAAGTCCTGAACTCGTCTAAGCATTTCCCCACATTTGCTCATTTAATACTTACTGAGTAGTCTATGAGGTGAGTACTATCGCCACTCCACTCATCAATCAGTAGCACACCCGAGCCCAGAAAGATTCTGGTGCCCCCATAGACACCATAGACACTCTTGACAATTTACTGTGTCAAAACCCCCTTGCCTGCTGGGCCATATGCCCTGATGTTGGCTTTTTTTTTTTTTTTAGTTGTAGACCGACACAATACCTTTATTTATTTTTTTGTGGTGCTGAGGATTGAACCCAGTGCCTCACATGTTCTAGGCAAGTGCTCTTACCACTGAGCTATAATCCCAGCCCCTGATGTTGGCATTTACTGGGAGAAATCAATAAATGCTTCTTGGCTGACAGTGCTCTGCCAAGTCCAATGATCTAATTATATAAACAAGCAATCAATCACACTTATTTAAAAATACACATCAGCAGCGTTGGTAAGCAACTGATCTTCCTTGACTAGGTGTTCAGGGGTTCACTCTGTACCACCCAACTATTTTCCAGCCAGAAGCTAAATTCTACCTGTGTGTAGTTGGGGAGAAACTTGAGCCTGGGATGTCCTCACATTGGGCCTGGCCCCATAGCTCTCCTACTCTGTACACTTTCTGCCTGACCTTCCCCTCCTCTAATCCCCATCCCTGGCTTCTGACCTCAATCTCTACCCTGGGGCATAAAAAGGTCAGAAGCCAGAATTGTCAACCATCCAACTCCCCAGTCAAGCCCCCACCATGCCATGGCAAAGCCTAGAGCTGGTTAAACAAATTTTTATTCCTTAGACTGAAAATAGACATTGGCTCCCTCCCCAAGCCTGGCCAAGGCCAGCCAGACCACAGTACCCCTCTTCCAGGCCTATAACCTGAATCTGGATTCCTAAAATCTCTATCCCTGAGTTGTATGTATGTATGCACCAAGGGGCTCCTGAGTGGCACATGCGCAGTGTGAGGGTCTTCTTGAGGGTCCTCCATCACAACCTCCAGAGGTGAGCAATCTTGGGCAGGGTAATAACACAGTCAGAGTTTGGTGGCCTGGATAGACAGAGGAGGGGAGGTTCTAGTCAGTCTCCAAAAAACACATAACAAACCACTTCTCCAGGACAGCAACCCCTGTTCCCAGGAGCAGCTTAATCCAAAGACAACTGGAGAAGGAAATGGGTCCACTGAGGGCAGAGCTAGGTCAATAGATGGACTTCCTGGAGTTAGGGTCAGGTTGGGGACAAGCAACAGATTAATAAAAAACAGCCTAGTGGGCCAGAAACAAGCTTACCAAAACAGGGCTGATGGGGCCAGACTTTGAGTGTTGGAGGGCAAAGGTCACAGCATCATGAACAGAGACAAAGAGATGCCGTTTTGTTATAGATGCATCAAAGAACTGCCCAGCCTCCAACTGGGTGACCACAGGACCTGTAAGCAAGGAATAGGTCTCCTCTGACTCTCAGGACATTCCAGCCCCAGATACCTTTATAGTGTTCTGATGTCTGCCACACTATCTTCCACCCCTGAGGCTAGAGCTAGACACCCAGTCACTCCCAACACTTGACTCCTTCCTCCCAGGGCACCTTTGATCTCCAGTTTCAGAAACTTTTTCCTTGTGATTCCTGGCAAACCTCTCAGCAAAGAGTCCCACCCTCTTCCTGGACCATCCTGTTATCCCCAAGCAACGCACTGTGGCAGGCTGCAATGTACACATCCACCTCAATCTCCCGGAAGTCACGGAAAATCTGCAGCAACAAAAGGGACTGGACTCAAGGGAGGCTCAGGGATTCAGAGGGAACACTTGGGCAAGCTTAGGGGAACAATTTTTTGATGTTCAGCTTGCAAGGTTTGGGGGCATCACCATGCTCAGAGGGATCTCAGCAAAAGTTATGGGGTTTATGTGGAAGCCTGAGGGGCCATGGCCTGCCTACAGCCCCTTACATTCTTTAGGTTCTTGATGCACACAGTGTCTACAAAGGAGAGGGCACCCAGGTCCAGGATGAGGCTATGAAAGTCCGGCTGAGGCAGACCCAGGGCTTTCAGTGTAGGCACAGCTATAGCCTTGGCATCTTCTTGACCACTAGCCACAATCTCTTCCAGCTCATTCTCTGGCCTTGCCTGCAGGGGAACCAGACATGTGGTAGGACAGCCCATCAGGAAGTGAAAGCAGGGAACATACAAAGCACCTTAGGGACACATGGGATGAGACACAGGAGTGTGCATATAAATACCCACATATAGAGGGACATACAGGGAACACATGATGACACAGACATGGGGGAGTCATGTGTGTACATAAGACAGGCAGTATAGATACATGGGGACATACAGGAGAGCATGCCCAGATATTCACACACAGCTGTTACCTCCTGGGCCCAGGCTTAAAAGGGACACAAGAAGGGAGGATGCTGGGAAACTATATTCCACCATCAGCCAGCCCAGGTGGAGTGGGTAGGGGTACAAGGACCAGAAGAGACACATGCATTCATGTGCACACACTCACACATAGACACCTTGGCAGCCTGTTCTGTTTGAGTCTCTAATTGAGTGTGGCATCTCTATGTTCCCAAGACTTTTCCCATATATTCAAGCCCTTCCCTCCCTTCATGAGCAGACTCTGGGATCTATAAATCCAAGGTCTTCATCTAGGCCTGAGATTATAGATAAGAGAACAAGCAGAATTCTGTTTCACCATAGGTCTCTCCAGAGTATCAGAGCCATCACCCTATTTCCCCAGACATTGGTGCCTTCTCAAACCCAATTTGGTTGGGGTCCATGACTTTTCTCAGGAGATGTGTAGACACCCTCATCTCTACAGCTCATGGCTGACCTCTCCTCTTCCACCTCTAGCCTCACCTTGGTCTTAGAGCTCTCCACATCATTGCTCTTGATGTCTCCAAGATTGGTATTGACATTGATGGAAACTGAGTTGTCCTGGGAAGAAACAGCCTACACAGGGGAAGAGTGGAGACAGGAAAGAGTTATTCCCGCTGTCATATGACAACATGTCAGGTAGGTAGGTCTGATGTAGATCCCAAGCTCTGGAAGCTGTGGGATCTGGGGCAGCCAAGCCACAGGGCTCTGACCAATTCTGAGAACAGCCATAAAAATGGAAGAGGACTATGATGATTCATACTGTCACCAGTATAGGGACAACAAAAGACCACCAAGAGCCCTGCCAGGGAGTGAAACAGGGAGGCTGGGAGACAGGCTGAGGGGGGAACACTGGGGCAGGGGCAGAGTTCAATAGTGAGACAAGTTGGCTGGGGTCAACAGCAGACCACGGGCAGAGGCCAGCCCAGGGCAGGGCCAGGAGTCAACCACTGGAAGGGGCCCTGCCTGTTCCTGGGGTGACTTGTGTTTCTGTAGGCGCTTCAGCTTCATCTCCTGCTTCTTGAGCAGTTTCTTCTTCCGAGAGATGAGGTGATCAACATCCACACCACACTAGAGGTGAATGTGAAAGAGGAGGATGAGGCACTCTGGGAAGGCAAGGGGCCCTCAATCAGTCCCCAAGAGACCTCAGTCTTACCTTCTGCTTCAGTGTGTCACTGTAGAGCTCAGCGTTGGCAAAGTATATGGTGGCTGAGGAGCGGAAGATCTTCACACCTGGGACCTCCCTGGCCTGGGGATGGGACAGAGTTATAGGAGAGCCAAGTCCTCTCCCTCCATTGTATCCTGTTCTGTCTTTCCTCCCCAAGAGCACCCAGTGCCTGGCACCTCCCACCCTCTGTTCCCAGCCTTTGGCTTACTCAGAGGTGGACTCCCCATCCTACTACTTCACTCCTGCCTCAGGTCCTCTCCCCATCACCTCTCCTGCTCTTTGCCACTACCCAGATTAGATTTTGGTGGTGGCTAGGCCTCCTCTTAAGATCTCCAACCCCTGTTTTTTTTTTTTTCCCTGCATGTAGACATAAAGATTCTTCTAAGCTGTCACCCCAATCTCAGTTCCCATCCCATTCACAACACAGCAAGATCTTTACTAGGCATTTAGGCCTGTGCCTCATGGTGCTTCCTCTCCATCCAGCTGAGCTACTCCCCTCATGTCCTCTCCCATACCTTAGATCCCTTGGTCCCATCCTTTACTCTGTCTAATCACACTGTGCTCATGCTTTCAGTCTCTATGTCAGTGGGAAGGGACTTTTTTTTTTTTTAACATTTACTATTTGTAGTTGGACACAATAACTTTATTTATTTATTTTTATGTGGTGCCGAGGATAGAACCCAGGGCCTTGCACGTGCGAGGCGAGCACTCTACTGCTAAGCCATAACCCAAGAAGGGGCTTATTTTATTCCAGATCCCTATCCCCTGTGCCTGCCCCACAGCCTTTTTTCCATCATTTGGCTTAAGACTTCCCAGGAGGTAAATGATTAGAGACTTAGTAGCCGCACTGATGAGATCAGGAAACAGCCTATGTCCTAGGACCCTGATCCTCTATATTCCCGACCCAGGATGGCTCTAAGACTGACCCCTCACTAGACCTCCAGACCTACCTCTCCTTCTGTCCCTTCTTAGCCCCTCCCCCTGAGTGGGGGTTATAGACCCAGACTCCTCACTAAAAATTCCAGAGACCAAACCCAAAGTACTCTCAGCCCACTGTGTCCTTGCCAGTGTAAAAGAGATTGACATGGGTTTGCTCTGCCTCTGTTCCACCCAACTCATGCTGCCCTCCTACTCAGCCCCTGCCACTCACATCTGAGTACTCTGCCACGTCTCTGTAAATATCCGTGTCTGACACCTGCCCCAGGACAGAGTAGTGAGGTCTGTGGAAGTGAAAGTGAGTATAAGAGGAGGAGGAGAAGGGAGACATGAGGGCACACTGAGGAGCCTGTGGTTCCCCCTTCCCCAGAGACATGAGGAAACCTAGGGGGGAGCCAGTGTTCCCTTTCCAGCTGGAATGAGGGAAGGACTAATAAGGTTGACTCACAGCTGTGTTCGGACCACTACAAGAAGCAGGGAGAAGGCTAATGCAACTGCCAGGCCAAGGTCCAGGTTTAGCAGGATGGTGGCCACAAAGGTCACCAGCCAGATGAGCTGAGAACAGAGGGGCAGGAGTTAAAGAGTATAGAGGGGCCACTGGGGCTAAAGGCCCCAATCCCAGCTCTGGGCCCCCAGGTGTCTTACCAGGTCTACACGATTTTTCTTCCACAGGGAGCATATGTCAGCAAACTGCATCAACATGCCCTTTAGGTTCACAATAATGGTGGCTGCCAAAACTGCCTGGGGTGGAAGGAGTATCACCAGGGCTGCTTATAGGTGCCTAGATATTGACCTCAACCATGTAGGCATGATCTAGACTGACCCCAAGAACCTGGTCAGAACCCCAACCAACAGCAATGACCACCCACCCCAACTCTAACAATTTGGATTTGACTGAAAAATTCTAAACCCTGACCCTTGAGGCCAAATCTCACCCTATAGATCTCAGCCTTAAAAATCCAGGGCATGATCTTATATTCTTGCCCCTTACTTGGGTATAGACTAAACTGAGACCCTGGCCTTACCAAAGCCCTGAAAACTGGTTGGGTAGGGCAGTGGCTCACCCTAGGTAGGTCTTGGAAGAGTTCTCCGAGTTTGAGAATGATGAGGAGGATAAAAAGAGAAGAGACAGCTCCGGCAACCTATGGGATAGGGGCGATGAGCAGGTGGGGGCAAGCAGGGGTAAATCACCCTGGAAAAGAAATGTGCACCCTCACTCCCACATCCAAAACCCACCTGTGTGTTGCCCCCAGTGCTTTCTTGTACCAGACTCCGGGACATAGAGCAACTCACAGGAAAGCATTGGAAGATACCCCCAATGAGGTTACTGAGGCCAAGGGCCACCAGCTCCTGTTGGGGGAACATGGGTGTGAGGAGACTTGCCGGAGGTGCCTGGTCACTGCTCCACTATTTAGCTGATGCATCTTCAACCCCCATCCCCAGTTAAGGGCCTTCAAAGACTTGGCTGCTGTCCCACACATCTTTTTTCCCCACTCTTAGTCCCACACAAGTCCTATCTGATCCTCCCTACCCACAGCTGCTGGGGACTCTGTACATACACCTGGAGGTCCCCTATGTGTCCCTCATTACTCAGACCTGGTTGCTGTCCACACGGTAGCCATGTCTCAAGGCAAAGATCTTTCCCAGTGAGATGGCAATGGCAAACCCAACCACAGCGATGGCGAAGGCATTTCCCACAAGCTTTACAAACAGCTGGGGGTTGGGAGCTTCTGGGGATACCAGTCTGAAAGAGGCATCTGTGAAGTCAAAGAAAGGTTCTTTCCCTGGCTACCCAGTCCTTCCTGCCCTGATAGGGGGCCAGAACTTACCCTGCAGGGATGTTGCCCACAACATCCACCCCAAATCTCTGCTTCAGGCCTACACCATAGGAAATGCCTGTAGCCCCAATGAGCTGTGGGGAGAGAACAGAATCAGGGGAAAAAGGTACAGGTATTATTTTCTGGGAGAAGGATAAACCCCTTTGGGAGAGAGGGGACACTGAAGCAAAATTTTCTGAGGGAAGGGTGAGATTCTGTCAGGGGTGGGGAGAAGCCAATGGCAGATTTTTGCTACAGTACTCAAGAAGCTTCACAAGGGCCACTTCTACCAGCTTCTACCTCCCTATCTGGAGGTTCCCCATACCCCCATACCTGGGATCTATCCTCACTTGCCTTTTTCCCCTGCCCTTCAACACCCAAACCACAAGCAATTCCCCCGTAAACCCGAACCGTGAGCAATTCCCCAGGTATCGGCAGGGGCAGATACCGCTGCAGCTTGTCATTCAACAGCTTCACCATCACAAGCACCACCCCGGCCACAAGTGCAGTGATCACGGTGCCGATGACACTCTGGGGCAGCTTCCAGCAGACCTCCAGCACTATCTGAGGAGAGGTGGGGTCACAGCCAGCACTCAAGTTCATGGGGCACATCTATTCACCCATCCCACCCTTACTCACATAGATGAGGGAGAGTGGCCCCGAGTGGCTACTCAGCTGGAGGCCAAACACATACTTGAGTTGTGAGACAAAGACCTGCACAGATGCAGCTGTGGTATAGCTGCGGACCAGAGGCTCTGACAGGTAGGTGACCACAAAGCCAAAGTGCACCAGGCCCAGCCCCACCTGTGGGATAACAGAGAAGAGTCAGGGGAGGCAGGAGTCCTAGGGGTGGTCCAGGGCAGATGGAATCAGAATCAGAGGGGATAGTGAACAGAGGGGACAAAAATAGGATGGCAATAATCAGAGAATCTGGGTGCTGGGGAAACACACTTCTGAATGTTTCACACCTGGAAGAGTCCAACCAGAACACTGAGTGTGGAGGCCAACTGCACACGGGTGACATCTCTGGCTGTCTCATTGACTGTGGAGTTTGAGTCCAGCAGGAAGTTCTCATCTGGGGCTAGGGATTCTGTCACACTGCCCACCATCACAGACATGACAGCAAAGGTCCCTAAAGGGGCAGAGCAGGGCTGGTCTGAAGGGAAAAGAACACTGTCCTCCCCTGGAGCCTTGGTCTTGACAGTGAGGCCAAGATAGATCTAGTTCTGGACAAATATCCTTAGACCATGGCTATACAAATGGCAGCAGGTCAGGAGGGAACCCTGAGGCTCATGGGTTCTTAAGGGTACTAGAAATGCTACCCTACATTATATACCTTGTACCATTTATGTCCATTGGCCTAGAGACAGAGACATTCCATGAATTGGGGAAGAGGAAATAACCTGCCTTGGCCTCTTAAATTCCCTCATTCACTTACATCCTCCTGGAGTCAGGGCTTTGAAGTACCCTGAATCTGTGCTCCCACAGTCAGTGACCTAGTCCTGCCTGGGGATGACAAATGGGCCAGCCTCCTAGCAACCCAGCAACCATTCTACTCTTTCCCTAAATTTCCCTGCCCTGTTCAGCCCTCCCTCATCCTGTTCTCCATGGGGGATATAGGCATCCTCCCAAAAGTCTAGGCCTGACTCTACTTACCCACGGAGATATGCCGGGAAGTACCAAACAAGAAGTAGATGAAGACTGGGTAGAAGGAGCTATAGAGGCCAAACACAGGAGGCAATCCAGCCAGGAGGGCATAGGCTAAGCCTGGGGGAAAAATGGTAGCAAAGCAGGCTTGAGATGAGGATCCAAAAGGTTGGAAGAATCCCAGCATGGTTAGAGGCCATGTGTCCAGGTATGGTATATCACAGATCACAGGGACTCTAGGTCAGGGCCTTGAATGTGGCTCACCCTGGGGAAGCTGCATGATGGCAACACTCAGGCCAGATAACAGGTCACCCAGGAGCCAGTCACGCACAGGATAACGGGGTAACCAGCCCAAGACCGGGAGATGTTGAATCAGAAGGGCACGGGCCCGTGCATGGGAGCACCTGGGGACACGAAGGGTATATATGAGGGACAGGGGCTACCTGGGCCCTGCCAGAGTCCCCAGGCCTTTCTCCCTGGCCTTACTTCAACCATGTTCTCCACTGATAGGTCCTAGGTGTCAAGTCCCAGCGCCCCAGTTCTTCCAGTTGCTCCTGGTTCATCAGTGGCCGGTCCACATGGTAATCTTGCTTCTGCAACTCCATTATCTATGTTGCAGACAGGAGTACCTGTGTATCCCTTATCTGGGGGATGAGATCAGAGATACAGTAAGGATACCCCTTACCCAATCTTCCCTACACATACCTGGGAATAGACAGTCACATACTGATTTTTTCCAGGCCCTAAGATCAAGGTAGATCCAGCCCCAAGTTGGTCCCTGCAGGCCTCATGCCCACACCCAAGCAGGGGCAGTACCTGAACTTTGGCTGGTAGAAACCTCTTTCTGGGCCAAAGTCCCTCATGAAGGGATAACAAGAAGAACACGACCCACACTTCCAGCCTAGGTGTGGCTGCCCAGCCCTGAGTACTGGTCCAGGTCCAGGTCCAGGTCCAGGCTGACTGCTCCTCCTAGCCCCCTCCTCCTAGGCCCTTGCTCTTCCTGAGTCAATCCCTGTGTCCTTATCCAGCTGCCTCACGAACCCAGATCTGGCTGGCCGAGAACACATTTAGGGAAGGGATCCAGCAAATCAGAGATCCAAGTCTTCAAGCAATTCTCTCCCCAAGCCTCAGTCCTCCAGATGAAACTCTTTCCTCTAAGGGAAGGACTGCTTTGCCCCTAGGCCTCTAGCCCCAGAGTGCAATTTGTAGACAAGCTGGGGACTGGGTTGGGGAAGCCAAAGGATGGTTCTCACCTGGGTGGATCTCTGAGGAGAAGGGGATCTTTCTTGAAATTGGAAGTTCTCACCTAGGGAGAGACACTCCCATCTGGAAAGGGAAGCTCTCCCCTGACGTAGGGAAAGTCACCTGGGAATAGAGCTTTCAGGGGGGAAAGCCTTCACCCCCAGGCAAATTCTGATCTGAGGTAAAGTTCTGACTTGGGAGGAATCTTTTATCTGCCTAGATGCTCCTCTCTGAAGTGAAAGACCTTAAAGAATAGGAGATGGAGGTGGGTGGGTGGGAGAGGTAAGTCTTATCTGGGAAATACTCTCACCTAAGGGGTAGGCTCCCCATAGCATGGGAAAAAGCTCTCTCTTGGAAATAACTTCTCAACAGGGTAGGGGTGGTAATGGGGTTCTGGAGCGGGAGGGTCTAGCATAGTAGGAAAGCTTTCACTCATCAGGAGAGTTCTAACCTAGAAGCTCCAACCAGGAGAGGATCCCACCTGAGGGACAGGAACTCACCTAGGGAAAGCCTCTAACCTGGATGTCCCGGTTGGAGGGAGGGAGTACAGCAGGTGCAAGGAAGATCCTCAGAAGGCTCCGCTGTTTCACCGAGATCTTAGAGACCCCTCTCCCCTCCTCCGTAACTCACTCCAGTCTTCTTAAAGGGCTCCCTCCCTCGCAACGCAGGACGCGAGCCTGGAGGGCGGAGCCTTGATCCTTGGCCCCTCCCTCTGGGAGAGTATGGGGCCGTAGAGCTAGAGCTCTCATTCCCAGGTCAGTTATACAGCTGGGCGGACAAGGGCCCCAGCTGATCCACGGGCCCCAGCTGATCCACAGGCCCCAGCCAGAGACTCTCTTGCAGCGATCTTCCGACCTCAACGCGCCCCAGCTAGCACACCTCTTGGGCCGGCGCTCCTCCGCACGCAGCCACCTCCTTGAGGCCCCCCGTTAGCCCTTGGACAGCATTCCAGTGGCTTTACGCTCCGCCCTCAGGGGCTAGGGTCGCACCGGCTCCCACCCCCATCCCTCGCTGCAGAGGGGCAGCCACCTGCGGGAAATCGTCAAAGCGGTAAACCGGTTGGTTGGGAGAAGGAAAAGCCTACTCGGGACTTAGCGGTCCCTCTTAAGAAGCCCAGGCCGGGAGCCCGCGCGGGGGCGACGAGGCTGCCCGCGCCTCTCGGACAAGCAGAATCCGGGCCATGCCCTGCACTCACCCCAAAGCATCAGACAGCCCCAAGGCCCTCAGGCTTCTAAGCCAACAGCTCCAACAAAAGGCCGCTTTCGGACGAAGGTGGCGCCAAGACAGGGTCGAGGTGGGCCTCTAGCTCCCAGGGCCTAATCCTGGGGCAAGTTGGGGAAGGTTTGAACCAATCAGCGTTCTAGGGGCAGGGACCAAAGCACGCTTTCTGAGCGGGGAGAGTCGGGAGAAGAGAAATTTAACCCCTTCTTCACCCCGGGCCTGGATTTTTTCTTGCTCCCCCTTGCGGCTCGCCTAACGGTCTGCCAGAGCCTGATGGGACTGTGGAACATGAACCAAGAACCAGAGCGGGACTGGCAAGGAAGTAAGTACTGGCCAGAACCGCGCCTCCAGGGCCCTGAGTGGATGGAGCTGATCCCGGTGCTTCGCTGGGTAGTATGACCTGATGTGCATGAGGTCTTGTGGGGCCTCTCATATTTCCAGGCTGAGGGCGCCACCCTCAGGCTTTCCCTTGGAGAGCAGGAGGCATGTTTCTGAGACCCACGAAATGTCCCCAAGGCCTCCTCTTCAACTCTAGCTAGTGAGGAGGGCTCTGGACAGGTGCAGGGAGCCCAACCTAGGCATGGTGCCTGGAGTTTCCTCCCTGAGCCTTGGAGGAACTCAACATTCTGGCCAGTTGCAAGTCATGGAAGGTGGGAGGAGTCTGGGATTGTGGCTCAGTGGTAGAGTGCTTGTCTGGCATGTGTGAGGCCCTAGGTTTGATCCTCAGCACTGCATATAAGTAAATAAAATAAAGGTCCATCAATAACTAGAAAAATATTTTTAAAAAGAAAGGCTTGTGGGGATTAGTGCTGTCAATGGGCAGCTGCAAGGGCAGCTCCTAGAAGCTGTTACACTCATGTAACAGTGGTTCACTTTATGCTTTGGATATAGCCCTTGCTGCTCTGCCATTGCAAAAATTTTTAAAATGGACATTTTTTTCTCTCCCTCTTTCCCTTCTCTTGCCTAATCTTTCCCTGTCCCTAATCTCAGAGGAAACAGGATTACCTTTCTTCCCCATCCTAGGCAGATTTATCTGTTCTTGAGTAATCACCCACCATAGAAACAAAGTAATCTGGACTTTGGGGATGGTATCAGAAGATCTCAGAAATGACTAGCTCCTAAATAACAAGTGAATTACAAGTTCAGTAGAGAATGTAGCCTTTGAATCACCTCTATAAAAGACCCCTGTTCCTGTTGGTAGGCAGAATCACAGACTCTGGGAAGGGAGTCCCCTGTGTTTCTCCTTTGCTAGCAAAGCAATAAACCTTCTTTTGGCTTTTTCTCAAAACCGTATCCTCATTGTTGGACTGGATTGGGGCAAAGGACTGCAACACCCAGAGCAAAACAGTAACCAGCTATAGGCATGGTGGCATATGCTTGTATTCCCAGTGGTTTGGGAGGTTGACACAGAAAAATAATGAGTTCAAAGACAGTCTCAACAATGGCAAGGTACTAAGCAACTCCTGTCTCTAAATAAAATACAAAATAGGGCTGGGGAGGTGGCTCAGTGGTTGAGTGCCCCTGAGTTCAATCCCCTGTACCAAAAAAAGGTGGGGGAGCCAGTCTTAGCAATTTAGCAGGGCACTTAGCAATTCAGGGAGACCCTGTCTCTACTAAAATATGTTTTTAAAGGGCTGGGGATGTGGCTCAGTGGTTAAGCACCATTGGGTTCAATTCCCAATACCAAAAAAAAAAAAAAAAAAAGTACTTAGCCAGGGCTGCAGGCCCTGAACACTAAGTAGGTCCTCATGCTTGACCAGGGAAGAGATTTCCTTGGCACCCTACTCCCAGCACTTGTGGTCCATCTCTAGCCCCAATCACAGGTGAAGGGCCAGATTTCAAAGAGAAAGAGATGGGAATCTGGTCCAAATCTCCTATAAAGTGAGCAAAAAACCCAAAAATACCCCTAGATATTCAAACTCAGTCTGAACTGAATCATTCACAGCCACCATCCTACCACCACCACCTCCAACAGAAAGAGGCAACAACTGTTTTATATAGAAGTTTATTCCCAAAACAGAGCTCGGCTTCACGGAACAATTTACACAGACAGGAAAGAGGGCCGCTGGGCTGGAGTCGGGAGACCCCAGAGAGGGGTATCTACAGAACCTAGGACATAGCAAGGATACCCTCTCACCCACAGCATGCCACTCAGCCCTTTGAGGGCTGGGGTCATTTTGGGTAAGAAGAGCTGGGGTCCTGGCTGGTGGGATTTGAAACTAGTCAGTGAAGTAGAATTTTTAATCTCCTTGGAAACTGCCTCCAAGAGCATGCATGGGAGTTGGGTATGGGGAGGTGTCTGCACAGACCCAACCCTATACAACCACTGTTAATAGTGGTAAAAGGATGCCTACTCTCAGACCTTCTGGGTCTGCTGTCAAACTGGGGGCTCAGGATGGACCTTTGGCCTGGGAGAGCTAGGAGTTAGAAAACCCCACAAGATGACCAGGCCCAGGATCTTCACAGGTGGGTCCTCTTAAGCCCCTCTCCCACTTTTCCTACCTTTCACTTGTAAACAAAGGGGGAAAAAATTCTCAACTGTAAACAAAGTGTTAAAGTTCAAAATTTTAAGTTGTAAATGAAAAAAGTTTTTAAAAACCTCACCTGTAAACAAAGTAACAAAATTTTAAAGTCTCTAGTTCTGAACATCAGACAAAGTAACAAAAGTAAAAGTTTTGTGAACAGGGTCCTAACAGTCATTTTTCCCTTTAAAAGGGAATAAAGGAAGGGTGGAACTGAGTCACTTCAGCAGCCCGGTGCCTAGGGCCAGGGAGGATCCTGTAAACATGGGAGGCAGTGGCACCTACATTCTGGGTCTTGAATTCCCTCATATCTGCTCCCTTTGTTCACTCTCCCACCCACCCCTCAGAGGGCAGTGTGGGGGAATCAAATGGCACCACAGACAACTTTTGCTCAGGCAGGGGCAGGGGCAGGTCAGTGACCCCTCTACCCACCCAATACTGGAATGTCTGAGTAGAAGCCTGGGCCCCTCCCCAAGGGAGAAAGGGAAGCCTTGCTCTGTAAACATGACATCTGCTGCTCCACCAGTGCCCACAGCATCAGTCCTAGGTCATAAGGCAGTAAGTGGCAGGGACTCCATGTAATAAACACACACATCCACGGGGAGGGGTGGCATGAGCAAGCCCCCATGAGAGAATCAGAGGACCCCTGTTTCCAAGACCAACCCCCAACCCCAGAAGTTTGGTCGGTGGGGCATTTAAGAGAAAATAAGATCAGTTCTGCACTTTGGGCACTGACAATCCTCAGATCAAACAGGGGGGTGGAGTGGGGTGGGGTCAGGAGGGCATCTGTCCACATGTTGGACAAGTCTACCCCAGTAAGATATGAGAAAAGAACATATGGTTTACTATGGACCCAAATGGGGCCAAACTCTGCATCTCTCTTCCTCTGTTCCCTTCCCTTTACCAGTCCAGTCTCAGACCCCTCGGGGGAGACAGAAAAGCTGAAAAATAACATAAGCATATCTCTCTGGTTACAAAGGTATAAAATGTATAAAAGTCTTCCCTTCAGTCCCCACCTGCCTTGCACTTGTCACACCCATGCTCACTGATGTGCATGGAACCTCCACGCTGCCATAGAGGGAGCTGGGGGGGAGGCTCACAGGATGCTGCCTTAGGATCAGCCCCCCTACTCCTGGATTTTCTCCTGTTGCCCTCAGTTGTTCCTCATATGCACGTCATCCTTCAGGAGTGACCCTCACTTCTGGGAACCCTGTAGAGTTGAACATGGACATCAAAGTTAACTGCTGAGAGGATCCTAAGTCAGGTGCCTCCTAGCTTCCCTACCATATCTGGCCTGCTCCACCTCCCCCATTACTGTTGCCTCTCAGTGTTCAGCCCTTCATGTTCACTTTGGAGTTCTGAGTCCCCCACCCATTCTGAACACCTTAACTCATCGGCAAGGCTTCCTGACTACCTCAGTCTTTTCTCTTAACACTTAGCAAGCACCTGACATGTACAGACATTATGTTAAGCACTTGGCACGTAATATCTCACAAATCTTCACATCTCAAAGAGTTTGATACTATGCACCTTTCTACAGATGAGGAAACTGAGGCTCACAGAGGCTTGTACCCTGCACAAGGTCACACAGCTAGTAAGATAAGAGAACTCAAACTCACACCTGTATGATTCTAGAGCCTAAGCCCCTACTCAGTTTCCCAGCCCTCCTCTTACTCAGCCAAAGCCCAAGGCCACACTGTAGGGGGACCCAGGTGGTAAGTCTGCTCCCTTTCATCCTCACCCTTTAGTATCCCTCTAGAACCCTGGGCCCTCCAACCCCCCTGCCTCTCCCTTTTTCCTTTGTCTTCCCCCAAATGCTGGGTCCTGCACAGTTCTGTTGGTCCCCTGTCCCATCCCCAAAGACCCCTTCCCCTCAGATCCATCTCTCAGCCTACAGACTCCCCACTCCTCCAGAGCTTTACCTAGCTATACTCCCTGAAATGCAACTCTCCCACTGGCTTACAAAACCAGCAACTCCTGGTTTCTCCTCACCCCACCAATACTTCTCAGGCTCTTCTATATCCAGCTACTTCTGGGCATGTCTGCCATCCTCTTCCCCACAGATGCCCTACAGGCTCCTGAGATGTACCAGATCCCAGCTCAAGCCTCTGAGCCTCACCCCATAGTGCCCACAGGCAGGAGGAACCTTAAAATTGACTGAATATAGTTTATCCTCAAAGTTAGCTCTTCATCCTGACATATCTGGTATCCCAGGATATGACCCCTTAGACAAACCTTCCCAAGCAAACACTCCTTCACTCCTCCCTGCTCTTTGAAAATATGGGGTTATTTTCTAGGCTTTGACTCCTGCCTTGCCCCCTCTATTAGATCCAGTCCTTTGGAGGGCAACTATCTCTTCCTTAGTCTGGGAGGTGCAGGGAAGGAAAGCTGGTCCCAATCATACAACTGGTGAGTCCCTGCTAGTCACATTCCCTTTCAATGCCAGACCTCTGTACGCAGCCTCTGACCTCCTGGCTGTGCTGAGCCTGGGGTAGCCCACACCTGTCTGTCAAACCCCACCCCATTCTGTAGTGGAACCTAGGGGAGGAGGCTAAGCTAATAAGGGTATGAGTAGTTGGCTAGGCCATGCTTACTCTGAGTCCGGCGACAACTCTGAGATGCTGTGGGAAGTGGCAGAGCGAGGTGTGGAAGGACCAAGTACAGAGGCTGTGGCAGAAGGGGTGGCAGTGGTGTGAGGGCCAGAGGGCGTGCTTGAGGACTGCACAGAGGAAAGAGCTGAAGAGTTGAAAGAGGCGAGGATGGAGGAGAGAATGTCTAGCTGCTCTGTGGAGGGGCCATGGCTCGGGCCACTGGTTGGCTCCTCCCTAGCTCTGAGCAGCTGAGGGGGTGGTCCAAGGGCCTCTCGTGAGGAGTGCCTACTAGGCACTTGGTCCAGCTGCTCCCGAGAGTTCGAGCTCCTGGACAGAGAGTCCAGGGGCCGAGATGGCAAGAGGGGGTCCTTTGAGAGTTGTCGCTGGGGAGACAGGGGCAGAGTAGGGTGCTGTGGGTCAAGGTCCCGGGTGAGACGGGGTGGGGGCAGTGTGCTCAGCCATTCTCGGGGTGCTCCTAAGTCCAGTGCATCCCGTGACCCAAAGCGACCAGCTGTGGCTCCAGGGTAGTCTCGGGGTGGCTGCCTCCGTGGCAGGGTGCTGCCCCGAGCTCTGGGCTCTAAGCGGCCTAATGCAGCATCCAGGTGTTCCTGGGAACCTGGCCGGCTCAGGGGATGTAGAACAGGGACAGGGGCTTCCTCTAGTCTCTCACGGCTCAGCTGCCGCCGTAGGAGCAGATCCAGTTGTTCTCGAGAAGAGTAGCGACTGGCTGGCTGTGAAAGGCTGCCTGTGCCCCCACCAGCATAGATGCGACCATAAGAGGCAGCTGGCACAGCACGGTGACCCAAGGTGGCTGCACGGCACCAGGACAGCTCAGGAGCACCTCGGGTCTGTGGTACCAGTGGGTATTGCAATGGGTTCTTCAGGATGCCTGTAGGAGAAACAAAATGGGGGGCGGGGTGTGGGGGTGGAGTGGATGGGGTAGCTGCTGGGATCCCTGTCAGAGTTGGGACTAGAAATCAATCCCCTGGGGAGGAGCAGAGGCAACTCTGGGTGTCTCAAAGAGGCAGCAAGAAAGGGCCAGAGTGGGCTGGAGATATGGCTCAAGCAGTGGGGCCCGGGTTCGATCCTCAGCACCACAACAAACAAACATGTTGTGTCCGCTGAAAACTTAAAAATAAATATTAAAAAAATTCTCTCTCTCTTGAAAGAAAGAAAGGGCCAGAGTGGAGAAGTATTAATACTCTGGCTCAGGTGAAGGCAGCCAAACTTTCCTACTGATGTCAAAAGAGCAGCAGCTACCAGGTTCTGGAAATATAGGACTAGGTCAAAGAGGAAGTCCCCAGGGCTGGGGTAGAAGCAGTCCCCAGGGTCCCTGTAATGCAAGATTGAAGACAGAAATATTTTGTTTTGTATAGGAACAACCTCTGGGGGTTCCTGTAAAGCAAAGTAAGGAGACAGAAATCTTCCAGATCAGACAGGCTCTGGGATCTGGGAAACAGCTTCCCCTAGGATCGCAGATGTGGGAATGGGGAAGGGAGAGGAATCCCTTGGGTTGGGGCAGCACTGGCCTCTGGATGTAGGCCAGGGCATGGGAGGAAGGAATTGCCTGGGTTAATATAGGTGCATGGGGACCATGAAGCAGAGGAGAGAAACAGAAACCTCCCAGATCAGAATAAGAGGAGCTCAGTTTGAGAATAGGAACCTGAAATTGATTGCATGAGGGCAAGAGTAGCCTCTAGGGTTCATATAATGCAGGCCAAAGGTCAGAGACCATACCTTTCCTCTGGCGCTGGGCTTGGCCCAGGGATGTTTCGTCCCCGCTGGTCAGGGCCAGATCTGGATGGTTGTTGTTGGCTGTATCTTTGCTGGTGTCCAGCCCCAGGCGCCTTTCAGAGCCCCATGTCTGCAGAGCACAGGGGGCTGCCTCGCATTCCCCCAGGGCTGGCCAGTAGGACAGGAGGTCATTGCCATCCACGTCTGTGGAGCCAGGGCAGGTTACAGAAGCCTCTAGTTTGATCCCAGTGACTGAGGACTTCTGTGACCCAGACTCAATGACATTCAGTGATTCCTGACTCTAATAACTTTTGGAAATCCTGGCTGTTCTCATTGAGTAGAGGTAGGAACAGAAGGGAGACCAGGAAGACCAGGTTGGGTCCCAACCCACAGGGACAGAGTCTGGAGGGACATGCCATTCTATAACATCCCCGACTTCATCACTCTATTGCTTAGGCTGTTCCTGTGTCATCCAGATACTGCTGGAAAACTGGATGGGGATGGTATATGGGGTTCCCATGAAGACCCCAGAGGGTCCTAATGTATCAGATTCAGGCATCCTGAGGAGATGACAGGGTCCCTGAATTGCATCTAAGTGGAACATGGGGTATCCCTCAGTCATTCATGGGATCAGAGTGTTCCCATCACCTTTAGGGTGGGTGAGGAGCCTCTCACTCTGGGCTGCCCGTCTGAGCGGACGCTGGAAACGCCCTCGTGTCCGACCATTGTCCTCGCTTTCTGAAGATGGGATAGACAGACTCCTTTCCTCCTCCAAAGACAGGTCACTGTCAGAGTCAGAGTCTGCACCTAGAGTTGGGAAGACCAGAAGGAGGAATGTGTAGCAGTAGCTTTGGGAAGCAAAGGACTTGGGGATAAGGAAAAGGCCTGGAGATAAGGGTCTAGAGGTGGATTCAGCAAGGAAGTTGGGGAGGAGGGCCCCAGGCAGAACTTGGGAAAGGGATAGGAACAGAGGGGCTATAACTATCAGGTATGAGCTGGGTTAGGAGTGGGTTGGAAGAACCAGGGTTAGGTGGGTGGGTGCCTCCTAAGACAGTGACCTGGGGGGAGCTCATCCCATCCCAGTCAGCCACTGCTCTCAGTTTGGGACAGTAGGAGGATCAGGAAGAGACCCTCTCCCTCCCTCCTTCCTTCCTGATCCAGGGCTCCAACTCCACCAGCATCTCGATGGAACATGGCCACGTCCAGGTCAGTGGGGCCAGCATGAGCCTGGAGGCTGTGGTTAGTGTGGTCAGCAGCTGAGCCATGTCGAACCAGAACATTGTCCCTAGAAATACAGGAGACCCCCCCAATCAAGGACAGATGTGATGAGGTGCTTTGGGAGCTGCAATATCTTCAAGGACATGGCCAGCTGAGAGTAGAATGGTTGAAGGTGTCCCTGGGCGTGTAGCAGGAAACATCTGGGGCAGCGGCAGCAACAGGCCCCCAGGTGGCTGAGATAGGTAAGGTCACCCACCTTAGGATCTGGTATTGCCAACCCCCTGGTGAAGGGGGACTGGTCTAAACCTCATGTGGCCACTCACCTGAGGTAGCCGCGGCCCCGCTGGCTGTCCTGGTCCTGGGTCCGGCCAGAGCGGGCACTGCTCACTGAGGAGACGGTGGAAGCACCAAGAGTGATGCGGATGAGGCCACTCTCTTCAAAGAGGGCCGTGTTATTGTAGGCCCCAGGCCCCTAAGGATGGTGGGCAGGACAGGGGTGTGAGCCAGCCCTGAAGGACCTCCAGGGTCCCCATCCTGACTCCCCAGCCTTGGAAGCCCCTCACCGTCCCAGGTGCTGGCCTTGTCTCCTCTGATGCTGCCTTCCTACTCAGACAGGCTGGTGTCCAGGCAGCCCGAGCATCTGCATTCAGGACACAAAAGAGCAGCAGCACTGCCAGGCCCTGGAGGTGAGCAAGGATCAGGGTGGGGTCAGCAAAAGTCACTAAGAAAGGAGTGGGTTAGGAGTGGGTTGGAAGAACCAGGGTTAGGTGGGTAGGTGCCTCCTAAGAGATCAAAAAAGTCAGATAAGATCAGAGGAGGGCCACCAGATGTCCCTGTGGCTCAGCAAAAGGGGAGTCAGTTATTGCAGGTTAGCATGAGCCAGTGAAAAGTCCAAGGAGGGCTTAGAAAAGTCAGCAGGATCTGAGCAACAGGAGTAACTGGAGTCAGTCAGCAAGGGGCCAGGAACACAGTGTTAGTGAAGGTCCAGCACACAGCCTGACAATTTCTAGTTGAGAGTCAGCTCCAGGCCTGGGGCTAGCAGTTAGGGCCAGTGTCTGGTCTGGAGTAAGCACCCAGCCTGGCAATGATTGTTACCCACTCAGAGTGAACTCCAGGACTGGGGGCAATGCCTTGCCTGGGCTGGGCCCAGCCTGCTGAAGCCCCCTCTGGTTCTGGGATAGAGGAAGGGTGTGAAAGGTACCTGGAGGCCACAGAGTCCAGCATGGAGGTAGTGGAAGGCCAGGATGCTGTGGTTGACTGCCAGGAGGCCAAAGAGCCAGGAGGCACTGACCAGCAGGAGGAGCAGAAAAGAGCTGCGAAGGGTCCTGCTGTGAGGACATGAGAGGACATAGGAGGACACAAAGGGGTCACACTAGAAGAAAAGGAACTTTACAGGAAAATGGAAGTCTCAGAAGAACACTAGGGGAAATGGGAAGTCACACAAAGAACCAGGAAAGTACTCAGGGAGCCATGAAAAGACATGGGGAAAATGGAAGAGTTCGGGTAACACATGGGGCAGGGGAAAAAGTGAGTCACTCAGGCTCTGGGTGACAGAAACTGTGAAGAGCCAGGGAACAAGGAGATGGTAGAATGGAAGCACATGTGGGACCAGAGAGGGACCACAAGCTAGGGAAGGCATGACTTTATCCAGAATTTAGAGCCCAACCTATACCAAGGATGTTCTGGGGGCTCCATATCTTATCCATAATGGGTCTTCCATCTGTGAACCCCCTTTTTACCCCAGTCAACTCACAGCACAGAGGTCTTCTTGGTTTCCCTCTGTCCTGTGGAGCAGGATGTGCGGGCAGCAAGGAGAAACATGGTCCCATTCATCTGGACCCATGGTGAACATGTGGGGTCCGGGTAGGGCAAAGAGAAAGAGAAGAGATAGTTTGAGACAGGGACATAGAGAGACCAAGACTATACATAAGGGCAGAACCAATGAGAAATTCATATACACGCACACACACACAAAGATAGATCCGGAACAAAGACAGTGGAGCTTACAATCACAGGAAAAGTTAGACATAGGGAACCAGAGAGATACTGAGAGATGGAGACAGAGACAGATGCAGAAAGAATCAGAGAGAGTGGCCAAGTCTCTGACCTCAGTCCCTCCATCTCCATGCCAGCTAAATGGGGAATGGTCACTCTGTGACCAGACAACAGAGGTAAAGAAAACCCAGGAAGCCTATGGACTGCCACCTCTGCAGATTCCACATTTTCTGCAAGCCCTCTCCCTTTGTCCTGGGAGGGAAGCACATGATGGCACCAACTGCTGGGCACTCACCACAATGACAAGGATAACAGGGCCAGCAAAACTCCAGATGAGGGGTTCATGGATAGAGATCCAACAGAAGTCAGGGTTCCCGTAGCCCTCAGGATCCAGGCCAACAGCAAGGCCTTGGAAAGAGAAGGGGAAGGACCAAAAGGGTGTCTTCTAGAACTAGAGAATGACTGAAAACCCCTCGTGTGTGGGGAAAAGCTGGGAGTAAGGATGAACAGGTTCTTCCTTGAGTAGATGGCATTGGGGGGCTGGGGTTAGGGGTCATGATTAGGACTAGGGATATGGTCAGGGTTGGAACATGTGATAAGTGAAGATTTTGGGGTCACATCCCTGAATAGACAAGTGGGCAGGGCCTCACCCAGCAGCACAGCAGGGACACCCCAGCCCAGGGTGTGGTAGAAGCGCATTGCACCGCGGTCCACATTGCGGGGCTCAACCTGCATGCGGTAGAGGTGCAGGCCCTCTACCAGGAGCCATGCAAAGGTGCTGAGGAAGAAGTAGTGTAGGAGGATGGCAACCGCAGTGCACACCAGCTGAAGGTAGAGAAGGAGACATCAGCACATCTCCTGCCTTGCCCTACCTCTGACCCTACTGCAGGCATCTGCTTCCCATCTCTGACTCTTAAACCATAGCATCTTACCCCAGCATATTGTCCCAAACTCTGACCCCAACCTGAGCATCCCTGATCTCAGCTTCTAAACTTTGGCCCCAGGCCTTCCCAGGTCAGGTGGGGTCATCAGGACACAGGTTCCCTGGCCCTGACCCTGCACCTGGTTATGGGTCCTGTGAATCCCCAGCAGGAAGAGAAGCTCTGCCACCCCCAGGGCAGCTGCTACATTGGCATGGATCCCACGCACGTTGGACTTGAGACTGCGTAGGCTCAGCAGGACAGCTGCAGTCAATACCAGTGCAGCCACAGACACTGCCACAACCACATGGGTGAACACAGCCAGAAGCTCCAAGTCACCTTCTAGCCGCTGTGGAGACAGGGATGGTTACTGGGTGTTGGGCAGGACCTCCCTGCCCTTTCAACCTCCCATTTCCTCAGAACCCAGAAAACAGCCCTACCTCACGGGGGGAGGCATCCATGAGAACACCAAAGGTACCCGTCCGGCTGCAGCGACACCGTGCGTGGGACCCATTCCTGTGCACCAGCTCACAGTCCCGTGCTGTCCACGTGCCATGCTGGTCAATCCTGCAGCCACAAGACAGTTAGACCTACCTTTCCCAACAGGGAGTGCCCACTACTAGAATTTGTAAGAGTTGGTGTAGGGGCTGAGGGTTCCTGAAGTTGGGGAGCAGCATTCCTCATGGACCTAGTTGCAAGGCAGCATGGGTAGGGAGCTCAGGGGAAGGCTGGGACTATCAGTTGGCCTCTCAGAGGCTAAAAGGGGAACCAAGGGTTTCCAGAACAGGGATCCTCACGGGCCAGGTGGGTCCCATTGCACGCAGATCGCCTTGCTCCGATTTGCTGTCTGCAGGAGACGGAACTCAAGGCTAATGGGGGACTCCAAAACACCCTTTAGGAAGTTGCGTCCATGGAACACAGCCACGCTGACCACCGGGGAGTTCATAACAGGGTTCTGGGGAAGCCTGAGGAGATACCCCATTTGGGCTTGGTCATTATTGACTTCTGATCTTTTCAAGCTCTAAACAGCTATCTCACCCTATCTTCATACCATCTGTCATGGCTGACCCAGGGTTTAGGATGCCCCTAGAGTAGATGCTGCTTCTAAGAATGCCTCTAGCCCCTGCCAGCCTGCCATGGGGCTTTAGATTCATTGCCCAGATTGGGATCTGAGCAGCTTTTGATGGTCTACAACTGTTTGACCCAATCTTTCCCCCTCCCATCTCGATCAGACCATCAATTCCTCAGTCATTATGTCTCAGTTAGTTGGCCTATCTGCACCTGTTTCACATACTCCTCTTGTATGATTGACCCATTTGTGCTCCATGTCCATCAGCCTTCACCTCTTCTATTCTGCACAAATCCAGAGAAAATTCACACGGTACCTAAATTGGATAAGTCTTGGAGCCGTGCACAAGGACATCTCTATATATCTGTGAACCTGTGCATCTGTCCACCAAATAAGGAGGTACTAGACTAGGTAGAATCTCACAGAAAACTCAAGAGTGAGGGGCCTGAGAATAGTTCTACTCATGGTACCTGGCACCCCGGCGCTCAGCTTGGAACTGGGCAGGGAGTAGCCCCCCCAAGGTGCGGTACACGAGGAGGATGACAATGGAGATCCCAGATTCGGGCTCAGGCTCTGGAGGGGCTGATGAAGGGACCACACTTGAGGCAGTAGAGTTTTCCATGTTGCTACTTGTGGGAAGAACTGACAGGAGAGAGGGAAGAACCATTGTCAAGTGACCTCTAACCTATAAGACCCACAAATCCAACATTGAACCCAACCCAGCATCAAGCACAAGGATCTCTTTCTTGCAGATCCAGAACCGGGGAGTACGGAGAACAGGCACCCATGAATGAAATATTCCAGGCCTGGGAAGTATCATCTGTGGTGAAGGAGAGGATCTGGCAAGTGAGAGTGTAGCAAGGTGTAGGGTAGAGGGTTAACCTGGAAGGTCACACTTAGTAGATCTGAAGCAGGAAAGGTCTGATAAGGGGAGAATGAACAAGAGGGCAACATGGTGTCTGTCTTGAGAGAATAGGAAAACAGGACTTGGTCAGGGATCACCCAAAGGTTCTCACCTTCAGATGGGAAAGACCGTGGAGTCTGGGAAGGCAGCAGCACATGAGTATGAGGATCCCAGGCATCTTGGCCCCGAAAAAGGTTGCTGTGGTAGCGGGGGTAGCGACGGGCCCCCCGAGTTGAACTAGGATGTTCCAGGCGGTCAATGCTGAGCACTGTCAGGAGAAAGAAGAGTGACACCCATCAAGTACCTCCTCCCCATACCAAGAGTCTCATTCTCACCTACCCAAGTACCACAAGTCACATTTTCCTTGCCACTAGTGTAGAGACTGTCCATACAAAGCCTGTCACAGCCTCCTGCCACTATTTGCATTATCATCCGTAGCCCCTCAGAACTCTAGGCCCCTGCCTTTTGCAGCCCCCGTCCTGCCCCACCCACCACGCACTGATATTGGGTGTCACCAGTCCCACAGGATTCAGGTACGTGAGTTCCATATTCCTTGCGAGTGTGGCTGCATATTCCTCCAGATGCTGCATTAGCCCTGCACTGCCTGGGGAGTCCTCAGGGGCCCGCTGCCCCAGTGCTGCCCACAAGTTCCCTGTCTCTGGAGCAAGCAGTGCAGAGCCGGTCCACAGCAGATTCTGAGAGAATGGAAATAAAATTGAGCTCAGCCAGGTGGTGAGGATATGCCAAGGGAGAGGGCAGGAATGAGGGATCTGGCCAGGTGCTCAGAGGGACCCCAAGAGGCCAGGGGGCAGAACTGGAGAAGATAAGGGAAAAGAGAATGCCCAGGTCCTTCACTTTTTCAAAGATCAGGAAGGACCTGAACTGGGAATCCAGGGTTGTAGGACTAGGGAGTCAGGGCACATGGAGCTAGGAAATAGGACCAGGGATCTGTGAATATAGGGCATAGCCTTACCTCATTGAAATGGGCATCTTGTGTGGCTGTCAGCCCAAAGCCCTGCTGATGGCTCTCAAAGGCCAGTAGATAGGCCAACAGGCGGGCAGTGACTCGGACATCTTGGCTAAAGTAGCGGTCAGTGTGGCCAGTCACCTCCCGTAGCCGTTGAGCCAGCTTCTTGGCCTCCACAGTATCCAGTGCTGTCTTGTTCAGCTCTAGGCCATCCAGCTGCCAGGACAAGGATGGGAATGGTTGTTCTGTCATCCTGTAGGCTTTTCTCAAGTCTTATAGGGAGAAAGACTGGGACAGATTAAAGGATAACCAGGAAAATCCTTTTAGGTCAACAATTAGGGCATGATATTTGGTGCCCACCACAGGCCTGGGGAAGTTGAATCCAGGCCCAGGGCCAGGGAAGGTCTAGGCAGTCTCACCAGCAGACTGAGCTCTCGAAAGGCAGGGGAGGTACAGTTGAAGAGGTCAGGCTCCAGCCAACCCCGATCCTCATCACATAGCCTCACAGCAGCACCTGGGGGCAGGCAATACTTGGTCAGGCCTAGGGCCTGGATACCTTTACTGACAGGGTGACCCTCTTCTATCCCAGGGGGAACCCTGAGACAGAGGCCAGAGTAACAGGATTCTATGGCTAGATGCCTGGATGTAGCAGCCCAAGCCCAGCTGCTTGTTGGTCAATTCCTGAGGGGTCTGTGGAACATTCTTATCACCAAGCACATAAAGGAGAGCACAAGGATGGTGCTGCAGACACACACACACACACACACACACACACACACACACTCAAACACAATTATTCTCACACAGGCCAGGCAGGACAGACACACACTGGCCAATGTTCATACTTATACACTATTGCTTAGCTGCACAAACATAGACATGTGGACCAGGACAAGTGTGCAAATACTTGATGATCTCTCATACACACGCAAACACACTGATTCAAACAAGGTCTTCCAGGATTATAATGTGACACAAGTGAGATGGGGTTGGGGTTCTCATACAAGTTTTAACTGTTGTCATTACTCTCCCTTATCTGTGGGGTTGGGATGTAGTTGACTAAGACATAGCCTGGATCTTAGGCAAGATTATAGCCACCAACAAAAGGGACCCTAACTTAAATATAGTACCCCATTTTCCCAAAAGAGAGTCATAGACGCGTGCACAGGCACAGTAAGACACACACATACACATAAGCATGCATACACAGACAATCTCTGTCCAGCCACTGCAGAGACCTCAAGCAGCAGAGAGGTTCTGAGGGACTCTCAGGTGGCAGGGAGGAGCTACTGGGTCCTCAGTCAGAGGGAAGGGGTATTTTGTGACCTCAGTCAGTATGGATAGGCCTACAGGGACCTCAGGAAATAAGGAAAGGCCAGTACAATTCCTTAAAAATTAGGGAAGGGTTGGCAAGGGTCTTAGGAAGTGGGGAGGGATCTGTAAGATTCTGAGGTGACAGGGAAGGGTCTCTGAGGACCTCAGGCATCTTCAAACAGCAGAAAGAGGCTTCCAGGAACTTTAGGCAGTTAGAAATAGATTTTAGGGACCTCAGGCAGCAGGGAGGGGTCTGCAGGGACTTTAAGCAGCAGGAAGGATCTGCAAAAGCTCAGGCAGTGGGAGGAAGCAGTGCACCTGAGCAAACACGTACCCCTTACCTGCACCCCGCAATCCTGCCCAGAAGCCAAGAGAAACAGATGGAGGCTTAATGAAGGTGTAGGAAAGGACCCAGAGCCCTTAGGAGTTAGCGAGGGGCCCACAGGACTCCCAACCCATCCCACCTTTTTACAGGTACTAGGTCACCCCACTCAGGAAAAGTAGCTCTGAAAGTCAGAGAATAGGCCCACCCCTGCCATCAGCAATGCCCCTATTTCTCATACTTACCTAGGGCCCCCCGGGGACAGGGCACTGTGGCCAAGACACCAAACTTGGTTTGGGGCCACCACACACCCGATCTCAGGGACTTGGGGCAGGCATCATAGAGCACTAGGGAAAGAAGAAGCTCTGAGCCAGGTAGCCAGGGTCTAAGGCAAGTGACAGCCACACCTACTACCCCTGTACTACACACCACTGTAGACCCCCCACTCCCCTGTGGACTTCTTAAGAGCTGGCATGTCACATTCTGTGACAGGTCAGCAAAGTATTTGAGGTAAGTGTGAGGCTTCCTGGGTAAAACTGGTCTGGTCTCCCTCAGAAGCTTCCCAGAGCCCCCCCTACCCAGAAGCCAAGCATGCCACTGATCTTTTAGTGGCAACTTGCTGGAACCAACCCTCTACAGGTGAAGCTGGGTGGAGCTTGCTCACCCCGGCAGCCGCTGGCTGTCACCTCAGCAAAAGGACTATCACAGCTGTTGCACTGGCGGCCAAGGGCTCCTGGGCGGCAGGGGCACTGTCCACTGTGGGGTGCACATGATCGTGAAGTGGAACCAACAGGGTAGCAGTCACAAGGGAAGCATGAGTCACTGCCCCGTGGTCGATAGTGGAACTCCTGTTTGAGGATGAGTCAGGGGCCTGAAGTCAGAAGTCAGGGCTTAAGATAAGAGTCTTAGGTCAAGGCTTGGGGAGCAAGCAGAATTAAGGGCAAATGGTAAAGACAATAGGAACATTGGTCTCAAATGAAGACAAGGAAGATGTTATGGGATGAGGAGGAGAATTGATAACTAGGTCACAGAATTCAGGTAAGAGGTTAGGGCCCAAGTCAGGTGACTGAGGTCAGCCAACTGGACAAGAATCACAGATCATACTTAGAGGTTTAAAAGGTCAGGGTCAGGGGCCAGGCAAACCTTGCAATGACACTGCCCATTTGTCTTGTTGCAGCTGGGGTCAAAGCCCTTGTGAACATCACAGTTGCAGGGACCACATGTTGGGCTCCCCCACCAGCCCCGTGGGCATTGCTGGTCCATCCTGGGGATAAGAAGAGGTGAGAAATGCTTCCATAATACTTCAGTGGCCCTCCCTATCCCCACCAGCTCTTTCCATCATCTAGCCCCCAGAATCTCACCTGTGTTCACAGTGGTGACCAAAATAGCCACTTGTACAGTCACAGATATAGCCATGGGGGGCTCCTGGGAGGTGCCGGCATGAACCCTGGTTCTGACAAGGGTTCAAGAGGCAGGCATCCACACAGCCTGGGCCATAGTAACCTGCAAATTGGGTCAGGAAGCTCAGGACACTAGTCACAGAGCTTGGAAGGAAGTAGGCACTTCTCCCTCTCAATTCCTGCCTCCTCCAGGCCCTGCAGCCTCCCAGTCTTTCCCATAAGCCCCTGGCTTCTTCCCAGATGACCCTCTCAAGGCCCACCTGGCTGGCAGGTACAGGAAAAAGTCTGCCAGAGATCTCGGCAGTCAGCGTGGGGTGGGCAGGGCCCAGATGCACAGGCGTTGGTCACGACACAGCCAGGCTCCACATTCACTCGGTGGGTGGGGGGTAGCAGGGCTGGGGACCCCAAGGGTGTAGAGCCAAGCCATACCCCCTATGGACACAGCCAGCAAGGGATAAGACTCATGTCAAGGCACCTCAGCATCAACTCCTGTAGAGTCAGCCACCCAGTCTGATGACCCCTGAGATACAGTCTCCCTCAGGTCCCCCCAAATCCCAGCCCCCCCAAACCCCAGCTTAGCCCCCCATTGGACCCCAAATTGTGCTATTTCTGATATAGATCACTAATGATTCTTGATAATCTAATCTAGACTCTTACTTTCCACACTTCAGAAAGGCTTGACTAATCTCTGAATGCTCTGGGTCATTTATCCCCCAAAATCAACTCCTACTTGAATGCTATTTTTCAGCTCCTGATATCTGACCATTATAGGAGCCCCTGATAGCTGACCACTAACCCTAATGCCCCCATATCATGTTCTCATGCTGACCCCCACCTGGATACAGCCGACCAGACCCTGAGGAACATCCTCCTTACTGCTGTGGGGCAGGCCTCCCACGTGGAGTTGCTTTACCTTCAGGCCCTGCAGCTCACTCCCCACTGCCATGGTGTCCTAAAGAAGGGAGACGGTCAGCACTGAGGGAAGGGGGTGACAAGTGGACTCCTGCCATACCCCAGAGTCAGTATTAGTCTTTTTCTAACTCTGCATGACCATATTCTCTGTATAGGGAAATAATGTGGAAATGAGCTACTTCCAAGTACAAAGAACTTTCTGAGGCATGGAGGATGCATAATAGAATGGTTGCAGTCAAGAGCTGGGCTTGGACAGGCCCCTCCCTCCTGAACTCAGAGCAGACCTAGAACTTCCATGATTTTGACCTGAAGTAGTAAGGATTGGGGTTAAGACCAGAAGGAATCAGGCAAAGTATTGGCTACAGAGGTACCCCTAAGACTAGGCCAGATATCTGGGTATCCTTCCTGACATGAAGAGGGCCTTGACAGTGGACCAACCTAGCTGATGGGATGGGCTTAGAGCAAGGCTATGAGCAGGGAGAGTGGGGGAAGAACATTAGATTTGGTGCAGTGATGGAGTAGAGAGGACCTGGATTAGAGGTGGAGTCAAATAAGGTAAATCTGATTGAAAAACTGAAAACAGACTACACTGGGGTTAGAGGTCAGACCCGGAAGAGGCTGAAGTCCAGTGAGACCATGAAGACGTGGTGGCCCCGCCGGCCACCTGGCTCCTCCTGTAACTCCAGCCGCACATCATGCCATCGGCCATCATTGACAGTCACTTGGTCTAGCAGGAGGTAGGCAGCACGGCCTGAACCCCTGGTTACCGTCACAGATAGCAACCCTCGATCTAGCTGTGGATAGAGATAAATAGCCCCAAGGTTAGAATCCCAAACTGAGTTATGACTGGGAGATGAGATGAGATGAGAATATCAGAGGTCAGAAGAGTAAAGTCCAGGCTATATCTGCCACACAGGGGACACCATGTTGCTGACATGGATCAGTAATGGACAGGGAGCAAATGAAAGGACCAGGGGGTCATGGATTGATGCAGTTAGCACAAGAAAAAACTATGCTTATGCCCTGCACCTGCAGAGAATATTGTGGTAGGGAAAAGTCAAGGGTCCAGAGCAGAGTCTAATGCAGTTAGGAAACCTGGCAGAGAAGTATGCTATATGATCAGCCTGAATCCATAGAAATGTTACTGGCAGTATCAGAGATTGATGGTTGAGGGTGTATGAAGGGATCAGAAGGAAAAACACACCTGGCAGAGAAGCGTGCTGTGTGGCCCAATCTGTACTTGCATCAGGACCCCGTGCATCGCCCATGTCCGAAATGCTAGCCCCAGGTACCATGGCACAGTCACAGCCATGTCACTTCCAAAATCCCAGCTCAGTGTGCTGTTGCCATGGAAATGGTAGGGATGGGCCATGGCTGAGGAGATAAGAGAAGCAGGGTCACAGCCCCTATTCTAGAAACAGACCTTACCCTGCAGACCCCTCCTGCCCTATGCAGCCTACTCACTGAGCCGACAGTCTTTGCCACCAAAGCCCACAGGGCAGTCACAACTGAAGCCACCCCAGCGCTCTGAGCAGAAGCCACTATTCTTGCAAGGGCTTGAGTCACAAAAGTGCAGCTTGGCCTGGCAGCCTGGAAGAGGAAGGCATATAGAAGATATAAAAAGATGGGGTAAGGGCATGAGTGCTAGAAAGAATAATTAGGTGCAGAGAGGCCAAAAAACAGCATGATCTCAGCTTTGTGTTCACTGATGGGGGAGGGGTGGGTAGGAGTAAGGCCCTAAAGGCTGGGCTCTAGCAGCCTTGCCATCAAAGGAGACTGGGTTGAGGTCAGATATGGAGCCACCCCATGCAGCCCTACAGAACCCTCTTATGATTGGGACAGGGCCACAAGTGAAGCTAATGGGAGCTTTGTGCCTACCTGCCATGGTGCCATTGTTTGCAACGAAGGCCGCCATGTCCACTCGGCGGCCATCAATATGCAGGTCTCGCATACAGCCAATGAAGTCCTTGTGGGACACGGGGAAGTTCTCGGGGAGGTTGGGGACACCCCCCAGGAGCAGAGGGCCCGTCAGGTCCAGGGACCTGGGAGTCAGGGGCCTGGGTCATTGGTGGAACTGGGGCCAAAGTAGGATTGCTCCTGAGGGCCACAGGAAGTAGGGGGTAGGACTCAGAGGAAAGGGTAAAAAGCAGGGAGGAAAAGGCCGTCTGGGGAGGGAACTGGGAGCTTACTCCAATTGTGGGGGCACAAAGGAGAGATCATGATGGTGTGGGGAAAGATGGGCGAGATAGAGTCAAGCAAGGGTCATGATAAAGGAGTGAGGCATCCAGGTGACTGGGGCAAGTGATGGAGAAGTGGGTTTGGGAGTTGATATCAGTAGGCTGAGAGTCCTGGAAGGCTAGGTAGAGATCAAGGAGCTGTAGGTGATGTATGGTATTAGAAACTTGGATGGGAGAGTAGAGGCTTTGGAGGACTGGGTACTTGGGAACTTGTGCATGGGAGCAGGGAGTCAGGGATAGAATACAGGATTGGGGGCTAGGGTGAGGAGGCTTCTAAGGTCTTTAAAGGGAAATCTGGTGGTTTGAAGAAAGGTTGGGAAGTTTGGCAGGCTGTGGTGAGGAATGGGGTATGTGAAGGGTTGGGGTAGGCTTTTATAGTCAGAGGATATGGGGACCATGGGATGGGGGCCTCACTTCTTGGAGCTTGTTTGCACACCAGCAGCAGCACATGAGTAGTTGCCAATTTCAGCACCAAACTGCAGAGCTACAGCCACATTGCAGTCATCCACACTCAACACAGCAACCTTGTCCTTGGAGGGGCCCTGAGCACCCCCTAGGGCATCTGTCCGGGGCTAAAAATCCAGGCACACCAGTCAACTATGCCCAAGGGTAACCCCTGAGAAGCAGAACTCAGAATCCCCATGCACGTGCACGCGTGCGCGCGCGCACAAACACACACACACACACACACACACATACACACACACCATGCCAGGGGTGGTGCCTACCTTGTTGTAGTATTTTAGATGCACTGTATGCCACTGCCCATCACTCAGGCCCCCTGGAATTGTGGGGCTGACCACTGTATTGGATTCACCTGTGGGGGATACGCAGGTGGAGTGTCCTCTGGAGCTGATGAGTTGCTCTACCCTCACTCAGCTCATATAGCCCATTCCCACAGTCATCCTGGATGCATCAGATCAGTACATCTCCTGGTGACCACACTGGTTAGAACAGAGTGGCCTTGAAGAATTGGGAGAAACATACACTTCTTGGAGAGATGGACCTTCCCACAGGGAATGGACATGGAGCTGGGTCCTCACTGTTGTCTGTTTGGCACTGCAGTGTGTTGAACAGTGCTATAATGAAGCAAACCTGAGGGGAGTTGTGGACTGCATTTTCCAGCCATCCCATGCACACACTGTCATGTACATCTCCCAGGGAGCACCCACCAGTGGAATATGTGAGCCGCACTTGGCCAGCCACCAGCTCCAGGGCCAGAAAGTCATGCTTCTCATTCAGGCGCCCATTATAGAAGAGTAACCCACTGGGCTGCACCGTCGCAAACCTGGGTGGAGTGGAGTGGGGACATTAGGAACCAAAATGACCTCACACCTACCATCCTTGAGAGAAGGCTCGCAGGTCACCCGCCCAAGCTGGAGCAAGAGAAGACAAGACACGCCAGTATACTGATGGCCAGGGTACTGATGCTCTGAGACACCCTAGCTAACTTCAGGGGAGGGGGCGGTGTCCTGTGGGGACTTCAGGATGGGGCAATCAAGAATCTTAAGGTCATGGAGGTAAGGACGGAATGGAGGCGTACAGAGACACGGGGCGGGCACCTACGAGAGGGACAGCGTGAGGTGGAAGCGCTGCCGCAGGCCACGGAACATGACGAACGAACTGGGCGGGAACGAGCGTGCAGCCACCTCACAGCGAGGGCCCTCAAAGGCGCCGCCCGCAGGACACTGGCAGCGGAAGCCGCCAGTGGGCGCATCAGTACAGGTGCCCCCGTTGCGGCATATGCCGGGCACGCAGCGTCCGGCCTCGGTGTCCAGCTCGCAGTCTTCTCCTGCGGAGCAAGACACTTTCAGAAGCCATCATGGCCATACCCTGCCCATGCTGGAGCACACCAGCCAAAGCCGAGCCTCCAGGCGGGTTCCAAGACCTCTAATTGGTCGAGCTGCCAGAGAGCTCGCCCTCTTTCAGTCTAGCCTAGCCCCATTCTTCCCGCCCAGGTCTGGTCACAGCCCCTTATCGCCTGGCCCTTGGCCACGCCTCCTTCACAGCTTTTCCAGTCTGAGGCTTTTATTCCTTGTGTTCTTAGGCTTTCTTTAGGCTGGGCTCTAAGATTTTAAATGTAACTGAGCCCATACTAACCCCGTTGCCTCAAAAGTGATGTCCAGTCCGCACTTGTACTATAGTCCCACCCCCAATTTTGCAAGTGTTCACCCAGCTCGGTCCAACTTTCAGCCCTGTGTGGGACTCACCGGTAAAGCGTGGACGGCAAACGCAGGTGTAGCCGCCTTCTCGCTGCGCGCAGGCGCCGCCATTCCGGCATGGGTTCGAGTAGCAGAGGTCCAGCTCAGTCTCGCAGAAGTCACCAGTGAAGCCAGGCGGGCAGCGGCAGCGCAGGCCGGCGATAGGCTGGATGGGTCGGAAGAGCGTAGAGGTGGAAGCCAGGAAGGGCGCGGATGAGTCAAAGCGGAGCACCGACACACATTTCATATAGTTCTCACAGGGCTCACGCAGGCACACGTTATCGTCAAAGGGCAGGACATCGAGCAGAGAGCGGGCAGCAAGTGCAGCACGACGAACGTACAGCTGTTCTTGAAGTTCCTCAGAGCTAAACCAGGGCCCAGCAGCGCCCGCCCCCGCCCCACGAGGTGCTAGAGCAGAGAAGCTCACATTAAGCACCGTGCCCCCGACATCTGTGTCATTCTGTATGTTGAAGATGAAGACGTCCTCGGTGGGTGTGGCGAGCACTGCAGCCACGCCTTCCAGGAAGTGGCCCAGGAGCGGTGACAGAAAGCGCTCTTGCCACATGTTCTCCAGACGTACAGTCAGGCTGTTAGCCAGCAGTTCCTCCGTGATGATGACCACCCGCAGCACACACTGCGCTGTCACACTGTGTAGGCCATCTGCAGAAAGGGGTATGGACAGTGGTCAGCCTGGGATTAGCATCTGCCTTTCCCTGGGACACAAGAGGGCTATGGCTAGTGACTCCAGTCCCCAGTACCTCTGAGTCAACAGGCTGAACCCACCAGGACACAAGTTGAGTCTGGGACTAGTGACCACTAACTCCCCCAGCATCATAGCATCAGCAATTTGCTGCTTCTTCCCCAGCCCCAAAACAGAAGGTGGCTGGGTCAACAAGCCCATGGTTAGCAAGTCACTCCAACCAGACTCAAGAAGGTCCCTACTGCTGGGTGTGGTGGTGCACCTCTGTAATTCCAGGGACTAGGAAGGCTGAGGCAGGAGGATCCCAAGTTCAAGAACAGCCTGGGAAACTTAGCCAGACCCTATCTCAAAATAAAAATAAACCTGGGAAGGGTGTTGCACACCTGTAATCCCAGCAGCTCTGGAGGCTGAGACAGGATCAGAGTTCAAAGCCAGCCTCAGCAAAAAGCAAGGAGCTAAGCAACCCAGTGAGACCTTGTCTCTAAATAAATTACAAAATAGGGCTGGGGATGTGGCTTAATAGTCAAGTGCCCCTGAGTTCAATCTTTGGTACTAAAACAAATAAATAAATAAATAAAAATAAAACCGGGGATGTAGCTCAGTGGTAGAGCATCCTGGGTTCAATCCCTAGTACTGGGTGGGGGATCAGGCCCCTAAGTGCTCACTTCCTTATTCCTGTTAACATCAGCAGCCTACTCCACTCATGACACAAAGAGAAGGCAAGGTCACTGACTACACATTTCCAACTTCCTCCCTCACCCATCTCCAGCATGACAGAACCAGCAAAAACACATGCTCCAGAAACAAGGACAATTCCAAGTCAGGGATCCCAGTACCTTTCATCAGCAAACTGAAAGGGACTCTGGCTAAGGGAACACTAATTGCAATTCCCCAGAATCCTGGGTCAACAAGCTCCAGGAGAATATAGTACCCTGACACTCCCATACCTCCCCTTACAAACATAAACCCACTACAACATTCTTCAATTAGCAAACTGCTCACCACCTTAGACCTGGTTTCAGTGCATATCCCCAAAGATGAAGGTAAGGTGCTTAACTGCCTTGTTCACCTTGTTCCCAGACCCTGGTACATGTTAGGAGATCAATAGATTGGTTGTTGCGTGAATTATGAGTAAATGAAGGCTATGCTTTTTCTGACAGTGCCAGGACTCCCAGCTCCAAAATTGAGGAATGAGCACTGCTAAAGCCTATTTTCCAACCTCTGCAGCTTCCAGTAAGTAGGACTTCAAGAACCTCTTCAACTTGTTCTCCCCTCCTAATAGGAGGGGTTTGTGAAAGCCTGGAGAAGTGAAATCAGGAAAGAGGCGGGTGGGTCTCTGGACATTTCCCCAAGACCAGGGCCTTAGACCACAGCCAGGCCAATGTGGGCCCACTCTCTACTTGAAACTGCCATAGTAAGCTGTTATTCCGAACCATTAAACTACTGGTCTCTTTTTCCTGCACAAATGGGGTAAGGGTCAGTCTGGATCTAAAGTAATCATTCATCTAAACATGGGCATGGTATGGACTAACTGGCAATCTGGTTTTTCCTGGGACCTCCAGAACATTATCTGAGGCCTTCCATGCCCTTTAGGGATAACAAAACTGTCCCTAGGGCAGCAGACAGTTGTTTACAATCTTTATGGTATATACTAGATACCTTAGAATTTGGGGAGTTCTTAGGATACTATCCAAGAACCTAAGCAGAGTCCCTGTGAGGTCTATGGCAGATCTGTGGGGCACAGGAACTTAGAAGACTTGGAAATCACTATTTGATTTGAGGGACTTTGGAGTTCCTGAGGCCTTGACAGCCTAGGATCACTGGGTCACTTGCCTGTTCTCTGCCCCTCACCTGTGACAGTCACCAACATGGAGGCTACCAGTGGGCGGTTGTTATCTAGCTTTCGGCTGAGTCGCAGTTCCCCACTGGTTTGATTGACCACAAGCAGCTGCAGCTCATTGCCACGCTCAAAAGAGTAGAAGAGGTGATCAGAGACATCAGGATCATAAGCTGGGATACGCCCAATGATGCCCGAGGGGAAGGTGTCTGAGCGGTTTGATACATAGTTGTTGAAGAGGATCTGGAAGTTGTTGAGCACAGGACTGTTGTCATTCTGGTCAACTAGGCGGACATGAACGGTGGCCCGGCTGACCAGAGGAGCAGATGTGGCTTGTACCACAATCACATATTCCTGACGAGCCTCATAGTCCAAGTCAATGAGTGCTGTCAACTCTCCAGAAAAGATGTCCATTTGGAACAGCTCAGGGATGTTCCCCTCTACAATCTGGTACATTATATGGGCATTGGGCCCTTCATCAGGGTCTATTGCAGTGATCTGGGCCACCACTGAGCCCACAATACTGTTCTCCTTCACTCGCACTTCAAACTCCTCAGCTGGAAAAACAGGTGCATTGTCATTCACATCTTGCACTGTCACCTGGATACTGACTGGAGTCCTCAGTGGGGGCACACCACGGTCCACTGCATAGGCAGTCAACTCATACACTGGTACTGCTTCCCGGTCCAGCCGCCTCACAGTCCGGACAATGCCAGAAGTGGGCTCAATGGTAAAATCTCCATCCCCATCTTCCCCATTCTGGAAAGTGTACTGGACCCGGCCATTGGCATGAACATCCCGGTCAGTGGCCGAGATCTGCAGGACACTTGTGAAAGGTGGAGCATCCTCAGAGACCAACCCTGTATAGTGGGAGGCCACAAACTGTGGTGCATTGTCATTCACGTCATTAACCATCACCTCTACATAAGTGGTATCTGCTTTCTGTGGGATGCCATTGTCCCGAGCAGTAATGGCCAGTGTATAGGTCACCTGGTCCTCATAGTCCAACGGAGCCTGTAGTGTAATGGCCCCTGAATCTGCATCAATACGGAACTGGGGCAGGTTGTCCTCCAGAAGATAGGTGATTCGCGCATTCTCACCCACATCATCATCAGAGGCACTGATGACCACCACAGTGCTACCCACTGGCCGATCCTCATTCATACTCACCGAGTAGTGAGCACTTTGAAAGACAGGCCTGTGAGTATTGGCATCTGTGATATTAATATGCACATAGCAGTGGTCATGAAGGGCACGGTCAGATGCAGTAAGTACCAGTTTGAAATAGCGTTCCTGTTTGTAATCCAGTGGCAGAGCCAGTGTCACTAGACCCACACCCCCTTGGGTGCTGATGGCAAAACGATTCCGGGTGTTTCCACCTGTGATCTGGTAACTGATGGCACTGTTGGCATCACGGTCTACAGCAGTCACACTGACCACACTGGTGCCCACAGCCGCATCCTCATTCAGCCGAAGGTGGTATTCTTTCATGGTGAACTCAGGCCGATTGTCATTAACATCTAGCACAGTCACTGTGACACTGGCTGAGGCAGACAGCGGGGGTGAGCCATGGTCTCGAGCCTCCACACCAAAAAAGTAATGCTCCACAGACTCACGGTCCAGGGGACCACTCACAGAAACCCAGCCAGTGGCACTGTTTATTACAAATGGTGTATCAGGTGCCACACCAGTTAGGGAATACTCCAATCTGGCATTCTCCCCATGGTCTGCATCCACTGCCTGAATGTGGATGACTGAATGGCCGAGGGGTGCATTTTCCAGGACAGAGACCTGGAAGGGTGTGCTGACAAAGATAGGAGTGTGGTCATTGATGTCTACCACCTGAATGCTGACCAGGCCTGTGTTGTTGGACAAGGGTGGCCGGCCTGCATCTTGCGCCCGAATACGCAAGGCATACTCTCTCTCTGCTTCAAAGTCCAAAGGTGCCACTACCTGTATCTCACCAGTGAGGCTGTCAATAGCAAAGTGGCCACGGCTGTTACCACTGATGATGTTGTAGTGCACCAAACCATTGGCGTCCTTATCCCTATCTGTGGCTGTGACACGTAGCACCACCGTATGGGGGCGCACATCTTCGCGTACCTGAGCCACATAGCGCTTCTCGCTGAATTGGGGCACGTTGTCATTCTCATCAAGCACTGTTATATGTACACGAACGGTGGACGAGCGTGGCCCGGGCTCCTGGCCCTGGTCGCTGGCCTCTACCACCAGTTCGTAGCTTTCCATGTGCTCACGGTCTACGCGGCCGCTGGTGCTGATGAGGCCAGAGCGCGAATCAATCTCAAAAGCTGCTGTGGCAGCAGTGCGTGCAGCTGGCGGCCCCACAAAGCGGTAGCGCAGGTTGGCATTGGGGGGCGCATCGCCGTCTGTGGCACGCAACTGCAGGATCGGGTAACCCTCTTCCACATTCTCACGAAGTGTTTCCCGGTACTGAGCCTGCTCAAACACCGGCGCGTGGTCATTGCGGTCGGCTACTGTCACGGCCACCATGGTAGTGGCTGATAGGCGTGGTGAACCGTGATCCTGCGCTGTCACACGCAGGTAGTGGCGCTCCATACTCTCCCGGTCCAGAGCGGCAGCTGTGCGGATGAGGCCGCTCTGCGGGTCAATGTTGAAAAGTTCCAGCGAGCGGCTGTTCATGAGCGCCGCCAGCGAGTAGACTAGGCGCCCAGCCTCACCGATATCCGGGTCCTGCGCCACCACACGCAGCACCACGGTGCCTGCCGCCTCATTTTCGGGCACCAGGGTCTGGTAGTTGTACTGAGGAAACTGCGGGTGGCGGTTTGCTGCGCGACGGGGGCGTGACCTGTTCGCTGAAGGTATTCGCCAGGTTTCAGGACCCGCGGGCGGTCCCGGGGGGCGCGGCCCCGGGCGCTGCGGAAGGAAGCGGCGGCGGAAGACACTACCCGAGCGCATGCGCTGCGGAACAGGCTCGGGAGCTGTCCGAGACTTGAGGGGTGCTGAACCCGCTGTAGGAGCTGTCCTCGCCGCACGCGGTGCTGAATCCAGTCCGGGCCCAGATTCCACAGCCCAGGGAAGACAGTCCTGCCGAAGGAATGCCCTGCCCGCTTGGGATGCTGTGGCTCTCTCGCCCTGACCCCTGCGCCCTAGCGCCCACAATTCCCTGCAACAACGCAAGGTTCCCACTCTTTTGCGGGAGCTTCTCCTAGCGTCACGCTGGAAGGACACTGGCTTTGGACCACTGGGCTGGGCCAGGAGGTCCAAACGGAAGGGCAAGCTGTTCCCTAGACCAGGCCCCCCTGGGGACAGAGCCTCTGGCGAATGACTATCTCTCTGTCCACAAGAGGAGACCTCTGGGCGCCAGCACAACAGGGGCCCTGGTCCTCGCTGCTCAGGGGCCCCTCGGCCTCCCCAAGCGCTTTGCCTTCCCCCTCGGAGCCCCATGAAGACAGGCTCCCTAACTCCCAGGCCAGACCTCCCATTCTCCTGAGCCCCAGGCGGCTCGGGACAAAGAGCCAAGGCTCCGCCGCAGATCTGCGTCCTTGGTCCCATAGCAGGAGCTACCCCCGGGTCCCAGCCCTGGTCTCCGCCACCCCCCAGCTCCTCTTGGCTGAGGGGAAACAAAGAGAGGAGGAGAAGGAACAGGAGTACCGGGGTCAACGGCCCCCCGAGACCCTGCCATAGCGGCCACCTCGCCATCATCCCCGTCCTCCTTGCACGGCCTCCACCACCCCCCGTCCTGGTCCCGGCCATGGGCCCGCCCCGCCGCTCGGGCCCCCTCCCGGGCCCCTGCCGCCGCCCCGGCCCCCCGCCCCTCGGCCTGTCGCTCCGCGCCGCTGCCTCCTTCTGGGCACCATCTACTCCGCGGCCAGAGCCCCTTTGGCATACGGCCCCGGCTTTCGCCGTCCCCACCACAGCATCCCCGACGCTGCTGCCGCCTCCCGCTGCACCAACATGGCTCCCGAACGCCCCAATGGTTCGCTCCACCTCCGCCCCGACGCCCCAAACCTGGTGGTACAATCCGTTGCGCATGGCAGCTCCGGCTGTTGAAGCAGATGCCGCCATCTTTATTGAGGACACAAGTGCTACTACCCACAGTGCTGAACAGAACACAGAGGTTCATGGTTGTTAGGTCCGCCCTCCCGGTTCTTGGCCGCCGCCCTCTCCCGCCTCTCTCCTCTAGGGCGCTATCCCGGCTCCTTTTTCTAGCCTTTCTTCTGCTTGTGGATCTCTCTCTCTCTCTCTCTCTCTTTTTTTTTTTTAGAACCTTTTAATATTTATTTTTTAGTTTTCAGGGAACACAACATCTTTGTATGTGGTGCTGAGGATCGAACCCGGGCCGCACACATGCCAGTCCAGCGCACTACTGCCTGAGCCACATCCCCAGCCCATCTTGTGGATCTCTTGTCCCCTTCCTGAACCCCATGTTCGATTTTGATCTGAAAATTCGGTGCTCATGATATGGTGAGAAAGTGCTCTTACAGATGGGCGGGGGTACCATGTGGAATCCTGGGGCAAGGGAGATGAAGGCCAGACCGCTGCCCGGAGCCCCTGAAGCCTGAACGATAAATAGCTTTAACTATCTGATCCCAAGTTTAACTTATAAGATACGTCGCGACTGCTTGTTAGGAGTGCCCCTGCGTAACAGGGACTGGGGATGCCACTCCTGAGCCAGGAGCAGAGGTCAAACTCTTCCCGGTCTCGCCCGCCTTCAGCAATCTCCTGGGCTCGGGTTCCTCCCCTGGAAGCTACATTTACTCTCCAGGACACAGGTCCCGAGTGTTCTGGGATGCCACGTGGAGCCCAGTGCTGCCCTACAGCTGTGAGCTCAAGCTTCCTCAGATCCCCGCCCCTCGCCTACGACGATCACATTCCTTAACCCCTTCAAGGAAATGACAGAAGCTTAGTTTTCCAGGGTCCAGATTCAATCCAGCTCTCTCAAAGCGGTCCAACTCCTGGCACACGCGGGTCTCGATTGGCCAATAGCTGGACACGGCGCAACAGACGTCACAGAAAACGAGCTGAGGTAGAGGTAAAAGCAGAGCATTCCAATCAAAGAGTCATTGTTTCTATTGGCACAATAGAAAGCCCCACCCCTCACAGCGGACTCATTGTAAGGGGAGGAGGCTTCTCGGGTTCCAAGCTAGGTGGGAGAGAGAACCTGGGAGGCTCTATACCACCAGCCTCCACAGATGGCAGCGATAACGGGCTGCAGTACCAGATGTAGAGCACGCTGGCATCTGGGCACCAAGGAAAGGGGCAGGGCCAGGACTCGGTAACGCTCTCCTGGGTGCAGGTCTCCCAACCGGTGGATCCTGCTTCAAACTGTCCAAGGACTCAAGGCCTTAAGACCTCTGACCCTCCTATGACATCATCACCAACCAATCAGAGCATTCTCTTAGACTTCGGGGAGGCTGAACCTAGCCGGTTAAACTTCCAAACGCCCCACTTGGCTGCTGGTAAATGGGCTTCAGCTCTGACTACTTACCCCCCCACCCCACCTCGGGTCTGTCCTAACACCTTCCCCAGGATCAGAGCTCCGTGCCGGTTGCACACTCTAGGTTCCTACAGTTTTGTGCACGCAGAGGTGGAGCATCTGCAGAGGAAAGCAGAATTCCTCTGAATGAAGACCAGTATGTGCGGGGACCAGAGGAGTTAGAGCCAAGACATGGCTTTAATAGCGCCCACTGCTCTTTGGGTTCACAGCGTAGTGACTGGAGGGCACAAATCCTGACACCGAGGAAGGATGAAGGAGGGGGTGGGGCGCCAGTAGGGAGGAGAGGGAGGGGTTCCTGAGAATTGGTGCATTTGAGCCACCTTGGTGGTTTGAGAAGGCTTCCCACAGAAGATGCTTGAGTAATGCCTTTGAGGAAGGTGGCCCTGTGGGCAAATGTGCAGAGACATACAGAGACTGTGGCTGAGGGAAATCAAGCCTTGCCCTATCACCTAACAGGGCTGGTCCTGGCTTCTGTGGGTACTCCTAGTGAACTGCAGCACTCCTTGACACCTCTGAGCAGTGGTATCCACTGTAGGTGGCTCTCCATGTTGTTCCCTGATCTACCTGCCTCCACTGTTTTCCTCCTTTGTGGTTCCTGTTCTGTGAAGGCCACCTGCTGGCCTTGTCCTCCCATCTGCACTCATCTCTGTGCCCCATCCCCGGTGGCACCTCCCAATGCACTCCCTGTAAAGACAAAAATCAAGTGTCAGTGATAATTCCTCTCTCTCCCTCAAAGTCCAGCCTTGCCCCTACCTGCTAGGAGTAATAATAAGACCCCTATATGGTTCATCCTCACTCTTTTCTTATCAGCTCCAAACTAGAATGTGCATCCAGGTCCCGGAGACCAAGATTTAAGGCTGCTGTAGAGGAAGTAGAAAGGCAAAAGACCAAGAAGGTAAAGGTGTGGCCTTCTCAGCTCCTCATATAATTCAATGCCTTATAGAATCCTTACAGTATTGCATGCCCTAGGTTCAATCCACACACACACACACACACACACAAATAGAACCCAGCACTATAACTTACCAGCTCTTTGCTGGGCTAAAATTTAACCTCTACTTAAAACAGACTCTTCATGTATTCCTCACTTCTGGCACAGCAGAACATTGCTAAAGAAAAATATATAACCCTGATAATTGGCCTCATTTTACATTTGTGATCAAATTATGGATGTAATAAAAATCCAAAGAACCTACAAATAAATTCTTAAAAGTGAGTTTAGAAAGTTGTTGAACAGAGTCAATATAGAAAAATCAGCTTAGTCAGGCTGGGGCTGGAGCTCAGTGGTAGAGCACTTGCCTAGCATGTATAAGGCACTGGGTTTGATTCTCAGCACTACATATAAATAAATGAATAAAATAAAGGTACATCACATCTAAACATTAAAAAAAAAATTAGCCTGCTGCCATGGCCCACACATATAATCCCAGTGGTACCAGAGACTGTAGGCAGAAAGATCACAAGTTCAAAGCCAGCCCCAGTTACTCAATAAGGCCCTAAGCAACTTAGAGACCCTGTCTCAAAACAAAATATAAAAAGGGCTAGGATGTGACTCAGTGGTTAAGATTCCCTGGGTTCAATTCCCAGTATGGAAAAAAAAAAGAGGGAGAAAAGAAAGAAAAGTCTGTTGTAATTTCTGTATGTTGGCAACAGAAAATCAATTTTAAAATTTTTTAAAATGCCATTTACTTTTTGTGTGTGTGTGTGTGTGTGTGTGTGTTCTAATAAACCTTTATTTACAAAAAAAATTGCTTAAGGTGGCACCTTTCGGTATCCTACAGTGCATTGCTTTTTCTCTCTTGTTATAATTAATCCTTTCATCATCTTCTTATTCCTTTTTACACACTCAGGACATAACATATTATCTTCTAGTCCTGAGGGTGGAAAAATACAGGCAGGTAACAGGAAGAGGGAAATCATCCTCTTGGGAGTGTCAGGGACCCAAGTCTGACCTGCATGGAACTGCAGGCGAACCCAGCCTGCTGTTTCTGCAGAAAGAAATTGTCCATGGACCACACACCACCTGATACCAGAGGTTTGCAGCAAAAAGGCCTCCACAGAAGTAGGGATGGGACACGAATTCACAGCCTTGCGCTGATTGGCTCTGGCAGCAATCCTTGCCCAAGATGCCAATATGGACTCCTGAGCTGAATTTACAACTTCAATCATGTTAGTCTCTTCCTCTCTTTTAACCTTATTATGCCTTTCCTGAAGCCCTGTTGCATTGGCCGCTGCCTTCCATTTCCTGGAAACTGGCTTCAATCTGGCCTTCTGAGATGTTTCAGGAATATCATATTTTTGTTCGGGATATGCATGCTTCTGTAGCCTCAAATAAACCTCTATTTTCTGGCCATCAGTACTCAAATTAAATTGTTGGCACCAGTTTCTCAAAGTATTCCGTGAAACCTTATTAATTGGAGGCAAAATGGTCGGCAAGGGAAGGGGTTGTATTTTGCAATTAGGTTTTGTTTCAGGAAAGCAGACTTCCTGTTTGATTTCTGTAGTTGAAGAAACACTTGTTTCTATTGGATATTCTTGTTCCTCTGTAACTGGGACCAGTGTTAAAATCACATTTTCCTCATCAAATTGCTCCTCAAGGAAGTTCTTCTCAGTGACCCTGTCATTTGCGACTGACATTTCCAGGAACACGGGGAGAAGGCAAAGGCAGCAGGGCCGGGACAGCTATGCAATGTGCTCCTTAAAATACCATTTACAATAGCATTAAGTAATATCAAATGTCAAGGAGTAAATCAATGAAAGAGGTAAAGACTCTACATACATAAAAAGCTATAAAACCTTGTTTAAAGAAATTTTTTTAAAAATGGAATGAAAACTGTCCTCAAAGATAGGAAGATTGAATACTGTAAAAGTACTATTTCTCCCCAAATTACAAAATTTGAGTTCATATAACTCCAAATATAATCCTAGCAGATTGTGTATATGTAAACTGACAAACTAGATTCTAAAAAATAAGGACAGGAATTCCCAAGACAGTCTTGAAGAAGACCAAAGAAGGAAAACAAGACAAGATTTAAAAAGCAACAGAAACTAAGACTGTAGGGTGCTGGCACAGGGATGGGTCCACTAATGGAAGAAATCCAAGGACAGGCCTAAAGATATTTGTAAACTTTGATTTTGACAAAGATGGCTCTATAAAATTAATACAAGAAAAGGATGGACTTTTCAGTAAATAACCATTTGGATATGTCTACAGAAAAAATTAAATGAGATCACTATCTTCCTAACAACTGCATAATCAATTCCAGATAGATTTGACATCCAGATATAAAGGGAAAGACTATACAGCTGCAAGAAGGAAGTGCAGGAGAAGATCCTAACAATAACTTAAGGATTTTTTTTAACAGGACATAAAATGCACTAACTAAACCAAATATGGTAGCACCCACTTGTAATCCCAGAAATTTAGGAGGCTGAGGCATAAGGATCTCAAGTTTGAGGCCAATCTCAGCAACTTAATGAGACCCTCAGCAACTTAACAGACCCTGGATGAAAATAAAAATGACTAGGGAGGTAACTCAGTGGTAAATAGCCTCTGGGTTCAAATCCTTATTAAAAAAAAAAAAAGTAGGGCTGGGGTTGTAGCTCAGTGGTATAGTGCTTGCCTAGCACATGTGAGGTACTGGGTTCGATCCTCAGCACCACATAAAAATAAATTAATTAAATAAAGATTTTTTTAAAAAGTATTAACTATAAAGGAAAAAAACTGATAAACACAATTACATTACAATTAACAGGGCTGGGGATGTGGCTCAAGCGGTAGCGCGCTCGCCTGGCATGCGTGCGGCCCGGGTTCAATCCTCAGCACCACATACCAACAAAGATGTTGTGTCCACCGAGAACTAAAAAATAAATATTAAGAATTCTCTCTATCTCTCTCTCTCCTCTCTCACTCTCTCTTAAAAAAAAACAATTAACAACTTCCTTTTATCAAATGTCAACATTAACAATGGAAACACCCTGGCACAGTGGCAAATGGTAGTAGTTTCAGCTACTCCAGAGGCTGGGGCAGGAGGATCACTTGAGCTCAGGGGTTTAAGACATTCTAAATCACAGACTCTGTTCCCTGACTCAATATATAAATAAATAAAAGAGTGAGTGAGCTATTATAAAATGTAAAACCTAAGGACTCATATCCTGAATACATATTACTGAAAGGTTAATAAAAGAGCTACTTGTCACTCCGTTTCTCTATATGCTTAACAAAACACTGTTGAAATCTTAAGAACTGTCTGCTAATCTTGTTCCCAGAATGTGCTGTCCCTAACTGTGGACTGTCTGCTAATCTTGTTCCCAGAATGAGCTGTCCCCAACTTCCAAACTACAAAATGTAACTTCTCTCACTGCCCTCTCCAGGGAAAGTATATAAGCTCTGCTCAAGCTGTTCTCAGGGCTCTATCTCTCTTTGCTATAGAGAGCTCGGGCCCCAGCATGCTGGTCTCCAAATAAACCCACCCTTCTGCTTTTGCATAAGACAGTCTCTTGTGGTCTCTTACTCCGACGTTTCGCCGGACCCTTACATTTGGTGCGTTGGCCGGGAACTGCGCATCGCCGGACAGGGAGACCTCAACAAGACTCCTTTAGGGGGGTAAGTAAGGTGCCTTATCTTCTTCTTCTCCTCCTCCTCCTTCTTCTCCTTCTTGTTTTTCCTTTGCGATCGCTCAGAGTCTGGTTTTGGGCTGGAGAGCGTAAGCTCTCAGAGCCTTCTGGTTTTGGGCTGGAGAGCGTGAGCTCTCAGAGCCTTCTGGTTTTTCTGGTTTTCTGGTTTTGGGTTGGCAGAGTGTGGTTGTCAGCAGAGAGCGTAAGCTCCCCATGGCGGTGGTGGATAGACGTGTCCCTGAAGCCACAGACCATGTCTCCTCAAGGGACGCTTTGGGAGACTCTGGGGGGGACGGAGGTGCCCCCATCTGGGAGGGACAAGGTGCCCTCATCTGTATTCTGCTGCCAACCCGTCTGGTCTTGCTGGCAACTATTCTTTCTCTCAGGTTGAATTCACTGTTTGTTTTTAATCTTTGCCTCTGAACTTGTGTTACACGTTTACTGTTTACTGTGTGTCCGTGTTTGTGTCACGTTTGTATTGTCCCTGTCTTTGTTCAAGTAACTTTCATTATGGGACAGAGTCATTCACTGGACTGAAGTCCGCTTAAGGGCTTAAAATCTTTCTTTTTCAGTAAAACACCAGACCTGGCAGACTCTCTGTGCCCCAGAATGGCCCACCTTTGGAATTGGATGGCCTCCAGAAGGATCTTTCTACTCCCCACTAATTTGAAAAGTCAGAGATATTGTCTTTGTCTTTCAGCCGGGACCACATAGCCATCCAGATCAACAGCCGTATATCTTAACTTGGCAGGACCTTTGTGAATCTCCTCCTCCTTGGATGAAGCCTTTTCTTGTTCCTGTTTCTGCTCCTACCCCTCCCCCCACGATTCTATCTCTCAAACCTCCTCCTCCACCCTTTGTTCTCCCTGAGTCTCGAAGATTTGACTCTGCTGGACTCTCCTCCCTTTCCTTATCCCCTGCCTCTGTTCCCCAACCCCCAACACCCTCTAAGTGATTCCCCTGCTGCTGACTCAGCTTCTCCACCATTGAAGGAGGTTAAGCAAGCCCAGCACCCTTCAGATGACTTCCCCGAGTCACACATAGCCCCTCCTCCCCTGGAGAAAGCTGGCCCGGCTAAAGGAACTTGCCGGCAGCGAATGATTAAAAACCCTTACATTACAAGTCAATGAAAGATAAAACTAATAGATACAGACAAGAGATTTGAATAAGCACATCACAAAAGAAAATATCCAAATGTTAAATAACCAAACCTAATGAAAAGGTGCTCATATTCTTTAGTCATCAGGGAACTACAAAAGGAAAAAATATCAGTGGGGCAGGGTGGTCCATGCCTGTAATCCAGCTACTCAGGAAGCTAAAATAGATGTATCACAAGTTCAAGGTCAGCCTCAGCAACTTAGCAAGACTATCTCAAAATAAGAAATAAAAAGGACCAGGCATGCAGCTCAGTGAGAGCACTTGACTAGCATATACAACTCCAGGGTTCAATCCCCAGTACTGTAAAAATATACACCACTCAGTATCATACGGATAGCTAAAATAAAAATGACTGAAATACCAAGTTTGGGGGAAAATATATTTATTTGTGTGTGTGTGTATACAGATATATATATGTATACACGTGTGTGTGTGAATTTTTTTTGTTGGTGCTATGGATTGAACTCAGGGTCTTGTATATGTTAGGCAGTGCTCTACCACTGAACATGCCCAGCCATACCAAGTTTTGGGAAAGATAGGAGGAGAATACATTGCTAGAAATATTTGGAAAACATGGGCTGTGGTATAGCTCAGTAGTAGACCACCTGCCTAATATGCCAAAGGTCCTGAATTCCATCCCCAGCACCATAAAGAAAGTATCTGCCAGTGACCTTATAATTCTACCCTTGGCAATATGCGCCCCCCCAATAATGCATATGAGCTACAAGAAAACATGTACACTAATGCTCCTCGTAGCTTTATTTATTTATGAATACCAGGGATTGAACTCTGCGCACTCAACCACTGAGCCACATCCTCAGCCCTATTTTGTATTTTATTTAGAGACAGGGTCTCATTGAGTAGCTCAGCCTCCCATTGCTGAGGCTGGCTTTGAACTCAGCCTCCCAAGCCACTAGAATTACAGGCATGCACCACCATGCCTGTCTATAACACTATTTATAATAGAAATTGAAAACAATTGAAAAGTCACCAACAATGGATGGATAAATATGGATACTGTCCATAGAGCACTGGGAATGAACAAACTGCAACCAAATACTATGACAGATGAATCTCAGATATTTAAGGATATCAGAAGCAAGACAAGGGTTTTTATCCCGATTCCAAGCTGGGGGGTGTAACTTAGTGGTAGAGTGCTTGCCTATGATGTACTAGGCTCTGAATTTGATCCCCAGTAATGAAAAAAAAACTGTATACTGTATGATTCCATGGCAAAATTTATGATTAACTCCAGGAAGGAGGGAGCAGTGACTGAATGATTAAGTGAGCTTGGAGACTGTAACATTCTATTTCCTTGCTCAAATTGTGGTTATATCAGCATTTTTCACTCTAAATTCATTGTCACTCTTTAAATATTTTTTAATAGTATATTATTCAATAAAACCAAAAAAGGCTTGGCACAGTGGCTCACACCTGTAATCCCAGCAGCTTGGGAGGCTGAGACAGAGGGGGATCAAGGATGAAGGCAGCCTCAGCAATAGTGAGGCACTAATCGACTCAGTGAGACCCTGTCTCTAAATAAAACACAAAATAGAGCTGGCGATATGGCTCAGTGGTTCAGTGCCCCTGAATTCAATCCCTAGTACCCCACCTCCTAAAACAATTGTTCTCATTTATTTGGATCCTCTATCTATCCTTTGGGGACTGAACAGGCAAGTGATCTCTTGGTCACCTGGAGTTGCTGTACAAATGCAGTTGGGGTCCAGTCAATAGACACAGTACCAGCACTCTTGAGCACTCATTTATAACCCAGAAGTCAGCCCCAAACTTCTTTGCAACCACCTACACCTTCTTTTTTGAACCCAGGGCCTTTTGCATGCAAGGCAAGCATTTTACCAGATGAATTATATACCCTGCCCCTCTTGCAACTTCTTGAATTATGTTTTCAACTTTACCCATAAACACTCCCCTTTAAGTGCACTCACTGCCCTCTCTCCTAGCCACATTCTACTTCTACCAACCTTTCAAGCAGCCTGAGAGATATTGTCTCAGAAAATACCCTAAGAATTCTCTGGTTGATCATAATCTTCCTTTGTGATGTAATTTTGTGAGACTGTCATTAGGGTATTTGCTTAGGAAGTCCTGGACTCCTTGGACTCTTCAGAGCATGTTTGTTACCAAGACCCAGCATTTATATAACTTGTCAGCTAGGACTTCTGCAACCCTTACAAACACATGCAAGGGCCGCTTAGATGATCCTGCAAAAATGGGCAAGGGATTCTGCCATGGGGCCACACTTTGTCCATCCTAGGTGCAAGCACTGGGATAGACAATATAATACAGCCCTGCTCTTCCCACAAGGTAAGTGCATGTTGACAGGATACAGAGTAATCACAAGTGCATCAGAGGTTCCTGCCTCAGCTTCCTGAGGGCCTGTGCTTTCTACTGTATTATACTCTTTTCAGAATGGTTCTCTGCCTTCAACACTCTAGTTGAGAAAGGAGTCATGATTGGAAGTCATTGATATTGGATGTGAAAGAGAAGGTAGAAAATCTCCAGGATGAAGACAAGTAACCAGGTTGTAACCCCCAGAGCCTGTGTGCTTAGCATTCTAACAATGCCTAAGGAAGGTCATCTCTCCAGCAGCCTTCAGTGCTGTGCTCCCATAGGTTTCCCAGCAAATATATATTCCTACCTCAACTTCCTGAGAACCTGCTTGCTGAGATTCCATCCCAAGCCTGCTTTGTGCTGTTGTGACATTAAATTATGAAAATCACTGCCACCTGCTGTCTACCTATGGGTACTGACTTTCCTTGCTCACTGTCAGTGAGAATCTTTTTGTTAGTCCAGGAAGAATAATAGTTTTTGTCAAACTCTAGCCTCTCATCACTCTAAAACAGAAGTGCAAATCCCACCCCTGTTAATCTACTCTTTTGCCTTACCAAAATGAGGGCATTGTAGATTCAATGAAAAGGGAAACAGGGCTGGATATGGTCATGTATTCAGGGAGACTGGATATGGGTGAGGGCCTTCTTCACCTGAGAACAACTATGTAGGACAAGAGGGCTTAAACAGGAAGAAGTATGACTTTCAGAGAAAAGAGGATGATGTAAGTGAAGGCTGGAAGCAGTCATTTCCAAATGGAACACAGAGGCGCACAAGGCTGTGACTAGGTCCAGGTGAAAGGGAAACTCAGGGAATGGAGGCTGAAACAGGGCCCACAAGGTCTTAGAGGACAGGCCTGACAGGGCCTATCATCTCTTCAGGATGCAGAAATAAATGCAAACTAGAGTGATGGATCCTGAGACCCCACTCACCCACTCATCCTCTCCCACCCTAGCATCATAGAGGGAAGTCCAATTCCAGATGCCTGTGATTTATTTCCAAAGGTGAGCTGCAGCACATAGGAAAATACACATGGCTTTTCAGTCTACATTTTTAGAGAAAATAGAATCTGTCACTGGCTTTCTCAGCTATCATCCAGTTCCATGAGGCTCTAGGACAAATGGCTTGTCTCCAAGATCCCGATTTCAAAGCAGCAACTTGGTCAAGGCCTCTGGGGGTAGAAAGCAAGGGGCAACAACCCCTATGGGGATCAGGGGAGCACATGAGCAGCACTCACTGCAAAGCTAAGGCAAAGAACAGAGCTGGTTGGAGGTACCTCCTATCACCTCAAGGACATGGCTTGCTGAGGCCCAGGACCCAGACCAGGTGGGGTGGGGATGGGGGCTCTGGCCCAGCTTGGAGCAGCAGCAGGACTTTGCGTGTGTACAAGGGAATGGGATGGAGTGGGGGGCATGCTGAAGAGGCAGCCTACCAGGGGATAGAGGGGCTTCAGCTTGCACATTTCCTCTGCCCCAGTTTAACTCCCAGAAAATGGTCCCAAACCCTACATTTGGCCCCTTGCATTAGCTATACTTCAAGTGGTGGGGGCCTTGCTCAGGTAACCTTCTACCCCCTTATCCCCTCACAATGACAGTGCAAAACATTCTCCCCTGAGTCCCCTGCACCCTCACCAGGGCTGCAGGGAAGAAGGAAAAGGAAGGTGCTAGCTGGGGGCTTCCCCCAACACCGGGAATTCCTTGCACATCTCTCGGACAATCATTCGGTCCATCTGGCACTGGGGGGAGGCTTCCTCCTCAGCCAGGATGCGCCGTAGTGTGGCCTGCAGGTCAGGCAGCCGATGGCGATGCTGCAGGTAGGGCGTGGAGCGGACCACAGCATGCATCAGGGAGAGGTATTCCATGCGCAGCTGTGGGAAGAGCAGGTCAGCTCAGGAACCTCAAGAAGGTACTGTAACCACCACCAGAAAGGGACTGGCCACTACTGCCCCACGGACTCCAAGGCTACTGACCAACTTACACTATTTGAACATAAGGCCTGCATTTCCAGCACCCAAAATGTATCTGGCCTTCAACAATTGCTAAATAAAGGGAACAGATCAATCATCTCAGCCACAGAGAGTCCTAGAATGTGGCCTGCATAGGGAAGTCCTGCCAATCCTTTAGAGGCCGAATTCTCAAGGTGTCATGTTTGTCAGTTGGAGGCCCTTTCATTCTCACCCTATCCCTCTACTTCCTTGGAAGATCTCACAGCTTAAAACAGGGACCCACCCTCTACCTATTGCCTAGACCTGTTCTATAAGCACCAGACAAGAATATCCAATTGTAAGCTTGTCACCTCCTGAACATCTCAAAAAACACAAACCTACATATTCACCATCAAACTGAAGATCTTCCCCATCCTCTCCAAGCTGAAGGCTTTCTCATGTTCTTTATTGTAAGATAAAACAACACTACTGTCTATTTAGAAGCACAGGCCTAAAATGCAGGAATCCTTTTTGATTCCTATCTTCCAAATACCTCATATCCAATCCATCTCCAAGACTTGGATATCTTACTTTCTTTGTACAACCTGAACATCTCTAATGCTTCTCCCCCGAGCTCATACTCCCAGTACCTCTAGCTTAAGCAATTCCATCAGCCCTGTGATTTAACATCCAAGCTCTTCCTTGTTCTGAGACTCCAAATCCATTGGCCTGACTTTCTCCCCCTCCCCTCAGAGATATCCCTCATTATCTCTGATTAGAGAAATTGATACCAAAACCTCCTTTAGGCAGCATCACCTTAATTCCTAATCCTGGGAGTTAGACCAAGGTGCCTACACACCAAAATGCCCGTATCTAAGCAATACACAAGTACAGTAGTTTTCAGGTCTGAACTTCACTCACTATCACAAACCTCAAAAGGATATGTGGCACTAGTGGAGACCCCACTGCTTTTCTTTGATGTGTTTGCTCTCCTTATAGAAGGTATATCACTGTACACATTCTCAGTCTTCCAAACCTAAACTGCCTAGCCAGCTGGACTTGTGCTTCATGGATAAAACAGAAGCAATAATTTTTGTTGTTGCATTATTGGGGATTGAACCCAGGGTACTCTACCTCTGAAATACATCCCCAGCCCTTTTTATTTTTTTGAGACAGAGTCTAAGTTACTGAGGCTGGCCTTGAACTTGTGATTCTCCTGCCTCAGTCACTCAAGGAGTTATGCTTAGCTCAGAAGCAATCTTTTAAAAGACTTTGTCTTTTGCTCTCAGCATCCACATCACACCTGTCTTCACCTGCTGTGGCTTCTGTCCATGTGATCCTGCACACCCCTCTGTCCAGAAGCAACAGCAGCTTCTCAGAAAAGATTTTGACATTGACTCATCTACCTGCCTCCTGAAGTGGCCCTCTCTCCCCAACATGTTCACCATTTTTTAATGCTTACTGGATCATCCCCTCTGACTTAGCACATGCACTGGTACTTCCTACCTTTAAAACACTCCCTGAACTCACATCACGTGTCTCTAGCCCTACTACCCCTGCTCTCCCATTTTTCTGTTCCCTTCACAGAAAATTTTATGAGAGTTGTTTCCATTCTAATCCTTCCTTGTTTTTACTCCCCAATAACTTCAAATTCTCTTAAACTCTCCATTCAGACTCATACTCCCACTCCATCAACACTGCTTGTCAATCAACCCCCTGACCTCCACGAGGCAAATTCAATGGCAAATTTTTAGCCCTCTCTTGGATTCCTGACTGTGTGGAGACAGCAGATCTCCTTCCTTCTAACATGTGCTCACTTGGTTTTGTTCCTGGGTTTCTCCTTACTTGTCCCTGGTGAAGCCTGAACTTCCAGCTGACCCTGCTCATCTATCTCATTTCCTAGGTGACTTCACCACTGCAGGTTTCCCATAACATCTCTGCATGGACAGCTCCAAAACGTCCCTCTGGTTCCAACTTGCTCCTCACTGCATCCCTGATGCCCTCAGTTTGGCAGGTAGCTCCTTAATCTTGACCTATTCAAAACACAACTCTATCTTCCCAAAGTTCTCCCCATAATAATAATCAGCACTGAATTCACCTATTTGCTCAAAATAAATTCAGCAAGCTTTGCCAGATCCACATCCATCATATCCCAAACCTGACATGTTTTCACCACCACCATGTTTCCCTCTATCTCCTTATTTCCATTTGATGTTATGAGCCCCCCCATTTGGTTCAGATTCCACTCAGCTACCATCCCCATTGTGGTAACCACCAGGCACCTTGTCACCAGGTGACAGGTCTGCAATATGCCGCACAGTGATGTCAATGAGTGCCATCATGTCTGTGTGGTAGAAGATAGAAGCCGTGGCAGAGCTGCTGAACACATCCTGCAGGAACTTCAGGATAGAATGTGGTGGCTGTGGCTCATGTTTGAAGATGCGCACAGGGTCATCTAGGAGGCAGGAGTCATGGGGGTCAGAGTGATTCTTGCCAGGGTCCCAGAACCACCCCAGGAGTTAGAAGAGTCAAAGCAAGGGGTCATAGAGTAACAAGGTATCAAAGGGGTACCCACACGGATTCATGTGCCCTTACCCCCTCTGTTCAGAAGCAACAGCAGCTTCTCAGAGAAGATTTTGACATTGGCATGCGTACTCAGGGCAGCCATGATGACGTTCTGGTCAGGAGCTAAGGAAGGACATGGGTATAGACAAGAGCACAGGTGCAGAGCTTAAAAGGCTTCACGTTGGTTAACCCCCTCCCAGCTAGGACCCAACCTCACCTGGGAGGTGCAGGTTGAGAGCCAGAAGCAGGTTCATGCAGAGGTCTGGCAGCTGCTCTGTGGTGTCTGAGGGTAGCCCATCCTCAACAATGCTCAGCAGGAACTGGGCAAAGGGTGTGCCCAGGTGTTCTGGAAGAGGAGTGCATACAAGTCTGCAGTCCTATCCCTTCCCAACACTACCCAGCTTCCTGGTCTTTGAGTCTTGGGGATACTCAATCTCTACCAGGCTGTGGTCTGCATGTTCCCAGGCCTTTGGGCCCTGGGTCCTACCTCTGGAACCTGTGGTCAACTGGTCAAATGTTTGCATTCTTACCATAGTGTGCATAGGGCACTGCCTCCCCCATGGAGAAGACCATGGCCAAGACGAGAGCAGAGTAACAGAGCTTCTGGTGGTCTAGTGGAGGGAAGGTAAGTTGTCAGAGTTCCCGAAGATGGCAGAGACCCTCAGCAGAAGGTGTGAACCCTTTCCAGATGGCAAGAAACAGCCCCTGCCCCTGCCTCACCCTGTGTGTCCGTCTGCATGTCCCGTGCCAGCTCCACAGGCAGCACAGATGATACAAGCGTAGAGATGATGGCTGCATCTAGGCTGCACATGGCACCAAAGCACTTCAGGAGCAGCAGCCGAAGTGACGCACGGTGTTCCTGGCAGAGGACCTTACATGCTCAGTTCCTGGAACCCCAACCCTACCTACATCCCTCCATGCCCCTTCCCTTCTGTTTTGCACACACCATTTGGTAATAGGCCACCAAGGCCAAGACAGACTCAAACTCATTCCTCTTGCACATTTTCTTGCAAACTTCAGGGTCTGCATCAGTCTGTAGGGAGGAAGTAAGAGAGTCACCCAGTTTGAGCCAAGCTGTGCAGCCACATGGGGGTGAATTAAGCATGTACGTGCAGGGAAGACTCATAGGCATTAAAGAGAGATGGTGCAGGGTGGGGGACACTGCTCCACATGGTGGGCAACATATGTGGGCCCCCACCCCGCACCAGAATATGCAGCAACTCCTCCAGATAGCAGCGAATGACACCCTCGTCCTCATACAGGGCCCAGCTGCGCTGCTGGGCATCATCCTTCCGCCGAGCCAGGTCTGCAAAGATCACCTCCAGTCTCTGCTGGTCATGGCAGACCTGCCCTGAGGGCAGGGCTGAGCTCAGATCCTGGGGAGAGAAGGTGAGGTGCAGCTCAGTATACTCCCTGCTAGTATCTGTCTCCAGGAAGTCCCCAGTATCTGGATCTGTGGGCCTACAGTCTGTGAGCTCAAGTCCTGCACTACCTACACTAGGCAGGGGGGCTCAACTTTGGTCTCGATGACCACTTAGGACAGGATTTTGCATGAGACATGTCTAGGGGTTTTCTAACAACTTCTCACCTTACACCTGGATAAATACCTTCCATGAGAAGGTTTATGGACTCTGTCATTGCTTGAATGTGACTCTGACACTCCATGCCCCCATTCCACACAGAGACACCAGGCCTGTCATTGACCCACCTCTCACATTTCCCTCAAACCCTTAACCAGGCACTGGTTGCTGTGCCCAGCACAGTGTCACCAGAGAGTAGATGCTGTACTGAGGCAGCACCGATCCTAGCCCAGAGTCCCTGTACCCCCAGTACAGGACCCAGTTCCTCTATAGTTCTCACTCCCTCCTCCACAACCAGAACTGTAGGAGGAACTTAAGGTACCTTTCCCTCATCTAGCCTCCAAGATGTAGTCTGGACTCACTGCCCCAGTGCTGTGCCTAACCAATAGCCTTGGCAAGGTGGGGCTTGCCATTCCATGATGCCCACACACCTCACTCTCTCTTATTCAAGTGCCCTGTGTCCATACTTCCACGTAGCCAGAGAGAACTCCTGGCTATCCATATCTAGTCTCATTTGTCGCCTGCCCCAGATCTCACCTCCTCCCATACCACCTGCTCCTTCACTGCCTGTTTTCTAGCCATGCTGGCCTTCTACTTTCTCCTGTGAGCCATGCTCAGTCCTGTTCAGGGTCCTTGTCCAAACTGAATCTCTGACTAGTCTGTTCTTCCTCCCTTTCTCCTTCATGGGTCAGCTCAAATGACCCAAACGCCCAACAAAATGAAAGCCCAAAGCTTTAACTCAACAAATACTTCCACTTATAGGCTGGACAAATGTATGAGGGTGGGGACAGGGTTGGGGTGGCAGGGTAGCCTGAAGGTGAGGAGGCTCCTGGCCCACCCTCACCTTGCCCTCTACCAGTGAGAGGAGGACCTGCTCCATAACAGGTGAACTGGCTGGCACGGAGGCCTGGATGTGACCCACTATGACGCCAATGGCCACGCGGCATAATTCATGGCTCAGGCCGGTGTTTCTCCGCACAAGTTCCATCAGCTCTGCCCCAATGGTCCTCGGCACAACTGTCTCAGCCTCAGCCTTCTCCTCTGTGGTCTCTAGGCTCAAAGATCTTAGGGCCTCCAGGTCATCAGGGGTTGAGGTTGTACCAGCTGCCGTCTCCTCTGCAGGGGGTTCAGGGGCTGGTTCCTTGGAGGGAGAAAGCTGGGCTTGCGACACAGTGGTGTGGGTGCCTCTACGGGGCACAGGTGGGGGCGTAGGTGAGTAACTGGGACCCAGCTCAGAGGGGCTGGAGCCTGTATAGAGCGTGTCCAAGGAGGTACTGCCGACTGAGGAACCACTGGACACAGAACTACCCCCAGAGGGCATGGTGTTACGACCACCTGTGAGCAGAGAGTAGATGCTGTACTGGGGCAGCCTCCTGAGAGACCCCACCCGTCCTAGCCCAGAGTCCCTGTCCCTGACCAAGGTCACACCCCAGTACAGGACCCAGTTTCTCTAAGAGTCCCTGTTTCTACCAAGCCCAGAACTCCCACTTGCCCCAAAAGGAGGCCCTATCTTCTCTGACAGAGCAACCATTCCAAGCAAAGTGTACCCCACCCCAATTCCTCCAATCCTGCCTTCTCACCACTCCCTGAGACTATCAGTGCCTCACGATCTCGGCGTTTCACAGGTGGGGGTGGTGTGGTGGGTGCTGCCCGGCGAGGCTGTGGTGGGATCTGGGAAGACAGAAAAGAGATCTTGTGGGGACAGGTTAGAGGCTGGGACCCTAAGCTCTGGACATGGGCAAGAATATACTCTGGGTGCATCAGTGATCCAAGTGGACCCCTTGAGCCTCTGGATGAAGCCTTTAGTTCCACCCACCACCTTCCCCAGGATGCCCTCACCATGTACCTGATAGAGGCCTCCATCGGTCCCAAGATGCTCAGAACTGGGCAGGCTATGCTGCCTTTCAAACCCAATTCGGCACACTCCATTGGGTTGCCTAGCAGCAGCAGTATCCAAATGATGGTCACTGGTAGATGGGGTCATAACTGCAACATTGGAGGCTGAGGGGCCTCTACGAGACAGGGTCTCTTTCCGATGGTAGATCAGCTTCCTAATAAAGGATCAGGGAGACTTTTGGGGAAGAAGACCTCACAACTCCCAAAGTCCTTTCCTGGTCCCTATGGGATGCTAGGACCCCACAGCCCAGGCTTCTCACACTCCCATCTCTGACACTGCCTACCCCACTTTGCGATATTCCATACTATCCCCAGTCCTGACTCTACACATCTCTGATCCGCACTTAAGGACCCCACCCTTCCATGCTCATGGGAGGATCCACCCCCACTTCCCCACACTCACTGGAGGACTCCACGCTGTTCCAGGCTGTACTTGCCACCATCTCGCATGGCTGTATTGTGCACAGCCTCAATGGCCCGGTCAATGGCCTGGAGGACATCCTGTTCCAGGCCCTAAAAGTGGGTAGTGGTGATCAGTTAAACTTGGAGCTCAAGTGGGGATACTTAATCCAGACTTGGCCCAGGATGGAACCCAGGTGGAGGACCACTACAGCTGAAATCTAGAATGACAGACAAGAGCAGAGACCAAAACTGGACTATGGAATGGGGTTCTCAGACTGCACTACTCAGCAAACTGGGGTACCAGGTGACCCTAAACCAGCTTACATATTGAGGATCTTAGCTAAGATGCCTCAAAACCATGAACCTAAAGCAAAACCATAGCCCAGGGGTTCCCAGCTTGTGACCAGGAGTATATACACAGTCTATTCCTGGGCTTGGCTCAGAGCCCCAGACTGAGATGCCAAGCAGGAAACCTCCAGTGTCTGGAATCCTTAATAAGTCATTCTGATCTTGCTGACCCTTCACAAAACCAAGGTCACACCCCACAACAGCCTTATCCTCACACAGACCTTCACAGGCCCTGAGAGCAAAGAATAGACCAAAGGAACCTCCTCTCCCCATCCCTGCTTATCAGCCCTCATCCTCCCAAGCTGACCCAGTAATTTTTTGTACCTGCCCTGGGAAGTGGCTCTGGGTTTGTGGTAAAGGAAGGACATTAGAAATGAGCCTAGACCCTGCTCTAGGCCCTGTGTTGTTATGCCTAACAACCCAGGAATCTGTTCTACCTCACTGCATGTTATAAGTGTGGTGTGGGATCAGCTATCCCTACCCCTTCCCTATCCCTAGACACATGGTGCAGCAGGCTACAAAGGAGCCACAGAGCTCCTCACAGTGGGTTTGGGAAACTTCTCTGATGGAGACAGATGGACGTAAAGGTCAGCAAAGCCCCTGAGGTGGCATGGGGCATACCAGGGAACAGGTATACAAGAGAAGGAAGGAGGAATAGAAAGAGAACACACAAACACACAGAAAGTAAGACAGACCTAGAGAGAGAGACAGACTCAGAGGCAGGCAGAAGGAAATAAAGCAGGAAAACTGAGAGTCAGAAACAGACTGGGAGAATTGGAGGAAGAAAGGAAAACACCCAAATGGAGAGTCAGAATGAGACAGAGATGCACAGTCAGGGAAACTGAGACACAGGGAATATGCAGAAAGAAACTGAGAGATAGTGACAGAGAAGATGGTTGCCTCTCTGCTCTCCCCAAACAACCAGCCCCACTGGTCCTGGCTTAGGCAGAGGCTTTACAAGCCCTTGACCTATGCCCTGTGGGGAAGAGGCAGGACTTCCACAGAGGCCTCCAATGAGATCCCATCTCCAAAAGAGGCTGAGTCTGACACACTCCAGACCTAGTAGGGCTCCCTATTCTCACCACAAGATAGCTAGATGGAATCAACCAACCCCATCTGTGAGAAAACCTCTAAGGCCCAAGGCCCATCCTCTCTGGTAAGACCAGATGACATTTCCAAATTTATCCCATTATTTCTGTCTTGAACTGGGCTGGCACAGTTTATTTCCTAAAGGCTAGGGACTAGGACAGGACAGGAGTGTCTGACACAGGCTAGGTGTCTCAGCACCTTCCTTCCCACTGTGGTCATAACATACCAGCCAGAGACACTACACCCCAGTCCCTGCAACAGGGCTACTCTTGAGGGAACAGGAACTGGGACTGCAGCCTACCTACACTGGAAGAAAATGGGGCATGGTCAGACCAGGGGAAGTCAGGAGAATTCATTTCCTTACAATGGGAACAGCCCCTATTCTTGGCTGGGGACAGGAGGAACAAGCTCCCTCAATTTCAGAGGAAGTCTAAGTCAGGGCCTGAAGCTTGTGAGGAGGCACTGCCAGGTAGTGTTAACAAGAGCTTGGTTCTTGGTTCAGAGAGTGTTCAGAAAGGGGGAGGGGTGTCTTGAAAAGAGTTTAGAGGGTGACTGAGTACAGGAAAGTGAAATACTCTGAGATCCAAGGTTTGGGAGGCACCTAGGAGATGGGAGTGATCATGACTCCAGGTTTCAAATGGGAGGGGATTGAGGGCCTGGAGGATGGTTGGGGAACCAGTGGTATTCTAAGGTGGCTCAGTCTCAGTAGTGAGGTGAAGAGGGTCTCAGTGGTAAAGGTAGTGGCTCCAATAGGTGGAGGAGGTGGGGGGTGGGGAAGGAAGAGTGCAGGAATTCTAGAGATCCAGGGAAGTGGTATATTAAGGGTGTGTGTGTGGGGGGGGTCTCAGGAATTTGCTAATTGGATAGGAGTTTCTGAGTCTAGCTGTAGAATTCTATTCAGATGGAGGTCTCCATACCGGGGAATATGCATGGGGAATCTGGGGTCCCAATGAGTATCAGTCCCAGAGTTAAGCTTTTAGTAGCTTAAGCTTTTGGTAAGTCTCGACTAAGATGTCAAGGGTCTATCTAGTCTCTTGCAGGGATTGCTGACCCTAGAAGTCCCAGTCTTCATGGGTCTTAGGTCTCAGGGTCAGGTTCTCAAAACTCCCTGTCTCCTCGAGCCCTGAAGGATCTGGAGCCCCTGGGTCGGTTCTACCAGCCTGTGAAAGGGCCCAGTCTCAAAGGCCACTAAAGCGGGCAGGGGAGGGGCACTCACCTGCAGGCGATGCAGGTAGGCAGGCGGCACGTAGCCTGTCTCGCCACTGCGCGCCCGCGCCGCTAGCCACCAGTGCGCGCTGCTACGCTCCAGGACCAGGAAGGTCTCGCCCGCGGCGAACGCTAACGCATTGGGCTCCGCCGAACGGAACGCGTACAGCGCACGGTACATGGGGCCGAGTTGGGCCGCGCCGGTGCAAGGTAAGCGGCGGGAACTGCTGAGCTAGGACACCAGGCCCGGCAGTGCCGCGCCGTGCTCGCCACGCCCCGTGACACTCAACGCGTGCGTGCGCGCGCGCGCCCGCCCTCCGCAGCCCCGCCCCGAGTGTCAACCCACGCAGTGGCGCGGGCGCCTCCTGTCGGCCCCAGAGACGCGGCGAGGAGGGGCTCAAGAGACTACTTTCTCTGCAGCGTACCTCTTAAGATTCAGGGCCATCGATACATGGCCCCGGCCCCGTCATCCAAAGCCCCGGCCTCGGCTTCTCTCATACGCCCTTGGACTCCCATTTCGCTCAAATCCCAACGCTGCGGCCCTTCCTACATCCTGATGAAGATGTGTTCGGCTGTGTACCCTGACTGTCCGGGGCAAGTGGGTACTGACCTACTAACTGTAAAGATGGTAACTTGGACAAGGTGCTTTCATTATAGGTTTCAGGAAGTGTGAGGATGGGGCATATGAGAGTAGAAATCACTTCGGACTATATCCTTGTTCAAAGTCCTCCCATCTTTGCTCTCCCTGCCCCACCACCCTGAGTAGTCAAGCTCCCGCCACTATCAATCGCTATCATCTTACTTTTTTATTTATAGGACTTAAACCCTCAGATTATCTTACTTCGGATGCCCCTTTCTGAGGGCAGACAGGAGAGCTGGAAGAAGGTGGGGAGTGGAATGCCATATGGCTGTAAAGAATGTTTGACCCATCCAACAGTCAGCCCAAACCTCCTTAGTTCCTGAGAAGCTCAGGGAATGTGCCCCAAAGGGTTCTGGGGATACACTCTCCACTGGGAGCAGGTGTGGACAAAAGGCTAGTGTATGCAGCTGATCTGTTTTTAGGTATGGTGGAGGTAGTAGGCCTAGTGGGTCTTGGAGAGGAGGTGGCTGGAAAGTTCAGGTGAGGGACAGAGCTACTAGAACCGGACAACCAGACTCTGGCTTCTCTGCACCCGATTGGGCTCTGCAATTCCAGAAGCTCCCTCAGAGGGACCCTCCTCCTCCTCCCAGAGCCCTGCAAGCCCAGAGGAGTAGTAGTTAGGGGCTACACTGCACTGGCTGAACTTTTTTTTTTTTTGTGGTGCGGAAGATTGAATCCAGGCCCTTGTGCATACAATGCAAACACTCTTCCAGCTGAGCTATCCCCAGCCCTTCACTGCCTGAACTTTTGTGAGGGATGAGATTGGTTAATTGCGGTAGAGCCCAGGGCTGGGTAGAAGTAGTGACAGGTGGTGTGGGTAAGAGGATCAGCCTACCCATAACCCCTTTTATTGTGACCTCCAACACCAGGCCCCTTTTTCACACAGCCTATGGCTGCCAGTGGACCACAGCCTAGTGTTACTTCAAACCCCAGTATTGGATCCAGGACATCTGACATCACAATCTTCAGCTTATTAGTTGCTGCCAGTGGCATAGGAGGGAACAAGAGCTAAACCTAGGGGCGGGGGATACTGGTAGAGTGCTTGCCTCGTATGTACAAGGTCCTGGGTTCAATCCCCAGCACCATCACAAAAAAAAAAAAAAAAGCTAGACCTAAAATTTGGAGCCTCTGCTTCCTAACTTTGGCTTAAGCTGCTACATAGGGGCAGAGTATGGTGTCAAAGAATGGTTTTGCTGTATGTATATACGTGACTATATGACCAATGTGATTCTGCAACCTGTACACTCAGAAAAATGAGAAATTATACCCCATTTGATTCAAATGTATGATATGTCAAGGTCATTGTACTGTCATGTGTAATTAAAACAAACAAACAAACAAACAAAAAGTATAGTTTCTAGGTAGGGATAATGAGAGAGCCAGCACAGATCAGGCAGGTAGGTAGGTCTATAGAGGTTTCTTTTTTGATGACCTCAGGGTGCTAGGTTGAAACCAAGCCAAGACACTGTGGTAACTTTGGAATCCATGGGGGTTAGAAATAGCCAGGGGGGTAGAAATATTACAGAGACAGGGAAGAGGTCACAACACATGGTAAGCTTCTGAGGTTTAGGAGGGGTGCTACATGCCCTGGGAAAAAAGAACAACATGGATACAATAAACAAAAAGATCTGTATTAGAACATTTACACTCAGGGAACAAAGAGGTATCTGCATCATCAAATGTGGAATGTTGAAGAAATAGTTAAAATAAATAAAGACTTCCGAGTGCAGCTGGAGCTGGCTCGGGTTGGGGCTCACAGAGGCCACTGCACATCAGCTCCAGGCTGCAGGGACCCCTACCTGGCCATACTGGCCTCCTCCCTGACGCAGCACAGCTGTGTCTGGGACACAGAGTCTCTCTCAAGTACTGGAGCAACCAGCAAGTTCACTCTCCACTCTCCTCACTTATCTCTGTAACAATGTCTATCAGGCTCTGGAGCCCAAAGATATAGCCAGCATCCTGGCCCTCATGCACCACACTGTCCTCGCCATACAGCCTGCAAGTGGTATGAGCAAAGTCGATCATGCGCACATCCACTGAGCTGGCACCAATGGGCTTATAGGCATAGGCACCAGCAGACTCATCAGCTGACTCCTCTGACAGGTCCTCCAAGTCCTCCTCATCCGAGTCCAGGGCCACTTCAGGCCACTCTTTGCCATCATAGATAACCAACAGGGAGCTTGAGTAGAAGCGGTAGGATTCCTGTCGTTCCAACACTGCCTTGAGCTCAGCCAGCTTCTTGAGCACAGGGCCCAGGAGCTCTCGACGCAGGTACCGACCGTTGTGGAAGAACTGGAAAAGTGCTTCCTTGAAGCCCTGCACTGATAGTTTCCGCCCATGGTACTTGTTCATGAACATAAGCTGCCCAGTGCCTGCCTGGTATACCTGTGGGGAGATCAGCAAGTCAGTGGATGAGGCTTGGACACTGGGGTGGGGGAAGGTGATGGTGATGTGACATCTGGGATCTGCTCCTATTTTTTCTTTTGTAGTACTGGGGATTGAACCCAGGACTTGATGCATACTAGGCAAGCATTATCCCATTATACATTCTTCGCTCTTTTTAAAATTTTGAGACAGGATCTCACTAAGTTGAGCAGGCTGGCTCAAACTTGGAATTCTCCTGCCTCAGTCTCCTGAACAGCTGGGATCAAATTGTGTACAATTGCACCAGGCTCTAGATCTGATTCTTCGTTAATAAGCACACCGAGTCACACATGAGCTGCTGTCTTCTCTGATCAGCATCAACCTGCAATGCAGCCATCTGACCTGGGTTAAGTTATTGTCCATCTGGGTCAGTGGAGACAGGCTAATCCTCTTGTCTAAATTTTCTCTACTCCTGTCTATAGGTTCTGGACTCAGCCTATCAGGACAGTCTCAGAGAAATTACCCAGACATAAAATACATGCTTTCTTTTCTTTCTTTCTTTTTAACCAGAAAGCATCAAATTCATATAGGGTCATTCTGAAATCTTTAGAACAAATAAAACTACACCACAGTGGGGAAGCAGCAGCTACTGGATTCCCTAGCTAGCCCTTGTCTTGCACCAGCACACTACTCACCTGCATGCCACACACACGCACACCAATGACTGCAGATGTGCTCTGCTGACATTTTCGGATCTGGTTAGCTGCTTTCTCCTCTGAAGCATCATCACCATGCTGGCGTGTGCCCATCTTAAGGTCCAAGACACAAGGCACCTCGTAGCGGGAAGTCAGGTTCTCCAGTAATATAAATTCTAAGTGGTTAAGAACCATATCCCCAAGAGAAAGTGCTACATATTATACTTTGGCACAGGGAACTGTGTGTGAATGCAGTGACCCAAAGAAGCCTAACCCCACAGGAGGCTCCATTAATTGTGCTGTCTCCTATATAGAGCGCCCACAGCTAACTAAAGAGCTAAGAGGAACTTCTTGTTAGGGAACTGGCATGAGAGCAGCTAGTGTCTAGACTTGATACAGGCCTGAGGTGCTCCAGGCTTAGGAGACAAGATTTCCTGAATTCAGCTATGTGTAGGATCACAGTACAATAGCATACTGTCCTCAATTATACATAGAATGAGCTCAGTAAATCCTGCAGCCTTAGATATAAATTGTAAACATCAATACAAATTCATAAAAAATATTTGTCTTGAAAAAACTATTTCCCAAGCTGTGTGCATGGAAAATGTCTAGAAATAATGACCAGAAATAATAAATACCCCTAGTATGGTCTATTTCCCATTAATAGAAACCAGTGGTCCTTAGTAGGAAATGGTAAACTACAGTCCACTGCACATTGTTGTACAATCTATGAGCTAGTAGTGGTTTTTACATTTAAGAGATCAAAATAAATATGATACTTTATGATCCATGAAAATTGAATGATATTCAATTAGAGTCACAATAAATATTTACTGGAACACAACTACACTAGTTCATTTAAATATATAGTGGCAGAGTTGTGACAAACTATATGACCCACAACACCTAAAAATTTATTTGGCCCTTTACTGAAAAGATTCACTGATCCCTGCCTTAGGGGAATGGTTTGAGTTCACATCTGGAGCAGGAAATATACATGGTCATTTCCTAGACTCTTTTTCATACTAGAAAGCAAGATAACTATCATAGACTACCACCACTGTGTCAAACTTGGTAAAGGTAACAACTGCAATGGATTAAAACACAAATATATAAACCATACCTCAAGCATAGATTGATGAGGAAAAATTGTATTTTTTAGGAAGTTTCCAACTTGTGAATAACAAAATTAGAAAACTACCTAATGAAAAATTAGATCTAAGGCAAAGAGAAAGACTCTGCTTCTCAAAGGACATGTACAATATAATTTCTTGGGGATTACTGCTCCCATTCCCACGAACTGAAACCAAATCAGTTCTTTAGTTCTTTAAATCAAGCCTTTAGATCCAATCATCACCTACTGAAGACATCATATATGAATACAGGACCAATGTAACTACACATCACATACAACCACAAAAATGGGAAGTAGGGCTAGCATTTGTAGCTCAGTGGTTGAGAACTTTCCTTGTGTGCGTGATGCACTGGGTTCCATCTTCAGCACCATGTAAGAATAAACAAATAAATAAATAAAATAAAGCTAAAAAAAGGGAAGTAATACTCCATGTATGTATGATAAAATATTGTCATGTATAACTAAAAAGAACAAAAAAATAAAAAACAGTGGAAGGGGCTGGGGTTATGGCTTAGTGGTAGAGCACATGCCTTGCATCTTGTGAAGCACTGGTTACCATCATTAGCATCACATTAAAAATAAAAAATAAAAAAATTACAAAAAAAACAGTGGAAACAGAGGGGACACAGTAAACATGTAGGAATGCAATCAGTAAAACCCAGATCATAGAAAACTCTTTTAGAAGCACTTTTTTTTTTTTTTTGTAATAGGGATTGAATGCAGGAGCATTTAACCACTTAGCCACATCCCTAGCCCTTTTTTATATTTTATTAGAGACAGGGTCTCACTGAATTGCTCTAGACTTCGAAAAGTTGCTGGGATTACAGATGTGCACCACCACAGCTGGTAAGACATCATTTCTTTCTTTTTTTAAAATATATTTTTTAGTTGTAGATGGACACAATACCTTTATTTATTTATTCATTCATTTATTTATTTATTATTTATTTATTTATTTTTATGTGGCGCCAAGGATTAAAACAGTGCCTCACACGTGCTAGGTAAGTGCTCTACCACCGAACCACAACCCCAACCTATGACCCAGTTTCTTTGATGAGAAATTAAAAAAAAAAAAAAGGCAGCAGGGGCATGGTGGCACATGACTATAACACCAGCCACTCCAGAGTTAAGAGGCCAACCTGGACAATTAGTGAGACATGACCTCAAATTAAAAAATAAATAAATAAAAAAGCTAGTGAGGCTGAGGTTGTAGTTCAGTGGTAGAGCGCTTGCCTAGCATGGAAGGCACTGAGTTTGACCCTTAGCACCACATAAAAATAAATAAAAGGTATTATATCCATCTACAACAACAAAAAGTCTACATACAGCTCAGGGGTAGAGTGATCCTGTGTTGCACAGAAAGGAAGGAAGGAATTATTTAATTAATTTCTAAGAAAAAAATGAGAGTGGTATTTAAAGACTTAAAACATTTCAATCCAATGCAACTTACGTGAATTCCCATTCTAACAAACAATAAAAACATACTCACTGAAGACAATTAGAAAAATGTGAACATGAATTAGGTAGTTTATAGTTAGGAATTAACAATTTTTAAGAAATGAAAATGCGGGGGTGCTGGGGTTGTGGCTCAGTGGTATAAGTGCTTGCCTAGCATGCACAAGGCACTGGGTTTGATCCTCAGCACCACATAAACGTAAAATAAAGATATTGTGTCCACCTAAAACTTAAGAATGAAAAAAAAAAAAAAAGAAATGAAAATGGTGTTCAACTGTTAAAATAGTCTTCTCTTTTAGAGATACATGCTAAGGTACACACAGATGAAATTATATAGCTCAGATGTGCTTTGAAAAGAGTATAGGTGGAAAAAATCTTCTATTTAAAAACCAGGGGCTGGGGCTGGGGCTGGGGCTCGGTGGTAGAGCATTTGCCTGGCATGTGTGAGGCACTGGGTTCAACCCTCAGCACCACATAAAAACAAACAGAAAAAACAAAGGTATTGTGTTCATCTACAACTAAAAATATTTAAAAAAAAAAAAAGTTCAGTGGTATAGAGTATTTGCCTAGCATGCATAAAGCCCTGGGTTTCATCCATCCCCCAGCACAACCAAAAAGTCCAGGTTTGAAGGGTAGTGGGTAAATAGAGAAAATCATGACACAAGACTGACTTAAGTGGGTTAACTGACAAACCTGGGTGGAGAAATACTCTGTCAATGCATTATTTTAACATATTTTCCTTAATAAAAGTTAAAAAAAAAAAAAAAAAACCTCAGTTCTGAAGATTTTCAACCCATAAGGTAAAAAAAAAAAAAAAAAAAAAGAAGGATCCTGGCATAGCTCATTTGCCAGACTGGTGAACAGGAACTGAAAGGTTAGTTTTCTCTTAACTTAATCCCTTTAGTTGAAGAAGATTTGAGAATCTTCTGCAGGAATTTCAAACAGGGATCAGCTCTGTGCCATCCTCCCTAGACTATCTAAAGTACACCTGATGTAAGGTGGCCCCTTCATGAGATATCCCTCATTCCCAGAAACCCTTTATTCCTCATTCCCTACCACCTGCACTCAGAGGCCAGTCCCTAGCCCTAAGAGAAGCAATACCTATCCATGAGCATCGCAGAAGTATTCTGGCACAACCCCAATAGAGGAAATTCAATTAAGACTTAACAAACCCAACCACTCTCTTCAAGCCCTCCACACTTTCCCTCCCCGCCCCAACAAGATAGGGATGTCCCATGAACAAAGGATACTGTACTGGTTCCGATGCTTTGCATTCTCCTTCATTCTCTGTAACTGTTGCTGGTGACATTTCATGCTCCAAGGATTATAGTGTTTGAGCTGGGAACTTATACTCCCCTTTTTTTCTACACTGTAGTATAAGACTTCAGATTTCTTTAGCCATTCAAATTCTTCTTCTAACTTATGGCTATGAAGATATAAGGTTCCAATAAGTCATAATGTCAAAAATTCAGTGTCAAAGATGCATGAGGGAGCTTTCTGGAGTGATGAAAAGTTAGATATTTTGATATGGTGATGGTTACAAACTCATTAAACACTTTAAATGAGTACATTTTATCATTGTACCTTATTATCATGAGGTCTATTTTATCTCATGAAAGTTAATTAAGTGGCCATGCCATCACTATTTTCTACAACAAGGGAAACCTAAGAAGCAAGATCAGCCTCTGCCTCCCAACTTCCAAGTCAGGCAGCTTCTATTCCCCTATTCCAGGCAATACCCTCAAACCCACATGTGGTACACAGGTTCATCTACCTTCCCTCCCATCTGGAGACTGGGAAAATCTTAGATGAAATCCCATATAAATAAGTTAATCTACTTGGCCACATTATTTTTATATATATGTTAATCTACTTGGCCACATTATATATATATATATATATATATATATATATATATACAGTTTTTGGTACCAGGGATTGAACTCAGGGGCACTCAACCACTAAGCCATATTCCCAGCCCTATTTTGTATTTTATTTAGAGACAGGGACTCACTGAGTTGCTTAGTGCCTCACCATTTTTGAGGCTGGCTTTGAACTTGTGTTCCAACCTTCCGAGCCCCTGGGATTACAGGCATGTGCCACCACGTCTGGCCATATTTGATATTTTAACAAGCTTTGCTAACGTATGGTACTTGAAAACTCTGCCCAAACAGATCCCTGAGTTTCACAAATGTCTCCCACAATTAGTAAGCAACCTGAAGTAAAGGGGTAGGTAACTCCTGTCACATCTACAGGACCCAGGCTATAGCCTGGCACAGAGCAGCAGTTGAAGGAATGTACACTAAATCTCTTTTTACAGCTACTGCTTCAGCTATTTACCAAAAATGGCATGACCTAACCAAGAAGTTAATTAAAGAGATGCTGGGCATGCCATGTGGGAACTAACCATTGAAAGACAAGGCACCTGTAAACCCACCATGAATTTTCACCTCCAGGGAACTCAGTCAGCTATAACTAAGAACCCCAACACTGACCTTCCCACAGAGCCCAAGGATTCCCCTATTAGAGTACCTACCTCTTCATCTTCTCTTCTTTCCGGTGCTGGCGCACCCAGTCCTTGGGGGTCTTTTCCGTTTCTAACATGTGATGTTTTTTGTTTGTCCACCTTAGAAGCTTACTTTTTGGTTCACAGTCTGAATTGTCTACAAAGTCCACAGTTCCATGGTCCCCTTTTAATGGATACGCTATTAAACACAAGTTCCTGTCTTCATCTTCTTCAAAGCGCACAGACACCACACCTGAAAATGGGGCGAGGAGCAGAAGGAGCTTTAATTCCACAGAAAGATGCTTTCTAAATAACATGATTGTAACATTTGTTGTTTTTCTTACCCTGTTCCTTAGTCTCTATGTTGCCAGAGGCCCCAAACTCATCTGCAAACCTAACAAATATCAAAACAGCTAGAAAAAAATGACACCATACAAGACAAGCAATTAGGGAGCAAACATGGCCGAGAGTCTTCCTCTCTAATGCACTCAACAAGGCAAGAGCCAAAGAATTACAAGACACATTTTTCCATCATTGAAAATGTTTTATTAATTTTTGTGTAACTCTTCTAATACTAAGAGAGATGCAAAAACATTGCTCTTTATATCTTGTGGAAATTTTTAATGCCCTGAACAGAAACTCCGACCGCCTGGAAGCTTGCTTTAAGGCAGAACCTGAACGCAAGGAAACACAAGTTTATCACAGGGTAAGAGGCATCTAAAAGTAAGGAAGACTGGGTAAGCAAAGCAAAATAAAGGGGCAAACAAAACAAACCACACAGCACAACAGACACCCTAGCAAAGGCTTACTATAGCACCCCCACTTAGGTAGGTGCCTCGAGCCTTTTGTCCTTCTCAATTATGCTTTTTATTAGTCTTTGCAGTTTCTTGTCACAAAAATAAATAAATAAGTAAATAAACAAATACAAGGTAAATAGGGTTGGACCAGGAGGACAGACACACTGTGGCCTTGAAAGCAGCTCTCCACCCTTGAGTCACTAGAACCTGCCATGTGTAATTAGACAGTCTTTGAGGAGGGAGCTGTCAGTAGGAGCATTTCAGCAGGTGCCGATGAGTGCCTTACAACCGACTGGCTGAACACCTTTCCTCCCAGGCCTCTCTGCCCCAGGATCACTCAATCTGCTCAGTCCTTGCTGCCTGCCCGCTTGCTTGCTGCAGGGGAATGCGTGCTGAGAGAGATGACACTTCTGAGGTAGCCCCCAGCTCTAGGTGCAGAGGAGCCAAGGTGGGGATTTCAGGGGACCACACTTCCCTGTGGCCATGGGGAAAAGGACCAGAGGAAAAAAGGGGGCAAGGGTGGCCAGCTAACAAGGGAACTCTGGCTTTGTCCTGGAAAAAACAAGAGAAGGACCAAGTGAGGGCCCACAACTCCCCCACCCCCACCCTAACACACATGCATTTTAGAGTACAGAGAGGTGCCCAGAACATTCTGTTTTTTAAAAAAATAATGTTTAAACAGTCCCAGAAGAACCTAAGTTGTTCTGGTCTTTTATATATCCAGTAATACCCACTTAAAATTAATTTCTTTAATATGTTCTCCTTTGATTTACAAAAGTTCCCCCCCAGACCACACCATGCTGGTGGCTGCTTATGTCCCCCCCAAAGAATCATTATAAAAGGAAGAAAAAACTACAATATGTGAATCAACCATTTGCCTTCATGTAGCAATTTTGGGGATTTCCATAATTGCAAAGGGCTTCAGCTAATCAGCACAGTCCTCCCACTCCTGCATTCCATCTGACTCAACCCTGCTCCCAGCCTACCTAATCACCAGGGCTTCTGGTTTCCTGGAGGACAAAAAGCAGGCGGCAAGAATTCTGGGTAAAATCCTCCCAAAGTCTTCCCCCACTGTCCCCACCATGGGGGACTATGGGTTACTGTGATCAAGAGACACCTGAACATAAAACACAACTAAACTTCCACCAAAAATAAACTCAAAACAAATCCACAAAACAAAGCACAATTGAGCAATCTTACCAGGGCTTGAAAACTGAGGGTGTGAGGTGCTGGGCTGAGGGCCAGGAGGAGGGAAAACACAAAGTGAGTGGGAGGGGGTGAGGGTTCCCAGGATGGCTGCCAGGGCCTTCCATGGCCGTGATCCCTCACATCTCCTCACCAGCCTGGCGACCCCTCCAGCAGTTGGGGGCTCACCTTTGTACTGGGGAGTGAATCTGCGCATCTCAGCTGGGAGGGTCTCGTAGAACTGATGCTCCCTCGGGACCAGGGGCTTGCACAGGGTCGTCTCATTGAAGCGTAGAACACAAGAGTGCCCCCCAACCTGGTGGACAAAGGGCTCCAGCAGGACGCCCTTGGTGCGGGGCTCCACGTCCATGGCCCTGAAGGCTGGGCTCATCCTCCGGACGCAGACGGCAGGGAAAACGGGGAGGCAGCAGGGTCTACGGCCAGCTCGTCCTCCGTCGCTTGTCTTGTCTGATCCTCCTTCTGTTTGGTCTCCGCTCCTAGGTTTGTGTAGGCCAGAATGCTCTGCCGGAAGCAAGCACATTGATTTGTGGGAACCGCCTTAGGTTCCAATTCTACAGCAGAAAGGCAAACAGTACAAGCTCACTTAGGGTTCCGCCCACGCTGCCCACCCCAGCCCCGCCTCTTCCCTCAGAAAGATAAAAACACCTTGAGCTGAGGGAGGAGAGGGAAGGAGAAGGACATGGCGAACGAGAACACGCAGAAACTGTGCTTCAACAGGGACACTACAGTATTACAAAGTCACCGTAACAGACAAAACACAAAGCCATGAAAAGGTAAAGATCAAAGATCACAATTTCAAACATTATATTCAAATTAAATCTTACAATTGTCTAATATGATAAACAAACTTAAGGTGAAAGGTGCTCAAATCTATCCATTTAATGCAATTTCTACAGGGAAAACCAACTTATCCATCATCTCGAACTTATCCACCCAAAGTATCCACACATACTGCCTCAGTCCAAGGCCAAAGACAAGCTCCATTAACCTTATTAGCAGTGGAGCTTGGGACCAGCTTTAATGATTAACGTCTGTATCTAAAAACAACCGATCAAGGCTGGTTAACTTCATTTAAAAAGATACACAGTGTTCTAGGTCAACCAACTATTTTTATCAGTTCTATCCTGATCACTAAAAGCTGGGGCATACCTTTAAGCCAAAGTTGTGCTCCTGGTCAGGGCTCTTATCCACCATAAGTCTAGGACCTTAGTTCTGATTATGCATCCAGGCGCGACAATTGGATCTCAGCAAAGCACACCTTTTTACACACTCTATTAACTGATTAAAGGCATGTCAGGCTAGGTATGTTTTCTGGCTATAATTTATAGACAATGTAGTTTCTACTAGCATTCCTTACTTAAACCACTGTATGTATATGTACAGGGATCTTACTGGGAACTTGTGCAGTTCCCATGACTCCATCTGCGACAGTGAGAGTGAGGAAGGATTTGCTGATGTGCTCAGCAAACCTGTAAAAAGCTCATTACAGAACTTCTTACTTGGTCCTCTGGATACTTTTAATGAGGTAGACACTACTCTCCCTACTGCAGGCAAAGAAACCAATTTGAGGAGGTTAGAAAACACACCCACAATCACAGTTCCCAAATGAAACTTAAAATCCTAGACTGGAGGATGCCTTAATTTTGCTGCGTATATGGGACATTTAGTTTGTCCTATAAAAGTGCTTTCAGGTGATAATGGCCAGATTATATTCCACCACTATGTACAACTATAATGCATCAATCAAAAAAGTGAAAAAAAAGTGTTTTCACCAAAATTTATATCTTCTGTAATAGCCTCTTTTAAAGAATTTAAGTTGGTGATTTTTTAAAAAATGTTTATTTTTTAGTTGTAGTTGTCAATACCTTTATTTTTTTTTTTTTAATGTGGTGCTGAGGATCGAACCCAGGGCCTCACACATGGTAGGCAAATGCTCTACCAATGAGCCACAACCCCAGCCCTGTGATAATCTTTTCCTTTCAGAAAACCCAACTGTTGACCCAGCTGGATTCAAGGATTCAAAGCTTTATTATATGCAAAGAACATAGACCTCAAAGACCCTGATTTCTCACCTGATGCTACCTTCTCATTATCACAGAAGCCCTCTCAGAAAGGCAGGTACTGAGAAGAGTTCCCAAACCACACAGGCAAAATGACTATAAGGATGAATACACTCTAATCATTTCAGACTCTCTCCAGAAGATAGCGCTGAGGTGCCTAGTTACACAAGCCCTTTTACTTAGCAACTCAGCAAGAAGCAGTCTCAAAATTTTTTTAAAAAAAGAACTGGAGCTGTAGTGCACACCTGTAATTCCCAGTGGCTTGGGAGCATAAGGCAAGAGGATCAAGAGTTCAAAGCCAGCTTCAACAACTTAGTGAGGTCCTAAGCAACTTAACCAGACCCTGTCTCGAGGAAAATTGTCAAAATGACCATATTACCAAAAGTACTTTACAGATTTAATGCAATTCCAATCAAAATACCAATGACATTCTTCACAGAAATAGAAAAAGCAACCATGAAATTCATTTGGAAAAATAAGAGACCCAGAATAGTCAAAGCAATCCTTAGCAAGAAGAGTAAAGGGGGAGACATCACAATACCAGACCTTGAACTATACTACATAGCTATAGCAACAAAAATGGCATGGTATTGGCACCAAAATAGACATGTAGACCAATGGTACAGAATAGAGGGCACAGAGACAAATCCACATAAATACAGCTGTTTCATACTAGACAAAGGTGCCAAAAAATAACTTCTTCAACAAATGATCCTGGAGAACTGGAAATCCTTATGCAGCAAAATGAAATTAGACCTCTCTCTCTCACCCTGCACAAAACTTAACTCAACATGGATCAAGGACCTAGGAATTAGACCAGAGACTCTGCACCTAATAGAAGAAAAAGCAGGCCCAAATCTTCTTCATGTTGGCTTAGGACCTGACTTCCTTTACAAGAAATAAAATCAACAATCAATAAATGGGATGGATTCAAATTAAAAAGCTTCTCTGCAGCAAAGGAAACGATCAATAACGTGAAGAGAGAGCCAACAGAATGGGAGAAAATCTATCACATGCACATCAGATAGAGCAACCCAATCAATAAATGGGCTAAGGAAATGAGCAAACACTTCACAGAAGAAGATATACAATGAATCAACAAATACATAAAAAAAGTTCAACATCTCTAGCAATTAGAGAAATGCAAATCAAAACTAAGATTTCATCTCACTCTAGTCAGAATGGCAATTATCAAGAATTCAAGCAACAAGTACTGGCAAGGATGTGTGGGGAAAGGTACACTCACTTCATTGCTGATGGGACTGCAAAATGGTACAACCACTTTGGAAAGCAGTATGGAGATTCCTTAATAACTTGGAATGGAACCATCATTTGACCCAGCTATCCCACTCCTCGGTCTATACCCAAAGGACTTAAAATTAGCATACTAAGTGATGCAGCCATCTCAATGTTTACAGCAGTTCAATAGCTAAATTGAGAAACCAATCCAGAAGACCTTCAATAGATGAATGGATAAACACACTGTGGTATATATACACAATGGAATATTAGCCTTAAAGAAGAATGAAATTAGTGGCTGGGGTTGTGGCTCAGCAGTACAGCGCTTGCCTCGCACATGCGACACCCGCGACGCCCTGGGTTCAATCCTCAGCATGACATTAAAAAAATAAAGAAAGAAATTGTGTTCAAGTACAATTAAAAGAAGAAGAAGAATGAAATAACAGCATTTGTAGGTAAATGAATGGAGTTGGAGAATGTCATGCAATCCCAAAAAACCAATGGCCAAATGTTTCCCCTGATAAGTGGATGCTGATCCATGGGAGGGTGGAGACGTGGGGGGGGGGGTAGGACAAGGGAAGAATGGAAGAACTTTAGACTGGGCAGAGGCAGGAAGATGGTGGAATGAATCAGACATTATTACCCTATGTACGGGTATGACGGCATGAATGGTGTGATACCCGTACATAGGGTACAACCAGAGAAATGACAAGTTGTGCTCCGTTTGTGTAAAAACAATAAAAGTGGGGGGCCCTCAGGATGTGGCTCATTGGTAAAGAGCCCCTGGTTTCAATCCCCAGTACTAATAAACAAACAAACAGGGCCGATTTTACTTCCCCAACATCAAATCTGCTCCAAATTATAGTTCTATACAGACTGGTACATACTAGGTTTTATTTTGAGACAAGGTCTTTCTAAATTACACAGGCTGGCCTCAAGCTTGAAATCCTCCTGCCTCAGTCTCCTGAATAGCTAGGATTACAGATATGTGCCACCACACCCAGCTGTCCTATTTTATTTAAAACCAAAAACCAAAAAGCTCGCATTGAAAGAGTAGGTTATGATGGCACATGCCTGTAATTCCAGCTGCTGTGGCAGCTGAGGCAGGAGAATCACTATTCAAGCTCAACTTGCACAACTTAGTGAGATAGTCTCAAGATTAAAAAAAAAGTTAACTCCACCGCAGTAGAGCATTTGCCTCACATGTGCAAGGCCTCAGGTTCAATTCACAACCACAAAAATGAAAGACTACTAGTTACCACTTAAAACTCAAAGAGTAGAAACTTGTGCCTAGCCTCTCTCCTCTGTCTCGCAAACCAAAAAACTAGAACTTAGAAAGAGAGAGCCAGAGGCTTTGGGGTCTCTATGTAGTTAAGGGGCAGAGAATCTGCAACTGTTCCTCTAATTCCACCGCACATCTCATTAGAGTTCGCTTAGGCAAGAATGAGCCTTATTTTCTCTCTCTCTCTACCCAAGATGATGATGATGATTCTTCTGGGAGCAGCAAATTGTGGATTGCCAGAGTTCAAGGCAGGTGGAGGGGTGGCAAGGTGCCATATCATGATGTGGCAGCTAATGAACACCCTGGGGACCAGAGAGGAGGGAGAGGTGGAAACCTTTGCTGGCCCTTTTGGCCTCCATTTGCACCTATGAACCACAGTCCACAGAGATGCCATGATGGGCCAGTTTTTTTTTTTTTAACTTTCTTTTCTTTTTTTTTTTTTAAAGTTGTAGTTGGACACAACACCTTTATTTTATTTATTTTTATGTGGTTGAGGATTGAACCCAGGGCCTCACACATGGTAGGTGAGCGCTCTACCTCTCAGCCACAACCCCAGCCCAAGTGTCAGGTTTTGTTTGATTTTTCAATGGAGGTGGTAATGGGTAAGATACATGACTGGAAAAAGAGAATTTTTTTACTTAATTGTATTCATTTCTGGGATTCAGACCAGAATTAGAAGGGGTTGTTAGCATCATTGCTAGCATTACCCTGATAGCAAAAGCTGATTTATACCTTTATTAAGACTTTGGATTGTGTTTCTAAAGCCTGGAGTATCTTTGAACTTTCACACTTAAAAAAAAAAAAAAAAAAAAATATATATATATATATATATATATATATATATATATATATATAGTGCCCGATGTGTTGGTACTGTCAGCCTGACTTGGTATTGCTTACTGGAAAGATTTTTTTCTCTTTGAGGCCAAAAGGGCCAACCATGCCCTACTCTTTCAATAGTAGCTTTTTGGTTTTAATTAAATAGGACAGCTGGGTATGGTGACACATATCTGTAATCCCAGCTATTCAAGAGACTGAGGCAGGAGGATTACAAGCTTGAGGCCAGCCTGTGTAACTTAGAAAGACCTTGTCTCAAAATAAAAATGTTTTAATCTTAAAAAAAAAAAAAGTTAACTCCAGCCCAGCTTAGTAGAGCATTTGCCTCACATGGCAGCAGAAGCAAAATGATGAAGAGAACATTATCATTTGGATAGCATCATGATCATCATGATAAGACACACACATTGTGCCATTATTGTAGCTCTAAGGCCTGTCACCATCAGAAATCAACCTGTGGCAGATGTGGCTACCCTGCCAAGGGCAAGAGAAAGTATAACTGGAGCACCAAGGCAAAATACCACCAGGACTGGTCAAATAAGGCACCTAAAATTTGTAATAACAGATTCAGGGAGGGATTCCATGAAGGAACTCCTAAACCCAAGAGGGCAACATCCAGTTCATCTTGAGAGTTTCAACAATTAGCCACCCAATAAAAATTCTGGCTTGGGCTGGGGATGTGGCTCAAGCGGTAGCGCGCTCGCCTGGCATGCGTGCGGCCGGGGTTCGATCCTCAGCACCACATACAAAGATGTTGTGTCTGCAGAAAAACTGAAAAATAAATATTTTTTAAAAATTCTCTCTCTCTATCTCTGTCTCTCACTCTCTCTTTAAAAAAAAAAAATTCTGGCTTAAAAAAAAAATAGGGGCTGGTGTTGTGCCTCAACAGTAGAGCACTTACCTCACATGCGAGACCCTGGGTTCGATTCTCAGTACCAGATAAAAATAAATAAGTGAAATAAAGGTATTGTGTCCCACTACAACTAAAAACTAAAAATATAATAATAAATAAAATAGCCAGGTGTGGTGGTGCATGCCTGTAATCCCAGCAATTTAGGAGATTTGAGGCAGGAGGATCACAAGGTTTGAGGCCAGCCTCAGCAACTTAGAAGATGCTATCTGAAAATTAAAAATAAAAATGGCTGGAGATGCGACTCAGTGGTTAAGCACTACTGTGTTACATACATAAATAAAAACAGAATCTATAGGCAGAATTAATATCATTAAAATGGCCATATTACCAAAAGCACTCTATAGGTTTAATGCAATGCCAATCAAAGTCCCAACAGCATTCCTCGCAGAAATAGAAAAAGCAATCATGAAATTCATCTGGAAAAATAAAAGACCCAGAATAGCTAAAGCAATTCTAAGCAGGAAGAGTGAAACAGGTGGTATAGCGATACCAGATTTTAAACTATATGACAGAGCAATAGTAACAAAAACAGCATGGTACTGGTACCAAAACAGGCGGGTAGACCAATGGTACAGAATAGAGGACACAGAGACCAATCCACAAAATTACAACTACCTTATATTAGACAAAGCACGCAATGGAGAAAGGATAGCATCTTTAACAAATGGTGCTGGGAGAACTGGAAATCCATATGCAACAAAATGAAATTAAATCTCTTTCTCTCACCATGCACAAAAGTTAACTCAAAATGGATCAAGGAGCTAGGAATCAAGCCAGAGACTGCGTCTAATAGAAGAAAAAGTTGGCTCTAATCTCCATCTCGTGGGATCAGGCTCCAAATTCCTTAATAGGACACCTATAGCACAAGAGTTAAAATCAAGAATCAACAAATGGGACGTATTTAAACTAAAAAGTTTTTTCTCAGCAAAAGAAATAATAAGTGAGGTAAATAGGGAGCCTACACCCTGGAAACAAATTTTTATCCCTCACACTTCAGATAGAGCTCTAATCTCCAGAGTATACAAAGAACTCAAAAAATTAAACAAGAAAACCAATAACCCAATCAACAAACTGGCCAAGGATCTGAACAGACACTTCTCAGAGGAGGATATACAATCAATCAACAAATACACGAAAAAATGCTCACCATCTCTAGATGAAATGCAAATTAAAACTACTCTAAGATACCATCTCACTCCAGTAAGAATGGCAGCCATTATGAAGTCAAACAATTACAAGTGCTGGCGAGGATGTGGGGAAAAAGGTACACTTGTACATTGCTGGTGGGATTGCAAATAGGTGAAGCCAATTTGGAAAGCTGGGAATGGAATCACCATTTGACCCAGCTATTCCCCTTCTCAGACTATATCCAAAAGACCTAAAAAGAGCATACTATAGGGACACAGCTACATCAATGTTCATAGCAGCACAATTCACAATAGCTAGACTGTGGAACCAACCTAGGATGCTCTTCAATAGATGAATGGATAAAAAAAATGTGGCATTTATACACAATGAAATATTACTCAGCACTAAAAAATATCAAAATCATGGCATTTGCAGGGAAATAGATGGCATTAGAGCAGATTATGCTAAGTGAAGTTAGCCAATCCCTAAAAAACAAATGCTGAATGTCTTCTTTGATATAAGAGGGGTGACTCAAAACAGAGTAGGGAGGAAGAGCCTGAGAAGATTACCACTAAACAAGGACGAGAGTGGGAGGGAATGGGAGGGAGAAGGGGAATTGCATGGAAGATGGAAGGAGACCCTCATTGTTATACAAAATTGCATACAAGATGGTGTGAGGGGGAAGAAAAAAAGAGAGATAAATAAATATATAACAGAAAATTCAGATACATTCCTGCAGTTTTTTAAAAAAAATTTTTTTACTTGTTGATAGACACAAAATCTCTATTAGTTTTATGTGGTGCTGGGGAGCAAACCCAGTGCCTCACACATGCTAGGCAAGTGCTCTACCACTGAACTACAGTCCCAGCCCTGCATTCCTGCAATTCTTGTTTCAATTATGTTCAATCTCTCAGTATGAACCTCAGTATGACCTCACTGTGCAAAATATGTTTCACATTTCAAGGCACACAGAAGTGGAGCTTCTATTCTCCGGTCTCTTACAGGTCTTATCCCTGTGAAAAAGAATGATCAATTTCCCAAGAATTATACACAAAATCAACTTCCTCCCTAGGGGCCTTAGGCCAAAAGAAAGAAGGGCTCCAAAGCACCTGTTCCTTTCTTTTACCTGTTTCTGTGTGTATGTGTGTATATGTTTGTGTATGTATGTGTTTTCTATATGCAGTTTGAGCAGTAGGATCTCTTTAATGGTTTTTAAACATCCAAAGACTAAGGTTCAGTTTCTCAGAAATCCTGGATTACTCATGCAATGTGCGGACTACAAAATACTAGTTTCAGATTTAGCATCCCTTTTAGCTTTCCACATTGCCTCACAGGTGTCCATGAAACTATGAACAGATAAAGAACATTTGAGCATGATCTTAGGCTAGGTAATAGCTTTTCCCCAGTTGATCCCCAAGATTTACAAAAGACTATTAAAGGATCTGCTGGAAACAATGCCTTAATATTCTAAACTTTTTAAAATATGCAAATAAATCACAGCTATAACTCATGAAAGCCTCTGAGCCCTTTATAAAGCCTCTGAGTCCTTTAAATCACTCATCCAGAATCTAGTTAATGATGTTACCAATGGGATCCACTGAGGCCACTTACTCTGCCTCAAAAAAAGCTCCAGGGTCAACACTGAGTTATGGCAGAAAAATAACCACCACTCAAAAGTCCTCCCAAATAAGCTCTAGAATCACCACTCAGCACATATGCACACACAACTGAAGATTGCATCAGAATCAGTTACTGAAATACTCATATATAGCTAGGGATTACAGATGTGTACTACCATCCTATGTATGTTTAGTTTTATAAGAAATTGTTGAACAAATTTCCAAAGTGCTGTACCTTTCTGTATTCCTATCAGTTATAGGAGAAGGTGGGAAAATTGGTTAAGCCTAGGAATTCGAGATCAGCCTAAGCAACACAGTAAGACCTCACCTCAGGGGTTGGGGATATAGCTCAGTTGGTAGAGTGCTTGCCTTACCCTGGGTTCAAGCCCAAGCAAAACAAACACACAAACACACACACACACACACACACACACACACACACACACACACACACAGTTAGTAAGACCTCATCTCATGGGAAAGGGAAAGGGAAAGGGAAAGGGAAAGTCAAGAGGGAAAAAAAAAAGTTAAACATACCAGGAATGGTGGCATATGCCTGTAATCCCAGCTACTCAGGAGGCTAAAACAGGAGGAAAGTTAAGGTGTCTCAGCAAGATGATACCAAAGAGGGTTGGAGCTGTGGCTCAGAGGTAGAGCGTGCCATGTGTGAGGCACTGGGTTCGTTCCCCAGCACCACATAAAAATAAAATAAAGATATTATGTCCACCTATAACTAAAAAAATAAGTATTAAAAAAAGAATTTTAGGCAAAATAAAACCAGGAAGCAAAGAGGAAAGCTATCATTATTTGCTTGGGAAGCACTAGACTGACCCACCTGGATACACAGCAACAAACTACAATTAACCTAAGAAAATGCCACAAACCCCAAGTCCACTGTTCCATAAAATCAAGTTTTAGTAAAACACCATTTATACCTTTTACCCTTTAACATCCAGTAATAGAAGAGGAATGAAACAAAAAGGGTTACTTTTACTCAAACTACATTATGTACTATTAGGATTCAATAAAAGTATTCTTACTGATTTTCTGGGTTTTTTAACCACCACCCCCCATTAATCTTGACTTATTTTTTAACTGATACATTGATTTTTAAAACAGTTTATTTAAGCAAAAGAACAAGATTCAAGATTGTATAACCTATATTGTCTGGATTATAAAGACAAAGACTGATGGAAAGTACCACTATACCACTGAATTATACACTTAAAAATGGTTAATATGGTCAATTTAGTGTATATTTTATCACAGACAATAACTAGAAGAAAGTATCAACTACTCACAGGGGCCATGGCTATCAGTCCCCTAAATTCTAAAGAGCCTATGTAAGAAACCAGGCATAGTGACACATTTCTATAATTCCAGTGACTCAGGAAACAGAAATGGGAGGACTACAAGTTTGAGGCCAACCTGGGCAACTCAGCAAGACCCTGTCTCAAAATAAAATAAAAAGGGTAGGGCTGGGGATGTAGCTCAGAGGTAGAGTACTTGCCTAGTGCAAGGATCTGGGTTCAATACCCAGTACCAACAAAACACACACACACACACACACACTCACACACACACACACACAACAAAGCAATCTTGAATGCCTTGAAGTCTTAAATGCCCTAAAGTGAAAGAAACCTAATGCAGGTTTCCCAAATAAGATAACAATATACAAAATGAAACAACATAAACTTTTTAAGTGTGTGGCACTGGAGATAGAACCCAGGGCCTCATGCATGCTAGGCAAACACTCTTCCTATAAGCCACATCCCCAGCCCAGAAAGAAACTTTTCTGAGTTGTCAGTAATAGAAAGCAGATGGATCACCATCCTTTTTTTTTTTTTTTTAAAGAAAGAGTGAGAGAGAGGGAGAGAGAGAATTTTAATGTTTATTTTTTTTAGTATTTGGCGGACACAACATCTTTGTTTGTATGTGGTGCTGAGGATCGAACCCGGGCCGCACGCATGCCAGGCGAGCGCACTACCGCTTGAGCCACTTCCCCAGCCCTGGATCACCATCCTTGAGGACTGACTATGTAACCCTTCTGTTCTCTCAACAGAAAGCGGTACACTGTGGTCACAGAAAGGTATCAAAATAATGCCCAAAAGTGTAGGGGAAAAGTACTGCAGTTGTAGAAAAGTCTGCTTTTTAAAATGTGTAAATTTTTGGGATTTCTTTTTCAATCCAAATCCATAAACAACCACTTTCAATCTGAACATCCATTTCTTATCTACTTGTCTTCATATTGTAACTTCTTTTGTTTAAAGATGGTATTTGTGCCAGCTGCAGTGGCACATTCTTATAATCCTAGTGGCTCAAGAGGCTGATGCAGGAGGATCGTCTCATGCCAGACAGCAAGGTGCTAAGCAACTCAGTGAGACCCTACCTCTAAATAAAATACAAAACAGGGCTGGGATGTGGCTCAGTGGTCAAGTGCTCCTGAGTTCAATCCCTGGCACAAAAATAAATAAATAAAGATGAAATTTGTGATTATGTATTATTTACTTATATGTACATTATATATCAACTTCCAGTGTCACAAAACCTGTCCTATAGTAGGTGATAAGATCATCATTCCCTCCTTTTCAGTTTTCTGAATGTTTCTAACTCCTTGAAATATTCTTAAACTCTGAACATATATTGGTTTTGCAATGGGAAGAGAAAACAGGGCAGGGGAGGAGGATTCATGGACAGAAACAAGAAAACAGGGCTGGGGTTGTAGCTCAGTGGTAGCATTCTCACCTAGCATGCTGAAGCACTGGGTTCTATCCTCAGCACCACATAAAAATAAGGACAAAAAAAGTTCATTAACAACCAAAAAGAAATTTAAAAAAGAAAAAAAGAAAACATATAGCTGCCAAGTTTTTGAAGCTTTTAAATTCATCTACAAGCAAGCGCTAATGCAATCACTGTATGCTAAGAGTTTTACTCCATGATGAGAGATGGATCACACAGAAACAAATGAAGATAACTACCCAATAAGGAATGTCCCTAAGGCATATATACAAGGCACACAAAGGTCAGAGGAAGTAATGATCAAACTCCTCAGTCTTCAACATCAATGAGATATGACTGTGCCAGAAATGAGAGCTCCTGTTTATTAAGCACTTACTGTTTAAATAGCTCCTCCATTCTCACAAATCCCTGGAGTAGATCCTATGATACTGTCCTTAAGTGATTACACTGAAGCACCATATCACCTAGGTCTTGCTGCAGGAAAACAACAGTGCCTGAGATTAAAGAAATACTGCTAAGTATGTTGGAATCACAGATCTAATCTTTTGTTTTTTAATTGTAGATGGACACAATACCTTTATTTAATTAATTTAATTTATTTTTATGTGGTGCTGAGGATCAAACTCAGTGGCTAACATGTGTTAAGCAAGCGCTCTACCACTGAACCTCAACCCCAGCCCCACAGAGCTAATCTCTACTTATTTATTTATTTATTGTTTTTGTTATCAGTGATTGAACCCAGGCGCTGAATCACTGATTCCACATTGCTGGTCCTTTTTGTATTTTATTTAGAGACAGGGTTTCACCAAGTTGCTTAGGGCCTCACTATGTCTGCCTTTGAACTCCTAATCCTCCTGCCTCAGCCTCCTGAGCTGCTGGGATTACAAGCATATGCCACCACGCCCAGTTCATAAGTCTAATCTTAAAGGAGCTGCAGCTCATCTGGCTGTGAGGATCCCCCATGCCACACAGTCAATGAACCTACCAAAGCAGCAGGACCAGAGAAACGATGCACAAAAGCTTTATATAAACTCAACTCCTGGGTTCCAACACTAGATGTTTATTTTTCACCTTCAACAGCATTTTATTCTAGTTTTAATTAAAAAGAAAGAAAGAGGGCTGGGGATGTGGCTCAAGCCGTAGCGCGCTCGCCTGGCATGCGTGCGGCCCAGGTTCGATCCTCAGCACCACATACAAACAAAGATGTTGTGTCCGCCGAAAACTGAAAAATAAATATTAAAAATTTAAAAAAGAAAAAAAGAAAGAATCCACAAGTTGTATAATTGGAACTATTGGAACTATTTCATTAAAGTCATATAGCCATGCAGATTCTTTCCCCTAAGGCAAAGGGAAAAGTAAAACAGCAAATTCAGTTCCAAAAATCTGTACAAACTTTTCTGTAAGGGGCATAGCAGCCTCTCAGCTGCTTCTCCTCTTTCCAAGTACCAGCACAAATACATTACCCCATCTTTGCATTATCAGACTTAGATTTATGGAATGACAGACTATAAAAGACCTCAAGATCAAGTGGGATAGGTAGAAGGTGCTTTTGGTCTACCAAAGAATGTTTATCAGAATTGCCTGCAAGAGTTAACAGAATTTTAACCATTGAAAAACTTTATTTATCAGCTAAAAATCAATTTAACTTCAAAATTATTTTTTTTAAAAAATCAGCACTATGAGAAAATATGTCTGCTATTTTAAGCCCCCCCTCAAATTATTTTAACAAACAAACTCAAAAAACTCTCCTTCTTAAACTGTAGCATCACTCCAAATAAATCTAAACTATTCATTCTGAGGTGTCATATGTGCCCTTTATCAAAATATCAAATTTTCTTGTAAATAGCTAAATGTATTCAAAATAACATCAAGAACTTTCAGTCTTCCTTAAAAAGTCAATTATCTTTTTTTTTAAAGAAAGAGAGAGAAATTTTAATACTTATTTTTCAGTTTTCGGTGGACACAACATCTTTATTTTATTTTTATGTGGTGCTGAGAATCGAACCCAGTGCCCTGCTCATGCCAGGCGAACTCGTTACTGCTTGAGCCACATCCCCAGCCCTCAATTATCCTTTTAGGGCAATTCTCTATCTCCAGTACCCCAACTGGTAAGAAAGTACATAACAGGAACTCATAAGTGACCCTCTTAGATTGGTCAAAATTGCTGTAACATCCTATACATATTAGAACCACATGTAAAAATGGAAATATTGGGAAGAAAAATTTATATGAAAAACTATGATGTAGAAATCTCTCAAACTAGCCAGGTATAGTGGTGCAACCTGTAATCCCAGTGACTTGGGAAGTTGAAGCAGGAGGATCACAAGTTCAAAGCCAGCCTCAGCAACTCGGTGAGACCCCGTCTCAAAATTTTAAAAGGGGGGAGGGGCCTGCAGGTTCAATTCAATGGTAGAGTGCCCCTGGATTAAATGGCTAGTATCAAAATAAACAAAAACTCTCAAGCTTCTTTCTTAGTTTCATATCACATGTTTAAGGCAACCTAGCATGTTCATGAATTTAATATCTGGTTACTTGAAGATGTCAAAAGTGATGGCACACACCCGTTTTCCAACTATTCAGGAGACTCAGGGAGAAGGATCACAAGTTTGAGGCCAGCATGGGCAACTTAGCAAGATCCTGTCGCAAAATAAAAAGGGCTATGAATGTAGCTCAGTGGTGGGTTTAATCCCCAGTATGCTCCCTATATATACACACACACACACACTAGAAGAACCAGTCCTAAGCCTGAGAATGTTCTGGAGGAAGGGGATAACAGGAACATCTCTTCCAGAGCTACAACACCCAAGAGTCCAAAACAACTAAGATCAAGCTGACATCTCTTCACTATCCCCAGTCTTGAGATAGCTTGCTTCCTTCCTTCATTTATTTATTTTGGTACTGAGGAATGAACTCAGGGGCAAACAACCACTGAGCCACATTCTCAGCCTATTTTGTATTTTATTTAGAGACAGGGTCTCACTGAGTTGCTTAGTGCCTCGATTTTGCTAAGCTGACTTTGAATCTGCAACCCTCCTGCCTCAGCCTCCAAGCCTCTGGGATTACAGGCGTATGCCACCAAGAATAGCTCCCTGGGCTTCCTTCTCATTTTAATGAGTCTCTTTATTCATTTGGGGAGGGGGCTATCTTCCCTCACTCAGGTTCTGGGCCCCCCAAGGTACAAGAATTGTTTTGTCTCAGATATTTGTCCCACCTGGCATGACCTCTTTTTTTTTTTTTTTTTTGAGAGAGTGTGAGAGAGGGAGGGAGAGAGAGAGAGAATTTTAATATTTATTTTTTAGTTATTGGCGGACACAACATTTTGTTTGTACGTGGTGCTGAGAATCGAACCCGGGCCACACGCATGCCAGGCAAGCGCGATAACGCTTGAGCCACATCCCCAGCCCCCTGGCATGACCTCTTTAAGGTCACCTCCTCTATTTCATGGCAGGGCACAGGGTCCCTGCCTTTTCCATGTACTCATGGGGCCTACTGCCCTGCAACAAGGAAATCAAGGAAGCAAGGAAGGCAATGAAACAGAGTTTAGTACTTATCCACTCTGCTTAAACTTTCTGGGGGAGGGAATTAAACCCCCAGAGAATCTAAAACATCTATGGATCTTTCTCTTGAAAAAAAAAAAAAAAACACACACACACCTTCTGAATTTTGCATATAATCTGGGGAGTGGTCAACCATAGATTCTATCTTTAGAAATGCTGACACAAGAATCAAATTAGAGGAATGTAACAGATATTGAGCCTTCACAAATCAGGACAAAGATTTTTTGTTTATGAAGTGTCCGAAATAACTGAGAAGATACTGAATTAAGCTGCAGACACTTAAGGAATGGTCAAGCCCTCAAAAAAAAATGTTCAGCAGATAGCTGGAAGCAGTGAACTGGAGCTGAAGTGAATCTAAACAGAAAACATATTTGGGCCAGGCACGTGGCTCATGCCTATAACCCCAGCAACTGAAACAGAATCAAAAGTTCAAAGCCAGGCTCAGCAACTTAGCAAGCCCTATCTCAAAACAGGCTGGGGGGGGGGGGTGTACAGAGAAGGGATGTAGCTCAGTGGTTAAGCACCCCTGGGTTCAATCCTAGTATGAAAGAAAAAAAGAAAAGGAATGAAAAAAGGAGCAAAGAAAAAAATATATATTGGAGAATTACCTACAAAGGGTCAAGGCTTCTCTAACTATAAGCCTCCTATGAGCAAAGGGCACAACACAAGAGGCAGGACATCAATACCCTCCTAGAGGCCAAGAATCAGAATCTCCTCTCAATTCCACACCAAGCATGTAGCATTCAGAATATCTGAACCGCATAATACGGAGGAGGAGGATTTCTTCCTATATGGTCCTTCAGGTCCCTAGTACTCATCACAGTTCAGCTTGGGGCTTTTTTTTTTTTTTTTTTTTTTTTTTTTTTTTGAGATAGTGCCTCACTATGTTGCCCAGGCTGAGTTCAAACTCATAATGCCCCTGCCTCAGCATCTCCTGGTAAACCTGTATACCAGGTTTAAAGGTATACACCACCATCAGCATGGGCCTCATTTCCAAATGAGACCTGGCAGTTTCTTCTCAGCTTCTTCGCCAAAATAATAAACAAGAATAAATTCTTCAAACCAGGCACCAGAGCCAAAAGGTATTGAGCACAGGGAGTGATCAGCAAAACCAGCATATGGGAAATTCCACCACACAGTTGCTTAACAGATAAAAACTACAAAAAAAAAAAAAAAAAGACCAAGCACATATAAATTTAAAAGACAAAAGAGCCATTTCCATCAAATGCCATGTACAAAACCTGAAAAAAAAAATTAAGGAATTAACACTTTTTAGAAAGAGCAATGTTATCATCGATTCCATGGTTCTTTGTCTTTTGGAGATACACACAGGAATAGAATATTATGGATAAATAACTTTTTTTTTTTTTGGTACTGGGAACGATTCAGGAATGCTTTACCACCTTTTTTTTTTTGAGACAAGGTTCCACTAACTTGCTGAGGCTGGCCTGGAACTTGCAATTCGGCCTCAGCTTCCTGAGTCAGGATTATAGGTATGTACACAGTGATAAAATAACATTTCTGAGGGCAGGGATTATAGCTCAGTGGCATAGCACTTGCACAAGACCCTGGGCACAGCAAAATAGAAAAACAAAAACATTTCTGGGAAAAATAGGATTAGACATTTTAGTGAAGGCTAGGGATATAGCTCATCGGTAGAGCACTTGCCTAGCATGGGCAAAGCCAATAGGTTCAATCCCCAGTACCACCACTAGAAAAAAAAAAAAAAAAAAAAGGCATTGAGGGAGGTCAGTGCAGAGAACAGAAGAAACAAGATGGCTAGAAATTGGTTAACAGCTGAAACTGGTGATAAGTGACAAATTCAAAGCAAATATGCATCATCTTTGCAGACTGTCCTGCAAACTCTTGAGTGAACCTACATTCAATTTTTTGGGAAAAGGACATTTTAATGTCATCAAAATATATCACAAAACAGTACTCCTATTACACTGCACACAAAGAAGCAAAAACACAATTTATTTAAAAAACAAAAACATGCTTTAAAATGTAACCACATAAAAGTAATCATCTGCTTTCTTTCTTTTTTTTTTTTTTTAACCTTTATTTATTTTTATGTGGTGCTGATTGAACCCAGGGCCCTGAGCGTACTAGGCAAATGTTCTACCGCTGAGCCACAACCTCAGCCCCCGGCATCTACTTACTTTCTACAGTCCAAAAATGGGTTCAATTTGTTTAAGATGATCATCACATTAAGTAAAATAACTTTACTTAAAGAAAAAAATTCTTCTCCAAAGCATCATCTTTATGAGCCAAACAATGGAAAATTTTCACCTCAGCAAACTGGCCTCAGGGAGGCTCATGCTCATCCCTGTTGCCTAGATACAAGTGACATCTCAGGAGCTTACACACTGCTCTGACATCCTTTTGCAAGGGAGAATAGCTAAGTTTCATCAGTCAGTGATTGCTCTTTCCTGATACATTCCATTGCTCAGAAAGTCTTAGGGCTGATATATAGTGATCCAGTCTGTCACCTACAAAGCTTCCAAGCAAAAAAGAAGCCTATCACATCTGCTAAACTGGTTTCTACAAGGAAATCAACTCTAATCCTAGTTCTTATCCACATAATTTCTAATAATGCCTGTGAATTCTACTTTAAAATCACAATGCAGGAAAACCAATCTAAACAACAGTTCAACAGACTTTTTCTTCAAAAAAAAAAATTACTAGGCAATTAATGTCAAATATGATTAAGTATTCATTTACCATTTCAAATTCTAAGTGGCTAAAGTTAAAACACCACCCTGAAATTTATCTTTTAAATACTTAATGCCAAGTTACAGGAGGAAATATACAAACCCCATAGCAATAAACTACACAAATAAGCGTCTTAAGTTTCCTGTTAGGTGTTATCCTGCTAAAAATGCAAATACAGCAAACATTTTAAATACTAGAACTCAACAAAATTACTGTAATTATGGTCCTTTATTAGAAAAAAACAAAAACTAGTAAGCTCCAATGTTTTTGTTACTCTATTCTAAAGTTTCAGTAATTTTTCTTAAATTATTCTTCCATGATTTTAGTTTATTCTTGTTTATGTGTGCAATTTTGCTAACGTTTAATTCCAAGCAGTGACTAGCTACTGGTACTTAAAGAGCACTAAATTTTACTGGTTTCTACATTTTGTTTTCACTCGTTTTTTTCCTGCTAGTCGGGCTTTCTAGATACTGAGCCAATAAAATCCTACAATAAAGTCATTAGAATGCAAGACAAAAGCCGTCTAATCAAATTTGAAGGAAATTAAATTTCTCCACTCAATGGTAGAAACATCAGAATAAAATAGGAGTCTTCTGATACACTGCAAGACAGTTTTAAAAATGTTGGGTGCGCTGATTCCCCCAACAAATACCCAACTGGCAATCAACACCCAAAATGGCTGCACGTTTGCCAGCCTCAGGTAACAGTATCTGAGGCACTGGGCTGACCCCTACACTCAAAGATGGAAGACCACATCCTCAATAACCTGGGATATCATGATCGCCAATGACCTGGGTAGATATTTCAACATTACGGAAAGTTCTCGTCCACCTAAAAACCTCGGAAGATCTCCTCAAAGACGGGGGAAAGATACGACCCACCCCTCAAAATTCCAGGAGACCTCTCTCCAATGATCGGCGAAGATCCTGCCCACCCCCCAAATCCAGAGGGGAGCTTCTCTTCCCAGTGACCCAAAACTACGATGCTTCTCGCAAATGGCCAGGGAAAATATGGCTCCACGAAGACCCGGGGAGACCTCCTGCACAATGACAGCGAGAGACTACCTCCCAAATAATGTGGGGAGACCCCCAACGCCCAGAGACCCTGTCCTCTAACAGCCAGAAACAAAACAAAACAACAACAACAAAAACCTTCCCCAAAGCTCCTGGGGTGGCAGGACCACAGGCACCGCGAGGCGGGCGTTACCTGCGGCCACAGACCGGTCCCGCGGCGCCTCAGTCCTATTGTTTCTCTTCCACCAAAATGGCGGCGACTGCTCAGAGCCCCGCCCCCCGCACCTCGCTCCCGGTGCCCCTAGCTATTGGCTTGTACCGGAAGCCGCGCACGCGAACTGGGCAGCCTGAAAGGCGCTGTTGCTAGGGCGCCGGGATTCGTTGCTGCAGCTTCCGGAAGGGGTGGGGAAGGGGAGGAGCCAAGTAGGGGAGGAGCTTTCCCCTCTGGCAGGGCAGGTGAACAGGGGGTCAGAGACGAGTTTGGAGTTGAAGATGGCTGAGGGCCGATAGGTCAACTGTAGGATTCCTGGGAGACCGATGGGTCAACCAACCATCTTGATTTGCCCTGCAAAACTGGGAACATGGTCACTCTAGCAAATGGATGATACAGGACTGAATGCAGATGTCGCTAACATGGATGAAAGAGGGTTGTGAAGAGTAGACAGAAGAGTGACTGTAGACAGCCAACCAAGGAATGGTTATATAGACAGGTGAAGAGATGACTACGTGGATGGGTGCACAAACGAAGACATAGAGGGACAGACAGAGGAGAGGCAGCAGAATCTTCTGTGGACTGGTGGGTGACCCAATGCCCGACTCAGGTCCATCAAGTTCTACAGGGGTTGTCTAATGCTCATTTGTTCTGGGGCCTGTGTTGGTTAGAAAGGCTCTCACCTGACTGAATGAATATCAATGTAGCTGGGAAAAACAAGGGACATGGTGCTTAGCACCAAGAGTGGACAGAGCCACCCTATTGAATATCTGCTCTTTCTGTAAAGGAGGCTAATGTTGCTGCCTTATATCCTGGGCATTTGCAAAGGTGTGGATTCACCCATGCACTTTTTAACTTGTTAAGTTTTTCTTAAAGACCTACACTCTTCTGTAAATATGGCAGGGAATAAAAACAGTAGATCAATTTAAAAAAAAGATAAATAAAACAAAAATCTGGTGTTGAGGCTATAGCTCTGTGGTAAAGTACTTGCCTAGCATGCACAAGGCTCTGGTTCCATCCCAAACACAGGGGGAAAAAAATTCATCTCTTTATGGAGCTGATTAGGAGAGACTTGCTATATGATCAACAGACTTCTCTCTTAATTTCCAGGCTCCATTTTTTGTGATTTACCAGTTTTTTATTGTTGCCTGTTCTCTGTTCATTCTTACTTCCTAGTCATTTCATCCAGACTTATGGCTTTAAAATGTCACCAGTATATCAATCACTCCCAAAGGTGTTTATTCAGTTCAGACCCTTTCTAAGCACCAGATACAATGTCCAGCTATCAATTAGACATCTGCATTCTGAGATGCAGTAAACAGCTTCTCAAATTCAACTTCTGCTACCCTAGTCTGGCTCATCCACCAAACTTGTTCTACCCTATTATCCCACCCCCACAGATCAGGTGGATGGAGCTTAGACCTTTTTTTTTTTTTTTTTTTTTTTTTGTACTTGGAATTGAACCCAGGAGTGCTATATCCACTGAGCCACATCCCCTTTTTATTTGTTATTTTTGTTCCTGAGACAGGGCCTCACTGAGGCAAATCCTTCTGCTTCAGCCTCCTGAGTCACTGGAATTACAGGTATGTACCACTGCGCAGAGCGAGATTAGTCCTAATTGCTCAGGACAAACACTTCTCAGTAACCTTTTTTTTTTTTTTTTTTAAAGAGAGAGTGGGGGGGGGGAGAGAGAGAGAGAGAGAGAGGGAGAGAGAGAGAGAGAGAGAATTTTTAACATTTATTGTTTAGTTCTCGGCGGACACAACATCTTTGTTGGTATGTGGTGCTGAGGATCGCGTTACCGCTTGAGCCACATCCCCAGCCCGTAACCTTGACTAATTTCTTTCATACCTATATGTAGTAGGCCAGGAAATTCTGCCGCCTCCAGTAGCATCATACCCAGAATAAGATCACTTCTTACTATTACCATGGCTTCCACCAAGTCCAAATTTCCACAATCTCTCTCCAAGGTTATATCACAGCTCTCTCCCAGTCTCCTGCTACTGCCCCTATTATCTTCAATCCATTCTCCACACGTCAGCCTGTGAGTAAGTCATAACCTTTTACACCTGCAGTAGCCCCTCCTTAAGGAAAAGAGAGAATTGGCAAGATCCTCATAATTCCTGTTACCTACCCAACTGCAGACTGCTGGTCTCTATTCCCACTGCTCAAAGTTCCTCACACATTACATCCTGTGCACCCTCCTCCAGCTCTGCATTTCAAACTTTAATTACTCCTCTCTGCCTCCAGCTTGCGGGATCACTTTTATCTCCTGTCCTGCTCTATTGTTTCCTATAGCAATTACCACCTTCTCACTACTTTGGTTTTTTTGGGGGGGTACTGGGGATTGAACTCAGGGGCACTCAACCACTGAGCCACATCCCCAGCCCTATTTTTTAAATTTTATTTTTAGTTGTCAATGGACCTTTATTATTTATTTATATGTGGTGCTGAGAATCAAACCCAGTGCCTCACACATGTGAGGCAAGCGTTCTACCACTGAGCCACAACCCCAGCACCCTCAAGCCATATTTCGTGTTTTATTTAGAATCAGGGACTCACTGAGTTGCTTAGTATCTCGTCCTTGCTGAGGCTGGCTTTGAACTTGTGATGCTCCTGCCTCCAGAGCTGGGATTATAGGCATGCACCACAGCGCCCGGCTTCTCACATACTTTTAAAAAATATTTTTTAGTTGTAGCTGGACACAATACCTTTATTTCATTCATTTATTTTTATGTAGTGCTGAGGATCAAACCCAGTGCCTCACAAGTGCTAGGCAAGTACTCTACCACTGAACTACAACCCCAAGCCTTCTTGCATACTTTTAAAAGTAGATGTTTATTAGGCTGGGGATTCAGCTCAGTTGGTAGAGTGTTTGCCTCACATGCACAAGACCTGGGTTCAATCCTGAGCACACACACACAAAAAGTAGATATTTATTATCCTTATATAGCATTGTGCAGCTTCCCCCACTAGAACCAAAGCTCTGGGAGGTGGAATCTCTGTTTTGTTCAAGGATGTATCATGAATATCTCATACACCAGAAATAGTTGTAGATTGCATAAAAAGAAGTCATGTGGTATTAAGTGGTAAATATTGTAGAGGGAAAGAAAATAGGTCAGTGAGAGGTTGAGGCAGGGTGGGAACACCCCTAGTCAAGGCTAGTAGATTCTCTACACCAGGCAGGATTGCTGGAAAGCCTAGCCCAATTCCTGCTCTTATGACTTCAAGACCTGTGACTGCTGAAAAAAAAGCCCCAAAAGGTACCAGATGTTCAGATCCTCACAGGTCACTCTTTCACCTTCTTCTGCCCTCCCAATCTTCCATTCCAGAGGCCCTTCCATACATGGGGTGGGAGGCTGGACAGTGCAGCCCTATGTAGAACTTTTCTGTTCATTCCATAGTGTTTACCAAGGGCTGACCTGGATTAGACACTGTAGATATGTCAAGAATGGACATGGTGGGGCTGGGGTTGTAGCTCAGTGGTAGAGTGCTAGGCTAGCATGTGTGAGGCATTGGGTTCGATTCTCAGCACCACATATAAATAATGTAAAATAAAGGTCCATCAACAACTAAAAAACATTAAAAAAAATAGACATGGCAAGAATTAGGGGTGAGGAGGGACGAAGGAAAAAGAAAGACAGTGGAATGAAGCTGACATAACTTTCCTATGTACATATATGATTATATCACAGTTAATCTCAAAAAAGAAAAAAAAAACAGAGGCAATAGAACAATGGGGAAGGAGACAGAGGAGATGGAGGAGAGCTAAAGAAGCACCCGGAGTTCCTTCCTGATCTCTTGTGTTTTCTCCCTATAACAAGATGAGGGCCAGGCACAGTGGCACAGGCCCAGCAACTCAGAGGCTAAGACAGGATTTAGAATTCAAAGCCAGCCTCAGCAACAGTGGCAAGGCTGCTAAGCAACTCAGTGAGACCCTGTCTCTAAATAAAACATGAATTAGGGCTGTGGATGTGGCTCAGTGGTCGAGTGCTCCTGAGTAAAATCCCTGGTACACCCCCCCACCCCCACCCCGCCAAAACCAAAAACAGAGGATGAGTTCATTGCTAGGGTCATGGCAGGGCTGCAGGGGATCAAACAAGTCTTAGGGCAAGGCAGCAAGCACTGCAAGGGCCCTGGAGATGAAGGATGTTGGGAGGTGATGAATAGACCTGGCCTGAGTCTGGTGAGCAGGATGAGGGGCCCTTTTGGTGCCAGAGTGTGTATGTGTGTATTTGGTTGCTGCTCCCTTGCCAGGGAGTGAGGAAGCACTCTCTTTATCAGGATCTGGGTATGGGAGGCAAAGAGAGTTGTTTTGGGATCAAACATTTTACCCAGTCCCTTTCCTTCATGCTTCTTAAACTGGTCACTGTTCTCTAATCACCTTTACCCCATCTGGCCTAAATCTGTCCAAGGGCCTCAGGGTAAGCCATGCAGCTCCAAGCTGGGAACATGATGTTCCCATCTGGGTAAGGGGATGGAACTCAGATCTCCTATGATTCCTATCAGCATCCACAGCCCTAAGACATGGGCCATGCAGGGAGGGGGCTGGCTGCAAATCATTCCAAAAATATTCTCTGAGAACAAAAGGCAGAAAAATTACCAAGAAAAAGATCCAGGGTGGAGGGGTTCTCAGTTTGTCCTGGACATGTACACCCAGTCTCTAGTACATCCAGATAGCACAGAACCTGGAGAGGGTCAGCTGAAAAATTCCTATTATGCTGGAAGGCTATCCAATCTCAGTGGTCCCCACCCCCGCCCCTACTCTTAAATGTACCTTTGAGAACTAATTCTCTCATGCAAGGTTAGCCACCTTCCCCTCACCCCCAGTTTTCAGTTATGAGGCCAGCTCTACTTCGGAGATTGGAGATTGGTTTTGCTAGGAGCCAGAAATTTGAGGTTTTTTTCTTTTTTCTTTATTTTGGTACTGGGGATTTAACTCAGGGGAGGTTAACCACTGAGCTACATCTCCCACCCCTCCTTTTTTTTTAAAAAAAAAAAGAGAGAGAGAGAGAGAGAATTTTTTTTAATATTTATTTTTTAGTTTTTGGCGTACACAACATCTTTGTATGTGGTGCTGAGGATCGAACCCGGGCCGCACACATGCCAGGCGAGCATGCTACCGATTGAGCCACATCCCCAGCCCAACTCCCACCCCTTTTAATATTTTGTTTAGAGACAGGGTCTCACTGAGTTTCTTAGTAGTACCTCACTAAGTTGCTGAGGCTGGCTTTGAATTCATGATACTCCTGCCCCAGCCTCCTGAGCACCTGATATTATAGGCCAGCACCAATATCCTCAGTTAGAAATTTGAGTTTCTAAGTGAGTACAAGGGTAAAAATCATGTAGCATCAGACCCTACCCCCTTACGATAGTTGGGCCTTGGCCCAGACCAGGTAGGTGAGAGCCTGCAGGCAAAGCCAGGGGATCTGGGGTGGATGACCTGCCATAGGCTATTGCCTTTTTACAGAGGAGACATTTGAGGCTCAGGAGAAGTGTCAATCCTCCTCTGGCCAGCCTCAGCTAGGAATTTCCAGCCAGATGGAACTCCCTAAACTCTAGGGTCTGAGGGGAATGTGTTCTCCCACTCAGCTATCTATGCCCTTGTCAGAAAAAAGCTCTGTACCCCAGTGCTGCCAAGACTGCAGCTGCTGAGTTAACTGCTTCTTGTTGGGATTTGCTCTGAGACTTGAGGGTTGATGGGGAGTTTGAGCTTGGATGAAGCCTCATTTCTCACACCAAACTTGGGGTGCTGTACAACCTGGGACTGGAGGCCACGAACCTAAAGAAGCATAGGGACAGCCTGGCCCCTGCTGGTCAAAGTGGTAAAATGCAGCATGGTTCTGTTGTACACCTGAACTGATGTACATCTGTCCTAAAAACTCATTCCTGCTTGTCCACAGGCTGAGAATTAACTTCAGGTACCCTGCCTCTCCAGTTGGTGGGCTTTTGGAAGGAATGGTAGACTGTACTGGAGGTGTCCCCTCAAAGCCCGTGCCCGGGGGTTCAGAATGAAAATGTCCAGTATGACTATGATTGGATGTTATGCTGTGATACTTAGTTTTGCTTTATCTACTGGGTCTAGATTTCAGTTCTTCTTCCTTTATATATATATATATATATATATATATATATATATATATATATATATATATATATATAATATTTATTTTATTTATATATATATTAATATTTATTTTTTAGTTTTCGGCGGACACAACATCTTTCTTTGTATGTGGTGCTGAGGATCGAACCCGGGCTGTACGCATGCCAGGCGAGCGCGCTACCGCTTGAGCCATATCCCCAGCCCCTTTTTATATTTTTAATAGACAAAAAACAACTGAACATTCCTGTCCCATCATCATGGGGTCTGGAGGATCCTGTCTGTCAGGACATTGCTGGATTCTGACTTCAAGCAGAATATACAAAGTGACTTTTGCCCCTTGGCCATGTGCAGTTCTGCAGGAGGAAGGAGTAGGCCTATAGCCAAGAATTTGGGCATTTGACTGGTATCTTCCATTTCAACTGCTATCCCTAGGAGCTGACTAGCCAATGTCCATTCTTTTGCCTATCAGGAGTGACTGGTGCAGAGTCAGGTTCTAGTATCTAAGAGAGCTCTTTCTCTGCTCTCACACTGCAGCCAGGTCATTATGCCCTGTGGCATACCAATGATCTGGACACTGTCTATATTTTTATACAAAGGCAAATTAGATAACTGGTTTTATAGAATAAAAAAAAGTACCCATCAGATCAAGGATTCTGGCTGGGGGGGAAGTAAAAGATGAAGGGATAATATTTCACAGAGGCGTCCTTCCGCCAGCCTTCACCTCCGCGCCGCTGGGGAGGCCTGCGTCCATCCAGCAGCTAGCGACCCTGGGCCATGGCCGCCGCGGGGAGTTCCCCGCTCCCGCGTATCGCCTCCGCGGCCCTGGGTGGCTCGGCCTGCCGCCCACTGCTCCTCGCCGGACCCCATGCGGGGGCCGGCGGCCTGCCTGGGAACCCGGGGCCGGGGCCGGGCCTGGGCAGCGGCGCGCGGGCAAGCCGCCAGCTCAAAAGATAACAGTCCACTTTATAAACAATGATGGTGTAACATTAACAACCAAAGGAAAAGTTGGTGACTCTGTTCTAGATGTTGTGGTTAAAAATAATCCAGAGGGCTGGGGATGTGGCTCAAGCGGTAGCGCGCTCGCCTGGCATGCGTGTGGCCTGGGTTCAATCCTTAGCACCACATACCAACAAAGATGTTGTGTCCGCCGAAAAATCTAAAAAAATCAATAAAATTCTCTCTCTCTCTCTCTCTTAAAAAAAATAATAATCTAGATATTGATGGTTTTGGTGCTTGTGAGGAACTTGTCACCTCATCTTTGAAGATCACATATATGAAAAGTTAGAAACAATCACTGATGAGAATGACATGCTCGATCTGGCTTATGGGCTCACAGACAGATCACGGTTGCTCTGCCAAATCTGTTTGACCAAATCTTATGGACAATATGACTGTTTGAGTACCTGAGGTCGTGGCTGATGCCAGACAATCTATTGATGTGGGCAAGAATTCCTAAACTACCATAAGAAGAAATATTTTTGTGAAATTTTACCTATTTTTATAATTTTTAACATAATTAAATGAGAACATGGCTGAATGGGTTTATTCTTATGACTAGCTTTACCATTTTACTTCACCCTTGTATAACTACTGAATTTTGTAGTATTAAACATGCAATTTTTACATTGGTTATAAAAATATTAGTCAAATATTAGAAAATAGCAGAGAATGATGAAAATCTTATATAGTTTACCTTATTTGTGATTAGTGACTTAAGCAAAATGTTACCACATAATCTTATGTCTGCTTATTTAGAAGACAGGTTAAAAAAAGCTATTATTACCCCTGCTTGATGTGGGTGAAGGCAGAGATCTAAAATGGCTTGTCCAGGATGATATGACTAACTAGGAAATTTGTACTGGAACCTGCATCTTATTATTTTAAGTTAGTTTTATGTTCAGATTGATACTGGAGAAATTATGAACATCTTACTTTTAGCACTAATTAAATGTAAATGTGTGTGAAAGAATATTCAGTGAATTGCTTAATTTCCAAGATAGCTATTAACTTTATAAATATTTCAAAATTTTATTCAATGAGAAATGTTTAGTATTCAGACATTATGACACTGTCAAGTTGATGTCTGTTCTGACTAAACCATCTTTTCTATTTCAAGCAAAACAAACTGTCTTAGCAATCTTTCGAAAATAATGTTAGTTTATAGGTTGATTCTTAGAATGGAAATCTTGTGAATTAGCCCCTGAGCCAGAGGACATGAGCAGGCTGCCGCATCCCACTGCCCAAAAGGCGCCATTCTTCTCACTTCAACATCTGCAGCCTGGGTAGCATAGCATATGCTACAGTCCCAGAAATGAAGGAATATCTTACCAATTATATATGGAAGATATTTGTATCCTTATCTTTGCTGTAAATAAATTCATTAAAGTTAATAAATGGGTAAAGTGTGCTCTTTGGATATATAATAAAAACATCAACTAATGTGGACTAATGAGGAAGAGCAGAACAAATTACTAAAGAAAAACAGTAAGTTATAAGACTGTCAAGTGAGCTTCAAGTACTTAAATACAGTTTGTTAATTTGTGTAAATATTGGTCAACTATAATACTTGACATACAACATTATTATGTTTGTTAGGGATGCAGAGATGAACAAGACAAGAATGCCTTCAGGGAACTCTATTAGGAAAGATAAAATGTGTATATATACAAATAATTTGCTTGAACCAAACTGATCAATTTGCCAAATGGTATTTTAAACTAATTAATATAGAATAGTGATTGGGAAGAACTTGAGGCATCTTATGTTCATTTAGTGTTTAATGACTGTTGAGTACTTTCTGTATAGAATGCCCTACTTTTAAGTACTTCAAAGCAATTTTTTTGATCTTGGTGGACACAACATCTTTGTTTTTGTATGTGGTGCTGAGAATCGAACCCTGGCCGCACGCATGCTGGGCAAGCGTCATACCGCTTGAGCCACATCCCCAGCCCCAATTTTTTTGATCTTAATTAGCTTCATTATTCTTGTATTCTTATATAGATCACCTGAACTCTCCAGGTGATCTATTTTATTTTATTTATTTTTTTTGAGAGAGTGAGAGAGAGAGAGGGAGGAAGAGAGAGAGAGAATTTTTTAATATTTATTTTTTAGTTTTTGGTGGAAACAACATCTTTGTTTGTGGTGCTAAGGATTGAACTTGGGCTGCACGCATGCCAGGCAAGCGCATTACCGCTTGAGCCACATCCCCAGGTGATCTATTTTAAAGATATAGTTTAATGATGATATTCAGCCAAAATATTCTAAAAATTCTAAATTTAAATTATCAGGTTTCAAAATAGAAAAGTTCAAATTAATGTAGTTTAATTGTATTATGTAAATAAGACTAAATTTATTAAATGGAGAATATACTCTATAAAAAAATATTTCACAGAAAAATTCAATTCTTGGCAGCTGTTATCACAGAAAGTAAACCTATCCCAGAAAGCCCCCTCTAACTAATGTTTCTCATGATGTTTCAAATGACTAACATGAAGATGACAATTTTTTAAAAATATTTTTTTAGATGTTGATGGACCTTTAATTTATTCATTTATTTATATGTGGTGCTGAGAATTGAACCCAGGGCCTCCACACATGCTAGGCAAGTGCTCTACCACTGAGCCACAACTCCAGCACGAAGATGACAATTTCTGAGGAGTTCTTACTTGGGAAGGGGAAATCCTTCAGATAATAAATCTAGTCTTTCTCCTTTCACAGTTACTCCAGATACTTTTTAATTTTTTTTTTAAGAGAGAGGGGAGAGAGAGGGAGAGAATTTTTCAATATTTATTTTTTTTAGTTTTCGGCGGACACAACATCTTTGTTTGTATGTGGTGCTGAGGATCGAACCCGGGCCGCACGCATACCAGGCGAGCTCGCTACAGCTTGAGCCACATCCCCAGCCCTAAAAATAAATTTTTAATACTTTTGTTTATGTGATGTTGAGGATTGAACTTAGCACCTTGTGTGTGCTAGGCGAGTGCTCTATAACTGAGCCACAACCCCAACCCTCCTCCAGATACTTTTATAACTAGAATCAAATGATGCAAGGTAGAACTGCATGCTTTTGTGTCTACACCACTCATTTTATGAACAGGCAAAGGCAGCCTACAGAAAGAAGAGCTGCATGACAAAAAGCAACAGTCACTGGGAGCTTAATCATCCTTAAAATGGGAGACCACAGCTGCTATCTGCAGCAGTCTAGAAACTTAAGAGGATAAACTCAATCAGTGAAGGGAAGGTCCAAGAATTCCCTAGTAGACATCAGTACCATTAACTAGTTAATTCCTTGGGTGTAAAGTGTCAGGAATGTCCATAGCTAGTCATCAGGGTTTGGTCAATGAACAAATTAGCCAAGTCAGATCTAATTTCTTTATTTTTTTAATTTTATTTTTATTTTTTAAAGAGGGAGAGAGGGAGAGAGAGAGAGAGAGAGAGAGAGAGAGAGAGAGAGACAGAGAGAGACAGAGAGAGACAGAGAGAGACAGAGAGAGAGAATTTCAATATTTTATTTTTCAGTTTTTGGTGGACACAACATCTTTGTATGTGGTGCTGAGGATCAAACCCAGGCTGCATGCATGCCAGGCGAGCACGCTACCGCTTGAGCCACATCCCCAGCCCCCAGATCTAATTTCTGATATTCCAATTTAGAACTTGTTAATACTCATCTTAATTCACAACTGTTATTATGTTCCGGGTTAACACTCTGCATGTCCCCAGTCAAATAACAGTATGTATCACTGGCCATCATCTGTGATGGGGCATTTTTCTTCAGAGAATGTGGGTACAGGATGATGCCTTGTGAAATTACCCCAGTTTCTTTCCACATTACAAGTGATACTATTTTAATTTTTTTCATTATAAAATTAAGTGACTAAGATCATTGAGAACATGTTTGTGTAACTCTGAAGGGACAAATTTCTAGCTTCCTGTTATACTAACACAGAAAGTAAAGTCCTCATGTAATGTTCCTTCTTTAAGACAGAGACTGTAGATATGATTGTGACATTGCTGTGGAACTTTTTTTTGTGTGTGTGAACCAGTGGTGCTTGGCCATTGAGGTACATCCCCAGGCTTTTATTTACTTTTTAAATATATATATTTTTTTATTTTTTTGGTACTGGGGATTGAACTCAGGGGCATTTAACCACTGAGTCACATCCCGAACGCCCCCCCCCTTTTTTTTGTATTTTATTTAGAGAAAGGGACTCCCTGAGTTGCTTAGGGCCTCAATAAGTTGCTGAGGCTGGCTTTGAACTCTCGATCCTCCTGCCTCAGCCTCCTGAGCTTCTGAGATTACAGGCATGTGCCAACTCCATCTTTACTGGTGCATTATTGAGACAGCCCTTTTATTGAGGCAGGATCTTACTAAAGTTGCTCAGGCTGACCTTTAATTTGCAATCCATCTGCCTTAGCCTCTGGAATAGTTGGAGTGACAAGCTGATAGGGTACCCAGCCAAGATTAACATTTAACTTGGTGGACCTCCCTAATGTAGGTGGGTGGGTCTCATAAAATCATTTGAATGCCTAAACAGAACAAAAAAGCTGACTTTTGCTGGGTGAGATGGCGCATACCTGTAATCCTAGCAGTTTGGGATGCTGAAGCAGGAGGATTTCAAGTTCAAAGTCAGCCTCAGCAATTCAGGAGACTTTGAGCAACTCAGCAAAACCTTGTCTCTAAAATACAAAAAAAAAAAAAAAAAAGGGCTACAGATGTGGCTAAGTAGTTGAGTGCCCCAGGATTCCATCCCTAGTACAAAAAAAAAAAAAAAAAAAATTTTTTTTTTCTCTCTGCCTTTAAACTGGCACATTGATTTCTGTCCTGCCCTCAGACTCAAACTAAAACATTAGCAGAGTTCCTGGGGCTTGAGCCTGCTGACCTTCAGACAAGAGATACATCATTGCCTGATTCTTGGGCCTCTGGATTCAGATTAGAACTAAACCATATGCTGTCCTGGGTCTCCACACTGCTGACTCATCCTGCAGATCTTGGGATTTTCCTGCCTCTACAATTATGTGAGCCAATTCCTTATAATAAATCTCTCTACAAACACCACACACACATCCTATTGATTGTTTCTCTGGAGAACTCTGAATAGTACATATACCCAAGTTTCCTCCCTAATTTTCAAGGGCTCATACATCAGTTTCAACAGTGTATCTTCCTGATGAACTCTGTGATCCATAGAGCCCAAAAAAAAGAGAGTACAGGGGCTGGGGATGTGGCTCAAGCGGTAGCATGCATGCGGCCTGGGTTCGATCCTCAGCACCACAATCAAACAAAGATGTTGTATCTGCTGAAAACTAAGAAATAAATATTAAAAAATTCTTGAAAAAAAAAAAAAAAGAGAGAGAAAAACACATGACACAAGACTGCACCAGAAAACCAGACATGATTTGTCAGCCTTTATTAACCAAGAGTGAAATTCTGAGCACTAGAGTTTTCTTTTAAAAAACCCAACCTTGTTTATGGCAAACAATGATTAAATTCTGAATGAATTTTTAGTTATATGTTCAATATCACAGAGCAAGGATTGACTGCTTTCTAATCACTTATTCTTCAGAGATTAAAATACAAGTGTAAAACAGGCTAAAATGAGATTCACCCCAATGATTTAAAAAGTAATTCCAATTTAAAGACACTTCAAACACCATGTATAGAACTCAGGACCAATGACCTTAAAACATTTTTACCTTTGAGGTAGCACTATAATGCTGAATTAGATTTCTTTTATTACAGTGAGTTAAAAAACAATGAGGAATCTAACCTTTGTTCAAGGTGGGCTGAGTGGTTTTCTGCAAATCCCCCATGAGGTTAGTGACAGTTTCACCATTTTTTTTTTTTAAGTATAAAGATAGCCCTACAGTGTGTAAAAGGAAACCCATAGGAAGGAAGGCCGCTTCCCATAAAATAGACATTAAAATCACTGAGGAACGTCAGCAGTCAAGACAGGAGCAACAAGAGGTAATTGTAGTGAAAAATCAAAACAACTCATACCTTGGCAAGACTGGTTTACAAGTGCTTGTCAATAACAAAATTTCCACCATCAGCCAAATGAAAACAAAGGATAAAAGATGACATTCATGGGTCCTTTTCCTTTTTCTCTGTGCCAAATTCTTTTACTTTTTCTAAACGAGAGAAGACTGTATACAGTGACACGACATGAAATGCTGTGTGCCCAGGGTGCTGCTGGGTGCCAGTGGCATTTCTTAACTGATCACTTTACCATTGTGAGCAGGGAATATGGGCAAAAAGAGGATGAAAATAATCTCTTGTGACTGGAGAACTATTTTTTTGCCACTTTGCTGCTGAATTTACTCATTAAACTGCTCAAAAAAAATTCTACCCTGATTTCTGAGAATCTATAGCAATTATATGTAACACAATTATATATGAAGACTATGGACTAAGAGGAAAAAAGCACATGAACCCTTCCTTCAGAGAATTAAACCAAGAGAAGACAGTGAGTGAGATAAGCTGGTGGTAAAAAAGAAGGACAATACTGCCAGCTGGACCTCAAGGCTCTCAGGAACCTTCTTACCATTCAAAATCAACAAAGCAAAGCCAGAAAAGAGGATGTGAAGCTCTCTAACCCTTGGAAGCTCTAACAGGATTCTCCCCATGAGGCTCAGCTATCAGTGTAGGTCCTGCTTAGCACAATGGGGATACCTCAGTTCTGAGTCAAACTTGGTCTGCTACATTTGATTCTCCAAGCTGCAGAGATTTGGAATACTGTCCCTGGCACTGTGGTAATGGCTATGTCCTTTTTCACTCATGTTAGCCTCTGTCTCTTCCTCAGCAACACCCTCATCCCTTGCCACAGGGGCCTTATATGCAGGGAGGGTCTGGACTGATGATCCATACGTTAGACAGTAGTTGGAGCAGAAGGAGTTAGACCTGATTAATTCTGAAACTCTGTAAAACAGCAACCATCAGTGAATCAGGGGTGTCAAAGAGGGCTTGTGAAAGGAAAGACTAGACTGGAATGTGTGAGAACCTTCAGGAGTTAACTCTGGCACAGGAACCACAGCCAGCCCTATTTAAGGCTGGCACAGAGGGTGGGGAGGGAGCATTAGCTCAGTGTTCAAATAGTCTTCACAAGTTCTGGGGCTGGACTAGTAAGTCATACTGAAGCCAAAGTACCTATTACTTTTGCAAGAAACAGGTGTAGTTCTTGTCTATTAAGAGCATAAGACCTACTTCCTGAATTGTTTGATAAAGCAATACTACAGAAAAGATCCTTAGGAAAATGTGGGTTCACCGCACAGGCAATCCCAGTGCTAGCTACCTGGAGTATAAATTACAGCCTTTCACAAATCTGAGAGTTGCAATGTACGTTGTCTAAGGCAATCGGAAGAGTTTTTCTGCTTTCACTTCATGAAACACAAGAAAAAAGGAGGGATTACCAAGGTTTTGGTAGGTTACTCATTCTGGAAATCTCTTGGCCATAGTGTCTATGGAAAAAGCAGAGTCTAGTTTATGTGGATAATGAAAGGTGACTGGGTGATTCCATCATTATCCACAACATGAATGATTCAAATGCCAACAAATAATCTCTTAGGGATTTACTGAGTTATACAACATTTAAAAAAAGGCCTTATACATATATTGGAAATGGACTCTTGATTTAAAAGTTTTAAATACAAGCTAAACATCTCTAAGGGGAATTTTCTAAATAGAGAAATAATCTTCTTTAATTAAAAAATTAGCTGCTGCTTCTATAAAGTTTAAAAATTGATGTTTCAATAGTCAAGCTATGCAACAACTCTGGAGTAGAACAAAAGAGCTCTATGGGTAACAAACTCTTGTCATGATATTGTCATGAGCCAGTAGTAGTAACTGGAAACAAGAAATGGCAGGAGTTGCTCAGGAAAGTTTTTAGGTCATAAAAAGCAATGGCACCTCCAGATCCTGGCTTCTTATATCAGCACCATGCTCTAACCATTTGAGCTAACTTGGCTACCCCTGGGCTCCTTTTAAATGGATAGCAATTCACTCATGCAAACTGCACAGAGATTAAACAAAACAAAAACAAAAACCAACTATAAAATAAAAAACTAGAACCCTTAACCTAAAAAAAACCTTTCCTGGCTCTCTACTACTGGTAAAAAGTGATGAATCCAAAGTTTCTGTTCTAACATGGGTCTCACTGATTTCAGTCTGTTCTAGAGTACTCACCTTCTGGGCCCTAGACAGGGTCTTTCCCTAAGCATCACTGTGGGCTTGGAGACAGCTGTAATGTGTGCAGCTGTCAGAAGACAATACAATGCCACTGGACCACAGACCTCTATTACATCTGCTGCCATTTTCTACCGTAAAACTAAAGGCAGCAACTGTGAACACACCGTGGACTTTCTCAAAAGACAAACAAGGAAATTGAGGCTGTAATCTTCCTTGAGAAAGATTGAAGGAGGATGTCTACAGTTATACAACAGGTTTCTGCAGACCTTATGGGTAATTCCAAAAGCAACAGTAGCAGCAAGAAAGGAAAGGAGGATGTTTACACTTTGGACTTTGTATCAGGCACTTAAATTGTTGGAGAGACATGCCATTCTGAACCAAAGATGTGAAAACTGGGTTGAAGTAATCATTACAAGTCGTCTAATAATGGGCTTTCAGAAGCAAAGTGGAGGTGTGGGTCAAACCTCTCCCCATCCTTTAGTGCTGACTTTCAAGTTTTCTATATGCCCATAACCACAGCAATGGCAGCAGCGGTGGCAACAGCAGGAACAGTTTTGTCGTGTCTGTCTTCTGTGTATGTTCTGCGGCTGACCGAAAGTTTTTGGTGTCACACTGAGAAGGCTCTGGGATGTGGCACATCTACTGCCCAGGGTCAATCAGATCCATGCTAGAGCCAAACATCTTCACCAGCTGTTCCTCGTAGTGTGAGATGTTTCTCTTCATGATATCCATGCAGGGCCCCAGAAGCCTCTCAAATGCTTGAACATCCATAACTGCATTGTTAAAAAGAGGTGAGGGAGAGAATGAATTCTCTTCACTAATAATTTAAGTCATTTTCGTTAAGTAGAACATTAAACTTTGGGATACTGGGTATGTGGATAAAGTGATGTTTCTATATGAATGTAGCAGGACTGTCATTTAAGTTTAAAACTTGCAGAGTCCAGTGGCATCTGCCTATCCTGTTCCCCAACAGCCCTGGACATGTGCCTCTTTTCACATGTTTGGAGGGCCTGAATGCCTTTCTTACTCACAGTGCTCAGTGCTCAGAAATATTTTCTAAGGTGCTGGGGTGTAGCTCAGTGATGAAGCATGAGCTCAGTATGTGCATGTGCAAGGCATTGGGTTTAATGCCCAGCACTCCCCCTCCCCCACAAAAAAAGCATGCTGAAAGAATACATTTGTCCATCTCTGGTTGGTCATACAAACTACAAATTGTCCAGGCCTAGATGTGAGTGAGAGCTGGCAGAATAAGTCAAGGATTGCTGATGGGAAAATAGTAATATACTGATATTAGAAAAAAAAGTATTAATGCACAAAGAATTTTTCTTACCTAAGCATTTGACATCTCCAACTGCATAAGCTGAAGCAGCTCTGGGTTTGTTGGTAACCAGTGCAAGCTCTCCAAAGTACTGTCCCTTATGGCAGCGGGCAATCTCAACCTCTTGGTTCCCACCATCCTTGTTTGTTTTAGTCTATAGACAGGTAGAGAACATCACCTGGTCTGACTCTAGGATCACAGCTGGAGAGGTCCAGTTGCACACGCTCACATTCTCTTCTCAGCACACTCAACACTAAGGAAATTACTTTGCAGAAACTCTAACTGTACCATATAAACTCCATAGATTATTTTCAGTGCTCTGGCTTAATCAAGAGTTGGCATTTTGAACCAGGCGTGGTGGCATACACCTGTAATCCCAGTGGCTGGGGAGGCTGAAACAGGAGGATCACAAGTTCAAAGCCAGCCTCAGCAATGGAGAAGCACTAAGCAACTCAGTGGGACCCTGTCTCTAAATAAAATACAAAAAAGGGCTGGGGATGTGGCTCAGTGGTTAAGTGCCCTTGAGTTCAATCCCTGGTACCCTGCCCTCAAAAAAAAAAAAAAAAAAAAAAAGAGTTGGCTTTTTGGATTTGGCTGGGTATGGTGGCACACATGTGTAATCCCAGTGGTTCAGGAGGCTGAGGCAAGAGGATCATAAGTTCAAATCCAGCCTTAGTAACTCAGTGAGGCCCTGTCTCTAAGGATGTAGCTTAGTGGTTAAGCCCACCTGGGTTCAACCCTTGGTACAAAAAAAAAAAAAAAAAAAAGAAAAAGAAAAAAAGTTGGCTTTTGGGCTGGGACTATAGCTCACTGGCACAGCACTTGCCTAGCACATTTGAGGCACTGGGTTTGATCCTTAGCACCACATTAAAAAATAAACAAATAAAATAAAGGCATATTGTTGGGGCTGGGGTTGTGGCTATAGCAGAGTGCTTGCCTACCATGTATGAGGCACTAGGTTCTATCCTCAGCACCACATAAAAATAAATAAATAAAGGTATTGTATCCATCTACAACTAAAAAAGAAAAGGCACGTTATCCAACTACTTAAAAAAAAAGTTAGCTTTTACCTGGGGGTTTTAACTTCTGTTTTTTTTTTTTTTTCTTATAGTTTTTGGTCTTCTGATATATTTGTATACTTCTCAAATGTTCATTAGAACTTTCTGTTAAGCATATTGTTGAGTGAGACCTAACAAATTTCAGGTAATAGCTAAATATCAACAGTAAGGTATACACTATTGGAAAATTATATTTTCTATGGAAGATATCTCTCTCTCTCTATTTATATATAAATGTAAAATCTTATCTTAGATAAGAAGTCCAATCCTGAACTACTTTTCTTTGATTCTGTGCCTGTAGTGAACTGTTCTTTTCTTTCTTTCTTTTGGAACCAGGGGTTGAACCCAGGGGTGCTTAACCACTTAGCCATATCCTCAGCCCTTCTTATATTTTATTTTGAGACAGTCTCACTAAGTTACTTGGGGCCTCTCTAAATTGCTGAAGATGGCTTTGAAACTCATGATCCTCCTGCCTCAGCCTCTGAGTCACTCAGATTATAGGCATGCACCACCTCACCCAGCTCAAGACTGCATTTTTCTTTTTTTCGAGCAGGGGCTACTAGGGATTAAGCTCAGGGGCATTTAACCACTGAGCCACATCCCCAGCCCTATTCTATATTTATTTAGAGACAGGGTCTCACTGAGTTGCTTAGTACTTCGCTTTTGCTGAGGCTGGCTCTGAACTCGAGATCCTCCTGCCTTAGTCTCCTGAGCCACTAGGATTACAGCTGTGCGCTACTGTGCCCAGCTAAGACTGAATTTTTGACAAGCCTTCCAACTCCCCTTGCCATGCTGCTGTTGGTCTCACTCACAATATGCTTAACAGAAAGTTCTAATGAACATTTGAGAAGTACACAAATATATCAGAAGTCCAAAAACTATAAGATAAAAAACCCCAGAAGTTTCAAACTACTGTTTGATGTGAAACTACAGATCTATTTTAAATTAGGAATCACACTATCTTATAGATGTGATTATCTTATATCTTATCTTATAATAATCATAGTTTTCTTTCTCCATACTTATTAGACTTTACTAAATGTTTTGCAACAGGTTTCATATTAGGTTGATTTAGTATTAGAGATAACTCACTACTTTAACAAATTCTATGCTTCCCAAGAAAATAAAAAAGAGGGCTGGGGCTGTAGCTCAGTAGCAGAGCACTTGCACATGTGAGGCACTGAGTTCAATCGTTAGCACCACATAAAAATAAACAAATAAAATAATAAAAGGATTCTGTCCATTTACAACTATCTAAAAGAGGAAGAAGAAGAAGGTGGCAATCTGGTAATGATAGATTGATCAGTAAGGCTCACTCCTTCCACTTACAGGTCATCAGTTTTCTAGTTCTCCTATAGATCCTGGAGATGTCCCCCTAATAGTAGGAAGTTTTCTTCATATTCACCCCCTATATGTACATTTGGGGTGGGTATTGGGGACTGAACCCAGGGGTACTTAACCACTGAGCCAGCCCTTTTTTTATATTTTATTTAGAGAAAGGGTCTCACTGAGTTGATTAGGGCCTTGCTAAGTTGCAGAGGATGGCTTTGAAATAGTGATTCTCCTGTCTTAAGCCTCTTGAGCCTCTGGGATTATAGGCATGTACCAATGCACACAGCTCCATATATACTTTTGTTTTTTAATTCACTTCATTCATTTTAAGCTGTGATGAACTTTTTTTTTTTTTTTTGGAGGAGGGGTACCGGGGAATGAACTCAGGGGCACTCAACCACTGAGCCACATCATAGCCCTATTTTGAATTTTAAAGTACTAAGTTGCTTAGCACCTCACCATTGCTGAGGCTGGCTTTGAACTTGCAATCCTCCTGTCTCAGCTTCCTGAGCCACTGGGATTACAGGCATGCACCACCATGCCCAGTTCAAATGTAAAGGCAGTAAGTAAGAGGAAATATACCAAATCCATATCAATAGATGGGCTTAACCATGTATCTCTGGCAGTAACAATGATGGCTTGATCACATTTCACATTATTTAAAGCAAACAGTTACTTCTGTGTATACACCAGGCATCTGGCTCTTTGTAGCATCTCACAGAAACTCACCTTGCTTCTAATCAAGATGCTCACTTCACCAGATTCTATGATGTAAAAGCTATCAGCCTTTTCACCCTGAAAGAGAGGAGGTCAGGTCAGAGCCATAGAGAGTACTGAAGAAAAACAGAAATAGACTGTTTTCTAATTGCCTGATATCTTATCTATACTTATTTCCAACTCTACAAATAAATCACTGGCTAACAAATTTAGAACAAAATAAGAAGATGCTGGGGAGCAGGAACATTAACCCAACTATGACTGACACCTCTCAAATACTCACGTTTATCTCCATGAATATGCCCAGGGCACACAGCATTGCTGCTGATCGCTCATGTTGGTCTGCTACTGAAACCTAAGCCGGGGCCAGTGACTAAGAATGCTGCAAATTAATGTCAAATTAGTGTCCTGGCTACACCTGAGTAGGGGGTCTAGGGACAATCCTGATCATCAAACAAAAAGATAGCATGGATCTGAAAGGCACTGCCTTGGTGAAGAAGATACTTTAATGCCACTTCATAAGCCTCAGGCTTTTATTTTGCTTGCTTTGATTTTAAACCACCTGGTCGTTCAGACAACTCAACAAATAATTTAATAAATTACTATGTACCAGGCACTTTTCTCAGCATGTAAGATATCAGTGGATACAACAAATATCCCTACACTTGTGGAATGTACAATCTGGTAAGATAAACAAATTATAAACAACCAACATCACAGTCCTGTTGTGTTAGAAGGTGGTAAGTATTATAGGAAAAGAGGACAGGGACTATGTGTGGAGGAGGGGCTAGCTACTGTACACCAGTTTTATTGAGAAGGTGAGATCTGAGCAACAGCTAGGAGGAGGCGAGACTTAAGCAAGCAGACATGGAAGAAGAGGCTTTCAGGCACAATTCAGTTTTTGACCCTTTTACTAACCAAATGGGCACCACATGTAGCTGATATTGACGTTCCCGAGTTAATCTAATCCCAGGACACATTCATATCACTGTCCCATGTAAGCAAAAAACACAGCTTCTTAAAGGGCTTTCTGTGCTGCTATACTAGGTAGCCAAATCACCAGGAAGTCTAACATTATACAAAGAACTACAGGATGGGAGCTGACAAAATATGGGGAGCCACAAGGAAAATCAAGGATCCAGAGGCAGGGTCACCAAGAGGGAAGGTTACGTCTAGGTTTAAAAATATTTTCATAAAGCAAGAGCTTATAGATGTAAGAAGAGAGTTTCATCAGTATTCAGTACTGCTGGGAAATCAAGAGTAATAAAGATTCAAATGTAAGTAAGAGGAAGGTAAGTAAGAGGAAGGTAGTGAGTGGTAGGAAGATGTGCAAAAGTGACAGATGGTGAAGGATGGTGCCCTTCTTACGTATATCATCCATAAAGTGCTCAAATTTCAAAGCTATACCTTTATGAAATTTTACATGTATGTAAACCTGTGTAACCACTCTAGATCAAAACAGAAAATACTTCCATTCTCCAAAAGGCTTCTGAAGTTCTTAGTCAAAATCACTACCAACCGCCCATGAAGTAACATCTAATTTCTATCCTTATAATTTAGTTATGGCTGTTCCTTAACATCATAGTCAGAATTATGTAATCTTTTTTTTTCTGGCTTCTTCTAATCCACATTATTAGAAAACACCTTCAAAATGCCTGGCTATAAAAGGAATTAGATAGGCTAGTAGCTGTAGGAGAAACAAAGTGAGAAGAAGAGTGTGTATGTGCTCAGGAGAGATTCAGTCATACATACAGGATAGGAGGAGGTATCGGGGACCCCATATAGAAAAGAATCTGTTAATGTTGCTGTGTATTCCCAGCAGACACTCTGGTATTTTACATGTATTTTAACATTCCACAGCCAAAGAAGTCTGATAAAGTGAATACAATTACCACCTCATTTTTTTTTTTTTTTAATGTGGTGCTGGGGATCAAACCCAGTGCCTTACATATGCTAGGCAAGCATTCTATCACTGAGCCACAACCCCAACCCCACCACCCCTTTTTTGTGGCTTAGTTTCTTCAGAAGCTCTTAAGCCTAGGAGGTAGGGAGAATAGCCAGTGGATTTAGGTTTGAGAGGCATGGGAAAGAATGTTACCTAGAACATATGAGGAACAAACTGGCCTCAGTAGAAAATAGTGGACCTTTCTATGGACCACTATGGAAGGGCAGACTCTGATCCCTTTAACTTTATTGATTTGCTAATACCTCATTAAAAAGGATTAGAATAGCTCACAAACAATGCAAGAAAATAAAATTTAAAATAAAACGATGTATGATCACACAATTGGACAAAAATAATCTATCTTTGTGGCATCCAGGAAATGCACTGTTTTATATTTCCAGCCTTGTGAAACTGCCTTGTTAGGATAGGAGAGAGATAGGCCAGTACACACATTTCCTGCCTGCCTTGCTACAGTGTAATAGACATTCCACATGAGCTGGCTGTTTATAGACTTTGTAGGACTCTGCAGGGTAGACAGAGCAAAATAGGATGACTCTCTAGTAGAAAAAAAACAAGAACTCATTGTAAGAATATATTGCTTTTCAAATTTTTGATTATATTAATAGGCTCTGAATACAAATCTCATAGGAAGAACATTCAATGCTACCTTTCTACATTCAGAAGTTTAAAAAATGGGGCTGAGGATGTGGCTCAAGTCGCTCAGCATGCATGAGGCATTGGGTTTGATTCTCAGCACCACATAAAAACAAAATAAAGATATTTTTGATTGTTGAGACACTAAGATGCTTAGGGCCCTGCTAAGTTGCTGAGGCTGGCCTAGAACTTAGGATTCTCCTGTCTTAGCCACCTGAGCCACTGATATTACAGGCATGCACCACTGTGCCTGGCAGAAAATGGAACTTTAACATTGATAACGTGAAACATGCTTTTTGTTCAATATAAATGAGATTCTATCCACATTATTCTGAGAATAAGCAAAATATTTCATCAATTAATTAAACTGTGGAAATTGTGCAACCATTATAAGGAACAGACGCTGATGAAGTTGGAAAAGACTTAACAGGACAAACTCTCAAGGGGATACCTGGCCAGGGACTTACCTGGCAGCACAAATATGGTCTGGAGAACATCCAGAGACAGGATGAATTACACATTAGGATCCCACCTTCCCTTGCAACTGGCAGTAGGTTTTGTTTTTCCTGCTGTATCCAGGCCCTAGCTGGACATTTGTGCTAAGCAAGGCACCCACTATCATTACAACTCATAAATACAAAACAGTTGGGGTTCATAAAGAAGTTATTGGCAGATTGGTACTGCAGTCACAGTAGTAAGAGCACAGATGTTCAAAGGAACTTAAGAAAAATTTCCAAATGCTGAAGATTAATGTGGTTTTTGTTTTGTTCTGTTTTTTTTTTTTTTTTGTACCAGGGATTGAACACAGGAGCACTTAACTACTGAGCTATATCCCTAGCCCTTTTTATTTTTAATTTTCAGACAGAGTCTCACTAAGTTGCTTAGGGCCTCACTAAGTTGCTGAGGCTGGCTTTGAACTTTCTATCCTCCTGCCTTAGCCTCCCAAGTCACTGGGATTACAGGTGTGCACCACCATGCCCAGCCTGAAGATCAACATTTATAGATAAGATTGAAAATATTATATTCCAAAACTTGAGGGATATAGCAAAATTTCTATCTTTAAAATGCCCATAAAGGAAAATAAGATGGCTGAAAAGAGCTAAGCAGTCAACTCAAGAGAATAGAAAAAATGTAACAAAAAGAAAATACAAGGAAAGAAACAATAATTTTTTTTAGTTATAGGTGGATAGAATATCTTTATTTCATTTTTTAATGTGGTGCTGAGGTTTGAACCCAGTGCCTCAAGTGTGCCACAATTCTACCACGGAACCACAATCCCAGTCCCAAGAAACAACAAGAAAACATCCAAGCCAAATAGGGTGGTGCACCCTTATAATCCCAGCTACTTAAGAGGCTGGAACAGAAGGATCACTTGAGTCCAGGAGTTTGAGACAAGCCTAAGTAGTATAGTGAGACTCTGTCTCAAAAAAAAAAAACCACCACCACCAACAACAACAAAAAAAACCCCAAACAAACAAACAAACAAAAAACCAAACAGACCAAAAACCATAAGGTTGGTTCTTCAAAAAGACTGAAAGAGAGGAAGGCTGCATTTCCAGTTACTCCATGGCTCAGAATTCAAGCAGTTAAGAGTACTGCTTCTCAGCAAAGTGGGAAAAAGAGGGAACTCATTGAAATTCAATACTGGATTGTCAGAGACTCTTAGAGACTCAGAAATTTGGGTACCTTGAACAAAGGACAAGAAAGAATACACTGTAGCTAAGTTGGTGGTGGTAGTGGCAGCAGCACTAGTTCACTGGAGTGGAGGGATAACAGAGAAACATAAATTTGGCAAGGAAAAAAACCAGTAGAACAGAAAAGTTGTCTTAGATGAACCAGAGGCTGCACACTAAGCAGGTATTTGAAAGTTCTGTTTCTCAACTGGTGAGGCAGGAACCATCTTGAGGAGCCATGCTGCAGTTTGTTGTTGCTTGAGCCTGGGAGATCATAGCAAATATTTCCATATTGTCCTGGCAACTGCCAACAGGGTAGCCAAGGATGTACCTAGCAGAACATGTTTTAAAAAGGCACAGACATGGGCTGGGGTTGTGGCTCAGTGGTAGAGCACTCGCCTAGCACATGCAAGGCCCTGGGTTCCATCCTCAGCACCACATAAAAATAAACAAAATAAAGGTATGGCACAGGAAAAAAAAAAGTTCAGATATGATGAACCCAGGAGGAATCAAGTCAGAGATATAGAGTGGCATACAACTCACCTTCCCTTTGAGACTGTTGATTTGTTCACATGACAGCTGAAGAGAGGTGGAAAACTGAAGAGGTGGGTGTGACTACACTCAAGGATTCCCATTCAGGGACTGAGTCTAGGAAAGCCTCATTTGTGGGCAGAGGAATGTGCAAGACCTATAGAGAGTTAGCTCCTCCATACTACTGAAATCCAGAGGTCCAGTAGAGATTGGCATTTAACCCGCCCTAGGGATGAGTTAATCTAATATCTTCAAGACAGATACCAAGGAAGGCCTGATTAGAGCTAAACCCCAGGAGCCAGAACCTCCCATTTAGACTCAGTAGCAGCCCCACCCTGGAAGTACATCAATCTGTCTGTCAAGGCAAAACTCAATTGACACTACTTCCCTTTCTATCTTTCCCTATAGTGGTGAGAAGGGAAGCTGAGAGATACTTCAACCAGCTACAGTTCCAGGCCAGGTCACTTGACAGCTCAGTGAGCAATACAGAAAAGAGGAAGGTTCAACAACTTTCTACCCTTGCTCTAAAGGGTACCCAGCCCAAGAAGAAATGGAGGGGCTGGGGATGTGGCTCAAGCGGTAGCGCGCTCGCCTGGCATGGTGCAGCCCGGGTTCGATCCTCAGCACCACATACAAAGATGTTGTGTCCGACAAAAACTAGAAAATAAATATTAAAATTCTCTTTAAAAAAAAAAAAGAAGAAGAAATGGAAAGCTGATGTCTGGCATAGGGAGTAAACATCCATCTTTTTTATTTTTTTAATTTTTTAAAAATATTTGTTTAATTGTCAATGGACTTTATTTATTTATATGTGGTGCTGAGAATCAAACCCAGTGCCTCACACATGCTAGGCAAGCATTCTATCACTGAGCCACAACCCCAGCCCTGAACATCCATCTTTATCAATAGTTTTGCCCACCCCAACAGAGATAATTCTTTTTCTTTTTCTTCTTTTTGGTACCAGGGATTGAATCCAGGGCGCTTAATCATTGAGCCACATCCCCAGTCCTGTTTTACATTTTATTTGAGATAGGGTCTTTTTTTTTTTTTTTTTTAAAGAGAGAGTGAGAGAGGGGGACAGAGAGAGAGAGAGAATTTTAACATTTATTTATTTTTTCTTAGTTCTTGGCGGACACAACATCCTTGTTGGTATGTGGTGCTGCTGAGGATCCAACCCAGGCCACACGCATGCTAGGCGAGCGCGCTACCGCTTGAGCCACATCCCAGCCCCTTGAGATAGGGTCTTGCTGAGTTGCTTAGGGCCTTGCTAAGTTGCTGAGGCTGGGTTTGACTTGAGATCCTCCTACCTCAGTCTCAGGAGTTGTTGGGATTACAGGCATGTGACACAGTGCCAGCCAAGATAATTCTTTAAGAATATTTTTAGGAACTGGGGCGGTAGCTCAGAGGCAGAGCACCTGCCAGGTACGTGTAAGGCACTGGGTTTGATCCTTAGCACCACATAAAATAAACAAATAAAATAAAGACATGCTGTCCCATCTACAACTACATATATATATATATATATATATATATATATATATATATTTAATTAAAAAAATAATTTCTTTTTTAGTTGTAAATGGGCACAATACCTTTATTTTGTTTATTTATTTTTTTTATGTGATGCTGAGGATTGAACCCAGTGCCTCACACATGCTAGGCGAGTGCTCTACCACTGAGCCACAACCTGAGCCCCATTTTAAAATTTTTTATTAAGAATTTTTTCCCTCCCTCCGCCAGGGTTCTTGCTATAATGATTGGTTTGTAGATATACATACTTTTTAAAAAATTTTTATCATTTTTTAAAATGTTTGTTATTTTTCTTTGTTTTGTCTTTTGAGGGTTAGGGTTTGTTTGTTGTTTGTTTGTTTTTCTTTCTTTTCCTTCTAGGAGACAATTTCTCTTGTTCTATTTCTCTTTGTTTTATTTTTTTTTCTCCTTTTATAGCCAGCATTTGCTATATCTCTTCTGATTTCTCTCTGCTCCCAATTGGACTATTCTAAACTTTCTTTTACCCATTTTTTAAATTCTTAATTGTTAGGCATAACTTGACACAGGCAACGCCATTTTGAAATATACCCTCCAGGAGTGGGGTTGTAGCTCAGCGGTAGAGCACTCACCTAGCATGTGTGAGGCCCTGGGTTCGATCCTCAGCACCACATAAAAATGAATAAGTAAAATAAAGGTACTGTGTCCAACTACAACTAACAAATAAATAAAATATTTATATATACCCTCCATCAAAGAACAACAGTCACCTCATGGTCTCTCTGACCTAGCTTCCCCTTAAACCCAGACAATACTCCATCATTATTCAAAGAAACCACAAGCAATACTCCATCATCATGCAAAGAAAGAAAATTGTTATCTGGGACTGAAATCCTCAAAAACACCAAGAAGGTGACATCACAAGAACCCTGCCCTGACAACCCCCTAGCAATAGGCTAACCACCTCATAGCAAAAATTACCCTCTCCATCACTCCCTTATATTTACCATGGCTTGTAAATGGATGGGTTTAGGTTTATTCTGAATAAACCTGTCTTATTGTTGAACCACCTCACTTCTCTCTTTATTTCCTCATTCAGTTCTTTCCTTACATTAATGAAGTGTACTAGACATTTTTTAGAACTATTGGTCTATATATTTCCTGCCCCCACCATTCATGTTGTTGTGGTCATTAGTACTATGGATGGCACAGCTGACATTTGATAATTACTTTAATGACAAATGTAGTTCAGCCACATTGCTGTTGGCAACTGCTGAACTGCCACTCCTCTTTCTGTAGTAATTAATATTGTAGATGTCATAGTAGGCACCTGGTATTTATTTTAATTATGTATGTCATTTGGTGTTATTGCTGTTGTTGTTTGCTTCCCTCTTTTCTGTGAAGTGCTAGGAAATCTACTGGGACACTATGAGTTCACAGGATAGAGGCCCTGCTACTGAGCTACAGTCAAAACAAGCCAAGACAGTGTGCCTTGATTCACAAACAAACTAACTGAGCTCAAACTTCAAGTCCCTGGGATTATAGGTAAATGGTTTAAACTCTCCAATTAAAAGACATAGGTGAGAGAATGGATTAAAAAGCAAAACCCAACTATCCTCTGTTTGCAAGATACTCACCTTATAGGCAAACACAGCCACAGACTAAAAGTAAAAGTATGAAGATTTATATACCATGAAAATGGAACCCCCAAAGAAGCAGGAGTACCTACTCTCATATCTGAAACAGGCTTTGAAACAAAATTAATCTGAAAACAAAGAAGGTCACTTCATATTGGTAAAGGGAACAATCCAATGAGAAGATAAAATAAGAGTAAATATTTATATCCCAAATGTCAATGCACCTAAAATTACTTGACATAAAGACTCAAAGAGACTCTGGTATAATACTGGGTGATTTCAACATACCTCTCCCACTAACAGATGGATTATCTAGACACAAACTAATTAGACTATCAGTAGAAACTATTTAGACTTTAAAAATCTTATAAATCAAATAGGCTTAAGAGATATCTATAGCCAGTCATGGTGATAATGCCTGGAATCCCAGCGATTCAGAAAGCTGAGGAAGGAGGATCACAAGTTCAAAGCCAGCCTCAGCAACTTAGCAAGCTTAAAGCAACTCAGCAGACCCTATCTCAAAAAAAAAAAAAAAAGAAAAAAGAAAAAAGTCATCTATCTATAGAATATTTCGTCCAACAAAAGCTGAATTCACTTTCTTCTCAGCTTTCATGGAACCTTCTCTATTTAAAACAGACCATATTTTAGGGCCCAAAGCAAGTCTCGGCAAATACAAGTTAATTCCTTGTGTCTCTTCTGATCATAATGGAATAAGATTAGAAATCAGAACCAAAAAATAAAATACAAAAGACTATAGAAACTATATAAACACATGGAGACTGAACAATACACTGTTAAATGATGAATGGATAACAGAAGAAATCAGAGGAGAAAATTGTAAGTTCTTAGAATCAAATGAGAATACCAATACAACACACCAGTACCTCTGGGATGCTATGAAGATAAGTTCTAAGAGGAAGGATTATAATAGCTATAAGAGCCTATGTAAGAAAATCAGAAAGAACCCAAATGTACAACTTAATGATGCATCTCAAGAGCCCTAGAAAAACAAGAACAAACCAATTCCAAAACCAGTAGAATCAGAGCTGAGAACAACGAAATAGAGAACAATAAAATAGAGAATAAAAAAATACAAAGAATCAACTAAACAAAGAGTTGGTTCTTTGAAAAGATAAATTAGGTAAACCCTTAGCCAAACTAACCAAAAAAAAAAAAAAAAAGAGAGAGAGAGAGAAAACCAAATTAATAAAATTAGAAATAAAAAAGGAGAAACACAGAATCAGACATCACAGAAATTCAGAGATCAGCTGGGCATGGTAGTGCATAACTGCAGTCCCAGCAACTTTGGAGGCTGAGATAGGATCCCAAGTTCACAGCCAGCCTTAGCAACTTAACAAGGCCCTAAGCATGACCAGGTTGATTTCATTCCAGGAATGCAAGAATGGTTTAACATATACAAATCAATAAATGTAATTCATCATATAATGACAGAATTAAGGAGAAATATATAGTCATTTTAATTAGTGCAGAAAAAGCCTTTGACAAATTCAGCACCCACTCATGATAAAAACACTGAAGAGACGAGAGACAGAAGGGACTTAAATACATCAGTAAGGTGATATGTGACAAACCCAAAGCTAACATCATAGTTAATGATTAATGGGGAAAAACTGAAAACATTTCCTTTAAAATCTGGACCAAGACAAAAATGTCTGCTCTCATGACTTCTATTCAATATAGCACTAGGAATTCTAGCCAGAAGAATTAGACAAGAGAAGCAAATAAAAGGGATAAAAATATTTAAGGAGGAAGTCAAATTATTACATTTTGCAAATTATATCATCTCAAACTTAGGAAATCCAAAAAGTTCTACCAGATGACTACTGGAGCTAATAAACAAATTTAAAGTAATAGGTTTCAAAATCAACTTGAAAATCAATAACTTCCTGTACACCAATAATGAACCTGCTGAGAAAGAAATCAGGAAAACAATCCATTTTACAATAGCTTTAAAAAAGAAAATACCTAGGAATAAAACTAACCAAGAAAATGAAAGACTTATACAATGAAAACTATAAAACACTGAGTAAAGAAATTGATGAACATACAAGAACATGCAAAGACCTCCGTGTTCATGAATAGGCAGAATTAATATTTTTAAAATGGCCTTACTGAGGCTGGAATTGTGGCTCAGCAGTTGAGCGCTGTCTCCCATGTGCAAGGCCCTGGGTTCGATCCTCAGCACCACAAAAGAAAGGAAAGGAAGGAAAGGAAGGAAAGGAAGGAAGGAAGGAAGGAAGGAAGGAAGGAAGGAAGGAAGGAAGGAAAAGGGTGCTATGAAAAGCGAGCCCAACGTTTAAAAAAAAATGGCCTTACTACCAAAACAATACACAACTTCAATACAATTCCCTTCAAAATATCAATGATATTCTTCACAGAACTAGAAAAAACTGTTCTTAAATCATTCTAGGCCAAAAACAAGCAATGCTGGAGGCTTCATTTAAGTCTCTTCAAATTATACTACAGAGCTACGCTAACAAAAACTGCATGTGCTAGACACATAGACCAAGACAACAGAGGACACAGAGAAAATCACCCACATATAGTCATCTGATCCTTGAAAAAAGAATCAGAAACATGTTAGAGAAAAGACAGCCTTTTTAACAAATGGTGATGGGAAAACTGGTTATCCACACGTAGAAAAGAGCCTGCACAAAATTCAACTCAAAATGGAGGCTGAGGCAGGAAGATCATAGTTCAAGGCCAGCCTCAGCAACTTAGTGAGGCCCTAAGCAACTTAGTGAGACCCTGTCTCAAAAATAAAAAGGGCTGAAAAAGAGCTGAGATGTACCTCAGTGGTAAAGCACCCCTGAGTTCAATCACTAGTACCACAAAAATAAAGGAGGGAGGGGTTGAGAGAGAGAGAGAGAGAAAAAGAGAGAAAGAAGACTATTAACACACAGATACAGAGCAACTGGTATTTTCAGAAGTTGCTGAGTTGGGAGACATGCCTATCCTTGACAAGGAGGAAGGTCGATTTAGATTGATTGGTCCATGCCTCCTCAGTCCTGTAGGTAGAGCTGACCTCCTCATAACTGCAAGGACTAGTCAGACTTATCATAAATGGGGAGAAGGAAGCACCCACTGGAAGGGATAAAGGACTAAAAAAAGTATTTAAGTGTCATCTCTAAATGTCTTTGTTTTCTAGGTACTCTTATTGTTGTTTTAATTCTTTTAATTAGAAATTGGTTTAATTCTATATACATTTATTAAGATAAACTTGTAGTACTAGATATGAAAAGCATATATAGGAGAGTGTGAACATAAAAATGGAATCAATTCATATGATTTCATGGAGGAATGCCATTTGAGCCAGGTTTAAAGAGTAGGTACAATTTCAGAGTCTGGGAAAGATCTTTCAGGGCAAGAGAATGATATAGGCAAAGACCAGTGGTATCAGCAGTCTGAACTGGATTTCAGTGTAGATATCCTAGTGTTAAGAATAGAGAGCTTAGTAGCAGAAATGGGAGATGCTGGCTGGCCACATTTACTACTGCTGCTGGTTTTTTTTGTACTTAGCATTTAACTCAGGGTCACTTTACCACTGAACCACTATTCTACATTCTCAGTCCTTGTTATTTTGAAACAACTTGCTAAATTGCTTAAGGTCTCACTAAGTTGCTAAGGTTGACCTCGAACTTGCAATCCTCCTGTCTCAGCCTCCCCAGTCACTGGGATTACAGGCATGTGCCACCATGCCTCATTCCACTTTTGCTTCTGAAACTGAAATACTCGAAGTAGTTTTCAAAGGACCTCCACACTTCATCCTGAAGGTCCCAGGCCTGTGTCCTTCACATTAGGTTTTCAGAAGGTATGTCAGGAGATGTGAGAAGCCACAGTACTTTCTAGGGTATCTGCATTCTTTTTTTTTTTTTTTTGAAGCAGGGATTGAACTCAGGGGCACTCAACCACTGAGCCACATCCCCAGCCCTATATTTTATTTAGAGACAGGGTCTCGCTGAGTTGCTTAGTGCCTTGCTTTTGCTAAGGCTGGCTTTGAAATCCAATCCTCTTGTCTCAACCTCTGAAGCTGCTTAGATTATAGGCTAGTACTAGATTGTAGTACTAGATATGAAAAGCATTTTCAGAACCACAGAGAAGCCAATCCTATTTAAGAGAAGCTAATCCTATTTACATATAATTGAAAATGCAAACACAGTAGGCAAAGATAATTATTACAAAATACTTTTTAATTACAATGGTTCAGTCCACTGTGTGGTGAATTTTACAAATATACAAGAAATAACACGAGGGAGGAAAAAAGGCATAAAGGAAAGATTAAAGACATTTTACAGATCTGGTTAACCACTGAAGACCAAGGACTCTGATTTGTGTTTCATTAGCCAAGAGTATGCCTTGTATCAAATGCAGAGAAGGCAGAAGGAACAATCCTCCAATCTTTTCTAGGTTTGAATAGCAATGAATGAAGCTTACTCAGGGTCATAATAAAAAAGACATTCACGAGCTGGGGTTGTGGCTCAGTGGTAGAGCATACTCGCCTGGCATGTGTGAGGCACTGGGTTGGATCCTTAGCATCATATAAAAAAATAAATACACAAAATAAAGTTTTTTTAAAAAAAGGCATTCAAAAGAATAAACCCCAGAAGACCAGCAAATTTGAATGGAGCTAGATGCAGTGGTATATGCCTTTAATCCCACCTACTCCAGAGGGTGAGGCAGAAGGATTGTGAATTCATGGCCAGCCTCAGTAACTTAGTGAGATCCTGTCTCAAAAAATAAAAAATAAAAAGGGTGGGAATGTAGCTCAGTGGCAGAACACCTCTGGGCTCAATCCCTAGGTATAGCAAAACAAAAACAAAAGTGAATAGAAGCAAGAGATCTGCATTTGGTGAGATAGACATAAATGAGCTTCAGAGGACTCTGCAAAAGGCACGACCAAGTACCTTGCAACATGAGCTCTCAACAGTGGAGGACATGAAAATCTTACACTAGTCCTTCAGATGATGACTTCCTGGAAAGGAGCTGTGCAAGGCTGCAACTCACCTGAGTGATTATGCGCTCTCCATCCTTATAGATCTTTTCTCCTATCACATCCACAATCTTCATTCGTTCTGACACCTGAAACAATGGACACACTCACAAATTATAAGGAAAAGACCTTAACTGAAAGTCATAATACCTATACAACATAGAACTGGGTTAGGATAGTATGATTTGAAAAACCTAATAACAATAGTTTTAACAGCTTTTCATTCAGACTTTACCTCTAGTGATTTAAGGAGCGGCACAGACTCAATAAATGATTCAAACATCTTCCTCTTTTTTGCATTGTTTTTCACTATGATTCTTCTAAAAGTCACCCGATCCTACAAAAAAGAACATAAAAATTCTAGTATATGCTTGTTTCAGACCACAGGTTGTTACCTATGGTTTAGTTAACTAGACCACAGAAAATATTAGAGGACTATAGAAGTTTATGTCAACTGAGTGTTAAATGACACTTCAATCTTAGAGTCATCACTGGAAGAAAAAGACCTGTAACCTAAGTCCCTAAGTGCTGCTTACTGTCTAGTGCACAAAGGGTGCCAACCATGGGTTCATTCATAGAACATAAAACAAAAAACTTTCATCAAACATTTGTGAGTTCACAGTCATAATTCAATGTCAAAAGTCATCCTTCCAAAAAAAGAAAAAATAAAACAATGAGATGGTTCCTGACCTCAAGGAGTTTACAATCTTAGTGAAGAGATAATATAAAATATAAAGAAATTTTATTTTTTTTTTTTTATTTTTTTGTTTAAGGTGAACACAATATCTTTATTTTTATTTTTATGTGGTGCTGAGGATCAAACCCAGTGCCTTGCACATGCCAGGCCAGCACACTACCACTTGAGCCACATCCCCAGCCCCCAAGCCACATCCCCAGCCCCCATAAAGAAATTTTAAAAGTGTACAGTTTAAGACAGCATATGAAATGTGCTAGGTGAAACCAGAGAAGACAAGTGCCAAAAAACTTTCCAGGTGAAAGAGATCACAGCAGGCAAAAATAATCAAAGATAATTTTATACCAAAAATATATTTATATTTTGGAATCTGAAGGAGGGGTAAGATTTAAATTAATGAAAAGTGAGAAAATACTTGGATCTGTTGAGTCTGTTGTCTTTTCTCATTGAAGCTGAGAATTTCCTTGTTCTTGGTATGACAAGTGATTTTCAAGTATACTTTAGATATTTTGGATATGATATTATATAATTTCTTTTGTAGCCATTCACCCTGTTTAGGTATACCATACATGTACAGGTGGGGGTACATGTTTAGCTCCCAAGTGGGACCTGTTGACACTACCCTGGCAGAGAAAGCACAGTACCAACTAGTAATAATATGCACCCCTTCATTTTGCCTCTTTGCAATTGGGTATGACTCTTCCCCCTTGGCTCAGTGTATCATGGGGAGACATAATCAGGTTTTTTTTTTTTTTTTTGTATTTGAAGGAGTAAAGGTGCTATTATCAAAAACAGTTTTCTGTTCTCCTGGCCACCCTCTTCCTGATTCTTTGGCTAGAGAGTGCCAGGTTTTCATGGGGCTATTTCTGTTGCACCTGCTGACAGATCTGGATTGTAGGCTTTCCTAGCAGACTACCTTAGTTATATGGAAATATACAGAAACCTAGGGAACTCACTGTTACATCCTTCCTCAAGTCCCAAGATCCCTAGTGAGAATGCCTTCTACTTTCTACCTTTCAGGGCCTTCCTATGTCCAGAGGTTTGTTTGGGTTTTTTTGTTGTTGTTGTTGTTGGTTGGTTGGTTGGGTTTTTTGGTTTTTTATTTTTATTTTTTTTCATTTTAAGAAGGAAGATTAACAAGGAATGGAACTATTCCCTCTTAGTCTGAGCCAGTAGATGCATTTAAAAACTGAGTTCATTCCCCGCCCCCTACTATTTATTATTCTTCCATATTTGAGTGTTTTTAAATCACTGGGTCCCCAAGTATGTGATCTATTCTTTTTTTCCTTTTCTTCTTTTTTGTTACTGGGATTAAATCCAGAGGCACTTTACCACTGACCTATATACCCCAGTCCTTTTTATTTTTTAGTTTTGAGACAGGGTCTTGTTAAGTAGCTGAGGGTCTCCCTAAGTTGCTGAGGCCGGCCTCAAATTTGCAATCCTCCTGCCTCAGCCTCCCAAGCCACTGGGATTACAGTCATGCACCACCACCAGGCCCATCTTGGCAATATTCTTTTTTTTGGTGGTGGGGTACTGGGGATTGAATTCAGGGGCACTCGACCACTGAGCCACATCCCCAGCCCTATTTTGTATTTTATTTAGAGACAGGGTCTCACTAAGTTGTACTTAGTGCCTTGCTATTACTGAGGCTGGTTTTGAACTAGTGATCCTCCTGTTTCAGCCTCCCAAGTTGCTGGGATTATAAAAGTGTGCCAGCATGACCCTTCAGCAACACTCTTAATTTAACATCAGAATATCACAATAAAATGCTCTTTCATTTCTTTAAAATGTGATCTCAGGGCTGGGTTTGTGGCTCAGTGGTAGAGTGCTCTCCTAGCATGCGTGAGGCACCAGGTTTGATCCTTAGCACCACATAAAAAATGATGTTGTGTGGGCTGGGGTTGTGGCTCAGTGGTAGCATGCTTGCCTAGCATGCATGGAGCACTGGGTTCGAGCCTCAGCACCACATAAATGTAAAATAAAGATATTGTGTCCACCTAAAACTAAAAAATAAATATTAAAAAAAAAGATATTGTGTGTCCACCTACAAATAAAAAATAAGGGGCTGGGGTTGTGGCTTAGTGGTAGAGTGCTTGCCCAGCATGTGTGAGGAGCTGGGTTCAATTCTCAGCACCACATATAAATAAATAAAAATAAAGTTCCATTGACAACTAAAAGAAATATGTTAAAAAAAGTATAAATAAATAAATATTTAAAAATGTGATTTCAATAAGAAAATAAGTTGATAATTCTGTGCTATACATATAATTCTACTTATAAATTAAACAGAAACAAATTACTACAGACATCAATATTCCTTTAAAAGTTCAGAGATTTTGGACTTATAACTTGATGTTGAAGAAAACAAGATGGGTCATGTACAATGGAAGACAGGTATCACAATAGTGTTAAGAGTAAAACATTCTGGAAAGCTCTCTTTTCTAGAACATGGCCATCAGCCTTTCTAGTGATCCAAGTCTATGGATATTGTCATGGACCAAGGAACAAGTGAATGGCTAAACATAAAGAAAAGTTGGTCCTGGGACATGTGGAGATAGAAAATGCTACTGACAAAGCCTTTTATGGCATTTGTTTTTCTAAGCTACTACTGCTGCTGATGCTTCTTTTTTTTATTTTGGTCCTGGGATAGAATTCAGGGGCACTCAACCAATGAGTCACATCCCCATTCCTGTTTTGTATTTTATTTAGAGAGAGGATCTCACGGAGTTGCTTAGCATCTTGCTTTTGCTGAGGCTGGCTTTGAACTTGCAATCCTCCTGCCTCATTCTCCCATTTATTTTTTGGGGGGGGTGATACTGGGGCACTTAACCACTGAGCAACATCCTCAGCCCTTTCATTCATATATATATATATATATATATATATATATGAATGAAATATATATATATGAATGAAATATATATATATGAATGAAATATATATATATTTTTTCTTAGTTGTTGATAAACCTTTATTTTATTTATTTATATGCGGTGCTGAGAATCAAATCCAGTGCCTCACACATGCCAGGCAAGTGTGTTACCGCTGAGTCCCAGCCCCAGCCCCCTTTTCTTATACTTTATTAACAGACAGGGTCTCACTGAGTTGCTTAATGCCTAAGTTGCTGAGGCTGGCTTTGAACTCTTGATCCTTCTGCCTTAGCCTCCCAAGCTGCTGGGATTACAGACGTGAGCCACCATGCCTGGCTGCTTCTTGTATGGAGAATTATCTTCTCTCTCTACTTGTCTTAAAAACAAACAAAATATAACAAGAGCTATATACTACTATGGGGTCATAAGACGTAGTCGTGTCTCTGTGACTTGGAGTAACTGGTTTGTTGATAAATCACCTTAGAAAAAGACACTTTAATGAAACCTTTCATTATGTCTTTCAGATAGTTGGCAATAAAAGAAGCTCAAAAGAAATACTATGCCATGCAATGGGAACCATTTCACTCACGCACCAATCCCCAAAGGGAGCCTTCTGAGGTGGCGACAATGGTAGCAGCTCTCGGGGTGTTGTACATCAGAGCTAGTTCTCCAAAACTGCCACGGTTATCATACTGACCAACAGAACGTGTTTGATTATCTTTTGTCACTAAAATGTCGTAAGTTCCCCTGGAAGAATGACAAAAAACAATTAATTTCTGATTATGAATTTACATATAATATAAAACATCAATAGGGGATTTCCAATATAATTTTGTTGGTGTATAAATTGCAACAGATCTTTCATTTTGACTGTATCCTGTAATCCTGCTAAACACTAGTACCTATTTTAGGTGGCACTCTTAGGATTTCTCATGATAGAGGATCATGCTACTTGCATGTTGTTACGGTTTGGATGTGAGGTGTCCCCCAAAAGCTCAAGTGTAAGACAATGCAAGAAGGTTCAGAGGAGAAATGATTGGTTTGCAATCCCCCTGGTGCGGTGACACACAACTGTAATCCCAGTGGCTCAAGAGGCTGAGGCAGGAGGATCGAAAGTTCAAAGCTAGACTCAGCAAAAGCAAGGTGCTAAGCAATTCAGTGAGACCTAGTTTCTAAATAAAATACAAAAAAAAAAAAAAAATAGGACTGGGGATGTGACTCAGTGGTCAAGTGACCCTGATTTCAATTCCTGGTAACCCCACCCCCACCCCCAAAGAGTCTTAGCCCTAACCCAATCAATGAATTAATCCCCTGATTGGGATTAACTGATATATAACTAAAATAGTAGGGTGTGGCTGGAGGAGGCATGGCTTTGGGGTATATTTTTGTATCTGGCAAGTGGAGAATTCTCTCTGCTTCCTGATCACCATGTGAGCTGCTTCCCTCTGCCACACTCTTCTGCCATAATGTCCTACCTCACATTGAGCCCAGAGGAATGGAGCCAGCCACTTATGGACTGAGACCTCTGAAACCACAAGCCTCAAAATAAACCCTTCCTCCTTTACAGTTGTTCTGTTGGGTCTTTCAGTTGCAGCAGTGGAAAAAGCTGAGTGAAACACATTTTACTTCATTTTTTCCATCTATATGTCTTTCCTTTCTTCCTTTACTGTGGGAGGCTTTCACGTCATGTGACCAGCGTTTTCCCCTTCTGATGGGTTGAAGCACTGTCAGTCATCCTCCCATGATTCTGGCTACTCTTAAGTTGCTGAAGACGGTAGCCCCGATCTTGAGGTAGAAATAATGCAACCAAATGTGTCTTCATGCGTAAGCGTGCCTTCCTGCAGCCCCATGGGTCGAGCTATGCTCACCTGTTCCTTTGTGATATTACCCCTTGACCTGTTTGGGATAGAATGCTCCAAGGAAACGCCCTTTATATGTCCCCTTCTCTTACTCTGCCCTTGGGTGTGGCCTTCAACCTGCTGACAGCAGATATCATGAAACTAGACTCAGCCCCTTGAAACTTAACCCCTTGCCTCTTTTAAATGGCTTCTCCTCAATAAAAGGGGTCAGCACGTGCTCTCTCTCTTTCTGAGGACCCTTAAGGTCAGAGGAGCTGTCACAGCACCCACAAAGATAAAGGTATTTCTGTCTCTTGTGTGGTTATTTTGTGCAGCCCAGTTCCCCTGGAGTGACCCTGAGTGTTTTAGTCATAAGCAACGGGACACTTTACTTTGCTTTTTGCACTGGTTAGGACCTCTGGTGCAACACTGACTGGAAGTGGTGAGTGTTCGCATCCTTCTTATCCTTATTCTTCAGGATAGAATAATAATATATTCCATAAAATGCTTAAAATAGACTTTAAAGATTAGATTACTTAATGTATGACCTAATGTAAAAATGTGTTAATGTAATAGAGACTCCATTTTTTGTTTGTTTGTTTTTGGGTACTGGGGATTGAATTCAAGGACACTCAACCACTGAATCACATCTCCAGCCCTATTTTGTATTTATTTAGAGACAGGGTCTCACTGAGTTGCTTAGTACCTTGCCATTGCTGAGGCTGGCTTTGAACTCACAATCCTCCCTGTTTCAGCATCCTGAGCTACTGGGATTACAAGCGTGTACCAATGCACCCGGCTAAAGACTCCAATTTTGATACTTAGTTTTTGATAGTTTCAAACTCTATCATTCACCCTTTTCTCTTCCGTCCGACATCTGGGCAAGGTGATAAAAGTACCTGTGTGCTCCCTCCACTGGTACTGATGGGGAGCTCAAACAATATGCCATCTTATGTGAAAAAGTACCCTAACCCTATCCCTACTTTGTAACAACCATAAAATCCCAAGGAAGTCACCTCTCCCTATAGAACCTGACCTATAGTAGGCCTGGTATACAAGGCATTTTGGGTCCTGCTTAGGAACCTACTCTGCTCTCCTCAAAAAGCCTTGTTATATGAATAATAAGACTTTTATACTCTTTTAGTGGATATGCAGCATCAACAGTCTTTATTGTCTGAACCCAGTTTTGGTTCAGGCATCTGATCTCTACAGTAAAGCATGGAATAAACAATGGAGGGATACATTCTTTTTTTTTTTTTTTTTAGAAATTGGTTGTTTATTCTCCGTATTGGTGCTTATTCTCCTTATTTCCACCTTGCTTATTAATGTGTGACTGCAGAACAACTCAAGACCACTCGGTGGTTGTTCCTACCCACTCAGTGGCCTGAGCAGTGGGAGCTGCAGACCAGTCTTCAGTGGCTGGCTGGGCACTCCAGTCTTCAGTAGGGAACTGCTGGATAGGCACAGAGGGCACCTGCACACCTTCAGACCAGTCTGCAACCTCAGGTTGAGTAGCAGTGAACTCAGGAGCTGGAGCAGTCCATTCACCCTGAAATTCCTCCTTGGTCATAGCTTTTTCAGCAGCAGCCTGCTCTTCCTTTTCAATCTCTTCAGGATCTCTGTAGAAGTATAGATCAGGCATAACCTCCCATGGGTGCTCACGGGAAATGGTGCCACGCATGCGCAGAACTTCACGGGCCAGCATCCACCACATCAGACCCACAGAATGAGCTCCCTTGTTGTTGCATGGAATGGCAATGTCCACATAGCGCAGAGGAGAGTCTGTGTTACACAAAGCAATGGTAGGCAGATTGACATAGGATGCTTCTGTAAGAGGCTGGTGGTCAGCCCTGGGATCAGTAACCACCAGAAGACGTGGCTCCCGGAAAGCTGCCTGGATCTGGTTAGTGAAGGTTCCAGGAGTGAAGCGGCCAGCAATAGGGGTGGCTCCAGTGGCAGCAGCAAACTTCAGCACAGCCCGCTGGCCAGTATTCCTAGAGGATATGACACTGACATCAGCAGGGTTTTCAATGGCAACAATGGCACGAGCTGCCAGCAGAAGCTTCTCCCAGGTCCTCTTCAGATTTATGATGTAGATGCCATCGCTTTTCCTTTTGTAGATATACTGTTCCATCTGGAAATCAAGGTTGGTGCCACCTAAGTGGGTTCCTGCTGCAAGGAATTTGAGGACATCCTCCTCCTTCATTTGCAGGACATCAAGGGCTCCGGACATTGTGACAGTTTCCCTTTAAAGTTACGACGGGAATCAAGAACAACGCCGTATGGATCCCTCCTGGGTAGCGCGGAAAAAGCTGGAGGGATACATTCTAACAATGAGATTATTGCTAAATTACTTCTAGACTATTTTAATTTCATTTATTTTAAAAAACTATAATGGTGCACACCTATAATTCCAGAAGCTCAGGAGGCTGAGGCAGAAGGATCACAAGTTTGAGGCCAGCCTCTGCAATTCAGTGGGGCTCTAAGAAACTTAGTGAGACCCTGCTTTAAAATAAAAAATAAAAAGGACTGGGGATATAGGTGAGTGATAAAGTACTTCTGGGTTCAACACCTAGTACCTTAAAACAAAACAAAAAGTTGTCTATAAAAAGATATCACTTTTTTAAAATAAATATCACTTATTACATGCAAAGCAGAGAATAAAACCAAGCCACTCAATCAATTATATGGTACCAAATGTACTCAACAGAGAACCTGACATATAGTAGGCTTGGTATACAAGGCAAGTTATAAGGTCATAAATGAGAAACATGAAATTAAGAATAACTTCGATGAAGTGTTTTTAGTCTCTCTTCTAAAAGACACTAGAAACTTAACTTCAGGGAAGACAAACCAATTCAGACAGAAGCACTGTAGAGGGCATCTCCTGACATCTCCAAATACTTCTCTAAATAATGGGACACATTTTATCATCATATTGCATAATAATCATCTATTTAAGGGTCTGTCTCCCTAACTAGAATAAGCTTTTTGAGATCAGAACTGTATCTTTTTACTTGAATGATAATCTTCCACTTTCACTACATATAAAGGATTCCTACAGGTGTTGACATTAACAGAATCATCAAATCCCATTTAAATGTATAATGAATCATTTCCTTTGTCAATAGGCATTTCAAACTTTAAGCTGTGGATGCCTGCAGATGGGTACTTATTTTTCAGATTGTAAAAGCCTGCTGGGAAATCTATTTTGGTGGGAAATACACAGAAGGTGTAAGGTGACTTCTGGATGTGGAGATAACTAAAAATTATTCTTTCATTATTATCACCATTTCTATATAGGAAGGATTAAACATAATAGGTAAAAGGTCTTTTCTTTGAAAAGATATATTACCTTTACTGTTTAAGTAAAAACATTTCCTTTTAACTATAATAATCACTTCCAATAGGAAGTGAGAGCATTTTCTATTCAAAAACCTGAACAAGCAAAGGTTTGAGAAGAAGGGGTCAACTGAACGTACCACAGGTACTTGATGGAAATCAAAAAAGCCAAAAAAATAAAAAATAAAAAGAACAAACAAGAAAATGGACTCAATAATCAGGGAAATATTTGAAAATTTAGAATAAAATCTGTACATTAAACAATTCGATGCAGTAGTATACAATTATTTGAGTGTTTTAACTGTTCTGTGCATAAGAAAATGTCATTTTAAGGAAATGCAAATTGAAGTACTTAGAGATAAAGAGCATTCATGATATCTGCACCTAACTCTCAACAATTTGATAAAGCAAATATGGTAGAACATTAACTTGGGGGACCCGTATTTATAAGAATTTTCTGTACTATTTGTACAAGCTTTCCGTAACTCTGAAATTACTTCAAAAAATTTTTTTTCCAAAAGATTAACAGATGATATTGAGTGAAAGAGCATCTTATTACCTTAGACTCTGGTGAAGATGCTCCTTTCAGGACTGAGAGGAAGTCAGAAGGAACCCTACCGCACTACAAGAGAATACTGTCAACTCAAGAAGCTAAGACACAATAAGGTGGGTGGATCAAATTCAGATATTTAATTTTTCACAGTATAGCTTACCTCTATTCCTTTAGAACAAAGTCAAAATGGGCTAGAGGAATGGAGGTCAAGGTAGTGTATTCATTGTAAAATCAGGTTGAAATTCAGAGATCCAAATGATAATATAGCATCCAGGCTATTCTTTAAGGAAATCAATTTACCTTAACATTGACTAATGATATATACATAATAAAGCACATCAGGCATTCTTTGTCAAACTCGGTACTATAAATGGTTGCTCCCCACATATAGGTTGCTCTGAGGACTCAAGACAGCAATGGAGAGGGGCAGGCTGTGACCCTTCATAAGGCTTTGGGAAGCTTGCTCACCTGCTGCTAAGCCTCTCTGCATGGACACAGCACAGAGTAAAGTATGTTCCCTGAGTCATAAACCCACCTAAGTCTGGCAATACAATTGCAAAGTTCTATCTCCTACCTTTCTATGACATAAAAGTTGTCTCCATCATCTCCTTGGTCAATGACATGTTCATCAACTTTGACTATCCTTTCAAACATGGCATCGAGTACTTCAGAAAGCTGTTCCTACAGGGTACATACAAAGAGAAAAAGTGGCTTTTAATTTGCTAAAAAACATAATGGCCACAGCTATCTCAATTTATCTTCTATATAACAGAAGTTCCCAAAAGAATCTATTCCCCAAAGTTATGCAGAACTCTAAGAACTTTTGCAAACAACTGTTATTCTAGGATTATTCAGCTTTGTAACTCCAGGTACCTCAGTAAGTAGCACAATTACCAACTTTTCTGAGGAGTACTGTTTTGAAAAAGGTTTCTACAACTTATACAAAAATAGATTATATAGATCATGGTCCCTGTTATCCCAGTTGTAGCTACATGACTCACCTGCCTTCATGGCTCCAGTATATCATGTATAAAGCCACGTACTGCCACCTTCTTACAGGTGTTGACATTAACAGAATCATCAAATCTAAAGAGCTGTGATAGCCTTGGAGGTTATTTTGTGGAGTAGTACACTGCCTCTGAGTAGTCCAGTACACCATTAATCTCTCTGAACTTCAGGTTCTTCATTCATAAAATAATAAAATTTCAAAATAATAAAGTTGCTAGATCATCAATTTTTACAATTAAAGGAGAAAAATCTGGGGGAAGTATTTACCATACAACAAGTACTTAATAAATGGGATTATTGCTTCATTTATCCATAATATGTAATTTCTTACCAATATTACCCGCCACAAGAAGAAGATAACTATGCTAATAAGTGTAATAAAAAATACTATTACATCATAGCAAGAGAGCTTTTGCTATGATTTGATTCAGTGGTAGCATGCCTGAGGTCTTGGATTTGACCCCCAGCCCTACAAAAAAAAGGAAACAGAGAAAGAAAGAAAGAGAGAGAGAGAGAGAGGGAGAGAAAGAGAGAGGGCGGGGAGGGAGGGAAGGAAGAAAGGAAAGGAAGAAAGGAAGGAAGGAAGAAAGGAAGGAAGGAAGAAGGAAAGGAAAGGAAAGGAAAGGAAAGAAGGAAGAAAGGAAGGAAGGAAGGAAGGAAGGAAGGAAGGAAGGAAGGAAGGGAAAGGAAAGGAAGAAAGAAAAGAAAGGAAAGGAAAGGAAGGAAGGAAGGAAGGAAGGAAGGAAGGAAGAGGGGCTGGGGTTGTGGCTCAGTAGTAGAACACTCGCCTAGCACGTGCGAGATGCTGGGTTCAATCCTCAGCACCACAAAAAAATAAATAAATAAAATAAAGGTATTGTGTCCAACTACAAAATAAAAAAATGTTAAAAAAAAAAAAAGAGTGCTGGGGTCATGGCTCAGTGATAGAACACTTGCCTAGCATGTATGAGGCACTGGGTTCAATTCTCAGCACAACATATAAATAAATAAAAGAAAAGTCCATCAACAACTAAAAAAATATATTAAAAAAAGAAAGGAAGGAAGGAAGGAGGGAGAGAAGGAGGGAGGGAAGGAAGAAAGACCGACCTAACAAAATAGTAGTCTCAATTTTGGGCCAGCATTCCTCTGTCAGACAGGGAGACCAGTGATTGTTAGGGGACAGTAAATACTAGCTTCAACTGAAAGAGACTTTATTTATGGGACAATGTAGATTGAGGACCTGGCAAAGAAATAATTTTTATTGCTGAGGGAGGGAGGGAGGGAGGGAGGGAAGGAAGGAAGGAAGGAAGGAAGGAAGGAAGGAAGGAAGGAAAAGGAAAGGAAGAAAGGAAGAAAAGGAAAGGAAGAAAGGAAGAAAAGGAAAGGAAAGGAAAGGAAAGGAAAGGAGGAAGGAAGGAAGGAAGGAAGGAAGGAAGGAAGGAAGGAAGGAAGGAAGGAAGGAAGAGGGGCTGAGGTTGTGGCTCAGCAATAGGACACTCGCCTAGCACATTTCATGTGCTGAATACCATAAAAGCTGAAAATATTAAAAAGGACGGCTTAATACTCATACATTCTGTGGAACGTGGGTCCAGTGTTGCTTGAAATCTCCTATTTAAATACTGGCAAGTTTAAAAAAATGCAGAAAAAATACTGTCATAAATATAAATTTTCATGTATAATACAGATCAACATACATCTATACCTGGCTTATGGGTTATCTCTTAGAAGCTGCTTCTAACTTTTCTTCTTCTAGTCTAGACTCTTCAAAAAAATCAGTGTCATAAGATATGGGAATACAGGGGGACAGGGGAGCATCCTAGGTTGGAGGGGGTAAAATGATACTACAACAACCAATTACAATATGTGATTCAAGACTGAAAAACAAAACAAGCCAAGCATGGTGGTGTACCTGTAACCCCAGTTACTTAGAAGGCCAAGACAAAAGGATTGCAAGTTCAATGCTAGCCTGCCTGGACAACTCAGTGAGACACTGTCTCAAAATAGAAAGTTTTTATTTTATTTTAAAAAACTTTTTATTTGTCCTTTTTAGTTATACATGATAGTAGACTATATTTCAACATATTACCCATATATGAAACATAACTTCCCATTCTTGTAAATGATGCGGAGTCACAAAATAAAAATTTTTTAAAAAGGGCTAGGGCTAGGGGTTATGGTTGTGGCTTAGCAGTGGAGCGCTTGCCTAGCATGTGCAAGGCACTGGGTTCGATCCTTAGCACCATATAAAAATGAATAAATAAAATAAAGGTATAAAAAGGTGTTGTATCTGTTTTATGTTTGTTTTTTTTTAAAAGGGCTGGGGAGAGTTGGTATGATAGTGCATGTCTGTAATTCTAATGACTTAAAAGGCTGAAGCAGGAGGATCACAAGTTTGACGAAGGCTAACTTGGCAACTTAGTGAGGCCCTAAGCAGCAACACAGCAAGGCCCTGTCTCAAAATAAAAAAAAGATAAAAAAAAAAAAAATGGCTGTGGATGTTGCTCAGTAGTAGAGCACCCTGATACGGGAAAAAAAAAAAAAAAAAAGGAAGGAATGAAAACTGTCCCAGATTGGAGGACACTAAGAAGAAATAACAACCAAATGCAATGTGGTATTCTGGATTACACCTTTAGAAGAAATGCATTAGTGAGGCTGAGCATAGTGGTGCACAACTGTAATTCCAGCTACATAGGAGGCTAAGGAGGATTACAAGTTTGAGGCCAGCCCGACAACTTAGTAATACTCTATCTTAAAATAAAAAGGGCTGAGATATGGCTCAGCAGAGCACTTACCTAGCATGGGAAGGCCCTGGTTCAATCTCCAGAACCACACACACACAAAAGAGAAGGAGCACAATTAGTGAGAAAACCAATTTGAACAAGGTGATTTTTAACTTATACTACTGTAATGATGTCAATTCCTTGGTTTTTTTGCACATGCTAGGCAAGGTGCTCTATTACTACGCCACAACCCCAGCTCCAATTTCTTGATTTTGATAACTATATTATGACTATGTAAGACGGTAATGTTGTTGAGATACTGGATAAGCGATGACTTATTCCCTTATAGAGATATATAGTATTTTTCAAACTTTTTTTTGTAAGTCTAAAACTTGTTCAAAATAAAAAGTAAAAATTAAAAAAAGGAGGAGGAGCTGGTTGCAGTGGTGCCCACCTGGAGATTGAGTAGTAGAATACCGAGTTTAAAGCCAGCCCCAGTAATTGAGGGAGGTCCTAAGCAACTCAGCGAGACTGTCTCTAAATTAAATACACACACACACACACACACACACACACACACACACACACACACACACATAAATACACATACACATACATACACACAGAGCTGGGGATGTTGTTCAGTGGTTAGGTACCCCTGAGTTCAATTAAAAACAAAAACAAAAAAAAAAACAAGAGGAAGAATGAGAGAGCGACCAAAAGGGAGAGAGAAGGAGAACAAGAGAGAGGAGGAAGAGAACTAGAGGAAGAGGAGGAAGAGGAGAAATGAATTACTGATATATACAAGAATATGAATAAACCACAGAAATATTATGCAACTTCATACAGAGTTGGGGATGTAGCTTAGTGTTAAGACCATTTGCTTAGCATACAAAAAGATCTGGGTTTTATCCCCAATACTGAATGAAAAAGAAATTTCATGCAAAAGAGTACATACTGCACCCCCCTACCCCAGGCTTTTAAAGTTCAATACTGGGGTTAAACCCAGAGTGCTAAATTCTAGAACAGGCAATCTAGTTTATTAGGCAATAAATCAAAACAGTAGTTACCTCTGGAGGAGGGAGATAAGAAATAATCATTAAGAGGCATGGGATGGGGTCTATGGCTAAAGCGGTAACGTGCTCGCCTGGCATGCACAGGGCGCTGGATTCAATCCTCAGCACCACATACAAATAAAATAAAGATGTTGTGTCCACTGAAAACTAAAAAATAAATATTAAAAAATTCCCCCCCTCTCTCTCTTTAAAAAAAAAAAAAGAGGCTTGGGATGGGGGCTGGGATTGTGGCTCAGTGGTAGAGCACTTGCCTGATATGTATGAGGCACTGGGTTCGATTCTCTGCACCATGTATAAGTAAATGAGTAAAATAAAGGTCTATCAACAACTAAAAAAATATTTTTTAAAAAAGGCATGGGATGGTAGTAATGTTCTATATCTTAATACCTGCATATGCATTTGTCAAATTTCAAAGCACACTTAAGACAAGTGTATTCAATACTGAAGAAAATGTGGAGGGTAAGGAGCACTTTTACAGTGTTGGGGGGGATTATAAATTAGTTTAACCACTATGGAAATCAGTCTGTACATTCCTCAAAATACTAGAAATGGAACTACCACATGACCTAACTATACTACTTCTCATATTTATCACAAATAATTAAAGTCATCATACTATAGCAATGCATTCATACCCATGTTTACAGTAGCACAATTCACAGTAGCTGAATAATGGAACCAGCCTAGTTGCCAGTCAATGGATGAATGAAATATGGGATATATACATAATGAGATTTCACTTAAGCATAAGAAGAATGAAAGAAAATCTGGCACATATACATAAAGGAGTTTCATTCAAGCAAGAAGAATATAGCTTTAGCATATGGCTTTCAGAGTAGGGAAATAGAAACTCTGAAGATTCCCTATTGCTATAGGCAAAAGATATATGTTCTTCTCAAATTCATGTTAAAACCTAATTCCCGGGCTGGGGATGTGGCTCAAGCAGTAGCAGGCTCACAGGGCATGCGTGCAGCCCGGGTTCGATCCTCAGCACCACATACAAACAAAGAGATTGTGTCCACCAAGAACTAAAAAAAAATAAATATTAAAATTCTCTCTCTCTCTTTAAAAAAAAAAAAAAACACAAGACCTAATTCCCAACATAATAGTATTAAGGAGGTAGGGTCTCCTAGTGAATGAGATTAATTCTCTTATAAAAAAGACCCTTGCAAGTTCCCTCCTTTTTTCTACCATGTGAGGATACAGAGAGAAGGTGACCATCCACAAACCTTGAAGTAGGTAGTTCAGAGACAGAATCTGCTGATATTTTTATTTTACACATCCCAGTCTCCAGAACTGTAAGAAATAAATTTCTGTTGTTTACAGGCCACCTGCACTCGGACGCCTATCCTTAGGAGACAGTCCTTGTTCTCTATCTCTACCACCAAAAGAAGAACAGGCTACACCACAGATTCTAAGACATATATGATTTGCAAGAAGTGCTTTATGTCTAAGGTCTTCACCAAGAAGCAGGAGCCCAATATCTGAGGTATGAAAAATAATCACATAATTCTAGTGGGTTAACATGTTACCTTGTGAAGAAAATTACAAGAGAGCATCTTTGGACAAATGAATCCATTTGCAGCATAAATTCAGACCCTCCAAACCAAGCCAGGCCAGAATCATGCAGACCAGAGCATTTTCTGGCAATACAACTAAATCACATGATCCTCATATTACCAGCATTATCTTTGAAGAAGTGTTGAAGCAGATCAGAAAAATATTAAAAGTCATGTGAAAAATCATGTTCACATTATAATGGTCAACACAATAAAATGTTTGTTAAGTAAAAAGATTTCATGTTTCATACAACTATGATTAAAATGCTACAAACTTTAAATGATTAATAGGTAAAAAACTAAAAAGTAATTATAACAAAATTATTTTTAAAATCATGATTACCTGATCAAGATTTTTGAAAAGAAGAATATCTTTACAAGCTTCCTGAAGTCTGGATCTTTGTTCATCAGTTTTAGGATGAATCACCTGTCAAACCAAATAAAGCCAAGGAAAATGGTTTACTGCATGTAAAACTTACCTGCTTAAAAAGTGATATATCTCTTTCTCTTAAAAAGTAGGAAAAATTTGGGATTGGAGTTGTAGCTCAGTGGTAGAGTGCTTGCCTAGCTCAGCACAACATAAAAATAAATAAAGGCATTGTGTCCATAAAAAATATATATATATATATATATATATATATATATATATATATGTATTTTTAAAGTAGGAAAAACTAAAAGCATGTTTTCTAGAATTTTAATTCTACACAAATACCAAGCAATATCCTGAATGTGAAGGAGCAATGTTATACAAGGGTGACGAGCATGACCCTGGAGCTATCTGATGGCTGTGTGACTGGCAGCAAGTCAACTATCCCCAAGGAGCCTCAAGGTATTCATATATAAAGCAAAGGGTTATAAATTTGTTCATTCAAAAAATACTGAGTACAGGGCTGGGGATGTGGCTCAAGCGGTAGCATGCTCGCCTGGCATGCGTACAGCCTGGGTTCGATCCTCAGCACCACATACAAAGAAAGATGTTGTGTCCACCGAAAACTAAAAAATAAATATTAAAATTAAAAAAAAAATACTGAGTACAGACTCAGTGCCAAGTACTATCCTAACTCTTGTCATACAGCAGTGAACTCATAGACAAAAATACCTACCTTTATATTCAATGAGTATATAAATATGTTAGAGAGTATTAAGGCAAGGGAGATAAGAAGTATGAAGGGGATGGGGATGGGGGAAGCCACAAGTTAGGCCTCATTCAGGTGACAATGTGTACATATCTTAAGGAAATGAGAACAACCTCAGGGAGTAAGTCATGCTCTGTAGGAAGAGCAAGTAAAATCAAGGTTTTATAATGGGAGACTGAATATCAAATTCGAAAAATAACTAGGAGATAGATGTGATTGACGCAGAGTAAGAGGGAAAAATCAAGAGACTGGGCTGGGGGGTTGGGGAGAGAAAGATGCTCAAATCAGAGGTCATGGTAAATCATAGAGAAACTGGAATTTTCTCTAGCACCTTGGGGGTGATTTGAGGATAATGACTGAGGAGGAAATCTGACTGTTTTTAAAGATACATACTGGCTGCTAAATGAAGAAAAGCTGAAAAAAGATTAGAATGGAAGCCAGGAAGCCAGAGTGTCTATCTTAGTGCCAGATGGTGGTGGTTTGAACCAAGGTGGTAGCCATGGAGGTGCTAAGAAGTACACAATACGCTCTGAAGACATGGGATTTATTGAAAAATTGGATGTGGGGGGAAAAAATGAAGTAACTGAAGGGGACTCTCAAGTTTTCGGCCAAAGCAAATGAACACTGGAGCTGGTATAAATGAAAACAGGGAAAGGCTGGGGGAGGAAAAGAATATTTACAGGGAAATCAGGAGTTCTTGTTAAATTGTCTATTGACATCTAAGTAAAGATGGTAAGTAAACAATGGTTGTATAAGCTAAAGTATTAACAATTTATTATTAGCAGGAGTAGTGGTATCTGCAAATTAAAGTTATCATAAGGATTAAATAACAATTAAGGATTTAACTGTCATAAGGATTAAACAAACGATAATTTGCATTCATAATAGGTGGTCAAAACACTATTATTTTCATTATTATTATAGATAATGAATGCTTCCGGAACTAAAAAGAAATAATTACTACCTTACACTAGTATTATAATTGAGATACCTATCAAGTTCCCTCAAAGCAATATCTTCACTCTAAAAAAGTATACCATTTAATCTGACAGAAATGCCATTATTTTAAATATGTAATATTAAAGTTGAAAAAAATGTGTCTTAATTTTTAAAAACATTAAGAATTTTATAGTATCCAGAATACTAAAATTTATCAATTTATTCTAAATTTGTAATTACATGATGGTAGCATTTTATCATTAGAATACTTCAAAAATTTTTCACAGTTTACCCATTTTAAAGTATATATGATAAAATATTAAAGTGTCTTTAATTTTCTGTATATACATAAAAACAAATACATAAACAGATAAATATATTTAAATTTTTATGCTATAAAATATTCTAAAATGTACCTCATACAAACATATTCTATGCCATTATCCTGACCTATATAATCATTTTCAATGGCTGCAGATTCTGTTGACTTGAATTTAACATAGTTTAATCCCTGGTATTCCTTTATTTAAGGTCATTTAGCTTGTTTCCATTTTTCACTATTACAACACTGTAATGGTCTCCATTTGTATATTCTTAGAAAAGATCTAACTGTTTATTAGGGCTAAATTCCCCTTTGGATTAACAGCTGAATCAGTTGGTTTCATCATGTTTTAAGATTTCTGACAGCTACAGCTAGGTACTCCTCATCACACCCTTAAACAGTGCTGCTTTCAATCTGCTAGATAAAAAATGGTGCCAGGCATGTGGCACCATGACCTGTAATCCCACATACTCAGGAGGCTGAGGCAGACGGATCAAAAGTTCAAGGCCAGCCTTGGCAAGTAGTGAGGCCCCATTTCAAAATATAAAGAAGTGAGAATGTAGCTGAGTGTTTAAAGTATCCCTGGGTTCAATCCCAGCACCAAAAAAGATAAAACTTAAATTAAAAAAATTTAAAAATGACATCTTATTATAAAGCTTTTTAATTTATATTTATTTTAATCATCAGTATGATTAATTTTTTAAAAAAAATATCTTTTGAGTTGTAGGTGGACACCATACCTTTATTTTATTTATTTTATGTGGTGCTGAGGATCAAACCCAGTGCCTCACATATACTAGGCAAGAGCTCCAACACTGAGCCAACCCCAGCCCCAGTATGATTAAATTTTGGTATGTAAAATACCAAATGAGAAATACAACAATTCTACATAACTTTTGCTTTAGTCCTTACCCTTGGATCAGTATCTTCCTCTTCCTCATCAGGGTTATAGGTCTCTGCACAGACTAAAATTGGAGAGAAGAAACAGAGATGCATGACTTTAGGAAAAATAGGAAATGTACACAATTTCTTTTTATTCACTGTTTTCTAAAGTTCTAATGATTCTTTTAAATTCCCTCTTTCAATTAATATATATATTAAGTACCTACTACTGTTAGGTATTCCCTTGGGTATTAAAAATCCAAATCTCTAGAGAATGATGATAGAAAATAGGAGAGAGACTGTCAGGAGCTGCCACATAGGAACCGAGCGCCCCTTAGCCTTGAGTGATGAGAATGTGGAGATGTGGCAAAAGCCAGCCATGGGCTGTGTGTAAACTATGGGCATTGAGCCCACATTGCCCCTCTGTTTGGTTAGGCTTCGCTCTGGTCTTTTCGCTTGTTCTGCCATGATCCTCACACAGCTCATGAGGTGGGCAAGGCTTCCCTAGATGTCAGTCTGCTGACAGCAGACATCAACAAGCTAAATTCAACCAGCTGAAACTTGACCCCTTGCCTCATTTGAACGTTTCTCCCCAATAAAAGGGCTCAGCACATGCGCCACGCGCTCCCTTGCTCTTGTTTGCTTGCTCGCTCATGCTCTCTCTCTCTCTCTCTCTCTCTCCCCCCCACTAAGGTCAGAGGAGCCTTCACAGGACCCAAAGAAAAAAGGATTTCTCTGTCTCTGTGTGATTATTTCGTGTAGCCCAGATCACCTGGAGTGACCCTGAGTGTTTTGTCCTGAGACACAACAAGAGATGATAAATATATCACCTGCTAAATCTTATGGTAGTGCAAGTACAAATAAGAAGGTGCTATCTATACTGTTATTATACAGAGACTTAAAAAAAAACATAAAGTATAATATATATGTACTATAAACACAAGAGAAACAAAGGTAATTACTCAAAAAATGAATTAAAATACTTCAGAGTAATTATGTGCAGGTATAACTTTAAAACTCCTGAATTCAAGCAATCCTCCAGCTTTGGCTTTCTGAGTAAGCTGGGAGTACAGATCTATGACATCATGTCTCACAAAATTTTTTTTTTGTCAGTACTGGGGATTGAACCATCCACCTTCAGAAGAATATATTCCAACCTTAAAAAAGAACTGTGATTAGTAATGGAATAATAATTCTAAAACTCTACTAACACACTGATGTTTTATATTGGATAGGAGTACAAATATGGAATAAAAAGAAAGATTAAGACTAGAGAGGGCTGGGGATGTGGCTCAAGTGGTAGCGTGCTCGCCTGGCATGCGTGCGGCCCGGGTTCGATCCTCAGCACCACATACAAACAAAGATGTTGTGTCAGCCAAAAACTAAAAAATAAATATTAAATAAATAAAATAATAAAATTAAAAAAAAAAAGACTAGAGATGCCTATATAAATCATTATCTAAGAATCTTACCTGTGGTATTACTGCTGGCAAATATACAATGAATTATTAGTGAATATTTTTAAAAAGGGGCTGGGCATGATGGCACATGCCTATAATCCCGGGAGGCTGAGACAGGAGGATCAAGACTTCAAAGCCAGCTTCAGCAAAAGCAAGGTGCTGAGCAACTCAATGAAACCCTGTCTCTAAATAAAATACATAATAGGGCTGGGGATGTGGCTGAGTGTCGAGTACCCCTGAGTTCAATCCCTGGTACACCCCCAAAATAAAGGGGGGCAGGGTGTGGTGATGCAAGGCTCTAATTCCAACAGCTTGGGAGACTGAAGCGGGAGGATCTCGAGTTCAAAGCCAGCCTCAGCAATTTATCGAGGCCCCTAGGCAACTCAGCAAGACCCTATTTCTATATAAAATATAAAAAAGGAGCTAGGGATATGGCTCAGTGGTTAAGCGCCCCTGGGTTCAGTCTCAGTACAAAAAAAAAAAAAAAAGCGTTTGTACTAACAAAACTGTCTTGTCAAAAATGATCTAGATGTGATTGTCGAGAGCTGCCACATAGGAGTCAGCATGAACCCTTAGCTTTGAGCAACAGAGTTGTGAGACTGGGCACCTCCACTTTGGGAGTGGGTGTCACACCAATGAAACTGCCTACACCCCCCTGAAACCCAATCCCTTGCCTCATTTGAGTGGAACTTTCTCAAGTGTCTTCCCCTCAATAAATAGGTTCTCAGGGATGCTCTCGCTCTCTCTTTCCAATAGACCCCTAAGGTCACAAAATGTTCCTGATTCGTGCAAGCAAAAGGTATTTTTGTGTATTACAAGCTGTTCTCAACCATTTTCTTAAGCTAATGGTACAGCCAACTCTTGTGAACCTAGCTAGCAGGTGATATGTGATCAATGTGATCACTGATGTCACTCAGAATTCAACAAACCAAACCTTTTCCCTCTTTACAATATAGATCATTACAGTTGGGGAAAGTTTTCTTCTTCTTTTTTTTTTTTTTTCTGGTACTAGGGACTGAATCCAGGGTTGCTTAACCACTGAACCACATCCCCAGTCCTTTTTAATAATTATTAATAATTTTTAATATTTCTAAAATCTCTAATATTTAGAGATGGGTCTCATTGAGTTGCTTAGGGCCTTGCTAAGATGCTGAGCCTTGCTTTGAACTCCTGATCCTCCTGCCTTGACCTCCTGGGCTGGTGCAGCAGTTACAGACTTGTGCTATCATGCCTGGCTGGGAAAGTTTTCTTCTAATAAAGCTTCATTAACTACAATAGCTGTGTGACCAGAGGTGATTTACTGCAAATCTCCACCCTTTCTTCTGCATAAAGGAGTTCAAATAAGCAATTTTCCTCTGAATACTGTCCTAATGATTTAAGTAGTCAAGTGCCTGGCATACAGTCAGGATGCAGTAAACACTAATTCTTTAAGCTATTACTGTTATTACTTTTATTTCATTTGTTCTGGTTTTCAGGAATACTAGTTATTGTTAGCTTAGTCCTGTTCTTTATCTTGGCTCTTTTGACAACTGTACTTCCTTCAATGCTGCCTTCCATCACAGATTTTTGCCCTTAACAACTTTGCTCTTTTTGACATCTTTAAGTACTGAATTGAGTTTCCTATTTATTCAGAATTCATAAAGGTAATGTTTTCTTGCACTGTACTGAGTCTTTTGTAGTGAATCTTTCTGGCCTTCATTCCTCTCATATCCTTAATTTGTTCACTTCATTCACAGGCCCTTATTGGTTTGTTGGGATTTCTCATCTGTTACCAGGCAAGAAAAAAAAATAGTTATTGACCCTATGATAGCTAAAAGACTCCACATATCAGGGCTGTGGCTAAGTGGTACAGTGCTTGCCTAGCATGCATGAGGCACTGGGTTCAATCTCCAGCACCACATTAAAAAAAAAACAACAACTCTAAATAAACAAAGAGCTCTGAGAAGTCCTGTGTTATTAAAAAAAAAACCCATATATCTATAACTAGAGGATAAGCTAATATACACTCCCAATTTAAATCCCAGTTTCTTTTTTTTTTTTTATATTTATTTTTTAGTTCTCGGCGGACACAACATCTTTGTTGGTATGTGGTGCTGAGGCTCGAACCCGGGCCGCACGCATGCCAGGCGAGCGTGCTACCGCTTGAGCCACATCCCCAGCCCCTAAATCCCAGTTTCTTAAAGACACTAACTGCATTCCTGGTCCAAATATATCCTAGTTTTCCATTCCTCAATGGTTCTCTGAACACATTAAACATTTCAGAGACGGTAGCTTCCAGCATGTCCTGTACACAGGACTCTCCCTTTTCTGCCTTAATACTTTACTTGTGTGGGTCATGACCTCTGTTGCTATCAATACCCTGCCTTCTCAATGTGGACCTGGTTTCCTAAAACAGATACAGAAAGTTAGAGGAAATAGTGTAAGAAAAGACACCATTCCTGTCCCAGAAACAGCATCAAATAATGTCCTGCAGGGCAGATGCCCAGGACCTGGCTGGTGTGGGTCTTGGTCACTGAGTCAAAGAAATAATCATGGAATAGAGTTAATGACTCACCACACCTTTCTCCAAGCATTTCTTCATCCTGGAGATGAAGTCAGGGTGCTTATCTCAGTTCTGCCCCAAAGATTAAGGTAGACACTTATCTTAGTTCCTGGACTATTTTTGCTACTACTTTTTGCATCTTCATAGGTTACTTTAGTAGAATATTGGGAAAGCTGCATCAAGGACATCTGAACAGACACAATGTTCTTTTTTTGTGTGTGTGTGGTTCTAGGGATTGAACTCAGGGCCTTGTGCGTGCGAGGCAAACACTCTACCAACTGAGCTATATCCCCAGCCCCAGACATGTAATTCAGATACTCCAAGTTAAGACTTAAAAATGTCTACTTATAATAATCCACTTTTAAAAATATTTATTACTTAATTGTAGTTGGACATAATACCTTTATTTTATTTATTTATTTTTATGTGGTGCTGAGTATTGAACCCAGGGCCTCACACATGCTAGGCGAGTGCTCTACCACCAAGTCACAATCCCAGCTCAATAATCTACTTTTTTTTTCTTTTTTTTTTTTATTGGTTGTTCACAACATTACAAAGCTCTTGACATATCATATTTCATACATTAGATTGAAGTGGGTTATGAACTCCCAATTTTTACCCCAATCAATAATCTACTTTTTAAAAAAACCTTCACTATGGGAAAAAGATGGATGCATGAGTATTACATTTTCTCAATTTTTATTTATGTATGAAAGTTTTTATTTAAATGTTTTAAAAAAATTAAACCTTCAATGATAAAACTGACACAATTTTATTGATAGTGACACTTTATCTTGGGCAAGTTTATTTCTAGGCTTGTTTTTCCTTCAACATTAGAGGAAAGTATTTTGTCAACTAGCTCATTTTTATATTTTTAGATATTAATATAACTGAGGCAACAAATGTTAATTATAGTCTTCAAGCCTTTAGATATACTACTATAATTTAAACAAAAGTAGCTGGGGCTGAAAACATAGCTCAATAAATAGTACTTCCTCAGCATGCACAAGGCTCTGGGTTCAACATCTAGACTACAAAACAAACAAAAAACCCAAAAGTCAAAAAGGGAATGCTTTTGTTAAAATTATTTATGTTCTATCTGTGGAAAGACATTAATGCATCGATTTTCCAAAACTGATTTTGAATTTACTTCCCTCTCCATTTCTTTATTTATTATGATACGAACACTTAATATGAGCTATCCCCTCATAAGAAATTTGCAAGTCCACAACACAGTATTGTTTATCCTGCATAACTAAAACCTTATACCCACTGAACAGCTAGCTATTCCACACTTCCCCCTACTATCAGTCTCTAGTAACCAACATTCTATTATGTTTCTGTGAGTTCAATTTTTGAGGGGTACTTGGGATTGAACCCAGGGGTACTTTACCACGTAGCTATATCTTTTTATTGTGAGACAGGGTACTGCTAAGTTGCTTAGGGCCTCACTAAATTGTTGAGGCGAGTCTCGAACTTGTGATCCTCCTTTCTCAGTCTCCCAAATCACTGGGATTACTGAGCCCAATGAATTTTTTTTGGAGGGTGGCAGGCCACTGGACATCAAATCCAGGATCTTGTACATGCTACACAAGCATTCAACCACCGAGCTACACCCCTGGCTCCTTGATGCTTTTAGATACCTCATTTAAAATAAGCATATGTCCTTTGTATTTGTTCTTCTAACACTATTTAATATAATGTCCCCCCCCACCCTGCTTCTCTGTTGCTACCCAACCTCTCTACTTCCTCTTGTTCCCTAATTATTTCCCTTGTTTTCTTTTCTTTGTAAAAATTCTTTTTTTTTCTTTTGATTGGAACCTCAAACATGTTTTACCACTGAGCAACACTGCCAGCCCCAAATCCATTTTTAAGTGTCAACTTGATTTGTTGCCCTGCTAGTTCTGCATATCAAGGAGCTTATGTTAGTGCATGAGTTACTTGGAAAAGGTCCAGAGTCTGTGCCATCCTATACATAGCCTTGGGAACCACACTATGTATGATAAGATGCTCAAGATCTATTGAAAATGAAGATGAAAACAACAGCCCAGCCCCTTGCTTAAGGAAATTTTGCTGTGGTTCTCCAGCAGATGTCACTAGTTAGTAATGTGATACTGTACAAACTGAAAACACATTATCCAGCACAATTTCTTCCAATTTTTAATTGGAAGAAATATGAATCATTAAAATTTATTTGTGAGGGGAAAAAACCCTCTAATTTCTACAAAGAAATGAGTAGAGATCCTGATCACAAACTCAAGGCCCTGTGCTGCCTACCTGCCCCCACAAACACTTGAAATAGCCTGGGTATATTAGTCAGCTGAGTCTGCCAAAACAAAATACCACAGATTGGGTGGCTTAAATAACAGAAATTTATTTTTTCATGGTTCTAAAGACTGGAAGTTCAAGGTCAAGGTATTGACAGGTTTTGTTTCTCCTGAGGCCCCTTCCTTGACTAGCAGACAGCTGACTTCTCATTATGTCCTCACATAGTCCTTTCTCTGTGTGTCCACTCTTGGTGTTTGTTCCTTTTTTTTTTTTTTTTTTTTTTTAAAGAGAGTGAGAGAGAGAGAGAGAGAGAGAGAGAGAGAGAGAGAGAGAGAGAGAATTTTTTTAATATTTATTTTTTAGTTTTCGGTGGACACAACATCTTTGTTTGTATGTGGTGCTGAGGATCAAACCCAGGCCGCACGCATGCCAGGCGAGCGCGCTACCGCTTGAGCCACGTCCCCAGCCCTTTTTTTTTTTTTTAGAGAGAGTGAGAGAGGAAAGAGAGAGAGAGAGAGAATTTTTAATATTTTTATTTTTCAGTTCTCGGCGGACACAACATCTTTGTTGGTATGTGGTGCTGAGGATTGAACCCGGGCCACACGCATGCCAGGCGAGCGTGCTACTGCTTGAGCCACATCCCCAGCCCTTGTTCCTGTTCTTATAAGGACACCTATCCTTCTAGATTAAGGTTCCATCCTGATGACCTTGCTTAGTGTTAATTACCTCTTTAAAGGCCCTATCTCCAAATACAATCACACTGGTATTTATTTATTTATGACAGTGCTAAGGATTGAAACTAGGGTTAAATATTGTTAAATATTTGGGTCATTGTAAGATTGTTTTGCCCTTTTCATTGTTGAGCATTTGATCAGTTGAACTGTGGTATTTTTAAAATTCTTAAGCCATTCAGGATCTAATATAGACTACATTGTGGTGATATTTATCTTTAGTGATACTGTGTATGTGATGATGATGAAAGCAAGAAACAAAAAGGTATAAAGTTAATATTCAGTCAATATAGATAACATGTAACTTACAAGATTAAAAATTTCAGTTTGTGATATAGTCAATGAATTTCTTATATGACTTTAGACTTTTCAATAATATATCCTGAATTTTGCAGAAATTCAAATTCAATAAATGAATTTGATAAAAAAAGACACAATTCAGTCTACAATACCAGGTTTCTAAATTATCTTAAGCAATACTTAGTAATATTTCAGTTTAAGATAAATATGGGTGGAAAAATATTGTATACTCAGTGTTTCAGTATATTGTATACATGTAAACCTTACAAGACAGGGCTATCTAGTATAGAGTATCCACCATTCAGAAATCAGTGACTGATGTGGTACCAGATTCTCAGTGAACTATACTGTTGACTTTCATAGTCATCAATAGATTCAGCATACTTACTGTCTAAATGTGGCATAATGCCAACAAATTTCTGATTAATGTGCTTTGAAGTTCAATACATATTTAATAAATAAATATTTTCCTTTTCTGATGGAGTTTTGAAATTAATAAATTCAGACTAACATTTCAAACTCAAAGACAGTTAAAACTAATTTAGGACTATACCAAGGAAGCAGCACTTAAAAAGAAATCATAAACTTTCTCATTCAATATATTTATCAGTTGATATAAAGGACTGTTGTTTGGCTACAATGCAGAACTTAGAAGGCACAGCTTTTCAACTGCAGTGCTTTGCAAGAGAGAGCAGCAGAGACAGCCTACCTTTGAAGAGACTTAGACTGAGGTCTGAGCTTGGTCCCATCCACCCGTTTACCTGCTGTTTCTTGATATCCCTGATCCTTGGTCTGTTCAACATTAAGAGGAGATAACAAAACTAGAACCACATAAAGGGTAAATAATAGAAGATAATATTTAAAATTTAGGGCTGGACTCACAGGAGACACTAACTGCTACTTTTCTATGCTGCTTTATGTTCCAGATTGTTCTTCATTTAGTCACCTTGAATTGTTAGAGAGTCTCTTCTACAGTTTTGAAACAGAATATGTGGTCACACAACTATTTCTTGGGTCATGTTAGGATTTCCATTCCCTACCTCTGTTTCCAACTTTATTTTACTTGCTCTCCTATATCCAAAGCAGCCAGGGACAGGTCATCCCCCTTCAAGTCTTTACAACATTCTTTCATCTAGATGGCATTCTTCCTGGTACAAATCAAACAATAACCATGTGTTTCAATCCTCAGTGTAATTTTTGTCTCCTTCTAAGAAGTATTCTTGATCTCTTCTTCCTACAGTAAGCTCTCCTGATTTCTATTCCTTCCTTCTTTGCCTTTTTATCTATCCTCTCATCCATATTTACTCATACTACTCAAAGTGCTAGCTACATACCAATGAACAAACAGAATTTTTACTTACACTCTGTTACAGAGAACCAGGTAACAAAATAATAAGTAAGTTCAGACAGACTTTAAATAAAGGAGTAAAGAAAATAAAAAAAGGAACAGAGACAGAAACAGAGTCAGAGAAAGATGGAGAGAGAGAGAATGTGTGTGTGTATATGTGTATGCGTTTGGGAGAAAGTGGCGTGAATTTTAGACAGGCTAAGCTTACTGAGAATGTATCCTTCAAATGAAGGTCTGAAGAACATGAGTGAGCAACTTCAAAGATAGTCTGGGTTAGATATGGAAGCAAAAGGCTGATTAGAATGGGTCCAAGATGCCGCAGTCTGGCTGGGCACAAATCACGAACCACTCAAGCAGGAACAAACTTTATTTCTGAACTCCACCAGCACACTCCACACAGGCTCCCCGGGAACTCTCCCCCAACGCCACCCACGCAGCTCCTCCAGGAACCACCAACCGGAAATCCCTCCTCCGGCACTTCCCCAACTAATGTGAACTCTCCAGTAATCCCGCCTCTCAACCATTACTTCTGGCAAAATGCCAGGGGCCATTCCGACTCAGCTGTAGCTCTCAACACCAAGAGAGAACAGAAGCACAGAAACTAGAAACAGCAAATGTGGGCAACTCCTTTAAAGCATTTTGCTATAAAGGTATGGAGAGAGAAAAAGAGTGATGGTTGGGGAGAGAAGAGTAGTCAGAAAAAAGTTTTCTTCTATATTTTAAGAAGGGAGAGCAGGGATGGGGTTGTGACTCAGTAGTAGAGTGCTTGCCTAGCATGTGTGAGGGAGGGCCTGGGTTCAATCCTTAGCACCATATATAAATAAATAAAAATAAAGGTATTGTGTCTATCTACAACTTAAAAAAAAGTCTCCTTTTGAAAACAAAGATAGGAGAGAAAACAATACATTTCTTTGCTGCAAAGTTTTATTTTTATTTTTTTGGTGCTGGGGATCAAACCCAGGCCCTCATGCATGCTCACTCTACCAGTGAGTCATAAACCCACCCCCAGCTAAAAGATTTTAAATCCTTAATAAAATAATAAAATCTAAAAAAGAAGGATAATACTTTGTACTTGTGTGAGGTCTCTGCAAAGTTCAAGGAATAAACAATACTTACAGAAGACCAGGCAGCAATTTATGAATTAATGCCATCAGTGACCTCTGAAGGGGGTATCATTGTACTCTTCATCCATCAGATCTGTTCTACAGATACCAATGGATATCACTAATCTTTTTTTTAATACCTTCATTTATTTATTTATTTATGTTTACGTGGTTCCGAGGATCAAACCAGGGACTCACACGTGCTAGGCGAAAGCTCTACCACTAAGTCACAATCCCAGCCCCAATATCACTAATCTTTTGGAGTCAAAAAAGAGAGATGAACAGAACTGGAAGATCCATACTCTATTTCTTCTCAGGAGATTAACCACATATGAGAATACATTCGTCAATCTCCTTTCAACAGATTTTGGTATAGAATGTTAGCAAAGGGTTTCCAAAAGCAAATAAGTTGATATGCTCAAAGAAAAAGATTGAGGAATAGAAAAGTGATTTCTAGCTAGGCACAGGGGCATACTCCTATAATCCCAACAACTTGGGAAGCTGGGGCAGGGAAGATCACAAAGTCAAAGTCAGCCTCAGCAATTTAATGAGGCCCTAAGCAGCTAAGCAAGATCCTGTCTCAAAATAAAAATTAAATAGTGCTAGGAATGTGGCTCAGTATTTAAGGGCCCCTGGTTTTAATCTTTCAATCCAGTACCAAAATAATAATAGAATTCCTAGCCTTACAAGATAATAAATAAATTATATGACAATTTAATATCAAGAAACTTTCCCAAGAGAATATAAAACAATGATATAAATGCTTACTCAGCAATTTTGAAACACATTAACATCCTAAATTAACAACCAAATAAATCCTACCTGTAACAAAGTCATTTTTCAGAAAATATATTTCTCAGCTCTATGAAAAATGGGTGAGATTCTTATCTTAGAAGCAATAACTTTTAAAAAATGTATATTTTTTTAAGTTGTAGTTGGACAGAATATCTTTATTTATTTATTTATTTTAAATATTTCATTTGTTTTTATTTTTTTTTTATGTGGTGCCAGGAATTGAACCCTGTGCCTCACTCATGAGAGGCAAGTGCTTTACCACTGAGCCACAACCCTGACCCTCTATTTATTTTTATGTGGTGCTGAGGATTGAACCCAGTGCCTCACATGTGTGAGACAGGAGCTCTACCAATGAGCTACAAAAAATGTAAATTTTTAATAGATATTAACTGAATGCCTTCTATATACCAGGCAGTATTTGATATACTCTTTTTTTTTTTTTGAGAGAGAGAGAGAGAGAGAAGAGAGAGAATTTTTTAATATTTATTTTTCAGTTTTCGGCGGACACATCTTTATTTCATTCTATGTGGTGCTGAGGGTCGAACCCAGCGCCCCGCACTTGCCAGGAGAGCGCGCTACCGCTTGAACCACATCCCCAGCCCCTTGATATACTCTTTTTGTTTTGTTTGTTTGGTTGCAGTACTAGTGACTGAACTCAGGGATACTCCACCATTGAACTATATCACTATCCCTTTCTAATTTTTATTTTGAGACTGGGTCTGTAAATTGCCCAGGCTGGTCTAAATTTATAATCTGCTTCAACCTCTCAAGTAGCGTATGTGCTTAAAACACACAAGGCTCTGAGTTCAACTTCTAGCACCAAAAACAAATAGTAATAATAAAATTAAAATTAAAATTAGCAGCATGACTAACCAGGAAAATTTTTGATTAAAAAATTTCAAAAGGGAGCTGGGTGCAGTGGCAAAAGAATATTTATAATAGTATTTTATTAATTTAAAAAAAGTTTCTAGGCATAATGGTGCATGCCTGTAATCCCAGCAGCTAAGAAGGTGGAGGCAGGAGGACTGTGAGTTCAAAGTCAATCTCAGCAAAAGCAGGGTGGTAGGCAACTCAGTGAAACCCTGTCTCTAAATAAATAGGCTCAGTGGCTGAGTGCCCGAGTTCAATCCCTGGTACCCACCCCCCAAAAGATTTTTTTCAAAAGGGGTCTGGGGATGTAGGTCATTGGTACAGTGTTTGCCTAACATGCATGAGGACCTGAGTTCAATCCCCAGCACTGCAAAGAAAGAAAGAAAAAAATTATCAGAAGATCCAGGCATGGTGGCACATACCAGTAATCCTACTGACTTTGGAGGCTGACACAGGAGGATTGCAAATTCAAGGTAGCCTTGGCCACTTAGAGAAACCTTGTCTCAAACTAAAAACTAAAAAAGGGTTGGAGATGTAGCTCAGTTTTACAGCACCCCTCAGTTCAATCTCCAGTATTGAAAAACAATTTTTTCTAAAAGGTTAAAAATCTGGAAAGTTTATTCCAAATCTAACTAAAATATAATCTGGTATAATCTGGACCATAATAGACAAAAGGGAAAATAATACCAAACTAGTCCCATACAAGAAAATACAAAAAGATTTCTCATGTTTGGAACACATTCATTTTTGCTAAAAACCAAAGAAATGATCTTAGGTATTATTTTATATATAAATTCCATATTATTGAGATGGGTGGTTGAAAAGAGACATAAGCAGGTTAACTTTATCCTGCAACCTAATTTGTAGATGATCTCTAAAGCAAGATACAGAAAAAACTAAAGCAATGTTTAGTCTCAGACCAGAGAATACCACTTAAAGCATTATAACTGAAGAAATAATTTAAGTGATTCTAAAGGTGTAACAGAAGCTATAGTAAAATAATCCAGAATACCAGAAATAGTGACATGTGAAATAGTTTTTAGAGATTCTAATTATAAACATAGAAAACTGTTAACAAAATAAATTCTAGGAGACAACCATAGCAATTATAACAATATAAAAATTTTACATATACATTCAGAACTTAAAATGAAAATGAAATAAAGGAATCATAGATAATTTTAATTTTAGTCTAACATTTTATAATGCTTATCTTTTTATTTAAAAGGTGAGTTTATTTTCACTTAAAATATTACTGTATGAAAACAGCATTTTAGTAGTATATAATAAAAGAGAACACATACCTGATACTCGTCTACTAAATCTGCTAGGAACTGGAACTGCAAAACAAAAAAGCAACATGTCATTATGTTATGTACCCATTCTTATTCCCCCCGCCCCCCCTTTTTTATTTTAAATATTTTTTTACTTGTAGATGGATACAATGTTTTTATTTTTACTTGTTTATTTTTATGTGATGCTGAGGATCCAACTCAGGGTCTCATGCATGAGAGGAAGTACTTTACCACTGAGCTACAACCCCAGCCCTTATCCTCCCCTTTTTGCAAAAATCTTTGACAACAAAACTATGTATCTTAAAAATCAAGTTGTGGGTCAGTTCATACTCTTCCATATTTAACCACAAATAACTGTTCAATATGATCATATAAAGACAATACAGAAAACAAAATATCTCCTTAAAAAAAGTTCTTTATAACTTCAACATACTTAAAGCGGTAATTTTACTTCTGTTCACATTCATGTTTCATCCAATTTTTATCATTTCATATAAGAAGTCTTCCAAATTTCCTGAAAGGTTATGATACCAAGTAGTGAAAATTTCCTCTTTAATCTTTTTTAAAGATAATCCTAACTTGCTAAATCATAAAACACAAATTCTATTTTTAAAGCAATTTAATCAGTATTACACTACAATTGAAAATAAATTGAGCACTAAGTTATACTTCTAGATATGGGTAGGTTTTCTTCTGCTCATAGTATATTAGTCAGAAAAATGTATCACATATCTTTATTTTGGGGGAAGAAAACCTTTCTCAGTTATTTTTTTCTACTTTTAACCCATCACATTATCTCTGGTGGTTATCTAAATTCCTATTGCTAAACTATATCATTTGCATAAGCCTTTTAATTTTTAATTTTTTTTTTTTTTTTTTTTTTTACTTTTGTGTTACTAGGGATCAAACTCAGGGCCTTATACATGCTAGACAAATGCTCTACCACTCAGGTACATCCTGAGCCCTTTTATTTTTTTATTTTGAGATAGAATGTCACTAAGGCTAAGTTACCCAGGAAAACCTCAAATTTGTGATTCTTCTGCCTCAACCTCCTGGTGCCCGGCTGATTATTTCTATTTAAAAAAATTACACACACACACACACACACACACACACACACACACCTGGGCATGATGGTACACACCTGTAATCCTGTAATCCCAGTAACTCAGGAGGCTGAGGAAGGAGGACTGCAAGTTAAAAGGGCAGCATTGGCAACTTAGAGAGACCCTGTCTCAAAAAAGGGCTGGGGATGTAGCACAGTGGTACAAAGACCCTAGGTTCAATTCCCAGTAGAAACAGACAAATATAAATGAATGAATGACCAAATGAATGAATGAAGGGAATAAATAAAATAAACGGGGAATATAAAGGAATGTTCTCAACATAATAATGGCCATTTATTAAAAACCCACTTGATAAAGTTGCCAAGACTATTCAATGGGGAAGACAGTCTCTAAAAATACAGTGCTAGGAAAACTCTAATCTCCTCATGCAAAAAAACTGAAGTTGGACCCTTACTTCAGACAGTATTTTAAAAAATTAACTCAAGCCAGGCACACTGGAGTATGCCTGTAATCCCAGAGGCTCAGAAGACTGAGGCAGGAGCCTCAGCAACTTAGCAAGGCCCTATCTCTAAATAAAATATTTTAAAAGGGCTGGGGATGTGGCTCAGTGATTAAGTGCCCTCTGGGTAGCAAAAAAAAAAAAAAGAAAGAAAGAAAGAAATCATAAACTTGAAAACTAAAATTATAAAACTCTTAGAAAAAAAGATGAGAAAAATCCTGACGTCATATATAGGGAAAAAAAGAGATTCAATGAACTGCATCAAAATTAAAAATTTCTGTTCATCTAAGAACATAATCAACAGAACAAAAAGGCAAGCCATGGAATGGAAGAAAATTATTTGCAAATCAAATCAAATCTGAAATATGTAGACTAGAGGAGGGAAAATACCCACAGCTCAACAATAAAAAATCAAATAGGGCTGGGGCTATAGCTCAGTGGAAGAGTGCTTGCCTTATACATGTGAGGCACTGGGTTCGATCCTCAGCACCTAATAAAAATAAATAAAGATATTGTGTCCATCTTAAAAAAAAAAAGGCTGAGTGAATTAAAAAAAAATCAAATAGTCGGGGAGGTAAAAATTATGTACTAAGGATTGAAACAGAAAATTATGATAATATGCATTTATGAATATATCAAAATGAACTCCACTATTATGTATCATTACAATATACTAAAATTAAATTTTAAAAATTTAACTAAAAAAGAACACAAACCAATTAAAACAGTGGGCAAAGGACCTGAACCAATATTTCTCCAAAGAAAATAAACAGATGGCTCAACTTCACTAGGGAAATACTCAAATTCTAACTACAATGAAATGCCACTTTATACCCATTATTGAGATAACTACTATCATAAAAGAAAAGCAGGGGTATGTGGGGGTGCTAACAAGTATTGGCAAGAATGTGTTGCTGAGACAGGAGGATTGCAAATTCAAAGCTAGCCTCAGCAACGCAGCAAGGCGCTAAGCAACTCGGTAATACAAAATAGGGCTAGGGATTTGGCTCAGTGGTTGAGTGCCCATGTTCAATCCTTGGTAACTGCCCCACCCCATGTGGAAAAACTGAAACAAGTGCTGTTGGTGGGAATGTAAAAATGGTACAGGCACTATGGAAAACAGTAACTCAGGCCCTAAGCAACTTAGTAAGACCTTTGATAATACAACGTGTATATGTTAAGGAGTATCCATTAAAAAAGGACTGGGGATGTGGCTCAGTGGTTAAGTGCCCCTGAGTTTAATCCCCAGTACCAAAAAAAAAAAAAAAAGGGGGTGGAGGTTGGGGGATGTAGCTAAGTGGTACAGCACTTGTCTAAGCATGCACGAGGTCCTGGGTTCAACCCCCAGCAAAAAACAAAACAAAACAACAATAAAATTCTGTTAATTAGAAAAAAGAATGTGCAACTTTAACCTTAGCCAGGCATGGTGGTGAGCACTTGGGAGGCTGAAACATGAGGACCTCTTGAGTCTAGGACTTCGAGACCAGCCTGCACAACATAGAAAGACCACAACTCAAAAAAAAAAAAGTGAAAGCAAGATCTCCAAGAGATATTTGTATACCTATGTTAATAGCAACATCATTCACAATAGGCAAAAGGTAAAAACAACCAAAGTTTCCATCAATGGATGAATAGATAAGTAAAATGTAGCATATATACACAACGGAACATCAGTCAACTTTTAAAAAGCAAGGAAATTCTGATACATGCTACAATGGATGAACCTTGAGGACATTAAGTGAAATAAGCCAGCCACAAAAAGAAATACTGTTGTGATTCCACTTATATGAGGTACCTACAAAAGTCAAATTCATAAAGAAAGAAAATAGAATAGTTCTTACCTAAGCAACTTAGTGAGACCCTTGATAATACAACGTGTATATGTTAAGGAGTATAAATTAAAAAAGGACTGGGGATGTGGCTCAGTGGTTAAGTGCCCCTGAGTTCAATCCCCAGGGGATTACCAGGGGATAGGAGAAGAGGGGAATGGCGAATTGTTTATGGGCATAGTGCTTCAGATTTACAACACGAAAAGAATTCTGGAGATAGATGGTGATGATGGTTGCACAACATTAATGCCAATCAATTGCATACTTAAAAATGATAAAGATGAGCTGCACATAGTGATGCATGTCTGTGATCACAGCAACTCAGGAGGGCAGGAGGATCACAAGTTCAAAGCCACCTCAACAATTTAGCAAAGTCCTAAGCAATTTAGTGAGACCTTATCTCAAGATAAAAAAAAAAAAATTAAAGAGCTGGGGATGTGGCTCAAGCGGTAGCGAGCTCGCCTAGCATGCGTGCGGCCCGGGTTCGATCCTCAGCACCACATACAAACCAAGATGTTGTGTCCGCCGAGAACTAAGAAAAAATAAATAAACGTTAAAATTCTCTCTTTAAAAAAAAAAAAATTAAAAAGGACTGGGGGAGCTAGGGATATAGCTCAGTTGGTAGAGTGCCTGCCTTGCATGCACAAGGTCCTAGGTTCAATCCCCAGCAACACACACACACACACACACACACACACACACACACACACACAACTGAGGATCTGGCTCAGTGTAAGTGCCTCTGGGTTCAACCCTGGTACAAAAAAAAAAAGGTAATATTTAAAATTTTATATTATATTTCACAATTAATTTTTTAAAATATATAAATAAAAACTTGATAATACAACGTGTACATGTTAAGAAGTACCTATAAAGAGAATGAAAGAGAAAGCATATGTGGCAAAATATTAATGAGTGGTAATATAGGAGTTCACTGTTCTTAATGGAGTTGAAGTTTTTCCAAAAAATATTTTAAAAATCTTTGTAAATATACATCCTCAAATCAAATATGATAAAATCTCATTTTTATTCTATTGTCAAATCATGTTTATAACAAATTCAAAGTTGAATGCATGAATTATTTAAGTATTTATAGTTGTAGATGGATATAATACTTTTATTTTATTCATTTATTTTTACCTAGGGTGCTGAGGATTTTTTTTTCTTTTAATATTTATTTTTCAAGTATCGGCGGACACAACATCTTTGTATGTGGTGCTGAGGATCGAACCCGGGCCGCACGCATGGCAGGCGAGCGCGCTACCACTTGAGCCACATCCCCAGCCCGGGTGCTGAGGATTGAACCCATTGCCTCACATGTGCTAGGCAAGCGCTCCACCACTGAGCTACAACCCCAGCCTACAGGCATTCTTCTTTAAAGTAAATTAATTTGTTGAAATTTGCTTAATTTTATAATACACTGACTTAAAATTTTTAAATAGCAAACCTATTCATCACTATTAAGTTAAAAGGTTACAGTCACTATTTAAATTTATCATGCATAAGACAACAAACAATTGTTTTGAAAATTCCTAAAGCATTATGTGTTTCTGTGAAATTAGTTCAAAAGTATTGAAAGAAAAATGTTGACATTGTAATGGGAAATATAATTAAATATGAAAGACCTCAGGCATTAACTTGAATGAATGAGAGAATGAAAAGATAAACAAAAGGGGTAAAAAGAAAAATGCTGCCTGATAAATTTAAAAGGAAAGTGTGACAACCAAGGCTTAATGGGAGAATTGGAGAAAAGAGAAAGTAAGAACCCTCTACCAAGTACCAGGGAAGGCAGTAAACTCCTCCAGTATAGAATACCTGTCTCATTCCATTGATTCTCTATCTGTAGGCTCCCTGCTTTCCCACTATAATGGTCAGCCATTAGACCACTGAAAAGAGGCTGGGAAATTTGAACACCCATAACAAGGCAGAATTGGGCAGAACCAGCTGGGAAAGTTCCCTATGAATGAATCAGCAGTGGATACAGCACTTCTGTTACAATATGAAGAAACTGGAATCTCTGTACACTAGATTTTATAAAGATCACCATGGAGTCAGGCATGATGGCACACACTGAAATCCCAGCTACTTAGGAGACTGAGGCTGGAGGATCACAAATTCAAGGCTAGCCTGGGCAACTTAGTAAGACCCTATATCAAAAATAAAAAGGGCAGACAAAATAAAAATAAAAAGGGATATGGCAAGTAGGCTTCACCTTACTTGGGAACTAACTGATGTCATTGGTCCATCCTTGACACTACTCATCTACTTCATTAACAATTTCACCTCCTCTTCTTCCCACTTCCTCTCCTGAATCAGTCTATCCTTTTTCCATTCTCTATTATCCTAGTTTGAAGTACATAATTTCTTGCTTAATTGACTTTAAGTAGCCTCCAAACCTTTTTCCACTGCCAATTTCTTCAACAACTATCTTCCCCACACGGTCATCAGTAATCTTAAAATTGAGGAGACAATTAGGGAACATCTATCAAAATTTTCAAGTATGAACTGAATTTAACAATAATTTAACAATATATTACACACATATATAGACATATGTGCACACTACAAAAGTTGTTGTTATGGTTTGGATGTGAGATGTCCCCCAAAAACTCATGTGTGAGACAATACAAGAAGATATAGAGGATAGACGATTGGGTTATAAGAGCCTTAACTCAATTAGTGGATTAATTAACTGAGTGGTAACTGAAGGCAGGTAAGGTGTGGCTGGAGGAGGTAGGCTTTGGGAGCATGCCTTTGGGGGAACATATTTTGTATCTGGCAAGTGAAGTCTCTCTTTCTGCTTCCTGTGAGATTCTTCCCTTCGCCCACACTCTTCTACCATGATGTTCTGCCTCACCTTGAGCCTCAAGAAATGGAGCCAGGCTTCTATGGATTAAGACCTCTAAAACTATAAGCCTCTTAATAAACTTCTCCTCTAAAATTGTTTTTGTCAGATCTTTTAGTCATAGCAGCAAAAAAGCTGACTATAACATATGTATATGTGTGTTTATACATACCACAATCACTAAAACGTATAATAGCAAAAAGAAGGGAAATGAAAATTGCCTAGAAAAATAAATTAAGGAAATACTGGCACTGATAGAGTATAAACCTCTACACATCCATTAAAATGGATGCAATAAAAGTATACAAACTGATATGGAAAAACCTTCAAGAAGTATTGTTATATAATTCTGGGCATGGTGGTGCACATCTAAAATCCCAGTGGCCTGGAAGGCTGAGACAGGATTGCAAGTTCAAAGCCAGCCTCAGCAACTTGGCGAGGCCCTATGCAACTTAGTGAGACCCTGTCTCAAAATAAAAAATAAAAAGGGCTGGGGATGTGGGTCAGTGGTTAAGCACTCCTGGGTTCAATCCCTGGTACAAAAAAAAAAAAAGTATTGTTCTGTGAAAAAAGTTGCATATCAGTTAAAAAAACAAATGAAAAAGAATTTAAATTAAAAAGTTCTACAAGTACAGCATGATATAATACTAATTTTCTAAAGTTTGTTTTTAATAAACAAATTTAATATCCTCACAAATCCAAGTAGTGCTATACATATATAAAATAATTAAGGAATGATATAAATTATATAAATAATAGATAACATTGATGTTTTCAGAAAAGCAAGTCATAGAAGAAAAGTGATTGTGTGTATGCATGCATGCACATGCATTTGGAATTGAACACAGTACCTTATGCATGCCAAACACAAGAGTATTGATTTTAGGGCTGGGGATGTGGCTCAAGCGGAAATGCACTCGCTTGGCATGTGCAGGGAGCTGGGTTCGATCCTCAGCACCACAAAAAATTTTAAAAAAATAAAGATGTTGTGTGTCCACCGAAAACTGAAAAAATAAATATTAAAAATTCTCTCTCTTCTCTTTCTCTCTCTTTAAAAAAAAAGAGATTGATTTTAAATAAGCAAGGAATATGAGGTGCATGCACAAAAGATTGGAAAAGATCACAAAATTTAGATCACTCTCAGAAACAAATACAAGCATATAAATGACTGCCAGGAAAAACAAAACATGAATGCTTTTTTTCACGCTTTCATTGATTTACAGCACGTGCCTGGCTTCCCCCTACCTTCAAAGGTTCATTCCTCTACCATCCTATACAGAGGAGCCCTCAAGATGCTGTGTCTATTAGTCAGAGGACTCTGCTCTTCTCCCTCCCTCCTTCCCTCCTTCTCTCCCCCCCTCAAGATCTAATTCACACTCACAATTTCTAACACTGACATATCTTTTTTTAAATTTATTTTTTAGTTGTAGATGGACACAATACCTTTATTTTATTCATTTTTATGTGGTGCTGAAGATAGAACCCAGTGTCTCACACATGCTGGGCAAGCACTTTACCACTGAGTCACACAACCTCAGCCCCCTGACTTATCCTTAAACACCTGTTATCCACAGACAAGAATTTCCAACTGCAAGCTTGTCATCTTCTGTATATCTCAAATGCCTCAAACCAACATATCCACCATCAAACTCATCAAACTCATGAGCTTCCTCATCTTTCCCAAGGTGAAAGCTTTCTTACATTCTTTTCTTTTGGTACTGGGGATTAAACCCAGGGTTGTCAGGACTCACATATGTATTTTTTTTTCTACAGTGTTGGGGATCCACCAACTCAGAGCTTCATCCATGCTAAGCAACCACTTTCCCACTGAGTTATAGCCCAAGGCCCCATTTCAATTTCAAGTACAAGGAAAATGGGTAGGACAAGAAAAACAGTAAATTGTGCCTCAGTATCTACAGGGGATTGATTGATCTCCCATGGAGGGGGAAATTATGGGAACATTTTTGGAAATCCAAATGAACAAAATGTTTAAAATCAATTAAAATTGTCAAACTTAGTTCAAGGTTTAAATACTGTAGGGGGAGGGGCTTGCTGTGGGAATTGAAACCAGGGGCTCAATGTACTATACAGCTACGTTCCCAAAGCTTTTAATTTTTTTTGACACAACATCTCACTAAATTGCCAAAGCTGGTCTTGAACTTGTGATCCTCCTGACTCAGCCCCTCCCCAAGTTGCTGGGATTACAGATGTGCACCACTGTGCCTAGCAAAATACATCTTTCTTTCTTTTATTTTTTAGTTGTAGATATATACATTACCTTTATTTTATTTATTTTATGTGGTGCTGAGGATCAAACTCAGTGCAAGAAAGAAAACTGAGCCTCACTATCCCCACAAATTCAATAAGAGTAGTCCTACTCATCACAAAAGACCTGAAAGGTGGACTCAATGACCTTATGAATGAAGTGCTGAGACTGTAAAAATGTTAAGAGATTTCAATTTGGAGGGGGAGGGGTGTTTATTTTTCAAAATCATACGTGGGGACAAGTGTAAGGAATACTGCATACATGGCATACGTTAAGGCTGTCTGAGTGGCAGACCACGCCCCTTGTGCTAAGCAGCCCTGGGCGTGAGGCCATGTGTTGCAGTCCTGGCACTTGCTCCACTGCCCGATCCTGGATTCGCTGCAAGGATAGTTAGCAAGAAATCGTTATTGGTGGCTGCCTATAATCTTCCTAGCTACTGCCCGAGTATATATACATGGTAACTGCGCAATAAAATCAGACCAAGGTTTCAGCTTAGTCTCCAGAGGTCTTGATTAGCAACTCCACAGCCACACTCTCCTCTACCCTGTTCCATGGACCTCCCTCCTCACTGCACGAGAAAGAGCCAGCAACACGCAATCATATATCTTTAAAAGATTGAAATCATCTTTTTTTTTTTTTTTTGGTACCCAGGGCCTCAATCCACAGCCCTTATTAATTTTATTTTCAAACATGGTCTCCCTAAACTGTCCAGGATGGCCTGAAACATGATCCTTCTACCAGTTTCCCAATTTGCTGGGATTACAAGTATGTACCACGAGCCTAACAGCTACATATTTTCGTTTTCTTTTATAAATTTTTAAAAAATTTTATTTATTTAGCCTTTTCAAACATCTTTTCTTTTTTTTTTTATTGATTGTTCAAAACATTACAGAGCTCAAGACATATCATCTTTCATACATTTGACTCAACTGGGTTTTGAACTCCCCAAATACATAATACAGACTCACTTCTGTTACATACTCACATTTTTACATAATGGCATATTAGTGACTGTTGTATTCTGCTACCTTTCCTATCCCCTACTATCCCCCCTCCCCTCCCCTCCCCTCCCATCTTCCCTCTCTACCTCCTCTGCTGTTGTTCAATTCTCTCCCCTTTTTTTCCCCCCCACCCCCTTGCCCCTCATAACCTCTTATAATTTTGTGTATCACTGAAGGTCTCCTACCATTTCCATATTCCAAACATCTTTTCTTGGTTACATATTTTTTCCCCTTTTTGCAGTACTGGGCAAGTACTGCACTTGCTAGGCAATTGTTCTACCAGAGCTACCTCCCCAAGTCCTTTATTTTTTTAATTTTGGGACCAGGTCTTGTTATTGCCCAGGCTATTGCTTTAGCCTCCAAAGTAGCTGGGATCAGAAGCATGTGCCACTGTGCTTGGCTAGTTACAATTTTTTGAATCTCATCATGTGCAAACATCATGCCAACCATTTTAAAGATATTATCACATGTAATCCTCACAACAATCCTATTCCCATCTCATTTTGTTGCTGAGAAAACTGAGATTCAGAGAACTGTCCCCTAGGTCATATAGCTAGGAAGTGATCAAACTAGGATTTGATTGATCTAAATTTGACAACTGAGGAAAAGTAATGATGTGATTAAATAGAAAGTTCATTTTTATACTTTAAAAAATAAATTCCATCATCCCATTATTTAATTATAAATCCAAAGCAATATATTAGAATTCCTTCCAATTTTCTCCAATGGAGGGATCATTATATCATGTTGCCTGCTTGCATGCTGTTGCCCCACTAGATGATAAGCACCTATAATCAGAAACACTGTTATCTTCCCCTGTCTCGGTGCTGAGCAGAGTGAGCATCTGCTAAACTACAACAAAAAGGCAGAAGGGAGGGTGAAGGCCACTGCAGGGTTTTAGCATCTCCAGTGAGTTCACTACTCCACCACTCTTCTTCCTTCTAGTTAGATACTTTAGGAGTGGTCTCTCACAGACTTGAAGTCCTTGTGGAGCTTCACTTCCAACCCTGTTCTCCACTTTTAACTTGGTCACAGGACAGGATGCATGATCCAAACTCGGCAGATTACAGTGTTCTCACTGCCCCAGCATGGTAATTTATTCCAAAATGGGAACCTGACCCAATGCAAGCTACTTAGGGTTGTTCCCTAGAACATACCAAATGAACATAGAAGAATAACTCATTATCTAGTTTGGATCAAGAACTACCAAATGCACTAGAGAGTCAATGGAGGATCTTCTACAAGGCAGTATCATAGAAAGATAATTCCAATAAGAATATCACAATGAAAGACCAGTATTGGGCCTATTGTAATAGCCCTACAAAAATAGTGAAAAGAGAGCATATTAGGGCTGGGGTTGTGGCTCAGTGATAGAGTGCTTGCCTAGCATTGGGTTTGATCCCCTATACCACATAAAAATAAACAAATAAAATAAAGGTATTGTATCCATCTACAACTTAAAAAAAAAAAGCATATTAGGAAACACTTTGGGATTGCTTTGTGCCTTACTGAAAATACTGCCCTGAAAGGGAAAACCTATGCCCTTAAATCCCTTGTATAGAGATGACCACTATGAATCGTTTATTCACACAATAAGTATTTGCGGAATATCTAGAAAGCATTAAGAGAAAAATGGTTAAAAGCATGGAGTATGAGCCATGATGTTTGAGTTCAAATCTCTACCTCACCTCACTTACTAGCAGATCTTTAACAAGTTAATTAACTTCTGAGTCTCAATTTTTCTCATCTTTAAAAGCAGAATGATAATAATACCTATTTGATAGGGTTGCTGCTGGGCAGAAAAGGAACTATTGAACTAGTTAGTAAAAGACAAGCAGCAGTTCAGCAGGCAAAAAAGAGGGGGAGGATTAGTACAACCTCTATGTAAATCAATATGGAGATTCCTCAAAAGACCAAGAACAGAACCTGCCATATGACACAGTTATCTCATCCTTGGTATTTATCCAAAAGAACTAAAATCAGCATATTATACTGATATAGGAACATCAGTGTTTTGGTAGCGCAATTCACAACAGCCAAGTAAAGGAACCTGCCTAGATGCCCCTCAAGAAATGAATGGATAAAGTAAACACGAGATATATATATACACACATACAATAGTTTTATTTAGTAATCCAATTATGGCATTTGCTGGCAAATGGATGGAACTGGTGAACATCAGGGAAAGTGAAATTAGCCAGACTCATAAAGTAAAGGGTCAAATGTTTTCTTTTATATGCAGAAGCAGAGTAAAATAATAAACAAAATTTAAAAAGTGGGTGTGTGGATCTCACAAAAATAGAGTGAAGATCAGTAGAGTAGAGAAAGGGAATTAAGGGAGGGGAGGAGGAATAGGAAAAGGGAGGAACTGCAGAATAAAATTGACCAAATTATGCTATGTACATATATGAATATACCACACTGAATTCCACCTTTATATATATTTTTATATATATATATATATATATAAAGCATCAATTTTAATAAATAAATAGGACAACCAGTAGAGTAGAAGAAGAACAGGGGAAGGGATGAAGGCAGAGAACGAAGAAGCACTAGAGACTAAAAAGGAGAAATTATATTCCATGCACGAATGGTTATATCAAAATGAACCCTAGTGTTATAATTATAATGCATTAATAAAAACATTTTTAAAAAAAGACGACAGGGAGGACAGCATTCCAAGCAAAAAGGAAGGTATGTGCAAAGGGAAAAAAACATGAAAAACATAGCTCAGTGATTAGAGACACCCCTGGGTTCAAGCCCAAGACCATTAAAAGTAAAAAGAATGAAAATACTGACTGGGGTATTGTTCAGTGGTAGAGCACTTGTTTAGCATGCCTGAGGCCATGAGTTCAATTCCCAGCACACACAAAACAAAACAAAAATTAGGCAGGCTGAATAAATGTTAGCTGCAGGATGGGCTAAACACTCAATCCCCACCTGTCTGGTTCCTTACCGCTTGTTTGCCTCAAGGCTTTACACTCAGCCCCACTCAAGGCTGAACACTGGACCCCCACTCATCTGGTGCAAGGGAAACCCACATCTGGCCCCTGCCCGGTCTGCCTGAAGGCAGAAGATGACACCCTTAGCAACCACAGTATGATCCAATCACCATAGGCCTTGGCTTACAGACCCAGAGACCTCATTAGATTTTGGCCCCTCTCCCCCCTCGCTTTGCTCTCTCCCTCTCTCTCTCCCTTTGCTCTTTCCCTGCTCTCTTTCTCTCCTCTCTTTCCTTCCGTCTTTCAGACACTGCCGCTATAAAGATCTCTTGGTGGCTACAAGTGTCGTGGTCACTTTCCTTTCAAAAACAACAATGGAACAACTAAAACTGGGTGGCTATCATAGAGCTAGGATATAAACCCAGGTCTCCCTAATTCCCGTTTAAGTCAATCTCTAGTGAAATTAATTAATATAAATCAATCCTCTATTTAAAGCATTTTACTTGATTGAAAGTTCAAAAGCCAGCCTCAGCAATTTAGCAAGGTGCTAAGCAACTCAGTGAGACCCTGCCCCTCTTTCCCCTCCCCTGCCTCCCCTTTGCTCAAAGTTCCTCCATTCTTCCCATTCCCAGTCCTCCCCATTATGGATCAGCATCCACTTATCAGAGAGAACATTTGGCCTTTCGTTTTGGGGGATTGGCTTATTTTTCTTGTCATGATATTCTCCAACTTCATTCATTTACCTGCAAATTCCATAATTTTATTCTCTTTTAATGCTGATTAATATTCCATTTTGTATATATACCACAGTTTCTTTATCCATTCATCTACTGGAGAGCATATAAATTGGCTCCACAGTTTAGCTTCTGTGAACTGAGCTGCTATGAACACTGATGTGATTGCATCACTATAGTGTGCTGATTTTTTAATATTTATTTTTTTAGTTGTAGTTGGACACAATACCTTTATTTTATTTATTTTTATGTAGTGCTGAGGATCCAACCCAGGGCCTCACATGTGCTAAGCGAGCACTCTACCACTTGAGCCACAACCCCAGCCCCCCCCACTGTGCGACTATAAGTCCTGTGGGTAAAGACAGAGGAGGAGTGGGATAGCTAGGTCAAATGGTGGTTCCATTCCAAGTTTTCTAAGGAAACTCCATTCGGTTTTCCAGAGTGGTTGCACCAAATTGCAGTGCCACCAGCAATGTATGAGTGCACCTTTTCCCCCACATCCTCACCAAAACTTATTATTGCTTGTACTATTGATAATCGCTATTCTGGCTGGAATGAGATGAAATCTCAGAGCAGTTTTGATCTGCATTTCTCTAATTACTAGAGAAGTTAAACATTTTTTTCATGTATTTGTTGTTTGCCCAATCAATTTTCTTTATTTTTTTTTAGTTGTTGATAGACCTTTATTTTATTCATTTAGTTATATGTGGTGCTGAGAATCAAACCCAGTGCCTCACACATGCTAGGCAAGTGCTGTACCTCTGAGATACAACCCCAGACCCCCAATCAATTTTTTTAAATTATTTTTTAAATTTTTTTAATGAACTTGTTTTTTTAAATAGAGAGTGAAAGAGGAAGAGAGAGAATTTTTAATATTTATTTTTTAGTTATTGGCGGACACAACATCGTTGTTTGTATGTGGTGCTGAGGATCGAACCCGGGCCGCACGCATGCCAGACGAGCGTGCTACCGCTTGAGCCACATCCCCAGCCCTTAAATTATTTTTTAGTTGTAGTTGGACACAATATCTTTATTTCATTTGTTTATTTTTATGGGGTGCTGAGGATTGAACCCGGGGTATCACACACGCTTAAGCAAGCTCTCTAGCGCTGAGCCACAACCCCAGCACCCCCAATCAATTTTTTTAATCAAACTGCTTGTTTTTGTGTTTTGTCATTTGGTAGAATTTTACAGAAGGCTTTCATCATCAGAATATCCTGGATTCAGTTGAAAAACCTTACAATCTTCCTGCCTCATCACCCCTAGTTGGTAGTATTACAGGAGTGCACTACTGTGCCCAGACTCAGTAGAAAACCTTTAAAAAAAAAAATTACTCTAGGTAACTGTAGGTTGACACAATATCTTTATTTTATTTTTTTGTGCCTCACCCATTCTAGGCAGTGCTCTACCTCTGAGCCACAACCCTAGCCCTAGAGAAACCTTTTCTTTCTTTTTTTTAATATTTATTTTTTAGTTGGACACAATATATTTATTTATTTTTATGTGGTGCTGAGGGTCGAACCCAAGGCCTTGCATGTGCTGGGCAAGCGCCCTACAGCTAAGCTACAACCCCAGCCCCTAGAGAAACCTTTTCTAAAAACAATTAACTTTGAACAAAGTACCAGACTACACAAATGCAAAATGAAAACAGCATTTTAACTCAACCAAAAGTAGTCATCATAAAAGGAGTAAGTCACCTAACTTCACTAGGCACTGTTTCCTTTTTAAACTGGATACAATAAAAAAATATTGTCCACAAATAATATTGCAGCTGTATGTAAGGTTTCAGAAAATCTTCAACTTCATGCTTTAACAGTAATGAAGTGAATGGCATCAAGTTTTGAAACATAAGGGGAAGGTGATAACTTTCTATAAATCTTACCCCAGTCTTGAGTAGCTAGATCTCCATCTACCTCCTCCTCTGTAAGATCTGCTATAGTAGTCCCAATCATCATAGCCTCAATCGTATCCTCTGTCATAGTAAACCTAACAGTGTGAGCTGCCATAAATAAATCTTACCATGTAAATAAATGGCTAGTTTGGGATATGTGGTCTTTTTGTTACAGAGAAATCAACTCTGATTCTATGTCCAACAAACACAAAATAAAAAACTTCAAAAAAGTGAAAAAGAATTGAAGGCACAGGTCAGTGGTAAAGTGCTTTGTCTAACATGCATGAGGTGCTGAGTTCAATTCCCAGCGTTTAAATAAAAATTAAAAGACAATCCACTGAATAAAATGTTTATAAACCATGTATCTGATAGAAGATTGATATCTAGAATATACAAAAACCTTCTACAACTCCAAATAAAAATATTTTTAGTGGTCAAAGGACCTGAAGATAATTCTTCAAAGTGATATATAAAGGACCAACAAAGGGTTGGGGCTGTAGCTCAGTGGTAGAACACCTGCCTTACACATGTGAGGTACTGGATTCAATCCTCAACACCACATAAAAATAAATAAGTGAAGATATTGTGTCCATCTACAACTAAAAAAATTTTTTTTAAAAAAAGGACCAACAAATACCTAGAAAGATGCCCAACAACATTCAGTCATTAATTAGGATAATGCAAATTGAAACCATAATTAGGTACTAAGTTGGCTATAATAAAAAATGCACATGGGTGCTAATAAGGATGTGGAGGAATTAAAACCCTCAATAATAATAGTTATAATATAAAAAAGTGTAGCCACTTAAGAAAAGAGTCTACTGGGGGCTCAGGTTGTAGCTCAGTAGTAGAATGCTTGCCTAGCATCTGTGAAGACCTGGGTTTGATTCTCAACACTGCATATAGATAAAGAAAGTAAAAAAGAAAAGAAAGGTCCACTGACAACTAAAAAATGTTAAAAAAAAAAAAAAGTCTACCAATTCCTTAAAAGTTTAAATACAGGATTATAATATGACCCTGTAATTTTTGTTTGTTTGTTTGTGTGTGTGTGTGGGTGTTGCTGGGGATTTAACTCAGGGCCTTATACATGCAAGGCAAGCACTCTACCAACTGAGCTATACCCCCATCCTATGGCCCTGTATTTCTACTTCTAGGTGTATACATCAAAAAATTGAAAATTTGCACCCACTACAACAGGCATTGTGTCACATATCTGTAATCCTAGGAACTCTGGAGGCTGAGGCAGGAGGCAGAATAGCCAAGTTTGAGGCCAGCCTCAACAACTTAGCAAGACCCTGTCTCAAAATGAAAAATAATGGGGCTGGGATTGTGGCTCAGTAGTAGAGCACTCGCCTAGCACATGCGAGGCCCTAGGTTCGATTCTCAAAACCACATTTTAAAAACAAATAATAATAAAAAGGGCAAATGATATAGGTCAGTGGTAAAGTGCCCCTGAGTTCAATCTCTATACATTCACCACAAATTTGTACACATGAATGTTCACAGTAGTATGATTTAATAGTTACAAAGTGAAAACCATATAGTTCAACATTAGGGATGATCACTTGAGTCTACAACCAGCCTGGGCAACACAGCAAGAACTTGTCTCAAAAAAATTTTTAAAATGAGGAAGTGAGGGGCTGGGGTTGTGGCTCAGTGGTAGAACCCCTTCCTAGCATGTATGAGGCACTGGGTTTGAACCCCAGCGCCGCATATAAATAAATGAATAAAATAAGTCTATCAACAACAACAATTTTTTTTTAATGAGGAAGTGATACATGCTACAACATGGATGAATTCTGAAAACATGAAGCTAAGAGCCAGGCATGTATCTCAGTGATAGAGATTTGTCTAGCACACATGAGGCCCTAAGCCCATTACCCAACACTTCCAGAGGAAAAAAAAAAAATATGCTAAGTGACAGGTGTGAATCATACGATTAATTTATATGAAATGGGCCAGGGCTGGGGCTGGGGATGTGGCTCAAGTGGCAGCGCGCTTGCCTGGCATGCGTGCGGCCCGGGTTCGATCCTCAGCACCACACACCAACAAAGATGTTGTGTCCGCCGAGAACTAAAAAAAAAATAAATATTAAAAAAAAAAATCTCTCTAAAAAAAAAGAAAGAAAAAGAAATGGGCCAGGGCTGTGGCTCAGAGGTAGAGGGCTCACCTTGCATTCGTGAGGCACTGGGTTCGATCCTCAGCACCACGTATTGTGTCACACCTACAGCACAACGTATTGTGTCCACCTACAACTAAAATATAATTTTAAAAAATTTATATAAAATGTTCAGGATAGGCCAATCTATAGAAAGATTACAAGTTGCCTAGAGATGAGAGCAATGAATAAGTGTTGGTGGGTAATAGCAAAAGTTTATAGGGCTTCTTGGGCTGGGGATGTGGCCCAAGCGGTATGCATGCGGTCCGGGTTCGATCCTCGACATACAAACAAAGATGTTATGTCCGCAGAAAACTAAAAAATAAATATTAAAATTCCCTCTCTTTCAAAAAAAAAAAAAAAGTTTATGGGGCTTCATTTTTGTGTGTTGTCGTAGGAATCAAACGCAGGACCTCATGCATGCTAGGCAAGCACTTTACCACAGCCACACACTTCTTTTGGGGTGATGAAAATGTTCTAAAACTGTGGCTGAAAACAGTGGTTTATGCCTCAGGAGGCTAAGGCAGGAGGATCCCAAGTTCAAGTGTCAAATAAAAAATAAAAAGGCTTTGGTGTGTGGGGCTGGGGATGTGGCTCAAGCGATAGGGTGCTCGCATGGCATGCATGCGGCCAGGGTTTGATCCTCAGCACCACATACAAACAAAGATGTTGTGTCCGCCGAAAACTAAGAAATAAATATTAAAATTAAAAAAAAAAAAGGCTTTTGGTGTAGTTCAGTGGTAGAGCACCTCTGGGTTCAATCTCCAGTACTGAAAAAAAAAAATTGATTGTAAATTATATCTTGGCTTGGCTGTTACCAAGCCAGTTGTAGTAGCGGACACCTATAATCTCAGCAACTCGGGAGGCTGATACAGGAGAATAGAAAGTTCAAAGATAGCCTCAGCAACTTAGCAAGGCCTTAAACAACTTAGTGAGACCCTGCCTCAAAAAAAAGAAAGAAAGAAAGAAAAAATCAGTTCCAAAAGAAAAGTTGGGAAACTCACAAATAATAAATGTTTTATGATGATTACAAAAGTGAATCAAGGGGGCTAGGGCTGTAGCTCAGTGGTGGAGCACTTGCCTAGCACTCGTGAGGCACTGGGTTGTATCTTCAGCATCACATAAAAATAAATAAATAAAATAAATGTATTGTATCCCTCTAAAAAAAAAAAAAATGAATCAAGTCTGAATGCCAGTTTATTGTTCTTCTGCAAATTAATTTATAAGTCTGTATTCTTCCAGCTCTCCACAAATAAATATTATTTCATACTTTGATATTCTGTTACTGGAGTTAGCGTGTAACTCAGAGGTAGAGCATTTGCCTAGCATGCACAAAGTCTTGGGTTTGATCCCAAGCACCACCCCCCAAAAAAAAGAAAAGAAAAAGAAAAAAGATGACAAATATTGAAGACATAATACAGAACCCTGTAAACTTATCTGGGATTAATTCCTAAAATATTAATGTTTTGTGTAAATAAAAATTGATGTGAGGCAGGTTATAGCTCTTATAATTTATAAATAACAAAGAAACACACCTAGGAGTCACTCAGAAATAATGTTTTTAAAAACACATTTATCTCTAGGATTGTTGTCACTGCCCTCATTTCAAAGATAAGAAAATCTGAAATCAAACAGGTTTGACAACTTGTTCATGACCTCCAGAGATTTGGAAATTTTCTTTTCCTTTTTTTTTTTTTTTTTGGTTGAGGGGGTAACTTGGGGATTGATTGGTCAGGGGCACTCAACCACTGAGCCACATCCCCAGCCCTATTTTTTGTATTTTATTTAGAGAGAGGGTCTCACTGAGTTGCTTAGCACCTCACTATTGCTGAGGCTGGGTTTGAACTCAAGAGCCTCCTGCCTCAGCCTCCTGAGCTGCTGGGATTATAGGTGCATGCCACAGCCCTGGACTGGAAAATTCCTGATTTCCCCCAAATTCATAATGTAACATGCAAGGGAAACACAGAATAGCAGTATCTACTCTTTAAACATGAACAAATTTAGGGACACTTTTCCACTGAAGCTTATAATCTCCCACAGAAACTCTTTGCCAACTTGAAAAAGTCCCCCCCCAGTGTGATCTAATAACACTAAGATTCTTCATCTCTCAAATGTTTTCACTATTTTGTTAAATTCTATCACATAAAAAGTAGGATACTGGGGCTGGGGATGTGGCTCAAGCGGTAGCCCGATCGCCAGGCATGTACGTGGCGCTGCTGGGTTTGATCCTCAGCACCACATAAAAAAAAAAAATAAAGATGTTGTGTCCACCGAAAAACAATAAATATTAAATAATTCTCTCTCTCTCTCTCTCTCTCTCTCTCTCTCTCTCTCTCTCTCTTAAAAAAAAGGATACTTATATTGTTAAATTGGCAAATCATATGCGAAAGAAATCAAGAAAATGAAACTGCTTCTAGACATTCCTTGCTTAAACAAGTTGTAAAAAGTGTTGTTTTCTTTCATGCAATAAACTAAACAAGATACTGACTGCTTATCAAATATTATTCAATTGTTTTAAACAAATTAAAAATATATGGGGCTAGGGTTGTGGCTCAATAGTAGAGTGCTCGCCTAGCATGCATGAAGCACTGGGTTCAATCCTCAGCGCCACATAAAAATTAAGATATTGATTCCACCTAAAACTAATAAATAAATAAATGTATGTATGTGTGTGTGTGTGTGTGTGTGTGTGTGTGTGTAAAGAAATGCATACTCAAGGCAGGCGCAGTCAGTGGGGGGCATGCCTCCAATCTCAGAGGCTCCTTAGGCTGAAGCAGGAGGATCTAGAGTTGAAATCCAGCCTCAGCAACTTCGCGAGACCCTGTCTCGAAAAATAAAAAGGGTTGGGGATGCAGCTCAGTGGTTAAGTGTTCCTAGGTTCAACCTCTGGGAAAGGAAGGGAAGGGGGAAGGAGGAAAGGAAGGAAAGAAAGAAATGCATACTCGAGCAAACTGGGATGAAACGACCTGACACTTGGTTTAAAATTCTTCACCAAAGGGGGGAAAAGATATATCTGAAACATTTGTGATACATATTGACATGTTGAATGTGATCGTATAAAAGGTTCATTCATCTTTTTCTACTGTCTATGCTCAAAAAAAGTTTCACAATAACCTCCAAAATGAATTATTTTCAAATTTACTGTACTGGTTATTAAACAGGCTGGATGTGAATACTCTGATCTTCGGAACTAAAATAGGTTAAGGGTCTCAAGCAAAGGCGAAAATTTTTTTTGGCGGGGGCCGAAGTGGGCTCCACGCCTCTCCGGCCCTCTCCACCACCAAGACTGAAAATCCTCACGCTTCCTTCAAGGCTGAATCTGACTAATCACTCGTCTGCTCTCGGACTCCAGAACCATGCAACTCAATTTGGAAATGACACACGCTGGGCGCAAGCCGGCGGCTCAGGAACCCAACAAACTCCATTAGAGAGCTCCCAGGTCCAGGCCCTGGACAGTCAGATTGGCCAGGGCGCAACGCCCGACCCACCGCACGGCTCTGGAGACATCTGAAGACTGCTTGCACCCCTCCCTCGGTCCCCACCACGAATCCTGGCCGGGTCCGCCGCATACCTTCCAGTTCCACGTCCTCCTCTGAGTCGCCGTCCGCTTCAGCTACAGCGTCCAGGCAGGGCTCTGGAGCGTGTAAGTCTAAAGGAGGGGCGGCGGACGGCAATGAGGCTCGGGCGCGGGCCTCGCGCAGGCGGGTGAAGTAGTCCACCGCGAAGTCGACGAGGTCAGGAGGTTGCTGCCGCAGCACCTCCACTGTGTACCCCTGCAGCAGCTCTGTGAGCCCCGGCGGGATCTGAATGTGGCTCATGCCGGCGGCGGCCTCGGGGACTGGCGAGTACGGGCCGCCGGTGGCCACAGCCTCTGCACTCCTTCACACCGGCTTCTCTATAGGCGCCCGCGGTCTCCTAACGAGCGGCCCTGGTTTGCCTTTCTCGCGTCGCGCCCCTTTGGCTGGGTCTGTTTCTGAGCCACGCAACCCTACGCTACCGCGGCCAGTCTGGTGCTGCCGCTGCTGTCTCTGGGCCGCCGCCACCGCCGCCGGGGGCACCCACAGCGAGGAGAGTTGGACAGGAGGGGCAGGCGCCCGAGTTGTGACGCACGCGGCCGCAGGCGTGCGCGTCCTCGCCAAGCTCTGGTCCTCAGTGCGCGTGTGCCGCTGGGCGGCACACCCTCTGGCGATCTGTTCTAACATTCTCAAAGTGCTTGACCTGCTGCTCCCAGCGGGGAACAGGGGAAATTAAGTAATAAGTGGTCTACCTACGAAGCGGGCTGGTTAGTGCCTCTCATTTGGTCAGAAAGACCCTTCATTTATTCTTTTAAAATATGCTAAGAGTCTCTTAAAGGACAAAAGGGATACAGATGCAAAAACACATGCCCACCCGACTGTTGCCTCTGATAGAGAGCAAGAGGGCCCGCTTTAGGGGGTAAAGTCACGCTGACCCCAAGAAATGAGCAGGACCCGCCTAAAGGAAGATATGGAGGAAAACCATTTTAGCAAAGAGCACAGCAAGAGCAAAGAAAGATTTAGTCAAATCAAGGCCACTCTGGCTGACAGGTGGAATGACTAGAGGCCCCTTGGGAGTCTTGGCATGAGGTCTGTGACATGTCAAAATGGGAAGGCCTTGTAGGAAGTAGAAATTTCAGCGAGAAAATAATTTGAGAGCCACCAGCAGAGAAATAACATTGAAAGAGGTCACTCAGCCAGCTATATACAGTGAGAAAAGAATAATGCCCAGAGCAGAAACAAATTTTTCTCCCTGTTCTTCCTAAGGTCACAGGTCTAGATCTGTGAACCCCTTCTCTCTCCACATTCCACCCTGGATCCTGGGCCAGCACTGCTTGATAAAATTGAGTAGACCATAAAGTATTGTTATCCTTTGCACAGGTGAACAAAAGAAGCCAGGCTACTACCCAACTTCCCTCCTCCCACCAGATTGGAATGGAATAAAAGGTATTCCTTCCTGGGATGTCCATGCTAGAGGCCAGCTACTAACCAAAGACCAATAAGCATAGAACAGTCCTTCCTCTCCCTTTTCCTGCCAGGCCAAGTCAGTGATTAGCTGTAGGCTTGGGAAATGAAGGGCATTTGGGATGGTTAAGCACCACCTGGTAATTACACAGTATTAATTAAAATCCTCACTAGCACCTCCCATATAGCTTGGCACACACCCAGGAACTCAGTGCTGCTGGGAACTGTGCTGCTGGTAGCAGGAACATCTCATCTGCTCTGGTGGAGAAACCAGTCCAGGGTTTAGGCTACATAAGCCTGTGATTACAAACAGGAGTATCTCCAAGAACAAGCTTCTTGACTGTAGGGAGGAATATTTGACCATCAACTTTGTGAAAGGAAGAGCAGTGTCCAATTTTTTGCCTGCTGGGTCCTTATTGCACACTCCTAGAGAGGGTTTACTAACTGAATGAATGAAAATTTCAACATAGCAAACAGAGCCAAGGAAACTGCTTTCCTTACCTCAGTCTCAGAACTAGAATCCTTTTCTTCAAATTCTGCTGATCTTATGATATGAAGACATCAGTATGGATAGGCATTGAGGGTGTTAAGGGTATCTTGACCCTTCCAAGTTTCCTAGAGATTAGCCCTTGACAGGGATACCCAGAAATCCTGGTGTGACTCTCACTACACCACCACACCAGAGGATCTGTCCCTCTTTATGCAATCTTTCAGCCATTTTTTGAAAAGGCAAATTCATAATTCCACTCCAAAGTTTGGCCATACTGTCAGGTTTTATATATTTTAAAAGGGGGCAGGGAACTGTACAATTAGGACTCTGACCTCAATAATAAAATAGAGGAGAGAAAAGCTATTCCAAAGACTGGGGTTGTAGCTCAGTGTTTAGAGCACTTGCCTAGCACATGTGAGGCACTGGATTCAATCCTCACTAACACATAAAAAATAAATAAATAAAGGTACTTTGTCCATCTTCAGCTAAAATTTTTTTTTTAAAAAAAAGGAGGTCTGTTGACAGCTAGATATGAGCAAGTTCTCCCAGTCCAAGTAACCTCCACTGGCCTCTGCCAGAAGCAGTTCTGCCCAACTTATATGTTATTCTTATAACTTATTGTTCTTATATGTCCCACAGCTCCACCAGTCAGCCAAGCCAGCAAATAGCATTTAAAAGACATCCTAGGTGGTCACAGTGACACACACCTGTACACAGCTATTTGGGAAACTGAGGTAGGAAGATCCCATCTTTGGCATCAATCTGGACAACATAGTAAGACTCCCACGTAAATAAAAAGAAAAAAAAGTGGACTGGGATGTAGCTCACTGGTAGAGTGTGAGCTTTAGCACAAGCCCCTACATTCAATCCCCAAACACACACACACATTAAAAAAGCTTCTTAAAAGGAATGAGGACCACATAAACTGGAACTCCTATACCTGCTGCTCACCTGTCTCCACAGACCAGACTTGAGTCAAGATGAATAGCCAGTCTCCATGTCCAACTTGACTCCTTCCCTCAGCCCTTGACCCCAGAGCAGGGGTCTATCTCTACCCTTTCTGGCCAATCCTTCATTAACAAGTGGAGCCCCAAAGACATTCATGACTACCCATTTGAGCTTGCCAAAGATGGCCCTATAACAGGAAAGAATATCAGGAGCCTGATCCCTGCATCTTCCACCTTTATCCTGAATCCATCCTGCTTGCATTCAAGTTTATCCAGCTGCACCACTGGAGGTTACCATGGTAACCAAAACCATAGGCTGCCAGTAACTAGAAAACAGCAAGTGACAGTGGGTAGAAAAGGCCAAGAGCAGAGACCCTCAAAAGCAAAAGAAATAGGAGGAGACTCCAGAACCCTGAGTGATATATTCTGTTCACAACCCAGCAGGCAGTCAACATCTTGCACAGACTGCCACACCACCAACCCCAGGCACAGACTTGGACACTATGGGGCAAATTATCAGAGATGTTTACGATTTTACAATTAAGGATGCATAATAGCACAGGTGGGGCACACAGTGGGCCTTGTTAAAAATGACAACTTCTATTTCCAGTGGAACAGTGAATTTCATGATTTTTGTGGGTTTTTTCCCCCTTTGCAGTGTTGGAGATTGAACCCAGGGCCCCATGCATGCTCGACAAGACTCTACCACTGAGCCACATCCCCAGACTCTTCATGAACTCTTTTTTTAATTTTTTAGTTGTAGGTGGACACACATTCTTTATTTCATTTTTATGTGGTGCTGAGGATCAAACCCAGTGCCTCATGTGTGCTATGTGAGCACACTACCACTGAGCCATGACCCCAGCCCCTCTTCATGAACTTTTTAAAAATAGTTTTTTAGTTGTAGATGGACACACAATATTTTTATTTATTTTATGTGGTGCTGAGGATCGAATCCAGTGCTAAAGCTCATACTCTACTAGTGAGCTACATCCCAGTCCACTTTTTTTTCTTTTTCTTTATGTGTGGGGGGGTCTTACTATGTTGTCCAGATTGATGTCAAAGTTGTAATCTTCTTACCTCAGTTTCCCAAATAGCGGTGTAGAGGGGTGTGTGTGTCACTGTGACCAGCTAGAGTGTCTTTTGAATGCTGTTTGCTGGCTTGGCTGACTGGCGGAGCTGTGGGACCTATAAGAACAAGCCCAGTAAAGCGAGGCAACCGCTTTACCACTGAACTACAGCCCGAGTCCTCTTTGTGAACTCTTAAAAGGTTTATTACTAAAAAGCTGTCTCCCTCCCCCATGTCTACTGCACTTCTCTCCAAGAAGAAGAGAAGCCCAAACTCCTCCAAAGCTCTACTCTTGGCCCAGACCCCAGGCTTACATACCTTATGCCCTCTGCCTATTGGGGGAACTGAGCTGCAGCAGGAACAACTCCCAAGTACCTGACTAAGGGTCCACTTCTCTAAGCCACTCCAGTCTCCCACCTGTTTCCTCAAACCTGCTGGTTATCTGACCACCTCTGCAAGGCAGCCCCTTGCTGATCCAGTCCTCACAGTTCACTAGTACCTATCACTACCAGTATCTGTTTCACCTTAGAAATGTTAATGAGCTGGGCATGGTGGCACAAGACTCAGCTGAGGTAGGAAGATTGCAAGTTCAAGGCCAGACTCAGCAACTTAGCAAGGCCCTAAGTGACTTAGTGAGAACCTGTCTCAAAAAATAAAAAGGGCTGGGATTTAGCTCAGTAGTTAAAACACCCAGGGTTCAATTCCCAGTACAAAAAAAAAAAAAAAAACAAAAACAAAAAAAAAAACTTCATGAGCCTATAGTTGGCAGAGGGAATTGGGAAAGTGGGCAGTTTTTTCTATCCTCACTCAAGCTGCCCTTTACTCTCCATAATGCCTCCCCCTTGAGGCCACTGCCTTTGGTCTGATCTATTTTAACAAACATCCATGTTACAGGGAGCAGTTAATTCCCAGGCCACCTGTTTCTGTACCTGTGAGTCAACCCCTTCCCCAGGACACTGTGTCCCATGAAAGTGTCAGTCTCTATGGTAAAACTGCAGTCTTTTTCTGAGACACCTCAGGGCAAGGAAAGAAGCTGGAAAGCAAGGGGAAATCTAGACAGAGAATCATACCTGTATACTTACCACAACAGATAAAGCAGAAAACAGAGCCCTCAGGGAACACTTAGCCTTAGGGCCTTCTCAGTGCCTATCAGGACTCTGTGTGCCACCCTTGACCTGATTCACAGGTAGGTACCTGGGCTTTGACCCAGCAATACAGACAGGCCTCCTGGAGCCTGGGTCAAGTAGCTCCAAGACAGCTTCCGATAGCATCACAAGTCTTTCTTCAGCATACCCAGACACCCTGTCTCCATTCTATTATCAACTTGTCAATAACTTTTACAAATCACTTTTTCCAGTCTGAGCTTTGGCTTCCACATCTGAAAGTGAGGGTAAAAATCTCTACTCATTAAACTTTGAGTTACATGGTGAAAAAAAATAATAGTATGGGAGCTAAGCATGGTGGTGCACACCTGTAATTCCAGCAACTTGGGAGGCTGAGGCAGGAGGATTGCAAGATTAAGGCCAGCTTTGGCAATTTAGCAAGACCTTAAGCAATTTAGGGAGACCCTGTATCAAAATTAAAAAAAAAAAAAGGGCTGGGGATGTGGCTCAGTGTTAAACACCCTGAGTTCAAGCCCTGGAACCTCCCCAAAAAAATTTTTAAAGGACTGGGGATGATGTAACTCAAAGGTAAAGCACTCTTGGATTCAATTCCCAGCACTATGATAGAGAAATCATGGGAAAGGACCCCAATTCCCTAATCTGCCTCCATCCTTCATACCCCTGCCAGGAGAGAAGAGATATCAGGAACAGGTGGCATTTCAAAGTGCATCATAAAAGGAAGCCCCAGTCAGGAGAAAGTCACTCACCATCTGCTCTGCTCCCTTCACAAATATGTTACCAAGGACTTCCCAGTTTGATTTAACATCTATTTAATACTAAAAGGAGTACAAAAATCTGCCACCACTAAGAAACCAGCTGGGCAGGGTGGCACATGCCTATAATCCAAGCTGCTCAGGAGACTGAGGCAGGACTATTGTGAGTTCAAAGCCAGCCTCAGCAATTCAGTGAGGCCCTAAACAACTCAGCAAGACTCTGTCTCTAAATAAAATACAAAAAAGGGCTGGACATGTGAATCAGTAGTAAAGTTCCCCTGGGTTCAAAGGACTAAAAAATAAAATAAGAAGAGCTTCAGGAGACAGTATGAGATATTAAAGATACAATATATGGGGGAGCAGGCTTAACACTGAATTAACCTTCCCAGGCAGAGGACTTGCAATTTTCATCTTTAAAAAACCATATTTTCTACTTGATCTCAATTCCTATCTGATCACATAGAAAATATCTTCCCAGGAATAAAGCCTCCTTCCTTGAAGTTGCAGATCAAGTCACCCTGTTCTCTCCACCCTTCCTTGAGTACTTAGGGCAATCAGAGAAGTCTGGGCAACTTCCTCCTTCACCTGCTAGAGGCCTTGCCTAAGGCTCCCAGGGAATGATACTGGATTCCTAATGACTTCCACCATGGACATAGATTGCCAGCTGAAATGTCACAGAATTGCAAGAAAAAGTATCACACAGTGCAAAAATTAGAAACAATATTTATTGTTTCCTGTAAAATTGGGTGCTTTCATGAGAAAAAAGTTGAAAAAAGAGCCTTCATATATCTTGGGCTTTCACACTTATCCCAGTATGTTGGTATGGTCCTCACTGGGTAGGAGGGAAAATTCTTCACCTCCTCCTGGGAAATTAGGCTACTCTAGCTTTATTTTTGTGTATTTTCTTGCGTTAAACAAAAATTCCAATGGTTAACAGGTTATCTGTTACTAGGTATATCCACCTAGTCCACTTTTATAGACTGATATGGTCTTTAAATAAGTCCACATCTTTATGCGCATCCCAGGATTAGATGGCACCCTGGACATCAGTTGGGTTTTCCTGGCTAGGGATTAAAGATCAATCAACTGATTAGCTAGCTGAAAATCCGCATAGTGCTGCCAATGAGAGGCTGAGATTACCTCTTTATCAAGGAACATTTTGGGTATAGTAGGGCTAGCAGTCAACACAATGTAGCACTCTGGCCACAGTGGTATCTGTTCTAGAAGCTACTTATTTCATCTCCATATTCTCTTGAGATCCCCTAAATTGACAAGAGTGAATTCAAGTTTCAAAATGGCACTCACGTTATACAGGGTAGAGGACGTCATTAAGGCAATAGTTTCACCAACTCCAAGCACAGAGGTCTGATCCCACCATTCCCCTCCCATCACCCTTCAGGACTGCCTAGTCCTGCCCTCTGCTTCTCCTCAACAACACTTTCCAGCATCGAGAAGTCTTGAACAGTCTTCAGCCTCACAAGTTGGGGGCCACCCAGTTAAGGAACTTCATGGCAACTTCAAAGCCAAGGAAACAAGCCTAAGAAGGGGTTGAGAGAAAGAAAAAAGCCAACAAGAGTATGACTATTCAGAGATACCACCCATAGCACCATGCTTGGCTGGCCCTGTTAAGACCAGAACCCCTCCTTAACCCAACTTCCATCCCAAATCAAGGAAGCAAGCTATACTTTCATTCCTAAAAGGAGAAAAAAACAGGTCCTACAATTGCCCACTTCTGATGGCCAGATCAGGATATAGAATCCCCTTACCCCAGAGAACCTTAAAGGCAGATCCTTCTGACAGCTTCAGGAAAATGAGCAAATAAAGGAGACTGTGGCTAAAGATGGACTAGGGGGAAAACTGAGTCTCTAATGCAATCCCAGAAGCAAGCAAAAGCCAGCTCATGTGTACCCTGCTCTGAGTCCAGAAGGAAAATTACAACCCCTGACAGCTACTCACTGCATTGGCTGGGAAGGCTCGGATCATCACTGCATTGAACCCTTTATACAAGGATGTGATTCCTTCATCCCGGATCAGCTCTCTCAGTACATCTCTGAAACCATTAGGATATTTTCCTGGAGGTGCTGTGGGGTAGAACCCAATTTTAGAGGCTTCAGGAAGCTTCCTGACCTTACTCTGGCAACCCTCATGGGAACAATCTAAGAGTTAAGTCTTCCTGTAAAGTCAGAGCCAGAATCAAGAGGGATGAATGAAAAAGGAATAGGGGTAAACTCAGTGGGTTCTAGTCATGCTAGGGACTAGCCTAGCATGAATAGAGGGAGAGGGATGGGGGAGGGGCAAGGGGAGGAAAGGAGAGGAGAGAAGGGGAGAAGAGGAATGGAGGAAGCAAGAGGAAAATTTTAAAAAGTAAAGAGAAAAGCAAGCTTTCTGGTTATGCAGGGGAGGAAGAGTGGATTTGACTTCTTTATTTTTTCCAGTACTGGGCACCCAAGGGGGCTCTACCACTGAGCCACATCCCCAGCGCCACCCCCACCTTTTAAATTTTGAGACAGTGTCTCACTAAATTACCCAAGCTGTCCTAGATCTTGCAGTCTTGCCTTAACCTCCCAAGTGTAGCTGCCACACCAGGCTTGGATTTGACTTATATCATTTATTTGCTTAGGCTGACAAAATGAATCTAAAGTTCTTGGGACATGAATGACTGTGAGGTAGAAAGTTAGTCAGACAGATGCTGGGTGCTTACATGGAAAGAAAAAGTATCCCAGGGTCTTAAGAGTTTTGCACTTCAGGGATAGCCAATGCTAACTATCCACAACCACCACACTCACCAGTCTGGAAGCGGGACTTGAGCACATCTGGGGGGATTGCTACAGCCCAGTTGAAGATCCCTGCAATGCCCCCAGCCACCAGGATCCGAGGTGCACTGAGTTCACTGACACTGTAGAACAACCACCACAACCCCAGTCAGACAAAGACTGTGAAAGTGTGGTGTTCAGACCATCCCCCCTGTTGCAGACAAGGAAGTTACTGAGAGAGAGAAACTGGCTGAAGAGGAGATCCAAGGGCAAGACTCTCCATCCACTTCTTGGAGGCAGCCTATTTCAAATACTTGTTCCACTTGGTGAGTCACAAAGTAAGAGGTATTAGCTGGACCTCAGCAGACATGAAAGGAAAGGGTACATGTAGGAAGAACAAAATGTCACTTCTGCTCCTTCAGACTACCCACAGGAGAGGACAACCCATCCATGAATGGAAAAAGTAGCCAACCCATCCATGAATGGAGAAAGTGGCTTCTAATATTTAATGTTCTCACCTCTTTCCCTCTGGAGTCAAAATGTTTTTCAGCCATTCATATGTCATGAAATACATTCCACTGGCTGGAACATCTGTTAATAGCAAAAAAGAGGTGAATTAGTCTATAAAACCTCCATAAACTACTTGTACTTAGAAGAGGAAAGCTTGATATTGGAACATTCAAGATTTCCTGAGAAGTTCCTCAGCAGCCTCATATTTGTTAATCACTTTGCAGTTATCAGATGTTGCTCTGGCCCAAGCACTGCTAAAAGTGAGTATAAATATATATTTCATCTTTAAAATCCCCTCCAGGGCTGCAATTGTGGCTCAGTGGTAGTGTGCTTGCCTAGCATATGTGAGCTGTAATCACCACTGATATGTTAAGAAGTTGTATTAAGAAGTTGTAATTGTAACCACAGGTAATAAATCTGGCTTTCCTTTAAGCTGCCATCTCAGGATAAGAGTAGGATTATCGCTGTTTTTTCTAATTCCACCCCAGCAGAACCTGCCTCTCAAAACCAGTCTGGTGATTTGGAGACGGCTGGTGGGTATAGCCATGCACGAGGCCCTGGGTTCTATCACCAGCACTGAAAACAAACATACACCCCAGGAAATCACCAAGTCACTCATCCCTTCAGCCAGGATTTTCATCTACCAGCCCATCCTTTTCAACCACCACTGTCATGATTTACACTCCTGAAGACACACAAGAAGAATAGAAGGTCCTTCCATCCTTCTATGTCCATATAAGTTAGGGTGAGATTGCCTAAAACCAAGTCAAACACTGATGGTCTTGGCAGAGCTGTGGCATATGCCAACACTAATATGGAAATCCTCTCAGGACCTTTTGTGGTATACCATCCTCTGGTGACCTCCCCAGGTGACTTCAGATGAGGCCCTCAAAGGTTACCTCGCATGAGGGTAAGCACAGTCCCTTTGTAGATGCCTCGGATCCCAAACTCCTGGTATATCTTCTTTGCACAGTCCAAGGTACCAGTATATTTGGTTTCCCCTGAAGAAGCCTGAATCTGAGAGGGAGAGAAGGTCATCAGGTCAGAAACAGCAACATCAAAGTCAAACAGATCTAGCTGAGCATGATGGTGCATGCCTATAATCCCAGCTACTCAGAAGGCTGAGGCAGTAGGTTAGCAAGACCATGTCTCAAAAAAAATAAATATAAAGGGCTGAGCTCAGCATGGTAGCACAAACATGGAATCCCAACAAATCAGGAGGCACGAGGATCGCAAGTTCAGGCCAGACTCAGCAATTTAGCAAGGGCCTCAGCAACTTCATGAGATCCTAAGACAGAGTTGGGTAGAACATTTGCTTAGCATGAATGAAGCCTTAAGTTTGATTCCCAGCACCACAAAAAGATAAAAAACATAAGCATGGCCCGGCATGGTGGTGCATGCCTGTAATCCCAGCAGCTCATGAGGCTGAGGCAGGAGGATTGTGAGTTCAAAGCCAGCCTCAGCAATTTAGTGAAGCTCTAAGCAACTTAGCGAGACCCTGTCTCTAAATAAAATATAAAAAGGGCTGGGGATGTGGCTCAGTGAGCATCTCTGGGTTCAATCCCTGGTACAAAAAACAAAAACATAAGCATGTTTATGTTTTTATTACTAATGAGAATGACACAGTGGGGAGTGAAAAATTGATATTGAAGGAGAAAGAAAGAGGAAATATGAAAGCAATGCCTGTGGCTGGACAAGAAGGGATAAGATCCAATACACAGAGAGCCAGGGGTCTAATAAAAGCACAGGTCATCCTTGGTAAAAACAATCAGGTCATGTATGGATGTACCATCACATAGACAGGTGGTGGTGATTGATAGAAGGCATCTGATGAAGTCCTCTCCTGATGGTTTCAGATTTCTTAGTTAAGCAGGAACCTGGCTTAGATATGAGGTATCCCCAAAAGCTCATGTGTTAAACAATGCAAGAATTTTTCAGAGGTGAAATGACTGGTTCTGAGAACCTTAACTTAATCATTGGATTAACCCACTGATAGGGATTAATTGGGTAGTAACTACAGGCAAGGAAGGTGTGACTGAAGGAGGTAGAGGTAGGTCACTGGAAGTGTGCCTTCAAGGTTTATATTTTGTCCCTGGTGAATGCAGCTCTCTCTACTTCCTGGTGCCTTTGCCTGAACTGCTTTCCTCTGCCACACCCTTCTACCATGTTGTGCCTCGCCTTGGGCCCAGAGCAACAGATTCAGCCATCTATGGATTGAGACCACTGAAACCATGAGTCCCCAATAAACTTTTCCTCCTCTATATTATTCTTATCAGGCCTTTTGATCACAGAAGCAAAAAATCCCAATTAAAATACCAGGTCATACACTAGAGGGTAGGGGTTTAAGAAGAGGGAAGAGACAAAGTAGTAGCTCAGCAGAGTAGGGAAGTACAAGAGAAGAGTACAGATAGGTCAATGTCTGATCTAGAAGTAGAAAAGGACTTTAGGCATAAATGAAATGAAAAAAGTCATAAGAGAGGGCTGGGGTTGTGGCTTAGTGGTAGAGTGTTCGCCTAGCACATGCGAGGCTCTGGGTTTGATCCTCAGCACCACATAAAAATAAACAAATAAAATAAAGGTATTGTGTCCAATTACAATTTTAAAAAGTCATAAGAGAAAATATTGATGTTCAAAGCTACTGAACAAAAATATTCCTTAGAACAAAATCAATATCCAGATTTTCGCTTCTGAAAATCTAACAAGAAAACTATGGATGCTAAATCTAACAAGAAAACTATGGATGCTGATTTTTAAACAAACATAAAAGACTCTGAAAGTTTGGAGAAAAGATATCAGACCAGCTACAAGGGACATTGAGACTTCAGGAATAAAGTGGTGAATTTCCAGAGTTTTCTTTTTGTCTCTTCTAACTCAAGACTTGAAGCTGAAAGGACTGGGAACCCAGAAACTGGCATGAACCAAAAAGAAGATACAACAAAGCTGCAAAGACCTTCTCCATGAAGGGCCAAAAAAGGAACAGTCTAGATAGAAAATTTTTAGACATTAAGCTCTCTACTCCAGCCAAACACCATAGAAAAACCTTGGCCTCCCCTGCATACATCAGCAAAAAAACAAGTGGGAAGCCTAGACTTCCACTCTTATGAGATTGTAAGGAAGCATGGAAGCATGCAACATGCTACTGGGTAGAGTCAGCAAAGACCAAGTAGGGAACTAGGACTTTCATCCCTGAGAGCCGGTAACCATCACTCTCCCACCCCATAGTATCAGTAGAGACTTTGGAACTCCCACACCCAGTAGTAAAAAAATGCCCTAGATGTCAACAGAACCCAAGGCAAATGCGAAGCCTAGGCTTCTGCCTCCACCTAACAATAACGAGGCTTCGTCCTTCCCATCTCTGCTAGGGTACTGACAGAGAAAGTCAGCTAAAACAGAAAGTTCCTAGAATTTCTACACAATACATAAATATCCAGCTATCAATAGAAAAATTACTTGGAAGACTGAGGCAGGAGGATCACTAGTCTGAGGCCGGCCTGGGCAACTTAGTAACACTATTTCAAAATAAAAAATAAAAAGGACTGGGTATGTAGCTCTGTGCTAGAACACCCCTGGGTTCAATCACCAGTACTACAAACAAAAATAAAGAAAAGAAAAATCACTTGTCACACTCAAAACCAGAAAATCTTACACTGAACCAAAAAAGAAAAGCAATAGATGCCAAATAAGATATCAAAGCTATTAGAATTGTCTGACAACAATTTTAAGGCAGCCATGATCAAAAGAACCTTTAAAAAGCAATTATGAACATGTTTGAAATGATGAAAAATAGAAAGCCACAACAAAGAAATAGATATGTTTCATAAGAGGAATAGAAGATTTAAGAAAGTACCAAATGGAACTTTTAAAGCTGAAAAATACAGTACAATAAAAATTTTATGAATAGCTCACTCAATGGCAGAGTAGAAAAAAAGAGAGCAGAGGAAATTGGTGAATTAGAAGAGAGAACAATGGAAATTAGTCATTCTAAACAACAGAAAAGAAAACAGAATGAAATAAACTGAATAGAACTTCAAGGAACTATTAAGTTATAATATAAAACTTAACATTTCTATCTTCAGAGTTTCAGAAGAAGAGAAAACAGAATGGGACTAAAAAAAAGGGTAGTGTCGTGTTCCTCACGACTAAAACACTCAAGTCACTCCAGAGGAACTGGGCTGCACAAAATAACCACATAAGAGACAGAGATATGTTTTTCTTTGGGGTCCTGTGACAGGACCCCAAAGGGTCTGCAAAAAGAGAGAGTGCTGGCGAATGCTGAACCCTTTTATTGAGGAGAAGCTATTCAAATGAGGCAAGGGGTCAGGTTTCAGGGGGTTGAGTCTAGCTTCCTGATGCCTGCTGTCAGCAGGCTGACTGACATCTAGGAAGGCCACACCCAAAGGCAGAGCAATAGAAGAGGACACACAAAGTGCTTCCATGGAACCTTCTATCTCAAACAGGGCAAAGCGGGAGTATCACAAAGGAAGAGGTAAGCATAGCTAAATCCATGGGGCGACATGCCAATGTCTGAAGACGTGTTCTCAAACTTCTGGGAACGGGGCAGTGTCCAGGTCACTATGAGATTAGTGACGGACGGGACAGAGAATGTGAATCATTCAAACTGGCCTCTCACAGGGTAGAACTGAAATAACTGCTGAAAACTTCCCAAATTTGTCAAAACATAAACTTATAAGTTTAAGAAGTTCAGTGAATACCAAACAAACAAAACTAAAGAAATCTGGGGCTGGGGATGTGGCTCAAGCGGTAGCGCGCTCGCCTGGCATGCGTGCGGCCCGGGTTCGATCCTCAGCACCACATACCAACAAAGATGTTGTGTCCACCGATAACTAAAAAATAAATATTAAAAAATTCTCTCTCTCTCTCTCCTCTCTCTCACTCTATCTTTAAAAAAAAAAAACTAAAGAAATCTATGTCAAGAAACATCACAACTTAACTTCTGAAAACTGAAGACAAAGAAAAAACTCTTAAAAGTAGCTGGGGGGCTGGGATGTGGCTCAAGCGGTAGCCCGCTAGCCTGGCATGCGTGCTGCCTGGGTTCAATCCTCAGCACCACATAACAAACAAAGATGTTGTGTCCGCTGAAAACTAAAAAATAAATATTACAAAATTCTCTCTCTCTCTCTCTTAAAAAAAAAAAAAAGATTTAAAACGAAAAAGTAGCTGGGGTGCAGTGGATAAAAATCACCTTTCCTATAGGAAAATAGCAATTTGAATGACAGAAGAAAGGGAGATAAGAAGGAAGTGGCCAAGTGATAGCAGAGGCCTAGAATCTCCACGACTTGGGAGGCTGAGGCAAGAGGATGCAAGAGGATTGTAAAATCAAGGCCACCCTCAGCAACTTAGTGATACCCTTTCTAAAAATAAAAAAAAGAAAGGAATGGGATATAGCTCAGTTGTAAAGCATCCCTGAGTTCACTCCCCAATATTGGATTAAAAAAAATAGCCAGTACACATAGCAATCCAAAATGCATGTAAACAACAACAACAACAACAAAAAGCAATTTAGTGGGACTCTGTCTCAAGAAAATGGCACAGTATTTTTCAAGTGTTAAAAAAAAAAGAATTGTTGGACTGGGGATGTGGCTCAAGCGGTAGCGTGCTTGCCTGGCATGTGCAGGGCGCTGGGTTTGATCCTCAGTACCACATAAAAAACTAAAATAAAGATGGTGTTTCCACTGAAAACTAAATATTAAAAAATTCTCTCTTTCTCTCTCTCTTTAAAAAAAAAAAAAATTGTCGGGGCCGGGGTTGTGGCTCAGAAGTAGAGCGCTTGCCTACAATGCATGAAGCACTGGGTTCGATCCTCAGCACCCCATAAAAATAAAAAATAAAATAAATAAATAAAAGTATTATATCCACTCATAACTAAAAATAAATTTTTTAAAAAAGAATTGTCAACCCAGAATCCTATATCCAGTGAAATATCCTTCACAAATAAGTAGAAAATCAATCATTCTCAGATGAAAGAAAACTAAGAACATTTGAAATAATGGCAAAAGAAGGGCTAGGGTTGTGGCTCAGCCGTAGATCACTCGCCTAGCACATGCAAGGCCCTGGGTTTGACCCTCAGCACCATATAAAAAATAAAATAAAATAAAGATATTGTGTCCATCTACAACTAAAAAATAAAATATTTTTTTAAAAAAGAAAGAAGGAATGGCAAAAGGAAATTCTCTGAACAAAAGTAAACAATTAAAGAAGTAAACTTATAACAGCAGGAAGTAAATAATGTGGTAATCAAAATATGAGGCATTATATAATGATAAAAAGGGACATTATATAATGGTAAAAAGATTAGTCCACTAAGAAGACATAGCAATCCAAAATGCATGTAAACAACAACAACAACAACAAAAGCAATTTAGCAAAATCCTGTCTCAAGACATTTTATTTTTTAATAAAGGGCTGGGAAGGGGCTAAGGTTGTGGCTCAGTGGTATAGAGCGTTCACCTAGCACATATGAGGCACTGGGTTCGATCCTTAGCACCACATAAAAATAAATAAATAAAATAAAGGTATTATGTCTATCTACAACTAAAAAAAAAAAGAAAGAAAAAGATCCTAAAGATAAAACTACTATGCAACCAAGTGATTGTACTCCAAAGCATTTATCTCAAAGAAATAGTTATTTTCTCACAAAATATCTATATATAAATGTTATACCAATTTTTTCAAAATGACCCCAAACTAGAAATAACACAGATGTCTTTCTATGGAAAAATGGCTAAAGTGTGATCCATCTATCCTATAACTACGACTAAGCAATAAAAATGAATGAACTATTCACATGCACAGCAATCTGAACAAATATCTAGAAAATTATACTGAGTTGAAAATGTGGTTCTGAAAAGTACATACTTATCATTCCATTTAAACATTCTTGAAATTACAAAATTATAGAATTTACACACTAAAGGTACTGGGCTTCTGGGAAGTTTACAGAGACACACAACATCTCAAGCAGGAGCAGCTTCCCTTCTACTTCTGATGAAGCATGACTCACCTTTTAGAGTTCCTAAAATGGCTGCTAATAAAAGTGGGTAGGTCTGGGGTGGTGATGGGTCATGACTTTTTTTTTTTTTTTTTTTTTTAGTTATAGATGGACACAGTACTTTTATTTATTTATTTTTATGTGGTGCTGAGGATCGAACCCAGTGCCTCACACGTGAGGCAAGCTCTCTGCTACTGAGCCACAATCCCAGCCCCAGTATGACATTTTCTTAATTTCATGTAGTGTCCTGGTTCCAATTCTATTAAAATTGCTTTCATTTTCCTGTAAACACTGAAATTTGTTTTGTTTTGTTTTGGGTACCAGGAATTGAATTCAGGGGCACTCAACCACAGAACCACATCCCCAGCCCTATTTTGTATTTTATTAAGAGACAGGGTCTCACTAAGTTGCTTAGTGTCTTGCTGTTTCTGGGGCTGGCTTTGAACTCACAATCCTCCTGCCTCGGCCTCCCTGGGGCTGGGATAACAGGCATGCGCCACTGTACCCGGCTCTAAAATTGTCTTACACACCTACCTAAAGCCTTTTCAAAGGGTAAAAGGATATAAACACGCACACAAAATTGTACACCAAATGGAGAAAGCTAGCTGCCTCCCCACATATCACACCCTTACCTGTAATAAGCACTTGATCCGTTCTCCAGGGGTCATAATTCCTGTAGTGAACACACCAGATAACATCCCAGCTGCAAATAATTGAGGGTAGCTGCATTGAAAACAAAAACCAGAAATGAGCACCTGTTATTAACCACCAAAGACAAAGCAATCCCAGCAAAGTGGATGTTTTGTAAGAAAAAGATAAGAACTTGTACTGGAAAGAAGCACAGCCACAAATAAATCAGATTTCACATAAAATCTAAGTTCTACCAGGCCCAGTGGCATATGCCTGTAATCCCAGTGACTCAGGAGGCTGAGACAGGAAGGCCCCAAGTTCAAAGTCAGCTTCCACAACTTAGCAAGACCCTGTTTCAAAACAAAAAATAAAAAGGACTGGAGATGTGACTCAGTGGTTAAATGCCCCTGGGTTCAATCCCCAGGACCAAAAACAGAGCCAATTTCCAAAGAATATTCTGTTATCAAAAAGATCAGATCAAGTATCTCAGTAGCAAGAACCATGGGAGCCTGGTCACGAGGCCCACTCACACAAAGTGTACAGTCAGAATCCCTCATTTATGGAAAAAGCTTTATACTATGACATGGTTTCCACCTCTGGAACTACCATAGTGACCATGGACAAGTTCCCAGGCCTCTCAGAGCCTGGATTCCCCATCTATAAAATGCTGGGCTATTGGCAGGAAAAGGCTTTAACCCAAAATCTGGACCTCAGGAGACCCCTGTTCCCCTTCCAATCTTATTTCCCCTAGACCTCCAAGGGCCTGAGAATGCTCTAAGCCAAGACTCAAGCAGGACCACTTCAAAGCCAAGAAGAATGAATGTCTGTGGCCACCTCTACAGGCTGAGCGGTGGGCAGGCCAGTTACAACGAATGTATGGTAAGAGCCCAATTAAGACTAAGTTAGGGATGGTACTAAATTAAGATAATGGCTCCTATAGCCCCTGTGTGAGGAATGCTTCCCTGGGGGCCAGAGGTATGGGTTCTCACTCTGGCTCCCACAAAATCACCACATTGAGTATGAGGAGGACCTGAAGCTCCAACTATCTATCACCATAGTTGTCTATGCCACTTCTAGCACCTTCTTTTCTCTTTGGGAATAGCAATACCACCGTGGTCTAGAGACAAAGGGGCACAAAACCACATTCAGCATTTCAATAGTCTCCACAACTTAACAAATATTGCTGAAAAACTTCACATAGGCCTGAGCCCCAAGATCCTGCTGAGCCCAAGTGTCTCATAACTGAGCCTTCAGGCCAGTCCCACCCAAAGAAACCCAAGGCTGGGGCTGGGGATGTGGCTCAAGCGGTAGCGTGCTTGCCTGGCATGCGTGCGGCCCAGGTTCAATCCTCAGCACCACATACAAACAAAGATGTTGTGTCCACCGATAACTAAAAAATAAATATTAAAAAATTCTCTCTCTCTCTCTCTCTCTTTAAAAAATAAAAATAAAATATAAAAAAAAAAGAAACCCAAGGCCTAGGGAACAAACGCCAAATGGCAGTTGGGAGAGATCTACTATAGTTTCTTCTACAGTTAGCTTCCACAGCCCTGTTTTTCCAAGTACTCATTCCAGGCAGGACTCAGACATACTAGGCAAGCATATAGGCTGACTATTGAACAGACAAGAGACTTGCTTTCATTCATAGCCAGTTCCAAAGTTGTACTTTTACCAGGCACAGTGGCATATTCCTGAAATCCCAATGACTTGGCAGGCTGAGGCAGGAGAATAATAACCTCAAAGCCAGCCTTCGCAACTTAGCGAGGCCCTAAACAACTTAGCGAAACCCTATCTCAAAATAAAAAAATAAAAAGGACTGGGGGCTTTGCTCAGTGGTTAAATGCCCCTGGGTTCAATCCATGAAACTAAACAAAACAAAAAATTCCGGTTTACACTGTTGTCCTTAGAGGAGTCCTCTCAGCGACTAAATTTCCTCTTTAAGACCAACGTGCTCTCTTCTTTTCAGAATGTCCAACCCTAGGCTGGACACACCTTATATCCTGGGACAGAGGACTTGACTTTGCTCTGGATGGGATCTCTGTGTGTGCACAGGGCACCTTGTGGACACTATGATCACCTGGCCTATTCGGCCATTCACTTCCTACTCCCATCCCAGGGAGGGAACTATGAATACTGGGCCTTTCTGAGCTTCTACCCCAAGGCTCTGGTAACACTCCTTTCTGCATCATCTCCAAACACCACTGGGAAAAAGGAGAATACAGCAGGGCTGACAGGATTATGCAGGTGATGTCTTGAGTGTCTTCGGCTTTGTTCAGGCACAGGTTATTTCTCTGACAGCTGATGTGACTGTACAGGAACACAGCCCATAGGCATGGTCCTGGTATAGCTTGTGAATAGGTACATATGCTAGAAGACCAGGTGTTCAGATTGAACATGTGTCCATGAAACACTTGAACTACCAATAGTCAAACAGCTTCAAAATAACCCCTCACATTTGGTAGCCATTGTGGTTATTTATAGAAGCATAGCACATTCCGAGGGTCACATGAATACCAGAAATAGTTTCCTGTTACAAGAACCACTATCTATATACTAGACAGTCACTCAGCCCACCATGACCTGAAATGGTGACAGAATCAACCACATGGCACATAGGGATTCCCTTGAGCTCATAGATGCCAAGCCTATCCAGCTTCAGTGGTTCCTGTGCTGGCTACAGTCCTCCCAGAGGTTGTCACCCGCATGCCTCATATTACGTGGACATTATCAACCCAAGTTTCCACTCAGAATTCCCTTGCATCTTGAGACACCCATCTGTTTTCATTAAAAGATTTTAAATTTTTGAGCTATTATTCTGATTCTGCTACCTCTTTATGACTCAATTCAACTTCATAAAGTTTGTTTTTGTTTTTTTGTAGTACTGGGTATTAAACCTAGGGCCTCATACTTGCTAGACAAGCACTCTATCACTGAATAACATCCCCAGCCTTTTTCAATTTTATTTAACAAGTCAAGGCCTTACTAAGTTGCTCCAGTAAACCTTGAGCTTATGATGCTATTGCCTCAGTCTCTGATTCATTGGGATTACAGGCATGTAGTACCACTCTGGTTAAGTGGATTTTCTTTGAGTAAACTTTACACTAGGCCTGCTGGGCATACCTATAAACCCAGCAATTCAGGAGGCTGAAGGACGAAGATTATAATTTTGAGGCCAGCCTAAGCTACTTAGCAAGATTCTATTTCAAAATAAGAAAATAAAAATGGCTAAGGATATAGCTCAGTGGTAGAGAATCCCCGGGTTCAATTCCTAGTACTATTAAAAAATACACTAACTTATTTCACTTTCATAAGAAATTATTTATAATCATAATCATATTATAATTGCATTATAAAAATGAAATAAAACAAAAGTTCCTCAACCAAGTGACAGAAAGCAAGGTTTGCTGCTATAGTTACAACCATACCAGGTGCTTCTCACAGCATTTTACACATATTTTAGCATTCAGACCTCCCAACTGCATGTATAGTTGGTTTTACTAAGATCCCCAGTAATCCATATTACCTCATATAAGACATGACAATCTGGCAGGGAAGGGATTTTTTCTTCCTTTTCCCTTTAGGAACACTTAGGAGTCAGTCCTGAGAGACCATGAGACAGCCACTGCCTATTTGTCAAGAAACTTTTCTTTTAACTCATGTCAAACCACCAAGCAGACTAGCATCAAGTGTACTAGGCCTGTGAGTACTCACCTGAGTACATCCTCTGGTGACTTCTGTTGTAGTTTCTTCCCCAAACCAAACCCAAAGAAGCATACAGCAAACATAGGGGTGACCCCGATGATAGGGGCAGCCATGCCCCGGTATAGCCCCGTGATGCCCTGTAAGGAATCACAGAAGCAGAAATTGTTTACAGATACCTCTACTTTTTATATCACTAAAACAGGAAAGCTATGACCTCTAACCTGTGGCTTCCTTATCTTCTATAAACAAGAACTTTTAAAAGGAAGAAAATACACACATGTATCAGAAATAATTGTCTTCTTTACACTGCAGAAGCCAGAAATAGTTTCCATTCTAGAAGGCAATCTGGCAATTAGTAACATAGCATACCCTTTTACCCAGAAAGTCTCCCTCTAGAATTTGCTTTAAAGAAGTACTACAGACACATGCCTGTAATCCCAGTGACTCTCAGAAAGCTGAGGCAGAATGATTAAAAGTTCAGGCCAGTCTTGGCAACTTAGCAAGACCCTATGTCAAAATTGAAAATAAAATGGCTGGGGATGTGTCTCAATGGTACAGTATCTCTGAGTTCAATCCCCAAAACTGCAAAACAAGAAACAAAGAAAAAAACTCAGATGTGAAAAGAATGACATCAACTGGGTGCGGTGGCCCATGCCTGTAATCCCAGTGGCTCAGGAGGCAGAGGCAGGAGGATCGTGAGTTCAAAGCCAGCTTCAGCAACAGTGAGGCACTAGCAACTCAGTGAGACCCTGTCTCTAAATAAAACACAAAAAAGGGCTTGGAATATGGCTCAGTGGTTGATGACCCCTGAGTTCAATCCCTAGTACCAAAAAAAAATTAAAATTAAAAAAAGGAAAGAAAAAAAGAAATTTTTGGAAAAAACTTAACAGCTGAAATAAGAATAAGAATACCATAAATGAACTATCATGCAGCCATAAAATCACATTATGATATGAAAGGGATTATTAAGGGGGGGTGAGCTACAAAATAGGAAGTTCAATGATATCTGATTTCCTGGGGGATGATATTACAAGTGATTAAGAATTTTTTGTACCAGAAGTAGTTGTACACACTTGTAATCTCAGCACCTCAGGAGGCGGAGGCAGGAAGATAGAAAATTTGAGGCCAGCTTCAACAATTTAGCAAGACTCTCAGTTACTTATCAAAACTGACTCAAAATTAAAAATGAATGAAAAGGCCTGATGATATAGCTTAGTGGCAAAGTACCCCTGGGTTCATTCCCTGGTGGCAAAATAAAAATAAAAAAGAAAGAAATTTTTGTATTTTCCAAGGTAGTTTTGATGTTTGGTGGTACTGGGGATTGAACCTACTACCTCACACATACAAAACACACATTCCAATAATGAGCTACACTTCAGTTCTCTGTATTTTCTGAGTATTAAGATGTGATTTTTGTCCAGACTGCACATCAATTTTCATGAGTACAGTGTGGTAATGAAAGTAACTATGTAGTAGGCAAATAATTAGACAGGGGCTGAGGTTGTGGCTCAGCAGTAGGTGCTCATCTAGCATGTACAAGGCACTGGGTTCGATCCTCAGCACCACATAAAAATAAATAAAATAAAGGCATTGTGACCAACTACACTAAAAAAATATTTTAAAATAAATAAATAAATACATAAATAAATGATTAGACAGCCGGGCATGGTGGCGTACACCTATAATCCCAGCCTCTCAGGAGACTGAAACAGGAGGATCAAGAGTTCAAAGCCAGGACTGGTAACATGGCTTAGTGGTAGAACACTTGCCTGGCATGTGTGAGGCACAGGGTTCGACTCTCAGCACCACATATAAATAAATAAAGATTCATTCACAACTAAAAAATATATATATTAAAAAAAAAGAACTGAAAGCCAACCTCAGCAAAAGCAAGGCACTAAGCAACTTAGTGAGACCCTAAATAAAATACAAAATAGGGCTGGGGATGTGGTTCAGTGGTTGAGTACAAAAGAAAAAGGGAAAAAAATCATCATTAATTAATTAGGCAGACAATTTGCTATCACAACCTAACAAGATAATAAACCCAGGAAGAAGAACATCTGGGATTTGGGAGACTAAGGCTCCAGTCCAAGGGAGATGAAGTAGATTTATAGAATGGCACTAGGTATGGTAGACCTGAGAATCAGCCAGTTCACATAGAAGTAGAAGAATGGAAGACTCCAGGATGAAGCATTTAGGATACAGAATGACAAAAGAGAAGCAATTCAAAGAAATGATTAATATTTGAGGGGAAATAGATACTCACCATGATTTGAACATTATGCAATGTATACATGTATCAAAACTTCACATGGGGACTGGGATGTGGGTCAGCGGCAAAGCACTTACCATGCATATGTAAAGCCCTGGGTTTGATTCCCAGTTCCAAAAAAGAAAAGACAAAAAAGAACCCCACCAAAAAAATAAATAAATAAGAAAAAAAATTCACATGGTACCCCATAAATAGATACAATTTTGCTGTGTCAATTAAAAAATTAAAAAGAACAAGAAGCAAAGGAAATTGACACAAGAATTACTAATCCAATCCCATGGGAAACAAAAAATTATACAAGGGATGTCTTCATCCATACCATAGAACATTACTTGATTAAAAGAAAAAAATATATAAAACTATAATCATGAAGGGCTGGGGCTGTAGCTCAGTGGCAAAGTGCTTGCCTAGCACATGTGAGACACTGGGTTCGATCCTTAGCACCACATAAAAATAAATAAAATAAACACATGCTCTCCATCTAAAACTACAAAAAAATTTTTTTAAATAAAACTATAATAATGAAAATAGTGATTTGTGAATCAGTGATAGAAAATACTAATCATCTTAGTATTCCTGAAGCACTGGGTTCAATCCCCAGCAACAAGAACAAAAAAGCAGATTGAAATAAAAGACAAAATGTGATAAAATTATATGGATAGGCAAGGGGGCAGAAAGAAGGGATAGAATGTATAAGAATTAAAATAATCTAACTCTGGGGCTGGGATTGTGGCTCAGTGGTAGAGTGCTAGCCTAGCATGCATGGGGCCCTGGGTTTGAACCTCAGCACCACATAAATGTAAAATAAAGATATTGTGTCCACCTAAAACTGAAAAATAAATTAAAAAAAATAATAATATAATCTAACACTAATAGGTAGCTAAAATACATTAAAAATGTATAAAAAAGCAGGACATGGTGGCACACACCTATAAGCTCAGCAACTCAGGAGGCTAAAGCAGAAGACTTCAAAGTTCAAGGCCAGCCAGGCATGGTGGCACATGGCTGTAATCCTAGCAACTGGGGAGACTGAGGTAGGAGGATTGTATATTTGAAGCAGGCTCAGCAATTTAACAAGGCCCCTCAACAACTTAGTGAGACCTTGTCTTAAAATACAAAATAAAAAGGGTCAGGGGTATGGCTGAATGGTTAAGCACATCTATGTTCAATCTCCCCCCAAACAAACAAACAAACAAACATAAACCCAGAAAGAAAAAAAAAAAAAAAAGAAAATTTCAGGCCAGCTTAACAAGGCTTGCTTAGCAAGGTCCTAAGCAACTTAGCAAGACCCTGTCTTAAAATAAAAAATAAAAGGGCTGGCAATGTGGCTCTGTGGTTAAGCACCCCTGGGTTCAATCCCCAGTTTAAAAAATTTATATATAGATAAATATAGATATAGATATAGATAGATATGTAAAGGTAAATAAAATACAGTAGTAAATGTATATTATAAATAGGTAAAAACAACTGAAAGAGCTAAAAGTAGCTACCTCTGGAGAATGAGAAGAGATAAAGACCACTCTGTTACTTAGTTATAAGCCTTTCAATAAGGAACTAAGGACCTTTATCACTTCAATAAAAAATAAGAATTCTGGGCTTGGATTGTGGCTCTGTGGTATATAATCAAATAATTCCAAACCAATCAAATGTCTCTGTCTAGGGTTATGGAAACTCTGTTGACCTCTGTGTTTCAAAGATGGGCTGACTTTTCCTCTGTACTTCACATGCACTTCTGATATGAAGCCCTGTCAAACTGATTGACTCAAATGTGATTTCCATCCATTTCATATCTTCAATTATTCCTAGTTCTCAATGGTGCCTTACAAAACAGAAACATTTTATTGACTTGATTCATCTGTATAGAACGTAGCTGAAATCATCAATGACTACAGAACAGATAATAGAATATTTATGTCCTAGCATGTGGAACAGACCTCCAGCACAATCAAAGCTGTCCTATCACCTGGGGAGGGGTTAACAAAACAATTCCTTGAATGTGTTCCTATGAGTAAGAGGAATGGGCAGCACCAGATATCATACCTCTCTAATAAGAGTCTTCCGGAAGCAGTCAATGGTCCCAGAGTACATTGGTGGCTGCCCAGGCAAACTTGGTGGCTGTGTCTGCAGTCGGACCTGAAACCAGAAGTTAAAATAAATTACCCTCCAGAATCATATCTGTCCATGGCAATGGCCCCACTGTCTATCAAACTGAACAGGGAAATTTGCACCTCTGTACATGTCTTTAGCATTCCCTTAACCTATAAATTAGGACTTCTCTTTTATTTCATTAGAATTTCATTCCTTTTTTTTTACAGTAAATTGTAACATTATGTAACATCATGATGTAAATTACTTATTCTCATGTTATTATACAAATACTATGTGATGCAGAAAGCACAAGTCCTGCCTGGCACTTGAGTATGATGTTTATGTATTGTAGTGAAATACCGCTAAGTACAATTTCAAAAGCAAAGAAGTGTCAAAGAAAACTAGAGGGCTGGGGTAGTGGTTCAGAGGTAGAGCGCTTACCTATTGTGTGAGAGGCCCTGGGTTCGATCTTCCCCACTACATAAAAATAAATAAATAAAACAAAGGTATTGTATCCAACTACAACTAAAAACTAAATATTTTTAAAAAACTAGAGAAAATCTGTAATCTTCTAATCAATGATACTCTCACAAGAACACTAAATATATTCATGGATAGATAAGCTTTATTCAAATATCTGCATAAATATGACTTGATGTCAAATGAGAAGAAGTTTTTATAAAGGGCTAAAATTTACTGAAAGTAAAATTCGGTGCTTCCCTTTGGTCTGTCTCTGAATTTAGCTGACCAACACATAATTATTAGTAATCTGCACTCATTACTCATTTTCATCCCTCACAATTTCTCAGATCTTTGGGTGGCATTTCCCATTTCTCCAGAAAGCTCTTAAATTGCATTTAGTAACAGAAGGACAGGGTTTTTTTATCCATTCCTTTCTACTCCAGAGGCAAAACCACATCCCTTGATTATCTTGTTTTCATTGTGGCTGTTTGCAAATGGTGTGCAACTGAGGAACTTAATATACAAAAATATGATATAATCTTTGTGTGCTAAAACAATAACTTCATTTTAATTTTTCATTGAAGAATTATTTTTATTATTTCTCCACAAAGAAGAAACATTGTAAAAATTGTAAAAACATTGAAATAACTCTTTAAACTTTGATTGATGAAGCTGGGGTTGTGGCTCAGATGTAGAGTGCTTGATAGCACCTGTGAGGTCCTGGGTTCGGTCCTCACACCACATAAAAATAAATAAAATAAAGGTATTGTGTCCAACTATAAAAATATTTATTAAAAAAAATCCTGGCTTGGGCTGGGGATGTGGCTCAAGCGGTAGCGCGATCGCCTGGCATGCGTGCGGCCCGGGTTCGATCCTCAGCACCACATACAAACAAAGATGTTGTGTCTGCCGAAAACTAAAAAATAAATATTAAAAAAATTCTCTCTCTCTCTCTCTCTCTCTCTCTCTCTCTCTCTAAAAAAAAAAAAAAAAAAAAAAATCCTGGCTTGATGATGGGTACCTTGTCAGCACACGCGTATAATTCCAGACACTTGGAAGGCTGAGGCAGGAAGATCACAAGTTCAAGGCCAACTTCAGCAATTTAGTGAGAGCCTATCTCAAAATAAAAAATAAAAAGGGCTGGGGATGTAACTCAGTGGTCAAGTGCCCCTGGGCTCAAACCCGAGTACTAAAAAATTTTTTTAATTAGAATAAAATAAAATCTTGAAGGTTGGGACTGTGGCTCAGAGGTAGAGTACTCACTCAGTGCACGAGGCACTGAGTTCTATCCCCAGCACTACATACAAATAAAATAAAGATATTGTGTCCATCTCTAACTAAAAAATAAATATTTTAAAAAATAAAATAAAATCTTGAATGGATATATCTATAATTTATAACTAAGAATAAAATGCTAAATTCTATGAGTTAGAATTTCTGAATTATTTTGATTGGAATTTGCTAGGAGGAATCAGAGAAATTTCAGGCTGGGAGTAGAGTGTATGCTTAGCATGTACAAGGCTCTAGATTTGATCCCTAACACCAAAACCAAACAAAACAAAAAAATTATTTCTATTTCAACTCCCAATTTAATTTTTAAAAGCAACACATTGTTGAAGGCACTAATGATATTAATCTGGAAGGCAGATATTTGTACGTGAGGAGAGTTGGAACCTTTCATGCAACAAATGGAAGTGCTCTTTTCCATTACATTTTCAATAAAAGTACAAATATACATATGGTAAAAAATGCATATAGTACAGAAAGATCTAAAATAATAAGTAAATATCCTTTTCCTATAATATAGCAGATTGATGTCTTCAAAATCCTTTAAGAGTCATATGAGTAACATACCAACTAAGTCTTTTCAGGCCTTTGAAACTGTGTTGATTGTCTCCTATAATATCTCTGCTACAGAGGAAATAAGCAGTCTTCTCCTTCATAAAGAAAATTTAAAGGGCAACAGGCACACACTGCTCAGAGAGAGCAAAATCCTGGCAGGACCTCAGATCTAGCTGTAGCTCCAGAGAGTTCTAGGTAACATCCAGAGCCAGCAAAGTGCTTCTTCAATGCTGCGGATCCTCCTGGCCAGCTGCACCTCCTTGGGGAAGAGGAGAGGATGTAAGCACCCTCAAAGAGGTGGACTAAAAATGCTTCTGCTGCCTCTTTAAGGGCTAACAGGACGTGGGCTTGCCATCTGCAGTACTCACCACGTGTGAATTTCATTCATATTTCTATTGCCAGGCGGCTGTAGGGGTAGTTCCTTATTAAGAGGTCTGTGTTCTTCTGTAGCTTTTTGCTCATTAATCCAGCCAATTCTCAGCCGACTGTATTGACCCGAGGAAGAACCCAAGGAGGCTCACTGCAGCAGTGGCTGGTGGATGGGGCGGGGCGCCTCACCGGCTGGGCGTCCCAAGGTTTGGGAGTTAAAGGCTGGCTGTGGACTGAGCGTCGACTGACCATAGTCAGCGTACTTTAGCGTCGCCTTCCATTCAAATTTCCCGCCCCATTCTTTTTTATTGGCAAATAATATCCTATATCCTATTGTATATCACATTTTGTATATCCATTGATCAGTTGATAACAGTTGTGTTTTTGCTTTTTTTTTTTTTTCTGGAGAATTCGTGTCTCCTATGGTTGAACTCCTGGGCTCAAGGGATCACCCTGCCTCAGCTTTCTAATAGTTGGGATTATAAGTGTGTACCAGTAATGCTGTTATAGATATTCGTGTATCTATATGATCAAATATCTAGGTACAATAAGATTCAGTTTTAACCCACTAAGTTTTGGGTTAAATTGTTATAGTTCAATAAATAACTGATGCACCCAGTTACTTCTGTAGTTTTTTTTCCTACTCACTATTCCGCTTAAATCCTTCTTAAGCATACCACCATACTAACCTTTCTAAAACATCCTTTTTAACATGTTGGTCTCAAACTTGCCATCCTCTAGTCTGAGCCTACCAAATCTCTGGGATTATATGTGTGTGCCACCAAACCTGGCTATTCCTTTTTTCTTTCTTTCTTTTAAATATTTGTTTTTAGTTTTAATAGACCTTACTTTATTTATTTATATGTGGTGCTGAGAATCAAATCCAGTGCCTCAAACATGCTAGGCAAGTGCTTTTCCACTGACCTACAACTCCAGCCCCCTTTATTTCTTTAGAATTTTTCACTGATGCATTTGTTAGGGCCTTCCAGGCCACATTACAGAAGTCATTCCCTAGGTAATAAAAGTAACATGCAAGTCTGGGTTTATGGTATAGAACAGTAGAAATGAACAGAGGCTACCATTATTTTTTATCCAGAATCTCTTATATTGGCCTTCAGGTTCTTCATGGTCAGTCATAACTTCCAAGGTGAGCCAAGTGGATCAAAAACTGACTTGAGCCCATGCTTGCTTAGCATGCAAAAAGTTTTGCGTTCAATTTTTTAAAAAACAGGATTTCTGATTGATACTCTTTTGTGATTTTTTTGGGGGGGGGGGTACTGGGGATTGAACTCAGTGGTACTCGAACACTGAGCCACATCCTTAACCCTATTTTATTTAGAGACAGGGTCTCAGTGAGTTGCTTGGCACCTCACTTTTGCTGAGGCTAGCTTTGAACTTGAGATACTTGTCTCAGCCTTCTGAGCTATCGGGATTACAAGTATGCACCACTGCGCCTGATTTTTTTTTTTAAAATAAACCTTATACCTGTCATTATGACACCAGCCATCCCAATCAGTGAGAATTTTAAAGTCCTCAGTTGGTGTTATTTTATATTCTGACACCCTACTTCAAGCCCACATTTGCCTTCACTCTTGCCAAAAACATATCTTAGAAATTTAATCCAAATGCATATAAACCATATAGGAGGTGTTTAGATCATGAAGGCTTCACCCTCATAAATGGATTAATGCCAACTACAGAAAGGCTCAAGGCTTGAGATCAATCTCTTGTGCTCTTGCCCTTCCACACCTTCTGCCATGGGAAGACAGTACAAAGACCCTGGCTAGATGTGGGCCGCTGGATCTTGAACCTCCTAGCTCTGAAACTATAAGAAATAAATCTCTATTCTTTATAAATTACCTAGTCTCAGAGATTCTGCTACAGTAGCATAAAATGGAGTAAGATACCTTCCCATGCCAAATTGTCTGAGTCTCCCTACTCTTTCAGTCAGAATTCAGCCAGCTCTTCAATGTCTACCCAAAGAATTTTTCCAAGTCCCATCTCTGTGGTATTGCAGTTCTTGGCTTATTAGGATATATGGGCCACAGGTCAGTTGCCTCGAACCCCTGAAAATACTTCAAGGTTAGATTTTAGTTGGGCCAATTTAACTTTCCGAAGCCAAAAGGAGAACAGTCAGCAATTGGTGGATTTGATTTAATTAAAAAGAGACTTTCTGAATGTCAAAATGTCAAGGAGTATTTTCAGTCATTTACAATTCAATACAGAGGTCACTGGGCCCTTCCTGGGAGTAATATCAAGAACAAGAGGATAGGGAGATAGAAGCAATATATACATAAGGCAGTGAATAAGGGTCTTTTATTTATTTTAAAAAACTTTTTTTAGTTGTCAATGGACCTTTATTTTACTTTATTTATAAGTGGTGCTGAGAATTGAACCCAGGGCCTCACACATGCTAGGCAAGTGCTCCACCCACCACTAAACTACAGCCCCAGCCCAAGAGCCTTTTATTTTTTAAGGCCCTATATACCATTGTCTGAGAAGCACCAACACACACTGTATTTACCATGTGCTGAATAAACATCTGATTTCATGTTGCACAATGCCCTAACCAGCCCAGCTGCTTTAAACCTGGTCATAGAATGACCCCAGTACAAGCTCTACCTCTGGGCAGTTTCCCTCTTGAAAGACATCATACAACCTATTGCCAAGCCAACTGAAAGGAAGGAAGGAGAAGGAAACTGGATCCAACATCCTAACAAACCCCACACATGTAGGTTTCTAGAAGACACGTATCTGCTGCCCACCCTGACCATGACCTATCATTTTCCTTCAAGTCTGTGTCCAAGAAATAAAGTTAGAAAACTAGGATAAAGTTTCAAATGCAAAGTCACAGGACGTGGACTTTGGTCTCCAGCAAGGACTTGCTTAAAGTATTGCAAGGGTAAGAGTTGAGAAGTGATGTAAAAAAGACAGAGGAAACGATAAGTCTCCTCTCTCCCGGAGACTTTGACCATGGTTTCCTCACTGGAGAACTTTTGTTTGTTTTTTCACAGTTCTAGGAATTGAACCCAGGGTCTTATTCATGAAGGCTCCACTACTGAGGTACCCCAGTCTTTTCACGAGGAAGTTTTGAGCATTAGCCTATGGATCAGCTTGGCCCTTGGTAAAGCTGGGCATGTGTTTTCCTTGGAAAGGGCTTAGCCATTGAGGATCTCATTATTTCCCACAGGGGAATCTTTACACTGTATGGTATGGAGGCTACTGTGGGTCACAGAGTGAAAATGCCTTGTTGAGCAGGGAAAGATGCAAAAGAGATAGAGATGAAGCACTCTGGTCCCAGGGTAGTGTGTCAAATGACATCTCCAGAATGACCATACCACTGTCTTTAGTTGTCCTCCTGGGACGGGCTTTACAAGGGACCTGTTTCAACCTTGATGATAAAACCAGGGCTTTAGAAAGCCGCTTTCTCTTTTCCATCCAAGAAGCAGTGGCCCGGGGACAGAAGACTGCGGGACAGAGACCTTTAAATAAGAGCTCCTGAAAAAGCAGTTCAAGGCTGCTCACTTTGCGCAGTCTGGCTCTTTGGGGGCGCTAGGTACAGCTTCCGCCCACTCCTGAAAGGGAGTCTCTAGACCTTTCTCGGAAGCTCATACGGGCCCCCCACTTCTGTCCAGGGGCAGAGCTTCGCCAAGAACACTTTCTGAGCCCTCTTCAGGCCTCCTCCCCAAGCCCGCGCCCCAACCTCCCCTCACCTTGACGGTGTCCAGAGGATGCCCCACGAACACCAGACACACGCCGCCAAAGCCGCCAGCCACAAAGTTCTTGAGCGGGCTGATAGTCTTTGGCTCGTCTGCCATGGTCAGTCCGTCCGTCAGTCTGCCTGTCAGTTCCAGGCAGTCTTGCTCCCGCGCCCTAGCTGCAGCACCAGCGCCGCAGACCTTTCACCTACTTTAGATTAGGCGGGGCGTGAGCCGGGGCAGGTCAGGAGGAGGGCCCAGTTGGACTAGCGGAGCTTCCGTCAAGATGCTGCTTCCGGCTGCGGCCCCGCCTTAACGGGCGTGGCTTGGGTGTGACTGACCTTTGCGCGGTAGGAGTAATATTAGTTGGCTTTATTCCTCCTAGGCATTAAGAGTTTCCTTCGCAGGGCTTTTGGACTCACATTCATTTACTCACTACACAAAGGTCTCTTGCACCCTGCTCTCGTACCCGGCACTCTTTCAGGTCCTGGAAGCGCAGCAAACTTATTTCTGCCCTGTAGAGTTTACACATCCTAACAAAGATAAATGAAAAATGCGTAGTGTATCAGACGGTAAAAGCCGCTCTAGAGAAAAAAAAAAACCGAGAAGAGTTTGTGTGAAACAAGTAATTTGCAATTTTAACTAGTTGAGTAAGGGAGGATCTCTTTAAGGTTGACTGTATCCAAGATCTGAGAAAGTGGGGGAAGTGAGTCCTATCCATAGATACAGGGTGGAAGATCAGACACCTTACAGGCAGGGGGGAAAAGAAAATGCAAAAGCCAGAGGTGGTTTGTGCTTGGCCTGTTTGAGGAATCACAGAGGAGGAGAGGAGGAGCTATTGAGGATAGAAGTAAAAAGAAGCACATCAAGACTTGATGCTTCGGGGCTGGGGATGTGGCTCAAGCGGTAGCTCGCTCGCCTGGCATGCGTGCAGCCCGGGTTCGATCCTCAGCACCACATACCAACAAAGATGTTGTGTCCGCCGAGAACTAATAAATATTAAAAATTCTCTCTCTCTCCTCTCTCATTCTCTCTTTAAAAAAAAAAAAAGACTTGATGCTTCACTGTGAGGGCATCAGCCTCTTTTCAGAAGGAAATGGGAATTGTTGCAAGGTTCTGAGCAGATTTGACTCTGGGATTCACTCTAACTATTGGTGAATATGGATTGTAAGGAACAAGGAAGAAACGAGAGAGATTTGAGGAGGCTTAAAGCCATGGCCAGAAATATTGACTTGGACAGGACATGGCAGAGGAGATGCCATGGTAAGAAGTTTTTAGATTCTGGATATATTGTAAAGGAAAACCTAAAGGAATTGTAAATGAATAGAAGATGACACGTGAGAGAGAGGTTAGGGAGTGATACTCCTGTTTTTGGCCTTAGCAGCTATAGAAGAGGCATCACCTTTAATTGAGGTACATGCGGGAGGAAGTCAGTGGTTAAGTGCCCCTGAGTTCAGTCCACAATACCAAAAAAAAAAAAAAAAAAAAAAAATTGCAGTGGCAAAGCAGCAATGGTTATATTCAAAGCATAAAGTGAACCACTGTTATATTTCCCCACTGTCAATTTCTACATTTCATTTCTATGGAATATGGGTGATGACATATTGCCTGCTGACAGAGGGCAGAGTTGGGGAAAGTTACCTGAAGTCCTTGTTCTCTATTAGGTGGGGCATGGACAGTTAAAGGTATTTAGCATCAGGGAGGTCCAGAGGCCCATAGTGGCAGCTGATGGGTGACTGGACAAGGCACACATAGGATAGGTATGATGCTAGGGTAACAATAAAAACAGTGAATTATTACATTTTTGTAAACAATTAGCACAAAAATATTTCACCCCGTCTCTAAAACCATGAAGACAGTAACTCATAGAAGGGAAAAACAGATTGTGTTTATCTGTAGGTTTATCCTAACCTACAGATTAGGAGGATTTGGAGTCTATTAGATCAGGCTCAAATTGACTCAGGACAAACTTGATTCTAGTGTCCTTTGTGATCATTTTTATTAGGCACTCCCACACAAGAACTCTTCCTTTATAGCCTCCAGCTTTACTTGCTTTTGGTAGAGCTTGTTAGCATAATTGCAGCCATCTTCCTTTTCCCAACCCCTACTTTGTAAATACTGTTCTTATTCCCAAGAAATAGAAAGTAGAGAGATAAAACCTACTGGCCTGGAGACATGCTGGTCTCTCATTGTTCTCTCCTTGAGAAATAGTAGACAATTTACCGGCCCCTGAGATGGGGACATATTGGTTTTCCTGTTCTCTCCTTGAGAAAATAAAGGGACATGCTGGTTTCCCTGTTCCCCCTTTGAGAGATAGGAAAACTTTCCCAAGAAACAAATCTTGCCTTCCACAAGAACACGGGATGCCTACTATGTCAGTCAAGACTAAACCCACCCCTAGCACGCCATGATTCTAGCCTATAAAAGGTAATATTCAAGGGGAGTTGCTGCTGCTGTCCCTCTCTTTTTGCAGAGCAGCCTTGTCAGGCTCCTGACAATAAACCTGCCTCTTATCCCAGGTGTGTGTGTGATTAGTCCTGTGCCACTTTTCTTTCAGGGCTGACACTAGCGTAGATCTTAAGTAACATTTTAAAAAGTTGTCTTTTCTTTTAAATGTCTGTGTATGACTGTGCTTTGGTCATACTCTCCTGCCAGGTGTTTAAGACCAAGTTGGTCAAAATTAACCTTGTTCTTATCTACTCTTAGGGTCAGCTAAAAATCCTCAGAGATCATTCTGAAGAACATACGAGAAGACTCTTGGCTCCTTAAGCCTTCCTCTACCTGTTCTGCCATCTGCCAGGATGGGTCAAAGACTGGCTGACCACATGTGGCTTACTTTTGAAGCATCAGACATTTCCCTTTCCAGTGAACCTCCTCTTTGCAGAACGTGCACTGCTTGGCTTCCTGTTCTGTAGGGGAGATCTGGAGACTTACTGGAGTTACAGAGCCCTTGGAGGCATCCTGTCATTCTCAGGGTCCTGGCTGTCCTTAGAGGAAAAGGGCCAAAATATTGACTGCTTTTTCCTAGGTCATTTTACTTCCTTGACTTTGGTCTCCAAGTTTTTGGTTTTAAATATCCAGCAGATGGGCTTGGGGTTGTAGCTCAGTGGTAGAACATTTGTCTTACACCTGTGAGACACTAGGTTCTATCCCCAGCACCACAAAAATATAAAATGAAGGTATTGTCTCCATCTCAACTAAAAAAAAAATTATAAATAAATAAGTAAATATTCAGTAAGTGGGTTTCACCATGTTGTTTGTTTGTTTGTTTTGTTTTTGGTACCAGAAATTGAACCCAGAGGATCTTAACCACTGAGTCACATCCCCAGCCCTTTTTTTATGTTTCATCAATTTTTATATGTTTTAATATTTTGTAGTTGTAGATGGACACAATACCTTTATTTTATTCATTTTTAAATTTTTTATTCTAATTAGTTACACATGATAGTAGAATGAATTTTGACAAATTGTATACAAATGGAGCATTACTTTTCATTCCTCTGGCTGTACATTGTACTGAGTTATACCAATAAGATAATCATACATGTATATAATGTAATAATGTCTCATTCCTTCCCATCCCCACTGCCTCACCCCTCCCCTCACTCTCCTCTACACAATCCAAAATTCTTTCATTCTTTCCTACCACCCCTTATTCGTGTGTGTGTGTGTGTGTGTGTGTGTGTATTTTATACATACACAAGAACTCTACCACTGAGCCATAACCCCTGCTCTTATATTTTACTTAGAGACAGGGTCTCTCTGAGTTGCTTAGAGCCTCACTAAGTTGCTGAGGATGGCTTTGAACTCAGTCTCCCAAGCCACTGGGATTACAGGAGTGTGCCACCACACCCAGCTCGCAGGTCCTAAAGTGGGAATAACAGGTTATAATTTAAATATCTGTAATTCTACAGTTGTCTCTTTCATTTAATTGGGATCAGTATTAGAACTGGAAGCCAGCAAAATATCCTATCTGTTCTGTAGGTGATGGCTTACTGTCTTAAATTAGCTCAGGTTGTTCTATTACAAGTAATACTTCTGCAAAACACTTATAGGTAACAGTTATAAAATTTTACAAGGAAATACAAATGAACACTAATGTATCTTTGGTGTCTATTTAGCCTATTTTTAAAAATTGTTTTTGTAGTTGTAGATGGACACAATGCATTTATTTTATTAGTTTATTTTTATGTGGTGCTGAGGATAGAACTCAGTGCCTCACTCATGCTACGCAAACGCTCTGCTGCTGAGCTACAGCCCCAGCCTGAGATCTGTGTTTATTAACTTATTTACATACAATTTTGTTTTTTTTTAATACACACACACACATATATACACATACTTAGTTGTGGATGAACCTTTATTTTTTTTATTTATTTGTATGGAAAGCTGAGAATCAAACCCAGTGCTCACACATGGTAAGCACTCTACCCCAGCCCTACAAGTTTACTTTTTTTTTAGTTGTCCAATGACCTTTATTTTATTTATTTGTATCTGGTGCTGAGAATCAAACCCAGTGCCTCACACATGCTAGGCAAGTGCTTTACCACTGAGCTACAACTGGACTTTTACTGGGCTAGTGTTGTGGCTCAGTGAGCACTTGCCTAGCAAGTGTGAGGCACTGGGTTGGAGCCTCAACATCATATAAAAATAAATAAATAAAATAAAAATATTGTGTCCATCTATAACTAAAACAAAACACACACATACACACACACACACATACACACACATTAAAAAACACACACACTTTTACCAACCTAACTACCTTTTACAATTTACCTAAACTTTTTTTTTTTTTTTTTTTTTTTTTTTGGTGGGGTATACCAGGAATTGAACTCAGGACACTCTGACTACTGAGCCACATCCCAGCCCTATTTTATATTACTGAGTTCCTTAGTGCATCACCATTGCTGAGACTGGCTTTGAATTCTCAATCCTACTGTCTCAGCCTCTCTGATTACAAAGCCACCGTGCAGGCTATGTAAACCTTTACTTAAATATCACTAGGTGTGGTGGTGCACGTCTGTAATCCCAGCTTCTCAAGAGGCTGAGACAGGAGGATCACGAGTTCAAAGGTAGCCACAGCAATTTATTGAGGTGCTAAGCAACTCAGTGAGAACCTGTACCCCCCCCAAAGTTTTATATTATATCTCCTGTTATTTTGAGATCACAGAAATCTTTACAACAAAAAAATTTATCTTTTAAACACAACTTTAAATAAATTTAATGCTAGCCTACTTTGGAGCCATCCTAACATGGAGGATAAGAGGAAGAGCTTAAATTGGGTGAGGCTGGCCTTTCTAAAAATCTTAAAAAGTCTTATTTCTTAAAAAGTCTTATTTCTGCCAATCCATGAGCAAGGTAAATCCTTCCATCTTCTAAGGTCTTCTTCTATTTCTTTCTTCAGGGTTCTGTAGTTTTCATTGTATAGATCTTTCACCTCTTTTATTAGGTTGATTCCCAGGTACTTTATTTTATTTTTTTTTTTTGAGGATATTGTGAATGGAGTAGTTGTCCTCATTTCCAATTCAGAGAATTTGTCACTGATATACAGGAATGCCTTTGATTTATTGGTATTAATTTTATTTTATTTATTTTTTAAATATTTATTTATTTTTTAGTTTTCAGTGTTTGTATGTGGTGCTGAGGATCGAACCCGGGCTGCACACATGCCAGGCGAGTGCACTACTGCTTGAGCCACATCCCCAGCCCTATATTGGTATTAATTTTATATCCTGCCACTTTGATGAATTCATTTACTAGTTCTAGAAGTTTCTTGGTTGAATTTTTTGGGTCTGCTAGGTATAAGATCATGTCATCGGCAAATAGTGCTAGTTTAAGTTCTTCTTTTCCTATATTTATGCCTTTAATTTTTTTCGTCTGTCTAATTGCTCTGGCTAGTGTTTCAAGAACTATGTTGAATAGAAGTGGTGAGAGAGGGCATCCCTGTCTTGTTCCAGATTTTAAAGGGAATGCCTTCAATTTTTCTCCATTTAGAATGATGCTGGCCTGAGGCTTAGGGTATATAACTTTTACCATGTTGAGATAATTTCCTGTTTTCCCTAATTTTCCTAGAGTTTTGAACATAAAGGGATGCTGTATTTTGTTGAATGCTTTTTCAGCATCTATCGAGATGATCATATGGTTCTTATCTTTAAGTCTATTGATGTGGTGAATTACATTTATTGATTTCCGTATATTGATCCGGCCTTGCATCCCAGGGATGAATCCCACTTGGTCATGGTGCACGATTTTTTTATGTTTTTGTATCATATTTGCCAGAATTTTATTGAGGATTTTTGCATCTAAATTCATTAGGGATATTGATCTGACGTTTTCTTTCTTTGAAGTGTCTTTATCTGGTTTTGGAATCAGTCAGGGTGATGTTGGTCTCATAGAATGAATTTGGAAGTACTCCTTCTTTTTCTATCTCTTGCAATAGATTGTAGAGTATTGGTATTAGTTCTTCTTTAAAGTTCTTATAAAACTCTGCTGTATATCCGCCCGGTCCTGGGTTTTTCTTGGTTGGTAGTCTTTTGATGGCTTCTTCTATTTCCTCACTTGATATTGGTCTGTTTAGGTTCTTTATATCATCCTGACTCAATCTGGGTAGCTCATATGCCTTAAGGAATTTATCAATGCCTTCACTATCCTCTATTTTATTAGAGGATAGGGTTTCAAAGTAATTTCTAATTATCTTCTGTATTTCTGAAGTGTCAGTTGTGATGTTACCTTTTTCATCCCATAAGCTGGTAATTTGGGTTCTCTCTCTTCTTCTCTTCGTTAGCATGGCTAGTAGTCTATCAATCTTATTTATTTTTTCAAAGAACCAACTTTCAGTTTTCTCAATTTTTCCGATTGTTTCTATTTCATTGATTTCAGCTCTGATTTTAATTATTTCTTGCCTTCTACTGTATTTGCTGCTGATTTGTTCTTCTTTTTCTAAGGCTTCAAAGTGTAGTGTGAGGTCATTTTTAAGATGGCCGTATTACCAAAAGCACTTTACAGATTCAATGCAATTCCCATCAAAATCCCAATGACATCCCTTGCAGAAATAGAAAAAGCAATCATGAAATTCATCTGGAAAAATAAGAGACTCAGAATAGCTAAAGTAATTCTAAGCAGGAAGAGTGAAATTGGTGGTATCGCGATACCAGATTTTAAACTATACTATAGAGCAATAGTAACAAAAACAGCATGGTCCTGGCACCAAAACAGGCTGGTAGACCAATGGTACAAAATAGAGGACACAGAGACAAATCCACAAAATTACAACTACCTTATATTAGACAAAGGTGCTAAAACCATGCAATGGAGAAAGGATAGCATCTTCAATAAATGGTTCTGGGAGAACTGGAAATCCATATGCAACAAAATGAAATTGAATCCCTTTCTCTCACCATGCACAAAAGTCAACTCAAAATGGATCAAGGAGCTAGGAATCAGACCAGAGACTCTGCATCTAATAGAAGATAAAGTTGGCCCTAATCTTCATCACGTGGGGGCAGGCCCCAAATTTCTTAATAAGACACCTATAGCACAAGAATTAAAACCAAGAATCAACAAATGGGATGAATTCAAACTAAAAAGTTTTTTTCTCAGCAAGAGAAATAATATGTGAGGTGAACAGGGAGCCTACATCCTGGGAACAATTTTTTACCCCTCAAACATCAGATAGAGCTCTAATCTCTACAGTATACAAAGAACTCAAAAAGTTAAACAACAAAAAAGCAAATAACCCAATCAACAAATGGGCCAAGGACTTGAACAGAAACTTCTTAGAAGAGTATATACAATCAATCAACAAATACAAGAAAAAATGCTCACCGTCTCTAGCAATCAGAGAAATGCAAATTAAAACTACTCTAAGATACCATCTCACTCCAGTAAGAATGGCAGCCATTATGAAGTCAAACAACAATAAGTGCTGGCGAGGATGGGGGGCGGGGAAGGTACACTCATACATTGCTGGTGGGACTGCAAATTGGTGCAGCCAATTTGGAAAGCAGTATGGAGATTCCTTGGAAAGCTGGGAATGGAACCACCATTTGACCTAGCTATTCCCCTTCTTGGACTATACCCAAAAGACCTAAAAAGAGCATACTACAGGGACACAGCCACATCAATGTTTATAGCAGCACAATTCACAATAGCTAGAATGTGGAACCAACCTAGATGCCCTTCAATAGATGAATGGATTAAAAAAATGTGGCATCTATACACAATGGAAAATTACTCAGCACTAAAAAATAACAAGATCATGGCATTTGCAGACAAATGAATGGCATTAGAGAAGATTATACTAAGTGAAGTTAGCCAATCCCTTAAAAACAAATGCCGAATGTCTTCTCTGATATAAGGGGGGTAACTCAAAATGGGATAAGGAAGAAGAGCATGAGAAGAAGACTACCACTAAATAGTGAAGAGAGGTGGGAGGGAAAAAACAAACCCTAATTCATTTAAGACTTAGTTTCCCTAAGTAATAATACCTAACAGGCGCACACACACACAAAAATTTTTTTTTGATACTGGGAATTCAACCCAGGGGTGCTTAACCACTGAGCCATATCCCCAGCCCTTTTTTACCACCACACTTGGCAAGAAAATTACCTTAATAGATAAAAGCAGATTGATATTTCAGACTTTGCTTCATATCAGTACATTAAAATTGTAATAACCTTGCCAATTATAGTCAATTTAATCAAATAAATAAACTTTTTGAGATTTACCTTCCACTAACCTTTTGCAACTTACTTAGACATTCTACAACTTGTTTACATCCTTAGTTTTGTCCTCTTTTTTATATTGGACTTTAGCATAAGAATATTTTCCCATCCAGTAACATTTATTTTATCATCTAATTTTCTGTAGTAAAATATATTTCCATACCTATAGCTTTCTTATATTTTTTTTCTAGTTTCAGATCCTTTCTTAAATTCATATTTTAAAACAATCCTTATGGGGCTAAGGATGTGGCTCAAGAGGTAGCGTGCTTACCCTGGCATGTGTGCGGCCCGGGGTTTGATCTTCAGCACCACATACAAACAAAGATATTGTGTCCGCCAAAAACTTAAAAATAAATATTAAAAAATTCTCACTCTCTCTCTCTCTCGAAAAAAAATAAAACAATCCTTATGAATGTTATCTGTGCATTTAATTTACATAACAAATTTCATCCCATGAGAAGGTCAGAAAATCTGGCACATACAAAATTGCATCTTAATCTTTTTTCTCTCAGGCTGCATTCTAGGTGTTGAAGCACAGGATATTTTTTAACCTGATGTATATCTCTTATCATTATGACAGTGCCATCAAATTTAAGTGAGATACCCATTGCTATTTATATCTAGAGTCTCCTTTTGGGCCTTTTTGTTATACTAGGCATATTGATATTCAATGGAGCAGGCCCTTTCCATCCTTCTCTTTCAGCTTTCTAGAAGATCCCTTTGCAGAGGCTGCCAACAAAATACAGGTTAGTTTTAGTTTCTGTTTTTTTTTCTTTTTTCTTTTCTGAATGCAATTGTTTATCCTGCCGGTCTCCCCATGCACTTAGTTTTTTGGGATACTATTAAAACAAGAATGACACAAGCCTGTAATCCCACAGGCTCAGTAGGCTGAGGCAGGAGAATATCAAGTTCAAAGCCATCCTCAGCAAAAGCAAAGCACTAAGAAAATTAGTGAGACTCTGTCTCTAAATGAAATACAAAATAGGGATAAGAATATGGCTTAGTGGTCAAGTGCCCCTGAGTTCAATACCTGGTACCCGAAAAAAAAAAACTGTTTTGCCCCAGTGATGGATATCCCCTTGCCATATGGGGTGTCCTGTCAGATTTTAAAAGGAGAGTCCATTCTTGTCCTCCAGGTTGTAAACTAACAGTGCTGGAACCTACTGCCATGTCCTCTGTAGCCAGTAGTCTTCCACCCACTATGGGTAGAAGGGGCTGGAAGGCAGGGCAGAGGCCAGAATCTCTTTGTCCATTTTTCTAACTCCAGGCAGCTTTCCTGGGATTTTTTCCCCCCCAGTCTAGGGCTGGTATATTTTTTGTTTTGTTTTGTTTTGTTTATACCAGGGATTGAACCCAGGTATGCTTCACCACTGAGACACATCCTCAGCCCTTTTAAAATTTTATTTAGAGACTGGGTCTTGCTAAATTGCTTAGGGCCCCACTAAACTGAGGGCTGATATTCTTGACCCACATCAAGATTATCTGTGGCTGCCTAAGATCAGGCTGAGAAACAGTACTGGGACTGTCAGCACTGGGTTGAAATGATTTAAACCTTTTGTTTAATCCTTTCTTCTGGTGTCCTGCTATCCTTGCACCCTATATGCAGTGCCTTTTTTCACCCTTCAACTTAGTTTCTGACTGTTCAGACTCCTTATCATGAAACTACAGAAATTCCTGTACACACAGAATTTCTTCCTCATATTTTACTTCTGACAGACCAACAACAAGTGCAAGATTGTGTAATAAAACCATTCAAAGGCCAGATTGTGTTACAGTAAAATATTTTTCTCTTAGATAGGCTTATACCTATCCATGGCCCATTCAGCTGAGATCTTTCTTCTCAAGAGACAACTAAAAGATCAACATAGCAGGCTGGGGTTGTAGCTTAATGGTAGAGTACTTCCCTAGCATTTGTGAGGCACTAGGTTTGATTCTTAGCACTGCATATAAATAAATTAGTGGGGCTGGGGATGTGGCTCAAGCGGTATCGCGCTTGCCTGGCATGTGTGCGGCCCGGGTTCGATCCTCAGCACCACATACCAACAAAGATGTTGTGTCCGCCGAGAACTAAAAAATAAATATTAAAAAAAATTCTCTCTCTCTCTCTCTCTCTCCCCCCCCCCCCCGCTCTCTCACTCTCTCTTTAAAAAAAAAAAAAGATTCATGGATGTTTCATGAACTTTTGGCCTAAGTAAACAAGATAGACAGCGGTAACAAGCCAGGAAATACTGTGAGAGTGACAAATTTAGGAATAAGTTTGAGAAATTTATTTGGAACAAGTTAAATTTGAGTGTCAATATGATCTCCAAATGAGGGTGTTGAGTGGACAATTGAATATATTGAGTGTGACAATCAGGGAATTAATTAGGACTAGAAATGAATATTTGGAAGTCAACAGTGTATGGGAAGAACTAAGGCAAAGAAATTGTATGAGATCAATAGAGCATGGGTTTAGAGGATGGAGCCCACCTACTGTCATATGCAGTACTGGCCACAGAGGTAATTTCATCCTTACTTGAATTATTCAACTAATTTCTGCATCTCGTGCTAGACCAAAGCTCCCTGACTAATAGTACTATGGTTGCCTTTCCTCACCATTAATGACATGATACCTGGCCTTTAGCCAAGTGGAAAAAAAAAAGAGGCATTTTTAAAAATGTGATCTGGGGCTGGGGATGTGGCTCAAGCAGTAGCACGCTCGCCTGGCATGCGTGCGGCCCGGGTTCAATCCTCAGCACCACATACAAACAAAGATGTTGTGTCCGCCAAGAAGTAAAAAATAAATATTGAAATTCTCTCTCTTAAAAAAATAAATAAATAAAAATGTGATCTGATACTATCCATTACAATGTAAAATGAGCATAGCAGTTGGCTCACCAAATCCATTTCTAGGATAAAAGCCCCAGATTTTCACAATTATGCAAATATATGTACATATAAAAATATTCACTGAAACACTATAAATGTGAAAAATTGGAATGAGGATATCTGCGACAGAAGTGTGCTCAAATAGATGACCTCATTTTTTTTTTTTTCTGGTACTGAGGATAAAAACCAGGGATGCTTCACAACTGAGCTATATCCCCAGCCCCTTTCCATTTTTATCTTGAGATAGGGGTCTCACTAAATTTCTAAGGCTGGTCTCAAATTTTTGCTCCTCCAGCCTTAGCCTCCTGAGTAGTTGGGATTACGAATGTATGTCATCACACCCTGCTTCAAATAGATAATATATCCATAAAATGATATGCAGAAAAAGGACACAATACTGTGGAAAGAGTCAGATGGCCAGTGTTAGAAATCTTAGCTTGGGTCTGGGCATGTGGCTCAAGCGGTAGCGCGTTCCCCTGACATGGGTGCAGCCCGGGTTTGATCCTCAGCACCACATACAAACAAAGACGTTGTGTCTGCCGAAAACTAAAATGTAAATAAAATATTTAAAAAAAAAAAAAAGAAAAGAAATCTTAGCTTGACCACTTTCTCTTTTCTTTTTTTCTTTTGGCAGGGTGACAGGAACTGGTGATTGAACCCAGGGTTACTGTACTGCTGAACTACTTCTCTAGCACTTTTTTGTTTATTATTTATTTATTTATTGCTGTGTGGGCAAGTAGTCTACCACTGAGCTACATCCCCAGTTGTCATGAACTGCACAACAGTTAATTCAGGAAACTGGACAAGGGGTGATGGGGATTAGGAAAAAAACAGACACACAAATAGAAAAAGCTGAGACCAAGTGGGTACTACACTCTGATGGAGTACAATGACACAGAGTCAGCTCAGCACATTTATTATGTAGATTATATCATTAAAAAGGATTTATTGTGGCTGGGGATGTGGCTCAGGCGGTGGCGCACTCGCCTGGCATGCGTGCGGCCCAGGTTCAATCCTCAGCACCACATACAAACAAAAATGTTGTGTCCGCCAATAACTAAAAAATAAATATTAAAAAAAAATTCTCTCTCTCTCTCTCTCTCTCTCTCTCTCCCTCTCTCACTCTCTTTAAAAAAAAAAAAAGGATTTATTGTGAGCAAGTTTCTTCAAAGCCTCAAAGTGAAGGACAAACTTTTGTGCATCCTAGTTATAATTATCAGCTTGCACCCATAACTCTCTACCCCCTGGGCAGCTAATGTTTGAACCCAAGGTTATGAACTAATAAAATTCTGTGGCTGGCACAAAATCTCCCTTTGAACAGGGTGTCACCATAACAAATGGGCAATCTTCAATTAGGGCCTTTGCTCTTGAGAAATTCCCAAGGGAAGTATAGCTTCTGTCTCTGGACAGTTCAAGGACCATAATTCATTTGTTGCTCTCGACATCCAGTCTTTTTCTTTTTCTTTTCTTTCTTTCTTTCTTTTCTTTTTTTTTTTTTCCTGAGACAGAGTCTCTCTGGATTGCTCAGGAGGACCTCAACTTGTGATTGTCCTGCTCATTCTCACAAGTAGATAGGATTACAATTGAGTATCACCATAAGACATTTACATGCTTTTCTTAGTGATGGTGTTAACTCCAGTGAGGGTTGGGCTACATTTATTCCATGAACCAAAGGGACTCTTGTAAACTCTTGATAGAAATAATGCTTTGTGGGGCTGGGGATGTGGCTCAAGCAGTAGCACGCTCGCGTCGCACGCGTGCGGCCCGGGTTCGATCCTCAGCACCACATACAAACAAAGATGTTGTGTCCGCCCATAACTTAAATAAATAAATATTTAAAAAAAAAAAAAGAAAGAATGCTTTGTGATTTTGAAGGCTAGGTCAGAAGGTCAAAATAGCTCCTACCTGGCTTTCAGTTTTCTTGGGGGGAGGAGTACTGGAAATTTAACCTAAGGGCAATTTACTGCTGAGATATATCAGCAACCCTTTTTTTTTTCGGGGGTACCAGCAATTGAACCCAGGGCACTTAGCCACTGAGCCACATCCTCAGCCCTTTTTATATTTTTGAGACAGGGTCTTGCTATATTGCTCAGGGCCTCCCTTAGATGCTGAGGTTGGCCTTGAACTTGCAATCCTCCCTTCTCAGCCTCCCAAACCACGGGGATTTACAGGCACACATCACCATACCTGGCTTGGCTTTCTCAAGACAATTGTCCTTGGATGTCATTACTGTTATCAGGAAGCAAAGGCCACATAGAGAGATTATATGCATATATGTTCTGCCTGACAATTCCAGTGAGAACCCTAGATGTCAGTTACTATAGACCACCAGATAGATGAGTAAACAACTCTCCCTATGACTCCAGTCCACACCCAGAGTATTCTTGCTGAGGATCCAGCAAGATCCTCAACTTGGTATAGCTGAGATAAACCATCTCCACTGAGGCCTGTCTGGATTATTGTTCAAAAGAACCATGAGAGGGCTAGGGTTGTAGCTCAGTGGTAGAGCACTTGCCTAGCACGTGTGAGGCACTGGGTTCAATCCTCAGCAGGGCATACAAATAAATAAAGATATTATGTCCATCTACAACTAAAAAAAAAAAAAAAAAGAAGAAGAAGAAACCATGAGAGACTTTCTTTTCTTCTTCTTTCTTCCTTTCTGGTACCTGGAATTGAATCCAGGGACACTTTATCATGGAGCTACATCCCAGCCCTTTTTTAAATTTTGAGACAGGTTCTCACTTTGGTTGCTTAGGTGCCGAAGTCTGGCTTGGCACAAATCAGGAGCCACTTGTCAAAAAGAAACTAACTTTATTTTTAGAACTACAAACGCCAAACAAAACAGCTCCAGGGAAAAACCCTCAGAGCCCAACTGCCACCACCGGCTTCCACAAGCCTCTCTCCCCCACACCAGCCTCTCAACCTCCCACAATCCTCCTCCTCTTGAGGCTGATTGGCTGGGTTGCGTGGGCAGAGCCAAAGAAGTCACCCAATGAGCAGCTCCGTGGAGGAGCCAATCAGCTAGATGTTGCTGGGGCAGCTGTGAGCCAATCATCAGCTGGCAGTCTGAAGGGCAGGGAAACAGCCCAATGAACATCACCGCAGAGGAGCCAATCAGCTAGATGTTGCTGGGGCAGTCTGAAGCTTGCTGGCAGCTGGAAGTTTGCTGGGGCCCCTTTGGCTGTGGCTCTCAACACTTAGGGCCTCACTAAATTGCTGTGGCTGTCTTTGAACTTACAATCCTCCTGCCTCAGACTTCTGAGTCACTGGGATTACAGGTGTATGCCACAATGTCTGCTTATATTTATTTATTTTATATGCATTTGTATTTTGAAAATGGAGTTTCTTACAAATGGCTTTGTATCCTATTCTTATCACTTAAAGAGTATTTTGCAAACATCTTTCCATGCCAATAAATTGCCTCAGAACAGTTTTTTGTTTGGTGATGCTGATGATTAAATCCAGAGCCTCACAAGTGCTAAGCACACTCTCTCTCTTTCTCTCTCTCTCTCTCTCTCTATATATATATATATATATTTTTTTTTTTTTTTGGCACCGGGATTGAACTCAGGGACATTTGACCACCGAGCCACATCCCACCCCTACTTTGTATTTTTATTAGAGACAGTTTCTCACTGAGTTTCTTAGTGCCTTGCTATTGCTGAAGCTGGCTTTGAACTCGAAATTCTCTTGTCTCAGCCTCCTGAGTCACTGGGATTACAGGTGTATGCACCACACCCTGCAGAACAACATAATTTTTAACAGCTTTCTTCACTGTATTTTCTTTGTGTGGCACTGAGGAGTGAACCCAGGAGTACTTTACTACTGAGCTACATCCCTACCCCTTGGTTTTCTGTACCTTATCCACATCTGATTCAACTGCAGACCCAAAATATCAACCCCCACATTATGTCTATACAAACTTTTTTCCTAAGCAAGGGTATAAAAACTATTTATATATCATTTTAATTGAATTAGGTATTCTAAGCAATCCAAAATATATGGGAGAATGTGAATAAATGTATATGTGCATATATAAATACTGTGCCAATTTATTTAATAGACTCAAACATCCTTAGATTTTTGGTACCATGTCCTGGATACAATTTCAACCCTTCTCTCCTGAAAGTACTGTGGAAGGACTGTACATAGGATTCCAATATTCTGTATATGTATGCACTTGATACTTAGCGTCTTCATTCTGTATTTTGCAAATGCAGGAATTTTTTTTTTTTCTTTTTGGTGCTGGGAATTGCTAAGGTACCAAGGGTACCTTACCACTGAGCTATATTCTGTTTTAGTCAACTTTTTTCATGGCTGTAACTAAAAGACTCTGATCATAACAGTTGTAGAGGAGAAAAAGTTTATTTGAGGGCTTATTGTTTCAGAGCTCTCAGTCCATAGATAGCTGACTCCATTCCTCAGAACTCGAGGTGAGGCAGAGCATCATGGCAGAAGAGTATGGTAGAGAAGAGTGGCTCACATAATGATAAGTAAGGAGAGAGAGAGAGAGAGAGAGAGAGAGAGAGAGAGAGAGAGAGAGAGAGAGAGAGTCTCCATTTTCCAAATACAAATATATACCCCAAAACTTTGACCCCAATGCCCCAGTCACAGCCCCCTGCCTTCAATTGCCATTCAGTTAATCCCATCAGATGATTAATTCATGTCTTCTCTAAACCTTCTTGCATTATTTCACACATGAATTTTTTTGGGACACTTCACATCCAAACTACAACAATCCCCAACCCTTTATATCTCATTTTATTTTGTTTTGAGACAGAGTCTTACTAAATTGCTGAGGCTGGCCTTGAACTTGAGATCTTCCTGCCTCAGCTTCCCCAGTAGCTGGGATCACAAGTGCCACCATACCTGGAAGTTCAGGAATTCTTCTTCTTCTTTTTTTTTTTTTAGTTGTAGATGGACACTTTATTTATTTATTTGGGTACTGGGGATTGAGTTCAGGAGTAGTCGACCATTGAGCCACATCCCCAGTCCTATTTTGTATTTTATTAGAGAAAGATCTTACTGAGTTGCTTAGTGCCTTGCTTTTGCTGAGGCTGGCTTTGAACTCTTGATCCTTCTGACTCAGCCTCCCTAGCCGCTGGGATTACAGGCGTACGCACCCGGTAAACCGCAATCTTATACAGCGAGTGGAAGCCGGAAAACCGCATAATCCATTCATGGCGGGAAAGCTGAAGCCTGCAGCTGCATTGCGGCTCCCAGGCCACCTAGCAAACTTCTTTGGAGAAAAGACAGCTCCCCCTGTCTGTTCAGCTCCCCTCCGGTCAGAGAGCTGCTGGGAAACCAATGATCTTTTATCCACGCTATGGATACCAAGGTGTGAGAATAAACAGTGGAATCAGCAGCCAGTCCAAAAAAAAAAAAAAAAAAAGATGGATAAGGGATGGGGTTGTAGCTTGAGGCACTGGGTTTGATCCTTAACACCGCATAAAAAAACTAAACACCTAGTTCACCTAGCACTTGCAAGGCCCTGGGTTCGATCCTCAACACCACATAAAAACAAATAAGTGAAAAATAAAGGTTTGCGTTCAACTACAAGTTATTAAAAAAAAAACAAAGGCTAGATGTCCATCTACAACTATTAAAAAATTAAGAAATAAAAAGCGATGATATAAAAAATATCTCGACCATCTTTTCGAACTTCTGGGCAGTGGGCAGTGTAGCGGTATCTTGACCCCAGTCCAGTAAAAAGCAAGTTTCCAAGAAAGCAGCCCCTGGGGGAACCCTTGCCTGCCGGGCGTAGCTACCCGGGCGACCGCGCGGCGACCCCGACCGGAAGTGACGCCAGTGCACTGAATACTTCCGGAGCTGCGGGGACGACTCCGCCAGAGGAAGCGGCGCGGGCCGGACCGGCGTCGGCCCGTAGCTTCCGCTGCTACTTGCACCTCAGTGTGTTGGTGTGGTCCGCCTGACCTGGTCTGGCCCGCTCGTGCTCTGCATCCGCGAATCCGCGGCTCCGGGTAAGTGCGCGACTTGAGTTGAGGCCTTGTTTACCCTGACTAGCCGGTGTGTGTGTGGGGGGGGGGTGGAGTGTTTCGCGCGCCTCCCGGACCGGGCAGGGCTCCGCCTTCACCGCCGCCTTCGAGGCCCCCGGCGCCCACAGCCTACCGTACGTGGTTCCAGGGTCTCTGCCGCTTGAGAGGGACGGCAAGGGCCGGTGAGCCAGAGTTTCTCTGGCTTTCCTTCTCATGCAGTTTTTCGAGTCGCAGAGAGATCCGAGGCCAGCGCCTCTGAGCGGCAGGCGCTGGCACGTCTGGGCGCTCTCAGCCAGGCGCTCGAGGCTCTCCACTCGAGTCATTTTTGGGAGTTCTGGTAGTGGTGTCCGCGCGGTTTGTTAACGCCTGTTCTCTGAAGGGTCTCCCGCCAGCGCGTGAACTCGTTGTCCGCGCGGGTGTCCAGTTGACCGCACCTCTGGAATAATATACAACTAGGAATTGCGTGTCCACCTTGCCTGAGGCTGCTGGGTTACCCTCGAGAGAGGGAAACGTGTTCTCTTATGACTTCGCCTTAGTATTGATTGTTATTATGTCCCATAGAACTTTCTGTCACAATGGTATGTTCTGTACATTTGCTGTTCAGTATGGTAGCAACTAGTCACACGTGGCCATTGAATGTTTGGTATGTGGCCGGTTAGACTGGGAAACTAAACTTTACATTTTACCTTTTAAGTTAAGTTTGAAAAACCGGACTACCTTATGAGACAGGACAGATGGAATGAAGAGTTTTGAAACTAAGTTCCTTGTTCATATTTTTGTGCCCAAACTGTTTTCTTTGGAAATGTTGTTAGTAATGACCTGTGCTAGATAATCATTTCTAAAGTAAACGTCCGTCAGTCTTGCCAAACGTCTTTTTGTTATTGTGAACTTTGAGAAATCTTCAGTTTGGACGCTTTTCCGTGTGTGACCAGGCCTGGTGAGTGAGCCTAGGGTGGGTGGCAGATCGATGAAAATATGACTTTGGCTGGGGGAAAAATGGTTTTAATTACTCCGTATTTAACATCCAAATGAAGTCGAAGCATTGCCATCAGTTTTGTTATAAAGGGAATAATAAGGCAGGTACAGTGATGTACACCTATTATCCCAGCTATTGGGGAGGTTGAGGCAGGAACACAAGTTGGAGATATGCCTCTGCAATTGAGTGAGACACTATCTCAAAATGAAAAATGGAGAGGACAGGAGATATAGCTCAGTGGTAGACCACCATGGGTTCAATCCCCAGTATGGGGGTGGAATACTGACCTCTTTGAGCAGGGTCAGCACTGATACTGAACTTTGAAAAAAATAAAATTTTTGTTTTTGTTCTTTGGCACTGGGAATTTAACTCAGAGGCACTCAACCACTGAGCCACATCCCCAACCCTGTTTTTTGTGTTTTATTTAGAGACAGGATCTCACTGAGTTGCTTAATGCCTCACTAAGTTGCTGAGGCTGGCTTTGATCCTCCTGTCTCAGCCTCTTGAGCCCCTGGGATTTCAGGTGTGCGCCACTGCACCCAGCATGAAAATAATAAAAATTAATTATTATTTACTTTTTTGACAGTATGGAGATTGAATCCAGGGATACTCTATTATCAAGTTATTTTCCCAACCTTTTTTATTTTTTATTTTAGGATAGGGTTTGCTAAGCTGCCCATATTGGCCTTGAACTTGCAATTCTCCTGCCTCAGCCACCCAAGATGCTGGGATCACAGGCATGTGCCACTCCAGTTGACCAACTTTTAATTTAAATCTGGACCTAGAATACCCACAAAGTAGAATTAAAGTTCTTTTTTCCCCACAATTCTTGAATATTTGGTTGATAAGAAGCCTCTGGTCAACCTCTTAAGCACAGATCTTGAGAATTAATTAAAAAAAATTGAAAGCACATTCTTTTGTTGGTGTTATCCCAGAGGCTCTTCCTGTAGCTTTCTATCGGGCTCTGTGGGAAGGTGATAGCTAGTTATGAATCCCCATAGACCATGGGTCTAATGGAATACTGATGTTGTGTTCTGCTTTTTGTCAGTGGTGTGATCCTGGGCAAGTAAATTACTTAACCTTTATAGACTGTAGCATACTCATTGGTAGGAAGGGGAAAATAATGCACTTTGGCTGGAATGGTGGTACATGCCTATAATCTCAGCAACTAAGTAGGCTGAGGCAGGAGGATTGCAAGGTCAAGGCCAGCCTCAGCAAATAAGCGAGGCCAAAAATAAAAAGGGCTGAATTGTGGCTCAGGGGTTGAATACTTCTGGGTCAATCCCAGGTCCCCCCCCCCCCCCCCCCCCGCCAAAAAAAAGCCACTTTATAGGATTATGAAGATTAAGACTGTTCTGTTGTTATCATTTTTGACAGGGTTGAACTCAGGGGTGCTCTACCACTGAGCTACCCCCAGCATAACACTCACTCACATAAGCACACACACACATTGGTACTGGAGTTCGAAACCAGGGCCACTTAACCACTGAGCCACATCCCCAGCCCTTTTAAAATATTTTAGAGCCAGGGTCTCACTGAGTTGTTTAGGGCCTCACTAAGTTGCTGAGACTGGCTTTGAATTTGTAATCCTCCTGCCTCAGCTTTCCAAGCCGCTGGGTACAGGCATATACTACTGAGACTGGCTTTGAATTTGTAATCCTGCCTCAGCCTCCCAAGCTGTTGGGTACAGGCATGTACCACTGCTCCTGGCTACAATAATTTTTTGAGAGGGTCTCCATAAATTGCTGAGGCTGGCTTGAACTTTCACACCTCCTGCCTCAGCCTCACTGGGATTACCTGTACGCACTACTATGCCCAGCTAATGAGACCTATTGTTTGGTTTTTTTGGTGTGTTTGTTTTGTTTTTTTTGTTTTTTAGTATTGGGGATTTAACCCAGGAGCGCTTAACCACTGAGCTACATCCCAGCCCTTTTTATTTTTTATTTTCAGAAACGGTCTCTCTAAGTTGCTTAGGGCCTTGCTATATTGCTGAGGTTGGTCTTAGACTTGTGATTTCCTGCCTCATCTCCTGAAGTGCTTGGATGATAGACATGTGCCACCATCGTCTATTGGTAATAATGATTTTTTTCTTGTAAATGGTAGCAATATTCACATTAAACTTGCCCAGTAAGTAATATCTTATGTAAAAATACAGATAAAGACGCTTTGAAAAATCAATTCCTCCATTCTTCCCCCCCTCCTCCCCATACTGGGTATTGAATCCAGGGCACTTTACCACTGAGCTACTTCTCCAGCAGTTTTTATTTTGAGAGAGGATCTTGCTCACTAAACTGCTGAAGTTGGCCTTGAACTTTGCCATCCTGCCTCTACCTCCTAAATTGCTGGGATTATATGTGTGAGCCACTATGCCCAGTTTTCATTATTTTGAAAATAATCTATAGTTATTGTTCAGACTTAGATTTTTCACTTAGCTTATATTTTCCTTTCTATATCTGAAGTATTTCTCTGGAAGTTATAGACCTGGTTTTTTACAAATTTTTTTTCTTTCTTTTTTTTAAGATGTTCATGGACCTTTATTTTATTCACTGAGAATCAAACTCAGTGCCTCACACTTGCTAGGCAAACACTCTCCCACTGAGCCACAATCCCAACCCCTTTTCATGAAAATCTAAAGAATAAAAGCAACTGACATTAAATTTCTTATTGAATAAGCAGGTAGTACTTACTAGTCTCTTAAGAAAGCCAGATGTCCCAGGAGGAGTAAGTCAGAAGAGAAATGGGAGATGGATATTAATATTGCCTATTGGGCGTCCTATTGGGCACATTTTTATTTGAGTATTAACTTTTTCATGAGTAAAGTGAGATCTGAGGGCTGGGGATGTGGCTCAAGCGGTAGCGCGCTCGCCTGGCTGCCCGGGTTCGATCCTCAGCACCACAAACAACGATGTTGTGTCCGCCGAGAAATGGAAAATACATATTAAAAAATTCTCTCTCTCTCTCTCTCTCTCTCTCTCTCTCTCTCTCTCTCTCTCTCACTCTTTCTAAAAAAAAAAAAAGTGAGATCTGAAATATTACCAGTATTCTGTGTTAATTAGCACAGCAATGGTAACTTTATAGTAGTCCAAGTCAGTTACAAATTTTTTTGTCAACCTCTGTGTAACATTCGGAATTGAAATAGTGGTATTTAAGGGCTGGGGATGTGGCTCAAGTGATAGCGCGCTCGCATGGCATGCACGCGGCCCAGGTTCGATCCTCAGCACCACATACAAACAAAAGATGTTGTGTCCGCCAAATACTAAAAAATTTTAAAAAAATAGTGGTATTTAAGATAGGGACTGTGAAGATTGGAGTACAGAAATAAGGAAGTAGGCTTTCAAACTGGGGAAGGGGAATTGGGAAGCATTTCTATCACTAGTACCCCAAGTTAAATTATAACACTGTTAGCTTTGAATGTTTTCTCTTTTTAGAAGATAATGTAATTCTTGTAAGTATGATATATGAGTTTTTTGGGGGGGAACCTAAAAGAAGATAGTAGTTTCTCTGGTCCCTTGTTTTTTTTCTGTTCATTTATTTTATGGTGCTGGGAATTGAACTCAGGGCCTCATACTTGATAGTAGATGCTCTACCACTGAGCTATATCCCCAGCCTATACTTGTCTTTTTAGATCTTTGCTTTCGAAAAAATAAATTTGTAAAAGCAGGTACTAGTTTTAAAAATATAAATATTCTGTGTTTTCATTTTAGATGGAAATCATATGACAAAATATTTGGGTGACAACTGCCTGAAGGGTCTTCAAAAATTACAGGTATTTTTAAATTAAAGATTAACATTATTGTAGAGGGAAAAAAATACCATGTATAAGTTCAGTTGTAATTAGGAGATTCTACAAAATTTGTTAAAAGCTAAACTGCAAACATCATTTTGCTGCCTTGTGTGTATTTTTTCTTTTATTTTTTTCAAAGTGGTACTTTTATTAGTGTATTATAATTATTCATAATTTCGAGGTTCATTTTGAAAAAAATCATTCTTGCATGGATTTTTTTTTTTTTTTTTTTTTTTGGTGGTACTGGGGATTGATTCAGGACTTTGTGCATGTGAGATAAGCACTATACTAACTGAACTATATCCTCAGCCCCATGCATGGAATTTTATTTGCTCCATTTCACTGCTTGGTGCCCCACCATGAGCCTATTTATTTATTTGTTTGCTTGTTTTGGTGGTGTATGTTAGGAATTAAACATACTACCTCATGTGTGCTAGGCAGATGCTCTACCACTGAGCTATATTTCCAGCTTTTCCCAGTCGTTTTTACTTTTCATTTTGGGACAAGGTCTTGCTAAATTGTCCAGGCTTGCCTTGGAATCATTCTGCCTCAGCTTCCCAAATTGCTGGCATTATAGGCGTGCACAATTGTGCCTGGCTTGATTTGTTTTTTTTTACTACCTCCCCTTCTCTCTCCATTTTTAAATCTAAACACTAGTTGATTTTTTTTTGTTGTTGAAAGTCATCACTTGAAATAGTATTTGTTGGGCTGCGTTTGATTATCAGCACTGCATACAAATAATTAAAATAAGGGCTCATTGACAACTAAAAAAAATAAGTATTTAAAAAAAAGAAAAGAAATATTATTTATGGAGAGAAGTTAGTATTTCCTTGAGTAGAAGTTAACATTTGTGACTGATTTGCTTTCTCAACTAGTGTTCTTTTTTCATTTACATATAACTGAGTAACATTTTGATCTGTGAAGATTTTTCAATGGCTGGTTGGATTTAAACTCTTGTTTCTTCATCCAATATAGATTATGATTTTTCCTAACCTTGATCCTGATAGGCAGAATATGTGCAGTTTTTTCTTCACTATTGAATCACTTACTTTTCTTTCTCAGTACCTCTTTAAAGCTTCAGCAGACTTTTTTTTTTCATACTGCTTTTTTTTTTTGAGAGAGAGAACTTTTTAATATTTTTTTTTTTTTTTAGTTTTCGGCAGACACAACATCTTTGTTTGTATGTGGTGCTGAGGATCGAACCCAGGCCTCACACATGCCAGGCGAGCGCGCTACTGCTTGAGCCACATCCCTAGCCCTTCAGCAGACTCTTGTTTGAGATGGTCTTGCAAAGTTGCTGAGGGCCTCTGTAAATTGCTGAGGCTGGCCTCAAACTTATGATCCTCCTGCTTCATCCTCTGGAGTAGCTTAGATTATAGGTGTGTGTGACCACATCTGGCTACTCACAGAACTCTTTTTTTTTTTTAAATATTTTTTTAGTTGTAGATGGACACAGTATCTTTATTTTATTTATTTATTTTTATATGATTCTAAGGATCGAACCCAGTGCCTCATGTGCAAGGCAAGCGTTCTGTCACTGAGCCACAGTCCCAGTCCCTCAGCAGAGCTGAAGAGCTATGTGGTTTTTATTTTTCTTCTTTTCATTTTTTTTTGCTTTTTTTTTTAAAGAGAGAGTGAGAGAGGGGAGAGAGAGAGAGAGAATTTTTAATATTTATTTTTTAATTCTCGGCGGACACAACATCTTTGCTGGCATGTGGTGCTGAGGATTGAACCCGGGACGCACGCATGCCAGGCGAGCGCGCTACTGCTTGAGCCACATCCCCAGCCCTCTTTTTTTTTTTTTTTTAACCAGGGATTGAACCCAGGGGTGGTTAACCATTGAGTCACATCCCCAACCCTTTTTTTTTATTTTGAGACAGGGCCTTGGGAAGTTGCTGAGGCTGTCATTGAACTTGATATTCTTATGCCTCAGCTTCCTCAGTCCCTGGGTTTGCAGGTGTGTGCCACTATGTCCTGTTTATTTTTCTTTTCTAACTGTGCACCTATTTTCCAGTCATCTGAGATGGATGTTTGTGAAAAAATATTTTCTTTCCCTTATATTATACCAGGAAGGAACTGTCTCCCTAATTACATACTATCTGTGCCACCATTCACTGGGACATGCTTAGCAAAATTTTAAACGTTGATAGCTAAACCTTTAGATTATCTCTTTATGCAATCAGCTGAAAGAATATGCTGCTTCTTTAAGGACTTTGGCAAGAAGGGCAATTCCATTAGAATTTGACTTCCTGATATGGGATAGAAAGCCCTGCCCTTTTGTGCCAGGCCCTTGTGGTTTCATTACCAGCTTCTTTTGCTTCTAGAGGGAGGGTTTCCCTTTGATAAGCTTGAGTCAGGGAGATGATGGTAAAGAGTCCTCATATGAAACTTAAGTTAGAATATGCCATATTGGGCATAGGGCCAAAGCTATGGCATTTTGATTTTTTAATTTTTTTTGTTTTAATTTCTCATGGGGAAAGTAATATTTCTTTTTTTCCTTTTTTAGAAGACAAAAACACTAATGCATTTGAGAAAGCGGTAAAGTTTGGGGGGAGGGAGAGAAAGCAACTCCTTTCCTGACCTGCAACTTGACTGGATGCTAAGATGTCTGTGGACATGAATAGCCAGGGGTCTGACAGCAATGAAGAGGACTATGACCCAAATTGTGAGGAGGAGGAGGAGGAAGAGGAAGAGGACCCTGGGGACATAGAGGATTATTATGTGGGAGTAGCCAGCGACGTGGAGCAGCAAGGGGCTGATGCCTTTGATCCTGAGGAGTACCAGTTTACTTGCTTGACATATAAGGAGTCTGAGGGTGCCCTCAACGAGCACATGACCAGCTTAGCTTCTGTCCTAAAGGTGAGTAATGTCAATTCCAAGTGTACTCTCTTCTGTTAAATCTAAGATGAGCTGTTGTTAACTAATGTCTCTTTTAGACTGATTGAATGACCTTGTAGTTTGAAACTAAATTTAAGTATATGTTGCATCATCTGGTTATTTTGTTACATTTACTTGTTTTCTGATATGTGCATGTCCTGAGATTCCCAGATTATTAAGAATTAGAAAGGAGGGGTAGAAAGGTTTTAAAAAGATCAGAACTATGGTGGTAGCAAAATTGTATAACTGGGTGTTTCAGAATGTGATTCTTATGAGTAGATAAGCATCAGAATTACCATCTTTTTTTTTTATTAATTTTTTTGTGGTACAGGGGATTGAAACCAGGAATGCTCCACTAATTGAGTTATATTCCCAGCTTTTTTTTTTTTTTTTCCTTTCTCTTTCTCTCCCTTGAGACAGGGTTCACTAAATGGCTTAACCTGGCCTCAAATTTGCAATCTTTCTGCCTTCAACTCCTGAGTTGCTGGGATTACAGATGTACACCATTTGTTGTACCCAGCTACCATCCTCTGTGTAACACTGTTTGTTAGTGTCTTGAGAATATTGGCAACCTTTGGGTTTGCTCTAAATAATCAGTGCCTTTGGGTTAATGAACTCACTGGTTTTGTATACTGATGACTACTATCTGATATTGAAAGGGATTTAAGCAACAACAGTAAGAATAAAGTAGGTTTGTATTTAAATTGATTTGGAGGGGCATTAGTATTGACATTTTGAAGAATGAACAAAGTTGGTTATTCCAGCGAGGATTATATTTTCTTGGCACTTAACATAGCATACATTTGGATCTCTTGCACCTCAGGCCAGTTATTGTTGCCAGTGTTTTTTATAGTTATTTAGAGTTTGCCAGCTTGTTTCCTTCTCTAACATTGGCCATCATGTGAATGGCGGAACATTTCTCTTACTTCATTGTTTTCACTGATCTTCCTTCACCAACTATTATGTGGAGATTGTTGTCTGATCAAATTTGAAGCTTAGAAGGGCACAGTGGCATGCTTTCAGTCAAATAAATTTTCTTCTTTGTGTTTAAGTGGAAATATCTAAAATGTGCTGTGTATGATTTGTGTAAAAGTTGTTTTATTTACTAGTTTTAAGAAATTTTTTCCTCAGTAATCAGCAAAGGTAAATACCTTGGATTTAGTTAATTAAGGCATTGTTAGCAACTGACTGGGAGCTGAAAACAGCTTTTTTTTTTTTTAATGTGTGATTCATTTCTAGAAATGATTGCAAGATGTCCTCTCTTTAACTTAGCAGAAAACTGATGAATAGAGCCCTTGGAGATACTCTGGGTCTGGAGTTTTTGTCCCATGATTATAGCAAAGATGCTGGGCTCCGCTTTTGGAGGGCATTTCCCTAGTAGAGAAAGGCATTAGGTTTCTTCTTTTCTCACCATGTACACTTCTCCTTTTTGTTCAAGTAGTTTCTTTGCTTTAAACATACTGTGAGATTATATACAATATTGGTATTTAAAATTGGAAAAGGAATTGGAGAGTTTGTGGATGTACATTGGATAGTGTCATTTGACCAAGGTCAATAGGAGTCTCCCATTTTATGCACAGTTATTGTTTGTCAAGATCTCTGCACTGGACATAGTGGTGCACTCTTGTAATCCCAGAAAGTCAGGAGGCTAGGTAACAGGATCATAAGTTCTAGCCTCAGCAATTTAGGAAGACTCTGTCTCAGAATAAAAAATAAAAAGGGCTGAGTATGTGGCATAGTGGTTGAGTGCCTCTGGGTTCAATCCCCAGTACTGCCCCTTCCCCCTCTCCAAAAATCTCTGTGCCGACTTTTCTGGCCTACTTGAAACATCTGAGGGGCCCCAAGCACCTGTCCTTCCTCCTCCTCTTCCTCTTCTTTCTTCTTTTGTGGTAAAATAAACATAACATAAAATTTACTATTTTATGTTTCTCTTTCTTGTGATATGGTCAGGCCCCTCCAAAGCCTTCCCTTCACCTCCTCACCTTTTCATGCCCTTAGGACTTCTTCAGAGTCTAGCTTCTACTTTTCCCTAAGTCAGGCTACTTGAGACCTTGAGGTCACAGTGGTCAGGGCCCTCCTTTGGTCTATACTTAAACAGTATAGGTATGTCTATATTTTTAGTCTTCCAATTGCTTTATTTTGTTTTTCCTTCCACACATTTTTCATGATCATTCAACTAGATTTTTAGATCTGGCCACTATTTCTGCTACAGTATTTCTTAGATTTGTATGCACACCATGCCAATCAAACACTCCATCACTGAGCTCTATCCCTAGCCCTATCACAGCATTTCATCCACAGTAGATATTGAATAATTTCTTGGATACTTTTGGATTTTTTTTTTTTGAGAGAGAGAGAGAGAGAGAAAATGTTTTAATATTTATTTTTTTAGTTTTCGGCGGACACAACATCTTTGTTTGTATGTGGTGCTGAGGATTGAACCCGGGCTGCACGCATGCCAGGTGAGCACGCTACCGCTTGAGCCACATCCCCAGCCCAAGGATTTTTTAATTTTTAAAAAATTTTTGTACATGGGATTGAATCCATAGATGCATTACTACTGAGTTACACCCCAGCCCCTTTTATTTTTATTTATTTATTTAAATTTTGAGACAGGGTCTTGCCAGAGATATTGCCACATTGCTGTGGTACTTGAACTTGCAGTCTTTCTGCCTCAGCCTCTTGATTCTCTGGAATTAACAGGAATGTGCCAGTCAACATGCCTGGCAGTCCTTGTGGATTTTGTTATTGATGTTGACAGTAGCTACTGTTGTTGGTATTAACTAGATTCCTAATCCTTGCTGTACATCCTTTTCTATTGTCATGAAAGGGCATTATTCTGGACTTTAAGATCAAAAAGAGAAGCAAAAAACAGAAATGAGGGAATAAAAAGAGATGAAAGGGAGTTGAAACAGAAGAAAAGGATAAAAAGGAAATGGGGCAAAGAAGTGGAAAAGTTTCTTTGGTAGTAGAATAAAGATTTTGTTTATTTCTCTTCCTTGTCTTCTGTAAGGAAGGAATGTTTTTTGTTTTTCAGGGACTGGGCATCAAGAGTCATAGGTTAGCTATACCTAAAAGGCACTCAGTGGTGTTTCAAGTGGCTAAGACACTTTGCTGAAGAGACTGAATTGAAGAAGTTGATTAGGAATAAGGAAGGGGCCTGGGTATGGTGGCACACACCTGTAATCCCAGCAGCTAGGGAGGCTGACATAGGAAGATTGTGGGCTCAAAGCCAGTCTTAGCAACAGCAAGATGCTAAGCAACTCAGTTAGACCCTGTCTCTAAATAATATACAAATAGAGCTAGGGATGTGGCTCAGTGGTTGAGTGTCCCTGAGCTCAAATTCCAGTACCTCCCCCCACTCAAAATAAAATAAAGAAGGGGTAGGGACGTGGTCTGTGTTGTCCTAGCCCCTTGGGAAACTGAAGCAGGGGAATCACTTGAACAGTAGTTTAGGACTGTTCTGAGCAACATGGCAAGATCCTGTCTGGAAGGGAGTGAATAGTAAAGGAAAAGCAATCTCACACAATTTTTCTGTATTAATTATGGAATTAGAAATTAAAAAACTGGCATTGCTTTTATTTCTGTAATATTTTTTGAGGAAGGGAGGGAATGGTTTAAGAGCTGAATTTACCCAGTGGTGTTTATAATCTAGTTCCCTGCTGGGTGCAGTGGTGCATGCCTGTAATCCCAGTGGCTCAGGAGGCTGAGACAGGAAGATAGCAAGTTTAAAGCCAGCCTCAGCAGCGGCAAGGTGCTAAACATCTCAGTGTCTCTAAACAGAGTACAAAATAGGGCTGGGGATGTGGCTCAGTGATCAAGTGCCCCTGAGTTCAATCCCTAGTACCAAAAACAAATCATTTATGTATTTAGTTCCCCTGTTGCACGTGTCTTCCTGAAAAAGGGACCAGTAGCGACAGTCAACCAGATTACCCGTGGTGTGCCCATCAATTGTGCTATTTGTACAATTCTGTGACATTGAGATATTTGTTTTGTATAGTTTTATCAAAACTGGTTGGGCTGAGGATATGGCTCAAGGGGTAGCGCGCTCGCCTGGCATGCGTGCGGCCCGGGTTCGATCCTCAGCACCACATACCAACAAAGATGTTGTGTCCGCCGAGAACTAAAAAATAAATATTAAAAATTCTCTCCTCTCTCACTCTCTAAAAAAAAAAAAAACTGTTTGGTTCATAGAAATCGTTAGGTGTATATGTAACTTAAAATTATAGCCTGTGAACAGCTATCTATGAATAAAATCTGTATGTTTAAGGAGTGGCTTAAATTTTTCACTGTTACTTGTTTGTTGTGTCCTGGAAGTTGCCTGTAGATGGGCCATATTACAGTTTAAAGTTAAATAAGCCTTTTAGGATTTGAAGTCTTTTAATTTGTAAATTCAAATTTTCTGGGATACTGGGTTTTTAGTTTAAAGAGAACCCTGGTATTAGACAGTAACCAGGATTACTGGGACTGGTCTCTGAGTAAGATTATTAATTGAGAAAGGTACTGGGTGTGGTGTCATACACCTGTGATTTCAGCCAATGGGAAGGCCAAGGCAAGAGGATCTCAAGATTAAGGCTAACCTCTGCAACTTAGCAAAACTCTGATTAAAAATAAACAACTGGGATGAAAAAGGGGGGCTGATGGCTGGGATGCATTTTAGTAATACAACAACCATGGGTTCAGTCCCTAGTATAAATATAAAGAAGACGAAGGAAGGAAGAAGCCTAGAAAATCAGACGAAGAGTTGAGGCTAGAGAACAGAGAAAAGGCTTATTATTGGAGGAAAACTGCAGATGTTCAAATAGTGGCAAAATAGCTCTCATACTACATGAATAAAATAGTCATGAGAGATGAGGTTACTGCCAAGTGAGATGTTACGTTGTAGGAGTAGGAAGAAAATCTCTGACAAACAGATATTTTTAACAATCATATAACCTTCATTACTTCCTACATTTTTATGTGAATTTTGTACAAAGATTTATTTGTCATAGATGAAAGAAGTCCTTTTTCATATTAATAGGCATTTTATTACAAAATGTGTAGTAGTTAGCTAAGAAGAGTTTTGTCACTTATTTAGTACATTTTGTTAATAACATTCCATGAAACTTTTGAGATGTTTACTGACTGCTCAGAAAGTGGTTCAACTTTGGTAGTGCTCCAGAGGGAGCCCAGGCAGTCACAACCCTGGCTTTTGTTGGTGATAGACCAGAAGTCTCTGGTATGTATGCTGCTTTTCTCAGGGTTGTGTCCAGGGGGGAGCAAATGTTGTTCAAGGGCCCGTTCAGTTGCTTTATGAGGGAAAAGAAATAAGACACTTTGGACCAAATTTAGTTTAGGAACTATAGTAAGCTACCTGAGCTTTTGGTTGAGGTAGGAGGACCTCGATGGTAACCTGCAGAAGTCCATACTCCATAAGACAGTGAGCACTGGAGGTAAAAAAGTTACCTTCAGGGCTAGAAGAAGACACTTAAGATGTATAGATAAATGAGATTAAAATTTAGAATTAAAATTCAGAATCATGAATGTAGTCTGAAGTGTCTTTACTTTTAGAGGAAAGGAATGTTTTTTTAAAAACTTCCATAACACTTAAATGGCATAGTGAACTACACTGTTCATTTCTCAGGTCTTATGTTCCCCATATAGGATTGGAGAAATAAACCAGTATTATGACCATTCTTATTGTAGTTCTTGTTTTGTGAATTGCTGTATTGACTACAGTAGAATATTTCATTCTGCCACCCTCTGCTTGAATTTGTTTTAAAAATTAGTGTTTGTGCCAACAAAATGTGGATTAAAAACTCTTTAAGATTCTTCTTTATTGGCTCATTTTTCCCCCTTTGTTGGTGAATTATAATGACTTTTCAGAACTTTTCACTTTTTTTTCTAATATATATTTTTTAGTTGTAGTTGAACACAATACATTTACTTTATTTATTTATTTTTATGTGGTACTGAGGATCAAATCCAGGGCCTCACACATGCTAGGCGATCGTTCTTCTGCCGAGTCACAACCCTAGCCCTGAACTTCTCACTTTTAAGTGTGGAAGTCTTTATAGTCTTCTGTTCAAATAAACCTGATTTCTATGCCTTTGTCACAGGATCAATTAATGTTCTTAACTCAAAATACTGATGTTTATTTAGCCTTTTTCTTAAAGAGCATCAAATGTATATATCAGTGAAGATTTTCATGTTAATTATTAAATCAACTTTCTTTTATCCTGGTACAGCTGAATTTTAAGACTTTTACTATTTACAGAGTCGTTAATTAACCAAGTATTTTTTTTCGTTGTTAATACTCATGGGAAAGTATTTTCAAGCTGAGCCTAGCAATAGTGTTTCTGAACTGAGCTGCTCTCTGTTTCTATTTTTGTGTCCTGATATCAGATTTTTTCCATGCCTGTATCTAAGTAGAATGTATGTTATATTCCTGTTTTTCAAGTAGTTGGCCGTAGATTAGTGTGTTAACATATTTCATGATGCTTTAAGCTGTAAGTCTGATGTAATTTTTTTACTGGTACATAAATTTATTTTTAAAAAGGAGATGAGAAATGTCTAGAGTAACATTGAAAATTGCCTGAGCACAACTGGTGCAAGTTGTATGTATCTGGCACACTTAAAAAGGTTATTGTCATTACTTTGTGCCTGGAGTCCCTCACAACATGCTCACCACCTTCCATAAGGGCTCTACATCAGATCCAGGCCAGCTTTCATTCTAGTCTTCTTGTCATGTGTTTACACTGCCTAAAGAACCATGCAAAAACTATGTGCAGTCCAGGAGTGATTTCACATTTGTGTCCTTTTTTTTTTTTTTTTTGTGCCAAGGATTGAGCCCAGGGGTGTTTAACCACTGAGTCATATCACCAACCTTTTTATTTTATTTATTTATTTTTTTAAGAGAGAGAGTGAGAATTTTAATATTTACTTTTTAGTATTTGGCAGACACAACATCTTTGTTTGTATGTGGTGCTGAGGATCGAACCCGGGCCGCACGCATGCCAGGCGAGCTCGCTACCGCTTGAGCCACATCCCCAGCCCCAACCTATTTATTTTATGTGTTGAGTCAGGGCCTCACTAAGTTGCTGAGGGCCTCGCTAAGATGCTGAGGCTGGCTTTGAACTTGTGATTTTCCTGCCTCAGCCTCCCAAGTCACTGGTATTACAGGTGTGTGCCACTGCTTGTGTCCTAATCTTGAAGTTATTTATGTTCAAGTTTTTATTGTTAAGATGTTACTACAGGATTGAAGTATATCATTCATGATTCCATTAACCTAAAATAAGTTTTATTTCCTGTTCATTATCCTTTAGTTCTTATCCATATTCATACATATTACTGTGCTGCGATTCACTCCTTCAACCAATATTTACTGAGTACCTATTATGTGCCAGGCACTGGAAAAATACTGTGAACAAAACAGACAAAAATCCCTGCCCTGCTTGGTATTGTAGAAATCACTTTACTCACATACTTATTGTCAAGCAGAAAGGAACCATGGAACAAGAATGAGGCACCAAAAGAAGGTTTATTGGGAGGGCACTTCTAGAAGAGGTTCACTGGTCGGCAAAAGGGTGAGAGCCGGGAAAGCCACAGGCTAGAAAGGCAAGAACAATGCTAATAAGCGAAATTGTAGGTAAGAGGGCCTATGCATCTAAATTGCAGCTACTAATAGCAGGTTGGCAGAGCCAAGTTTAGGGGGATTGTGTCTATTGCAGGTTGGTCAGGGGTGATTGAATTGATTGAGCGATTGCTTCCACCAGTGGGAACCCTTGGTGGTTGGGGTCCATTGCCATGCCAGCCTCTGATTGACTTTCGGGTCTCCTCAGCCGGGTGGAAAGTCCCTGCCCATAGCCACCATGAAAGGGGAGGAGGAAGGAAAGCCTGCTGTCCTAACATCCCGACCTTTTTGATGTTATAGGGCTCTGTTCTCATCTGGTTACTTCCTGATGGTAGGGGGCATTGTTTAGGGAAGGTTGGGTGTTGGGGGCTCATTGGGAAGGAGGTTGTAGGGGTGGAGGAGCATCTGATTTACTGCCACCTGTGAGATTTTGCACATGTGGTTTTGGATAAATCTGAGGAGACAAGGAGCAATCATTAGCAAGACACAGATCATGAGGATGGGGCCAACAACCAGACCTAACCAAGTAGTGAGGACCAAGTTCCACTATCCCAGAAAGAGTAAGGTGGATTGCTACTGCCTTTGTTTCAGTTCTTCATTCAGCCAGTGTAGCACATCAATGTTTTCTTCTACTAGGCCGGTCTCGTTGATGTATTAATAATATTCTTCCCTGGAAATGCCAGTGGTAGTGTTGGGGAGCACCTGTAGGGACAAACTGAAGAGAAGAAGTGGGAGGCCCACAGGTGATCTTGAATTTAGTGGATCCCACCAATTGGGATGATCAGGACTTAGGGCAAGCTTCAGGTGAGAAACATGATACCAAGAGGAGTGGCCTAGTAGTTTGGCTGATGTAGGAGTGGTGAGAATCACCGTATGAGGTCCTGTCCAGTGTGGTTGGAGTGACTGATGGAGTTCCTTTAAGAGGACAGAGTCTCCTGGTTGGAGTGGACCCTCAGAAGGTGCTAGTTTTGTTGGGGCAGGAACATGGTGGTCTTCGTGTTCTCAGAGGAGGTTGCAAACCAAGGTAAGATAAGGTAGATATGAGGCCAGAAGTGGGGATTGAATGGGAAGGTTGTGATTAATCAGGGAGAGGTTGCCATATAGCAGTTTGAAGGGGCTAAGCCCTGTGGGAGTGCTAGGAGCAGCTTGGATTTGGTTACAAGCAAGGGGAAGTAGATTGGGCCAGGAGATTCGAAGCTTGGTTGAGAATTTTGTAAGGTGGTCCTTGAGGATTGGGTGGGCCCACTCAACCTTATCTGAGGACTGCAGCCAAAAGGAATATGAAGTTTTCAGGAGATGTTGAGACTTTCTGAGACCTGTTGGATTATTTGAGAAGTGAAGGCAGGGCCATTGTCTGACTGGATGGATATTGGAAGGCTGAACCTGGGGATGATCTGCTCAGTGAAGACTGAGGCTAAAGTGTCCGCCATCTCTCGAGAGAGAGGTCAGGAAAGCCTCAATCCATCCTGAAAAGGTATCAACCAGGGTGAGTAGGTATTGGAACTTTTGCGTCTGGGCATGTGAATATAATCTTCCTGCCAATCTCCGCCTGGTTGGTGTCTGATGAGTGGGGACTGTAGGCCCTCTTGAGGGTATAACAAAGGAATATTTTGAGCATGTTGAGTGCACCTGTGTAATGAAGTCACGCATGCCGGGTAAGTAAAAGAGGTTGGAGGAATTGAAAGAGAGGTCGGGGACCAATATGAAGTGAATTTTGGAAGTCAGAGAAGAGATCTCGAGCTTGGAGTTGAGGAAGGGCAATCTTGTCTCCCAGGAAAATCTAGCCCTTGTCTCTGATCTGGCCTCAGGAGATCAGTCTGTCCTTAGGCCAGGTTGGTGAGCATAGTGAGAAAGAGAATGGGAGTCATGGGCGGCTTGCTGGTTAAGCTTTTAGCCACTGCATCCACCTTGTTTTCTAAGGTTATGGAGTCGGAAGTGGCTTGATGACCCTGGCAGTGTGTGATAGCAACTTGGGAAGGGAGGTGGAGTGCCTCAAGGAGTTGAGAGATGAGAGAGGCATTAACTATAGGGGAGCCCTTAGTAGTTAGGAATCCGCTTTCCTTCCAGATGGCTGAGTGAGAATGTGCAATAAGAAAGGCATATTTGGAGTCAGTATAGATGTTAACTGACTTGCCATTTGAAAGGTAGAGAGTTTGGATGAGGGCAAAGAACTCCGCCTTTTGAGAGGTTATAGGGAGGCAGCTGGCCTCCAGGACTGACAAAGCAGTAAGGACAGCACAGGCTGCTCTGCGGCACTTGTCCGGCCCAACAGTTAAGCTTCCATCTACAAAAATTGTCAGGTCTGGTGACGGCAAGGGGTGGTCAAAGAGGCATTCCTGAGATGTATGTAAGGCCTCAAGTACTTGTGGACAAGAGTGGGTAGTTGGAGAGGTAGAGCTGGATGTTGTGAGAAGAGAAGCTGGGTTAAGAGGTGGAGAGACATAGAGAAAAATGATGGGATTTTCGATGAAAAGTAAATGAAGCCCCTGAATTCGAGAGGGGCCCAGGAAAGAGAGATTTATGTCTGAGGAGGTGCTGGAGTCTATGGGTGGACGAGAAGGAGGGTCAACTTTAGAGATTCTTTGGTAAGTTCGGCAGCTACCACAAGAGCCCAGAGTCAGGGCAGCCATCCCTGTACTGTAATAGAGAGTTATGCTACGTGACAGTAAGAGGGTTCAATGGGCGGGGCCAGAAGACCAGTGGTAATCCTTTGTTTTTCTTCTGTAAAGAGGTGGAAGGGATGGGGTTGGAGTTGCATAGGGAGAGTGGAAGTGAGGAGATCAAAGCATCTCTGAGTTTGAGGAAAGAACAAGAGACCTGTGCTGGTCATGTCAACGGTCCAATGGGAGTCTCTCTAGCTGCCTGGTAAAGGGGCTTGGCAAGAAGAGCAAAATTGGGAACCCAGTGTCAGAAAAATCCAGTGAGCCCCCAAAACGAGAGGATCTGGTCTGCTGACTCAGGAGGCAGCAAGTTCCTACGAGCTTGGATTCTGTGTATAGTAAGGCTTTTGGAGGTAGGGTTTGTTTATTTATTTTTTAAGTCTACAGTCAATGGGTTTTGTTTTTTTTTTTTTTAAAGAGAGAGAATTTTATTTATTTTTTAGTTTTTAGGCAGACACAACATCTTTATTAGTATGTGGTGCTGAGGATTGAACCCGGGCCGCATGCCATGCCAGGCGAGCGAGCTGCGGCTTGAGCCACATCCCTAGCCCCTGGAGTTAGGGTTTAGAATACCCAGGTAGGTAACTGAGGGGACCGAGAGTTGAACTTTGGTTGGGGAAACATAGTATCCTCAGGAACCTAAAAAGTTGAGTAGGTAGGCAGTGTGTTCCTGGGAAGTTTCTAAAAATGGGCTGCATAAGAGGAAGTCATTTACATATTGTAGGAGGGTACTGACTCTGAGATCACAGGTAGCTAAATCCTGGGCCAGTACCTGTACAAACAGGTGGGGATTATCCTGGAAGCCTTGAGGGAGGAGGACAGTCTAGGTTAGTTGATGAGAGGTGAGGGTGTCAGGGCCCTCCCAGGTGAAAGCTAACAGGAAGTAAGAATCAGGATGAAGCGGGACTGTTAAGAGGGCGTCTTTGAGATCTAGAACTGTGAATGAGAGGTTGAGGATGGTATGTGAGAGAGGAGGGTATAAGGGTTAGGGACCACTGTATGAAAGGGAATAATTGCTTTATTGAATAATTGGAGATCTTGTGCTAAGTGGTATGCTCCTAACGGTTTGTGGACAGGTAGGATAAGAGTGTTGCAGGGAGTTAGTGGGAATAAGGAGGCCTTGATCTAGTAGTCGCTCGATGTTGGGCTTGAGTCCCTTGCAGTGAGGGAAAGAAATGGGAAATTGAGGATAGAAGGGAACTTAGAGACGGGCTTTAGCTGAATCTGTACTTTTTGATGGTGTGTTGCTATTACTGGTTTGAAAGTGTCCCAGACTTGGGTCTATGAGGTCTGATGGGAGGGGATGAGTGATGGTGGGGGAGGATGTGTCCATAGTGAATTGAATCAAGGGGAGGAGGAGCTGGGAGTAGGGGCATGGGGTGAGAGCTGGAGGGTAGCCCCAAAGAGCTGGAAAACTTCTCATCCTAGGAGGGAACTGGACAGGAAGGGATAACTAAAAAGGAGTGAGTAAAAGGATGTCCCTCTAGGGAGTAAGTCAGACTGGCCATTCTCTTTGGGAAGGAGAGTGTTCCGTCTCCTATGACTGAGATCTGGGCGGGAATATAAAGGCCTGGAGTGGGCAGGCAAGACAGAATAGGTAGCCCCCATGTCCACAAGGAAGGTAATGGACTTATCTGCCTCCTGAAGCCTTACCCTGGGCTCAGCAAGGGATATGGGGGCCCTTGAGTTTAAGCTTCTTTAGTCGTCAGCCAGTCCCAGAAGCTCAAGAGAAAGGATGGCCTGTCCGGCTATACCCCTGTGTTGAGGTGCCAGTGGGGGACCAGCCAGGGAACAGTCACTTTTCTAATGTCCAGCTGCTTGCAGCTGGGGGGCCAAAAGAGAGGCCATGGGTTTGGTCCCTTGTCTGCATTTGAAGCAGGCCCTGGGTGGGGCAGACTTCTGAATATCCCTGGGAGCCCTGGTGGGGGCCAGAAGTGGCCGCAGAGTTGGGACCAGGGCTTGTGTCTGGAGTGCTACCTTTTTCTGTAAGCGGGCCTGAAGGCTAAGTTTAGCTGTTTCCTTACAGGCATTATAGACTTATTTAAAGGCCATTTTCACTAGGTCTGGGATGGGGGCTTGGATCATCCTCAGCCCACTTTAGCTTTTTTCTAATATCGGGGGCTGACTGGGTGATAAAATGAATGGCCAGAATGGTCACCCCAGAAGGAGATTCAGGGTCTAATCTAGTATAGAGAGCAAGGGCCTCTATTAAGCGGTTAAGGAATATTGCAAGCCCCTGAGTGACTTCTGTTAGTTTATTAAAATTAACAACCTTATTAGAAACTGCCTGCATGCCTGCCAGCAGACATTGTATCATCTGGGCACAGCAGCATTTTTTCCATTTTGATAGTCCCAGTCAGGTTGGTGTTGGGGACTGCTGCCGTGCCTGTAGGCATGGTGTTGTCAATCAAATGAATCTGGTCTGCATGGTCCCAGGCAGCTACCCGGACTTTCATCTGGGGTAAGGGTGGAGGTGAGGATGACATGAATATCATGCCAAGTAAGGTTATAGGATTGGGAAAGGTATTTAAATTCTTTGATATAGGTAGTGGGGTCAGCAGAAAAGGAGCCTTTTTCAATTTGGGAGAGGTCTTGTAAAGAAAAAGGGACATGAGGGCTGGGAATGTGGCTCAAGTGGTAGTGCGCTCGCCTGGCATGCGTGTGGCCCGGGTTTGATCCTCAGCACCACATACAAAGATGTTGTGTCCACTGGAAAAAAAACCTAAAAAATAAATATTAAAAAATTCTCTCTCTCTTTCTCTCTCTCTCTCTCTCTCTCCTCTTTTTTTTTTTTTTAAAAAAAAAAAAAAAGAAAAGAAAGGGACATGAATCCAGACAGTGCCTTCAGATCCTACCATCTCAAGGAGAGGACAGAGAAATTCAGGATCTTAGGTCATTTGTCATGACCTGGTATAGGGGAAGATCTTACTGGGGAAGAGACAGGGGAAGGAGGGTCATCTAATTCAGGTGGAGCTGGTTCTGGATAAGGAGGAAGGTCAGGAGGACAGAAGAGTCTGGGGGGTGGGGAGGAGAGTGTCTCCAGAGGTGCAATAAGTGGAGAGGGATCAGGGTCAGGAGCAGGGGGGACTTGGAAGGAGGAGTTTCTTTTGAGAGGAGGACTTGGAAAGTGGAGCAGATAGAGCAGAAAGCGGGGAGGGAGAGCAAGCCCCAAAAGGCCTGAAATAAAGAACCCCTACCACTTTTCCATCTCAATTTGGAGATTTCATGTATAAACACCCCAAGGGAGTTTTGGGGTCCAGAGTGGACTCTGATGTTTTGACCTACACCCTCCCCCCAGCAGGAAGGAAAAAATGGTCCCAATTACCTACTCTGCTCACAGAACAGAGTGGCCTAGCCAGGGACTGAGATGTCTTTTTAGGCCACTGGGGGTTGGACGTGTGGGGAGGGGAGTCTTTGAAGCAGCTGTGATTTACGGATAGAGTCCCTGCAATCTGGAAGGAGTCCAAAGATCAAAGAGAAAGGGACTTAGTCCACATCTGCTGGATACGATGAGGGTGTGTGGTCTTAAGATCGCAGTTAGTTCTGGTGGCGAAGAATGGCAGCCTCAACTCCTAAGGGGAAACTTTGAACTCCCAGGTTTCGGCACCGAATGTAAAGCAGAAAGGGGCGCACAAGATCAGGAACCATGGAACAAGAATGAGGCACCAAAAGAAGGTTTATTGGGGAGGGCGCTCCCACAGAAGAGGTTCACTGGTCCTCGAAAGGGTGAGGGCCTGGAAAGCCGAAGGCTGGGAAGGCAAGAACAATGCTAATAAGAGAAACTGGAGGTAGGAGGGCCTACGCCATCTAAATTGAAGCTACAGATAGCAGGTTGGCACAGCCAAGTTTAGGGGGATTGTGTTTGTTGTGGGTTGGTCAGGAGCGATTGAATTGATAGGGTGACTGCTTCCACTGGTGGGAACCTTTGGTGGTTGGGGTCCATTGCCATGTCAGTCTCTGATTGACCATTTCAGGTCTCCTTAGCCAGGTAGAAAGTCCCCCACAGCCACCATGAAAGGGGAGAAGGAAGGAAAGCCTGTCATCCTAGTGTGTTTTGCTTTTGTGTGTATGTCCAGTGTTTTCTTGTTTTTTACTTAGTCCCCATAAATACTTATATAAAATGGCCTTATAGCACACCATCTTGTTGTTGAATCTTAATTTTCTTCACCTCTCCTTTTGGGGCATTTAGGTGAATACTTTTGTGTTACAGTTGTTGGGGACTGATTATATTGCCACAAGCATCTTTGTGGATATGGCCTTTGTGTCTGTTGGGCTTTGTCTAGACCTTGGGGTAATGGTTAGATGATATGGTTCCAGTCCTTTTTATTTTTTTAGCTATTTAATATAATGTGACCCAAGCAAGTCCCTCAAAATCTCTTAAGCTTCAGTGTCCTGATATATAAAATAATGATTTACCTCCTTCACAGATTTAAATGTGATTATAATATGTGTGAAGTGCTTACACATGAATATTGAAACAAACATTGCATTGTATGGTGGAGGTAGTGCAAGAATGGAGCAATGGAAATGTCATTTTCACGTTTGATGTGATTTCTTAAAGACACATTCTCAGAATTTTGCTTCTTGGGTGGTAATGGAGGTGTCACATTAAGGAAGGTTTTGGGCAACACTGCTGACTGGTGTTGCTAAATGTGCATATGATATTAGATCATAATTGGATACTTTTGCATAGAATTTCTGGTGCTCTTCTCTTGGGGCCCACTGACAAGAAATGTGAAAACATAAAATGAATTTTACATAAGGGCCAGGAAAAGGATACAGGAAAATGTAGCCTGGTTGTTATTCCTTCATTTTGGAACAACTGCAGTGTTTGGTGTTGACAAGCACTACTTAAAGAAGTGCTTAGTTGATTTGGGTTCTCTGTTATTGAGGTACTCCCTTAATTTTCTGTAACTTTTGTTCTATTCCCAGTCTAATCCTCTTTTTTTACTTTGTCATTGCCTCTGTTATTCCAGGAATAATCTGAGGGATTAGAGATGTCAGCCCCAAAGAGGGAGGAAAGACTAGAGAAAGGTGCAGATTGAGAAAGCTTGCTTTTCATGAAATGTGTCTGCCTGTGGCTTTATTGCTTAAACTGGCATGAACAGTCAGAACATGGACTTATTGCAATCCCTTTTTTTTTTTTTTCCAATGGTACTGAGGATTGAATTCAAGCGTACTTAACCATTCAGCTAAATCCCAGCCCTTATTTATTTTTCATTTTGAGAAAGGGTATCACTAAGTTGACCTAGAATTTGCAATCTTCTGCCTCAACCTCCCAAGGTGCTGGGATGGCAGGCATGTACTATCACTCCCAGCTGTTGCTTTTTTTTTAAGTTATAGGTGGATACACAATGTCTTTACTTTATGCAGTGCTGCGGATTGAATCCAGAACCTCACACATGCTAGGTGAGCACTCTACCTCTGAGCCCCCAGCTGTTTCTTTTCTTTGATAGTCACAAATCTTTATAATCAGAAATGGTTTCTCAGTGATAACCACAAGTTGTACAAACAGGATAAGTGCAAGGTTTGTTTGAAGACTTTTAATAGGAAAACAGAGCTGTTCTTATATTTGTGAACAAAATGTTATCTCTATCTGCTAGGGATGATCTCTGTGACTAGCAGTTTTTTTTTTCATGGTCAGCTCTTATTTCTTTTATCCCTTAATTTAGGCCTTTATCAGTCTCACCATCACTTCCCAGTCTATAGATAGCCTTGTCTAGTTTTTCTGTCTTAATTATTGGTACCACCATTCACCAAGCTGTAAACAAGATTTGCTCTTGATTTACTTTTCCCAGGCAGCCTTTCCTTATCTCCTGAGTCTGTCAATTCTGCCTCTGTACCATTTTATGCTTATTTCTTGGTATGCTTTTCGAGGATTACAGATTAACAGTTTGTAAGCCAGGGTGTGAATTTTTTTGAGATGGAGTTCCACTTTTTTTTTTTGCATATTAGCCCCTACCAAAAATGCCCAGTTATCTTGTGTTCTTAATAAGTTGTCCTTGTTAACTGGCTAAGCCCATGTCAATAAATTCAAAACTCAAGAATTTGTTTTTAATTTGTTCTACTTAGTTGTTCATGACAGCAGAATGCATTTCAATTCATCGTACACAAATGGAGCGCAACATTTCAATTCTCTGGTTGTATACAATGTAGAGACGCACCAGTTGTGCAATCATACGTGTACATAGGGTAATGTCCATCTCATTCCACCATCTTTCCTATCCCCATGACTCCTCCCCACTCTCCCCTTTGCACAATCCCAAGTTCCTCCATTCTTCCCATCCTCCCCTTTCCGTCATGGATCAGCATCTGTTAATCAGATATTAATATTTGGCCTTTAGTTTTTTGGGTTGGCTTACTTCAGTTAGCATGACATTCTCCAGCTCCATCCATTTACCTGCAAATGCCTTAATTTTATTCTTTTTAAATGCTAAGTAACATTCCATTATGAATACATATCACAAAAACTCTTGCTAATTTAACCCCCAAATTCTACTGTATGCTCCCACTTGTAAACAAAAGACAATACTTGTCAAAGGACCTTTTTCATGAAGCCAGCTGGCCTCTTAATTAGAGGGGGTTTAAATCTGAATATATGATTCCTGGCTTGTGACACATATCTAGGTTAATTTAGGCAATTCTCAACAGAAACCTGAACTTCATACAGTTGTAATGAAACAGTCTTCAGGAGTGAGGTTAAAGCCTTTTATATTTTTATATTGTAAATGTATTTAAAAAATAGTTAAATGATTCGGGTTACTGAAATGAAAGACGAGTGTTTGCTTTCTTTCACTGCTGAAAAGTTAATGTGTCCGGTGTTTGGAATGTACTGGTTTCATAACTATAGTGGGACTAGGCCATAAACTGCCCAGTTATTGTATTCTCACAAGGCGGATAGGCTTTCTTTAATATTTTTGATGTCTAAATGTAACTCATATTTTATTGATTATCAAGATAAAAGGTAAGTTTTTATGCTTTTGAATAATGAGTAGCTGTAAAGACACTATCTATAATCATAACTATAATGAGTTTTAAAATTTTTGAATTTTATTTTACTGTAGTAGAACATGCCAAATCTTTCCTTTCAAACTTACTAACAGCAGACTCTGCCTCAAAATGATTGGCTGCACTCACATTCTTTTATGTTCCCTCTATTTGTTTTTGTTTGTTTGGATATCAGATGTTTGTAACAGTTTTATTTGCAATAGCCAAAAACTGGAAACAACCTACATATCCATAAACAGAAGAATGAACACACAAATACAGATCTAGTATCCCTAATCTGAAATCTGAACCTTTTTTAATACTGTTGATGCTCACTGGTAAAGTTGTGTGAGTGTGTGTGTGTGTCTGTGTCTGTGTCTAAACCCAGGCCTTACACATGATACGCAAGTGCTTCTACCACTACTTCCCCAGCCCCTTGACTGGTAGAATGAATGCAAATGTTCCAAAACACTGAAATCCGAAAGGCTTTTGGCCCTGAGTATTTTGCATAAGGGATATTCAACCTGTAGTGGGACACTCTTAGAACAGCATACTTCTCGGTAATATAAAGAGAATTAACTACTCATATAAGCAGCATTGATTAAACCTCAAACTAAGTATGCCACATGAAGGAAACCAGAGGGAAAAAGGATAACATTATCATGTCAATTGTGTAAAGTTGTAGAAATGCAAATTAATCTATTGAAAAGTAAAATAAATCAGTGGTGGTCTGGAGGACTGGAGAGTACAAAGAATTATTAAAGGGAATGAGATAAATATGAGTGCCTCTCATTTTTAATTACCATGAAAATAGAGGCACATACATGTTATAAGTTCATATTAACAAAAAGAACGGACTGAAGGTGTCGTGTGGGACATAATTAAACTTGGAAGCCAGCTTGTTCAGCAGATCAGATTTGACAGCTGGAAAAGATAAGTGTGCTGCAAATATGGGGATTAATTAAAGGTCTTTTTATGGAACAATCAACCCTGCCCCTATTGGGGAGAAATAGGGCCCTTAGAATATAAGATTTGGGGGCTGGTGATGTGGCTCAAGCGGTAGCGCGCTCGCCTGGCATGCGTGCGGCCCGGGTTCGATCCACAGCACGACATACCAACAAAGATGTTGTGTCCTCTGAGAACTAAAAAATAAATATTAAAAAAAAATTCTCTCTCTCTCTCTCTCTCTCTCTCTCTCTCTCTCTCTCTCTCTCTCTCTCTCTCCTCTCTCACTCTCTCTTTAAAAAAAAAATAAGATTTGGCCGATTTAATTTACCCCTTGAGTTATTTTTTTATTATTACTATATTTTTAGTTGTAGGTGGATACTTTTGTTTTATTCATTTATTTGTATGTGGTGTTAAGGTTGGAACCCAGTGCCTGTGCTCCACTTCTGAGCTAACAACCCCACCCCCTCCCTTGAGTTTTGAATAACAACTGCTTCTAATCCTTCACCCTAAAGGAAAACTTGTCAGTTGACAAGTTCTATCCGTGTACACAGATCTTAGGGTTCATTTTCCTGACCTTTGTCTACTTTTAAGAAAATAAAGGTACTATCACAAAACATTAAATTAACCATTTAAAGTATACAATTCTGAGCTGGGGATGTAGCTCACTGGTAGAACACTTGCTGGCTTGTGCAAAGCCCTAGGTTTGATTCCCAGCACTGCCCCCCCAAAATCAAGAGCATATGCTCCGCATGCACAAAACCTAGGTTCATTCCCCAGTACCAAAAATAAATAATGTGTACAATTTAGTTTTATTTAGTACCTTCACAGTGTTGTACAGCTGTCATTTCCATCTAGTTCAAAACTATTTTCATTATCCCTGAATGAAACCCAGTACATTATTCCCACTACCTGCTGCCAGTAATATTTTCTCTTTGTCAATTTACCTATTCTATATATGTCACATAAATGGAATTATGCATTACATGATCTTTTGTGTTTGTCTGCTTTTACTCAACATAATACTTTTGAAATTCATTCAGTTGTAGCACACATCAGTACTTTTTTTTTTAAAATAGTGACCCTTTATTTCTCAATGTGAAGGGCTAACCAAGAATAATGAGATATTAAGGAAAACATGCAAAATGAAAGAGACATAGAAAAATTAACTTTAGCCAAAACAGACAGTAGATAATTTTGCTTATCTTTTTTTTTTTTTGTATTACGGATTGAACCCAGAGGTACTTAACTACTGAGCCACATCCCCAGCCCTTTTTAATATTTTATTTAGAGACAGGGTCTCAATGAGTTGCTTAATGCCTCACTAAGTTGCTGAGGCTGGCTTTGAACTTGGGATTCTCCTCCCTTGGCATCCCATGCCAGTAGGATTACAGGTGTGCGCCTCTACACCTGGCAATTTTGCTTATCTTTAATAGTGGACTATTTTATATTCTCTAGGATATTCAAGATGTGACATCCATAAAGCTATCAGATTCCATCAGGAAGAAAAGAAAAGAGCTCATGGGACAAGTTAATAAGTTTGCCAAATTAAAAAAATATTCCATAGATAGATGAGAAGAAGATCTTTCTCTTTTTTTTAATATTTGGTTTTTAGTTGTAGATGGACACAATCTACAACTAAAATAACCTTTATTTATTTTATTTTTATATAGTGATGGGGATTGAACCTAGTACCTCACATGCACTAGGGAAGCACTCTACTGCTGAGCCATAACCCCAGCCAGTCCAAGAAGATTTTTCTTGCCAGGCATGTGGCACACATGTGTAATCCCAGATATTACAGGAAGCTTCTGCAGGAGAATCATAAGTTTCAAGGCCAGTCTTAGTGACTTATTGAGACCCTATCTCAAAATATCAAAGGGCTGGGGATGTAGCTCAGTGATAAAGGGCATCTGGTTCAGTGTCCAGTACTGGAAGAGAAAAGAAACATCATTCTCAAAGTATAGGCAAAAATATATGTAGGAAAAAGGAGATATCAATGCAGGAAATACAGCATCTATCAGAATTTTTGGAACATAAAAACAAAAAAATTATTAAAGAGAAGAAAATGTTGGCAATAAAATAAAAAGAAAGTTTTTTTGGATCTAAAAAGAGGCGCAGCCTATGGTTTTCATATTGAAAGGGTCTTTCCATTGTTCAGAAGGCTAAATAAAGACCCAATAACAATATACCAAGTCTTCCATAAGAAATGGAAATCAGACATCTCATCAGGAGGAGTGACAAACAGAAGTCAGTAGAATAACAATCTTCAAAATCTTTTTTTTTTTTTTTTTTTCCAGTACAGGGGATTGAACCCAGGGGCGCTGAACCACTGAGCCACACGACAGCCCTTTTTATTTTTTGAGACAGGTTCTTGCTAAATTGCATAGAGTCTCGGTTATTGCTGAGGTGGGCCTCTAACTTTCAATTCTCCTGCCTCAGCCTCCCCAGTTGCTGGGATTAAAAGGCGTGAGTGCCACCATGCCCAGGTCTTCAAAGTCTTGAGGGGGGGATTATTTATTTGGTACTAGGGATTGAACTCCGGGGTACTCAACCACTGAGCCAAGTCTTTTTTTTTTTTATTTTTATTTTTTTATTTTTTAGTTATCGGCAGACACAACATCTTTGTTTGTATGTGGTGCTGAGGATTGAACCCGGGTCGCACGCATGCCAGGCGAGCGCGCTACCACTTGAGCCACATCCCCAGCCCGACCCAAGTCTTATTTTGTATTTTATTTAGAGATAAGGTCTTGCTGAGTTACATAGCACCTTACTTTTGCTGAGGTTTCCTTTGATCTCAAAATCCTCTTGCCTCAGTCTCTCAAGCTGCTGGGATTGACAGGCGAGTGCCACTGTGCCTGGCCCTGGGGGGTGGGGTGGGGTATTTAAAACTTAGAATCTTCATTGCAAGTAAACTTGTTTTCAGGCATGTTAGGATTCCCCAAATTTATTTCCCTTTTGTGTTTGTGTGTTGGGGGGCGACATTGGTACTGGGAATTGAACCGAGAGCCTTGTAGCTTTCTGCCATGGAAAGAGAGCTGCATGGTAGAAATTCTTTTTTGAATTAGTTACTTGAAGATAAAAATTAAAAAACAGCAAAAAGAAGAAAATAGAATGAATGGAGTTAGTAATCACTAGAAGAATCTAGACAAATGATTAGAACACATTTCTCCTGGATAGGAAGACTGATAATGGTGGAGAGGAATGTGATAGCAGTATCATTCCTTTTTATCAATGTTTTTTTTTTTTTTTTTTTTTTTTTTTTGGTATCAGGGATTGAACCTAGGGACACTTAACCACTAAGTCACATCCCTAGCCCTTTATTTTTTTATTGAGACAGGGTCTCACTAAGTTGCTTAGGGCTTTGCTAAATTGCTGAGGCTGACTTTGAACTTGCAGTCCTCCTGGCTCTGCCTCAAGCCCACTGGGATTACCTGTGTATATCATGTTACCCATCAGAGTGATTTTTATGAAATTTTATGGATTTTCTTTGTTCATTGGTAATTGGGATAGGTTAAAAATTGTTTCTCAGTAAATTTACCTAGTGCTTTCTTAAAAGAACTTAAAGGTTTCTTTACCTTTAATTTTGGTCCTTTCACTTTTTAGGATGATGAGAGAAGTATTTATAAATAATATAACCTTTTCTACTTCCACTTCAGATTTTTCTGATAGAGCCACTGCAGATATCTTTGATTATCTTGTTCTATTGAAAAACAGTGACTTCTTCAAACTCACCTTAAGAACAACTTTATATTGCTCTTCTCCCTAACCCATATACTTGAATTTTGCCTCAAACTTTCTATCAGCATCTCTGCTTTTACTGCTAACCTCAGGACATCTTAGCGCCCCATCTTTTTTTACCTTCTACAGAGGAACTTTATTTGGGTGTGTCACTAGATTGAGCATTGCTGAAGGCTTGGATGGTCTTGTGGTCTGCCAGCACTTAGAAGGCTGTGGGTATGTGATGACTGGAGGCTGGACTACTAGGAGACAAGCAGAGGGTGGTCTTAACAGATGGTACAGACATTGCCCCGGATGCTTGAATATGTTAGAAAAGGAAACAAAACAAAACAGACAAACAAAAACTCCGCCTTCCAGGAGCTTGCATTCTGTTCCTTGTTGTTTATGAGGTTTTTCATAAAAGTTATAAAAACTTTCATAAAAGTTTTTTTGTTGTAGTGGTGGTGGTGGTGCTGGGAATTGAACCAAGGCCTTATGCATTTTAAGTGCATGCTCTATCGCTGAGGTACGTCCCCAGCCTTGGATTATGTGTTTTGAGCAAAGCAGAGTGGATAGCTTAGGTTAGCAGTCCACAGGTAGAAACTGTACTTTGATACTTGCTGTTGAAATCTGTGGCTTTGTCATTAAGATGTGCTGGCCTCTTAGGTGTCCTCCCTTTGGAGAAGAGGAGAGACACAGATTGTACTGCCTAGCTGGTATTTAGTATTCATTTTCTTTTGCCTGGTGGGAAGAGACAAAATATTGTTTGAAATAACATTTGAAAAGATGGGATTGTGGTTGTAGGAATAGAGATTCAACTTTTACTTATTGTGTGTGGTTCATTTGCTATTGGCTCCCATCTACATTTCTTTTGATTGTATTTGCTAGAATTGACCTTCATCTGCTGAAATGAAGTCACTTGTATGTGATGCATCCCTGGAAATTCTAGAAGGGACTGAAACTAGCATTTTGTATTAAGTACTTCTCAGAGGGTTTTCAATTAAATGCACCCTAAAAAGATATGCTGGCTAAGATTTGCTTCAAAGTAATCTTGAGGATGGGAATGGAGACACAGTGGGCTTGGCCACAAGTTCATGTTAGAGCTAGGTGATAGATACATGGTTTTTATTATTTTCTTTACTTTTGTAGATGTTTTGAGATTTTTCATAATAATAAAAAAGTACCCTTATGGTCAAAGAATGACTTTGTTTTCATTACTATATTTTGCATAAATAAACTCTTATTGAGTTTTTCAATGATCGGCAATCATAGTAGTGAGACTAGTGAGAAATTTTCAAATTTGTTTTTATTAATCAGATTTGAAGCAAGTATAATGTGGGTGCCTCAGTTAAGTCAGTCATCCTTCTAGTGAGCCTATAAAGTGAAAGGGGGTAAAGTTATGATTAGGTAACTGAGATTTAACCTTTATAGAGACTGAGAATATGTAGGTGTGAAGTATGGGAAAAGTGAAGTTCCACCACTTAAATTAGACTTTGGGATAAGCTTTGTCTATTAACTCAGAAGCTCTCTGGGACATCCTCTATACCACCACCACCCACGCTCATTTTTCCCCATCCTATACTGGTGTTTACCTATTCCTTTGTCTCTGTGCCTTAACCTTGTTTCTCCCTCTTACCCCTTTATTACCTTCTTATGTCCTTCCCCTCTTTGACCTCCTAAGACCTGAATCCATCCATCTTGACCTCTTTAGGCTAGATTTCCTGTATCATATCCCCTTCTACCCCAAGATCAGAAGCTGACCCACAATTCACTCTTTTTCTTCATCTCTACATTTTAGTGAATGACCACTAGTGTTTGTTAAAAAAAATGTGATTGGACCACGGAGTGGCTTAACAGAGGCTGAGGCATGAAGACTCATTCATGTAGCCTTAAAAGATTTCAGGCAGTTGGCAAGTAAGAATTTTAAATAAAAATTGAAACTACCACCTGTATTTTTTCAGGCCGTTGATGCTCACTGCCATCAGCTGCATCCTCCCTATGGCACTGGTAAGTTTGGGAAGGGCTGTTGACAGTTTTGGTGGGCTGCTGGATTTCTTTTTTCTGGGGAAATAACTTGCAAGCTGTGTTAACTTGTCCTTGAGGGCTAGATAGCTTGAACCAGCTAGAGAAAGCTAAAAAGATGAAGCAACTCATCATGTTCATGGATTTCCTTGGGGGAATTGTCAGGAACAAAAGCAATTCAGTATGTGCCATGATCTTTATATAAAATTAGTATGTTCTGTGTACTGTTTTAAATATAAACATACACTCCAAGTGCTCTCTCTGGGATGTCAAATAATAGTTAAATTTCCTGAAACTCTTTAAAACGTTTGTCTGAAAGAAAGATGTTGGCTTGTAGAAAAGGTCTTAAATATCAAATGTGCTTGGAATTTCCTTCAGTAGCAGGATATATCTTATTTGGTATTTTAATTTTTTGTGTGGTTAGGGGACCCAAATGTTTCTTCCAATGATTAATTCGAAATTTTGATAGACTCTTGCCTAAAGTTTTTAGTTTGGAGAGGCTTAGTGGAAACCAGAAAAATGTGACTGTCACTTACTAACACACTTCATGTAGATTTGAAGTTAAATTTCCTGAAACTCTTTAAAACGTTTGTCTGAAAGAAAGATGTTGGCTTGGGACTTACAATTTGAAAAATGATTTCACCACAGTTTGCTTTCTGTTTAAAGACCTAGTGGAGAAAGTAAATACTGATTAAAGTTGAAAAACAAAGTGGAACAGCAAGTCACAAAATTGTAAAGTGTATGCCCACAAAAAAATTCCTGTTGACATTGTTTCCTTTAAGATCTTGAATCCCTGCAACTGTCTCTTTGTAGTGAGTCTGTCAAAGACCATAGAGATTCAGAAGTTTTATTTTACCAGGGTAGTTTCCATTCTAAACTGATAGTTGGAGTTCATTTCTCTGATCCCTAAAACCTTTTGAGACTGTGGAAGAAAATGCCTCCAGAACATCTTATAAAATGCTGAAGTTTGGTTTTGTGTGCCGTGCTATTGATCATGTCAGTAACTGCTTGCTGGTAACAGCACCTAAAGCATTCATATATACTTCATTGTATGTCTGTGAGAAAAATGTTAGAAAAATTAACTGGTATCCTGGATTTCCCCGTGGTCTCTGCTCTCAGCTATTCAGCTCAGCTTGCGGAGCAGGAATAGAATTATATGGTGCATTAATTAGTTTTACGTTTTTTGCAGTACTGGGAATTGAACCTAGGGCCTTCACATATGCTAGACAAGTGCTCTACCACTGAAATAAATCTCCATCCCTTTTTGTTTTTTCTTTTGAGACATGGTCTCACTAAGTTGCCCAGGCTGGGCTTGAACTAGGAATCCTCATGTTTCAGAACTGGGATTATAGATTTACTAGTTCTTTATTAAAAAGCAGAAAGAAAAATTTGACTTTGTAGCAGCTGACTTCTTTATATATCTGTGCACAGTGTAACCAAGTGGCTACTACTAAATGTGTTTCAGGCCCTGTGTCAGTGATACATACCTTTCAAGTTTCTGTGGTAAACACAGGCTTGTGACCTTCGGAAAGTACTGATGATCAGAAGCAAAGTTCTTTTTGACATGCATATAGCTAAATGCTTTGTGAAATAAAGATCTGGAAACCACCAGGTAGTTGAGGTTTCAGTGCAATAGCAAAACAAAGCTCTATTGGTTTGAGGCCTGTGGGTAATGTGGAGCAGTTTCTAGAGTAAACGATAACAAACATGAACCCACAGTCCTTTGAGCTGGAAAGGAAGCTCCCCATCACTGTCTTGATTCATTGTGGTATGGGTTTTGAGGGCAGAGGGAGAAGAGGGGGGGAATATGGGATATATTAGGCCTCTGCTCTGACCCCATTTTGACCCACAATCCACTCCTTTTCTTCATCTCTACATTTTAGTGTAAAAGCCTTCTTTCTTTAGGCCTCCCAGAAACTTGTGGGCATCTTCATTCTTTAATGAACTTTGTACCATTGTTTGTTTGCCTCTCCTTCCCTATCTTGTGCATGTAAACTACCTTTCTCAGTTGTCAGCAAATGAAAGAACAATTCTTGACTTTTGTGCTTATGTTCATACCAGTTAAGGTTCAGGCACAAATTTGATTGCTCAAAGATAGGACACAGAGTGACAAGAGTGAGAGCCATATCTTGAGGAACAATGACATTTATGGAGCTGGCAGATTGGAAGTAGAGCATCCAGTGGGAAACTAAGTTTGGTCAGGGAGATTGAGAAAGGCCAAAGTGTTGAAGTTATTAACATTGTAAACCTGTGTGGAAATTATATAGCTTTATACTAGAATTCATAATGTATAATCAACCTTTAATTAAAAGTATGTTAAAACTCTAAAGGGGAATTTTTATTTTTGAAGAAATAGTCCAAGTTATTTGATACAGTAGTATAAAGGGCAGCCATTAGTATATTGTGATATTTGTTAATGCATGTAATTGCTATTGAAATAGTTTGACAAACTTTCCCCCTCTTTTAATATGAAAACTTATAAACATCTAAAAATTTGAAAAAGTTGTACAGTGGATATCCATATATCTGCCATCCAGGTTTTTAATTGCCGATCTTTTACTACATTTGCTTAATCAATCAGCTTTCTTTTTTAAACAGCTTTATTGAAGCATTACTGTCAATTTCATTCATCATTGTGTACCATTATGTCTTAATAAATTTATATATCTGTGCAGCCATACCACATTCCCAGTTTTAGAACATTTCCATCACCCAAAAGGTTCCCTCTATTTGCAATTAATAGCCACTTTTAGCCCCAAGCAACTGCTAATCTTCTGTCTCTAAAGCTTTGTCTTTTCTAGAAATTTCATATGAATGAAATTATAATTTGTAGATTTTTTTGTTGCTTTGTTTGTTTGTTTATATTTTTGGTACCAGGGCGCTTAACCACTGAGCCACATCCCCAGCCCTTTTCATTTCTTATTTTGGGACTGGGTCTCAATAAGTTGTTTGGGGCCTTGCTAAATTGCTGAGACTGGACTCAAACTTGTGATCTTTCTCCATCAGCCTTATGAGTTACTGATATTATAGGCATGTACAACTGCACCCAACTTGCCCCTGTCTTTTAACATAATGTTTCTGAAATTCATTCATATTGTATCACGTGTCAGTTGCATGCTCCTTTTTATTGCTAAATAATGATTTTTCATTGTATGGATATAACACATTTAGTTCATGCATCCATTCATCAGTTGATGAATATTTGGGTTGTTTCCAATTTTGGGCTATTATAAAATATGCTGCTGTGACCATTCATGTCCAGGGCTTAATGTAGATGTGTGTTTTCATTTCTCTTGTATAGATATCTAGGAATGGGATTGCTGGGTCACATGGTAAGTGTATGTTTAACATCTCAAAGAAATTGCCAAACTGTTTTTGAAGGCAGCTCAATTGTTTTATCTTTCCATCAGCATTATGTAAAGACAGTTTTTCTACCTTCTTGCTAACCTTGGGATGGTCAGTCTTTTTATTATTATTATTATCATCATCATCATCCTAGTGACTGTGAAGTGTTATCTTTTGCTTTTAATTTGCATTTTCCTAATGACTAATGATGTCATGGTAATTAATGTAATTAATGATTTTTCCTTGTGTTTATTTGCTATTCATTCCTTGTTTTTTTTTTTTTTTTCTTTTTTCTGGTGGTGAAATGGTGAAATGTCTGTTTAAATCTTTTGCAATTCTTTTTTTTTTTTTTTTTTGGTACCAGAGATTGAACCCAGGGAGCTCTACCACTGAGCTACATCCCCGTGCTTTTAGTTTTAATTTTGAAACAGGTTTTGCCAAGTTGCTGTGGCTGGCCTCAAATTTGCAATCCTCCTGCCTCAGCCTTCTGAGTAGCTGGAAGTATGGTGTGTGGTACTGTGCCCTGTTTTTTTTGCCCTTTTTTAATAATTGGATTGTGGGGTAGGGGATATAGCTCAGTGGTAGAGTGTTTACCTAGCATGTGCAAGGCCCTGGGTTCAATCCCTAGCATTGAAGGGGTGGGGGAAAGTTTAAAAATTGAGGATTGTGTTCTATTCTTGAATTGTACTAGTTCTTTATATATTCTGAATTAAATTCTTTATCAGATGTAAGATTTGCCAATATTTTCTCCTAATCTGTGGCTTCTTTCATTTTTTTAATAATGTCTTTTGAAGAACAAGTTTAATTTTGATGGCATCTAATTTATTCCCTCTCTCCTCTCCTCCTTTCCCCTCCCCTCCCCTCCCTTCCCCCACTCCTTTTTTAGGATTGTACTTTCAGTGTTATATCTAATAAATCTTTGCCTAAATCGGGTTGCAAAGCTTTTCTTTTTTGTTTTCTTCCCAGAGTTTTTTATTTTTAGGTTTTACATTTAAGTCTATTTCTGCATTTTGTATGTTTTATATACATAATTACTCATTGATTCCAGAACCATTTGTTGAAAAGATTTTCCTTTCCACTATGAAATTAAATTGGCACCTTTGTTGAATATTGACCATACACATAAGAGTTTACTTATGGACTCTGTTTTGTTGATTTGTGTCTGTCCTAAACCTGTATTCTCACTGTCCTGATTACTACAGTAAGTCTTGAAGTCAGATATTATGTCTTCCAACTTTGGTCTTCTCTTTCAAGATTTCTTTGGATATTCTAGATCCTTTATATTTGCACAAATTTTAGGATCAGTTAATGATTCGTACAAAATAGCCCACTGTGATTTTGATTTTGGCTTTAATATTGTGTTAAATCTATAGTTGTATAACCTGGTATAATAGCTGTGGTCCTATGTGGCCACTGAGCATTTGAAATATAATCAGTTTGAATTGAGCTGTGCTAAAATATAAAATAAAATATACCTTGGAATCAGAATGAAAAAAAGGCATGAAAATATTTTTTGTGCGTTACATGTTGAAGTAGTAGTTTGGTATATTGGGTTAAAATATTAAAATAAATTCGAGTTGTTTAAATTTCTCTTTGCCATTTGTTTGCAGTTATATAAAAATTTGATTTTGATATATTGATCTTGTACTTTTTTAACTTACTAAATTCATTTTTTATTTCTAGTACTAATTTTGTAGATAACTTTAGGATTTTTTACATAGACAGTCATTTTGTCGAGGAATATCTTTTCTACATAAACAGTCATTTTTTCTATATTTGTTTCTTCTTTTCCAATATCATGTCTTTTTTTTCTTTGCATTAGCTAGAGCCTCCAGTATAATATTAAATGATATGAGTATTTTTTGCCATTTTCCTGATATTAACATTGTCTATTTCATCATTGAGTGAGTATCATGTTTTTCATAGAAGCCCTATGTTGGATTTAGCAACTCACTTTTCTTCCTAATTTCTGAGAATTTTTATCTTGAATCAGTATTGAATTTTTTCAGATGGTTTTCTGCATCTATTGAAATGATGATTTGGGTTGTTTTCCCCATTATATAGTTAATTCAGTGAATTATATTCAGGAGAATCCAAAATTAAATCAGCCTTGTATTCCGGTGCTAAACTACACTTGATTATAATATATTATCCTTTTCTGAATTACTAGATTTAATTTTTTGGATTTTTTTGAATTAAAGATTTACATGTCTATAAAGAACATTGGTCTGTTTTAAATTTTTTTTTGGTTATGCTTTTGTCAGAGTTTTGTGCTCATGAAATGAATTTGGAAGAAATGTTTCTTCTCAAGTTTCTGGAAGTGTTTGTGTAAAGATTAGTGTTGGTAGAATTCATCAGTAAAACTCCTAGGTCTAGAATTTTGTGGGAAAATTTTTGATAATGAATTCAATATCTTTAAAGAGAGATTTTGTTTTTCATTTTGTGTCAGTTTGCTGTGTGTGTGTGTGTGTGTGTGTGTGTGTGTGTGTGTGTGTGTGTGTGGCGGGGATCAAATCTGGGGCTCTCTGCTTCATGTCAGTTTTTGTATTTTTCAAGGAACTTAAATTTTATCCAAAGTCTCTTTTTTTTTTCTGAAAAAATAAGCAAATTGTTTATAGTGTTTTCTTATTTTCCTGTTAATATTTCAGATTTTTGTAGGGGGTTTGGGATATAACCCTTTGGTAGTACAATTGCCTATCATGCTTGAGGCTCTGGGTTCTATCCCAAGCACTGAAGAAAAAAAAATTGTACAGATAATCCCTCTTTAACTTTTGCTTTGGTGTCTTGTATTCTCTCTTTCCTTCCGTAATTGCATAAGGTTTTATCAACTTTGTTATCCCCCTTTTTTTGGGTGTGGTGGTGGTACCAGGGATTGAACTCTGGGGCACTTGACCACTGAGCCACATCCCCAGCGCTATTTTGTATTTTATTTAGAGATGGGATCTCACTGAGTTGCTTAGCACCTCACTTTTGCTGAGGCTGGTTTTGATCCTTCTGCCTCAGCTTCCCAAGTTGCTTAGATTACAGGTGTGAACCACCAGGACTGTTATCTTTTTAAATAATCAATTTTGGGTCACTCTGGTTGTAGCTCAGTGGTAGAGTGCTTGCTTAGCACATGTGAGGCACTGGGTTCAATTCACTGCACCACATAAAAATAAAATAAAAATATTCTGTTCATCTACAACTCAAATAAAAAAATTTTAATCAGTTTTTTTTTTTGGTGGGGGGCCTACTGGGTATGGAACCTTTTATATGTTTTATTTTGAGACAGGGTCTTTTTGCTGAATTGCTGAGGCTGGCCTCCAACTTTCTATACTTTTACCTCAGTCTCCTGAGTTGCTGAAATTATAGGCATGTGCCACTTTACCTGACTGGACTTTATCGATTTTTGCTGTTACTTGTTTTGTTTTTTATTGATCTTGTTTTATTTTCTTTCCACTTAGTTTGAGTTTAGACATCTTTTTCTAGCTTCTTAAGGTAAACCCTTATGTCTTTGATTTGGGGACTTTCCTAATATAAACATTTACTTACAGTTGTAAATTTCCCTGTAGGCTCTATGTTAGCTGCAAACCCCATCCCCCCATATTTTGTTATGTGGCTTTTTCATTATTTATTTTAAAAGATTTTTTACTAGTGATTTGTGCTTTCTCACATGTGTTCTATAGAAGTAATTGTACTTGGTTGCTACAAAGATGGTCATTTTTGGCAGAGAACAGTTAGAGAAATACATGGGAATGCTGGAATAATTTGGTTTGTTGCTATACTCCAAAGAGGGTGGTGTTTCAGTGGTAGGTCCTGTTGACTCTTACAAGGCATAAAGTTTGCCCTTAGTACTGGAGAGCAGTAGTATCTTTTAAACAAGTAAGAATTGGCAACATATAATGACTCTGTAAGAATTATCTGATACTTACTGTTACATAGCATGTCAGGAAGCCTATCTCCAGGATAATGAAGTAGAGGGGTCGGGACAGTTGATAGGCATATGCATGAACATTGACTATTTCATCATTGAGTGAGTATGATGTTTTTCATAGAAGCCCTATGTTGGATTTAGGCAGTTCACTTTTCTTCCTAATTGGGTAGTAGTGAGACTTTCTTGATGGGAGTGCTGAGGAGATGGAGTATTAGAGATTGGGAAGTGGAATGAAGAAGGTGAAGTGGTAAGGAAGAGTGAGATGTGGAATCAAAAGTAAGCCTACTTTGAAAGGTATGGGAATATGGTATGCACTGCACCCCCCACACGACCAAATCCTCCCTCACCCTTCTCACCAGTACTTCCAAAAATTAAAAAATAAAAACATGAGGGCTGGAATTGTAGTGTAGTGGAAGAGCGCTTGCCTAGCATGTGTGAGGCACTGGGTTTGATTTTCAGAACTGCATATAAATAAATAAATAAAGTGAAGGTCCATTGACAACTAAAAATTAAATAAATAAAATAAATAATTTTAAGAAGCATAAGAGATGTTTGTTTAATTTGGCAACAAGGGAGTTTGTATTTATTGTCTAGTGTATATGTATAATGAATATCTTAGAATAACTACTGTTGGCAATTCTATATAGATTGAAATTTAGTGGTTGAAATAAAAAATCGTCACATTATGAAACATGGAATTAAAATCAGAAATAATCCAAGAGGATTTTTTAAACTGAATTTAGTAATCAAAGCCACTAAACTTTCTGAACTATTATATATAAATTATGAGTTCTTAAAAAATGGTTTTAATATAGGGGCTTAGTTGTGGCTCAGCAGAGCCACAGTGGAATGTGGCAGAGCACTTGCCTAGCATGTGTGAGGTACTGGGTTCGATCCTCATACCACATAAAAATAAATAAATAAAACAAAGGCATTCTATTAATCTACAACTAATTTTTTTTTCTTTTTCTTTTTTAAATGGCTTTAATATGTAGTTTAACATTTGGGATGGGGGAAACATCTCTCTGCTGTTGAGAGTTTGTTTAAATTTATTGTAATTGGGCTGGGGATATAGCTTAGACTATTTGTCTACCATGCACAAGGCCCTAGGTTTGATCCCCAGCACTCACAGCCCCAACACACATTTCTTAAATCATGATCTTGTAAGTGTCCCAAGTAACTATCAGAGATAGTTTTCTCCTAGGGAATAGTGGAATAAGGATTTAATAGAAATAGCAACCCATTCCCATTGAGAGGGACTCTTTGGCCCCTGATATGAAGAGAACAATAAACGTAGGTTCTATCTCTGTGATTACAGATGCAGATTACTCTGCAAGCAATTATCTTGGGAATGTGAATTTTTGGACAACGTAGTTTCTAGTTCTTCATTTATTTATTTATTTTAAAAATATTTATTTATTAATTTTTAGGTGTAATGCCTTTATTTTTATTATTTTTTTTAAATATACTGAGAATTGAACCCGAGTCCCGCTGGTGCTAGGCGAGCACCCTACCACTGACTCACATTCCCAGCCCCTAGTTCTTCATTTATAATGTTTTCCTCGGTTAATATTTCTAAAGTAGAAAAAATATTCATAAATCAATGTGACGTAAGCCTTTTATTACATTGATCTAACAGAATATTGATTATATATATACCTTCTTAAGTAATAAGTTTTGGAGCATGTTATGATATATTACTACCCTGGACCCATTTTCCTTTTGCTGAAGGTTTGTTCTTTTTCTTATATAAGTCATCTTCATAATACTTAATCCTTACTACAAACAGATTATTAGCCCAATTGCACATTAAGAGTTCCTCCTAATCTGTTGGAAGATTTCTCTCCATAGAACATATACTGAATGGGCAAAAGGGGTGGAGGACCTTTCTATAACTAGAAGTGTTGGCTGTTAATAAGTTCTGAATAGATTGCTGAGCTCAATCCCATGTATGTGTGTGTGTTTTGGGGGGCGGGTACTAGGAACTGAAAACAGGACCTTGCACATGCTCAGCAAACATTCTACAACTGAGCTATATCCCACCCACCCCCTTCTTTTCTTATATTGTGAAACAGGGTCTCACTAAGTTTCTCATTTTGGCCTCCAACTTTTGATCCTCCTACTTCAGCCTCCTTAATACCTGGGATTATAGACATGTACCACTGAGCCCAGCAGATTGCTGAGCTCTTAGAATATTAAATAGCATGATTTGAATACTAGTTCTGAGAAAAATCGGCTATTTGCACAGAGACTGAGTTTTTTACTTTTAATCTGGCTTGATATCACCCCAAAAGTCTTGTCCTATCTCTTCTGCCAGGACACCACTTCTTCCTTGGGAAAACTGCTGGGCTAGGTGAGTAGGTACAGCCTACTCATTGTGACCTAAATCAGGAAAAGGATAGCTTCCCTTCTGAGACAATATTTCAGAATAAATTCTTCTAGAGTACCATTTTCTCTTTGTCTTCTTCCATCCCTGTGCTACTTTTACTTACAGGGCTTTTTGGAACCTGGTGTCCATTACTGAGGTGCAGTCACACTTTTATTTTTGGTACCGGGGATTGAACTCAGGGGCACTTAACCACTGAGCCACATCCCCAGCCTTATTTTGTATTTTATTTAGAGACAAGGTCTCACTGAGTTGCTTAGCGCCTTGCTGTTGCTGAGGCTGGCTTTGAACTCTTGATACTCTATCAACTCTTGAACTCTATCCTGAGCTTCTTAGATTACAGGCATGTGCCACCCTACCTGGCAGTAACACCCTTTTAATTCTGAGACATTGTCTCCCTAAGCTGTGGAGGCTGGCCTTGGACCTATGATCCTGCTACGTCAGCCTCCTGAGTAGCTGAGTTACAGGTGTGTGCCACCTTATCCAGTCCTCTAGTGGATCTATGGACACTATATGGGCAGTCTGTCACTACTGTGACTTGGTTATCAAAAAAGTTCCTCCTACAGAGGCTGGTGGGAGATTTGTGTGGCTGACACTTGAGTGTGTCTGCTATCTTGTGTATATTGATGTATTCCTGGATGTTCACGTCACTCCACTTTTATAAAGGGCTAGTGTCTCCCTGCCCTGGCTCTTCTTTAACAGGGCTATGTTATCTGTAGATGGACTCTACCTCAAGTTTTATTCTGAAGCTTTGTTGTTGCTATTAGTGCTGTAGAGATAAAGGTGTCAGATTTTTTTCAGTGTTAAACTTTCTTGACCTTCCTGAAGAAATAGCAGAATTTATTTTTAAATGCATGTTATCATTTAGTAATCAGCATAACTGAGTGGCCATTCTATATCCAGTCTAGTTCTGGGCTCAGGGGATCTGAGAGGAGCATAGTGAGACATATAGGAAGCAGTGGGTGTGATGCTGATTAAGCCTCACTAGGTCAAAGAAAGAGTTTATCCAAAACAATATAGTAGTAGTATAACTGTCATAGTTTTGTTTATGTTTTTGTTACTGGGGATTGAACCCAGGGGTGCTTTACCATTGAACCACATCCCCAGACCCCTTTTTATATTTTATTTAGAAACAGGGTCTCGATGAGTTGCTTAGGTCCTCACTAAATTGCTGAGGCTGGCTTTGAACTTGATCCTCCCGCCTCAGCCTCCCAAGCCACTGAGATGACAAGTGTGTGCCACCATGCCATAACTCAAGTTTTTAAAAAAGTATTTTTAAACAGAAGCTACATTCAGTTGTTAAAGTTTAAACCAAATGTCTGGTTTCTATTTTCATTTCATGATAGTGGTCTGTTGTAATGAATAGTTTTGTTAGGGCCACAATTAGAAAACATCAGCTCTAAGTGAGGAAACAGGCCTTCCATGGGCCTCAGTAAGAAAATACTTGGGCAACATGTATTACAATTTGTGGAAGGCATTTGGGGACCCCTGCTCCATTTGAAGTAAACTGTCCTTGAGTCCTCTAGATAGACAGACTGTAGGACAGGAAGACATTCATTGATTATTTAGCCTTTGACAATGAGTGTGCCCTTTTAAAAATGTTAAGTTTAGTCTCCTTTCAAGGGTGACTTGAGCTCCAGGGATGTGGATCACATATTGGTTACTTTGTCTTCCTCCTGAAGTTCTTTTTTGTGGACCAGGCAGGCCCTGTCTTACAAGTCATTAGTAGATGCATGTAAGGACTCAGTCCAGTGAGCAGAGTATGTTCTACATATTTTTCCAGCCTGAAGTTTGGTCCTTATTTCTTGATTTAGTGGTACCCTCATATTCTGTTACAGTGCTGTCTGAAAAGTTTGATCTAGGCCTCTAACCACATCCCAATCTATTATGGACACACCCTAGTTTTGACACTTAAGGTGAATTGTTAGCTTTTACTTGACAATTACCAAGATATTATGGCTGATATTATGACTATAATATGCTATCTCAATACTTGCTTTTTTAACCTAATATTGAAATGTGAAATTCTTTCTCTTAATAAACATCTATAATGTTCTTTTCAAAAACTACATAGTAGCCTATTGCATGAATCTGTCATTATATTATTTACCTAGCTCATTTTTTGTTGGACAATTTAAGTTATTGTAACTTTCTACTATTGTAAATAACCCAGTTGCTCACTTATCCACTGTCTTTTCTAAGAAGGAATTTGCAAAAGGAATTGCTAGTTTAAAATACTTTCTGAGGCTCTTTAATAGCTAGAACCATGTGCTTTAAATGTTCCCTAATAGAATGTCTGTGCCAGAAAGACTGCCCACAAATGTTTAAAAAGTCTTTGCAGTTAGTGCTCATCAGATGCTAGGAATCCAGGGATTCTAGACAGGAGTTTGGTTATTTTCTTTGTGGAATTCATACAAGGAAGTTGAGGCTGGGAGATTTTCTGCAATATAAGGCCTAAATAGAGGTGTGCGGCCTCCTATGACACCCTGCAGGAATATACATTACATTAGAGAATCCATAGCTCTTTCATTCATATTAGATGCTAAGTTGTTACTTACTGTAGAATAAATGGTTTTGTTAAGTTTCAAATTAGAGTTTGCAATTTTTTTGGAAGGGTCATTCACCAAAACAAAGATTGAAAATCAAGAGATTCATAAAATCATTAGGATTTTATGAGTCTGAACTTAAAAGAGAAAAACAGTATCAGGAGAAAAAAATGGAACTCAAGCCTGAGCCCAGGATAGATGTGAATATATGCATTTCTCAAAGTATATAGCACTCTAAAAGCAACTTCAGTTAATTTGATTTTTCTTTCTTCTTTTCAGGTATCTCATTCAGTTGCCAAACTCATATTAGTTAATTTCCACTGGCAAGTCTCAGAGATATTGGACAGGTAAGGTCTTTAGGGGAGAGGAGATGACATTGTCCATAGCTCCCTGCTCTGCCTCCTCACCCACTAGTGATTATTGTTTTTATTTTGGAGTATATTCTTCTAATGTGCATATTAAATTTTTAAAACACTGGATCATATTGTACATCCCTTTCTTTCAGTGTATTATGAGCATTTTCCCATGTCTACAGCATATTCTACCTCAATTTTAATGCTAGCACAGTATTTCATTATAAGCGTTCCATACTTTATCTAAATTTCTATTGTTAGTGAAGTTAGTTGAAATATTCTGTGCTATTGTTGATTTTAATCAGTTTCCTTCTAGATAACATTGCCAACATCTCCAGCTACTTCTTTTGGATATATCAAGTAAGGATGTGTCGTAATACATGGCATATTGCCTTTAGAAAAAATCGGCCATCAACAGACCTGGAGACACATGCCAGTGATCCCAGCTACTGGTGAGGCTGAGGCAGAGGATTACAAGTTTGAGACCAGGCTCAGCACCTTAGCAAGGCCCTAAAGGAACTTAGTAAAATCTTTAAAATAAAAAAATAATTGGGCTGGGGTTGTGGCTTAGCAATAGACATGCTCGCCTAGCATGTGCGAGGCCCTGGGTTCGATCCTCAGCATCACATAAAAATAAATAAAATAAAGGTTAAAAAAAAAATAACTGGGAATGTAGCTCAGTAGTAAAGTGTCATTGGATTCCAGTCCCAATACCAAAAAATAAGAAGAAGAAAAAAGTCCATGCAGGGGCTGGGGATGTAGCTCAAGCGGTAGCAGGGTCGCCTGGCATGCGTGCGGCCTGGTTCGATTCTCAGCACCACATACAAAGAAAGATGTTGTGTCTGCCGAAAACTAAAAAATAGATATTAAAAAATTCTCTCTCTAAAAAAAAGAAGAAGAAGCCTCCGAGCCAGGAAAGGTTGACAGGTTCAAGGTCACCCTCATCAATTTAGTGATACACTGTCTCAAAATAAAAAATGCTAGAGATGTAGTCCAGTGGTAGAGCATGTTCCTGGCATGTTTGAGGCCTTAGGTTCAATCCCTAGTACTGTTAACAAAACAAAAAGCCAGCTGTGGTGGTACACACCTGTAATCCCAGTGGCTTGGGAGACTGAAGCAGGAGGATTAGTTCAAAGCCACCTCAGCAATTTAGCAAGGGCCTAAGCAACTTAGTGAGACACTGTCTCAAAATAAGAAATAAAAAGGGTTGGGGATATGGCTCAGCAGTCAAGCACTCCTGGATTTAATTCCTAATACTAAAAAAAGAAAAAAGGGGCTGGGGCTGGGGCTCAGGGGTAGCACACTTGCCTGGCATGTGTGAGTCACTGGGTTCGGTTCTCAGCACCTCTATTTATATGGAGGTCTATCCATAAAGGTCTATCAACAACTAAAAAATTTTTTGAAAAAGAAAAAGTGGCCACTTTACCACATACCTCTGCCTTAGGACATTTGAGTGTTCCTTCTCACCTCCTCCAGAACCAGAGTTCTTGAACTTCAGACCTTAGGGATATTTTAGATGTTGTCATGAAAAGGTATCCTCTTCCGTTCTCCGGATAGATATCTTGTGTCCTACCTTCAGAGGCATATGCCTCTGTCTAGCTCAGTGTTTCTCATCCTTAGCACATTTTGGGCTATATCATCCCTCCCTCCCTCTCTCCCTTCCTTCCCCTCTCCACTCTCTCCCTTATCTCCCCCCCTCCCTTCTCCTTCCCCTAAGAAGGGATTTGCAAAAGTGGAATTGCTAGGTCGTTCCTTCCTTCTTTAGATCCTTCATTCGCCTTCCCCTCCTTCTCCTCCTAAAAACAAAAAAACAATACTGGGGTTTGAGCCCTAGGCCTTGCCAATGCTAGGCAAGCACTTTTCCACCAGACAATATCCCTAGCCTTTTTAAGTTTTTCATGTTTGAATATTTTTTTATGTCTCACTAAATTCCCCAGGCCGGCTTTGAACTTGCAGTCCTCTTGCCTCAGCACCACTGGTAGTTGGGATTACAAATATGTGCCACTGCATCCAAGTGGATAGTTCTTTGTTTTGTGGGGCACTGCTCTCTGGGTTATAGAATGATTGTTAGTGCCTCTGGATTTGGCCTACTCCAAGTCAGGTAAGGAAAGTCATCCCTAAGTCTATGACAGTAAAAATGTCTTTAGACATTGTATGTCAGATAATCCCTGGAGAACAAAATTTCCCAAGGTGAGAAGCAGAGTTACTATCTCCACCCACTTGCAGTGCAGCAAGTCTTCCTTTCTCCATGTAGTGTGTTTCCATTGATCTATGAAAGAAGATTATGCCTTCTGTTCTTCAAGCTATATATGGCTGGGGTAGCCATATCAACTGGAGCAGCTCAGCACAATCAGGAAAAGTCAAATGATTTGATTCCCTAACTTTGGCATGCTCTGTACTTCAGAGCTCAGTATGTTTGGATACAATTGCAAATGAACTTTTATTACTATTATTGGACATGGGTTCTGGTAATGGAGTTTCTCTCAACTGTTCAAACTCTCCAACATAACTTGAGAGTATATATTTGAATTGCTAAAAGTGTTTAGAACACTAGTTTGAGAACCAGGTATAAAACAGATCTTTTAACAAAGGTAGCTGAAGGAAGCATTCTGACTAGATAGGGAAAGGCAATCACATAAAGGAGATACCGTCCTTGCCTGATGCAATTATCTTACCTTTTTGGGGGGGGCAGTACTGAGGATTGGACCACAGATTTACATTCCCAGGCTGTCCCCCTTTTTAAAAGTACTGATTTGAACCTAGGGATACTTAACCACTGAGCCACATCCTTAGTCCTATTTATTTATTCAAAAAAATTTTTCCCCTCACAACTTTATTTTATTTATTTATTTATTTATTTATGTATGTATGTATGTGGTGCTGAGTATTGAACTCAGTACCTCACACATGCCAGGCAAGTGCTCTCCACTGAGCTACAATCCTAGCTCCACCAGCCCTTTTTATTTTTTTATTTTGAGACAGGCTCTCACTAATTTGCTTAGGGCCTCACTGAGTTCTGAGGCTGACTTGGAACTTGCTATCCTTCTGTCTCAGCCTCCTGAGCCTCTAGGATTATAGGAATGTGCCACCACACCTGGCTGCCAGCTTTTCTTATTTTATTTTTCGACAAGGTCTTGCTAAATTGTCCATACTGACATACTGACTTTTAACTTGCCATCCTCCTGCCTTAACCGCCAAAGTGGCTGGAATTATAGGCATGCGTCCCCATACATGGCCCAAATTGCTCTCCAAAGTGTTTATTCAACTTTGTTTCCATCAGTGGTATTTGAATGATCCTGGTACTGTCTTACTTAATTTTGTAATCTGGTAGTAATAAATGATATTTCAATGTTTCTCTTCTTTTTTTTTTTTTTTTTTTTTTTTGGTTGTTGTTGGTTTGTTTGGTGTTTGGATTATTTTGGTACTTGGGATTGAACCTAGGGGCACACTTTACTACTGAGCCCAACCCTTTTACTTTTAGTTTTTTCTTTTGGATCAGGGTTTTATTAAGCTTCAGGGTCTGGCCCTGAACTTGGAATTCTCATGCCTCAGCTTTTGGGTAGCTGGGATTATAGACTTATGTCACCATCCCTGGCTTTTGTTTTTAATTTCTGTTTTTTTTTTTTTCTGTCCCCTGTGTGAAATGCCTGTTCTTTTTCTAGTGGTTTTTTGTTTGTTTTGTTATTTTGTCTTTTGAAATGGACTTTTAGTTTTAATTTCTTCTGATACTAATTCTGATACACACAATGATTATCTTCCAATATATGGCAGGTTTTCACATATGGTATCTTTTGATAAACTTAAATGCAGCATAATTTGTTAGACTCTTATATTTTGCCTTTTGAGTCCTTAGGAATTTTTCTATCTTGAAGACGGTATTTGAGATATTTGCCTATATTTCCTTAACTAGATCTAAAACAGATCTGGTCTATTATAAATATTTTTGTAGTTCATTAAGTTTGAAGCAGTTATTTTTCCTTATACTGATAGAGAGCTGAAATGTTGAAAGAGAACAAAATCTTTCTACTCAGATAAAAATGAAGTTTAGTTCTGTGAAAAGGTAATGTAACCACAACATATGGTGGTCTTTTCTCTTCATTGTTACTAGTAAAAATGTCTTTAGCTTCTGATTTCCTTTATTTCTGTTTTCTGTTTTGTAGATACAAGTCCAATTCTTCTCAACTGCTTGTTGAGGCACGAGTTCAGCCCAATCCATCAAAACATGTAAGTATCTTCGATTTGAGTGAGGCTTCTCTGGATTCACATTGTTCTTGCTAAGGCTTAGTATCATGGAGAAACATTTTCGCTTTGTTTGTAGCAAGCATGTCCAACCAGTGAGCATGCCAGACCTAAATCTTTTATATCTTTAGTTTCAGGCCAGAGATGTAGTTCCAGAGTGGGACATTTGTATAGTAGATGTGAAGCCCTGGATACTATCTTTAGTACCACCAGCCAAAAAATGTTTCCTTTATAGAGAGTAACTCATTGCCTGTCCCTGGGTTCTTTCCAGCCTTGCCTTACCTTCCTTTCTGTCTGCACTTACACATAGCTTGTACTCCCTTCCTTCTAGGTGCTTTGGTGTTGTCAAGATCACTGCATACCTCTTTGATTCTATTTATGCCTTTTCTGACCCAGAATGTTTGGACTCTGTCCCCATATTGACTTGTAGGAATGAAATTTGCTTTCTTTTTCCCTCAATATTGGTGATTGAACCCAGCGGTCCTCTGTCACCTTATCTCTTTTTTATTTGAGACATGATCTCACTAAGTTGGCAAGGCTGGCCTCAAACTTGAAATTCTCCTGCCTCAGCCTTTAAGAACCTAGGATTATAGGCATTTGCCACCACGCATGACTGAAATTTACCTTTAAAGATAAAGAGGTAAATTTACCTTCAAATCCAGGGGCTGGGGATATAGCTCAGTTGGTAGAGTACCTTGCCTTGCATGAATAAAGCCCTGGGTTTAATCCCCAGCAACACATACACACACACACACACACACACACACACAAAAAAAAAAAAAAAAAAAAAATGATTTAAACCTAGCCAGGCATGGTGGCATCGGCCTGTAATACCAGCAATTTGGGAGGCTGAGGCAGGAGAATGAAAGTTCAAAGTTAACCTCGGCAACTTAGCAAGGCTCTAAGTAATTTAGTAACATCCTATCTCAAAATAAGAAGTAAAAGGGCTGGCTCAGTGGTTGACATCTCTGGGTTCAATGCCTGGAACTAAAAGAAAAAAAAAAAAAGATTTCAAATCCAAGCCACCATTTCACAAAGCCTCTCCCCTGAGATCATTTCCCTCCAAACTTGTCTGATCATATATACATTGTGTGATGTAGTGATTAATTCATATCTTACCTCCCTACCATAGGAACTGTCTTAACAATGAATAGCAAAATCCTGGGTATATTTAGCAAACATTTGTCCAATAATTTTTAGTGAGGGCTGTGTTAAAAGAGCTCCAAGGAAAAAGAATTCGAGCATAGATCCCCAAATAGTTTCTGCACCCTCTTAGGAGAAAGGTTTCTAGAAGCATACTGGACAAACAGAATATAGGCCTTTTCCTCAACTTCTTGTTTTCCTAATGAACCAGAAAGAACCTAATGAAACTTGTAAGTGGAATTTTCCATTGGCTTGTAATTTTAGCCAGGGTATCCAAAGTGTCTTTGCCGATTTATGTATCATAGTGTTACAGTGACTTAAAGCTCTGTGATTATTTACGACATTCTAGAATAGTTCCTCCTTTATCCCTCCAAGTTAATTATCTGTGACATCTTTTTGATATATTAAGGATGAGTTGTAACTTGGTAAAATCTATAATATTTTGTGGTGTGGTCAATGTTTTGTTTTGTTTTTGAACTGGGGATTGGACCAAGGGGCACTTAACCACTGATCTACATTGCAAAGCACCCCCCCATCCCCGCTCCGCTTTTTTTTTTTTTTTTTTTTGAAGCAGGGTCTCTTGCTTAAGTTGTTTAGAGGTTTAGAGCCTCATTAAATTGCTGAGACTGGCCTTCAACTTGCAATCCTCCTGCTTCAGCTCCCAAATTGGTGGGATTATGGGCATGCACTCAGTGATTTGAGCATATTGATATGGAAAAACCATTGTACTTGACATGTAATACTGCAGTATATGCTGTGAGAAGCTTCACAGACTCGGCTTCTAAGAACCTTTATGACTGGGTTTGTACTTATTGAGGACCAACTCTGTGCTAGGCTGAATGGGAATATATCCCCCTGCCTCAACCTCTCAGTTTGCTGGGATTATAGGTGTGCACTACCATACCTGACAATCCTATATAATCCAATTTAATTCACTGAACCTGGTTTACATTATAAACAACTGTAAATTTTAATTTCATTCTCTCTTCCTCTAACTCCTAGTGATTTTGCAAGCTCGGCTCAGGTACTATTTCCCTCAGAAAGCCCTTCTGGTGTATTTTATCCCTTTTGCTACTTAGTCCCTTTGCCACTTAACCCCTTTGGGACTCAAGAGTCCACACATTTCAGTTGGGCTTTGACACTTATTGCAAAGTCAGGATCACCTTCCATGTACTCAACTACTTGAGGCTGTCCTGTGGCCTCCCTAGACCTGAAGGCTTCTTTTGCTCACATGGATTTACTTCTCTCCAGGTCCCTACCACCCATCCCCCTCATCACTGTGCAGTGTGTATGCAATTTGTGCGGAAGGAAAACCTACTCTCTCTGGCCTGCCAGCACCAGTTTTGCCGCAGCTGCTGGGAACAGCACTGCTCGGTCCTAGTCAAGGATGGCGTGGGTGTGGGTGAGTCTGTCATGGAACTTGTAAAAGGCTGGTATATGAAGTACTTATCTTCAAATCTGCCTTTTCATACTCTATTTAACTTGACTATTTTCTTCTAAGACTGAGCTTTTTAATCATCAGAACTAGTGATTTTTAAACACATCAGCTCACATAGTGGCAGAGGTTGCCTCAGTCCTCAGCAAAACAAGGAAAAAGCTATTGTAAATACTAGTGTGTAAGCACAAGGTTATCTCTCTCACCTTTTAGGTGAACAGCCCTTTAAGCTGCTTACTCTTATCTTGGTGGCAGCCATAACTCAGAAACACCTAAGAGAGTTTGCTGCTATTTAGACAACATAGCGTAAATCAAATTTAGTGATTAGCTTCAGGAGTATTTGTTTTACTATGACTTGATGACATTGATACTAATTATCACATTTAATGGTATCTATAAAATCTCATTGTATTAATAATAATCTTAAGCACATAATATTAAATATCAGAACTATCATACAGAACTATCTCATTAGTCAAGAAATCTATAAAAAAGGATCCATAGAAATTGTTATTTTGTGGTGTTATTGATATATATATATATAAATGTGGATCAGTATTGTTGCATTGCTATGGAAATGTGTAGGTTCTCCTCTTAGAATAAATTCTGTTGCTTCAAGCATTTCTCTTTTTTTCTTTCTTTTTTTTTTAATATTTATTTCTTAGGTGTAGATGGACTCAACACAATGCCTTTATTTTTATGTAGTGCTGAGGATCGAACCCGGTTCCCGCCGGTGCTAGGCAAGCACTCTACTGCTGAGCCACAATCCCAGCCCCTTCTTTTCTTTTTAAAAAATTTTTTTAGTTGTAGATGGACACATATATCTTTATTTATTTATTTATTTTTATGTGGTGCTAAGATTTGAGCACAGTGCCTCACACATGCAAAGCAAGTGATTTACCACTGAGCTACAACCCCAGTCCCCAAGCGTTTCTTAGGGAATCTGAATTTTTTTTTTTTTTTTTGAGAGAGTTAGAGGGAGAGAGAATTTTTAATATTTTATTTTTTTAGTATTTGGCGGACACAACATCTTTGTATGTGGTGCTGAGGATTGAACCCGGGCTGCACGCATGCCAGGCGAGCGTGCTACCGCTTGAGCCACATTCCCAGCCCCCCTGAACTTGTTGTTTGAACCCAGTGGGCAAGTATTATGTCTCCTACAGTATGGTTGTCCATCAGGTTGTCTTTGTTCAACAGGAGTCTCTTGTATGGCTCAGGACTGTCCACTCCGTACACCAGAAGACTTTGTGTTTCCATTGCTTCCCAATGAAGAATTGAAAGACAAATATAGGCGCTACCTCTTCAGGGATTACGTGGAGGTATGACTGACCCCTGTTTTTCTGCCCTCTCTTTTATTGGGCTTATCTGTATTTGATGGTTACCACAGTTATTTATAGGTGAGGCTTCTTTAGGTATTGTTGTTTGGAGAGATAGTTCCATGGCTTTAAAAAAGTTCAGAAAACACTAGAGTGGTAGTGAAGAACATAGGCCCAGTAGTCAGGTAGACCATTGTGCAAATCCCAGATATATTGCTTCCTTGTTTGTGATCTTTGACTAATTCGTTTACCTCTCTTGAGTCCTGGTTTCCTGTTCCATAGACTGGACAGAAATCCCTACTTTATACATAGTTGCTTAAACAAGCTATTGTATATTGGAATGAACACAAGTCAAGTGAACCTTAGGATTCCATTCAGTTCACTGCTATTCTGCATAGAGAAGGGATATTTCTTTTTTCTTTTGTTTGGGCGGTGGGTGGTTAATACTGGGAATTGAACCCAGGGGTGTTTAACCTGAGCCACATCCCCAAGCTCTTTTTTTTTTTTTTTTTTTCTAGAGAGAGAGAGGGAGAGAGAGAGAATTTTAGTATTTATTATTTATCGGCAGACACAACATCTTTGTTGGTATGTGGTGCTGAGAATCGAACCCGGGCCGCACGCATGCCAGGCGAGCGCGCTACCACTTGAGCCACATCCCCAGCCCCCAAGCTCTTTTTATTTTTTATTTTGAGACAGAGTCTTCCTAAATTGCTGAGGCTGGCTTTGAACTCACGATCCTCCTGCCTCAGCCTCCCCAGCAGCTGGGATTACAGGCGTGCTCTACTGTGCCTAGTAGGATATTTCTTTTTTTAGCATTTTGAAACCTCATCCAGAATTCCATTATTATCAGTTTTGAAATTTTTTTCTCTCTTGAGCTCTTGTCTGGTGATGATAATTCCATGCAGCACAATTTTCATCTTTGTCTTTTATGTCTAAACTTATTGGATTGATTTATGATCTCATGCACATGGTGCAGGATAAGCAAAAGGCCTTCTTCTTTGTGATATTTGCTGCCTTTAGTAGATTCCTGAAGATCATTGAGCCCTCAGAGCTATCATATTCACAGCTGAGTGGAATGTGTTCCTTTCCAGCCCAAGTCCATTTGTACTTTCATCTCAGTGATAGTTCCCCCGGGGCCCCACTTGAGATGATTTCTCATGTTACCCAGGCTAGCCTCAAATTGCTGGGCTCAAGTAATCCTCCTGCTTCAGCCTCCTGAGTAGCTAAAACTACAAGCACCTTCCACTGCACCTGGCCAACAGATACATTGCGATATTTGATTTTGTAATATAACCTTAGGTCATTCTAGTGAGTTGTTACCAGGTTTAAGTTAAACTTTATAGTTCTTCTTCACTATCTGGCCAATGTCTGATCTTTACAGCATCTGTTCTGAATTTGTATATAGCCTCTTAATCTTTGTCAACAAGTGGAAGAACAGAAAGAAAGCATTTTAGCACTCAACACAGGTCTGTTTTGGAGGCGGCACATTGGCAATATTCTCATTGTTTCCCTTTGCTGTGTTCACAGAGTCATTACCAGCTCCAGCTGTGCCCTGGTGCAGACTGTCCCATGGTTATTCGGGTACAGGAGCCTAGAGCTCGCCGAGTGCAGTGCAATCGGTGCAATGAGGTCTTCTGGTAAGATTGAGTGGGTGGCTAAGCAGCCCTGGGCTTGTGCTTCATCCTTCTCTGTAGCACCACTGTTGTTGCTCTGTGTGAAGGTGGGGCTGAGAGAAACAGGGTCTCTGAACCAGAAAAGTAACTCTGCTCTTAGTAGGCAGGTTTGTGCCCAGCACCTCATGTTCCATTAATGCTCAGTCTGGAGACAAGGAATAGCATAGTTTCTTAAAAGAAAATGTGTAATAGTTTATGCTACTCATAGCCTAGAGATTGTGTTTGTGTGGATCTACCTGCACAAATGATTGACATTGATATGTGTTTGAAAGGTTCAACACTCAGTGTTTGTTTTTTAAGATTTTTTTTTTTAGTTGCCAATAGAGCTTTTATTTTATTTATTTATATGTAGTGCTAAGGATCAAACCCAGGGCCTCACACATGCCAGCAAGTCTTCTACCCTTGAGCCATAGCTCCACCCCCAACACTCAGTGTTTTAAATTTTTTTCCCCAGTCATGATCTTTTTTGGCTAATTTTTGTAAAATGTGAATTCATAAATGTATTCTACATTTACATTTGAATGTATATTTGGGTTTACTTTATACAGCAGATAGTGTAATATCTAACTAATGGCTTACCTGATGACAGGTACTGTCCTGATTACTTTTCCTGCATTATCACAACTGTATGATTGGCTGTATGTAATAGGTAAGGCAGTTAGGATACAGGCTAAATTGGGGTGATAGTAAATGGTAGAGTCATAATTTAAGTTCAGATCTGTCCTACTTGGCAACTTCCTGGAATATTCATGATGGGGCTTTAGAGGAAGTACATGGAAAATGTGATGTGTGTGTACATGTCTTCTGTCTTTTAAGACATCATCAAGGGACTGTATGTTGAACCAAAAGTTAAGAATAACTAAATAGTTGTTCTTTATCCTTTGTCCCACATTATGAACTTCATTTTTCTAAGGCATTTGTTTGGCTTACCACCCAAGGGCTTTTGCCCAGAGTACTGATGGCTTGGACAAAGAGGAAGTTGAAAACATGAGAGCCTAGACCAATGGGTATCAGAGTCTTTTTTTTTTTCTGATTTTAAGTTTTAAATATTATCAGATATATTTTGACCCTGCAGATTTTGAAGTTCTGGAATTTGTGCATCTTCATGTAACGTGGCTAGGAGGTGAAGTTAGTCTTTCGGGTCTGAATCAAGGGGTCCTTCTTAGAGCACCTCACCATACCCTTCAAGAAGCTGGACTCAGGTGGGCATGTAGGTCAGTGGTACCTCACTTGCCTAGCATGTGCAAGAGTCTTAGGTTCAATCCCTACCACTGCAGGTAGGGGGAAAAGAAGCTGAGGTCAGGGATGGGACTGTAGCTCAGGGGTAGAGAACTTATCTAGCCCTGCTTTTGTCCCCAGCAACACACACACACACACACACACACACACACACACACACACACACACATATTAAGAAGCTGGGTTCTCGTTTTTGACATCCTTTCAGAAAGAGTTGACACCACACAAGTTGTTTAAACAGAAACATTTTATTTGTATAATCCTGGTTAAGTAAAGGTTCCGAAGACTTTGAAAGGTGACTTTGTCTCTTTGAAAATCTTTAATTCAAATTCTACTGGCTTGAACAAAAGGAAAATTAAAAACGTTGGACCCTGACTTAATGAATTTTTGAATGTTTTTCTTTTCTAATTTTAAGTTTCAAGTGTCGTCAGATGTATCATGCCCCCACAGACTGCGCCACAATCCGGAAATGGCTCACGAAGTGTGCAGATGACTCTGAAACGGCCAACTACATTAGTGCTCACACTAAAGATGTAAGGACTATATCTTACCTGTCATGAATCTGCCCTCAGTGCTGTTCAGGGCCCTCTGGCTTGGAGATTTGCCACCTGAGAATAGAACACATAGAGTCCCAGGGTTTTTGCTAGGGGTTATGGATATTCACCCAGAGTGGGCAGAGTTTGTAGCAAATTGTCATAGGGTGCTTTGGGTGTATATAATTTAATAAAATGCCAAAATATTTGGGAAAGTTTGACCCAAAGGAAAACTAATTAAAAGAAAACTAGTTTTGATTGAATGCTTTTATCATCAATACCTGATAAAAGAGCAAAACAGCAAAGGTGTGATATGAGCACAGACCTGTCCATTTCTCATTTCCCATGGGAAAGAATGTTCTGCAGGCTTTAGAGGCCATTGTATCCTGGGCCAATTAGCTTGCCAAGTCAGTGTGCTCACAAGCACAGTTATGACTATGACAATAAAAGTCTCTTTCATGGTGCTGGGAGACACAGCATCAGACTAGTCTACATTGCTGTTTGGGATTTCAATGTCCTCTTCTGGAAGCAGAAGTCCAGGCAAGCCAACTAGGACTTAATCCAGTTTGACAGTTCTAGGCTTCTTTGGCAATATTCCCCAGCAGGTAGGCCTTCTGCTGATTCAACCTGTGCTTAATCTGAGCAGCTTCATGGCAAGATACATGGTGGAAGATTTAGTGGGGTTCAGCTGGTGCTTGAATTGTTTCAAAGCCAAACATGCTGACCTCATTTCCTTGAATTGCTGTTCCAGCTTCAGCGACCTGCCACATTTAAATGAGATGCTCCTCTCCAGAAGTGCTCGCATGATGAGCTACTAGGCAAAGGAGCCAGGAGTTTTGTGTAATTTGTCTTAGAACTGGCCTGATGGTGCGTGAGCCTAATGGCACCGTTCTGTCTCCTCAGTGTCCCAAGTGCAACATCTGCATTGAGAAGAATGGAGGCTGCAATCATATGGTGAGCAGAAGCCTGTACACTTTGCATGTATGACATGGAGCCTTTGGTCAGCGTGCCCCTAATGTGTTCTCTTCTGTTTCCCTCTGACAGCAATGCTCCAAATGTAAACACGGTGAGTCCCAGGCCTGGTGCCTAAGGCCCAGTGGCACAGTCTATGTTTCTTGTGCTTGGGTCTCCACTGCTTGTTTAGTAAAGTTCTTTTGTAGTGAAATGACAAGATAAAGGGGAACCTTAGTCACTTGTAGTCATCATAAGGCATAAAATAGCTTTTTATTTATTTATTATTTATTGGTCCCTTTTGTAATCTCTCTGAAGAGTGACAGCCAGGTGTGGTTGTATGTGTCTGTGCCTTCTGACATGTAGTCAGAAGTCAAGCTTGGGATGAATCTGTGATCCTCGGTCATCTAAGAAGATTTTAACTTTATTATTTTTTAAGGAAGGTAAGTAGCAAGGAGCTTATCTGTGCTACCTTTAGATACTTGAGAGCATGGTGCACCTGGATTTACCAGATGTAGTAAAATCATACTTTCCTACCAGAGGAATTTTCAGAGAGGCTTTTGATTTGGCTTTTCAGATCTCCTTTATCTAACAGGAACGCTTCACATAACTAGAGCCTGTTGATTTTGCTTTCCTTCTTGCCAGATCGAGAAACAAAATTCTTCCAAGTAGAAAAAATATTCAAGTAGCCTTCTACATGGCTTCATTGATGTGGACTAGGAAACTATAGTGGGTTGTTTATATATCAGAATGCATATTACAGGATCCTAGATGGAAAGAGTGACTCTGAAGATGTTTGAATCAGGTAGAAGTATATCATACACAGAACAATGTTAGGCAAACATATTTTAGAAAAGAGTGACAGCCAGGTGTGGTGGTGTGTGCCCTTAGTCCCAGCTATTCCAGAGGCTAAGGCTAGAGGATCACTTATCCCAGGAGTTCAAAGGCAGCCTGAGTAACATAGACCCCCTCTCAAAAAATAAAAATAGAAGATGACAGATACTCTAGTACCTCCCATATTCCTAGTGCCTCAGAAGACCCCTCTGTGCCCTACTCTTAGCTATAGTCTTCCAATTTCCTAACACCCAGAGTTAATGATCATCTATAATTATACCACCTAATAGAGTGACCCTACACAATATACATTTTTTTTTCTTGGTACTAGGAATTGAATCCAGGAATGCTGAGCTACATCCCTCGTCCTTTTTTAATTTTTTATTTGAGTTGTGGGTCCTGCTAAATTGGTGAGGCTGACCTTGGATTTTTAATCCTCCTGCCTCAGTCTCCTGAATTACAGGCATGTTCCACCATGCCCTGTTTATACTCGAAACAGGAACAAGCATAACCTAGCTGATTAAATAGACAGCAGTATTACCAGTATTAATATTTATTTTTTATTTGTAGTTGGACACGATATCTTTATTTATTTTTATGTGGTGCTGAGGATCGAACCTGGGACCTTGCACATGCTAGGCAAGTGCTCTACCACTGAGACACAATCCCAGCCCTCCTTTTTTTTTTTTTAATAACTTTATTTCATTTATTTATTCATTTTTATGTAGTGCTAAGGATTGAACTCAGGGCCTTTCACATGCAAGGTGAGCACTCTACCTTGTTGATTTCTTTATTATGGAAGCAGAATTATAATTCTGAGTATGAATTGTTGCCTGAATATAGTTTTTATAGAAAGAGCTCTTAAAAAAAAGGAAAAAGCCTTTATTCTCAGCTTCACATATAAAAACTCTGTCAAGAATAAGCAGAGGTTGTGAGGATCGGAGTCTCGATGATCAGGTAGGCCTCATTTGAACAAGTTTTTGCTTCTTATAATGACATCAGCATAACAGACCAGTGACTATACATTTAGCATCTGTCTGAGATCAGTAAGGTGCATAGCACTTGTGCTTATGGAATGGAAAGTATGCATAGGCTGTCATTTCTATTGACCAGCACAGGATATGGGGACAGTAAAATGTGACTGGGATGAGAGATAGACATTCCTTCTGGAAAGAGGCACCATTGAGAGGTTCTGCCCCTGTGGAGCAAGGTCTGTTGATCTAACTGCTTTGCCAATTTGGGTTTTCTTATGGGTATAATGATCACCCTCTGTTTTGCACAGACTTCTGCTGGATGTGTCTAGGAGATTGGAAGACTCATGGCAGTGAGTACTATGAGTGCAGTCGGTACAAAGAGAATCCTGACATTGTCAACCAGAGTCAGCAAGCCCAGGCCAGGGAGGCCCTCAAGAAGTACTTATTCTATTTTGAGAGGGTAAGTATTCTCTCCAGCACCTGCTGTTCCATTGTAGGGTTCTTTTAGTTGACCTCTTTGAGATAGGATAACTGGGGTAACTGAAGACCAGAGCCAGTCTGTTCACACAGAAGTCAGTGAAGGGAGCTTTTACAGCAGCCTTGGGTGTTGTCTCTTTAGATGTGGCTTTCTGGCTGTACAGGGCAGCCACAGCTGACTGGGAAGACCTGGTACTTAACTTGGTTGAATGATGAGTTGTAGGAGAATGCAGGGCCATCAAGTTTTTCCATAAGTTAGAGGAGTCTGTGGTCATGTCCTGATAGCCAAGGTGGCTGTCCTGAACGTCTATGTGGACCTCTGTACTTTCTTGGGATTCCTGTACTTTTCTCCATCCTTTGTAGTGGGAAAACCATAACAAAAGCTTACAGCTGGAGGCACAAACATACCAGCGGATTCATGAGAAGATTCAGGAGAGAGTGATGAACAATCTAGGAACTTGGATTGACTGGCAGTATCTACAGAATGCTGCCAAGCTCTTGGCCAAGGTATCTACCAACTCACTCTTGGGTTTTATTATGAGTATAATGATCACCCTCTGTTTTGCCTAACCCTGTCAGGGGCAAACTTCTGAGACCCCATCTCTAAAGGATAGAGGGATTTGCCATCCTGCATATACATTCATGCTTGTTTATGGATTTACATTTCCCTGTGTTAGGACTACCAAGGACCTCACCTTTTAAGAAGAATCTTTCACTGCCTCTGCCTGCTAGAAAAATTGGAACTCTTTTTCTTCTCATTTTGTTGCATCTCTGCATCACTCAAGGGAAAAGAGATTATTATCTTTGTACAAGTAGTAACATAGATAACTGGACTCTGATATTTGATTTAAGAGGGAAAGTTATGAGGTAGCTACTGGTGATTAATTTGAAAAAGAACTTTGGGTATTCTGAGTCCATGCTTTGTTGTTTCAGTTTTCCCGATGTCTTCCCCTAGTTCATTCATTCTTTAGTTTAGCTTCATTTCTTGCAGTTCCATACCTATAGACCCTGGTTAATTTGCATGGTGAGGTAAGAGTTGTAAGAGCCACCTGAGAGGTAGGTCGGTTAGAATCGCAGATACAGGTTTATTTTCTTTTCCTCCTATGCAGTGTCGATATACCCTGCAATATACCTACCCATATGCATACTACATGGAGTCTGGCCCCAGGAAGAAGCTGGTAAGGCAAAGCAATCCCTGCATGCTTGTCCTATAGCTTCAGAGGCACCCTTGTCTACCAGCACTTTTGCAGGAGAACAGGGATCTGATCCTGGGTATTGGAAGGTCAAAATCAAAACAAAACTTGTCTAATTAATTGCAAAATTCCATTTCTATTCTGGGCATTCGGTACTGTCATTTTGTGTAATGAAAAGGCAGATGAACCTAACCTCTGAACATTGATGGCCATTGGGCCTGGTCACATGCTTATAATCCCAGCAACTGAGAAACAGAGGTAGGAATATCACAAGTTAGAGGCCAGCCTCAGCAACTTAGCAAGACTCTGTCTCAAAATACAAAACAGCTGGGGATATAGCTCAGTGGTAAAGTGCCACTGGGTTCAATCCACAGTACCTCCCCTTTTATTTAAAAAAAAAAAAAGTGTGTGGGGTGGGGCAATTGGCCAAAAAGACCTCTGTTCATTTACCCCTTTGAATCTGCTCTCTTCCCCCTCAGTCTTTAAGTTGATTGTTTTCAATCCCTTTATTTAATTCTTCATCTTAAAAATGGGTTGTTTCCTGCTAAAGCAATTCCTATTTTTTGTTTAAATGTTGGAAAACAGAGAAACATTTATATCAGCCATATATATTCCCACCAAACAGAAATGACCATCATTATCATTTTCCATGCTTTTGAATTAATATTCTGGGGGTTGGAGGTATAGTTTGTTGGCAGAGCACTTGCCTCACATGTTTGAGGCTCTGGGTTCAATCCCCAGCACCACCACACACATACAATATATGTGTGTGTGTGTGTGTGTGTGTGTGTATGTGTGTGTGTACATATAAACATACATATGTATAAATGTACATAGTAATAAATGTAACATTTTATTATTACCATAATTAATTTTGATAATTGTCACTATTTACCAGACTGGTAGATTCCTTTTTAAGAATGGCTTTTTTGTGGCTGGGGATGTGGCTCAAGCGGTAGCGCGCTCACCTGGCATGCGTGCAGTCTGGGTTCAATCCTCAGCCATTTGGCCATACTCTTTAGTTTGCCTTTTGTTTGGAGACTCTAGAGATAGTCTGTTAGGGGTTGAAGCGAGCCTGAGGTACTGCATGTGACCCTCTATCTTCAGGCTCTGCCCGGCTACATTCCCCTCTCCTTTTGACCCTCCTGCTCTACCCATACAGTTTGAATACCAGCAGGCTCAGCTAGAGGCTGAGATTGAAAACCTTTCGTGGAAAGTGGAGCGAGCGGACAGCTATGACAGAGGGGTAAGTGCCTGTTGTCTTCTTGCAGTGCAGGTAAGGGAAGATGGGTAGGGTCATAGATGACAGGGTGTTGGTATGCGAACTGGAAGCTGCTGCTGAGAAGGGTGGAAAGGGCATTGCTTTGGCTCCTTGGAGCCCCTGATATGGTGGGTATGACTTTGGTTACTCCCTACTCCTGGCACTGAACCATGCAAACACGCATCCTTTTTTCCTTTGTGCAGGACTTAGAAAACCAGATGCACATAGCAGAACAGCGGAGAAGAACCCTGCTGAAGGATTTCCATGATACCTAAGTTGGGACATGGACATGCCGGGATGAAATGTGGCTGCAAGGACTCCCGGCTGCCGTACTGCATGCTGCAGGCTCTGCCTTTCACGACTCCAGGCAACAGCCAGGGCCCCACTCCTGAGAGACACTGGCAACACACCTTTTAGTTAATTTGTTTTCTTCTCATCTTTTTGCTTTTTGTTTCTACCAGGGTAGAGTTCATATTGAATTGGCTTCTTTTCAGGACTTTTAATTCACCCAGATGGTTGTTGGGAGGGAGGGAATGTTTTGTTTGCTTTGTTTTGTTTTGTTTATTTGTTTTTGAACGGCTATTAATAGGATTAGATCATTACAACTTATGTAATTTTCAAAGATTGTACAATATTAAAAAAAAAAAAGGCAAACCATAGGATAACACAGAGCCCTTTTAAAAAATAAATTGGCATTGGAGTGTTTTACCCTGTAGCTATTTTACTTGGAATGTAACATGTGCTGCCCACCTACCCTGCCTCAAAAATATCTATACTGCAAGGGGCCCTGGAGTGGTCTCTGCTTTCCAGCTTCACATGTTTGGCCACAGCTAGAGTCCCAATGAAAGAACATGAGTGACAGATGGTAGGGAATTGAGTTGGCCTTTGTCACGGGCATGGAGCACAAGGAGTCACATCATGCCTCCTGCCTTAGTTGGACAGTAAGGAGATAGTACAGAATAGGTGATCTTTTGTGGGTTCATCTTTATTCTTGAAAGTGAGGTTTACCTGGGTCTGGCATTTGAAGCCAGAACCCACAGCAGAACATAGGTGGGCTTGTGGCCACCCAGACTAGGGGACACTGGTTTAGCACCATGCTTCCTTTGGTCTCCTATAGAGAATCATTTCGAAAGGGAGTTGTTCCTTAAAATAAACTTGCTTTACCTTGGTCTCTCCTTTTGTGCCAGTATTCAAGTGGTGTAACTCTGACCAGGGTCACATGCAGCCATACCTGACAATGACCTGCTGCACTCTGCTTATAAACATCAGGGTCAGAGTTCCAACATGGTCCACCTCAAGGGCATTGGCCTTCCTGGTTCAGGGGCTCAGTTCGTGCAAGTTGTTTTCATATTACTTGGAGTGTGCCCAGCAGCTACTCTGGTGGCAGAATGTGTTTCCCTTTGCCTGGTTCCAGCTGTCAGAAGACCCCACCTCTAGGGTCTGGGAGTATAAGGCCAGGAGAATCCCTGGTTTATGGTCCCAGTTTTTGTACTGGGAGGAAAGGCTGGCCACAGGATAGGAACAACTTTCACATACTTGAGTGCAAGAGAGTAAGCAGTTTGCCTTGTATCCTGCCTTTCTTGAACCTGGTCCTGTGGGCCTTTGAAAAGTTAGATCTGTGATCTCTCGGGTTTCTGAGGCTTTGTTCAGTGCCTCCACTCTGAGACTGGCAGAGCTGTCTATACTTGACAGGGCCTCCTTCACCTCCTAGGAGAGCCTATAGGAAAATCTGTGAATATTATAGTGGGAGTTCTTCAGTGTCCATACATTTTCACCTCCAGTCAGCAATTTTCTAGGTACTGAGTAAGCTGTAAACGGAGTCATTCTTGAAGACAAGAGGACAGCTGTGACTTTTAAGGTACATGGCTGACTACAGGTTCACTTTCTTCCCTCAAGTTTTATCTCTTCATGTAGTCCCCAACAAGGGAGGGGATTTGGGAGAACAGGTTAGGAATGTAGCAAATGAGCCCAGAAAGGGACAACAGGGAGCTAATTGTGAACAGAAGGTACCTCCTACAGGACCATGGGTGGGATGTGAATTCTGCATTGGCATATGAAATATCTTGGTGTCTGGAGCCTTTACCTCTTTGTCAAGTCCTTCCTGTAGCACTGCCAGGGCACAGAACAGAGTTGTAGCTCTGCATCTTTGTCACACCCTGGCTGGGTATTCTCTGGACTTCATGGCTGCCACATTCTTCACTTAACATCCACTTGTGACCCTGACCACTAGAGCTACAGGGGGCTATGTCCAGAATAACCTATAGCACTTGACCTGTGGAGAGCTTCCTTTTGTGCCCCCAGTGGCTATCCTTTATTAACATTACTAGGAAGATGGGAGATGTCAGGCAGAATTCCTCCGCCCCCCTGCCAAGGGTAGAAGAGAGGCACAGTGTTTTCATGAATTTATCATATATCTTGTTTTTCTTCAAAGAAAAAGTTAATTGATGCAATGTCATCTGCTCAAAGTTGAGTGGTTTATTCAAAATAAACTTAAGTTTCTGATTATAAAAATGTGTGTAGAGTCTTTCTTCAAAGGATACAGATACATTCCCGAGTCCCAGATTCTGGCCAGTGAATACCAGATGAGGGTACTCCTGTTTGCCCTCTCCCCACTTGGGTGCTGTGAAGGCCCTACTGGTCAGATTTTTTCCCCTTTCTGGCTGTATGGGAAAAGGGTATCTGTAAGGTGGTCTCTGCGGAAGGAAGTAGAATATGCTGGAAGTTTTGACTCTCGTCTCTCTGGGTGTAGGCTGAATCATTCCCTACCATAAACATCCCAAGATGTGGTAGGGTAAATACAAATGTGCCAAACCCTTTATTCAGACCTCTGTGTTCCTCCAAAGCAGATGTAGGAAGGTATGGCAGTGGACAGTGTGGCCTCTGGAGCCCTGAGGGTTATGAAGAGACAACTCAGGACATAAACAAGGATTTAGGTCCTAATCCCAAGGGTGAAGGACAGGAAACAGGGTTTGGGTTCTAATTGACAGATCCATATTTGTGTTGTCAGGAATGCCAGCAACTTTAGTGGTAGGAAGCTCTGTGATAAAGTCATCTTCAGAACTGGGTAGCATGCACAGGAGGACAACTGAGGCCAGCAGAGACCTCACACTGCCCATCTAAATTCAATGAGAAGGTATGGCAACTGAGCCTCAGCTGTTCAGTAGGCTCTAATTTGGGCACAGGCCATCAATCAAAAAACTAGACTAGTGCCTATACCCCAAGACAAATCATGCTAATGTTGACTGAGCACATTCTCATGTCCTCATGGCAACCCTGTGCAATAGGTGCTGTCAGGGTCCACATTATATAACTGTTTAAAAAGAAAACACAGGTATGGCACACATCTGTCGTTTCAGCTGCTTGGGAGACTGAGGCAGGAGCATGATGAGTACAACAGGAGTTTGAGACCAGTCTGGGCAACATAGAATCCATCTAAAAAAAAAAAGAAATAATTTGCCCAAGGCTGCCACAGCTGGTAAATGGTAAACTGTTTACTTTTAGGAAGTTCAACTTTTTTTAATACAAATTAGAACAATGCTCAAATTTGGCAATATGTGTATATTGGCTGTTGAGGTAAGACTGCCCTAGCATCAAAAGGGTCAGAGGGTTTAAAATGTCAAAAGTCAATTTTATGGTGATCTAACTGATTTTAGAAGGTGAGAGAGATCACTACATAGGTACCAGGAAATTATGAGATCCTTGGTAAAACTGTGGTTCTATTGGTTGACATTTATCTATAATTGAGAATTACACCATTTTGGAAACTTTGAATTATTTCTATTGTAACTATACTCAGAAACAGATTTCTGACCTAACTAGGATTGATTAAAGACAGACTGCAGAAAATTTGAACAATCCTGAATTGGTAAATAGAATTTTTGAATATTGGACTCACAAATATTGATCAGTGATTATATTTCCTTTACAATTCATTTTAGGGGAAAGGGAGTAGGCCCTTTACTTCCTCTACCTCTCTGCATAAGGAGGTCCAGACCTAGCTAATTCCCCCCAGAGCTGTGGGTTCCCATTCCCTCTGATATGAGATGCTGGACTGCTTTCTGGTGGTAGTGTTTGGTTAGCATCCCAACCTTGGCTCACAACAGCTATTGCTGTTGTTTCCCCCCTCTGTGCAGAAAAAGTCCAGAACCTCTCCTTTTGTGGAGTCAGATAAATAAAGAGGGGTGGCTAGATTAGGGCACTGATAAAGCCTGTCATTGTAGAATCTTGGGGATAAGGAAGTGTTCCTGCCCTGACTGAGAAGACCACAAAATTCAGTGTTAATGTGTTGTTCTTGAATGCATGGGTGGTTAGAGTGTGTGCATATCCTGAGGATAACCCAAACCTAGAAAAGCAGCACAAAAATATCTTGGCACTGGGCCACTATATGTCCTTCCACTCCCATTTTTTATGATAATCTGAGGTGATGGTGTCTCAATAGTGGAAAAGTCCCTTCCTCCCTCTTACTAGGTGCCAGTTCTGAGACAAAGTGTTCCTTACATGGAGCACCTCCCGCATTCCTGGGTGTTACTGTGGTGGTGGTGACCCCCCCCCAAAGCTGACCTTCCTGATGCCAGGGCTCCTCCAGGAATCCTCTGACCTCCCCAGAATCTTCTGACCTTCTCCCCATTCCCCGCGCACACACACACTCAGGCAACTTCTTCCTAAGGCCTGATTCCTGCGGGACTCCCTAGAAAATGTAGGCCCACTTCGGTATGGACCTACAAGAAGGTCGTGGGACCTGCTACATCATCACGTGCTCAGTCATCGGCCTCCGCAGTATTGAATCATCTCCTGGTGCTGTCTCCTCCGTGTGGCTACTCCCTTCCCCAACCCCCACTCCTGGGAGCAAGATAATTGCAGATCCTATACTTTTCTGGGTGGGAGGAGGGAAGGGGGGGTCTTAACCAAGGACAGATAAATTACCAGATGGATTTGCCTTAATGGTGCGGCTCAGGTCTAGATCTACATTTGGTGAATGGTCTGCTCTGGGGAGTGTTTAGCTCCTGGAAAATAAAACCCAGTGTGGGCTGGGGTTCAAGGTGTAGAGAGGCCGAGAACTATGTGCGACTGTGGCAGGTGCTTGTCCCCAGGAACGATCTCCTGGTGACAGCAGTGTGCGCGGACTCTGAGGCTGTTGTCCCAGCGACTGCGCAGCGCAGGCACCCTGTGGCCCCTCCCCTGGGCGCGCGCGCGCACGAGACCTAGGAGCCATGGCGGCTGCGGCGGCTGCAGCTACAGACCTGTGTCCAGAGGCCGCAGTCGCAGATGAAGCTGCGAATCCGCATTGGGTGCCGCCAGAGCACAGCTTGGCAGGGGCAACAACCCGGCCGGGCGATGACCAAGATGCACCGGTTCGGCCGCTGTGCAAGCCCCGTGGCATATGCTCACGCGCCTACTTCTTGGTACTGATGGTGTTCGTGCACCTGTACCTAGGCAATGTGCTGGCTCTACTGCTCTTCGTTCACTACAGCAACGGCGATGAGAGCACGGATCCCGGACCCCAACGCCGCGCCCAAAGCCCCCGGCCCAAGTCAACTTTGGGCCCCCTCACCCGCCTCGAGGGCATCAAGGTGAGGACAACCAGCCCCCACGCCGCGGTCCAGGCCCTGTCCCCCACACTGACCCACAAGCCATGCGAGTCCCACGCACTGGCCAGGTGTTGAGCCCGTTTTGAGTAGTGTGACCTGGCACCCTGGCACCTCATCTATCCGCTGTGCGCCTTTCCTTTAGGTGGGGTACGAGCGTAAGGTCCAGCTGGTTACCGACAGGGATCACTTCATCCGAACTCTCAGCCTGAAGCCGCTGCTCTTCGGTAAGTCCACCAAATGCTCCCAGGAAGGGCCAGGGGCTGCTGTGTACCTCCGGGCTCTTTCTGACCACATGCTTTCTATTTTGAAAACGGCTCCTTCAAAGTAGCCCTTTCTTTATCCATCTAGATGATTACCAACATGAAGTACCCACTCCCTTCTCCATGATAGGGTAATAGAATGGCCTTTTCATTCCCCCTCTCAGATCCATTATTCCCTGCAGCAGTTTTTTTTTCATCACATGGCCAGGCAATGTGACCCTGAGGCTAGCATCCAATTTCAATTCCAATTTCATTGAAATTGTCTTTAGACATTCCATGCCACAACTAATTCTGTCATCTTTTAGAATGGGGGGAAAGTGGGGGTCCGATAACCAATTCCCAGCTGATCTCAGGGCCTGTGGGATCTTGTGAAGAGAAGCAGGCTGTTCAAATGTGGATAAACTGATGTCCCCAAGTATGCCAACTAGGACACCAGTCAGAGGCACAGTTTTTGCTGCATGCATTCTAGGAATCTTCTTAGTGTTCTTTTTAGTCATCATGGGCAGAAACTTTCAGGGTGATCCCATTCATAGCCGTATCATAGTTCATGTTTTCTGAGTGTGTATATATACATATATACACTGTAGATGGACACAATACCTTTATTTTATTTATTTATTTTTCTGTGGTGCTGAGGATTGAACCCAGTGTCTCATTCATGTGAGGCAAGTGTTCTACCACTGAGCCACAACCCCAGCTTGTCTGAGTTCTTATTACATGATAGGCTTCATGTGATTGTTTCATTTAATTCTCACAAACCCCCTCTGAGGTGGATGTAGATGCTACCCACAGGCAAGAAGGTGAGAAAATGAAGCATAGTCCCTTGGCTAAGCTCACATAGTAGTTCAGTGGTCACATTAGGATTAGAACCCAGGCAGCCTGCCTCTAGAACTTGCTCATAGAAGCCACAGTGCTAACTGGGAAGATCCAGAAGCCTTCCAAAGATTATCAGAGTCAACAAGGTAAGGGTCCCCAGACCTATGGAATTTGTCAAAGATAAATTTGTACAGCCCTGTCCTGGGTACCTGGCCTCAGTGACATATATAGGTAGACCCAGGACAGGCCCTGGCTGCGAGGGAATGAAGTTAATAAGGAGTTTTAAGAAGGGGGCTGAGGCAGAACACCTAAACATATGCTATTGTCCCTGTGCAGAGGGCTCTGACTGGGGATTATGACTAGACCTGTAAGTATGTCACATGCATCCTATTCATGGGGAATTAGGTTATGCTGTCAGTTCTGTTGTGAGAAGGGCCCTAAAAGATGATGGCTTTTGTTATCAATATTACTACTGAATGACATTGAATTCTATACCAGGCACTATTTTAAGTGTAAGGGAATACAATATGGAACAAAAAATGAAGGGAATCATAACAAAATCCTGAAGCTGACATTCAGATGGAAACAGATAAACAAATAACTACATCAGGTGTTGATATATGATTGCAGACCAGTAAGGCAATCATATATGAACACCTGATGGGGTTGGAGCTCTTAATAGGGTAGCCAGGATGGGCCTCCTTGAGAAAAATATTTGAGCAAAGACCTATAGGAAGTATAGGATCAAGTAAAAAGTGATCCTGTCAGGGAAAGGTGATCTAGGCAAAGGGTACAGCATTTGCCTTATTAGTACCATACTGCTGTGGGTTGGAGATGTAAACTCAGTGGTAGAGTACTTAGTAGCATGCATGAGGACCTGAGTTCAATTCCCAGTACTGCTGTGAATAGATATACTGAGTGATTTTGTTTTCTTTCATCAGCCTTCCTGGAACCTGTATATATCTAATTCAAATCCACATTAGGTTAAGTGAGCCATGAAGCCAAAATCCTTCTAACATGCAGCTTGTCCTAAAAAGCAGAGAATGAGAAACCCACTTCTGAAGTCCCCCAAAATAAATTACAAGAAGCAGAAGAGATGTGATAACAGGTAAACTATTCTGGTTAGGCTATCAGATGCCCCTGTTTCTGCAATTACAAAGGGCACAGTCAAGAGATTTGGACAACTGTGGCATGGACTTCCTGTTTGTAGTCCTCATTTTCTCCAAAACATTTACATTGCCTGCTAGTCAGTTGGGGGAAGATCCCAGGTTTCATCCTGAAAGCCCTGGAACATGCTGCTTGGTGAAATGAGGTAGGTGAATGAAAAAGAGATCAAGGGTTATGAAAAGTCCAGTTGTGAGGGAGGGAAACCACAGGGGAGAGTGTCCAAGGTCAGGCATTTCCAGAATGCTTTGGTATTGGATGAATCCAAAGGATGCCTTATCCTAAGAAGAAGCAGTGTCTGTTTTCTGTATTTGTATGTCCATCGGTTCATCATTGGTCTGGAGTTCACTGTTATCCTAAAAAGGCAGGCAGAGCCCAAGGAGAGTGTAGGCTGTGCTCCCTCTGTCCTGCTGTTCCTGGCTCCAAATCTGTGACATGACAGCCTCAGAGACTCAAGGTGCCAGGGCCTGGGATGGGTACCTAAGATGTTAGTTGGGAGCCAGGGATTGTGGCACACACCTGTAATCCTAGCTACTCAGGGAGACTGAGGCAGGAGGATTGCAAGTTCAAGGCCAACATGGACAACTTGGTAAGACCCTGTCTCAGAATTAAAAGGGAAAGGACTTGGGATGTAGCTCAGTGGTAAATGCCCACTGAATTCAATCCCCAATACTGCGAAAAAATAATAATAATAAAAAATAAAAATAGGGCTGGGACTATAGGTCAGTAGCAGAGTGCTTGCCTAGCAGAGGTGAGGTACTGAGTTTGATCCTTAGCACCATGTAAAAATAAATAAAATAAAGGAAATTCTGTCCATCTACAACTGCAAAAAAATAAAAAGATTAAAAAAAAAAAAAGATGTGAGTTTATTCTAGGGGGCTTGGGTTCCATCCCAAGGTGCCTACTTCTCTGTGGAAAAGAACCCAGCCCTGCAGGAAACACTCCATGCAGCTTCTCATCTCTCCCTTTGGGGAACATTTCCTTTTCCCAACCTGTTCCTCGAGACACTTGGCAAGAGGGATCTGGACCAAAAGGCCCTACTCTGAGTTACACAAGGGTAGTAGGTATTTTTCAAAGATGTGGAACACTAGGAATCCATTTCTGAGTCATTGTGACCTCTTTGGGAACATTGCCTTCTTAAATGTGGCTTACATTCTCTCAAACACAGCTTCTTCATCCTTGTTCTATCTTTAAGCAACAGATTAGATCTTTTCTCTTCCTATCTTAAAAGTCTCCAAGATAACCCCCTTTCATATCTCTCTCTCTCTCTCTCCCTCCCCCTCCCTCCCTCCCTCTCCCTCCCTTGCAGTGCTGGAAATTGAACCCAGATCCTTGAACATACTAGGCAGTACTCTACCACTGAGCAATCCCATTTTACTTCTAGGTCTTACTTGGTGCCTCAAAGCCCTCTTACTTCTTAGACTTCATCTCCTGCCAGTCTCCCTCGTTCCCTGAGGATTCTCAGAGACACCAAGTTCATTGCTGCCTCAGGGCCTTTATATGTATGGTTAACTCACTATAAGGCTCAGGCTTGGCTCTTCCCATAGATGGGGCTTTATCTCCATTTGCTCAGATGTCCCTTCCTCAGAGACCTCTCTTGTCTTCAAACCAGTCTTGAGAGGTTCCCAGGCATCCCGTTACATCGGCCTGTTTGATTTTCTTCTTAATGCTTAGCACTGCTAGAAACTGTTTTGTTCTCTCTGTCATTTGTGCGTCTACCCACAAAGATGAGCTGCATGTATGAAAGGCTTGATTTGTTCTGGCTATGTGTTTAGTAGTCAAGAATTCTGTCTTTTGCTGATAAATTTTGGGTGGTTTGGAGGGGTTGACTGGATGCTCAGGCCTGTCTGCTTGCTCTGCCACCACCCTCCTGACTTGGTGCCCTCTTCAAGGGCAGCAGTTATCACCTCTAGTTAGCCAGTGAGAGTTTTAATCCATTTTTCTTAACTACTTAAGGTGAATGAGTAATCATCACTAATATATAAAACAATTTATTTAAAAATCTTGACTGCTTTTTCACAGGATTTCCAAATATATTGTTTTTCAGCTTAAAATAATTAGGCAGCTGTGTCAGATCACTATGCCCATGACAAACACTGAAGGCCCCGAAGTAAGGGAAAAAAAAATTTTTTTTTTGTACTGGGAATTGAACCCAGAGGTGCTCAACCACTGAGCTACATCCCCAGCCCTTTTATATATTTTATTTAGAGGCAGGGTCTTGCCGAGTTGCTTAGGGCTTCTCTATGTTGCTGAGGCTGGCTCTGAACTCATGATCCTCCTGCTTCAGCCTCCTGAGCTGCTGGGATTACAGGTGTGCACCACTGCGGCCAGCAAAGAAAGAATTTTTTTTTTCTTTTAAAGAGACAGGTGTGAGAGAGAGAGAGACACAGAGAGAATTTTTAATATTTTTTTCTAGTTTTTTGGCAGACACAACATCTTTGTTTGTATGTGGTGCTGAGGATCGAACCCGGGCCGCACGCATGTCAGGCGAGCGCGCTACCGCTTGAACCACATCCCCAGCCCCGAAAGAATTTTTAATATGCATATAATTTCAAGTTTTTAAGCATATTAATATAGTTTTCTCTGTGGACTGCTGCTTTCCCCTAGCCACATGCCCACTCCTACTGTTTCACTGGCTGGCTGCTTGGCAGACTTAACAGAGCTCATGTGGATATAGTTGAGTGTGTCTGGACTGGACAAGCACCATCCTGCCCAAAGTGAGCATAGCCCAAGGATGTGTGCCTGCTCTGAAATACGGCTTGGGGTGCTAGGGCTTGTGGACAGTAGCAGGGCAGTGTCTAAACTGTCTTCCCAGGCCTGCTCAGCATACTCCAAGGAACCTAGCTAGCCTGCATGCCTTCTGGGCTGGAGAGAGCTAAGAAAGCAGGCCCACCCTGTTTGAGATTGGGGCCTCTCTGTTCTCTGGTCTGCAAATCCCCTTGGCAGGGGCAACAGAAAGAGGGTTCAATGTGTTTCCAGGAGAGCTTACATGATTAGTGTGACCAGTGCAGAGGCCATGGCTAAAAGTCCAAGGCTTTCTTTGGTATGGTTAGTCCCTGTTCTTGGCACTGGTAATAGTGACACCTATGATTTTGGTGGCTCCGGCTCCAGGCATAGGCTGTGGTTACCAACAGGTGGTTGCCCTGCATCCTCTCACTTAATACATAGGTCCCTGTGTGCCTTCCTCACAGGAAATTATACACACATGTGACATCCAGCTGCAGCCAGCGTCTCAGGGTAGGCACTAACTCTGTGGGGAGCAGTGGTCCCATCTTCAACACATCTAGTCTTGAATCCAGGTCACGGTCCCAGGGGCCAGAGGATGTCCTGTTACATCAGAAGAGCCTGACCTTCACTGCTGAATGGAATCAGAGGGGCCAAGTGATCAGCTGGACTTCCAAGAGTGCCCCCACTCATCCCCTGGCTACTGAACTCTTGTCTGATGCTCTCCCCTTGGAATCAGTCTCCTAGGGATGCCACCTTCCTTAGCAGAATTTTTGTTTTATTTTGTTTTTAGCAACATCCCATGCTTATAAAGGAATTAACTTTTCAGCTCTAATCAGGCATATTTGGATATTTTCTTAATATTTGCCTTAGTACTGAGCCAGGTAAACATTGTATAAAGGTTACTGTCCACTCAGGGCTTATATTACAAAGTCACGGTGCAGAATGTGTCCAGGACCTCCTGGGGTAAGCTTATATTCTGCAACTCACAGTCTCTGCTGCTGGCATGTGACACTGGGAGGAGAGACTCAAGTGAGAAGGCAGGCAAGAGGTGTGTGTGTGTGTGCGGGGGGGGTGGGGGTGGGGGGGGTGGGGGGGCAATCAACGAAATCCCTCCTGTCTGCCCCTCCTGTTTTACTCTCTTTGAGACAGATTGCCTGCTCTAGGGGTCCTCTTCCCTTTCCTCCGGCCAGTTTACCTGATCCCCTCCTAGAATGACACAGTAGACAGGGGGTGAAGACCTGTGGGGAAGTCACACAGAGAGTCATCGGACATGGCTGAGATACAGAGATCATGGCCCACAGGGAAGCATCCACAGTTCAAGATAGCTGGCCAGGGGTAACCATAGTCAGCCGTGCGGGTGAGCAGCTGGCCGCCATTTCCTCACACAGGCTGCAGCACAGGTAGATGACCCTGCAGGGTGGGGAAAACAATTGGTGTGACTAGGCTGGTAACTGGGCACCCAGATCAACCTGGAACTTTCCATGGTTGCTTGGCAACGACACTCTGATCACCTAGCAACAGCCCTGCAGCCTTGCTTTTCTACTTGTGCCACATTTCAGCCCTCAGCTCTGCCTCCCCACTTATCTGCCTGTAACCTAGCTTCTTTCCAGCTTTTGAAACTCCCTCTCCAGCTCTAAAGTTATCTAGTATCAGGTGAGGGATGTGGGAGGCCCTGCTCTCTGGCCTTCACTCCTCAGGTCATAGGGAAAAAGCAGGGCCCTCCCTTTTGTCCTAAAAGACCTTCAGGGCACTACAGTCTCTGGACAGGGCTGGTGCTGGCACAGAGTGCAGGGGGCCCACCGTCCAGTTCTGAAAGAATCCACTCTTGTTGGTACTGACAGTCACCAGAGATTCCAGGAAGGACTTCCTCTGCTGGGTGGGGGAGCTGAGGTAATGTTCACAGGAAGGTTAGGCTGGGGAAGAAGAATTAACCTTATGACCTCAGGGCTTTAGGAGAAAATGTCACCAGGTGGATCTCAGCTCCATCTCTTGCCAGCATCCTGTGGGCAGATTAGAGCTTCCACATTTCCCTGCAAAGGGGCTCACAGACCCCAGCCTGAAGCATCCTGCCACTTGTCCCTGTCTTGACATTGAAGAGCCTTTTATAGGTTGTGGGTATAGACTGAGGGACCAGCCCCACATGCCCACCATTGATGGTACCCTGCCCAGTGATGGTCACCTCTGTCCCCTGGGTACCTGTTTCCTTCTACTGGGAACACTCATAAAAATAATTATTCATTTTCCTCCTTGCCCCTGTGAATAACCAGCAGTGACAGGTGCTCAGAGGATTAGTGAAGAGCTCAACTGCCAGAGCAGGCCCTGGCCAAGGACATCCTCCCCTCTATCTGCCCTTGCTCTACCTGTCAAGGCACACAGGGGCAAAGAGGGAGCAAAGGAAGAGGCCAGCATCAGGGTGGCACTCCTGGGCGAGCAGGGGCAACCTGCTGACTGTCTGTTTGATGGCCTCAGCTGCTGTGTCATGGTCCAGCAAGTTGGTCAACCGCCTCTCTGTGTAGCCAATGTCATAACATAGTTTCATTGCTTGGGGAATGAGCATGCTCTGTGTGTAGCTCCAGGGAGCCCCTGCTGCACCATCATTCCACAGTACCACCAGCAGCTACAGTCCGCTCTCCATCACCTGCCTTCTCTATCCTGGCCCTGAGGTCCAGGGCTTTATAGGGCTGTACCCCTAAGGAACCAACAGAGGAGGAGGTCCTGCAAGTGTTTGCAAAGCTCCCAGGTACCTGCACCCACCTGATTAGGCCACAACATACTGACTGGGCTGGCTGTTTTTGATTAGCACATGATGAAGGGAATAGAGACTGAAATCATCTCCACTAGGCCTGTGGATTTACTGGCACCTAATAAACTGAAGAAAACTCAGCCTGTGTTTTCTTTTCCTTTTTGGCTTGCTTTTCTTTCTTTTCAAATGTTATATGTTAAGCAATCAAGAGGTGACAATTAGCAGTTTGGTCTAACCCATTGTCCAGCAGTGCTGTCTCCCAATGGCTGACTCATACCTTTTCTGGGTTTGATGGTTTGAGAGTTATGCATGCTGGGGTGGGGGGGGGGCTTTGTTCTATCCTTAATGTTATCACATCCAGGATCATGTCACCTACCCCTGGGATTTGATCTGGACTTGAGCATAGATTCTGAGTAGAACAGCCTGGGTGGCCCTGGGCAAGTCTGTGCTTGTGATTTCTCACAGATTGAAAGGGTCAGTTAAAGGGGCCTGGCTTTCAAAGATGAATATAGGGAACTAAGGAGTTGATGAATACAAAGTGTTTTAAGAGACTGTGCTACCTGAGTGTGATCTGCTATGATCACTATTAAAAATCACTACCATCCTGGCTCTGAGAGACCTTTACCTTACCCTGGGCAATGACTGGAACTTCATGCTGGGAGTATGACTGAGAGAAGTGACAGACCACTCTGTAGATGGCAGATTGGCCCCTCCTCTAATCTGTTCTTTCGTGAACCTCTTGTTCCCCAAGGAAGTTCTCCTCCTAGGAAAAGGAGAAGGAAGCAGGACCTAGGCTTCTGACCTGAAAGTACCTGGGCTATTAGGTTGGGAACTTCCCAGATATAAGGCTTATATTGCAGTTCTACCAAGCCACCTACAAACTGGCCAGTGTGTGGACAGCCAGCCACTCCTAGGTCTCAAGCATGACTGATCTTTACTCATGAGCTTAGAGGCACAGAATAGGTGCTGAGTTAACCCCCCCCACACACACACACACACACTCCCCAGCACTAGGCAACTCAGCCCTGGTCAGATGACCAGAACCTACTTATATGGGAGAAGAGAGGACAACACTTGGACGAACCTACACTATTGGATGTCTGGGCTTTGTGTGTTTTTATTTGAATAATGCTTGAAAGCAAGAGCCAGCCAGCATTTCTCTGCTTTAAATATATATACCTGATGTAAATTGGGCATGGTGGCTCACACCTGTAATCCCAGCAACTCTAGAGGATAAGGAAGGAGGATCACAAGTTGGAGGCCAGCCTAGCTATGCAATTTAGCAAGATCCTGTCTTAAAATAAAAAATAAGCCAGGTGCAATGGCTCATGCCTGTAATCCTAGCAGCTCGGAAGGCTGAGGCAGGAGGATCCAGAGTTCAAAGCCAGCCTCAGCAAAAGCAAGGCACTGAGTAACTCAGACCCCGTTTCTAAATAAAATACAAACAGGGCTGGGGATGTGGCTCAGTGGGTGAGTGCCCTTGAGTTAAATCCCTGCCCACCTCAATCAATCAATCAATCAATAAGGGTATAGGGATATAGCTCAGTGGTAAAATATCCGTGGGTTCAATCCCCAGTACCAAGTAAATAAGTAAATATTCCCAGTAAGAAGAAGAGGTTAACCCTCTGCCCTTCAAGTCCGCTCTCTGGCCTTTAGTTCCACTCCAAGGTGGGTCAGCCCATATCCACTTTAGCTATAGCCTGCTCCCAGTAACCCCCCTGGAAAATGTGTGCTGTCATCATCAACAAAAGAGGCCCTGCATTCCAATGCTGGCCAGCCTTTGCAGGACAACTCCACATATATAAAGGGGAGTGTGGACTCTTCCAAACATTGTGACCACCAGGGGACAGAGAGGACCCCTGAAACCCTGCAGGGAGTAGGATACTCAGTGCACAGTGCCCCAGCTCAGTCCTTGGCTTCACCCACCTCCTCTTATGGCAGAAATTCCTGGCTTCCTGAGTGACGAGGAGTGTCGGCTCATCATCCACCTGGCACAGATGAAGGGATTACAGCGCAGCCAGATCCTGCCCACTGAAGAATATGAAGAAGCAATGAGCAGTATGCAGGTCAGCCAGCTGGACCTCTTCCGGCTGCTGGACCAGAACCACGATGGTCGCCTGCAGCTCCGAGAGGTTGGGATCCTGGGGCCTGAGTAGGCACAGGGAGGGAGTTCCTAGAATTACCTTTCTGGTGGCCATGCAATTTGTCTGACTCAACTGACCCCATACTCAGATGTCAACTCAGGCCTTCTTGGGCATGCCCAGTCCCAGGGTCACTCTTTCCTCTCTATAGAGTCCCTACTACCCTGGAAACCCCAGAGGATTGCAGGAGGATCCACATGGGGGTGATGGCATTTATTACCACAGTTTGGAATGGTATTTCTTTTGTGGTCTGGATTCCTTGCTGCCATGGCTAGAAACCCATTATGGTAGATGGGGTTGGCAGCTCTGATGTAGCCAGCAGCCTGCATCTCTCTTCACGTGCCTCTCACACCTAGGCTTCTGAGAGAAATCCAGCAGGGTGTGTGTTGGGGGGTGGGGTATTGGTCCATTGCTCACACAGAGCACTCCACTGAGTCTGGTCTTCCTGAGGGTTCTGGTGGTGGTCATGTCCTGGACAAGTCTCCCCCTGTTGCCTCTTCCCTCTTTATAACCAGACCTTTGGTTCTCCCTTCCTCCACATTTCCTGAGGTATCTGAGTGTGATACAAGGCCAACAGTGCTCCCCTGAAGTCCAGAGTCCCAGCAGGGCTGGGTATGCCAATGGTCCTCATGCCTCTTGACCCTTTTCCTGGCTTCCTCAGATATCTCTGGACCTCTCTTCAGCCCAGGGACCTTGGGCTCTGTCCTGAGTCCTCACCCATGCCCTATTACTGCAACCCTTAACTCCATAAGAACTGGTCCTTTTATGCTCTGATGGCTCTTTACCCCTAGGGTCACCCCACTGAGGGACCCTCTTATACATCAGGTACTGGCCCAGACTCGCCTGGGAAATGGACGGTGGATGACTCCAGAGAATATTCAGGAGATGTACTCCGCGATCAAAGCAGATCCCGATGGTGATGGTGAGCTCACATCCCTCCACAGTTCTATCCCTGTGAGCCACCTCCTTTCCCCAGACTATGACAGTCTAAAGGGCAACTCCTAGAGATCAATTTGACCTTATCAGGTAGAGTTTATAGAGTCTGGGGCACAGGAAACAGGACTCCTAGTTGGGAAATGGCAAAATGAGTAAAGTGGAAGCAAGGAGACATGAGGGCAGCTTGATTTTTTCCATTCACCCTGCTCCATCTGCCTTTCCAGGCCTCCCTCATCTCACTGAGGCCTCTCTCCCTTCCTTTTGCCCATCTGGAGTTTTAATGGAGCACTGAAGTGATGGTGTTACTAATTTTCTAACTGCAAGGAGCATGGGGCAGCAACCAAGAGATTTCTGAGGTGTAGTCTTAACCCTTATGCCCAAGTTATGGACCAGCTGAGGAAGAGATAGAGCAGTCAAATAGGTCCTGGAAGAACAATCTTGTGACTGGTGAACAAAAGGTCTTGGAAGAATAGCCTGTGGCTGGAGGGTTGTCATACTCTTCCTAGTATAGAAATGGTGTCAGATTCACAGTGTTTGGATGTTCCCCATCCTCAGGGGAATCTAAGCCAAAGGGTGGAAGTTATCTCCCTTGGGTCAGCTAGAATAACCTGGAGCAAAGACACCAGATCCAGAATGTGGGGCCTCTGCTTTCTGATTTGGGCAAGAACAGGGAGAATGTTCTCATTTGGAGGACATGGCCTGGCTTTCTTTGCTAAGGTGAGCTGGTAGTTCAGCAGGCAAGACTGGCTAGGTTGGTTCCACCCAGGATGGGACCTGAGTTCATGATGGTTTCCCTGGGGACTTGCCCTGCTTGCACCCTACCATGTGGGAGGCCCTGGATGGACTCAGCACTTTGCTGCTCTCTTCACCTTCTACAGGTTGGAGTATGGCCACCACACTCTATATGGCCAGGCTGGAAGGCATAGGGTGACTCATGGGCTGAGGTCCTGGCCATATGGCTCAAGTTCCTTTGGAGACCCCACTCTGGCACTCTAATGGGTGTTGAGATTCTTCCTTTTGGGAGCCAAATCAAGGCTTAAACTGAGAAAATGAACTTCTCTGGGTCTTCCCTTAGGGCCCGATGTGACCGAAACCAGGTTCATCTGACCCAAGAGTCCAGGTGGGGACAAGTGCACATGGCCCCCAGTGCCTGAGGCCAGGGGCTGCTGCTGCCTTTGGGGTAGGTAGGGAGGTGCTGCCTGCCACTGTGGCCCCCCCTCATGGGTCTGGCAGGCACTAATGGTGGGTGCCCTTTACAGGAGTGCTGAGTCTGCAGGAGTTTTCTAACATGGACCTTCGGGACTTCCACAAGTACATGAGGAGCCACAAGGCGGAGTCCAGTGAGCTGGTGCGGAACAGCCACCACACATGGCTCTACCAGGGTGAGGGTGCCCACCATGTCATGCGTGCCATCCGCCAGAGGTGAGCACTGAGGCCATTTTCCCTGGGGCAGGGTCTCCACATAAATCCTTGGAGGGGGCTAAGAGAACAGAATTGATTAGCCAATGGGGATTAAGTTCCACTTGTTAGACCAAGAATGGGACCCACTGAAAGGCAATTAGCAAAGGCAAATTATCCCCAGTGTGGGAAAACAATGTACATATGGGATTAGAAATAAATCAAGTATTTGTTTACTGCTAATTAGAAAAGTGACCCCTTATCTTTGCTCATAGTAGCCCTGCCCCTGAACCAGCAGGAGTTTTAGATAAATAACCTCCTTTTTGAGAGGACTTCAATTGTCCCCATCCCCCCAATTTTGTGAAAAATCTCATCTTTCCCAAATAGTGGATGGCATTTAGGAAAAAGGGTTCATCAAGAGTAGCTCCTTCCTGCTCCTGTAAAGCCAATCTTAGATGACTCTTGGAGCTGAGCGTGGTAGCACACACCTCTAATTTGAATGATTCAGGAGACAGAGGTAGGAGGATCACAAGTTCAAGGCTAGCTTCTGCCTCTTAGGGAGACCCTCAGCAACTTGGCAAGACCCTGTCTCAAGAAATAAAAAGGACTAAGGATGTAACTCAGTGGTAAAATGCCCCTGGGTTCAATTCCCAGTACAAAAAAAAAAAACAAACAAAAAACAAAAAACATGGTTCTAGGGCTTCCATGGGAGGTGGGCAAGGGTAGAGCTCGTGGCAGGTCTTGGCTAGCTCCTTTAGGTTACCACCTCACATGGTGCTGCCCAGCCAAATACCTGCTACTCACCAGGGTGCTGCGCCTCACTCGCCTGTCACCTGAGATCGTGGAGCTCAGCGAGCCACTGCAAGTTGTGCGGTATGGTGAGGGAGGCCACTACCATGCCCATGTGGACAGTGGGCCTGTGTATCCAGAGACTATCTGCTCCCATACCAAGCTGGTGGCCAACGAGTCGGTACCCTTTGAGACCTCCTGTCGGCAAGTACCTCCCACCTCGGGGCTGGCTTCAATTCCCAAATCAGGCATCCTCATAACACTGGCACAGCCTGACACTATGGACCTGACTCTTAGAATGGAGTCAGGAAGGCACTTGGCCACCCTGGTCAATGATGCTCTTAATCTCTTCCCAAAGTTGTTTACCAAATGACAGAAAAAGCTGGCTACTGGCCATTTTGTCCGCTTGAGTCAATGTAGACTAAAGTATCCAGAGACACCAAAACTTGCTCCCAAAACTTTGAAGCAAAGGACAATGCTAGGCACTCAGCTCTTTCAATCTACTCCCCTAGTTATTGATCTTGACTCCACTGCTTGGAGGTCTTGGTCTCTCTCTAAAGCTGTGTCCCTGCCCCTGCCAAGTTAGGTCTCTCCTTTTCATGTGGCTTTCTGGCTCAGCCTTTTACAGTCCCCACAGAGACCTTGTGCATGATCTTCCTGCCTCTAATAGCTAACTTTCCGAGCCAGGCCCTTAGTCATGTAACTCAGCTATGTGTGATCTTGGCCATAAAAGCATTGGCACACACAAAAAGAGACTGGGTTTGTGGAAAGAAGGAGGGGCTAGAGATACTCTGGCATTGGACTACCCTGTTGTCATCCATCCTAGCCTGTCCCTCTGACCCCTGGGAACCTGGGTAGCTTTTCCTACCCATGAGTAAGCCCTTGGGAATGTCTGCAGCTAGGGATCTGCTCAGAAGCCCCCCTGCCTTACAGCTACATGACAGTGCTGTTTTATTTGAACAACGTCACCGGTGGGGGCGAGACTGTCTTCCCTGTAGCAGACAACAGAACCTACGATGAAATGGTAAGGGTCAACTGGGCTATTCTTGTGGGCTGGCAGGGCCTTGGGCAAGTGTAGTACACACCCCTTTGGTCCTGGGATGAAAGCCTAAGTGGTCCCCTAGGCACATCTGGTTGTTTTTCCTCTAGCCATCTTTGGCTGCCTGGCCATACAATGGGGGCCCCCCTGAAAACACCATCACCTTGCTGCCCACAGAGTCTAATTCAGGATGATGTTGACCTCCGTGATACTCGGAGGCACTGTGACAAGGGGAACCTGCGTGTCAAACCCCGGCAGGGTACAGCAGTCTTCTGGTACAACTACCTGCCTGATGGGCAAGGTGAGGGCCTATGGCTAGACCAGGGGATTATCTGAGGGAAGCTTCCCCTTACCCTGCTCCTGTCTGCCACCCTGGAGAGCTGTTTCTGGCTGTCCTCCAAATGGTTTTCTGTCTTGGTGTCTCCCAAAGATCATTGTCTAATTTCAGTAGGCCTCTCCAGCGTCATCTCAACCCCTGTCATTCCCTGATGCCTCACCCTTCCTTATTTCTTCACTCTGGAGCTGGAGACAAAAGTCTCTCACTAAACCAGGCTGGGAAGAGCTGTGGACAAGGCTCAGCAGCAAGAAAACTGGTTTCAGAGGGCCAGTGGTGTTTACTATAAATTAATGGGGAAAGGGCTAAGGTATGCACAACTGGCCCTACCTTTGCCATGCTACTGGTCTTTAGCTCAGGTCAGCCCAGCCTAGGGTCCCTCCCAGCCTGTCCTTTCTCATGCAACGCTCCTTTCGTAGGTTGGGTGGGCGACGTGGACGATTACTCCCTGCATGGAGGCTGCTTGGTCACACGCGGCACCAAATGGATAGCCAACAACTGGATCAACGTGGACCCCAGCCGAGCACGGCAAGCCCTGTTCCAGCAGGAGATGGCGCGTCTGGCCCGCGAAGGTGGCGCCAACTCGCAACCTGAGTGGGCCCTGGACCGGTCCTACAGTGATGCGCGCGTGGAACTCTGAGGGGAGGGTCAGTACCAGCCCTCAGTTGCGGGTCTCACGCCACCCAAAGTCTCTGGTGCCCAGCTGGTCCCCATGTACTGCTTCAGACTCAAGTTCTGGCCGATGTCTTGTCCCACCCCAGCCTCCAGCCGCGATTACGGCGCAGAAAGTATATTCTTGTTATTTATTGTTACAGCTCCTATGCTGCTCAGTCAAATAAAATCACAGGGCTTCGAGTTGCCTGGCCAACAAGCTCCAAGTGGGTGTGGGGGGTTGGGGGAGACGTCACCCGCTACCCTGCAAGCGTCATGTGAGGGGGCGGGGTGAGGGTTCCCTCTGCGGGCTTCGCCAATCATCAGCTGGATTGTGTGGGGTGAAGGGTCTTCATTGGATGTCCGCAGCTGGGCGGCCCTGGCCTCTGCTACCTGTAGCTAAGTGCTCAGTTGATCCGCAACGCGGCGCGCTGGGAGAGCTCGTTCTCGCGAGAGTGCAGCTCCCTTCTTGGCGGTGACAGCCAAGGCTGCCAGAAGGCCGACATGGACGCCCTCGGTGACTACGTTTGGCCGCGGGCAACCTCCGAGCTCATACTTCTCCCAGTCACGGGACTGGAGTGCGTGGGGGACCGGCTGTTGGCGGGTGAGGCTTGGTTCGAGGCGCGCTAGCGGGCTAAGAAACTGAGAGCCTGCTTGGGCGGGGCCACAGGGACAAAGGGATGTCCGGAGGTGGACTGGTGGCCAGATGAGGCCGGCTGGAAGATTGGAACTGAGACCATTAGATGGCGGGAACGAGGGCCAACTAAGGAGGGCTGGGCCCGAGAGACCGAAAGTTGATGTGGTTGTTACATCCCCACGTTGCAGCCAACGTGGAAATAAAGGGTGGGCAGAGACGCGGGAAGGTGCAGAGAACACAGTCGTTAGAAGTTGGGGGAATGGGATGCATGTCCCGAAGAGCTGGGCGGATGTTTGGCCTCTCCTGAGGACGCCCCAGTAAATTGGTAGGTCAAGAATTTGGCGCCCCAGGGGGGGGGCGTGGCAGGGGTGTGGCCTCTCGTGGGCTGGTGATGCTCTTCTCCTGAAGGTAAAGGGTTGATATAGGTCTTCTGAAGAGGGTGGGGTCGCGAAAGATTGCGCGTGAGACCTCTTAATGGAGCAGTGCCCAGAGAGACCAGAGATGAGGCTCCCACTAAGCTGGTTGGGGTACCTGAAGACTGGTGGGGAAGCATATGCCTCGGTACATATCAGCAAAGGCTTGGGACCCGAGGTCTCAGTCTTAGGCTTGGCATGAAACCGCTAGGGACTGAAGATGGTGCTGTGAGCTTTGTAAGGGTTCCTAGGCTGGGGGCACTGGCCATCAGGCCTCAGTGTGCTACCACCTAAAAGGGTCAAGTGTATGAATGTGCATGTGGCGGGGTGGGATAGTATAGGTTTTTTGGCTTTTAGTTACTGGGAATTCCCCACATGGCTCGTGCATGCTAGGCAAGGGCTCAACCACTGAGCCACATCCCCAGCCCAAAAGTTTTAAAGAGAAAACATAATTTTAAAGGGAAAATATAATTGGTTTTTTAATTTTAAAGGTCAGGGATAGTAGGTCTTAGATGTAGCTCACTGATAGAATGCTTGCCTGCTATGCGCAAGGCTTTGGATTCTATCCCCAGGGAGGAAAAATGAAAAAAAAGAAAAAAGTCAGGGGTAGTTACTGGCATGACTGACTCCAGATTATTGAGTCAACAGGATTCTACATTTCCCAGATTTTGGCTTCTGGCTCCATTCTCATCAGGCAACATTAAGGGTTTTAAGCAGGAGAAGGACTTGGGAAATAAAGGTTAGGAAGCACTTCAAGTGAATTCACCTATTCATATGGGTTATCTGTTTGTTTGTTTATTTTGAAGTCTGGGGATTGAACCTAGGGATGCTCTATGAGCTACATCCACCCATTTTTATTTTTTATTTTGAGACAGGATCTTGCTAAGTTTTCGAGACGAGTCTCAAACTTGTGATACTCTTGCCTCAGTTGCGAGAGTAACTGGGACTATAGACATGTGCCACTGTGTCTTGTTTAAAGGGCAGTTGCCTGGGTGCCTCTTAGTCACGACATGACAAGCAGGATACCACTATACTTAGGAGGTTGACCCCAAGATACTTTTATAAAATTATAATTTTTTCCCTTTTGATACTGGGATTAAACCCAGGGGTGCTTTACCACTGTGCCACATCCCCAACCCTTTGTGACAGGGTCTTGCTAAGTTGATTAGGGTCTCAAGTTGCTGATCTTGGCGATTCTCCTGCTTCATCTGTGTCACTGGTATTACAGGCATCTGCCACTGCGTCTGGCCTTTTTTTTTTTTTTTCCTTTTAAGATGGGGTCTTGTGGACTGGGGTTGTAGCTTAGTGGTAGAAGCACTGAATTCAATCCTCAGCACCACATAAAAATAATAAATAAAATAAATGTATTGTGTCCAACTACAACTAAAAAAAAAAATATATATATATATTTAAAAATACCAAAAAATAAATAAATAAAGGTATTGTGTCCATCTACAACTAAAAATAAATTTTAAGAAAAGAAGGGGTCTTGCTATGTTGACTAGGCAGGGCTGAAAGTCCTCGGCTCAAGTGATCATCCCAGTTCAGCCTCCCAAGTAGGTGGGATGACAGGCAGGGGGTTGCAAGGTTGCCAGAATACTCTTCAACATCCCACACCCTTCCTTCCTTCCTTTTGCAGTGTTATTGAGGATTGAACCCAGACTCATATGCTAAGTACATGCTGTATTATAGAACACATCCCAGTCCTTATCTACAGTTTAAATTCCATCCATGTACACCTATAATCTGAAGTTAGCCTTGTTCTCTCATGAAAGAATTCTAGGTCTAAATACACAAGTGCTTACAAATAGAAATATTCCTGCCACTTCCAGCGGTCCTCCAGCTGGGTGGTCCAGCTCTGCAGGAGAACACCACCCACTTGGGTGCCCAAGACTGTACCACACTTTCCAAGCCAATCTAGATGACTTTTATTTCATGTGGTACCTATCTATTTCTCTGCTTTTATGATCATCATGTTCATGACTCCCTCAGTTGCATCCTCTCTAGCCTTTTCTTGAGCCCTTCATTTCTTGCCACATTTCCCAAAGCTCTTACACACTTTAGGGCCTGTTGTATTCTCTGCCAATTTCTTCCTTCCTGTAGCTGACAATTCTTTATCTTTGAATCCTCACCCTAAATGTTGTAGCTTCATGTTGGCCTCCCATGACTTTTATCTAGTCTTTTAAGATTGAACAAGGTTTCTCAGTATTGCCACTATTGACATTTGAGATCAGATCATTTGTAGCATGTTTGGCAGCATCTCTGGTCCTAGTTGCCTACAGCACAACCCCTAGATATAACAAAAAACATCTCTAGACATTGCCAAATGTCTCCTGGGGGAATCTTGCTGAGAATCACTGGATTACACACATACACACACACGCCCATGTGTATCTCTCTCTCTCTTTTTTTAAAAATATTTTTTTAAAGAGAGAGAGAGAGAGAATTTTTTAATATTTTTTAGTTTTCGGCGGACACAATATTTTCGTTTTGTACGTGGTGCTGAGGATCAAATCCGGGCCGTACACATGCCAGGTGAGCGCGTTACTGCTTGAGCCACATCCCCAGCCCAACCATGTGTATATCTCAAATATATAAAATGCAGGGGTTGCCTTTTGCATGTCTAAGCACATGCTCTACCACTGAATTACACCCCTAGTTCCGTATTTATTTATTTATGCAGTACTAGGGATTAAACATTGGGCCTCCCACATACTAGACAACTGCTGTACCACTGAGGAAAATCCCTAGCCCTTTTTTTGAAAATTTTAAGACAGGGTGTTGCTCTTATAAGAGGAAAGAAAGAACACCCCTGCATTCAATCCCCAATACCAAAAAAAAAAAAAAAAAAAAAAAAGGAAGGGAAGGAAGAGAGAAACAAATTGAACACATTGCAACAGAAGCCAGAAGAGATTTTTGCTTTTTGTTTTGTTCCTGGTATGTGCCAAACCCTGTGTAGGCTCTTGATGACAATACAACTATGCCTTCTAAGGGCTCTTTGTGTTGCTACTGTGCCAGAGCTCTCTAAGCCTAAGTCTCCATACACAGAGGGGCCTTTCACAGCTGAGCAGTGGTAGGGCAAGAACTCAAGCCCACACTTCTGCCACCAAAGTATGGGCTACTGCTTGGTGTGGAAGTGTGCACCTCTAATCCCAGCAACTTGGGAGGCTGAGGCAGGAGTATTGCAAGTTTGAGGTCGTCCTGGGTAACTTAGCAAGACCCTAAAAACAGGGTCGGGGTGTAGCTCAGTAAAATGTTTGCCTAACATGTACAAGGCTCTGGGTTCAGTCCCCATTACCACACACATACATACATATACACATATGAAATGTGTGGGCTGCCTCTGCTACTTCCCTTCATTGATACTGAATATGCTCATGTATTCTGCAGTCCAGGGAATGAGTTGCTATGGCCCCAACACAGGAAAGTTTGCCTTACTGGGCATAGCCGTGCTCCTAATGGAAGGGGAATCAGGAAAAATGAATGTAGAAATAGAGGAAGCTGAGGATTCAGGAACTAAAACTGAGGGAGGGAGTTCCCATCTGAATGTAAGAGAGAGGGGGACTGTGAGTTTGAGGATTTCATGGTGATTAATGAGGAGAGCAGAAAGTTGCAATGGGAGAGACTAAAGATGAAACCAAGGATGTTTGAAGGTTCAAGCTAGAGGATTTTGTGACCTGATTCATTCATAGGCTACATGCTGAAGTCTCCTTGCCCCCATCTCCTCTCCATGGGTCATCAGAGTTAGGAGAGTGATTCTGATATGGCTCTTTGCCTCTGTCTAGGTGAGGGACCTGATGTCCTGGTGTACAGCTTGGACTTGGGCGGGCATCTGCGGATGATGAAGCGAGTGCAGAACCTGCTTGGCCACTACCTTATCCATGGTTTCCGAGTGCGGCCAGAGCCCAATGGAGATGATTCGGAGGCCATGGTAGCTGTGTTTGGGAGCAAGGGACTCCGAATTGTGAAAATTAGCTGGGGCCAGAGCCGCTTCCGGGAGCTCTGGCGCTCTGGCCTATGGAATATGTCCGACTGGATCTGGGATGTACGCTGGCTTGAGGGCAATGTTGCCTTGGCCCTGGGCCACAACTCAGTGGTGCTATATGACCCTGTGATAGGATGCATGCTACAGGATGTACCCTGCACAGACAGGTGTACCCTCTCCTCAGCATGCTTGATTGGAGACACCTGGAAGGAGTTGACCATTGTAGCAGGTGCTGTCTCCAATCAGCTTCTAGTCTGGTACCCAGCAGCTGCCTTAGTAGACAACAAGCCGGTGGCACCTGACCGACGAGTCAGTGGCCATGTGGGTGTCATCTTCAGCATGTCATACCTGGAAAGCAAGGGCTTGCTGGCAACAGCTTCAGAAGACCGAAGTGTCCGTATCTGGAAGGTGGGCGACCTGCGGGTACCTGGGGGTCGGGTGCAGAATATTGGTCACTGCTTTGGGCACAGTGCCCGTGTGTGGCAAGTCAAGCTCCTAGAGAATTACCTTATCAGTGCAGGAGAGGACTGTGTCTGCTTGGTGTGGAGCCATGAAGGTGAAATCCTTCAAGCCTTTAGGGGCCACCAGGGCCGTGGGATCCGGGCCATTGCTGCTCATGAAAGGCAGGCATGGGTGATCACTGGGGGTGATGACTCAGGCATTCGGCTATGGCACCTGGTAGGGCGTGGCTACCCAGGCTTGGGGGTGTCAGCTCTCTGTTTCAAGTCTCCTAGCCGGCCAGGTACCCTCAAAGCCGTGACACTGGCTGGATCTTGGCGACTACTGGCAGTGACTGATACAGGAGCCCTTTATCTCTATGACCTTGAGGTCAAGTGTTGGGAGCAGCTGCTAGAAGACAAGCATTTCCAGTCTTATTGTCTGCTGGAGGCAGCTCCTGGTCCTGAGGGCTTCGGACTGTGTGCCATGGCCAATGGTGAGGGTTGTGTCAAGGTTGTCCCCATCAACACTCCAGCTGCTGCTGTAGACCAAGCCCTGTTCCATGGGAAGGTTCATAGCCTGAGCTGGGCCCTGCGTGGCTATGAGGAGCTCCTGTTGCTGGCATCAGGCCCTGGTGGGGTTGTGGCTTGCTTGGAAATCTCCGCTGCACCCTCTGGCAAGGCCATCTTTGTCAAGGAGCGTTGCCAGTATCTGCTGCCCCCAAGCAAGCAGAGATGGCATACATGCAGTGCCTTCCTGCCTCCAGGTGACTTTTTGGTATGTGGTGACCGCCGCGGCTCTGTGCTGCTATTCCCATCCAGACCAGGTCTGCTTAAGGACTCTGGGGTTAGAGGCAAGGCTATTGCTGAGGGACCTGTAGCAGGTAGTGGCAGCGGGAATGCTGTGGCCGGGTGGGGCCCTGTATCTACCCTCCATTCTCTGCATGGGAAGCAGGGTGTGACCTCAGTCACCTGCCATGGTGGCTATGTGTACACCACAGGGCGTGATGGCACCTACTACCAGCTGTTTGTGCAAGGTGGCCAGCTTCAGCCAGTCCTGCGCCAGAAGTCCTGTCGAGGCATGAACTGGGTGGCTGGGCTTCGCATGGTGCCTGATGGGAGCATGGTCATCCTAGGCTTCCATGCCAATGAATTTGTGGTGTGGAGCCCCCGGTCACATGAGAAGCTGCACATCATCAACTGTGGTGGAGGGCACCGCTCCTGGGCCTTCTCAGATACTGAAGCAGCCATGGCCTTTGCCTACCTTAAGGATGGAGACGTCATGCTATACCGGGCTCTAGGTGGCTGCACCCGGCCACATGTAATTCTTCGGGAAGGTCTACATGGTCGTGAGATCACTTGTGTAAAGCGTGTGGGCACCATCACCCTGGGGCCTGAATTTGAGGTACCCAGCCTTGAGCAGCCTGATTACCTAGAGCCTGGAAGTGAGGGCCCTGGTCTGACAGATATTGTGATTACGTGCAGTGAGGACACTACTGTCTGTGTCCTGGCACTCCCCACAGCCACAGGTTCAGCCCATGCACTCACAGCTATATGTAACCATATCTCCTCGGTGCGTGCTGTTGCGGTGTGGGGCACTGGCACCCCAGGTGGTCCTCAGGATCCTCGACCAGGTCTGACAGCTCATGTAGTGTCAGCAGGGGGTCGAGCTGAGATGCACTGCTTCAGCATCATGGTCACTCCAGACCCCAGCACCCCAAGCCGCCTTGCCTGCCACGTTATGCACCTTTCATCTCACCGGCTGGATGAGTACTGGGACCGGCAGCGCAATCGGCATCGGATGGTCAAGGTGGATCCTGAGACCCGGTAATGTGCACTTTCAGGCAGGGGAATAGGGTGGAAATATGAAGGGCAAGTCCTGGGTGGTGTCCCCAGGCTTTTAGACTCCATCTGACAGCTATATTGTCTCACTGTAGGTACATGTCCCTTGCTGTTTGTGAACTTGACCGGGCTGGACTTGGCCCCATTGTGGCTGCAGCCTGTAGTGATGGGGCAGTGAGGTGAGAGCATGGGGCCCAGTAGGTGGGGTGACAGGGTATAAGGTTGTCCGATATAGCTTCTGAGCTGGGCCACCTCCTGGCCCCCAGGCTCTTTCTTTTGCAGGACTCTGGGCGAATTCTACAGCTCCTTGCCGAAACTTTCCACCATAAGCGGTGTGTCCTCAAAGTCTACTCATTTACCCATGAGGCACCCAACCAGCGGCGGTAAGGGGCTGAATGACAGTCCTGCATGGGTTAGGTGGGGAGTTCCTGCTTCTCTCTCCATTCCTCACTGACCTGGCTGCCCTTTCCTGGCTCCTAGGAGGCTACTTCTTTGCAGTGCAGCTACTGATGGCAGCCTAGCCTTCTGGGATCTCACCACGGTGTTGGACCGTGGTTCCACGGTCCTGGAACCTGCAGGACACCCTGGGCTTCCTTACCGTGAGTAGTAGTTAATGTGTAGCCATGACTGTCCCTTCCCACCTCTCACTTTGCCCTTACATACAAGGCAGGCAGGGCCCTAAAATCCAACCTTTTATTTCAGAGCTGGGTACTCCCTGCCTGACCCTCCAGGCTCATAGCTGTGGTGTCAACAGTCTGCACACCCTACCAACATGTGAGGGCCACCATCTTGTGGCCAGTGGCAGTGAGGATGGCTCCTTGCATCTTTTCAAGCTTGCTGTGGAGATACCAGAGCTGGAAGATGCTGTGGGGGAGGCTGAGCTGGTGCCCCAGCTGCGTGTGCTTGAAGAATACTCTGTCCCCTGTGCACATGCTGCCCATGTGACAGGCCTCAAGATCCTAAGCACAAGCCTCATGGTCTCAGCCTCCATTGACCAACGGCTAACTTTCTGGCGTCTGGGGCATGGTGAGCCCATTTTCATGAACAGCACTGTATACCATGTGCCAGATGTGGCTGATATGGATTGCTGGCCCGTGAGCCCCGAATTTGGCCATCGCTGTGCTCTTGGGGGCCAGGGGCTTGAGGTTTACAACTGGTATGACTGAGATGTCCCACCGTGGCTGGTGTGCTGGGCAAGGGGTCTGCTCACAGATAGTGGAACAGGAGTCAACTGTCTGTGCTCATGCCCAGTGTGCCTTGAGGAGGGGAGGAGGTGGAGGCTGTGGGTTCCTGACTCCACAGCAGGAGCTAGAGGTGAGTAGAGTACTGCCTAGGTGGACCAAGAATATGCCCAACTCCCCATTGTAGACATAACCTTGTAACAGAAGAAATTTATTTTGGCTTTAAGCTCCTGAAGTCTGTAGAGTTTGGCATTTTTCTTCCAGTTGATAATTTTACAAACATTCCCATATACTTGGCCCTCTGTGGCTTTAGATGTGGTTCAATGGAGGGATGCCCAGCATAGCCAGGCCAGTATGGAGTATCTCACGCACGGCTTTCAGAAGCTGCAAGCGGGCAAACATCTGACCAAAGAGGTGTGGCCGAGGCTCCTGGAGGAGAAGGGACCTGCTGGTCTCATTTTTTGCTTCCCTTGCCTTTACTTTGAACTCCTCTGCCCTTCCCACGTATTCCCTTTTGCTGTGTACTCACCCCTAGGACATGTATCCGGTTATAGTATGAGCTGAAATCCATGCTGAGCTGTATCAGGAATTTGCATACCTAGAGACAGAGATAGTTACTGGCCCATGTCTTTTTGTGCCCCATCTTAGAATAAAGAATAGAGTGTTACATGTCTGGTCTGGTCTTCTGTGCCTCACCATCTCTGTGTGAGCAGTGACACGGAGCCCCGGGGATATACAGGTCAGGACTGCAGTCTGACTCAACAGATCCGAGAAGGGAAGGACACTGTTGAAGAGCAGCAACCACTCGCCCTGTGGGGTACAAGGGTGCTGGGAGGCAAAGTCCAAGGGTACTGCTTGTGTCAGATACTCAAGAAGGGCACTCACCTCATCTTGTAGCAGCGAGAAGTCCAGACTGCTCACAGGTGGGAAAGTGGGGTACAGACCTTGTTCCATACAGCGTTTGTAACCCTCAAAGAGTGTGGCAAGACGGGCACAATTATACATGACAAAGGTGCCACTCTTTGTGCCCTTTGTGGAGATGCTACTGTCAGTTAGGGCCAGATGGAGCTAGAGAATGAAGACACAGTTTCAGAGACTAGACATCAAGCCTTAGTCCTATGAGGTGTCCAGACTCACCTGACTCTGTGGGGCTGTGCTTAGCATCTCAAACTTGATGGTAGCCACAGAGAGAACCCCAAAGATCTCTATCCAGGCTGGGTCTGGGGGAATATAAGTTAATATTTAGTCTTTGCAAATGGAATGGGTACAAATGACCTGGCCTTACTCCAGGGCACAGCTAGGATTTCCCGGGTGCACCTTGTGCCAGACTACCACCGTGCTTCAGAGCTGAGGCCTTGCACACCTGGGTATGTCGGGACCTGCATGTTGAAAGAAGAGAGCCAATAGGCACGGTCCTAATAAAAATCTCTACCTCCCAATCTCAATCTCCCTGCCTTGGGTTGGCCTTCCTTCCAGCTTCACTTACTCATAGTATTCAGAGGCAGTCATCAAAGTTCCAGGTGCACCAGCTACTTTTACTGGGCCACAGACCAGGTGCTTCTGTAGAAAACATCAGGGGTTCAGCCCAATTGTCACTGCATTCCAGCCATTAGTTCATTAAGGAACCCAAATCTGGTGCCTCTACTCCATCCTCCCTCCAACCTGTATTCACCAAGCACAGTGCCTCCTTTTCAAGCCCAGTTCCTCAAGACATGGTGCAATTTATTTTTTTATTCAATGTTCCTAGGATGTGCCTTCAGATTTTACCTTCTCCAGGGCTTCTGCAACTGTTGCATATGCCTGTTCATTTAGTCTCCCGCAAACTCAAGCTCAAGTCTCAGTTTCTTGATCTACCAACTAATGAGCCTCTTTCAGTTTGGGGGAGTCTATTATCACTAACCTACCTGTCTGAGTGGAGCCTGGTCATCCAACTTCCACCAAAGTAGGTCCAACTTTTGTTGTTGGAACTCCTCCTCACAGCTCACCACATGTACAACTATGCAGCTGTCTACACCAGCATCTGGAGCCACCGTCTTATAAAGAAAAACGACAGTTACTGCAAAAATGCAGGATATTTGGTTTGCCAGAGGCTTATGGAACTGGAAGTTACTAACCAGGCTTTGGTAGTTGTCTTCTGGCCAGTGCTGCACAGCTTCCTGCAGCTCAGCCAGCACAGAGAGTAGGTCCTCAGTCACTGCAAACAGAACAATAAAACCGGTACTGAGACTGACAGAGATACTTCCTCCTTTCTGATTCTGCTAGGCTCCAGGTCCTACCAAGACAGTTGTCCACACTGGGGTCATAGCCAGCCCTGTGGCCCTGTTCTTCCAACAGATCCTTCAGGCATAGTCTTCCCAAGACGCCAGGGGGCAGTGTCTCCCCATCATGCAGAGAGGTTAGCTCTGCTAGCACACGGCTCTTCAGGGTTTCAGTAGACGCTCTTGCCGAGGCAGTGGGCCAGTCAACCCTCAGTTTCTGCAGGAAAGTTGGCATGTGCGGGTCCCGCACAGCGGGCACTAGGTGCACACACATCCTGCAAAGCGAGGGTGGTCACGTGAGCCTGGGCACCGAGTCCCAGATCGCTTCCCACTCTCCGAGGCTATCCCCAAAGATCCCGCCTTTCTCCATTCTAGCCTCAAGTCTGCACTTACCCTTGAGTACGCAGAGTTCGCGCCAGGTGATCCGCCACAAGTACTGCACGCAGCTGGCTCAGGCGGAGTGCATCAGGGCTGCAGCGCAAAGCCGGACAGTGCAGAACTACTCGCGGTCCGGGCGAGGCAGGTCTGGTGGGCGTGGCATAGGAGGCAACTGAGCCGAGGACACGCTGAAAGACTGCAGGTCGCTGCAACTGGAGCGCCAAACCCGCTGGTGTCGGCGCGCAGCGCAGCACCGGGGCCACACCGGGACCCTGCAGACTAGCGACCGCATGGAACACATGCTCCGGCACCTACGAGCAGACAGGCGTGTGAGCAGGCCGCAACTTCCCTGAAACCCTCGACCTTCCATCCCCGCCGGGCTCCCGCACACCTGCTCGTTCCCGAAGCGCGCCCGTAGAGCTTGTCTCGGTGCCAGGAAGTCTCGGACACGCAGGTGCCGGGCACGGGTCTCCTTAAACCACACCGGACCCCCAGGTCCTAAGGCAGCGTTAAGGGCCCCCAGCGTCTCCCCGACCCCAAGTCGCCCAGTCGCCATGGCGACCGGAAGTAAAATATTCGGAGGTGGAACTTCCGGGTGAGTCCCGAACCGCTCCGGGAGGATCTGGTGGAGGTCTGGTTAAGTGGACAGGTGCGCTCTCAAGTGAGCCGAGTCAGCCACATTCGACCTACCTACCCAGTGTTCCCTCCGTGTGGCCCTCCTGCACTTCTGGGCCACGAGAGTGCCTAGGGTTCTTTATTGTTGCTCTACATTAGCAATCAGTAAAAGAATTCTTGTGAGGGATGGGGGCGCAAACAAGAAATCTTGTCATCAGTCTCAAATGTGTGTTCGTGTTCATTTTAAATAATGTTTCATTTTCCCCATTTTAAACGTGATGAAAATGTCAGAAGTACCAAACGAGTTGTCATTGGAATGCGGCTGTAACATTAAACACTTTCAAGACCTACTTTTAAAAACCTTATTTTTAAAAGAACTGTGTTCTATGGTTTCAGGTTATTGGCAAGCCTTCTCTTGAGATTCAAGTAGTCTTTACTCTCAATAAATGCCCAATCTGATAGAATTGCCTGTTTCCTTCTCTTGACACCTGAGGAATTAGAACCATCATGGACCATGCTCAGATTCACACGCCTGTAATACCAGCGGCTCGGGAGGCTGAGACAGGAGAATCAGGAGTTCAAAGCCAGCCTTGGCAATGGCGAGGCCCTAAGCAACTCAGTGAGACCCTGTCTCTAAATAAAATATGAAATAGCGCTGGGGATGTGGTTCAGTGGACAAGTGCCCCTGAATTCAGTCCCCAATATCCTCTCTACAAAAAAAAACAAAAAAAAAAAAAAAAAAAAACCATCATGGTTTCCCGAATTACCAGTTCCTTTAACCTGGTGTGTGTACTTCACTAGCGAACCTTTAATACTAAGAGTAAGCATTAAAATAATACATAAATAAACAATGTGACCATGAGAAGACTCAACTAAACAAGTCATAGGAGTATCCTGCTTTTATACGAGCAGGAAAGCTCTTTTTCTGTATACCAAAAGGATTCCAAATGGTTTCATTTTAATGTAACTTAAGCCTGTGCTGCCCTTCTAATAGCGATTGAACCTAACTCATGATCTCTGGAATAGGGGACGTGCCCAGAGGTTGGACAAAGAGGGAATTTTAAGGAGAGGGAAAGGTTAGCAAGGTCCCTTTCTGGTCTGGGGTTATGAGGCCCTGTTGGAAGGCTCCGAAAGAGCACTGGGCGGACACGACATTCCCGATGGCTTCTTGGGTGCCCACTCAACGGGAGTGATCGTGTCATTCCAAAGCACTTTCCATGCCACAGGCGAAAGACCTGGAGACAGCTGCTAGCAGGGGCCCACCGGCAAGCTGGGGACCTCAGCTACTCTCAGTCCAAGAAGACGGTTGGGGTGGTTTTTCCCCAGGAAGTGAAGGGCTATCTTTAGCAAGCCGTGGGCTGGGGCGTCCTGTGGGACTCACCGCCATTGCAGCCCTACCCGATGGACCCAGGTCCTCCCTCACCAAAGCTCTCATGGAGTTCCAGTGAGGGACACCAGCCCCAGCTCTTCCATGTCTACTCTTGCCATCTGCAGCCTGAGGGCGCACCTGAGAGAGGGACGGAGACCAGAGTGGCCCAGTACAGTCAGTGTGCCTGGGGGTCAGGGGCCACTCCATCTGGGCTAGGGCGCTGCTCAGGCAGAAGAGCAGGGAACGAAATCCAAGCGCAGCTGGAATGCTCTGGAGACAACAGCTGCTTTTGGGATTCCGTTGCCCGCTGTCCAGCCGTTGGAGGGGGGCTCCTGCCCCCAGGTCACTCCCACGGGGATCAGCTCAAAACCCACACCCATCCCCAGTCCCAGGGTGTGGACTAGGCAGAAGTAGGTGGTGTAATCGAGTCTAGTGAGAATGAGGCGCTCACCTGGGCCCCAGAACAATAGGAGGGAAGGTGGGCACCTCCCCTGGGACCAGGTCCCGATCCGGATTAGATCCGCAGGGCAGGATTAGCCCTGTGGGTCCCACGAAGCTGGAGCCACTGGTGCGGTGACGGTGGTGGGGCGAGCTTCGGAATCTGCCAAGAGGAAAGCGCGCCCGTGGGGGCCGGAGAGGAAGTCAACCCGCGCGCCCACTTCGGGGACACCCCCGCGCTCGGGGGCCTTTGTCCGTTGACGCTGCCAGCGTCGAGACAGCCAGGGGCCGAATGGGCCCACACAGTAGTCACAGGACAACTGGAAGGCCGTTGGGACTGGCCCTGGCAAATCCAACCCCAGGCCAGACTGCGCTGAACCTCCTGCCCACCCGACCCCGCGGGTAGCAAACGCGACAATGTCTCGCTGAGGCCACCACAGAGCCAACGCGCGGAGATGTCCGAACCCCGCGCGGGCGTTCGTGAGTCTTGCGCCAGTAGGCCCTTTACTTGGCTGAGAACAGGGGGCAGGGAAACCCGGAACGCGCGAGCAGAGTGAAGGAGGACGGGATGATGTTCCAGGTGCTGTGTAGTTCACGTCTGGTCCGGTTCGGCCCAGTTAGTCCCACCTGAACAGCTACATTAGTCGTGCCGTGGTGTGCCCTTCCGCTGGCTCTGGCTGTCCTCAGGCTTGAAGCCATTTTAAGGCGAAACCACCTGGCCACGCCCCCTCGCGCTCCCGAGAAGCCAATCCACGCGCGGCCACGCCTTCTGCAGCGCGCGGCAGTGCAGCCAACGGTCGCGCGAATGACGGTTGGTGAGGGCCGTGATTCCGAAACTAGCTAGGGAAACCTTAGCCACCCGTCCCGCCCACGAAGCCCGACACCGAAAAGCCTGGGATTAGGTGCTTGGAGGTTGGCACCACACCCTGGCCAGGTGTGCAGTAGAGGACCAGGTGCTTGGTCGCTCCGCCCCTGGTCCCGGGAGCCCTGCAGAATACCTGAGAGCCTCGGGGCCAGGCCGAGACTGCGGCCCAGGCAATGCCCGGAGGTCGGCAATGGGACCAGGTGTCCACTCCCTAGGGACGATGGGCGGAGAAACGGGGAGAGGCTGGCGGCAGGTGCCGTCACCCGAGCGGCGCCTGGAACGCGAGCTCTTGAGAGTTAAAATTGCCTGCTGGGCCGGCCTAATTGCGCAGTCCCCTCCCGTACGCATGGGGCGCTGTAGCTGCACTAGGTCAGGCTCCGCTACTTTCTCACTATTTCTGCGGAGGACTCGCTACGCTCAGAGCAGCCATGGCCACCGCTTTCTCGCTCCGCTACCTCTACAGAGCGCGACCCGTGCCGCGCTTCCTACATGTTGCGCTGCAGTGGTAAGTCCGGACCCCCCCCCCGACCTTCTGCCCCCCAGCTCCAAGAACCGCACAGCCCCGGTTATGCGCCCAACCTTGCCCCTTCCGCAGGTTTCCACAGCGTGGTCACCGACTGTCGCTAGCTGATGATGAATTGTATCAGCGGACTCACATTTCTCTGCTGCAACGCGAGTTCCCGCACATCATGTACATTGACAGTTACAACAGCCGAGGCTTCACTATCAACGGAAATCGAGTGCTCGGTCCTTGTGCGCTGCTCCCGCACTCGGTGGTACAGTGGAATGTGAGCCCTTCCCCCCGCAGTGGGCAAACAGGCCAAATTACAGTCCTTCTCCCTGCTTGTGTCCCTGGCAAATTTGGCTTTTCCTTGTTGTCCGGTAGTCAGAGTTTGGAGGGCGGCGGCTAGAAGGTAACTCGGGTAGATTTGATTGTCGTATTGAATTGGCCCCCACCCATACAGGTGGGATCCCACCAGAACATCACAGAAGAAAGCTTCTCCCTCTTCTGGTTGCTGGAGCCCAGGATAGGTATGAAGGATAGGGGAAGACTGAGGTGCTCTGAGCCCAGAAAGGATAACCTATCCTCTCAACAGACCTGATTGTAAAATAGCCATCTCTCACTTCCCTAGAGATTGTTGTGGTGGGCACTGGAAACAGGACTGAGCGGCTACACTCTAAGGTGCTGCAAGCCATTAGGCAGCGGGGCATCGCTCTGGAAGTGCAAGACACAGTAAGTCTTGGAAATGCTGTGGGAGCTCAGGCCTAACCCCAAGGAAACTAACGACTTATCTTTGCAGCCCAGTGCCTGTGCCACCTTCAACTTCCTGTGTCATGAAGGCCGAATGACAGGAGCTGTACTCATCCCCCCACCTGGAGAGACTTCACTCACATATATGAGCCAAGATGCAGAATGAACAGGAAGTTATCAGCTGTTCAGGAGGGACACTTTTATAAAAAAGTGCAGATGTTCCCATTGTTTTCACTGTCCTCTCCATTGGCGCTAAACACTTTTCATGCTTGACAGGAATATAATTTATACAATTCTCCCATTTTGTATCAGGTGTGTTGCTGGCCAGGGGTTGCTGGGTCAGTGGGCCACTGGTGGAGGTGAGGAGAAAGCAAAGGGTCACTATTTTATCTAGACTATTCCTGATTTCCTGTTCTTCACTTCAGAGGCCAGGAGGCAGATGTTTTGTTTCAGATCTTATGGTCATTTATATGAGTTTCTCCAGGATCCTTTTAAAGATTCATATTAGGGAGTACACGTCCAAGTCTTGAAGTAGTCCCATGCAGCCAAGCTTTAGGCTAGCAGGAGGCTTTCTATACACCCGTTCCAGACTATAATGTGACACCCCCAACTCCCTCAAGAGCAGAGTTAAGATTCTCAATGTGAAATAAACCCTAAGAAGCCAGAACTGATTTGAGAACATCCCCCTATGAAATTTATGTATTTAAGTCAGATATACACAATACATTTGTTTTTAGGAACCCAGTGCCTCACATGCGCAAGGCAAGTGCTCTACCACCGAGTTACAACCTTAGCCCCCGGAAGAAGTTTTTAAACTGGAACTACCCTCTTTGAAGGATCATAGAGCACTTTTATCCATGGAACAAAATGAGGTTGCTATTTGTACCTGCAGATCCCCCATGTGCCTGGTGACCCCAAAGATCAGGCATTACTCTTTTTCAAACTTTTATTGAAAAACTGAGGAGGCACATTGGATCCCTTTTCAGAAAAGCCGCTTCTCATACCTGTAGGCAGAGACCACTTGTGAGTTTAGGACAAGAGGAAAGAGGTATGAGGCATGGAAGATGCTCTCAGCTAAGGATAGGGGTTACTTACGAATGGAGACTGTGGACGCCACCTTCCACCTGAGCTGAGGATGTTCTCTTCTCAAACTTAAGTTCCCCAGAGTACATCATGGCTCTAAAGAGGGACAGGGATCAGATGTAGGCAGTAGCTGACTCACTAAAACAGTCCTTCTGCCCATGTCTCAGGTACCCAAACTCACCGGACTTGAGTCAAACTCTTGGCACCAATATCCTGGCAGGAGTGCTGGATGCCGGCAATCAAGTAGGGGACAAATTTATGGATGGACCCTTTGTCCTGCACAGCCCCTGATACCCCTTGGGCCACTTTGATTTTGTCGGCTTCACTATAGGAAGAGGTAGAGAAATGGGTGAAGTCACAGCAGGGATGAGATTGTTGTCAGAGTTGGGATGATTGGTCTGTCTCACCTGAAATATCGGTTCTGGCTGCTGAGATGCTTGTCCATGGCATCAAGAGAGCCCATACCACGATATTTCTTTAGCCGGATCCCATCGGAGAAGAAGTACTCACCAGGGGCCTCAGTGGTAGCAGCCAGGAGGGAACCCATCATGACTATGGACATATGTGGAGTGCTCAGGGCAGAATCTGGTGAGAAGGGATCCCACCAAGCTCTAGGGGCACTGAGCCTCACCTGTGGAGGCCCCAAGGGCCAAGGCTTTGGCAATATGGCCCACATTCTGGATTCCTCCATCAGCAATGACAGGAACACCAAAGCGGCGTGCATATTCAGAAACCTTGTACACGGCTGTTGCTTGGGGCCGCCCACAGGCCAACACTGTTGAGGATCAGATGGGTGGGTGGGGGTTAGTGGGAACAAGTAAGAGGCCACACTTAGCACCCAGGAGCTTAGCTACATCTGTACCAGGATGGCAACTGGACTGATGTCTGGGATGGCTGCTGTCCCATCTGCCTTTAACAGTTCAATAAGTTGTGCTGGCTTCATCCCTGCGTGTGTGTGTGTGTGCGCGCGCGCGCAGGATTCAGGGCAGCCTCAGGCACATGCAGTCTTTAGCAGCCGGGAAAGCCCTGCCCAGCTGGTAGCAGATGGGACAGGAGTCACCGTGCAGTTAGTACCCAGAGGCACCATGTCAACCCCAGAATTTCCTCTCTGAATACTGGACACCGGGGGCAAGATCAGGTAACCTGAGAGCAGGCTACAGGGCTGATCCTTGAACTACTACTACAGAAGATGTGGACAAAGCATAGCCTGCCTAGGGAAGCAGGTCCTGCTGTGTAAGCACCCAGGAAGAAAAAGGAGCTGTGATCTCAAGCAGCCCCCAAACCATGGTCTGTACATCTGTTTACCCTGCCCACCCATTAGCACCACAAACTCTGGGAGCTACAGCTACAATCAACCAAGCAGCCGGGCAGTGGGCAGCTGGGCCGGCCAGTGGGCCAGGCCGGACTTACTATAGCAGCCCGTGACAGTAGAAGGGCATTTGGGGCTGTGGGACTTTATGTCTGGAGGGATCTTGGGAGCCGCTAAATAAAACAAACAGACCAGAGTTTAGAGAGGGTGCAGAGCAGGAGCAAGGAGGCCAGGCTAGGCAGGGAAGTGGCAGGGAAGGGATGACAAGAATTCGTCTTGCTTCCAGCCATGTCACCCATCCAAGAGGCCTATTTGGCCTCAGAGTTGCCTCTATTAGAGGACTCATTGTAGTTCCCATTAAGAGTGCCTGATCCCAGGGCATGTGAGACCCATTGCCAAGGTCTCTGGGCCGTGCCAAAGAAATCCTTACCTTCCTGGGTGATGCAGATAGAGCCACTTCCCATGCCCACCCGCAGGGCATCCACACCTGCATCAATGAGGTTCTTGGCCTGAGCTGCAGTGACAACTACAGTAAAGGAGAGGGAAAGTCTCATATGAGGGTCCAGATGACAGCCCAGCTCTCTATCCCACTCCACATTTGTCAGTGCCCGTTCTTGGCTTACCATTGCCTCCAATAACTTGGAGATTGGTATATTTCTCTTTGATATACTTGATCATATTGATCTGGAAGATGGAATTTCCCTGGGAAGAGTCCTGAGACAAGAAGGAAGTCCCACGTAAAGACTGTGATGTGGCGTTAGTCCTGTCCCATCCTTTTATGTATTAGCTTACCAAAACCACTACGTCCACACCAGCTTGGGCTAGCAAGTCCAGTCTATACTTGTCATCCTCATGAGTGCCAATGGCTGCCCCACACAGTAGCTGCTTCTTGGCATCTTTGGAGGCTAGTGGGTAATCCCGGTTCTTCTTCAAGTCTGTCCGGGCAATGATGGCTACCAGCTCATCATCTTCATTCACAATGGGTAACTTTCCTGAAGTCAGGGTAAGACATAAATCAGGTACCTGAGCATCAATTATGTCTATGCCCCTTCCCACCTCTGGGACTCACCCTTCTTGCTGCGCTGTAGAATTTCATTTGCTTCCTTCAATGTGATACCTGCAGGAGCTACCACCAAGTCTTCTCGCTTAGTCATGATCTGAAGGGAAGAAGTGATGAGGAGAGACCAGACCTCTCAGACCCTGCCCTAACTATAAGAGGAGGCTCCAAAGACCACCATTCACATACCTAATCCCAAACTATACTTCCTTAAGGACACTTATACCAGCATAATATACTAATACTGAGAAGGAAGGACTACACTGTATAGAGAGCCGCCTCTTACACTGTAGAAAATTGCACAGGAGTAATGAAGAGGACCAGAAGAAAAAGGCTGATTGATGGTCCTTGAGCACTGAACTCAACCTGGGGGTGTCAAAGAGCAAAGCATGAATGCTGACAGGAAATTTGGAAGTTTGAGACCCTGGTAGAGGGGAAGATGAAATTCAAGAACCTCATGAAGCAATCAGAAATGTGACTAGGTGTTCAGTTTCCTAAACAGAAGAGAAATGTTATATGGGCAACAGGCCTGCTTTCTTCAGTGTAGGCTGCCAAAGTTTAGCTGTGCTCTGCTGGTGATACTTACTTCTTCCAAAAACAGGTCATGCTCCTCCTCCTTGAGAAAATCAATGTCCCTTGAGGAGATGATGCCCACCAAACGACTCCCCATCCGGCCTGTATCCGTAATGGGTATACCGCAAAAGCCATGCCGAGCCTTGGCCTCAAAAACATCCCGGACGCGATCCGTGGGGCTGAGGACCACAGGGTCTGTGATGAATCCCTGCTCATATTTCTGGAGGGAATGGTAAGAAAAGGCATTGTATCTGATCACTTTTTATCAAACTGTTGGTTTAGGCACAGGGTTTATGCCTAAACTACCCTTTTGGTAGTGCTATAGGATCAAGTCAAATCAATTACTCTAACAAGAAACATGGGTGGGCTGGAGACACTGTGCACCTGGTGCTCTTCTGATGGCTTAAGAAACTGGATATCAGGCTCTTCTCCTCAGTAATTGAACCCCACAATGGGAAGAAAGGATCCTAATTTAGCAGAACAAACCTCCTACTCCCACCCCACTGCACCTCAGTGCAATTCCCAGAGTTCTTCACCACAGTCCCTGCCCTTCTGACCTTCACTTTCCGAACTTCATTAGCCTGGAATTCAGGTGTACAGTTGTGGTGGATGAAACCAATGCCGCCAGTAAGCTTCAGGATAAACAGAGAGACACCATTGCATGTTTCTTAGGGAGATGGTGTCCCTGCCTTCTCCCATAACCCCATGAGGCTCACCGCCATTGCAATGGCCATCCCAGCCTCTGTAACTGTGTCCATGGGTGAGGAAACCAGTGGGGTCTTCAGAGTGATCTTCTTGGTCAGGGCAGAGGTCAGGTCCTGAGGAGACAAAGGACCACTAGTGTGGCCAAGTACCTCTTACACTACAGGGCGGTATCAGACACCCTGCAAAATGGGATCTGACTTGCATGCTGACAATTCCATAGAATCCACCCCCAAAACCCAATCTAGTAAGGTAGCCCAGAGACCAGGCAACAGCAGCACCTTTATGTTCAGAACCCAATTCCTGGTCATACTCACCACCTGGTCTGCAGTGAAGTCGATGTACCCAGGGAGAATGAGAAAATCGCTGCAGAGGAGGGGAGTGAATTGGGAGCAGGGCTCTGAGTTATGGTACCATGAGACATCAACTCCACACATCAACCCACAAGGAATAAGAGCAAAGAGAGGCACTAACTGAACTGAGGTGTCACAGGCAAAACAGAGCACAGCATGGGGACGGTAAACTGGGGACCTTTTCTGTCACCAGTGCTCCTGGAATCCTCACAATTCCACGTGTTCAGAGAATGGAGTCTTCTCAAGCCTGAAATCCTAAGTACTGTCGAGATGGCTCCCCCTAACCCAACCCCGCTTTGAATCTGTCAAAATGAATCCCGGTGACAGGTGGGTAATTTCCGGATCCTGTCCCCCAAGCCCGCACCGAAGAGGGCTCCATTGAAGCCCTCATCCGGTCTCTTAGACCAGATTGCCACCCTTCTACTGGCCCAGGTGAAACCCCAAGGCCCGCACTTGTAGGTGAGGCCGTCCCCGCAGTTGAAGAGCTGCTGTGCTGTGAGTCCGTCGTCTGGCACATAGGACGTGCCCCCGCTAATCAGGTAGTCCGCCATGGCCGGCGCGGAACACTACCGCGTGTTGCCGAGAACCGCGCCGCAGAGGCCTCCGCCGTCAGGGCGGCGCCAATATAAACCAGCCGATTCCGTCATTGCGCCGCGCGCATTGCTGACGTCACGGCGCAGAGCGCGCGGGCGGAACTGCAGCGTTCCTGCGGCAGGGGCGGGGCTGATTGGGAGGAACCAGCACACGCGAAAAGGATACACCAACCATACCCCCAACAGAGTTGGGCTATTTCCTGTCCCACCCCCTCCCACAGGACCTTGGGTAGTTTCAAGAACCGGGAAGGCTTAGCTGCTGCTGTCCTGCCAGGTACCTCCCCAAATAAAGACACATTGTTCACTAGCATATTGAAAAGACGTGCTTGTCATTCTTAATAAACAACTAGAGTAAGAATACATAAGAGAAACAGAGTGGTATCTTTATATGATACACAAGTGTATGTTACAAGAATTCCATCAGGCACAGGAGCCTCAGGTTTAAGGCCTCAATGTTAGGCCAAAAAAAAAAAAAAAAGGCATGGTAAAGTTTTTACTTTAACATCTAAAATGTCACTTGTCATAAAGGAGGTTGTAAATAGAAATTGTCTTTAATAAATCATAATTGAAGTTCCCCTCATTTTTCTTCCATTAAGATGCTAAGTTTATGTCAACATGAAGAGAAGGTGGCTCCTCTAGTGAAGTCAGCCAGTCCACAGTGAAAGCCAGCTGGGGAGATTCCCTGGAGGGTCGATCCATCATTAATTCCATCTTTCTTGAAGAAGGGACATGGGGGGGGGGGGTGCGCCACATTTCTCCCAACAGTCCAAGCCCTTCCCCCAGAGCCCAGACTAAAAAAAAAAAAAAAAAAAAAAAAAAAGCCAGTAACTTTCTAGACACCTGGCTCTCAGTAAACCTAGAGCCCCCATGGATCAAGGAGTTTGCCGCAGGTCTATGAAAATGGAAAGAGGGCAAAGTTTTCTTTTACATTTTAAACAGAAGTAGCCTGGAAGGCTTCATAACTACCCAAGATAAAAGAAAAAAGAAAAAATGGAGGCCTCTTCTTTAGTGTGCAAGTCTGTCCAGTTTTTCCTGGCTGGGTTTTCTTGTAGTATGACTGAGGCATCTCAGTGGATGGTGCTTGCGTTGGCCACTGCAATGGCCTCCTGAATTTCTCGTATCACCAGGATCCGGGTCAGCATTTGTCCCATCTGCTCTCTGCTGATAGGCTGGACTGAATACCAGATTGGGCTGTTGGGGGCCACCACTGGCTCAGGTGTTAGGTAAAAGGTGTCGTTCCGTCCTTTTACACTCTGGGGGCTAAAGAACATATCAGTAAAAGCTAGGCTAAAGAACATATCAGTAAAAGCTAGGTAATTACAACTTTAACCCTCCCAGCCTGAACTTCCCAGACAGAGACAATCTGAAAAAGTTGGTAAGGCAGCAGCTCTGGATGTTTAATAGGTAGCACAGTTACTGAATATATCTATCAAACACCACCTCCAGGACTTCTAGTGAGGGCTGCTATGAATGCCAGTGACAGGTTGTCTCCTTTCTGACCCACCTTTACAAAAGCCAGCCATGATCAATCACAGATGTACCGAGTCCATCTATTTTCCACTTGGAGCCAACCTCACTGCTCAGATAATCTATCTCCAAGTGTTGACTCACACTGTTATGTATCCATATTTTATCCAGGGGAAAGGGGCAGGAGGGAGTGGTTTTACTGGGGATTGAACCCAGAGGTGCTTTACAACTGAACCACATCCCCAGCCATAAAAATTTTATTTTGAAACAGGACTTTTTTCAAAGTTGCTGGGATTATAGATATGTGCCATCACACATGGCTCACATTGTGATCTACAAAGTAACAGTAGTCACCATGCTGGGGCTCTTACCTTGCTCACCCACTCTGTGGTACTACATTCATACATACTCAGCACACACCATCCTCTAACATTTATTCATCCTTTCAAGGTTTACTAAAAGGCTACTGTATGCCAGGTATGCAAAAGATGTAATGTTAAAGAAATAAGTAGAGGGGCTGTGGATGTGGCTCAAGCGGTAGTGCGCTCGCCTGGCATGCGTGGGGCGCTGGGTTCGATCCTCAGCACTACATAAAAATAAAATAAAGATCTTGTGTCCGATGAAAACTAAAACATAAATATTAAAAAATTTTCTCTCTCTCTTAAAAAAAAAAAAGGAAGAAAGAAAAAAAGAAATGAGTAAAGATAGTAATTCCTACCACATGGAGGTTATAGATAAGAAGGGCAACAACAATTAAAAAATACATACAAAAAAATTACACAAATATACAAAAAATGGTACCAGTAGTTAAGTGCTACAGAGAAAACAGATGGAACAGGTAGGGAATTTGGAAATTGTTCCTTGAAAAAGCTATGTTTAAGAATGGAAAAGAGGGACTGGGTTGTGGCTCAGTGCCTAGTACATGTGAGGGACTGGGTTCCATCCTCAGCATTACAAAAAAATAAATATAGGGGCTGGGATTGTGGCTCAGTGTTAGAGTGCTCGCCTAGCACATGCGAGGCCCTGGGTTCATCCTCAGTATCACATAAAAATAAATAAATAAAATAAAAGTATTGTGTCCAACTACAATCAAAAAATAAATATTTAATAAATAAATAAATAAATAGATAAATAAATAGGGCTGGGGTTGTAGCTCAGTAGTAGAGGGCTTGCCTACCATGTGTGAGGCACTGGGTTCGATTCTCACACCATATATAAATAAATAAATATCCACTGAAAACTAAAAGAAAAAAATATAAATAAATACATAAAATAAAGGTATTGTGTCCGTGTACAACTAAAAAAATATTTTAAAAAAAAACAACAACAGGGGCTGGGGATGTGGCTCAAGCGGTAGCGCGCTCGCCTGGTATGCGTGCGACCCGGGTTCGATCCTCAGCACCACATACCAACAAAGATGTTGTGTCCACCGAGAACTGAAAAATAAATATTAAAAAAAAAAAAAAACACAACAACAGAAAAGAGGTCCAGGGTTGTAGCTCAGTGGTAGAGTGCTTACATAGTACATGTGAGGCACTGGGTTCAATCCTCAGCACCACATAAACAAATAAAGGTATTGTGTACATCCACAACTAAAAAAAAAAAACAAACCCAGAAAATATAGCATAATACCCAAGTGGAAAGGCATTAGTGTAGATTGAGAGCTCAGAGTAGTGTCAACATAAGGCTAACAAGGGGGAGTCCTTATCCACTATTAAGGATTACTCTGTAAAGTAATGACAAAACACTGAAGGTTTTAATCTAAGTGAGATACTAAGATCCAAAACAAACAAACAAAAATCGTCTGGCATTGCTATGAAAATGACATGCCAAATTGGAGGAGGAAGAAAAAATAAAAGTTAAAGGAAGGAGTCTCCCCAAAGTTGACAGTGGCAATGATAAAAGGCCAGGGCCAGGATGATGCAGGACCTTATTTAGTTTGTGATGAAGGTGGCCTCTCTGTAACATATCTTCTCCATAAAAGATGGCTGAGGCGGGAGGAACAGCCTCAACCACTCAGCAAGACCCTGTCTCCAAATAAAATATTAAAAAGGGCTGGGGATGTGGCTCAGTGGTTAAGCACTCCCAGGTTCAATCCTCAGTACCAAAAAAAAAAAAAAGTCTGTTAGGGTTCAGGAACCCTTTTTATATCAATGTCAAGCATACCACTTTGGGAAAGCCACATAGTTGTTTCTTTATTTAGATTTTTGGAAATGATTTTCCTCTGGGGCTAGAGAATGCCTCTTTCCTTTGATAACATAAGCATATAAGTAAGCATGCAAACACACACACACATACATTAGCCAATTTATAAAGTCTCCTCACCATTTGAAGAGGTAGAAATCGTAGAGCTTGATGGGACACCTCAGTGGATTCTCTGGATTTTCTGTCTGTTCTGCATACATGTCATCTGTAACTATAAAACACCCCCCCCCCGCCGCCACCACCACCATCACAGACCTGGCATAAGGACTGTCTTAGCTCAGGCCTAGATTAGGAACCACAGGTATTCAGCCATCCTATCTAGGAAATATTAGGTAGGAAGAGGAAAGGAATGAGGCATGAAATAACTAGGAAGGGAATAGGCTATCTTGTCCAGAGCTTCCCTGCTTCTAAGAGAAAAGTTTTTGGCTGGGGAAAAAGGAATGGAAAATTCCTACCCAGTAAAACCCCCCTCCACATTTATTACTAGCCCAGTAGATACAGGGTAAGGTGCCACCTTTCCTACCTTTCTGGCCAGTCTGATGTATCCCAAGGGCCTTCAGGTACCGGATACTCGTGCTTTTATCCTTGGGATTAGAGGGGTTCTTCTTTGTCTGTCGTAAGACTTTGGAGAAGGCCAGCTTCATGTGCTGGTCAACTGTCTTCAACAGGAAGTACCTGAACCACAAGTGAAAGCAAGGCAGAGGGTGCCAGACACCATGATTTACCCTACACCCATCTGTATTTCAGAGGAGCCCACACTCCCAGATCTGGGTAGGCCCATACCCAAACACTGTGGACAGTGGAGAAGCCACATAGAAATAGATAGTAGAGTTCTGAAAAGGCTGTTAGATTCGCTGGTCACCAAAAAAAAATGTAGTCAAGTGGGGCTGGAGGCTTTCAGTAGCTCAAGGTTCTCATAAATGTCACAGGAATTCAGAAGTCCTCCTTAAGTTTCCACCCACTTCACCAGGAAGAAGCCAGCAGAGGCCAAGTATGAACATTCTAGAAAACTTACTTGGTGTTAAAGAACATGAGGGTGGTCAATAGGGTGGAAGGGGAGTGCGCCCCAAGCTGCTTGCATTCCCATAGCATCTCCTCAGTCACATGGCTGGGCAGAACATAGCCTAGGAGGAACAGAATAATGCTAAAACAAATAGATGGAAGGAGGTACCAAAAAAGGCACGGGATGGGAGATGTGAGGTATATGGACCACAGGGACATAAGTCTTAAAAACAGAAGTCTCCCTGGGGTGTTGCAAAATAATTTGGAAAGGTTGTTAAAACATGGAGGGTCACAACCTATGTTTCTGAGGTGGAACCCAAAATGAACATTTATTTCTAACAAGTTCCAAGGTGATACTGCTGCTGCTCTGGGAATCACACTTTGAGAACCACTACCTCACATGATTACTGTTACTTGACAAATTCCTCTGTAATCCAAGGCTAATATAAGACAAAAGGATTGCCTTCAGATTCATGAATACATAAAACTATAAACCAAACATGCATACATGCTCTCTCTTCTCAAAGACAACTTACATTGTATTTTCAAGGTGTCGAAGGCCCAAAGACCTGGTAATGTATACCCCTCTTATTATCTATCATTTCTAGGAAGAAAGCCCATATCATCACTTCTATGGATAGAAAGAACACTGATATTTGAGCAATTTCAAGTTTTCGTTAAAAGGATAGGTGTAACTCTTAAGACCCAGGTTCACTGACAAATCTAGAGCTAGGCAGGGCTAAGGCCAATTTAGATATGTGGTGTCCCCCAAAAGCTCATGTGTGAGACAATGTAAGAAAATTTAGAATAAAGTAAAGGGAAGGGAATTTGGAAAATGGAAAGACAGTAGAATAAATTGGGTATAACCAATATATATATGTCAAAATACATTCTACTGTCATGTGTAACTAAAAAGAACAAATAAAAATTACAGAACAAAAACCCCCAAAAAACTAAAAAAAAGTTTAGAGGTAAATGATTGGGCTATGAGAATCTAATCAGTGCATTGATTAGATCCCCTGATAGAGATTAACTGGGTGGTAAATATAGGCAGGCAGGGTATGGCTGGAGGAGGTGGGTCATTGCAGCTGTGGCTTTGGGCTTTATATTTCATTATGGTGAGAACTCTTTCTGCTCTGTGGTGAGAACTCTTTCCACCCACTTCAACAAGGAAGAAGCCAGCAGAGTCCAAGTGCTTTTTTCCACCACACACTTCTGCCATGGTGTTCTGACTTATCTCAGGCCCAGAGGAATAGAGTCAGCCATCTCTGAACTGAGAACTCTGAAATTGTGAGCCCCTAACTAAACTTTACCTCCTCTAATTATTTCTGTCAGGTCTTTTGGTCACAGCTACAAAAATCTGACTAAAACACCAACAGTATGAACAAGAACCCTGGGCAGCCAGGACTGCACTAAAGAAAGATAACTATGGGTTTTACCATCAAGCTACCTTCATTTGCTCAATTCAACAACTACAAGTGTTTGTGCACTGAGGGTATAGTAGTGTGTAGCAGACACAGCATTTTCCTACAGGGTTTCAGGATTCTCCAGACAGTGAAAGTTACGCTTCCTGGAAGCAGAAAAGGAAGACTCTGCACAATACAGTCCACTGTCTATTCTTCCCACAGGCAAAACTTTGACCATGTAGTGTGTACTTCTCTCCAGTGCTGTTTTTGTCCACTGTTTGGCTACTTAGTGGTATAGCAACAATGGGAAGAACTTTCTTGCTCTTGGACATATTTGAAGCATCCAAGATGTAGGATAAGCAACACAACACAGCTTCTCTCAGGAAAAGCTATTTCCCTAGGAGTAACTCCTGCCACAGCTTGGTATATTTTTCTCTTCCTTCACTCAGCCACATACCTCCTCTAGTGGCATTTCTATAACATTATTTTATTCCCAACAACAAACTTTAAAATTAATTTTATATTCAGGATGCTGAAGCAGGACAATCTGAAGTTCAAGTCCAGCAACCTCAGCAACTGAGGGACCCTTTACAAAAATAAAGAATTAGAAAGGGATAAGGATGTAGCTCAGGATAAAGAGCCCCTGGGTTCAATCCCCAGTACCAATAAATAAATAAACAAATAGATAAATAAAATATACTTTAATGGCTAAGAACCAGGATTCCTGGCTAAGAACAAGGAGACATGGAAAACAAAATTATATAAGCCTTACAGATTTGATTCTCAACAGCAAGCATAAAAATGATGTATTTTATCTTTAAAACTTTTTATTTTATCTTTTAAAACTTTAAAACTTCTGCCTACTGAAGGGCACAGACACAATGACCAGTGCAGGAGCAATGAGCATCCCTAACATCCAAAATGTGTATTGAAATACCTTATCCCACTAAAAGCAACCAGTTTCATAGAGAACTGATGGATTTTACAATGGAACAATAAGTGTTTGAAAAATGAAATGTTCTGTCAAAGTAAGGAAGTTGCTGGCTATGGCAATGTACACCTGTAATCATAGCTATCCATGAGGTCAAGGCAGAAGGATCACAAGTTCAAGGCTAGTCAGGGCAAACTGGTAAGACCCTATCTCCAAATAATAAAAAAGAAAAGGCTGGGGATATATCTCAGTAGTTCAGCACCCCTGGGTTCACACACACACACACACACACAGAGAGAGAGAGAGAAAGAGAGAAAAAGAGAGAGAGAGAGAGAGAGAGAGAGAGAGAGAGAGAGAGAGAGAGAAGAAAAGAAATGAAGGGAGTAATCAACAACTACTAGAATTAATATAGGTACCAACCTAAAGATAATCCAATTGGCCAAAGATAGAACAGTCTGCACATCAATAAAAATAACTGCAGTGGACTGAATCATATCAAATTATCAAATATTTAAATGCATGAGTTCACAATGATTCTTAAAAAACAGATAAAAAAAACCTTAATTTTACATTACTGGGAAGTGGGAAAGCTGGTGAACTAACTCATTACGGTGAAAACTGATAAGCAAATAAAGAAAATTTCTAAAGCCTTTATTCTGCTTTACCCACACAATGTGGACTGCTAGCAATCCAGAAATTGGAGTGACAAAGTCTTTTTGTGTGTGTGTGTGTGTGTGTGTGTAGTACTAAGGGCAGAACCCAAGAACACTACCACTGAGCTTATATGCCTGGCCTTTTAATTTTTTTTTTTTATTATTTAGCATTTGCTTATTATTTTGGCATTGGGGATTGAAACTAGGGCCACTCAACCACTGAGCCACATCCCCAGCCCTTTATATTTTTTATTTTGAGACAAGGTCTCACTAATTTATTTAGGGCCTTGCTCACTGGTCTGGACCTTGAAATCCTCCTGCCTCAGCCTTCAGAGCCACTCGGATTATAGGTGTATGTCATCATGCCCAGTTTATTTTAAAAATTTTGAGACAGCATCTTGCTAATTTGCCCAGACAACTTGTAATCCTCCTGCCCTTGCCTCCTAGTGTAAGCCATCATGTTTGGCTTTCTAGTTGTTTTTAAAAATTATGATAGTGTCCCTGTGGTATGTCAAAAACACTTTTCAACACATTAAAAAAATTTATAGATAGGGTTTTGAGTATATAGTTCAGTGGTAGAGCTCTTTCCCAGCATGAATGAGGTCCTGGATTCAATTGCCAAGAACCACCCCTGACCTCCCCCCAAAAAAAACTGAAAATAAATATCTATGGATAGAATGTCTGGAATTTCCTTCAAACTAGCATAGGAAGAAAAGCTCAGGAAATAATGTCAAGAGTTAATAAATGGAATAAGAATTGTAATGCATTCCGCTGTCATGTATTTAAAAAAATAAAATCAATTAAAAAATTGGAAAAAAAAGAGTTAATAAATGGGACAGGCATAGTGGCAGTTTAATGAAGAAAGTATGTTTCCAGCACCATTTGTTGAAAACACTACCCTTTCTCCATTAAACTGCCTTTCTCCTTTTTGTCAGTTAAATTTACCATACTTGTGTGATTCTACTTCTTAAGTTTCTCATTCTCTCATTCTGTTTCATTAATTTTTGTATGTAGGGGGCAGTGCTAGGAACTGAACTCAGTGGTGCTCTGCCACTGAGCTACATGCCCAATCCTCTTTATTTTTTATTGTGAGACAGGGTCACTAAATTACTCAGGCTGGCCTCAAACTTGTGATTCTCCTATCTATGCCTCCTGAGTACCTGGGATTACAGACACAAACCACCCCCACCTGGCTTATTTGACTATTATTTACCAAAAACCTGCACACAAATGTTTATAGCATCTTTATTCAAAACTGCCAAAACCTGGAAGAAATAAAGAGAACATGTCTCTCAGAAGAATGGATAAACTATGGTTTGTCCACACAATGGAATATTCTATGCTAAAAAGAAAATGAGCTATCAAGCCATGAAAAGACTAACTTTAAATGTATATTGATAACTGAAAGAAATAAATCTGAAAAGATTATATATTGAATTATTCCAAATATATGACATTCTAGAAAAGACAAAACTGGCAATAGGAAAAAGATCATTGGTTGTCAGGGACTGGGGGCAAGGAAGGGAAGGAAGGCAGAATAGAATGCACAGGCAGATAACAGGGATTTTATTTGTGTGTGTGTGTGTGTGTGTGTGTGTGTGTGTGTGTGTGTGTGTGTGTGTGTGGAGGGGGTACCAGGTTTGAACCCAGAGGTGTTTAACCTCTGACCCATATTCTCAGCCCTTTTTTAGATTTTATTTAGAGATAGGGTCTCACTGAGCTGCTTAGGGCCTCACTAAGTTGCTGAGGCTGGCTTTATTTAACCTGCGATCCTTAGGCTTAGGCACCCGAGCTGCTGGAATTACAAGCCTGTGCGACCACAACCAGCAAGAGAAGGGATTTAAGACAGGGAAACATTCTGTATTGATACTATAGTAGTAGATTCATGCTTTCAGACATTTATGAAAACCAACAGCACTGCAACACAATGAGTAAGCCCTAATATAAACTATAAACTTTAGATAATAATAATGTATATTAGTTCAAATTTTAACAAATGTACCATGCTAATGTAACACTATTAATATAGGGGAAATTACATGAGGGTGAGGCAGCACAGAGAAAGTTTCTATACTGTTTTCTAAAATTCTTTGACACCTAAAACAGCTCCAAAAAATTATGGATCCAGGGAACAACAGGACACCTCTAAGGGCCCTGCAAGTCCAGATTGAGAGGACCCTAAAGAACAAGAAGCCAACCAGTATACGTTCTACAAAGAGGATGGTCACTGGCAAAGGGCATGTTTCTTATGGTTCCAAAGAAAGCTACATGTGGTCAGCAAGAACTCAATCCATCCTGACAGATGGCACACTGGTAGAGGAAGGCTGAAGAACCAATAGGCTTTTCAAAAGTTCCCAAGAGCTATCCTTGAGGAATCACAGCTGCCTCTTAAGAGTAGATGTCAGGGCTGGGGATGTGGCTCAAGCGGTAGCACACTCGCCTGGCATGTGTGCGGCCCGGGTTCGATCCTCAGCACCACATACAAACAAAGATGTTGTGTTCGCCGATAAATGAAAAATAAAAAATTCTCTCTCTCTCCTCTCTCTACCCCTCTCTCACTCTCTCTTTAAAAAAAAGAGTAGATGTCAATTTTGACCAAATTGGTCTTTTTTTATTTTTTTATTTTTTTTATTTTAGTTATGGGCGGACACAACATCTTTGTTTGTACGTGGTGCTGAGGATCGAACCCGGGCCGCACGCATGCCAGGCGAGCGCGCTACCGCTTGAGCCACATCCCCAGCCCCCCAAATTGGTCTTTTTTAAAAATTTTTACCGAGTGCTTCACATGTGCAACACAAGTACTCTACCACTGAGGCACAACCCTAGCCCCCAAGTTGGTCTTAAACATCTGGCAGGAGAGCAATTTATGTGGACTTTTTTGGGGGGAGGTACTGGCAATTGAACCTAGAGGTGCTTAACCACTAAGCACATCCCCCAGTCATTTTTTTTTTTTAATATTTATATCTTTTTAGTTCTTGGTGGACACAACATCTTTGTTGGTATGTGGTGCTGAGGATCGAACCCAGGCCGCATGCATGCCAGGCGAGCGCGCTACCGCTTGAGCCACATCCCCAGCACCCCCTAGTCATTTTTATATTTTATTTAGAGACGGTCTTGCTGAGTTGCTTACCGTCTCTCTAAATTGCTGAGGCTGGTTTTAGTCCAGCAATCCTCAGCACTACATAAAAATAAATAAATAAAGGTATTGTGAACTCATGATCCTCGTTGCCCTGCCTCCTTAAGTAGCTATTACAGGCACATGCTACCATACGCAGCATAGGTGGACATTTAAAAGGCAAGAAAACTTATTATTTTTTTTAATCTAACTTCAGATATACACTTGTGTCAGCCCTACCAAAAGTAAAGCTGGAGGCTATAAAGGAAGAGTGGGAGTACCTAAGAACAACTACTTCAAAGGACTCCAGTTTTAAGTTTGTTCTGAGTCAATTTGAGCCTGATCTGATAGACCTACAAGTCTTCCTAATTTCCTACAAAGATAACTTAGATCTGTTTTTCACTGATAGTATTATCTAGCCCCGATATTTATTCCTCAGATTAGTTTAAAAGATGCAATGTGGCACACAAAAGGCCTAACTAACTTTGCCAGTAGAGTCCTAAATGACACAGTTAAAGGGATGCCTCTACTGAACATAGGGGTAATACTAATGAAAAAGCTATTTTACAGAAATAAGATGACATTAAATATCTTTTAACTACATCTCAAATGGACACCATTATAAAAACTAAATATTGAATATATTTCTAACAACTCTACTCAAATGCTTTAAATGGCCTCCTCACAAATCAATGGCATGCTGGATCCCATCTTAAGCTTTTGCTTAAGGTTTTTTTTTTTTTTTTTTTTTTTTTTTAAAGAGAGAGTGAGAGAGGGGGGGGGGAGAGAGAGAGAGAGAGAATTTTTAATATTTATTTTTTAGTTCTCGGCGGACACAACATCTTTGTTGGTATGTGGTGCTGAGGATCGAACCCGGGCCGCACGCATGCCAGGCGAGCGCGCTACCGCTTGAGCCACATCGCCAGCCCTTGCTTAAGGTTTTAATGAGTTACTGTCTTCATGGTTTTCAGAAAATGGCTGAAATACTGATTGCTTTCGTGTTAACTGTTTACAAAACAAGTAAAGCATTACTGTCTTGTTTACTGTTGTCCTAACATGATTCCTGCCCAGACCCACCAAATGCCAGCATGGACCTCTAGGTTGCTCTGATGCTAAATACCCTCAATTATCCATGCCCCACCTGATAGAGAGCAAGAACTTCAGGTCAATTCCACACAACTTTACCCTCTCTCAGTAGGAAGCAGCTTGGAGATGTCACACCCATTTTTCCATAGAAATGGAATGTAGAAATTGACAGTGGGGAAATGTAAAAATGGTCTACTTTGTGCTTTGAATACAGTTCTTGCTGCTCTGTCACTGCAACTTATTTTTTAAACCAGACATGTTTCTTTTTCTTCCTCTCCCTCTCTCCCTCCCCCTCTCTAATCTGAGGCAAGGGAAAGGATTACCATTCTTCCCCACCCCAGATAGTAATCTGTCCTTGAGCATAGACCCACCACAGGAGAGAAGTAATTCAGATTTCAGGGATGGCACCAGAAGATCTAAGAAATGACTATCTCCCAAATTAACAAGCAAATCACAACTCCCTATGTAGAACATATGAAATGTAGTCTTTAATTACCTCTTTAAAAACTGTTACTGGGCTGGGGTTGTGGCTCAGTAGTAGAGTGCTCGCCTAGCATGTGTGAGGCCCTGGGTTCAATCTTCAGCACTCCATAAAAATAAATAAAATAAAGATATTGTGCCCAGCTAAAAAATAAATATTTTTAAAAAACCCTGTTACCCTTAATTGCCAGAATTACAGCCTCTGAGACAGGCATCCCCTGTTCCATCTTTGCTGGCAAAGTAATAGAACTTTTTCTCAAAAATAAATAAAGAAATATTTATTTATAAGATTATGTTCTACAGCTGAAATGGTTCTTAAAATTTTTGAGTAGGGGGTGCAGTTGTGCTGGGATCAAAACCAGGGCCTTCGCATGATAGGTAAGTGTTCTGCCATTGAGCGCTATTCCCAGCACTATTCCCAGCCCCTTTCAATTCTCTTTCTCGCTTGTGTCCTTTTTTTGTGCGTGTGTGTATGGTTCTAGGGATTGAACCCAGGGGCACTTTATCTCTGAGCTACATCCCCAACCCAGCCCTTTTTATTCTGAGACAGGGTCTAAGTTGCTCAGGTTGGCCTCAAACATGCAGTCCTCCTGTCAGACTCCTGAGTTTCTAGGATTACAGGAATATGCCACCATATCCAGCTATGTCTTGAGATAGGGTATCACTATGTTGTCCAGGCTGACCTGAACTCCTGGGCTCAAGTAATCCTCTCCAGTAGCTGGGACTATAGGCATGAGCTACTGCACCCAGCTATGATTCTGACTTTAATAATAACACCTCCCACCCCCATTCTGGAGAATAAGCTCAGGAGCATTTTACCACTGAACTAAATCCTCAGACATTTTTATTTTTTATTTTGAGACAGGTTTCACTAAGTTGCCATACTGAACTCAAACTTGCCATCTTCCTGCACTAGCTTCCTGAGTAGCTGGAATTTTAGGCATGTACCACCACACCTGGTCAATCAATAAATTTTAATAGAAAAATAAAAATAAAAAACATAGAAACCACTCCACTAGTTTCGCATGTCTCTGGGTCCTTTGCCACACTGGGACTAACAGAATTCTCTGAAGAGCAATGCCCCTTCTGATATCAGGCAAAGCAGCACCAAGGCCAATACTGTTGCCTGGGATTTATAAGTCCCATGGCCCCTTACTATAATCATAGCCAGCCACAGAAACTGCCTTTTTTTTTTCCTTCCAGGTACTGGTGATTGAACACTTAAACCACTAAGCCACATCCTCAGCCCTTTTTATTTCTTATTTGAGACAGGGTCTCACTAAGTTGCTAAGGCCTCACTAAATTACTGAGGCTAGTCTCAAAACTTACAATCTTTCTGCCTCAGCCTCCAGAGTTGATGGGATTATATGAGTGTGCCACCACATTTGGTGCAAAACAGCCTATGTTTTAAAATTCAAATGGGAAAAGGGTCCAAAGACTTACCAAGTGGAGTGACCCGAGGCTGAACATCCTTCAGAACTTCGTGGAGCCACTCGGTGAATCGAACATAATAAAGATCGGAGAAAATGTCATCTACCCTTCCATTTTCAAAAAGATACTAAAACGTAAAACAATGAAAGTTATTGGTTGTTTCTTGAATAAACTTTTGGGAGAAATAAACATTTTTCCACTAGCACCCTACCTCTCTCTACCACAACAAAACTGTCCAGTCTATCTAACAGTGTAATCCAAATCATGTGAACTGATTCCCACAACATTATAGAGTTAGATCAATGATGATTTTCTGAATGTTATTTTACCTAAGCAAGGTATCGTCTGTGGTAACAAAATGATGAATAAGCTCTGAGGACAGCCCCTTACTAGTATATTATTTAAATAATAGATATATAGCTTTTAACTTGGGGCTCAGTTTTCTTGTCTATAAATGGAGATGACTATACCTTTCTTTTTCTTTTTTTTTTTTAATGTATTTATTTTTTTTAGTTGCAAGTGGACACGATATCTTTGTTTTATTTTTACGTGGTGCTAAGAATCGAACACAAGGCCTCACACATGCTAGGTGAGCACGCTACCACTTGAGCCACATCCCCAACCTGACTATACCTTTCTTTTAAGACTGGGTATAGCATAAGTGAAGAGATCATGTAATGTTATTCACATGGTATCTGGGTTAGGGCCAGAAAGAAACAGGAACAAAGTGGGAGGCAGGCTTTTCTCAGGACCAGCCACCAAATTCCCAAACAAGTAAGTCCTACTCAATCTTATTATGAATTCTCCAAAAGACTTCAAATACTAAAAAAGGCTTCCCAAACTGCCAATCTGAGCTCCTATTTTATGCTTCACATTATGTGTCCTAAAAGTCTAACAATATTCACATACAATTCTAATCAGACTTCTTCAAATAATTGCTTTGTGTTAACATAGTATTAATGTGAAAAGCTATGTTAGCACCAGACTTTGTTCTAAATAAGTTACTTTTTAATAAAAACAATGTTCATTTTAACAGAAAAGTGTAAAATGCTTTGTGATTAAAAAAAAAAAGCTACTAAGGTAATAACCAAATAATTTAATAGAAGTTTTGCTAGATGGTAGGATTTTAGATGTTTGCTTATTTTATGGTCTAAAGTGAACATTTAGGTCTTTTTTTCCTTTTTCTTCTTTATTTTCTTTTGTGATGCTATGCTGGGGAGGAAACTCAGGGCCTGGTGCATGCTAGCCAAATGCTCTAGATCACTAATATTTAGGTCTTTGCAATTAAAACAGTTTATTTTAAAACTCATTATATAGCTAAAAAACAATTTATTTTCACTTCTAGTCATTTTACTAAACTTGACTAATCAGCAAACACGAAATGGGAACAGAGCTTAAAAATACTTCTATGTAAAGGTGCGTCCTACCTTTTGAATACACAAGAAAATATAGTAGAGCACATCCGGATCATAGGGTTCACCATCTCCATTTCGAGCTTCCCGTGTCATTAGACAGAGGCCATAATTCAACTCAGCCACAGCAGAGGAGATGAGATCTTCCTGGAATCGCAGCAATTGGCGTCCTATAACACAAGTCTCAAAGGTGAGTGGGAGTCTGGGTATAGGTGTCTCTTTATTGGGTACTCATTTTCCTGAAAGGAGGGCTCAGAGAATCAGGTTGCTGGTACAGGAATGTTCATTTCTATTTATGATCAAAACCGGCCTACTAAGGCAGTAATCATATATAATATTACACCAAGGGTTTCTTTATTATAACCTGCCTCATTTCACATATATCCCCCAAATTATTACTAGGATCAAGAAGTAAAAGCGGGAAAAAAAAAAAAAAAAAAAAAAAAACAGAATCCACTCTGTAACATGGGAAAGTATATAAATCTAATGGCAAAGAAGGGCATTGAAAACACTCAGTGGGCTCATGTTTTTTCCTAAAAGTCACTTTGCTCTGGTCTGCTACATTGACTCTAGAAAGCCATGTATATAAAAATGCTTGGTTTTAGGCAAACCCCACAAATCATGATCATCTGTACAGGGTCAGGCTTGCTTGCTGATAGTCACAATGCAGCATACTATTTAAGAGGGTGCTCTCTACAGAGCCAGAGGACACCAGTTACTATAGTCCTGTTATTTAGATTATAGACATCTCCCATCTTCCCCAAACACTCACTCCCAATGGGTGCCAATCTATTCTGAGCATCCTTTTCTAGTTCAGCATTCTTGGTCTGGGCCCAGCTTTTCCATACTTCAAGCCCTTCTTCTGGTTTCAAAGAATTTGGAAGCAGAAGTTCTGGGGAAGGCTGTGGCTGTGACTGTGGTTCAACTTCAGCAACCTGGACAGTTTGAGCCTATGAGAGGAAAACCATCAGAATGTGTTAATACTATTGTACATTAGGTCCTTTAGCAAATTTCCAAGAAAGTATTAAATTCATTTAACTAAAAAAAAAAAATCTCTTTGCCAGGCACAGTGGCACATGCCTATAATCCCAGAGACAAGAAACTAAGATAGGAGGATTGCAAGTTTGAGGCCAGCCTAAGTAATTTAGCAAGACCCTGTCTCAAGATATAAAATAAAAGGACTAAGGAGGTAACTCAATGATAAAGCATTCCTGGGTTCAATTCCTCGTACCAAAAGAACCAAACAAATAAACAACAACAACAACAAAAAAAAACCCTCTATTCTTATTGTTCTACCTTGAAGTAGCTTTGGGTACTTATTCTTGGGACAGCAAAGGCAACTGAAATAGGCTTCTCAGCCTTGGCTGCACTTTGAGTACTTTATTTAAAAACAACAATACCCTGGCTAACCCTAGAATATGTCTCTGGAACCTAGGTATCAATACTTCTAAAACTACAAATAAAAAGTTAATTCCCTATCCAGAGACTGAGGCAGGAGAATTCCTAGTTCAAGGCCAGTCCGGGAAATTTAATAAGACCTGTCTCAAAATTAAATAAAAAAAAAAGATTTTTTTTTGAAGGGTTGGGATACAGAATGCCCCTGGATTCAGTACCAGGATGGACAAGGGAATGGAGGGAGCACATTCTGATTGAAAAAATCTGGGATGTGATTCAAGATTGTGCCTTTCTAACAAATTTCCAATTAGAATCAAGGTTGCTACTCTGCAGATCTTACTTGCAATAGCATATGTGCCAAGTACTGAGGCTTAAACTTAGCTGCACCTTAAAATCCTCAGGACTACATTTTGAGAGTATCTACAACTGTGTCTTATTCCAACAGATTGAACTTTATAGTTGTTCTAAGGTGAAGGCATGATGTTAACATTTTTTTTTTTCCTTTTTTTTTTGGTGATGCTGGGGCTTGAACCCAAAACCTTGCACTTGCTATGCAAGGGCTCTACTCCTAAACTATATCCCCAATATCCTCCTTTTATTTTTTCATTTTGAGACAGTCTTACTAAATTGCTCAGGCCAACCTAAAACTTATGACCCTCCTACCTCAGATGGGATTAAAGGCATGCACTACCACACTGGGCCTCTGGCATTGTTTGTTCCTCTTTTTTTTTTTTTTTTAACAGGGTCTTGCCTAGTTGCTAAGGCTGGCCTCAAACTTTCAACACTCCTGCCTCAGCCTCCTCAGTTGCTGTGATAATAGGTGTACACCACTAAGCAAGGACCACTATCAAGAAACACAATAAATTAGTGGTGTTGTCTCCTCTGCCATTGTAAGATGTAAGACAGGACAATTGTTACGGTTTTTCTAGCTATAAGGTTCTAATTTTTCCATGCTTCTTCTGAAATTAAGATTCTCACACTCATAAGGACATAATCCATTTTATAAAAACAGGAGACAACATTACACCTTCTTCCTTTCAAAGCAAGAATGGCCCCACCATCAATGGTCTGACAGCCAAGCCACATGGAAAAGAGACGGAGTATCATTCTCAGTCACAATCCCCAAAAGGTTAGATGGACACAAAGATGCCAAGTGCAGGTTTCTGTTTTTGGTTTTTTGGGGGGAGGGTACTAGGGATTGAACTCAGGGGACTCAACCACTGAGCCACATCCCCAGCCCTATTTTGTATTTTATTTAGAGACAGGGTCTCACTGAGTTGCTTAGTGCCTCGCCATTGCCGAAACTGGTTTGAACTCTTGATCCTCCTGCCTCAGCCTCCTGAGCAACTGGGATTACAGGTGTACACCACTGCGTCGGGCACAAGTGTAAGTTCTTGGGTCTCATACATACTATACCTCTGTTTTCTGATCAAATCCCCTTGAGTTCAGAAATTTTATGCCACAATCAACACCTCCCTTACTCAAAGGGCTGAGGAATATGAAAAAATCATTCCAATTGAAGGCAAAAATAGTTTCTACATGACACAAATTTGCTTACCAACAAATAAAATTCTATTAGCTTTGATAAGATACTTTTAAATGGGGAAATAGAACAATACAGTTTTTGATGTTATGTATCAAGCCTCAAGAAAACGTCCATGTTTTGACCTGGAACTCTATCCTAAGGAAATCACCAATATTTTATGTATCAAGATGCATAAGGGGGTTGGGGCTGTGGCTCAGCGGTAGTGCACTTGCCTGGTATGTGTGAGGCACTGGGTTCGATCCCTCAGCACCACATATAAACAAATACATAAAATAAAGATGTATCAACAATTTAACAACAAAAAAAAAAGATGCATAAGATGGCTGGGCATGGTGGCACACACCTGTAATCCTAGAGACTTGGGAGGCTTGAGGCAGGAGGATCACAAGTTCAAAGCCAGCCTCAACAACTTAGTGAGATCTTATCTCAAAATAAAAAATAAAGCTGCCCAAGAAGAAGCTGAATATCTCCTTCCAGCTACTGGCTGCCAGAAACTCATTGAAGTGGATGATGAATGCAAACTTTGTACTTATCATGAGAAGTGTACTGCCACAGAAGTGTACCGCCACTGCGGGCTGGCGTTATAGCTCAGTGTTAGATCAAGTGCCTAGCATATGTGAGGCACTGCTGCTGATGCTCTGGGTGAAGAATAGAAGGATTATGTGGTCCTAATCAGTGGCAGGTACCACAAACAAGGTTTCCTCATGAAACACAGTGTTGTGACCCATGGCTGTGTTTGCCTGCTACTGAATAAGAGGCATTCCTGTATAGACCAAGGTGAACTGGAGAGAGGAAGCACAAATCTGTTTGAGGTTGCACTGTGAATGCCAATCTGAGCATTCTCAACTTGGTTATTGTAAAAAAAAAAAAAAAGAGAGAGAAGGATATTCCTAGACTTACGGATACTACTGTATCTCATAGGCTGGGACACAAAAGAGCTAGGTAGAATCTGCAAACTTTTCAATCTCTCTAAGGAAAATGATGACTGCCAATGTGTTGTCAGAAAACCTTTAAACAAAGAAGGTAAAAAAAACCCAGGACCGAAGCACCAAAGAAGATTCAGTGTCTCCTTATTCCATGTATCCTGCAACACAAGCGCCCATGTATTGTTCTGAAGAAACAGTGTACTAAGAAAAATAAGGAACAGGCTGTAGAATATGCCAAATTTTTGGCCAAGAGAACGAAAGAGGCCGAAGAAAAGCGCCAGGAACAGACTGCCAAGAGATGTGGACTGTCCTCTCTGCAAGCTTCTACTTCTGAGACTAGTCAAAAATAAGAGTTTTTAAGAGTAGCAAATAAGATCAGACCTTCAAAAATAAATAACTAAAACATACAAAGGGATGGGGATGTGGCTCAGTGGTAAAGTGCCCTGGGTTCAATCCCCAGTATCCAGAAAAAGAAAAGAAATAATGATGAATTGCCTTCTAATCAAGGTGTACATCTGATACTAAAAAGCTGTTTGCATTAAAGAAAAATCTAAATTATAAATTAATGTGAGCGGGCTGGCGTTATAGCTCAGTGTTAGATCAAGTGCCTAGCATATGTGAGGCACTGGGTTCGATTCTTAGCACCATATACAAATAAATAAAAATAAAGGTCCATCAACAACTAAAAAAATATTTTAAAAAAACTAACGAGAGGGTCCAACAAAAGGGACCAATTAGGCAAATTAGTCCCTCAGCGCTCTACCACTGAGCCACAACCTCAGCCCCAAAATACCTCAGTTTTATATATTTGATCAATTCAACAAACATGTTAGCAAAGTTTTGTCTTAGGCTCAAGAGTACAGAAATGCATTAAACCACAGCCTGGGGCAAAGAATTGACTGACTCTGTAGTGATTTGAACAAAAACCCTAGTATGCGTTTTTCTTGACTCCAGTGGCTATTCTAGAAGTCATTAAAGAAAACCTTTGCTCCAAGACATGTGAGTACCTGTAATCCCAGCAGTTTAGGAGGATGAGGCAGGAGGATTACAAGTTTAAGACCAGACTTAGAACCTTAGGAAGGCCCTGTCTCAAAAGTAAAAACAAATAAAAAGGGCTGAGGCTGGTAAAGTGCCCCTGGGTTCAATACCCAGTATCAAAGATGGGATGGGGTGGGAAGGGGCATGACGACAAATGGGCCCATTTTCTAGCCACAAGATGTCACTGCTCACCCAGACAAGAACAGATTCAGACAGGAGTCAATAAGAAAACTGAAGCTGAACACAGCGGCTTAATTAATGAAGAAGCTGAGGCAGAAAGATCACTTATATCCAGGAGTTCTATGCCAGTCTGGGCATCAGTGATTCTCCATTTTTTGGGGAAAAAAAATGATGGGAAACAAGTAGAGCCCTCTTGTGCAGATAGTACTTTTAAGAACTCCCAAGAAAAAAAAGAATAAAGCAGAGAAATGGAACAACAGATGGAGGTGGATATCAGATCAAAAGAAAGTTTTACCATAAATCTGGTTTTAAGAAAAGAAAATATGAAAGCTTTCATAAAAGGTTATTGCCCTCCTCAATCCAAGGCAGCACAGAGCACAACACTGTTACCAGCTCTCCTTAGGATTCAACTCATAAAACATATCTATTTTCTCCTTGCGTTCTAAATGATCCTAAGGTAAAGGAGCCTGGGTTGTTAACTTTATTCCCCAACACATAGCCCAAAGCCTGATAAGAAAAGGAGAGGCTTATTTGTGATCTATACAAACACACTCACCTTTCCCTTGTGATGGGTATTCTCAGTTTTTCTGATAATAAAACTGACATAAATTCCTGTAAGATTGCTAAAAGAGAGACTCTGAAGAACACTAAACTCCAGAAAAGAGCTTCTCATACTAGAAGGCCTAGACAGATAAATTACAGAGAAAAATAAGCTCCAAAGAAAGCCTCACCTGCAATTGAACCATTAGGTTAAAGAAAGCTTTATGAACAAAAGCTGAGCAGAGCTGCATTACAAATCTTCTGATTCTATATACCTCTGCTTGATTGCTCTTGTCACATTACCCAGAAATTTCAGATTTCGTACCACAGATCAGATCTAATCCAACTCTTCACTTTGAAAAGACATCACTCCCCTTCCTCTATCCTAACTCCTCTCGCATGGTTCCTCTTTTATGTTGCCTTTGGCAATGTCCTTTTGGTTCATCTCTGTATTTATGATGTTCCATTCTTCTTACAGCTTAGATGCTGTAAATTATTTTCCAAAGACACCACTGTTTACTTTTTTTTTTTTTTGGCAGTATTAGGGATTGAATGGGTGATTGAAAGCTACACCTTTAGCCTTTTTATCTTCAGACACAGTCTCCCTAAATTCCTCAGTCTGAACTTGTGATCCTTCTGTTTCAGCCCCTCCTGAGTAGCTCTGTTAACTTTTAACCTAGAATTTCTGAATTTCCAATTTGTTTATGTATCATGTTGTCATTCTTAATTACGCTGCCTTATAAATAATTCAAAAGAAAAGAAATCATGAATTCCTTTTTTTTTTTTTTTTTTTTGTGGTACTGGGGATCAAACCCAGGGCCTTATACTACTAGGCAAGCACACTCAAGCACTTTTCCACTAAACTACATCACCAGCCCTTTTTTCCAAAAATATTGAGACAAGAACTCAGTAAATTGCCTGTCTGACCCTGATCTTGTGATCCTTCTTCCTCAGTCTCTGAGTAGCTGGGATTAAAAGCATGCACCAGTGCTCCAGGTTTGCAAATTGCAACTTCTTACTCTCACAACTAGACTCAGTTAAACAAGGACCATCTCAAGCTGGGGCTGTGGCTCAGTGGTACAGCACTCACCTAGCACATGTGAGGTACTGGGTTCGATCCCCAGCACTACTCAAAAATACATAAATAAGTAAAAATAAAGGTGTTATGTCCATCTACACTTAAAAACTTTTTTTTTTTTTTTTTAAAAAGACCATCTCTTTCTACTTCTAGGCCTGACAGCCAGGTATTTATTAAGTCATCCAAGATGATACAATGTTTTCTCCATGAAACAAACTAAACTGGTCAGCCTTTACTTAATTTAATTAGTTGCTTAGTTTGATTAGTAATTTATGGTCTGAGTTTCTGAGTGTAGTCCTTCATCTAACTTGATTGTGCCAGCTCCTTCACATGCATCCCCAGAAGCCTATGCCCACTGAGACACGCTACTTTTAGCAGTCCCGTAAGACCAGAGGTTCCGTATGCTATTCTAAAAGTCTACTAGAAAAGGGTCTAGAAAGCTTACTAATAGCCTAAACAGATTAATCTATTCACACCTCTGAGCTATTCCTAAGATTAATAATTGGAAACAATAAGAGCTACACAATTTTAAAGTTGAAATTTCAACAGTTTTTGAGAACTTTTCTGCAATCCAAAAATTTTGAAGTAATTGGACATGGGCATGTACACCTATAATCCCAGCAACTCAGGAAGATGAGGCAAGAGGATTCCAAGTTTGAGGCCATCCCAGGCAACTTAGCAAGACCCTGTCTTTAAAAAAAATAAAAAGGACTGAGGATGTAGCTCAGTGGTAGAGAGCCCCTGGGTTCAAGGGTTTAAGCCTCAGTACTACAAAAATAAATAAATTAAATAAATAAATGAAATATAGAAATAAAAAGTCTGGGAATGTAGCTCAGTGGTAAAGCACTCCAGGTTCAAATACCAGAATTGGAGGAGGGAGTGAAAAAAGTTTCCAACATAGCTGCCATGTCAGAAAATCCAATTAACCAAGGCTTATCTTGACTATTTTCAAGCAAGATAAAAATATGCTTGTGAGGTACCACTCTATAGGTAACTTACTCAAGGCTCCCAAAGGTATTAACTTTTAACAGGCTTATTAGGAGGTATTTTTTTTTTTTATCTTCTAACTTACCTACAGTGATTATAGACAATAATCAGAGAAGGTTCATAGCCTTTCCACCATGATGAGTTTACAAGCTATGTGCTAAACTATAAGGGTTTCACTAGAGTTGTTCCCTTTGATGCAAAGTAACAGCACATGGAAGGCAAACAATCTTTGGGGTATCCTATTGATCCCTACCTCTAAGCTTATTCTTCCTAAGAGAATACAAAAGAAGTATTCCAGGCATTCAACACTTAAATCTTTAAAATTACAAAGTAGTTACTGATCATTTTGAACCATCAGGTGGTTAGAAGCTACAATCTGTTTTATAGTCTAATCAGCTGCTTCTCTTCCTTCCTCAAAATGTTAAATACTCTTACCACTATAAGACTAACATTTTGGCAGAAAACAAGCTTGACACTGCAGGCAAGTTCTATGTTTCACAGGTCCCCGAGGAAGCAGGGTGCCCTAAAGGTAAGTCTCACTTACTGAACAAGTAACCTGGAGCTGTTGCTGCTGTTGCTGTGGTGGTGGTGGCGTCTGTTCTTGGGGAGTTTGTTGCTGCGGCTGCTGCTGGGGGTCCCATATATGAACAGTCTGAGCTGTATTCTGGTACGTGCCTGCCACGGCCTGCACAGCCACTGGAATGTGGATGTTGCCATTCATGAACTGTGCTGGAAAGAGAGAGTTTGCAAGGGTCTGCACTACCTCTTCATGGGAGTTTTTCACTACAGACGTGGTGCCCACCATCTTCTCCTTGTCATCCTCCAGCTTTACAGCTGCCAGGGCTGTGGGTGAGCCACTGACATGAACTGCGTTGTAGGCTTCCTGGGGAATGGCAATGTGGGTTATGCTCTGCTGCTGAGGGTCCCCCCGGGGCTGGGCAGAATAAACAGGGATGGTCCAAGTTTCTCCTGTAGGGCTAGTAATGGTCCCAGTGGCACTGTACAGGTGGGCACTGTCTACTGTCAGTAAGTCTGGCCTCAAAGACACGTAACTCTGCTGCTGGCCCTGTGGTATGGCCAGCACGGTGGCCACCGGCTGCCCTGAGATGGCGTAGGACACAGTGATGGGCATGTCCACTTTGCGTTTCTTCACAGGCTGGAGGACACTGGCCGTGCCAACCCGCCGCTCCCCTTCCCGAGGTGAGCCCTGCTGGGATGGTGGTGGGGAAAGGGCACCCACGGTCTGGATTTGAATCTGCTGACCCCCAGCAAGAGACTGGCCAGCCACGAGCTGAGCCTGGATTTGCTGATGTGGGATGTGCTCCTCCGGGATTTCTGTAGTCTGGATCTGCTGGGCCGCCTGCACGTGCTGCACCTGGATCTGGGCTGCTTGCAGCTGCGAGGGGCTGGGACTTTGTAGAGACGGGGTCTGGATAGAAGGGGCTGCTGACTGCGGTGCCTGGCCCTGGATCTGCACCTGGACCTGGATGGGCTGCTCGGCAGGCTGGTGAACGGTGAGCTGCGGGGAGAGCTGCTGAGCCGAGACCTGCTGCGGAGACTGCTGTACCTGCACCTGTACCTGCAGCAACAAGATTCACCAGTGAGTGAGCCAGACAATATTGAGAATCCAGCCCCCAGGGAAAACAAAAATCTCAGGGGCCCTGTGTGATATGAAAGGGAGTGGGGGTGCAGCCCAGACAAAGCTTCTAAGGATGCCACAATCTCCCAAAATGTTCTTCAGCATCACATTGCATTCAGGAATGAGAGATACCTACCTTAGAGAGCAAGCAAGTCAGTCAGTTGGGTATAAGAAAAGAATTAATCAGAAATTTTGCTAATTTTAAGTTTATTTGAAAATGCAACCCCTTTGCTTTTTGTATATCAATACAGTGGTACAAGTATATAATTTATGAATATATGATTTAGAAATATTTTATCTCTGGAGCAAGTGACAAAAAGAGTGGGGTCACCTATTCTACGAGGCCAGAAAAAACAAACACAACCCATTCCCAACTGCTTAACTCAGGATCAAACCTATTTCCTATTATGAACAAGTAGAAAATATAACAGGGACAAAGTTCTTGCAATCTCCTCAAAATTTCCAAATTTGCTGTTTTAAATTCAAGCACTGTTGCATGTGTCTTTAGACTACTCAAGATACTTTTGTTAATGGAGAAGTCATTTAAAAATAATAGTAATACTCCAAAGAATCCAGATAATTTATTCTAAACAAGATTACTATATGCTAGAAACACATTTGGGTAACAATGTAGCTTGTGTCTTTTTACTGTTATTTCAGCATACAAAATAGCAGGAAAAGATGCTAGTTATACATACTATGCAATTAAAAAAAAAACCTTTCCCTAAATACAGGTAGAAATTAGGAAGATAGAAAACAAGGGAAAAGAAAACAAAACAAAAGGCAGATATTAAGAAAGCAGATGAGGGTGTAAATCAATCTAATAACAGAAAGATACACATGACACAAGATAACAAGGCTGATGCTGGGATAACTGGATATCCACATGCAAAGAATGAAGTTAAACCTCTTCTTCATATCATGAACAAAAAAATGGAAAAGAATGTGAATAGAGGTTTCTTCCAAAAAAATATACAGTCAGGTGTGGTGGTGCACAACTGTAATCCTGGGCAGCTCAGGAAGCTGAGACAAGAGGATTGCAAGTTCAATGCAGCCTCAGCAAGTTAGTGAGGTCCTAAGCAACTTAGAGAGACCCTATCTCATAATAAAAAACAAAAAGGTAACTTGGCGGTAAAATGCCTCTAGGTTAAATCTCCACTATCAAAAACAAAAACTAGGGGCTGGGATTGTGGCTCAGTGGTAGCGCTCGCCTAGCACATGCAAGGTCCTGGGTTTGATCCTCAGCACCACATAAAAATAAATAAATAATTATTAAAAACACAAAATTCCATATACAAATGGCCAACATAACTGGTTATTAAGGAAATGCAAATCAAAATCAAAACCACAATGATACCCACTAGAATGGCTAAAATAAAAAAAGACAAGCTGGGAATAGTGGCACACACGCCTGTAGTCCTGGCTACTTAAAGAGGCTGAGGCAGAAGAATTCTAAGTTCCAGGGCATCCTCGGCAAAATATCCAGACACAGTCCCCCTGCACCCTCCTCCCCCCAAAAAATCTACAAGTGTTGCTGACGATGTGGAGAAATTAGAATGCTTATATAAGATATATAAAGTTGACACAGCCACTTTGTCACACTTTGTAAAGTGTCTGACACTTCCTCAAAAGGTTAAACACACTACATAACAAACATGATAAATAAATCATATGACTCAGCAAATACACTACCAGGTATCTTCCCAAGAGAAATAAAAACATCCATAAAAACTTGTACATAAATGTTCACTGCAGCATTATTCATAAAACAAAAGGTAGAAAGAAATCCAAAATATTAAGCTAATGAAGTCCATTACAGGAGAACACATCATACGATTCTGTTTGTATGAAATGACCAAAAAAGATCTATTTTCTATAGAAACAGAAAGTAAATTAGTACCTTGTAGATACAGGGGCGAGGAAGGGTAGGGGTTAGGGAAAACATGCAGTATTACTAATGGGAATAGATTTTTTTAATAGGGTGATTAAAATATTATAAAACCGACAGTTGTAAAAACTCATTGAATATACAAAACCGCACTGAAGTATATACTGTTTTTTATTTCTTTGCAGTAGTAGGAATTGAACCCAGGGCTTAGCACATAGTAGGCAAGTGCTCTACCATTGAGCTACATCTCTAAGTCCTGTATACTTTACTTATTCATTTATTTGGTGCTAGAGATCAAACCCAGAGCCCTACACATGCTAGCATGCACTATTCCACTGAGCTACATAACTACCAGCCCCTAAACGGTATGAATTACAATGTGTAAATTGTATCACAATAATTATGTTTCTCAATTAAAAAAAAAAAGATAAGCCATCAAGCTGTGTAAAGAGTTCAATACTGAGATCACAGACTTGGCTTTGAAGTCCATGAGTAATATGCCTAACCTCTAAGTTTCAGTTTCCTCAAATATATACCCAGGGAAGGAATGTCCACTTCCCTATAGAGGAATGTGAGAATAATATTTAATAATAAAGTAGTAAGATGCTATAAAAATATTTTATTCCTTATTTTTTTCCATGGAGTAAAGTCACATCTCTTTACAACATCAAAATATAGTTCCCTGCCCTTCAGTAGATGAATGGATAGGGAAACTTTGGTATATATACACAATGGAACATTACTCAGCATTAAAAGAGAATAAAATCATGGCATTTGCAGGTATATGGATGAAGTTAGAGAATATAATGCTAAGTGAAGCAAGTCAATTCCAAAAAAACCAAAGGCCAAATTTTTCTTTGATATGAGGATGCTGACACACATAGAGACTGGGGGCGGGGAACGAAGCATGGGAGGAATGGAGGAACTTTATAGATAGGGCAAAGGGGAGGGAGGATAAAGGAGGGGGCAAAGGGGTAGAAATGATGGTGGAATGAGTTAGACATCATTACACTAAGTACATGTATAAGACACAAATGGTTTGAAAATACTTTGTGTACAATCAGTGTCTTGAAAAAGTGTGCTCTATATGTATAATATGAAATGAAATGCATTCTGCCATGATGCATAACAAATCAGGTTAAAAAATATATATATATATATGTATGTATGTATGTGGCTCCCAGGCCAACATCAGCAGCATCACTGAGGCATTTATCAAAAATACACTGTCTTCTTTTGAGAAGTGTCTGTTTAATTCAAAAGAGTAGCTTGAAAATTTTTTCTCCCATTCTGTATGTTCTCTCTTCCCCTTTTTTCTTTTTTTTTTCTTTTTGTGGTACTAGGGATTGAACACAGGGCCTTGCACTTGGTAGACAAGTGCTCTACCACTGAGTTACGTCCTCAGTCTTCACATTCTTGTTACCTTGGCTGTGCAGAAGCTCCTGAGCTCTAGGAGTCCTAGTGAGAAAGCCAGTGTTTATGACTGTAAACTGGTGTGTTGACCCTGAGTTTTATTCTAGGAGTTGCATAGTTTTTGGTCTAATTTCTAGGTCTTTGAGCCATTTTCAGTTGATTTTTGTGCAGTGAACCCAGGGTCTTAAGCATGGTAAGTACACACTGTATAACTGAGCTATAACTCCCAGCCTCAATAACATTTTGTTTTGTTCTGGCTATTTTAAGTATTAAACTGATATTTTATTTAAAGGAAAATAAGATGGGTCAGTATTTTGGATTTCCAAATTCCATCTCCTAAACAGTAATTGAAAAAATTACTGGCCATGCACAGTGGTGCACAACTGTAATCCCAGATGCTTAAGCAACATAGCAAGACCCCGTTCTAAAAAAGAAGAAGAAAAAGAACCAACAGAAAAGAAAGATAATAAATTACATTTCTATTTCCATATTTCCCTAAAGCTACACCGGTCTAGTATCCATTAATTACATGTATCCAACAATCACTCAAAATGTGACTAGTCAAATTACAATATGCTCCAACTGAAAAACACATACCAGATTTGAAAGATGTGTACAATAAAAGAACTCATTAATAGTATTGTATTAATTACATATTAAAATGATTATAATAAATGTTAATGTTGTTTTAGAATTAATGTCACTCCCCTCTTCTCCTACAAAAGGCCACTTCGTTGAAATATAGCTCATTACTAGAACAAGTGCTTTATTATCCTGATTGAGGCCCTGGGTTCAATCCACAATGTTTCAAAACAAAAAGCAGGGGGCTGTGCCTCAGTGGTAGATGGCTGACCTCACACATGTAAGGCTGTAAGGCACTGAGTTTGATCCTCAACACCAGATAAAAATAAATGAATAAATAAAGATACTGTGTCCCTATACAATTAAAAAAAAGGGGACTACTAAAACATATGGAATAAAGCACTCGGCTCATATCATGTTTTGAGCCTCACTGAGGAAGGACCACTGAGAATCGTGCTCAATGTGCCACAAAATTCTGAATCACAGCACCTGTACTCCAAACTCATCCATAACTTTTAACAATTATTCAGCAAAACCTTAGAAATCTTGGTAGGATTTTACTGCTCACATAATGTTCTTCTGCAGGTCGTCTTTACCAAAATATTAAACACTTATCAAACTTTTGATTATTTATCAAACGAACTTAAAACCATGGTTGGGAAGAGATTTAAATGTGGTAAAAGACAGAATATAAAGGTCCAGAAAAGAGCAATAAATGGCCCACTAATCCTAAGTGATGATCAGGATCCAAAAGTGCCAGTAAGTAAGTAGCTGATTTAAGTACTACTTTTGGCTGCAAACCTTATGTTTGCATAATACACCATATATTATGAACACTGCCGCCTCAAGGCAAGTGCCAGAATCACTTTCCCAACCTCTTCCACAGCTGAAGTGTAGGCATGTGACCAAGGCTTCCCAAATTAGACACACAGCATGAAATCTGGACATGGGCAGCAGGAACCAAAGACTGAATTTTCTGGTGAAAGTGGGAGGATGTGGCAAAATGCAGCAGGATGACCTAAGTCCCAGTAAAGACTGTAGTGTGAAGACCTGTGTCCAAAAATGGGGCTGAAAATCTCTACCAAAGCAGGCTAGCAATGTGACCCAGATCTAGTTACTGGTTGGATAGCCTTCAATGTCTATTCTCTGGCTTTCTCATAAATCCTTTGAATTACCTTCTATTCTTTAGTAAATGTTTTTTTTAGTAAACTTGGAGGAGTTGTAGTGGTCCTTCAGATCATCTTATAACTAAAAACCTGAATGGAGAGGCTGGGGTTGTGGCTCAGTGGTAGAGTGCTTGCCTAGCACATGTGAGGCCCTGGGTTTGATCCTCAGCTCCACATAAAAATAAGTAAATAAAATAAAGGGATTATTTATAAATAAATAAAAGATATTGTGTCCAACTACAACCAAAAAAAAAAAAATATATATATATATATATATATAAAAGATGCTCACACTGTTTGAACTTCATGTATTTACCCAGGGGGAGGGGATATTCACAGAGGATACTACAGATTCCAACTGATCTGTGACACTGCATGTCTAAAAATAAAAAAGAAGAGGGATAATGCTGGGATGACAATGACAAGGAATGAAAAACACACTAAAGCCTTCAAATTTCACTTCCAGCAACAAAAAGACCAAGTGCTGAGAAGTGCCTTTTTTCCAAAGTATTCTTCATTTAGCAAACTCTAGCAAGGCTAGATTGACCAACCAGCCTTATGTGAATGCTCAGTTCTTTCCCTGTGGAAGGGCAGAGGAGAAACAAGCAATTCTATGGGTGCCAAGGAAACCAAACCTTGGCATTCATCATCAGGTATTTCCTCTGGCACACTTACTTCTTTTGAATGCTTTAAGAAGCTCTGAAAAACAAGTTTCAAGTGAAACTCCTTCACTTAACGCAGAAAGACCTAACAGTAACAAAGAAGTTAGCACTCCCCCAATATTATCCACACTTAAATGGGAGTTCTTAGCTGGGAGTACAGCTCAGTGGTAAAGCACTACCTATGACACATGAGGTCCTAGGTTAAGTCCCCAGTAATGTAGGAATTTTTTTGTGTGTGTGTATGTGGTGCTGGGGATTGAACCCAGGGCCTGGTACATGCAAAGCACTCACTCTACCAACTGAGCTATATCCCCAGCCCTGGGAAAAAAAAAATTTTTTTTTTTTCAAATATTCCTTAGTACTCCACTCTCCAACTCAATTACTATTTGGGGTTTTACTATTACTGTTCAAGGACCACTACATTCTACATGCTAAAAACCAGGGTGAAGGCAGGCATGGTGATTCACATCTGTAATCCTAGCAACTAAGGAGGCTGAGCCCAGAGGATCCCAAGTTCAAAGCCAGCCTGGGCAATTTAAAGACTATATCTCAATATTTAAAAAGGGTTGGGAATGTAGTGCAGTGATACAGCACCCCTAAGTTCAATCCCCAATACCAATGGAAAAAACAAAATTAAAAAATAGGGTGATATCAACTGATTTTTTTTTTTTTTTTGAGTTACTGGGGATTGCAGGCAGGTGCATGCTAGGCAAGTGCTCTACCCCTGAGCCACATCTCCAGCCCCCAAACTGGTTTTGAAACTCAACCATCTGCTAAACATCCTCCCCAATCAAGATGTATTATCTATCTCATTCTTCTGGCCATAAAGGACAATACAATACAATTGTACCATTATCTGCCATTTTTCTTTCTGAAAGAGACTTGTTTCCAATATTGCTACTATAAGCAATACAACAGTGAATATACACATATATCTATAAACATAAATTCAAGGCCAGTACTGTCAAATTCATTTCCAACAAAATTATGCAATTTTATTCTAACTTATTCTCTCATACCCTTATGTCACCCTGAATGATATCTTTTCTTTTTTTGTAGTTATGTATGGACAGAATGCCTTTATTTTATTCATTCATCTTTATGTGGTGTCGAGGATTGAACCCAGTGCCTTACACATGCTAGGCTCTGTAGCTCTGCCACTGAGCTACAGCCCCAGCCCCTGAATGAAATCTTTGTTTTCCCATATAATAAATGAGATGATCTCATTTAAAATTTTTACATTTCCATAATCACAAGTAATATGAAGGATTTTCTGGTTTATTATCACCATCTATATTCTTTCATGAACTGTCTACTTGTAACATTTGTCCATTTCTCTACTAGATTATCTTTTTGTTTGTACAAGTTTTCTGTATTCCAGAAATACTAGTTAAGAGCATAGGTTTGGGGACTGGAGGCAAAGTTCAGTGATGGGAGTGCTTGCCTAGCATGTGGAAGGCCCTGGGTTTGATCCCTAGCACTGCTCTCCCAACCCATCCTGCCCTGAAATAGAATATAGGTTTAAGTCAAAACAACTTGGGTACACTTTTTTAAAAGTTCCCTTTGTTTTATTTGGCTTACCTGTAATTTTTTAATTTATTTTTTGCAATGCCGAGGATACAACCTATGGCCTTGCCCATGAGAGGCAAGCACTCTTACTACTAACCTATATTGGCAATCCCTAGTTTCTGCTTTTAACTGACATATAATAACTGCACATATTTACAGGATACAATATGACATTTCAATACATGTATACCATGTGTAATGATCAGATTAGGGTAAAGTATATGTCACCTCAAACATTTAGCAATTTTTTTGTTGGAAACATTTGAAATTCTAGCAGCTATTTTAACAACTCATTGTTGTCAACCATATAGTGCTACACATTAGAAGTATTGATTCCTCCCATCCAATTGCACTCCTGTACTTGCTAACCATACATCTTCCCCTAAAAATTACACTTATTTTAAGATAAGTTTAAAGGGGAAGGGGACATAGTTCAGCACATGCCTTAGGTTCAATCCCCAGCACCTACATAAATATGTACGTGTATATTTTATATACAAACTTCTATATCCCTCTTCAGAAAAATACAGAAAAGATCAACCAACATATGTGTATAATATGTAACCACTATGCCTATATCTGAGTCTGAAATCACTCAGAAGGATTTTTTTTTTTAATGGTGGTAGGCATTTTATCACTGAATAACATCCTAGCCCTTTTTAATTTTATTTTGAAGCAGGATGTTGCTGAGTTGCTGAAGGTGAACTTGCAATCCTCCTGCCTTAGTCTCCCAAATTGTTGGGATTACAGGCATGTGCCACTAAGCTAGAATAGCTCTTTCTTTTTTATTTTAAGACAAGATCTAACTAAGTTGCTGAGGCTGGTCTCAAACTTGCAATCTTCCTGCCTCAGCCTCCTGAGTTGCTAGGATTACAGACAAGCACCACTGTACCCACCTACATTTTTTTTTAAACTGCTGTGTTTAGCCATATTCATCTTCATATTGTCCGGTTTATTATTTTGGTAGCTTTGGATTTATTACCACTTCCAATAACTTTTCAAATAAGTAATATTAGAAAACTCAATTTACAATATTCATTTAAATTAAATGTGCAAAGTCCACAGGTTAGACAAATTAAATCCCATTTTATTTATTTGCCTTGTTTTTTTTTTGGGGGGGGTTGGGGGTAGGTACTAGGGATTCAAGCAGGGGTACCTAACCACTGAGACACATCACCAGCCCTTTGTATTTTTTATTTTGAGAAAGAGTCTCACTAAGTTGCTTGGGGCCTTGCTAAATTGCTGATAATGATCTTGAACTTGTGACCCTCCTGCCTCAGCTTCCCGAGTTGCTGGGATTATAGATGTGAACCATCGTATCTGGCTTGCATTTTAAATGTTATGAAAAATGAAAGACTAAATTAAAAATGGTCAGCTAGACTTAACTACCCATTTGTTCAAGAAAGCTTGGCTAAAAAGTCTTATTTTTTAGGACTGGGGATGGAACCCAGGGTGTTTTACCCCTGACCTTTACCCCAAGACCTTCTTATTTTTTTATTTTGAGGGGATCGTGCTAAATTGCTGACAGTCTCACTAAACTGCCGAGGCTGGCCTCCAACTTCTGATCCCCTTGCCTCACACTCCCAGCCAAAACATCATTTAGCACTTTACCACTGACCTACTTCCCCAGACTATGCTTTTGCTTGTTTGTTTTGGTATCCAGGATTGAACCCAGGGATACTTGTGGGAAGCCATTTCTGACATGTGATTGGGTGGCTCCCATTAAGGATCTGAGGTGCTCTGGCTGTGTCGGAGCTTTCCCGGCCCTTTCCTGATGAGAGAGCCCATCCGTGTGGGGGTGTGCCTGACCACTGACCCCGGGGGCCCAATCACTGACCCTGACCTTGGAGTGCAGTCCCCCCTCAACCTTCATTGGATGGAATTCTCCCCTGAATCTCTTGTTCCCCAATAAAAGGCTACTCCTAGGCGTGTTCAATCTCTCTCTCTCCTGCTAGCCCTGAGTAATCCTTGCTGCCCTGCTGGGCGGTTAGATGAGGGAACCAGAGAGGGGAGCCGTCTTGGACCTGGCAATAGAAATAAGGTAACTGAGTCTGTGTGTTTTATTTCGATCTCTTCTAACTAACTTTATGCCTAGAACCTCATTAATGAAACCATTGCGCCGGCCGCATGGTGGAAAATGCTTAACCACTGAGTGATATCCCCAGCCCTTTTTTTCTATTTTATTTAGAGTCAGGGTCTCACTAAGTTGCTTAGAGCCTTGCTAAGTTGCTAAGGCTCACTTTGAACTCTCGATACTCCCGCCTCAGCCTCCAGAGCCACTTGGATTATAGGCATGGGCTATCATGCCCAGCTTTTTTACATTTGAGACAGGAAATCATTAAATTTCCCAAATGGCCTTGAACTTGAAATCCTCTTACCTTGGCTTCCCAAATAGCTGAGATTACATGCAAACACCACTGATCCTAGATAATCTTAACCATTTTATATACGGGACTTAAAAATCCAGAATTTGGTATCTGCAAGGAATCCTAGAATCAATCTCCCATGGACACTGATAAATGACTGTATGAATGTGTATATGTATTCTTTAAAATCTTTGGTCAAGGGCTGGGATTGTGGTTCAGTGGTAAAGCACTTACCTAGCATGTATGAGGCTCTGGGTTTGATCCTCAGCACCAAATAAAAATAAATAAATAAAGGTATTGTGTCCATCTATGACTTAAAAAAAAAACTTTGGTCAAGTTGGGCACAGTGGTACATACATATAACCCCAGTAACTTGGAAGGTTAAGGCAGGAGGATCATAAGTTCAAGGCCAGCCTCAGAAACTGAGAAAGATACTGTCTCAAAATAAAAAACATCCAGGATGTAGCTCAGAGGTAATGTGCCCCTGGGTTAAATTCTCAGTACAAAAAAACAAAAAATAAAGTTTCAGCAATTCCCCCCAAATAATCTCTTGACCTCTGTACAGACATATTCCTACTAATTAAAACCTTAACAATAGCTGGCTCGAGCCTGCAATCCCAGCAGCTCGAGAGGCTGAGGTAGGAGGGTTGCAAGTTCAAAGCCAGCCTCAGCAAAAGTGAGGCGCTAAGCAATTCAATGAGACCCTGTCTCTAAATAAAATACAAAAAGGGCTGGAGATGTAACTCTGTGGTTGAGTGCCCCTGAGTTTCACTCCCGGTACAAAAAAAAAAAAAAGTTTTAACAGCAAATAGTATATTTAACATGCTGTACATTTCTCTTTTACCTGAACCTGCTGTGGCTGCTGAACCTGGATCTGCTGCTCTGGCTGTGTTTGTGGCTGAACACTGGTGGTGACTGGACAAGCAAGTTCAAGCAAAGACCCAGCCACTTCAGTGCTGTCTGTGTAAATGCAGTTCCCACCCTGTTGGTACACCATGGTAGTAGTGGCTGTCTGCTGGAACTCTTGAAGGGCTTCTGGACCCTTAGAGGCCAGTGAGTCCAGAAATTCCTTCATCCTGTGTTGTGGGACAGACCGTGCCTTCACTCGAATATACTCTTCAAAGGAGATGGTGTTCTCCAGAGAATTATTCATATTGCAGAGTCCTTAGGGTTCCTAAAAATAAATGAGCAGAAGTCAAATTATGCTATTACTTTTATATCTTAAAGTGCATAGAAGCAATCAGCCTGGTATCAGAGTAGAAAATTCTGGAATCCAAAGTAAAGTTTTATTATACCATCTTACTTTTACAGTGGACTGTGTTTGAAAACACTTTTTAACATTTCTTAAAGGAGCTGTATCACACTGAAAACAGAAAATAAAAGCATGCTTCACAGTACTGAATGAAACAGGCTGAAAACACATTCCCCATCCAGCACTAGGCCAGTCCCATCTTCTCTGCAGAGCCAAGCACTGGACAGTAAATGTCACATGCAAAAACTGTTCTCTGACCATCACAGAGAGTACAAACAGACAAAAAGAAAAGAGATAGGAGCAGAGATTCCGTATGACATATTATTTCTGTTCCCAAGTATGTCCTTCACTGGAGAGACAGGTATGCCACCTAGCTATGGAGAGAACCAAGAGTCAGGGGACATGTTCTTCATCTCTCATCAGAAACACACACAAAAAAATCTCATTTTGTCATAGACTGCTTACATTCTTTTGTAGAAAGACTTGAGGATGAACTCTGAAATCAGTATACTTGAGTTCAAATCTCAACTTGATTTCAACTGTATAACTCTAGACAAGTCAATGAACTTTAGTTTATTTATAAAATAGGAATAAAACAGTACTTACCTCTGAGTTCATGAGGATTAAATATAAGAAGCACTTAGAAAAGTACCTGAGACAAACAAGCAACACTATGAAAGTATTAACTAATTTTATTAAAATAATTGTGGGGAGAGAATTGAATAGTACTTGAAATAATTAGGTCACTACTAAAATTCAAAAGTCAATTCTGCAGATTTTTCATTAGGTATTTATTTATTTAAGAACTGATATGCAGAGATTGACAGTAACTCAATTACCTTGGAACAATCAGGCAAACTAAAAATACTGAGTGACCTGCAGCTTCCACCTTTGCACCACCCTCCTTTGACCAATACTACCTCCAGAACAAAAGCAGAAATGGATGAAAGAGTAATAAAAACCAATTGAAGCTTCTTTTTTTTTTTTTTTAAAGAGAGAGTGAGAGAGGGGAGAGAGAGAGAGAGAGAGAGAATTTTTAATATTTATTATTTTTTAGTTCTCGGCGGACACAACATCTTTGTTGGTATGTGGTGCTGAGGATCGAACCCGGGCCGCACGCACGCCAGGCGAGCGCGCTACCGCTTGAGCCACATCCCCAGCCCCAATTGAAGCCTCTTGACAAAAAGAACATTCAATCTCAAATGTCTGGAAACGTGATTTACTTCTTTAAGCAATCGTGCTACAAATATTAGTCTTTTTTGCTATGCAGGTGCTCTGCATTATGTTACAGATTTCAGGTATGTAGAAAACCATCTCTTTTCTTAAACTGGTTTTTAACTGGCAGACAAGACTGCTCTAGTCATCTCTAAATAGCTCACACATGGAAGGTGCTTCTTCTAAACCTGTTGCATTTGGAATTCAATATGGAACAGGAAAATTATAATTCCTTCTTCCTGTAACATCTATAATTTACAACCATAAATCATACAATCTAGTTATATATAAACACTAGGGGGCTGGAGATATGGCTCAAGCGGTAGCGCGCTCGCCTGGCATGCCTGTGGCCCGGGTTCAATCCTCAGCACCACATACAAAAAAGATGTTGTGTCCGCCGAAAAAACTAAAAAATAAATAAAATTCTCTCTCTCTCTCTCTAAAAAAATAAAATAAAATAAAAATAAACACCAGGGAAAAGGCATATACTACTTTTCCCTAGTAAATAGTTAATATACTATATATATATATTTACTATATTTATATGAAAAAACTATACATCCAGATTCAAGAGGGAATGCAAAGAAATATGAATTTACTGCTATTAAATTACCGATGCTGGCATTATTTCTGTGTGATACTATATACTAGTACATAAATTTATATTTGGGTACTTTCAAACAGAACAGATCAGCAATGAATCTTAACTATGCATACAATGTATTATGAATATATTTCTCTAAAAATAAAGAACATATTTTTTTCTTAACCTATCTGAAATCAAAATTTCCAGACCATTACCCTTAGGAGGGTCCCTACTTCTCAGTAAACCCCAAGCACAATTGACTGCAGAGAACAACTACTACATGTCGCGGAGGTGTAAGGTGAAACCCTTGCTGATAGCCTCTTCTCTTCTGAAACAACACTCATTTGCCACTTTTCCACTACTTTTTTGACCACTTCCCTAAGTCCAGCTTTCCTTTCTCCCTGCTGCAGGGGCTTTCAGTTATCGTTTCAAAATAGAAAATCAAATCTACTATGAGACTTCAAAACATTATCAATGATGTCCACAGCACATACAAAGAGAGTATCAAGGCCAAGCACACTGTCCTTCCAATAGATTCAGAGAAGGCTACTCATTGTGGGTGACCCACAAGTACTCACTCTACAAATCAGTAAACAATGTGTTAAAGTTTTCCTTTGTTTAATAGCCTCAAGGCTGGATTTCCTTAAGGTATCTCTTACAATAAAGACCCAATTCACAAGGGGATCTGTATATAATCATATATACCCCACTGCTCAAAAGTGGTCAAGGGAGAGGTTATATGAGAAGCTTTTACTGGGTCCTCTACAATGCCAGTGCATTTCAGTTTTTCACCTTCATTATAAAACAACAAACTAGGTTGGGTACACACTTCCCAGATACTCAGGAAAAGCACTTAGGAGTTCCAGGACAGCCTGGGCAATTCAGTGAGACCCTATTGCAAAATAAAAAGGGCTGGGGATGTAGCTCAGTATTCCTCAGTACTGGAGGGAAAAAGAAAATTAGCAGGGCTAGTGATATTGCTCAGTGGTGGAACACTTGGATCCCAGAACTTCAAATAAAAGTAAAAAAAAAAAAAAAGAACAGAACAGCTGCAGGCATAGAAATGCCTGACTGTAATGTCAGCGATTCAGGAGGCTAAGACAAGATGATCACAAGTTTGAGGCCAGTCTCAAAAACTTAGTGAGATTTTGTCTCAAAATAATAAATAGAAAAGGGCTGGAGATGTGGCTCTGTGGTAAAGTGTCTCTGGGTTCAGGGTTCAATCCTTAGTACCAAAACAAACAAAACAAACCAGCAAAGGTCAACTGGAACTTAAATTTCCTAAATTTATGTTCTTCAACATGTAGTTGAACTAGGAATGTGGTACAGCACTTGCCTGGCAAGAGTAAGGCTCTGGGTTCAATCCCCAGTACTGCCAAAAAATAAAATTGCTTTGTCACAGTAGCTATGATTCTAGTACAGGCAATTTTGAAAATTCAAGCAATCTCAAGTTGGATTTTTTTTGTTGTTGTTGTTGTTTTTGGTCCTGTTTGCTTTTGAACCTAAGGCCTTGTCTATGTGAGGCAAGCACACTGCCACTAAGCTACATCCCCAGTCATTTATTTTATTTTGAAATAGGTATCCCTAAGTTGCAAAGGCTGGTCTCAAACTTGTGATCTTCCTGCATCAGTCTCCTATGCTGCTAGTATTTTAGAGTAGCTAGAATTACAGGTGTGTTCCATTAGGCTTGGCCGTCAAATCAATTTTTAAAAAAGCAAAGACAGTCATGCAAGAAATTCTTTTTTTGTCAGCAATCTGGGAGATAATACAAGTAAACACCCATTCAAAGAAATACTTAAAGTTACAGAGCTGGAAAACTTTCATATTAAGAATTGCCCAGTAGGGGCTGGGGTTGTGGCTCAGCAGTAGAGCGCTCGCCTCACACGTGTGAGACCATGGGTTCGATCCTCAGCACCACATAAAAATAAACAAACAAAATAAAAATATTGTAGCCCATGTATAGCTTAAAAAATTCAAAAAAATGAAAAATAATAATTAAAAAAGAACTGCCCAGTAAAACCAGTCCCTAGGTTAAAAGGTTTTATTTCCCCTCACTCAAATTTCAGAAGTTCAGGTAGGACAGATTAAGCTTCATCTCAGGTCTGATATTAAGTATGAAGAATTTTACCACCATTTCTTCCTAGATACAAACTTCTTTCAATATTCAATTTAGAATTCCACCTAGTTTTTTGTTATTTTGTTTCTTAATTTTTGAGATTTTTTTTGGAGGGGGCAGTGATGTGAAGCCATAAAATGTAAAGTAAAAATAGCTAAAAATATGCTTTGACCTCTGGTTTTTGATCTACCAGTCTTAAATATTTATCAATTGTCCAGGAGAGTTTAAGGCATTTAAATCACCCTACTCTCATGATAAACCTCTGCCAATTACATTTTTTAGTTGTAGATGGACACAATACCTTTACTTGTTTATTTTTATGTGGTGCCGGGGACCAAACCCAGTGCTTCATTCATGCTAGGCAAGTACTCTACTACTGAGCAACAATCCTAGCCCTTACTTTCTTTTTTTCTTTTTATAATAATAAGGATATTGAAGCCCAGAGACACTTCACCATTAAGCTAGATTCCCCAGTCTTTTTTTTGAGACAGTCAAAACTTTCAATCCTCCTTCCTCAACCTCTGTAGTTGTTGGTATTACAGGCATGAGCCACCACCTCTCCTTTATTAATTTTTAAAAATTTTTTATTTTATTTATATGATTTGAACTCAGTGCCTCACATGCTAGACAAGCATTGGATCACTGAGCTACATACAACACCATTTATTAATTTTTACAACCCCTATTTATTAATTTTTAAAATGTGGCACCTTGTACATGACAAAGCACACGCTTTACCACGAGCCATACCCTAGACCTCTTTGCTCTCTCAAGCAATTAGCTTAGTATAGTTTCTATTTAATAAACCTTTTAAATAAGAGCATTTCATGCCACAATAAACTAGAGCATTTTTTTTAAACCAACATTCCAAGACAGTAAAAACCATTTGGCCCATGCCATCTCCAAACAAATGCTTCCTATCAGGATTTCTAGAATAGTACATTCAAAAGAATTACTACAAGAAAGTCTAATCCAAATATAAATTTATTCCCTGAGCAAAAGAGCAAACAAGTTGGATATTAAGTTCTCAGAAAGAACTGAGCAAAAGCTTCAAAAAATAGATGCTTATAAAGAAGCAAAATGTATTCTTTAGGGCTGTGTGTATAGCTCAATAGTAAAGCACTTGCCTAGCATATATGAAGCCCTGGGCTGGATCCCCAGCACAAAAATAAAATGAAAGTAATTCCTTAAAATTTTCATCAAAAGGGCTGGGGTTGCAGCTGAGTGCGGTGGTGCATGTCTATTGTAATCCCAGTGGCTCAGAAGGCTGAGGCAGGAGGATTTTGAATTCAAAGCCAGCCTCAGCAATGGCAAGGCACTAAGCAACTCAGTGAGACCCTGTCTCTAAATAAAATACAAAATAGGGCTGGGGATGTGATTCAATAGTTGACTGCCCCTGAGTTCAATCCCCAGTATCAAAAAGGGGGGATGGTGGTGGTGGCTGGGATTAAAGTGCAATGGTAGAGCGCTTGTGAAGCATGTGTGAAGCACTAGGTTCCATCCTCAATACCACATAAAACTAAATAAAAATAAAAGTACTGTGTCCATCAACACACAAAGTTTTTTTTTTTTTAAATCAAAAAATAAAAAGACCACTGGGCATGGTGGTCCATGCCTGTAATCTTGGCTCGGAAGGCTGAGGCAGGAGGATCACAAGTTCAAAGCCAGCTTCAGCAAAAGGGAGGTGCTAAGCAACTCAGTGACACCTTGTCTCTAAATACAATACAAAATAGGGTTGGGGATGTGGCTCAGTACTCGAGTGCCCCTGAGTTCAATCCCTAGCACATAAAAAATAAGAATAAAAATTTTAAAAATAAAAAATAAATAGACCAACAAGGTTTTTCTTTCAAAATATTTTTTAGATGTAGATAGACACAATACCTTTATTTATTCGTTTACTTTTACATAGTGCTCAGGATCAAACCCACTGCGTCACATATGCCAGGCAAGCATTCCTGCACTGAGCTACAACCCCAGCTCCCAATAAGGTTTAAGTAGAAAAAAAAAATTATAGAACTGTTAGAAAATGCAAATACACAGGTATTTATCATATTCTTCTCTATTCTTAGAAATGTTTGATGTATTCTATAATAGGGCTGAGGTTGTAGCTTAGTGGTAGAGTGCCTAGCATGTGGGAGGCATTGGGTTCAGTTTTCAGCACCACATATAAATGAATATATAAAGGTCCATTCACAACTAAAACTATTTTTTAAAAAATTCTATAATGCTTCATGTTTTGTTAATCACTGGTCATATATTTAAAGTGTTTTAGACCATAGAGTATAAAACTCTCTGCTGTGCTCCAATGGTAGGTGGGGCTTGAAGCAGAAGTCTCTGCTTCTCAAATGCTATTTTCTGTAAAATTCCACAGAATTATTTGAGAATCACTGAATCAGAAGACAGTAAGAGATTTTAACAAATAATGGATTCAATGAAGAATTTAAGAATTTTTAACAAATTTGAAGGAACATAATAAATCTGTTCATTTTTACAGACTAAATCGTTTCTGGTTTCCTTTCTTGTCCTTTCAATTTGCCCTCTTGAAGTATCCACCAGACTTACCCATCCCAATAATAAAAATAAAACCTTATCAAGTTAACATTTGACCTGACACATGCTGACAAGTACATACTGCTTAGAATAATTAAAGCTTCAGAAACATATTCAAAAGTCCTCGCCAGCCAGGTGTGGTGGCGCACACCTGTAATTCCAGAAGCTCGGGAGGCTGAGACAGGAGGATTGTGAGTTCAAAGCCAGCATCAACAACAGCTGAGGTGCTAAGCAACTGTTAAGACCTGTCTCTAAAATAAAATACAAAATAAGGATGGGGATGTGGCTCAGTGGTTGAGTCCCCCTGAGTTCAATCCCCAATACCACCCCCCAAAAAATAAAAAAATCTTCTCCAAAAAAAGAAAAAAAGCCCTCTCTACCCATAAGATCAGATTATCATTTTATCTATAATATTTGTTTTCAGCATACTTTTTGTAATATGGAATACTTCATGAATTTATGTGTCATCCTTGCTTGGGGCCATGCTAATCTTCTCTGTACTATTCCAATTTTAATATATGTGCTGCCAAAGCAAGCACTTTTTTTCTTTGATAGTACTGGGAATCAAACCAGGGCCTTATACATGCTAAGCCTGTGTTCTACGTCTGAGCTGCATCTCTAGTCCCTCAGAACACGTTTTATTAAAATATTCTGGTCCATTTAGAAGTTAATTTTGCATGATGTGACCTAATAATTTGTCTCTGTACCACTTATTTTTTCACATTTCTTAAATTGGTACATTATAGTTATATATAATAGTGGGATTTGTTATTCCATATTCGTACATGCAAACAATAAACAATATAACAATATAATTTGATCAATAATATTCCCCAGTATTTCTACTTTCCCTCTCTGTACCACTTATTGAATTATTGAAATTCCTTTGCCTATTCCCCAGTATTTCTACTTTCCCTCTCTGTGCCACTTACTGAATTATTGAAATCTCTTTGCCTGACAAATTGAAACATCAATGTTATTATATAACTAATTCATATGAATAAGAACTGCTTCTTTTTGTGTGTGATTCCACTGACCTTTCTACCATCTGATTAGCTTTTTAAAAAAAAAAAAAAAAAGAGTTTATTGGATCGGGGTTGTGGCTCAGCAGTAGTACCCCCGCCTAGCATGTCCGAGGCCCTGGGTTCAATCCTCAGCACCACATAAAAATAAATAAATAAAATAAAGGTATTGTGTCCAACTAAAAAATAAATATTAAAAAAAAAAAGCATATTAACATGGGGTCATGGAATTTCTTGCCCAGAACGTTTTGGAGATTTTCAAATACTTAATGACACTGAGATACATGTGTAAAAAAGCAGTCAACACAGTTTTATTACTATATCCCAGTATTGTTTAATTATACATTAGAAAAAAAAAACTGTCAAAATATATCAGAATACTAAAAGTAGTTATGCCCAGCTGATAGAATAACAGGATTTAAGTTACTTCCTGTTTAATACTCTGTTCTCTTCACAAGTTGTATTAAATCAAAAAAGTAACTAAATTCATCCTTTTCTACACAGTGATCAGACTGCAATAACAGTAACAGATATGAAGACAATTCTTGTAGATGGCAATATAATTTTCCCTCAATATCTGAAAGCAAACAAAACCATCTGGCACCAAAAACTTACATAAGATTGTTAACTTCTTCAAGATGATACTCACAATACACAAAGGCTGAGCCTTAGAAATAAAGAGAAGCTTGAGAATACTACCCTCCATAACCCCAAAGAGACAAAAGATTCTTAATTAGCTCCAAGTCAAGGACTTGGTGAGCAGAAAGAAATTAATTAAAATCTGTGAGGATCTTTGAGCACTCCCAATTTCTGTGAGCCAAATGAAAAAAAAAAAAATACACTAGGACTAATGGAGGATATAGAGTCTATAAACAAGTATTTGCTTCTAAGTACTTGAAGTAGAGCTGCTTTCAGAACAATAAAGACAAATTAGTCCCTCAACAACAGATCCACATTTTCACTACTAAGTACAAACAGATCATTGGTACAGACCTAGTATTTGCTCCTGTGGAGCTCAGTACAGTGTGCAGAACAGTCCCTCAACACATAAGCTATTATTTTATAACTAGAAAAAATGATGGCACCATGGAAAAACATTACTCTAAAACAATAATCATTTCCATAGGATTGGGGTTTTTTGTTTTTCTTTTTTTGCTAATTTCTTTTTTTTTCTATTTAGGTACTAAGGGAAGATCTAGGTACTCAGCAGAATCACCCCCTCTTGGGTCACTTCCAGACTCTCTATACAGCTCTGTTGAATAGGTCTTGAATTTGTGACAGACTAAAATAATCTGAGCTGCCTCAGAGAGTCCTGCCTCTTCCTTGGGCCTCAATCCCTTCTAAAGGATTCCACCTACTCTAGCAATGGCTCCTCATAGTTTACTTAAGTCTGATTTGAAGACTACATTCATAAGAAAAAATTAATTTCTATTTTGAGGAGTTACAGTCATACTTGTCATAATTAACATAAGGAATTAACACATGCCAGACAAATGCTTTACCACTTAGTCACGTTCCCAGTCTCTCCCTACATATCTTTTCTTAAAGATACTAACCTACTACAAGGTTTGTGATAGAAATTACAGAAATTAACCCACTAGGCCACTCATCTGACCCATGCTGTTATAGGAATCTCTAATTTGGGGGCATTTTCACCATGTTTCTATTCTGGTACAACACATACTTTCAACCAGAAACTTAAAATTCATATTCCTACCAAATACTGATAGGCTGTCAAGTGGCACAAACACCTGCATTAGCTAGTGAAGTTAAAATATCCATTTCATAACACCAAGCAATCCTGCCCCTAGGTATATATGACACACTCATTTGTGTAAAAGATACTTATACAGGAAATGTTCATAGAAATTTTGTTATCCAAAAACTGGAGGCAATTCAGATGTTTATCAACAGTGGAACAAATAAAATTATGGTATATTCATATAACAGAATATAATATTGAAAAGGGAATCAACTACAGCTGCAAACATGGACAAATTTGAAAAGCATAATGGTACAAGGAGGTGACAATAATGAAGCATGATTCCACTTATATTTTAAAAACCAAATATTATGTTTAGGAATACAAACGTGGGAAATGTAAAATGAAAAAGAAACAATGGGATTATCACACAAGTCAGAATAGTAATTGTCTCTAAGTACTGAGAAACTGTGACCAGGAAGGGACACCATAAAGGTTTCAGAGGTTTTGGCATTGTTCTATTTCTTAGAAAAGTAATTATATCAGAGTTCACTCCATAATTTCTCTCTCATTAAATTGTGCACAGATCATATCTGTACATATAATGTATACAGATAAATATTTCATAATTGTCTTAAAAAGGAAAACGTCAGCTTTCTGCCACAATTCATCAGCCCTACCTACATTTTGCCCTGATGTAAACATTGACCCAAAGACCGTTCCTTTTCCCCTTTCAGCAAAGCAAAAAAATTAATGTGTCAATTTTTCATGCAGTCACTTCAGTTTAATAACAGAAATCACAATGGGGAGGGGGGAGCTTGATGGTTGAGTATGTGTTAGACATGCACTAGGCCCTGGCCTATCCAGAAAAAACAAACAACAACAACAACAACAAAAATCACAATCCGATAGGACAGGTGAAAAAAAAAAACACAAAGGAAGCATTTAAGTCAAGCCTGAAGAGGACTTAGAACATCTGGAACAAAATGCGGGGCAACAAAGTAACAGAAAAGAACAAGTGTTCACATAACATCTCATTCTGAGGGCAATTCAGAAATAAAAGACCCTCATAAATAAAAGGTGGTCATTTAAAAAGCAGACAAGCAAGAAGCATGAGAACATCAAAAACAAACTACAGCTGATCAAATTAAAAGAAAACATGCAAGCTTAAAGGAAGACAACCCTAAATTTTGAAGCTTCCATAAAGGAGGTCACCCATACCCAAAGCCTCTCACCATAGTCATTTTATTGGAACAATTCAAACTTTAAAAAATTCAACTCTATTTCATCTCATCTTTTGTTGAAATGGCAACATGAACTGAAAAGGAGATGTGGAACTGTAGAATTTCATGGAGAGATACACAAACATTTCATCACAGAGGACAAGATGATATCTAATAAGAAAATCTCAGTTGATGAGATAATAGAAACATTATTTACAAACAGCAATTTAAAAGATCTCTACCAAGATCAAAACAAATATGATCCAAAAGGAGGTGACAATAATGACAAGAAGGGGACAATAATGAAGTATAAAAAAAACAATAAAACAAATTTAAAAAACAATAAAACAGTATAACAAAAAAACAAGTATAATAAAAATTATAAGTATGTCCTAGATAAACTGTGTTTTTTGTTTTGTTTTGCATTTAGGACGTTAATTAATGTTTTGCTATGCTAAGGTTGCAATAACACTTATATTTTGGGCTGGGGTTGTGGCTCTGTGGTAGAGCACTTGCCTAACATGTGTGAGGCACTGGGTTCAATTCTCAGCACCACATATAAATAACTGAATAAATAAAGGTCCATCAACAAATTAAAAAATATTAAAAAAAAAAAAGAACAATGTTCAAGCAACAAACTGTGGCTGGTTTTAAAGATGTAGCAGTCTCCCACATCTTCAGTTTTCCAGCACTTAGCAGATTCTGGCAGACAGTACCCAGAATGACTGACAGGATTGTAATGTTTCAATAATAGCAGGAAAAAACTATGCACACATACTTCTAGCATATGAACAATTTTAACTCACCAGTCACCATGTTGCATGTATTTCTGCTGCTTGTCCTGAGTTCTTAAGACTTCTAACATTCTGAAGAAGATAGAACAAAGAAGTTCCTTCCATCCTCAGCCTCTTTTTAAGTTTTAACTTTGTTCTTAATAAAATACAGTGTATTAGAAAAAACTACCATTATCAAATTTGATTGCTAATTTATTCCTCTTAGCTTCCTTTTCTTCAATTTTAATGATTTGAGAATGTAAAATTAACTGGCAACTATTCTGTCTTTATTTCTTTTGGACAAACCTAGAACTCCCTTGCACCAGAAAACAGTGCTGGAGTGAAGGGAAAAAAATTAAAGGATTTAAGTCATTCGACTTCTACAGTGATACTTGGACAGATTTCTGCTGGGGAAATGGGGGGCGGGGGAAGGTGGCGCGGAGCATTGTTTTTTAGGTTGTTCAAATTTGTTCTAGGTAACTTCTTGGCTGAAGTAAGGCCGGCCCTTAGACTAAAGTAAGCCCCTCCCACCCACGCGGAAGAAGAAGAAAAAAAAAAAGACAGCATTTAAAGATTTAAAGTGACATTTTAGAGCTCAGAGTTTTCATATCATCCACATAGGAGCATTCCCTTCCCGAGCGCACAGAGGTGACGTGTATGAATTGCGCTTATGGAAAAACTGGTTTCTAATGAAACGAAACAGGTAGTACAGAAGAGCCTTGAAATGTTAACCTTCCCTCCCTGGCACAAAGCCCCAGTACAAGCTGAGGAAACCCGAGGGGGCTCATTGCCCTCTCGGGGCAACAAGATTCGTTTTTTGAAGCAAAGCAACACCCTCCACAGGCACCCACCCTGCACATGGGCCTAGGGTAACCCCGTTCTTTGAGGACAACCAGCTATCTCGTTAGCCTCGCGGAGAAGCGGAGCCGCAAGACACACAGCAAAGCCGCTAGATTTCTCCGCAGACATAGGTCACGGTTGTCCAGGGACGTCACCAGAGCAAGAAAGGCTAAACCCTCAACCTTCCCCAAACAACCAGCCGTCTGCCCGCAACCCCCCAGCTCAGAAGAGGCGTCCTGCGCGCTCTCGAATCGGCACCGCCACCCAACAGCAGGGCGCGCGCCCCAAAACTGAGGGTCGCGGGCGCGCGCCCCGGAAGCAACTCTTGCCCATGGGCCACAGCTCTGGGAGCAGAAATATCCAGGACGGAAACGCGCACGTCGGCGGCCACGCGCACTAGGAGGGCCGCACAGCGCGCGCGCCCCCGCACGTAAAAATAGGCTGGGGTGCGCGCTCGCGCACCGCGCCCACCCGAATCCCCGGCCCGCCCCACCCCCACCCTCGGGGCGGGGGCAAGCGAGCCCAGGGACGTTCTCAGCTCCGGAGCCGCCCTGAAGTCTCCTGGGCCCTGCGGTAAAGGCCCAGCCGCCCCCGCCTGCCGTTGTGTGGGGTGGGCCCCCTGATCCAGGCCCGCAGCCTCGCCGCATCCCCGCCCCCATCAGAGCCCTCACCCGGCGACGTCACCGCCGCCGCTGCCTCCGCTCTACCCGCCGGCCCCGCCGCACTGCCCGGGGCCCCGGTTCTGCCGTCGCTGCTCCAAGACCGACAGGATTTTCTCCTCACAGCTCCCTGGGCGCCATCTTACATTCAACCTTTACAGCCAATGAGTGCCGAATGCCCCTCTCGCGAGAATCAGAGGATCGGATCCCGCGAGAACTAGGACTGCCTCCCGGCCAGACTTAAAGTGAACGCTTCAGACTAGGAGGCCGCTGGGCTCCTGGAGCTGAGAGCAGACCCCGAGGTGGGGGGCGGGGCGTCCCGCCCACGGACGCTTCTCCATGACGGGCGGAGCCATAGTCAGGGTTCAGCCTAGCTGGAGACGCTAGATGGGCTGGGACTTGAAGCTAGCTCATTGAACCCACCTTCTGCCGCCCGCTGGAACCTCCTTTGGTCTAGCAGCCCCACGTGGGGCGGAGCCCAACCCGTCTTGGCCTCTCACTTAAGGTGGCCTCCACAAACCTCTGACCTGGGCCCAGCGTCCCCAGCCGTACCCAGCTCAAGAAACTTATGGGTCATTTACATCCTAGAGGGCCCAGCATCCAGGACCCTTGCAATCTGCTGCCATCTCAGCTCCGCCTTCCGCACTCAGGACCACCTTAAAGCGGGCCTCGGGTATCCTGGTGTTTGTATACAGGGAAAATGTGGAAGGCAGTTAAAGCTGCAGATACAGGTATTGCCAGCAGCCCCCATTACCCCAGAGGGCATCCAGCCTATTGTAATCCCTTATTGCCTCCAGAGCTTTGCACTTGTTCTCTTGTCCTGGCAAACTTACCATGGCCCCTCTGAGTTCCTCATAAAGTCATTTCCAGTCTGGATCAGAAACATCTTCGCACCTTTGCACTGGCTTAAGGAGATGGCTCACCCACCCTGTTTGGTCACCCACATTTCCCTTTTTCTAAATGAATTTTAAAGCTTTCGCAGCGTTTATGCCTCATTACTCTGTGCCTGGCACATACTGGATGCCCAATAATTATTTGCTGAATGATGGAAATAGGCCTCTCTCCATCTGCCTGGCACAAACATAAACCTACATCCCCTTTGGCACAGGGCTCCTAACTATGAAGCAGCACTTCCAGAACCCTCCAGTCCCTCAAAACAAGGTGCAGAGGATGTTAATTCCACCCAAGGCCCTACCCTCCAGCACCAAGAAGTGCACCTATGATTTCAAAGCTGTCACAAGCCCAACCCCACCATCCACAGCATGTCTCCAGGGCCCTCAGACGCTAAAAGGGTTGACAACACAGACTCCAGTGGAATTTAGCTATTCTTTATTGACATGGACTGTGGGGTGGTGAGGGCACCACCTGCTTCCAGGAGGATGAGGTAGGTCCGCAGCACTTCCAGTTCACACCTTTCCTGGGTCCTCCTTTAGTGTGACTGTTCGGTTGAAGACAAGCTAGAGGACACAGGGAGAAGAATAACCACCAAGCCAGAACCAGGCCAGGAGACCTAGGTAAGTTTCACCAGACAAAACCTCCCCAAACTCCCTCCTCATCCCAGAGGAGCTAAGGGACCCAGGGGGTCAGGAGACCCAGGTTCTCAATAACTTTATGACTGGGATAAGGAGTTGATGGCCCTGGACCTTAATTTCTTAAGGATAACAACCCCATGCCTGCCACTACTTCAGAGTAAAAAAGGTTCCTATAAGTTTGTGCATGGACTTAACCTCTGAGATTTCTCAGTAAGGGACAATTAACTAAGGCAATGTGGGCAGAATGCTTAATGCAACAAATGGCAGGGAACATTACTGTTACAGAAAGGGGCAGTTGGGTAAAGCAAAGTACCTGTCCTTGGTGGCTATCCGGATCCACAGAGAAGTACCCGAGGCGCTCAAACTGGAACTTGTCAAAGGGTTTTGCCAGGGCCACAGAACAATCCACTAATGCTGCCTCCACCACTTGTAGTGATGCCTGCAGTTAGGGAAGTCAAAAAGCTATCCAGTCACAGAGGCCCACCACCCTTGCACCCCAATTCATGATCCTACCGGGTTCAGATCACTTAAGAATCCACCTGGCACCTCAGCAGGATCTTCAGGGTTCTTGTGCTGGAATCTGTAGTCAAGAGTGAAGGTCAGACCCATATCTGGGCAAAAGCCACAGCACACAATGCCCATCTTGTAACTGCACCCATCCCAGCTCTGTTCACTCACAGTCGATCATAAAGGCGAATTTCGCATATCAAAGGCTGTGAAACCCAGTGAATAAAAGCCTTGGGCTTCTCTCCAGCATCAGCCCGTCTACAGGTCACCTCTAGGCTCTCCACACAGCCACTAGGATCCTGGAAGTGGGGAAGTTTGCAACCAGACCAGGGAATCACCACCAGGACTCTTGGCTAAATACAAATCCTGAACCCAGCCTCTCACCTTGATAACATTCTGCAGTTCAATGACATAGCCTGTATGTCTCAGGCCCACAGGCTGGCCCCAAGCTAGCCGCTTATAGCCTGGCTCTGGCTCCTAGAGATAGGAAGTGGGGTAAACAAAAGAGATTGTAAGAATCAGACAAGAATAAGGCTCTCTTCCACCTGCATGTCCAGTAGAGATTGGTTTATCTAAAGTAGGAAATGGATTAGGAGATGAAAGAGCCCCAAGGCAAGACAGTAGCAACAGGACCCTCTTCCCCACATTTAGGTCCCTCTATCCCCTATTCACCTCCTTGAAGTCAGTCCTCTCAATGAAGACTATGGGTGCAAAAGGAACCTGGTGGAAGCCCTTGGTTTCATCAGCTGGAAAGTTGGGCACCTGGATGTCCAAGGGCTATAGCAGAAGATAGGTATCTGAATCACACCAGGCAGTAGGACCCCCATAACTAGGCACATACCCAGCCACCTATATAAACACACATACAACATGGAGGCAGGCCCACCTTGGCAGCAGGAAAGTTGGTAATGACAACCCGTAGTGACTCCAGCACAGCCATAGCCCGTGGAGCCGTATCGTTCAGCACATCACGTACACAGGCTTCAAGAAGATGTGGCTCCATTGTGGTCTGTGCTACTGTCACTCCCACCTGGCAGGAGAGTTCATCAGTTATAGCCTCAACCTGAAATTACCACACTCAGCCTCTATCTGCCCACCTAGCCCACTGGGCTATACCCGAGCACAGAAGTTGTTGATGGCCTCAGGCGGAAAGCCCCGCCGTTGTAGAGCAGTCAGTGTGAAGAGTCGTGGGTCATCCCAGTCCCTGTGGATGAGGAGGTGGTGAGAAGGCCTTTGAAAGCACACACCATTAGTACCCATCCAAAAAGCCACACTTACCGCACAGCACCAGCTGCTACGAGCTGAAGGATCTTCCTCTTAGAGACAACAGCATAGTGCAGATTGAGACGGCCATACTCCCACTGCACAGGGCAATATACATCCAGTGCATTGCACAGCCAGAAATAAGAAGAACGTCTAGGATAGAAGAGTAGGGTTAGAGCTGGCCACCTTTGGGACAATGGAGAAACCACAAGAAGGGCTGCTAGAATCCCACTGATCCCACCCACCCTACGGCCCCAGCTCCCTCACCGGGCCTGGAATTCCTTAGTGCAGAGTGAGTGGGTGATATGCTCAATGGAGTCACAGAGGCAGTGTGTGTAGTCATACGTGGGATAGATGCACCTATGGGGCATAGGCAGTGAGTTATACCCTCTAGTCCCTCTGCTCTACCCCTTTGCCCACTGGCCTGCTCCACAGCTCCATTGCACCATTCCATGTCCACACCCACCATTTGTCCCCTGTACGGTGGTGTGGTGTATACTTGACTCGATAGGCCACAGGGTCCATCTTGCCGTCTTCCATCACCAACTTCATACGCAGTGTAGCCTCTCCCTCTGAAAATTTACCCTTGCGCATTGCCTGAAGGAAACAAGGACTCAGGCTGCCTCTAAGCCCAGGGGCATCTCATCCTCAGCTTCTTGGCCCACCCAAACCAAGCTGCCCTTCCAGAAGCCCACCTCAAAGAGCAGCAGTGACTCCTCTAAGGGACGGTCTCTCCAGGGTGAGGGCAGAGGGTTGTGGCCTTTGAGCTCCTCCCCTCGCTGATGGCACACGTAAGCCTGACCCCTGTGGGGGAGGGGTATGAGTAGTAACCAGCAGGGCCATGATCTGGTCACTCTACCTGGCTCTACATTATGATCGTGGCCTCACCTGTGGATGAGCTCCACAGCCCAAGCATAGAGCTGATCAAAATAGTCAGATGCATATGTCACCTTGTAAGGTGTATAACCTGGGGCAATATGAAACACAGTATGAGCAACCAGCAAGAAATACCCAATGGCAGGCCATGGCCTGAAAAGAGGTCCACTGACAACCAGCCCTGCTCACGCCTCACCCAGTCTGTACCTAACCAGGCCACCATGTCACAGATAGCAGTGAAGAATTTTTCTTCCTCTTTCTCAGGATTGGTGTCATCAAAGCGCAGAAAACAGATACCATTGTTGGCCTAGGAGAGTCAGAATATCTGTGACCACCCACATAAAACTCAAAAGGGTCATAAAGGTCCTGAGGATTTGGCTCATAAAACTAGGAGATTCTCAGAGCTCTTTCATATCAGAATTAAAAATGCCTTCAATAATTTCTCTCATCTTCCTGCATCTAAACGCTCCATAGGGCCAGGAGCAGAGGTGCAAGTCTGTAATTCCAAATGGCCTGGGAGGCTAAGGCAGGAGAAATGTGAGTTCAAAGCCAGCCTCAGCAACTTAGCAAGGCCCAAAGCAACTTAGCAAGACCCTGGTTCAAAATAAAAAATAAAAAGAGCTAGGGATAGAGCCGGGCATAGTGGCACACGCCTGTAATCCTAGCAACTTGGGAGGCTGAGGCAGGAATGTCTCGAGTTCAAAGCCAGCCTTAGCAACAGCAAGGTGCTTAGCAATTCATTGAGACCCGGTCTCTAAATGAAATACAAAATAGGGCTGGCGATGTGGCTCAGTGGTCGAGTGCCCCTGAGTTCAATCCCTTGGATCAAAACATAAATAAATAAATAGATAGATACATAGATAGATAGATACACAGATATATCAATAGATAAATAAATTTTTAAAATAATAAATGCCCCAGAGAAGGCATCTCTTATACAAAGTTGGGGTAACAACATAATCTTTTTAGAATTTTTCCTCCAATATGTACAATAGGTTCCTATGTATTTGACATACATGTTGTTCCCCCATGGCCTCTGCCCACCCAGGCACATTGAGAACAAAAAGTAAGACAGGATCACCTTTCTGGTATTCAGTCATAGGAAGAGACAGAGGTTATCTTGCTTGCCAGGGCCCTTGACACATGCTCACCTTGGCATAGCCAAAGTTGAAATTGATGGCTTTGGCATGTCCAATATGCAGGATTCCGTTGGGTTCTGGCGGGAACCGGGTACGTACCTGAGATAAGGGGGATGGGAGCAGAGGAATGAGGCCAAAGCTCAGACCTAAAAAAAAACATATGTTCCAGCTAGGTGTGACATGCACACCTTTAATCCCAGTGGCTCTGGAGGCTATGGCAGAAGAATTGCAAGTTCAGAACCAACCTCAGCAACTTAGCAAGGTTCTAAGCAACTGAATTAGATCCTGTCTCAAAGTAAAGTATAAAAAAGAGCCGGGATATGGCTCAGTGGTTAAGTGCCCTTGGGTTCAATCCCTGGTATTGGGGGGTGGGGAGAAAGGAAATATATGCCCCTTCCCATGGAAATGGATGAAATGAGGTAGTATGGAGGTACATCCAAGGAGATACTTGATGGCACTAGCTTGCTTGGCCATATGCCTATACCTGCCCCCCAGTGATCTCCAGGTGCTGCCTCAGTAGATCCATGGTGTGTGGAGTGATCACATAGCCTGGGGTTTTGTAGTTTTCACCTGCCAAGACCAGAATAAACCTGAGGACCAAGCTGTAGCCCAACAATCCTGACCCTAGGGGCCTGGCTGCAGGACTAGTCCCCCTCCCCCAATTCCAGGGTTTCAACATGCCCACTCACCAGGTTTATGGAACTTCAGGGCTTCACCCCGGAGCTGCTCCATCAGAGACAAGGTCTGTCCAGCAGCCTCAACTGCTGGTGAGTAGGAAGAAACCAAGAAAAATTCGTCCTTTGAATATAGCCTCCATTTTCAGCTCAGAGAGGTTGATATCACTACCATCCTTATTCTGCAATCAGAACAACTCTGAGCATGCCCTTCTTATTCAATTCCAGAGACATGATATAGAGAGTCAGACTTCTGAAGCCTCCTAAGACAGTCTCTGAAGAAAGGGAACAATGGAAACACCAGGAATCCCAGTTTTGAGGCAGAAGGCATGGTGTTGAATAAGCCAAAGTTGTGAGGAGCCTGGGCTATAAGGACTCTTCATAGAGAATGCCCAGAAGAAAGAGAGCTAAATGTAACAGGATTCTAAAGTCTCTCACCATTCTCCACCACATCTTTTGCTGTCCTCTGGTCTGTTTCTTCCACACGAGCCTTAGCCACCTGAGAGAAGGACCAAAGTTGGGTCAGAATCTCTCCTGGGCAGAGGATAGTGATCAGACACTCCCTTCTCCAATTCGAGTCTCACTCTATCCTACTTTACCTCCAGGAACCTGGGCCATGCCCAGACTCACCTTGGGTTTCTTTTCTAGGTCAGCTTCCATCTTGGGACCCAGAAGGTGGAGGACCTGAGCAAAGACCAGAGTCAGGCAGGAACAAGAATATCCTCTTTCGGGGATCCCCTGAATGCCTCTATCCACCCACCCAAGGGCTTCCTAGTCTTTGTATCATCACTGCCTGGAAGAATGTGGCTACCTAGCACAACCATCTCATCTCCTTATGTAGTTCTGAGGGCTTCCAACGCTTTCCTCTTCCTGAGGGTTCATAGAGGACCCAGATAACAAAGGCTTCCATTTACAGAGAAGAACTGTGGGCCCAGCATCAAGACAAGCAATCTACCTTAGCCATCATCCTCATATAAATCTATGCCTGCATCCTGACATGAAAGCCACATTACCCGTTTATGGGAAATTTAACGGCAGACTAAAGTGATTCAACCCAAATTAGACATAGCCCAGAGACTCAGGTGCTACACCCTCCACAGTGGGATCCACTTAAGAATACTGACAGGCATCTCCTCCCCAATTTTATCCCTCAGTGGATTTCAGGCCATGTCCATGCCAGAGTCTTTGCCAGCTTCAGTTCAGGGAGACGCCCACCTGCATGTCCACTTCGTGCTTGATCATTTTGCCATCTGCCCACTTAAGCGCAGCCCGAGCCTCTCCTAGGAGCATGGGCACAAGAAGCTACAGGAAGGTAAAAAAGGATATTCCTCCCCCTCCTCCCCAAGGAAAGGTCCTAGCTGACAATAAGAACCAAAGCCTGGGCCCAGCCAGAACACGGGTAAGGTGCTCCTATTTTCCCAACCCCCACTCGTGCCCAGAAAAGGCATGACCAGAGAGAACAACGTAACTCTTCTCCCCAGGTTCTGCTTACCCATCAGCAGCCCCATGTTAAACCGGTAACGCTCCACTAGAATCTGAGCCCGGTGTTTATTTATGGTGGCCTCCACCTAAAGAAATCCAAACCATATGGTTCAGGAAAGCCCCTTCTGAGACATTCTAAGAACCAACACCCTCACCTTGGCCTGGTTAGAGAAACTACATCACTCCTTTCCAGAGCCAGGACTGGGGAGGCAGCTGATGCCCTGGTAAAGACTTACAGCCTCCTCAATCTGCTCTGGGGTCACCATGACACCCACACCACATTCCTGCTCAAAGTCCATGGTGTCAATAGGGTCCAGGGGGTGACTCCGCACATATTCAAGGGCAGCTGAAAAAGGAAAGGCAATGAGTTTGTATCAACTCAGCTCCAAGAATTGAGTACACAGGGCTCTAACCCCAAGAAACCTAGAACAATTTGATCTCCTGAGAGGTTAAGTCCTGGCACAACCCCAAAAGTCCTCAGGTACAAGGGAAGAAACGTGTTCTGAGGAAGGCTCCTCATCATGACAGTTCCCCTTTTAATCTAACTAGAGGCCATCCCCTCCATGCCCAATGTCTGTGCAGAAACAAACTCAGAAGACTAAGGCAGGAGGATCACAAGTTTGAGGCCAGCCTGGGCAATTTTGTCATACATCTCAAAATAAAAAGGGTTAGGGATGTAGCTCAGTGGTAAAGCATCCCCCCCCCCGCCCCACCCGCCCGGGTTTAATCCCCAGTACCAAAAAAAAAAAAAAAAAAAAAAAAAAGCAACAAAACGAGAAAGAAACTGAGTAACCTGGCAAAAAGGGCAGATAGGATCTTGGATAAAAGGAGGGACTAGGGGTGGACCTGGTATTACAGGCAGGGGTCTCACCGCTCAGCTGAGGCTCAGTGTGGATCTTCTTACTGGCTATATAGCTCACGAGGAAAGAGAGACGCCTGGTATCCCTGAGTCGGGAAGCTAAGCCATATAGAAGGGTCCCGGTAGCCTTGTCGATGGTGGAGCCCAGAGTCTGCTGTGCCTGAGGTTAGAGGGATCACAGGGGTAAAGCCCCATGACCAGTGAGAAAGGCAACAGCAGGACAGGGGGAACAGATTGGGATTTGTACCTTGCCCCAAGCTGCTTTGGGGCACCACCCGCGCCAGGGGCAAAAGAGCGCGCACCTGAGTCGCTGCGTCGCGCAGCTGCGTGCTCAGAGCAGCGTTCTTGAGCGTCTCACGGGCCTTATGCTCGCTCAGGCCCAAGCCGGTGAAAAGCGCCAGAGAGTCTAGAGCCGCCATCGTAGGAACACCGGAAACCAAAAGAAACTTTGGGCCGAATCTGCACGTCGGCATCCTCCCATTGACCAATAAAAGAATGAAACCTATGAGGAGAGCCAATGGTGTCCTTTCTCGGTGGAGGGGGGCGGAACCTTCCAAGTTGTCGACGCCATTTAAGGGATAGGGAGCAGCCACACCAGCCTTTTCGGCCGCTTGGCTTCCATATCCTTGCTACAGGCCTGATGACAGGGTGGGGTCAGTAGAACTTTTAGATTTGCCTCGGCCTGCAGGGAAAGTGTTAAATATTGAGGAAGGAGGAAAAAGCGGGCCTGACCTTTTGCTCTTTGATTTTTATCTTTCAGCCCTGGGAAGTGATCCCAATATTGTTCTCGGGAAGCAAATGTGAGTTCCCGTCGCGTTTTTGACGTCACAGCTTTGAGGTTGTCATGGAAACAGTTGAGCAAAATTAATCACAGGAAATCCCGATCTAGACTGCATAGAAAAGAATGTGAAATACAGCCTATAGAGGAACCACACAAATCCAAAATTTAGGTGCCCACTGGGACTCACTTGGCCAGGAGAGTAAAAGGAAAGGTTTGGGCCTGGAGGGACCTCGGAAAATTTCTATGATCATTTAGTTTAAAATTTCGTGCCACACTGTTGCCAGAGCATTCAAATGTCAGGAAAATCAATCACAAGCAAGTTATGGCTTCAAAATGCTTCTGCAGGACTTTTTTAAAGTTGTATACGGACACAATACCTTTATTTATTTTTATGAGGTACTGAGGATCAAACCCAGTGCCTCACACGTGCTAGGCAAGTGCTCTACCAACTGAGCTACAATCCCAGTTCATTCTGCAGGCCTTTGAGGTTGGGACAGGTGAGACAGAGGAGATGGCATATTCATGGTTATGGCTTTTGTGCTTGGCTGTCTCCCCACATTATCACTGGTCTTCCAGGACCTTCTAAAACAACATATAAACTGTGTTCTTCCTGTAGAGGGTGGGTGATCCAGCTACTGATGATATAAGGAAACCCCCAGATTTGGGACAAGAGCTCAGGCCTTTGGAGGCCTTGGTGTCACTCATATTGTATCTTCAAGAATTGGACAGTGTCCAGACGAAGCTGAAACCAAATCCTATGACCTGCTTTGTGCTCATATACCACCAACGACCAGTTAGTTCCATGTCTGAACATGCATCTGGGTCCCACATAATAACCAAGTGCCAGGTTCTGCTGCATCAATATCCAGGTCCAATCCCATGTCCTGAGGCTTCTTACCTCCCTATGGCCCCATGGCCCCCATGTGATGCCTAGTGCACTGCACAATGAAGGCCAGGTACAGGAGTTAAGTAGGAGACGTGGTTCCACTGCAGAAGTACTGTCCAGGCTCAGATGGCGCCCCCTTCTCGGACCTGACAGTCTCTCTCTCTTTCCTGGATCAAGAGTGTGCCATATGATGATATGGGGTTAGCAGATGTGTTGGAGCAAGAGACTCCACAGCAAACTCTCACATCCTTTGGGGATGGCAGCATACCTGGCAGGGAGCTGGCCACACATGGTACTGGGCACACATTGCCTGAGCTGCTGAGCTGTGCAGGGGCACACCTGGGTAGGGCATGGTGGCACATGCCTGAAATCTCAGTGACTGGAGGCTGAAGCAAGAGGATCTCAAGTTCAAGGTCAGCCTCAACAATTTTGCAAGGCCCTGACCCCATTAAGGGAGCCATCACCATACTTGCAGGACTTGGTGATGGTGGTAATTGTGCTGCATTGAATCCTTTGGTGGCATCAGAAGAAACTTAAACCCTAAAACCCTATCTCAAAAAACTAAAAAATAAAAAAAGGACTGGGGATATAGGTCAGTGGTTCCCCTGGATTCAATTCCCAGTACCAAAAAATATTAATAATAAATAAACAGCAGTTAGAAGCAGAGCCATAGCCATACCAGCACTGTGTGGCTATGCAGACCAGCAAGTCTGCAGCTGCAGGAGTCCAGTCCAGCACAAAGGTGCCCATTATGAGCAGAACTATGCACAGTGCCTACCACTGCCACTGTTCTCTTGGCACCTAATGCCAACAAAAAATTTTCAAGTAGCACAGCTACTACCATTGCCAAGGCCTGCAAGTCTACTGATGGCCCCCTCAGTGAGGTCAGGGTCTATACTCCCTTGGTTTCCTCATTGTACCTTGTGGACCTTAAAGCTCCATGCAACAGGATCACATAGTAGCTCCACTGGTGCCACCAAGCATGTCATAAGTGGAAGTGGCATGGAATAGAGGATGTCTAGCCAGTCCTCTGGAATCATAATTTATACAAAGTAGAAATGCAAAAGTTCTATGACCCCAGTCTGGAGGTTAGCCTGCCTGCAGGAGCTTCTGACCCTGTTTCCAGGAAAGCAAAAGAAAGAGAAAAGCCAGACAGCAGCCGGCAAGGAACACTGGGGCATGGGGTAGGGCTCAGCAGCCAAGCCAATGAACAGGTCCCTCTGGCATAAGCAGATGGCATAGAAGCAGTAGAGGCCACAGTCCTTGTGGTCATAGCAGCCTCATGCAGATTCCACAGAGGGGTTAGGCATCATGGGTTCAGCAGCAACAGGGTTACTAACATTAAAGCACAATCCTGTTGCAGCCCATGCCTACATAGCAGGCCCTCTAGCAGCATCACAGCTCATAATACCAGCAAACAAGTTAGCAGTTCTACCCTCTCTGCAAGATGGCAGCTCAAGGTCATCTCCACAGCCAGCAGCCCCACATGACCCTTAGGTTGTCCCCACTGAAAAAAAAAAAATTGGTCATGGGATTAGACTTCCGCAGGAGCTCCATCTACTCCCTGCCACCCAACTCCATTTGAGGCCAAGAACTACTAGCAAAGCTTGAATGCTGAGCCACATGAAATTGGGAATGGGGATCAACCTATAGGGCTGCCAAGACACTGCCTAACCTCTTTTTGCTGCTCCACTTCTCTAAATGCTCCTCAAACAATCGGAAAATAAAAGAGGCAGCATTATCAGGAGAAAAGTAGTTGTTTTGTGGCACTGGGGATTGAATCCAGAGCCTCATGCACGCAAGGCAAGCACTCTCTACCAGTTACATCCCCAGCCCCTTTTAACTTTGAGACAGAGCCTCATTAAAATGTTCAGGCTGGCAGGGCACAGTGGTACATGCCTATAATCCTAGCAACTCAGGAGGCTGAAGCAGAAGAATCACAAGTTTGAGACCAACCTCAGCAAATTAGCGACACCATGTCTCAAAAGGGGCTGGGGATGTGGCTTAGCGGTAAAACACCCCTGGATTCAATCCCTAGTGCCAAGAAAAGTTACTCAGGCTGACTTCAAACTTGCACTCCTCTAGCCTCTGCCTGATGGTATTACAGGGTGTGTGCCACCATGCCTGGCTGTAAAAAAGCATCTCACAAGGTGCACGTATAAAGCTGCATAGGCTGTGATGCTGAACAGACCTGCCAATCACTGTGGATGAATAGCTTGGGACAGTTGCCAGGAGCCAAGGTCTCAGGGGCTCTTAAGGGAAGAAACAGCTTGGAAAGATCCAGTATTCTCCCTCTTATATAAAGCCAGACAAGATTAGATCTGTTCTTGTCCTTTTTTATTTTTTGGTAGCAGGGATTGGATCTAGAAGAGGTGCTTACCACTGAGCCACATCCCCAACCCTTTTTATTTATTTACTTACTTACTTTTGGTATTGGGGATTGAACTCGGGGACACTGGACCACTGAGTCATTTCCCCAGCCATATCCCTGAGTTAATTAGCACCTCACTTTTGCTTAGACTGGCTTTGAACTCACAATCCTCCTGCTCAGCCTCCCCACCTGCTGGGATTACAGGCGTGCACCACTGTGCCCATCTTATTTTGAGACAGGGTCAAGCTGGCCTGGAACTTGCAATCCTTTTCCTCAGCCTCCAGTTGTTGGAACTATAGGCATGTAACATGATGCCCACCTCTGTCCTTTTTTTAGAATAGGATCTTCCTCACAGTAGTTTTCTTCCTGCTCTTTTCTCCCCAAGAGGAATATGGGTGGTTTTCAAACAACAACAAAGACTTGAAAACAGAAAACATACCCACAGGACCTCCCAACCCCACACCAAATCCTCCAGTGTCTCCAGCTTTCATACCATACTATTAGCACCAGAGGTTCACAGAGCACTTCTCTACTCCTCAGATGTATTGAGATCTTGATAGTGATGCCAATCAGTCATCTCCATATGGCACTCTGAACCAGTGTGATGACAAGGCAGCCGGCAGCTCCAGAGAGCTGATGACACTAGGGCTTCATGACCATAGGGAATGAGCTGTGGCTCCACCATCTCCCCTGACTAGAGTACTTTTAGGGTCTTTAATATACAGACACACATTAATACCAGATGGAGAGGGAGGGAATACCATCCCACAGGATGTGGTGGATCAAAGTCACTAAGTCTGCTTATTTACTATTTATTTTTAAAATATATTTAAACAGCAGCAATCACTTCGAAAATGCAAAAAAAAAAAATTACAATTTTTAGAATAAAATTATAACGTTTATAATGCAGGTCAGGAAGAATTGAAGGTAAAACTGAGAATCAAATCACGCAGCACTGGAGGCAGCTGGAAAAGCCACAAGGCCTACTGGGGACCAAGCTCACAAGAGGTCACAACCTGTGAGGCCCCCACCCCAAAATCATACACCCCAACTCCCCACTGATGGAGCCAGTGTCCTCTGGGTTAGAGAAGGAGAAATGGCAAAGAGATGGCCACTGTAGGGGATTCTCCCAAACCCAGTTCCCCCATCAGGCAGGGACCTGCTAATCGACCTCCTCCATGTTGCTGTAGGTGGGGGCTGGGCGGTCCACAGGGGGAACGAAGCGTTCAGGGGCTGTCCGCGTGGGGGCCACCTCGGGGGCCTGGCCAGGGCCTAGTCCCTGCAACAGAATATGAGGACAGGGGTTGGGGGCTGCCCAGCATGCTGCCTGGCATCCCGGGGGTGCTGGCTCAGAGCCGTGGCACCCAAGGGAGGGCCCCAAGGCAGGCGCAGACAGCAGCGACGTTGAGACAGAGACAAGATTGGGCCTGAATAGTCTCGCTTTATTAACACTTTTAAATACAGGAAGTTGCTTGGGCAGGGCCAAGCCCCAGGCCAAGGGTCAGAGCAGAAGGAGGAATTGGACAGACAGCTGGATGGCTACCCACCCTAGGATGCTCTACCAGTGCAGGGGCAACATCACCACCCTCTCCCATCAGATGCACACTGAGGCCCAAAGCCCAGAGCTGTTCCCCACCAAAAGTAGGCATGGCCTGAGAGGCAGAGAGGAAGGACAGCTCATTAGCAGCTGCCTGCAGATGAGCTCATCTCCAGTGACTCTGGGATACCAGAGGATAGAACACGTTGAGCACAAGGGCCACCAAAGCTGCCATGGTGCCCAGGACAAAGTACCGAAGGCAGCCCTCGTCTGGTGTGGTAGAGCCACGTGGCGGGGGGCCCACCCAGTCTTGGGGCCCCCATGGGCCCAGGGGCCCCGGCCCTTCAGGCACCAGCTCCTCCTCGGCCTCGAGCTCCTGCCAAATCCGGGAAGCCTACGGTATGTGGAAACGGCCATCAGCACCCAGGGGTGGGAAGGACCAAGTGTCCCTGAGACCCCTGGGCATGACAGTCCTGCCTGGGGTGAATAGGGTTAAAGCCCCAGATCAAGCAGCAGGGAGTAAGCAGGTGACTAATTTCAAGGCTATTACAAATCCTGTTAGCCTTTTGATCTCCTCCACAGCTTCCCAACCCACATGTAGCAGCATCTCATGGGGATGGGTAGTGGGTTACCTGGTTAATATTTTTAGGTCAAGCCTCCCACAGAATGAACTGGCTCATGAAAGATAGGCCTGCCAACCCCAGGGAAATCTCCTGGGGACTGCCCATATCCAGACCACTGTCTTCTGAGGGATTTCTCTGAGCCTGACAGAGAGGGGTCAAGGGAGGAGAAGGGCCAGCCAGTCCAGAAAAATGATGTGACTATGCCCACCAAAGGGGCCTATAGCACATGCTGTGAGTAAAAGAGACAGAAGATCCTGAAGGTTCAATGGAGATAGCTGTCACCTCAGCTGTGAGCATGTTGAGGGCAAGAGGAAGAAAGCTGGGAGAGATCACGTATCTAGTCTGTTCAAATCACATGCCTGGTGAGGTTCAGAGGAGTTGCTTGACCTGTGCTTTTGTGCACACTGTGGCAGTGTGTTGGTGTACATGTGTGCACCTTAGTGAATATCCCTAGGGCGCCAGGATGCCTCTGGGTGAAGCTTTAATATTAGAACTATGTCTGCAACTTCTATGAGTTCCAAGGCTCAAAGGGGCTATGGCTGGAAAAGAGAAAGCTGTGCCCCCCCCTGATCCCTTCTCCACAATCTGAGTTGGCCCCCACTAGCCTGTAAAGCCTCCCCAAGCCTCACCTGGCTAGCAGCAGCCTCAGCTGCAGGGCCTAGGTCTGGGTGGTGCTCAGAGTGACCTGCCCTTGGGGGCCTCTCCACAGGAGAGTTCCGTCGGCGGTAGAAGAGTACATAGGCATAACGTGTCACAACCTGGCTCTCGTCTACTGTCGTCACTGTGCTGTCATCAAATAAGCGCCAGCCTATAGCAGGGTGGGAAGAGTGTGAACACAGCATGTACCACCACCCCTACCACCTATCCTGCTGGCTGTGTGTGCCCTCACCCACGTCACTGCGCTGGCTGCTGCGATCATTGGGCAGGCGTGCGCAGGCCGTGTAGTGGCCACCAATCATGCCTCCATAGTGGTTGATGACAGCATACAGGTCGTAGCTGGGCAACTGCTCCTCTTTCTGACCAATACAGAACTTGCTCAGATCTAGGTTCCTGCAGACCCAATAAAGAAAGGGTGAAACAAATGGTTAGCAGGTGCCCAGGATGCCCTCTGGCCCTTCTGCTCTGCCCACAGGCATGACAAGATCCATCACTCACCGAACCGGGAACTCCACCAAGTCATTGATCTTATCACGCCAGATAAAACTACGAAAGGAGAAGCGCTTGAGCTGCACAATGAGCACATTTGGCAAGCGCCATAGCAACAGTTGCTTGGAGGCCTCACGGTGCTGTTTGCACTGTGGGCAGTACCTGATAGGGGACAGAAGAAGGTCAGGACCAGCCAATTTCCCTCCCTTGCTGCCCCACTACCTGTCTGCTGCCCTATTCTCACCAGGCCTCCTCAGGTGCCAGCACCTCAGGCCGTGTGAAGAGGTTGAGGCACTGGTCCAGGGTGAAGTGGCCAGCGCGAGCAGCCTCACCAGCAGAGCCTGGGTCCTCAGCACATTCCAGGTCCTTGGAGTCTACCAACACAAACTCCTGCAGGCGCTCATTGTTTCGCCAAACCAGAGCCAGGCTACAGTCATCACCCAACTCCAGTGGGGTCTCCCCTGTAGATAAACAGGAATAGGAATCATGAAGCTATGGAGAACAGCCACTTCAACCCTTATCCTCATGGCTTCCTCCCACAGCTTCAAACACCTTTATCCTCTAGCCGCTGCTCTCGGTTAGATGCATCAATTTTATAGATGAAGAACTGGGGTGTGTGGGCATTTATGGCTTCACTTGGATGTTGGTATCCTGGCACAGCAGCTATAAGAGAACATGATAGTCAGAGCTCCTGTGCCCACCAGGCTCTAAACAATCTTCCCCCAATCTCCCATCACAGTGCTTAGAGCCCTTAACTAGATCTTACCTTCAGGCCGGGACACCCTCTCGACAGGAGGCAAAGAAGTACCCTCAATAGGCCCACTAGTCAGCATCTCAGAAGAAATTCCACTGGTGCTAGGCACAGGGCACCGATCAGGAGATGCCCACATCTGGGGGACCCCCATATCCCCTTCAGCCACAGAGGTCACCAGCTGGAGCTCAGGAGGCTGAGTGGAGTCCTTCTCGCTGTCCCCAGCCTCCAGGGAGCTATTGGAGAGCAGTGTGGTACAGCCAGGGCTCTGAGACTCCAAGGCCATGCGACCAGGCTGGAAGGGTGGCTGGAATACACTCACAGAGTACCTGGCAATAGATAGTAAGGCAAGGAAAAGTCCTCACCAACCCATCTGGTGCCTCTGAATATCATTTCTCTTCATCCATCCCATCCTAGTTTAACCTCTGGGGACTCACCGCGCATAACCCTCTAGCAGCTGAGCAAGACGGGCATAAGTGAGGCGTGAGGCAGGTACACTGACCAGGAAGGGGTAGCCAATGTTCTCAGGGCGGCAGAGACCCTTGTGGTCAGGCCAATGGGTTTTCTGACAGAGCCTAGAAGGGAAGGGAAGATAAGAATAAGGCTTTATTCCATCTCCTACAACTATATATTGGGGCTAGTCTGAAGCCCTGGAAATTAGGTATGCCAGTCTGCCTCCCCCAGGGTCTGGTGAAGTAGGGTAGCAGATGGAGGGCTTAAACTATATGTGCTGTCTTTGTGTGGAAGATGGAGAGGAAGAGTCAGGGAAAACCACTGGGTTCCTCACTGGTTGCAGTAGCCCACACGGTAGCACCGGGTACATCGCTTCAGTTTTTCATCCTCTGACTGCTGCTTCCGCTGGCAGGCGGCACACTTGGAGATAGGGATGCTGGGCACCTGGGGGCGCTAACGTGGGTTGTCTGGCTCAGCAAAGTCAGAAAGTAGTGCCCCTACCACCAGGGCCCTGTGCCATCAGGTTGACCCTCAGCTCACCTGTTGTACTTCTAGCACCACTACCCGTTCCTTAGCTAACTCTGGGGACAGCAGCTCAAAGCAGAGAAGCATGTCAGATGGGGACACAGTGTCCAATGAGTGAGAGGGCAGGAATATGCGATGGAAGCGATTCTTAATTACCTGGGGACAAAGGACACAGATCCCATGTGAGGATAAGCCCTTTCCCTAGCCATGACCCAGAGCAGAAAGACTGCCCATGACTTAAGTCTACAACTTTGTTTATGAGCCAAAAGAGGTATCCACCTGTGTTGGCACCAGTCTCAGGGCCCATAGTATAGGTGCTGAAAGAAAAAGTCATGGGCAGGGATCCCCTACACTGGCTCTCCACACTGAAGGCCTCTATCCTGCTATAACTAGTGAGGTCCTGCTAAGACTACAATACATTATCATGAAGAGGCCAAATTTGAGGATCCTCCTCCCCACCCTTAGGTCCCTGAGACAAATGGCACTGCTAGGCTAAAGGGAAGGAATTTTGGGGAGGATCTGGGATAAAATGAAACAGCAACTGGATGGAGAACCACAGCAAATGGTAGGACAATCCTGCAGCTTAAGCTTCTTATCTAAAGCAGGAAAGGCACTAGAGTCCACCACAGAAAAGGTTAGTAAACCTGGATGACTAGGAACTGAGGGCACCTCTACCCAATACCTGAACATGTACACTCACATGTATATGTACAGATGCAAGTGACTAGACAACTATCTATGCTATAAGTACACAATGCACATCTATATATGTATGAGCCTGGGGAAAAACAGATTTACCTCAGCCAGACGCAGGTTCTCAGGTTTCACATGGACACTCTGAGAGAGGGAATCCAAAACTTCACTCACACTGGAATTTTCCTTGCTAACACTCACCAGGAACTGTGGCAACAACGGGGAAGGTGTGTCAATGGGAAAGGTGAGCCAGTTCTCTGGAATAGCATAGAATAGGGGCTTACTCCTCACCTTGATAGGCTTGCTATGTGGCTCTCGGGCAAAATAAAAGACAGGGAGAACCTTTTGTTTTTGTGGCAAGGGCACCGGCAGATAAAGGAACGGGTCAAATGTGATGGAGACCTGTGGATACAGAAGTGGCATTTGGGTGGCTGCAATGAGACAAGATGTTGGTGCCCAGATCCTAACAAAGGCCCTCTGATGGCTCTCAGGGCCCTCAATGCCAATCAGCAAACTCTCAGACTTAACACTAGATGAAGCAGGAAGGTCCACCAGGAAAGAAAAATCCCACTTCCTCGTTTCTGACAAAATTCCCCTTTTCTGGTAGCTTAGCCATTTTCCTGATTTTCCCTTTACCTGAATTCCACACACCTTTCTGTGTGTGTGTGTGTGTGTGTGTGTGTGTGCGTGTGTGTGTGTGTGTGTTGTGGTATTGGGGAATGAACATAGTGCTTTACCATTTAGCAATATCTCCAGCCATTTTTATTTTTACTTTTTGAGACAGTCTTGCTAAATTGCCAAGGCTACTCTTGAACTTGAAATCTTCCTGTCTCCAAAGTTGCAGGAATAAAACACGTGCACCACCATACCCAGCATCACATGCCTTTCTAATGTTACGCACAACTCTGTCATACCTTACTCTGTCACACCAAACCTGACTTCAAACATCTCTCTTGCCTCAGTCAGGAAGCCTACCTTGCCTGACTTCTTTAGCCCACAGAGGAATCTAAGGCCTCCCTGTAGCTTCCTTGCCCGAATTTTACCCTGTAAGCACCTGAAAATGCAGATGTCTCTGAATCAAATTTAACTAGTCAAGCTGAGCCTAACTAGAGGGCCTCTTCCCAAGGAAGCCCATCACACCTTGGCACATACAGGGCACACCAGCTTCGACTTGTACTGGCCCTGAAATAGGTCCACAATGAAAGAATCGTTCCTCATCTTGTGCCGCTGCCATGCTTCCTCAGCCACCACCTGAGGAGGAGAGTGGTAAGAACTGAGGAAACCTAGGAGCTAGGATGCATATGAGGCATATCTACCCTCTGACCTCCTCCACCCCCACCTCATCAGGCCGTCCATCCGAGTCCACAGTTTCCGTGTATGGCTTGTTCTGGATTCGATTCAGGTCCTCATGTAGCCCATCCAGCAGGAAAGCCATGAACTCCTGGGCATCATGCTGGGCATAGCCTGTGAACTGGCTGGCCTTGCTTGCCACAATGGCCTGGATGCAGGGACCAAGGTATGAGTGTAAAACTTTAGCACCCACTGCACTCACAGTTGGTTGATCCTCCCCACCCTCTCCAACCAAGGGTGAGAATGGCCACAGATCACCTTCAACTTGGAAGGCTGAAAGGCATGGTGAGTGCCCTTCCACAGGGCCCGGAGCAACACAGCAAAGCCAATGGCCAGACGTCCACCTGTCCCCAGTGGGTTGTTGTAGTTGATCTCTGCCTCAAAGGAACGGTCTAGGAAAGCAAAAAAAGGAGTGAGGAATAAAGGTACCTCTTCTGCCCATACCTCAGGCTCCTGGCCCTGTTCTCACCATGGAAGAAGTCCCGAAGTTCCCGAGTGTTGGAAAGAGACTGAATGACACTGTTCATGAAGCAAGTGTTGCCTAAGTTGACAAGACCAGTGAAACCTGGCAGACACACCTTCTTCTCTTCCTCCTCCTCCTCTTCCACGCTATCTCCACTCACAGGGCTGTGGGGCATTGGAGGTACCATACATGTGGGCTTGGGCTGTCGGAGCAAATGGGCCATGAGAGATCATCCCTGAGGCTCTTCAGCCTCCATTCTTGGCCCTTCCCAACCCAAGATTCTCACCGAGGCCAGGTGTGACTCTGGCTTTGGGACAACATGCTCCAAGGTTGTGCGGGTCACCACACCATCCAGCCCTGTGTCCTCGGATCGAGCCTTGGATTTATCTTTCTCCATAGCCCGGGCTTCCTCCTGGCCTGTTAGGGGGTGAGGGGTACCTCCCGGAGGGGTTGAATCCAGAGGTGTTGGACCTGTCGGCACGGCAACCTTTGCACCACCCACTGCACCTTAAAAAGGGGGAATGAGGGGGCTGGTGGTTAGCAGCATGTGGCAGGGATGGGGGTCACAGTCACTCAGGGTTAGGCAATGAAGGGAGCTCGTGTGCAGACCTCGTGCAGCTGGGGCCTCCAGCCCCCCCCAACGCTGACTCTGACGCTTATGGAGGCAGATGTCAATGCGAGAGGCCGTGAAACAGAAGGTACAATGTTCTGGCTCAATCAGGTTCCTGTAGGAAAAGGCTGAGCTCAGGAACTTAGGTAGAGAAGGTATCAGGTTAGAAAGACCAGGAGGAAGGAGCCCCAGGTGGGACAGGCACAGTACTGGAGCCGGGCACCACCCACCTGAGCTTCACCTGCCAACGGAAGATGGTGTGGGGCCCACAGCCCGGATGCAGCCTCAAGAAGTTTCCATCCCTGCAAATGCAGGGCAAAAGGAACAATAAAAACGAAAAAGCATGAGGCATATGGTCCCATTCGAGGCATACCATCTGCCCCGGCTCCTGCCCACCACCAACCTGGTCTGGAAGATGAGTGTGAAGTCCTGTTCACGGAAAAGTACTCGAGAGGTATCCCTGTGGATCTCCTTCACATACACGTGCACCACCACTGAATCCGGGCCCTTCTCATATGAGTCATTCTTGACAAATGCCAGGTTCACCATGGACTCAGGCTCTATGTTGAGATCATGGCTCAGTACCACCCAGGATAGGTTCCAGTCTACGGCTACTCTACTTCCTACCAGCCCATTAATCCTACAACCCAATTGGGGTTCTGCCTGCCCATCCCCAGCCCCACCTTTACCATCCACCAACGTTGCGGCATCTGTTGCTACTGTCATCTCTTCTTTGACATGGTCATCTTTCCCAGGGTCTCTGATCTGGGCCACTGCTGGGGAGACTGGGTCATTCCTGGGGGACACTGACTTCTCTCCTGCCAAAAGGGCTAAATTCTTCTCTGAGCCTAGGAGGCAGGTTTGCGGATTCAGTGGTGGTACACAGAGCTGTTCTTCAGCCTCAACCTATTTGTAGCAAGATTGTGGGCAGGATCAGCCCTAGGTCCAACAGGTGGCCCCCACTCCAATCCATACTCCTTCCCCCCATCTCCTAAGACCCAAACAGGCACCTAGTTCTCACCTGGGGGGCTGGATCAGCCAGGAAGGGTGGGGCATCACCCTGGGGTCCAGGGCCATCCCTGGACCCTTCCCCCTCTGGCCCTCTGCAGAGATGTACAGCCCTCTTGGCGCTGGGCCCTGCCTGGGCCCCGGGGCCAGCCCCTGAGCCTACCTCACCACGGCCCTGGGCCCGCTTCTGGTTCCGGGCCTCCTGCTTAGCCCGGCGGGGCTCAGGGCCTGGGTCCAGGGCAATGGGAGACAGTTCCTGCCCATTCTCCTGGCACCGCAGCATGGGCACCAGCTCCTGGGTCCCTAGAGGTTTCTTCTGCCAAAAATATAATAGTGAGGCCCTGAAGACTGCACTGTGTATCCCTACCCTTCCCTTTACTGGAACTTACCAGGAGAGAGGGCCATGTGAGCAGAGGCACCTTCTTGGGTAATGCCAGCTGTAGGACTCCACCTTTAACGGACTGAACTTTGGCGCAAGAACTTTCCATTTCAGCATAAAGGACACCACCCCACTGCCGACCACCTAGAGACAAAGTAGCAGCAGTGATGTGGGGTGGAAGATATCAAAGAATTCAAATACACTATTGTGGTCAAGGCAGATGGACACACCTGGAAGCCGCACCACACAGTTGGTGTCTGTGAAAACAGTAACCACCTCCTCCAGCCGCAAGGGACCTACTCCCACACGCAGCTTGACAATTACCTCATTTTCATTCTGTCCCCAATCAAGCAACAACTCTGTAAGGGGAATGATAAAAGATCACAAGGAATTCACAAGCTGCTGATAATAGATCCAACCAAATGGGACTTCTCCAGATGGGAGCTAAATTCCCAGTACTCCATCTCCTCCCTTAGTATTCAAAAGTCCCATTCATTACTTACCCTCTTTGGTATGCTCCTCCTGTGGAGTGGGCACTGACCCTGACAACAAAATAAAGAACAGTGAGGAAATGATGAGGAGCCAGTCCCAAAGACCCTACCACATCAAGACACCATTTTCTGGATCTCAATCAAGGATCCCAGGCTCAAAGCAAGAGCTTTACTCAGGCTGGTATGGGGCCTTCTCTGAGTATCAGACCAAGACAAAGCAGCAAAACAGTCATCTCCCAATCCCCCATCTGTGTGCCCAGTAAGAGGGAAGGAAGGAGGCCATGAACACTCTGGGAATGCCATTCCCACCTCTCCTAGGATCTCCATCCTTGCTCTCCTGGTTTGCTCTATCCTTCTGCTTCTTCTTACTAGTGGCCTCCTCCAGTCCTGGGGGCCCTCTCCTTGGGCCTGTGGCACTGGCCCCGCCAGACATTCTGAGCCGCTTGGTTGACAGCCAGAGTGTCCCGGGGTCGGCAACAGCGTCTGGGTCAGGGCTGCGGCGCTTTCTTCCTGGCCCAGCTATTTTGGCAACTCTTTGTGGCCAAATTCTCCAACAAGGAACCAACAGCCTAAAGAAAAAAGATCAATCATCTCTGTCAAGGCCCAACAACATGCTCCTTGACTATAGCCAGGGCTTAGCAACCCAGGACACTCCTAACTCTAATTTAATCTCCTTACCACCTAAAGTAACCCTGGATAGTCTCAGACTATTCTGAAGAGAGAATAAATAATGCAAGCAGCAGCAATCACTTCTGGCCAAGGCTCCTATATACCTGCCATAAAGACCCACAAAGTTGGAAGCCTCACAAGGAGGTGCCAGGTCAAAGCAGTCATGGCCCGGGACCAGGATCCTCTTCTGGACAGGAGCCATGGCTCCAGCCTACGGGCCTGGCTGTAGCTCTAAGTAGGGTGCTCCCTTTTTCTTCACTCTCACTTGCTGCTTAGTCACCACTGGAGAAGTAGAAGGTGTAGGAGGAAGGCAGAAAAGGTACAGACCGTCAAGCAGCAGGAAGCCCAGGCTCTGTAACTGAAAGTAGGTCCAGCCCAGTGCTGCCACTACTCAGAAAAGGTCCTGGTGCTAAGGTGCCCCACCTGCCTCCTGTCAGCTCCACCTTTGTTTGAAAGTGGTTGTTTTATTACTTGGTCTTTCCCCATCCCCAAAGGGATTCCTCTTCTCAACTGCAGAGATGAACTAACTCCAGTGGTAAGGCATGATGGGCATCCAGCTTGAAATTAGATCATCATCATGTTTCTACCCAAGTCCCTTCACTTATCAGCTGTAAGCCACAGAGACCTACTACCCAGTTTCTAGCAGACCTTTCAGTGGATTCTGGGCCACATATCCATCCAAAATGAAGTTATCAAATCCAGATACTAAAACAAAGTCGGGGAAGAACCATGAATCTTGGATCCCTGGAAGGGTCATGACCGGCCTAAGCAAGTAGCAAGACAGTGACTAGTCTGTTACTGTGGGGGTGGGGCTGGGAACTGGAGGTGGTAAGATACTCTTCAATAGGCAAAATGTGGCAATGGTATGAGGCAGGTCCAGATTTGGAGAGTGTACACCTCCTTCCACCTCCTTGTATCCAAGGCCCAAGTAGAGGGTCGCTAACCTCCCACTATGCTCCAGTGCCGTCGAGGAATAGAGCTGTCTAGAGACCCGAGCTGGCCTTACAGGGCTGCGCAGAGCTACTGACCACAGACCAGCGCCCCAACAGGGCCAAGACCCAGCTCCAATCTTCGAAACCCCACTGCCACCACCTCCTCCAGGAAGCCACCCTAGCTCGCCGCTAATCTTCTTTGTGGAAGGAGGCCGGCCACGGACGAAGTGTAACGGCTCCGCCGGCATCAGTAGTCCCGGCACTCCGCGGGGCTCAGAAGTCAGGGCTGGCACAGCCCATGACCTTGAACAGGCCGCCGGAGGCCAGCACCAGCGGCCTCTCCGCTGCGACCAAACTGGCGAGTTGCGGCCCGCCCCACTCACCGAGCTACACCACCGCCGCCAGCCCTCTTCGGGCCCTGGCAACCCGCTCTCGATTCCGGTTCCGGCGTCAGGTCGGTTCCGGTTCCGGCGCGCCCCTCCCCCGTCCCGGCCCCGCGGCCGCCGCCTTAGCAGCTGGTTTTGTTTCGACTTCTAGTTACGGCCGCAAGAGGCGGAGCGCCGAACTGGTGACGCACTTCCGGCGGGAGAGGGCTCGCGACAACTGGTAGCTCCGGGGCGGGTCCTAGCGGAGGAGGAGGGGCTCCGATGCTTAGGCAGAGCCAGTGGTCCTGTGGAGGTTCTGCGCAGATCCCGCCCATCCCAAAACAGAGTCAAGACAACACTGTGAGGGTTCACACTGGTTTATTGGGAGCCCTGACAGGCTGAGAGCTCTTTAATGTGAAGGCGTGCAGAGCGGGGCTGGGGACTGGGATAGGCTCTAGACAAGGGGTCACTGGCAAGTGTTGTAGATCTGGACCTGCAGATTGATGGCTTGAAGCACGCTACGCATCCTGGCCTCCAGCCCGTCCAGCTGGGCAGCCTTGCCCTCCAGTGCACGTTCGTTCTCTTCATAGGTGCCCTCCAGTTCTAGGAGGGGCATGTATCAACTTAGGGGTCCTTTTCCCACAGTCCCACCTCTTTGGTTCCTCCCTGCCACACTTCTCACCCTGTAGTCGCTGCAACTTGTCCTGAGCAGCCTGCAACAGACCCCGAGCCTCTTCTCGCAGTTGTTCTGCCCTGGCCTGTGCAGCCAGCACACCCTGGGCCTTGCGCTCAGCCAGGGCCCTCACAGTTTGATACTGATCACCCACTGGACCCTGCAGCAGCTGTAGATGTAGAAGGCAGCATTGGTATGCTAGCCCAGCAGAGGCTCAACCATCATCCCTACCTTCTTCAGCAGGTTGTCTCAGCCCACCTGCTCAGCCTCCCAAGCACGGCTCTGGGCACTGCCTGCTGTTTCTTCGGCTGTAGAAGCTGCCAGACTATTTCCTGCCCGTTTCAGTTTCAGAGCCTCCAGGAGAGCATCCAGTTGCTGAGCCCGCTCACCTGCAGAGCTCAGTGCCTGCTCTGCACCTGCCATTCTTTCCTGTACCTGTCATGAATAGGCCCAGGGTTAAACAGATCTATGGTACATGCCCATAATCTTGCCCCTCTGATGTCCTAGGGAGACTACACCTGGTGCAGAGTCTGCTCTGTATGGTGTGTGTCAGCCACTGCTCTCTGGATGGCACCCTGGGCAGCACCCTGTGCCCGCTGAGCCTCTTCCAGTGCTGCCTGTACTGTTTCTGCCTTCTGTTTCTCACCTTCAGCCCGGCTCCTTGGGAAAACGGGGAATCAGGGCTTGAAGGTATCAGAATCCCATGTCAGGAATAGGGATCAGGATTGGGGTCAGACCTTGCCCGCTGTGCATCCTGCAGTAGCTGCTCAGTCCGACGCACATCCCCCACAGTACGTGCCAGGATTGTGTCAACATCTGCCAGGCTTCTAACCCGTTCTGCAATCGCACCTGCCAGGTGCTGGATCTGATCTGGTGAAGCTGGGATAGAGAGCTCCAGTACTCGTGTAGCCACCATCTCAATGCTATCAGGATCAGCACCCTCCTCTACAGGGACACAGACAAAAGCTTAAAGACAGATTCTTCAGCATGAATATGGGATCATAATCTTGGTGTGGACTCTGGATCATACATGAAATAGGAGTTTGTTAATAAGTATAAGGATGTAAGCACAGGGATGGGGACTATACAAAGGGCACAGACCCAGGGACATGGACTGAAGGATCACATATGGGCAATGATTTAGAGGCTGGACATGGGGTCAGATATAAGACAACTACAAGCCCCGAGACCCACATTAAACCTAAAAAGAACATAGACACAGGGGAGACTTACGGCTAAGAAAGTCTTTTACACTCTGGATAAGTTCTCGAAGTTCCTGGTTGGCCTGTTCCACTTGTCCCCTGGAAGCATTAGCCTTGTCCAGGGCCTCCTGGGCCCGCTGCTGTGCCTCACCTGCCTGCCGTCGAGTCTCAGCCACTCGGCTGAGGATGCCATCACCTTCTACTAGTGCACGCTGTAGCTCTGCCTGTGTGTGCCGGGCCCGGCCTAATGCTAGGTCTGCTGTGGCTGCAGCCCCGCTGCAGCCAAGACCCCCACAGCGGAGCTGCCCATCCTCATCCCGGCAGCCGGCACCCCCACAAGGGCTGGTAACACAAGGTGCATCCCCTGGGGCCCCACACACCTGCCAGACATAGAAGAAGTTAGGGCTCTGTGAGAATATCCATACTTACCTATCACCCCACCTGACTTGCATCTCACCAGTTCATTTATGACAGTCAAGCTCAGGGTGCGAGCATAGTCAGAGAGTTTGCCTAGTGCTCGCTGGTTGGCCAGATGTTTTTGGTTGAAGTCTTCCCTCTGGCCATCCATTAGTACTTCTGTCTGATGCCGGGTATCTGCTGAGTTGCTCACAGAGCTGGGCACTAGCAGGGCTGAGGTATTGGCACGACGTTCTGCCTCTTCAGACTGGATATAGGCATGGTGGATGCTGTCATAGGCACCTAAGTTGGGCAGAGGCAGGCAGTCAGCTGAATATCAACCCTGGCCCTCCTGCCTATTTGACTAACTACTTACCTAAGAAGTTTGAATGCTTGAGCAGGTCCAGATGCTGGTGAAGCTGACGTAGTGTGAGATTAAGTGCAAGTCCATCTCGCTCTAGACCACTGAGTTCATTGTTGGCATTGAAGTTCTCATCCTGCACATCTGTCAACTTGGCCTCCAGCTGAGTCAGGTGCTCAGTGGCCTCCCCAATTTCATGCCTGCATCAATGGATGTCTGTTTAGAGAGGCTTCAGCCTGGTGCACTATACCTTTGCCCCATCCCACCATGTATCCTCTAACTCATCCGCACCGCAGCTCCTCTGTGGCCTCCACAAGCTGCATAGTAGAGGCAGCTGAGGTGTTGTGGGCACCCACAATGGCCTGCACCATGCCCAGCTTCTCCTGCATGTGCCAAAAGCTGCTCTCAAAGGCACCCAGTACACCGGTCTGCTGGAGTTCCTGTGCCCACTGCTCCAGGCGCCGTGTACGGGCAGCCAAGTCCTGTACCACACGGTCCCAATCCCCAAAGCATGCATGGCAAGGGTGGCATGAAGGAAAGACACCAGAAAAGCCCCGGGCACACTGATCACAGCGCACACCAGACACGCCTGGGCGGCAGCTACAATGGCCTGTGGAGCGGTGACACTGAGGTGTGTCTATTCCACGAGGGTCACAATCACAGGCTGCAGGAAAAGGCAGAATACAGAGTTAGGGCCCCTGTGGAGCATCCTAGAAAGTCCTCCATCCACCCTGGCTCCCCAACCACCTCACCACGGCACTGCAACCCAGGGTCTCCCCAGTGGAGTTCTTGGCACTCTGAACAAGTCTGCCCACCAAAGCCAGCACGACAGTGGCACTGCCCTGTGAACTAGGGTGGAAACAGAGCAGGAGTCAGAGTCTCCATCAGAGGCTGAGCCCCTGAGATGTGGCAGACAGCAGGGACTATCTACCCAGAGATCTACAGAAGGGTTCCATACCTGATTGCAGGTGGGGCCTCTGGCTCGACTTAGGTGGCAGGCACAAGGCTGGCAGCCGTGGCTACTAGTAAGGTTCCAAAAGTTGGGGGCACAGTGGTCACAGCTAAGGCCTTGGACATTGGGGAGACATGGACACTGCCCACTGCTTGGATCACAACGGCACTGGTCAGTGGATGGGCAATGCTGGGGATCTGTGCCCAGTGGATTACAGGTGCAGCCTGTGCCAGCAAGATGAGCACAATAGTCAAGGAGAGCTCAAACAGTGGAATCCCACCCCCACTATTCCTTCCCATGTATATACTCACGGTGACAATTCTGTCGGGCAGCCTGACCATGGAAGCCAGGCTTGCAGTGGGCACACTGTGGCCCTTCTGTGTTGTGTAAACAGCGCACACATTGCCCCGTGTGGGGGTCACAAGCATCAGGGTCCATAGGGTCAATGTTCCCACTGCATTCACATGGTTGGCATCTGCCACCTGGCCTTGATGGATCCCCAAAGTGCCCAGGGGCACAAGCTTCACACCGTGGCCCTGCTCACAGTCAAGGGGAAACCATGAGTGCTCAGCCCAGCCACTTCACACTGATTCCATGCCTGCCCCCTACCCACTTACCTGTGTAGCCTAACTGGCAGTGGCACACAATGTGCTGGGAGTAGCCATCCCGGTGGCAAGAAGTAGCAAAGTGCCTTTGGCTTCCAGGGCCTTCAGGGCAGGGACAGGGCCGGCACTGGCCCCCATATGGCAGCCGTGGATCCCCATGAAAGCCAGCGATGCACCTGTAGGGAAGTAAAGAAAGAAATGGGTCATCCCCAGGCAGTCTTCCTACCCACCAACCTACTCATAGACTCTCCAGGCTCACCTTTCACAGTGCTCACCCACTGTGTGATCACGGCAGCCCAGGCAAATGCCTGTGTGGGTGTCACATTCATCAGCATGCCCATTGCAGACACATGGCCGGCAGCTAGGAAATCCCCACTGGCCACGCTGGCAGTGGTCACAACGAAGCCCAAAGGCACCAGTGCGGCAGGGACATTGCCCACTAGTTCCTTCACATAGGCTGCTGAGCGCCCCTTCAGGACTGCACTGGCAGGCTGTGGGCAGTGCAAAGTCTGAACTGAGGGAAAGGGCCTAAGGAGAGTCTGTGTTGGATCAGGGTGGGAAGGTCAGGGAATGGAAGAGAACTGTAAGTGACTCAAGGCTAAGATTTAGTATGGGGTCCAAGGCAGAGTTAGAGGAAGGAAGCAGAGCCAGATGGAGGAGGGAGAACAGTAGTGGGAAGGAGAGAAAAGAATAGAAGGGAACAAGGGGGAGGCAAGTACCTTGACAGCCGATGGGGCCAAAGCCATAGTAGCCAGTGGCACAGAGGTCACAGCGACGTCCAGCCACTCCAGGTTTGCATTGGCACTGGCCACCATGAGGGTTGCACTCAGAACTCAGTGAACCTTGAGGGTCACACTGACAAGCTGTGGAACAGGGGTGCAAATCAAGCTGGGCCTCCACTTCTGCCCCACCGACCCATGTCACGGGTACTCACGCAGGGCACCGTTGTATATCAGAGTAGACAGGCTAATGAGGAGGGGGGCACAGGCCTCGGAAGGCGGGACCTTGCCAGGCACCAGACCTTCTTCATGACATCGGTAGCGTTCAAAGGTGGCACGGCGCTCCAGGGCAGCAGCATCACCCCCACTGAACATTTCTAGCACCAAGACACGGGGCAGCAGCACCAGCTGAAGAGATGAACAAGAGTATAACTCACATCAAGGACCACATTGGAACTTCCAGAGTAGTGCCATGGGCTTGTTAGCCCTGATACCACCATGAGCCTGCTTCTTCTGTCACAAACCTCTAATTTCCACCACCACCACCACCACAAGACCCATCCCACAGACCCTGCCATCTTGGTTGGTATGGACAAGAGTTCACCGAGTCAATGAGTAGGTCAGGTCCAGAGTAGGAAGTCTCAGGCTGGGTGCTTCCTCCTGTTCGTAACAGCTTCAGATGCAATTTGTAAGAGGTGCCAGGCTCAAGGCAAATAGGTCTAGGAAGCATCATGTACCTGGAGGAAAGCAGGAATAAGATAGGAGGTTATCCTTGATCCTCATATCCATCATTCTGGACCTCTCACACCCCATTTGCAGCAACCAAACCTTGGCCAAGGCAGAGACTATGGGTGAGACAGGCTGGGCTGGGCTGGACTGGGCCAGGTTACACCAGGCCAACAGACAGCTGCTGGATACCTCAGAGATCTGTACAGAGGATTCCCATAAACATGGCTCTCTAGAATCATACATCTGGGCAGACAAGCTCATTGGAAACACTCATACAGCCTTTCCGCACTCCACAGCATTTCCCCAGCATAAAAACTTGCCAATTTTTGTTCAACAACTACTTTGATCTTCTGCTTACCTTGACCTACAACCTAAAACCTCTGCTAATTTTCAGTAAGACTACATCACTTTCTCTCTGCGTTCCAAGTCATTCCCATCATCCTGTGAACCCATACTTTGGTTCTTTTATCTCACTGAAATCCTTTTTTTTTTAAAGACACATTTATTCAGCGTCATGATCAGACTATTACATTTAGCAATCGACAGCATGAGTGCAAAAAACAAAAAAAAAAAGAGTCTACATTAAAACCCTTTGTTGGAATGCTTTACACTTTCCACAGAACAGAAACTAAAATAACCTGTTATACAATTAGTCACAAATACAGTCCTCGAGTTTTTTTTGCCCATACACATGAGTATTGTCTAAACCATGTCTTCTTTGCAGCAGCTAGGCCCTGCCACCAATGTGCTTGGCTGAGTTCACAAATCTGTTGTAACCTGTAGCTTCCCTGTCACTTCTCTGGCTCTCCTCTCCTGCTAAGCTTTGTTTCCTGGCAGTATTAAAACCTTTTGCTACTGCCATAGCTACTGCTGCTGCTGGAACCGCCATAGCCATCTTGGTTTCATGGTTTGGCAAAATATTGGCCTCCACCACTGTAAGGTCCAGAGCTTCTGCCTCCAAAGTTTCCACCCTTCATGGGTCCAAAATTTGATGACTGATTGTTGTAACTGCCAAAATCATTGTAGCTTCCACCACCTCCAAAACTGCTTCCATCATTACCAAATCCATTGTAGCCATCCTCGCGCTGCCACCATATCCACTACCACCACGACTGCCACCAAAGCCACCACGACCACTGAAGTTCCCTCCACGACCGAAATTGTCATTTCCACCAAAACCACCTCCACGACCACCACCAAAGTTTCCAGAACCAGTTCAACCTCTTTGGCTAGATGAGGCACTAGCCATCTCTTGCTCTGACAGAGCTTTCCTCACTTTACAGTTGTGGCCATTCACAGTATGGTATTTCTGAATGACAATGTTGTCCAGAGAGTCATGGTCATCAAAAGTTACAAAAGCGGGCTGGGGATGTGGCTCAAGCGGTAGCGCGCTCGCCTGGCATGCGTGCGGCCCGGGTTCGATCCTCAGCACCACATACCAACAAAGATGTTGTGTCCGCCGAGAACTAAAAAAATAAATAAATATTAAAAATTTAAAAAAAAAAAAAAGTTACAAAAGCAAAGCCCCTTTTCTTTCCACTGCCTTGGTCAGTCATGATTTCAATAACTTCAATTTTCCCATACTGTTCAAAATAATCTCGTAGGTGATGTTCTTCAGTGTCTTCTTTAATGCCACCAACAAAGATCTTTTTGTTAAGTGGGCCCCTGTCTTTGAGAATCTTCTCGAGACAGATCTCGTTGGTTCCACTATTTTTCCACCCACTTTGTGTGGTCTTGCATTCATGGCTGCATCCACTTCCTCCACAGTGGCATAAGTGACAAACCCAAAGCCTCTGGAGCACTTGATGTTTGGATCTCTCATAACCACACAGTCCATGAGTGTTCCCCATTGCTCAAAATGGCTTCTCAGACTCTCATCAGTTGTTTCAAAGCTCAGCCCTCCGATGAATAGCTTCCGCAGCTGTTCGGGCTCTTTAGGGGACTCCGATTTAGACATGATGGCAGCAAGAAGAGAGACTTTAATGATGCTTTCTCGGCTGCATCCACCCTGAAATTCTTTTTCAATACCTTAAGTCTTCTCCTAGTTTCCACCTCAATTTTTTTCTTATTTTTGTTTTGGTACCAGGGATTGAACCTACTGAGCCACATGCCCAGCTCTTTTTGATATCTTATATAGAGACCAGGTCTTGCTGAGTTGCTTAGGGTCTCATTAAGTTTCTGAGACTGCCTTTGAACTCAAAATCCTCTTCCTCAGCCTCCCAAGCCTCTGGGATTGCAGGCATGTGCCACTGTGCCTGGCTTTCCATCTCACTTTTGCTTTCTTTTTTTTTTTTTTTGTGGGGGGGTGGTACTGGGGATTGAATTCAGAGATACTTGACCACTGAGCCACATCCCCAACCCTATTTTGTACTTTATTTAGAGACAGGGTCTCACTGAGTTGCTTAGTGCTTTGCTGTTGCCAAGGCTGGCTTTGAATTTATGATCCTCCTGCCTCAGCCTCCCAAGATGCTGGGATTACAGGCATATGTCCCGCGCCAGGCTCACTTTTGCTTTCTTGAAAAATAAATTCCTAAGTAGAGACCACCATAGTAAATGTCTTCTCTCTCTAGCCCTCTCCTCCAGCAGACTTCTGCTCCATCCTGTACCAAGGTCATGAATGACCTCCATGTAACTAAACCCAGCAGCTACTTCTGTTCTTATCTGACTCCAACACTCATCAGCATGTTGTGAACTCACTGTACCTTCCTCTTTAGACACACTTTTCTCTTAGCTTCTTCTTCTTCTTTTTTTTTTTTTTTTTTTGGTGTTAGTGCTGGGGATTGAATCCAGGGCCTTGTGCATGGGAGGCAAGCACTCTACCAACTGAGCTATATCCCCAGCTCCTTCTCTTAGCTTCTTGGTCCCCACCTACACTCCTGGTCGCCCCCCCCACCAGACCCCTAGTTCCTCCTTCTTTACTAGCCTCTAACATTAGAGTACCCCAAAGCTTGGTTCTAGTCTTCTCTTTCTCTGGTCATTTCTAGAATGACCCCCTTTATGAGTAATAAGTCCCAAATTTTTATCTCTAATTTGGCTCCTCCTAATAATTCCAGACATAGAAATCTAGTCACACACCTCCATGTCCAAGCATTTCAGAACTGCTCCTCCCTATGTCTCCATCTCAGTAAAGAGTCCCACCCCCATCCAAATGCCCAGGCTAAAACCCGAAGTCACCTTTCCACCTTCTCTCAACTCCCTATATATTTAAGACATCAGCTCTACTACTACACCCTCTGGAGCCTTCCCTTTCCTCACTATCTCTGTTATACCTTTGTACCATTGACTTTCACTTGTCCAACTCAGCAGTCTTTAGCATATCTCCTAGCTTCTTACCTTGACTCCTTTAAGTCTGTTTTCCACTCAACAACTAGAAGGATCTTTGGGTTTTTGTTTTGTTTTTCTGAGCTATTGGGGACTGAATCCAGAGCCCTTTACAACTGAGTCACATCCCAGTCATTTTGATTTTATTTGAGATATGGCCTCACTAAGTTGCCCAGGCTGGCCTGGAATTCTCAGTCCTCCTGCCTCAGTCTCCCAAGTCACTGGAATTACACATGTACGCCACTGCACCCAAATAGGGGGATCTTTGTTAAACACCAGCAACAGTTGGCAAAATGTTTATAATGGATACAACTAGGTTAATTATGCTATTCTTTCTACTTCTGTGTATGTACCAATATTTACATGATCAAAAGTGTAAAAAGATGTCTGGGGTTGTGGTCAGTGGTAGAGTGCTCACCTAGCATGTGCGAAGCCCTGGGTTTGATCCTCAGCACCACATAAAAATTAAATAAGTGTATTGTATCCAACTACAACTAAAAAATAATTTTTTAAAAAAGTGTAAAAACAGCCACGTTTGGTGGCATATGCCTATAATCTCAGCTACTCGAGTGGTTGAAGCAGGAGGATTGTGAGTTCAAGACCAATATGGGCAACCTAACGAGTCCCCATCTCAAAAAAACAAAAACAGGGCTGGAGCTGTAGTTCAATGGCAGAGCACTTGCTTAGCATGTGCTCTGCTTAGCATGTGTGAGGCACTGGGTTTGATTCTTAGCACTGCAAAACAATAAATAAAATAAAGGCATGTTTTCCATACACAAGTACAAAAAAAAAAAAACAGAAAGGGCTGGGGATGTAGCTTAGTGGTAAAGCACCTCTGAATTCAATCCCCAATGTTAAAAAAAAAAATGTACAAAAAGAGCGTTTGGGATGTGGCTCAGTGATCAGTGCTTGCCTAGCATTCATGAGACTCTAGGTTCAATACCCAGTACTGCAAAGGAAAAAAAATTGCTAACTTTTGGGGCTACACATGCATGAGGCCCTGGGTTCATACTACCCAAAATATAATAAAACATTAACCAGACTAGTGTTCAAAGTGCTCTGATGCCACAGCCCCACAACCAACATGACCACCATTGGCCCTTCCTATAGTGACACTGGATGATTTCTAATTAATTATTGCCTTTTCCTCTGTTAGACCTCAGAGAGCAGACTTTATTTGATCTACTTTTTTTTTTTTTTGTACTAGGGATTAAACCCATGGGTGATTAACCCCTGAGCTACAACACCAACCCTTTTTGTTTTTATTTTGAGACAGGGTCTGACCAAATAACTCAGGGCCTCATTAAGTTGTTGAGGCTGGCCTTAAACTTGCAATCCTCCTTTCTCAGCCTCCTGAGCCACTGGGCCATTTTGCCCAGCTGTTTTGTCTACTTTCTTCCTATGACCAGAGCCATGTCCAACAGAGCCTGACAAACAGCAGTCAGGAAGAGGCAGATGAATGAGCAGTGGGGTCTTCCAGGTGTTCCAGGTGTCCTTCAAAGATCTAAGGGCTGGCCCCACAAACCCCCACCATTTTGAGTGCTACCATCAGTATCCTCACCTAATGTCTGGTTGTAAAGTCCCTTGGATACGGTCGTCCTTGGGCAGCACATGCCCACACGGGCTGTGGGCAGACACAGGCCCTGGACGTTGCACAGTCAGTTCTATCTCTGCCCATTGCTCAGGAACCTGGGGAAAGGTAATGATGGATGAGATGCCCCCATACCCAGAGGTTCAGCTCCAGGTCAGTTGTCACAGGGTCTGACCTGGGGTTCCAAACGCAGCAGCAGGTCATATTCCATGGCCCTTGGCAAAGAAGTCACCAGGAACTCCAGCACCTGACCCTCCCGCAGCTGCACAAAGCCTGGGCCAGTCCAGGATGGAGTCTCCCCGGTGATTGCCAAACGCTCCACAATATCCAGCACCTGAGAGGTAATGCAGCCAGGGATGGAGGCTCAGGTGAAGCACTGCCTTTTCTGCCATATTTAGCCCCAAACCCTATTTCTTCTGCCAAGGACTCACCCAAGGCTGCATAGCACCCCTATCCCCTCCCAAGACACTATCCTCAATGCAGCCTCTCTAGCCACGCCTACCCACCTGCCCTTGGGCTTCCTCAGCCTCCCAAATTAGATGGTCCAGGAAGGGCCGGAAGTAACCAGGTTGCACTTGATCACAGCGCCGTCCAACCATGTGCTGGCGGCAGCGGCACTGGCCTGTGGCCTCATCACACCTAAAGGGTGTTATGGTTATTCAAGAATACCCTCTTTTTTCCCTGCCCCCTCCCAGGCTCCATTTATAGCACTCACTGAGGATCCAAGGCACCACCCGCATCGCAGTCACAGGGGCGGCAACCAAGTATGTCGTGGCTCAGGCCCCAGTGGCCAGGCTGTGAGGAAATGGTTGCTGGGAGCCAGAAATAGACCCCTCGCCACCCAGTGGGGAGTCCAACCATACTCCTCAGTGTTTACCACCCCTTGGAGAATGCATAGCCTTCAGACTACTGGGACACACCCCTGCCCTCCCAGACTTGAGTCTTCTCATCCAGGACTGGACTCTTAGTTTTCAGTACTCATCCACCAGGATATGGACATTGGTGGCTGAGGGGACCCCAGAACCCCAGTCCTGTGTTCAGGACTCCAGGAACTACAGCTCCCTCCGGTCATACCAGGCAGCGATGGCACCCGCGTCCAGTCACCAGACGCTTGCAAAAACAGGTTCCACTACTGGAGTCACAAGGGGTGCCCCCAGGCACTGTACCCCGTGTATTACACTGACAACCTGCAGGCAAGGAAGCACATCAGAGCTTTGGGGAGCTGAAGCAGTACTCAGGTTCAGCTGAGTCAGGAGGCACTTACGCTGGCAGCCTAGAGGGTCACTGGCACTGAGCCCAAAGAAGCCATCACGGCATTGCTGACAGCGAGTGCCCACCACATGTTTTTTGCAGCGACACTGGCCTGAGACCAGCCCCAGTGCAGGATCATCATGAGAATCACAGCGACCACCATCTTGGGAACCCATAGGATCACAATCACAAGCTGAGAGCAAAAAGAGGTACAAGGTCACCTTAACCCAATTAGTCCAGTATAAGTCCTCTTCTAAAACCCCCCACCCTAGGTCCCTGGTCTGGTTCCACACTAAGTCCCCCACCCCAATTCCCCATAACCTGGATAGCAAATTGGCTTCCCAGTTTCTGCCCCGGGCTCAGATTCCCCTCCCTCATGTCCAATCCCAGCCTCACAGCGGCACACAGCTGGGTCCCGCAGATCCTTGGTTGGGTCACGATAGAAGAAGGGCCGGCAGAGCTCACAGTGATGCCCAGCTGTATTGTGCTGACATTTATCACACACGCCTCCACTCACATTGCCAGATGCTAGGTAAACAGCCATGTCAAAGTGGCAGCTGTGGGTGTGCCCATGACACTCACACTCTGTGGGAAAGGGGAAAGGCCACTTGAGGGACCAGCTCCTGAGAGTAAGGGACAGAGGAAGGGACCCTAGTGCTACCTTAGATCCCTCCCAGAGGCCAGATTTTGAAGGTCGTGGCATACAGACTGCAAGTCTTCAACATCAACCTGGACGCCTAGCCCAAGCAGATTATGGAGGAGAGTTGAAGAGGTCACCAGGGATATTAAGCCTGGATACCCTTTAGACATAACCTGAGTATTAAGGACTTGACCAATCAGCTCTTGGCTCTACCCAGGGCACAGCAAGGCTACAGAGTTCTGGAGCTGTGGGGCCAGGGTCTCACTTACTCTTACAGGCATGACTGTGGCCATCTTCAGCCGGATGCCAGGGCAGGTCATGATAGAAATCCTGACACTGCTCACAGTTGAGGCCACGGGTGTTGTGCTTGCAGACACAGGCTCCATGCACCTATGGAAGTGGGCAGATAGATTGTCAAAACTATCTGGCCAAGGGGCTAGAATTGTAGCTCAGAGGTAGAGTACTTGTCTAGCATGTGTGAGGCACTGGGTTGGATTCTGAGCACCGCATATGAATAAATAAATAAATAAAGGGCCTCATTGACAACTAAAAAAATATTTTTAAAACACTGTCTGGCGGGCTGGAGCTGTGGCTCAGTGGTAGAGCGCTTGCCTAGCATGCATGAGGCCCTGGTTTGGAGCCCCAGCACCACATAAAGATAAGTAAAATAAAGGCATTGAATCCAACTACACTAAAAAATAAATTTTTTTAATATTTATTTTTTAGTTTTTGGCAGACACAACATCTTTATTTGTATGTGGTGCTGAGGATTAAACCCAGCGCCGTGCGCATGCCAGGCGAGTGCGCTACCGTTTGAGCCACATCCCCAGCCCTAAAAAATAAATATTAAAAAAAAAAAAAACCTGTCTGGCCATGCCTGCCCCTTCCCCTAACTATATCCCAGCTATCTGAAGCTCCTTACCATGCCATCAACATGGGCTGGTGCCCCTGGGGCTGGTGCACATTGTGAGGCATGTCCATAGCAGAAGCAGTTGCCACGCACAACCAGCTCATACAGGGCATAATAGTACTTCTCTCGGATCTCCCGCCTTGGGTCAAGCAGATTGTCTCCCAGTGTGTGAAGACGAGTCAGGTTCACCCGCAGATTGGTGATCTTCAATAGGTCTGAGGGGGAAAGTGTTGGGGCCAACTAGCCAGACTGGCCCTTGAAACCCTGTATTCATCCAGGGGCTGCAGCTGCCAAGGTCACCTTGGGAGACCTCTGGTTGACTGCTTCCTGAGCTAAACTAGGCTTGGCACCTGCCCTAGAAAGCACCCAAAATAGTTACTGAGGCCCCAGATAATCTTCATCCAGATGCTGGGACTGTGCCAGGCTGAAAGGGTGGGGCACTCACTCTGAATCCGTGAACTGTAGGGATCCAGGATAGGGATGGCAGGGTCTAACACACGATAGATAACCTAGAGAGGCAGAGAGACCAAAGAGATACAGGACCTTGCTGAGACCCATTGCACTCCCTTCCCACCCCTAATTAAAATCTTAACCCTTACCTCGCCTTCAGTGGATGGCTCAATTTCTGAGTAGCGGGACTCACAGACTACATCATCCCAGTGCCGTGGAGGGGCTAGTGGAACTCCTGGAAAGTCAGCCCCACAGTCATAGGAGAAATATCGGTACACATGCCAGGTGTGGCCAAAATCAGCTGAGCGCTCCACCAGCATGGCAGCAGGGCGAAATGTCTGGGTGGGGGGCATAGCTGATCAGCAGGCACCAAACCCAAGTCCAGCCCAGGCTATGGAGAGCTCTCCTCAGCCTGAGATTGCCCTCCAGCAGTTCAAAGGCAGGTAGGGATGACCATGAAAGACAGGCAATGACTAAGGAGGGTAGCCACCTCTAATGGGGAGGCCCCAGGGATCATGGGGCCCAGGAAGACAGCATCTGACCCAGCCTGCAATGAGAGCAGCAGAAATAGCATGTGCAAAGGCCTGAAAGTGCACAGACATGTATAGCATGGGGAAATAAAGGTGCTATCCATGCAATCAGTGCATAACACATGGGCTCAGGACTAAACTGAGGATCAGGGGCTCTGTCCAGGGGCAATGGAGAGTCAAGCAGGGTGATTTGGGCACCTTGAAGGTCATAATGAGGTGCGTGAAATGAAATTCAGCCTCCAGGTCCAGCTGGATGGTGACCCTGGGAATACCTGGGGCAGGAGTCGGAGGTCAAGGACTTGAGGCTACTAGTTGGCAGCCTTGCTCAATCCATGCCCCACCCATAGCCTCACCATTCTCTGATTGCCACCAGGCTGCCCGGCGCTGTGGTGCAAAGCTGGTGACTACATTCTGGATGCGATGGCTATACGGGTTGTCTCTAGCAGAGTAGGGGCGCCGAGAATCACACAGGAAACACTTCTTCTCATCCTGGGTTGAGTGAGGGTTAGGATCAGTTCCTCAGGCAGTATGAACCCCACCCTGACCCAGCCTCTCACCTAGACCCCAGCAGCACCTGTAGGTGACTGACAATGCAGTAGGGTTCAGGACCATGCAGGCCACAGGTGGATGAGGCAGTCAGTCTGTCAGCACGGCCCACCAACAGGTCACCTGTGGCTGGGTAGCAGCTTCCTCTTGAACAGCCAGGCACATCTAGAGCTAGGGCCTGGGCCAGTGTGGCCACCAGCACTGAAGACAGTAGGTCAGCCAGTTCTATTGTTCTTCTATTCTGTACCCCCATCCCATGTTCCCAAGAGACAGCCACCCCAAGACCCACCATCACATCCCACAACCCTTGGTCCTCACCCAGCCCCCTCACCAATTAGAAGCAGGCCCAGTCGAAGTTCCCAGGGCACACCCAGTCCCTGCCGGCCCCTCCCTTCGTCCCCTGAGGCCCACTCCATCCTGAGGGGGTGGAAAACAAGGGAAAGGGAAGATGAAGGGTCTTGCGCCATAGCCCCACTTCATCCCTTCGGGGTCCCATGCTGACCCTGCCCGTGTGGGTCTTTGGCGCATTTCCCTTCGGGCCCTCTGTCGGTCCCAGGGTCTGTCCAGCGGTCCTTCAGCTCCGAGTCCGGTGGCGACTTTGAGCAAAGTTGGGAAGCACGGCAGGAAGGAAACCATGGTGCGGATTCCAGGCAAGCTCAAAACACGTAACAGAAAAACCCCCTACCCCAACCTCTCATCCCCAGCCACTCCGCCCCCACTCACTCCCCCAGGAATCAGACGATCAGATTCCACAGATCTTTATTGTGCCCCTAAGGCCAAATCTATGTAAGGGCCAAGGGAAGGTGGGGGTTTTGGTGCTTTAGGCCACCACAGAAAGAGTGTGCACTGTGTTGAGGAATGGTAAAAGCAAATGAGAGGTTTCTGATCTGAAATAAAGGGCCAAGCAGCCTGTAGTCCTTGTTATTGGCATCAGCATGAAAATCACTCAGATGTTTGATCCCAGGGTTCCAGCATCAGTGGTGAGACAGAGGGTGCAAAAAAAGCACCAAATTCAGGGCTGTGGGGAACTTTAGGACAGGGGCTGGAGGAGAAATGGGGAAGGCCACACCCTGCCTTAAACACAGCTGCGGGGCCTCTAGTCATTGTGGCATGGAGGCAGAAGTGCTGCTTTGGTTTCCCAGTATGAAAATGGGCACAGGGTGACTCTAAAGTGAAAAGCCAATAATAAATCCGGATTTTCTTTTTGGCTGTTAATCCGCTCCGGGCTTTCCAGCCCTCTGGACCTTGGGGTTGGAATGCGCGCGACCGGCAGGCGCGCGCCCCACCCAGGCCCCTGGGACCACGGTGGGGGCGGGTCTGGAATGAGGGTTGCAGGGGTGCTGGCCATGTAGTCTGAGGGTCTGAGGGGTGAGCCAGGCTTACTTTGAGCCGCCACAGATCTAACGCATTGTCTGGGACAAGGTAAGGACTGCCAGAAACTGCCAGCCCCTGGCAGAGGTAAACCTGGAAGTTCCTCCGGGACCCACTCAACTTCACAAAGGAGCGTGGGGGTGGGGCAGGCAATTTCTGGACTTCTGGTATCAGCAGAATAGAATCTCCAGACACCTTAAACTGATTAACCTACGTCATGTGATTAACCTAAAGGGTCTCAGATACTACAAGTTTAGATCACAGGGAGCTGAAGCAGGAGGATTGCAAATTGTTGCAAATTCTAGGCCAGCTTCAGCAATTTAGTGAGATCTGTCTCAAAATAAAAAATAAAAAGGGCTGGGCGTGGTGGCGCAGCCTGTAATCCTAGCAGCTGGAGAGGCTTAGGCAGGAGGATCAGGAGTTCAAATCCAGCCTCAGCAGTGGCAAGTTGCTTAAGCAACTCAGTGAGACCCTAAATAAATACAAAATAGGGCTGGGGATGTGGCTCAGTGGTTGAATATCCCTGAGTTCAATCCCCATATCAAAAAATAAAAATAAATTAAAAATTAAAATATAAAAATATAGCCTAGTAGTAGTGTGTTTCTGGTTTCAATCCCCAGCACAACTGAAAAAAGAAGAAGTTTAGATTACTTGGAGATAAAGGTCTTTAGGCTTAGGGGCACTAGATGGCCTCAAGGAGTTAAAGGATCTCTTTGTTCTTTCAAGGTCAGATGACCAAAACTGGGAATCAGGGGGCATACAGAGGTCACTCAGGGTCAGTGTATACTCAGTGGGAGCTCTGTTTTCTCAAGCTCAAGGGATTCCTGGGTCGTTATGGAGTCTCATTGAGTCACCCAGGTGGTCCCAGAGCCTTTGCTGGCATCCATAGATGGCAGCAGTCGGCAGGTGACATATGCATGGCACCCAGCCACATGTGCTCAAGCAGCTGTGCTGTCTGCTGCTCCAGGGCCTGCAAGGCAGCTGCTTTCTTGCCCAGTGCCTGCTCATTCTGTGCCAGGAGGCACTCTAACCCTGAGGATCAGGTCATCTGAGCCAGACTTTGATCTCTATGCTCTTCTGCAGCTCTGTCACAGCCACCTGAACCATCTACAATTCCTAGAGCAGATCTGAACCTGAACCCCCACTCTACCCAGGTCCAAAAGACCCATTTGTCACTGCCTAAGTTCTTGAGGGGCAAGGACTTAAGAACTGAGATCTTACTTCAGCACAGTGTAGCCAGTCTCTAGCCTAAAATCCACTTCCCACTGTTCCAGAGGGGTCCCCAAGCCCCTAATTCCCACTGTTGTGAATCTCACCTTGCCAGGACCCCAATCATGCCCATGGTCCGTGATGCCTTTTCTTCTGCCTCTGGGACCTGTCACTGACTCAGGGAAAAACATGTCCTGAGGGCCTAAGAACTGGAGTGATGTCAACTGTCAGTGCCATCTGGGCCAGGAACCCTCCTATAAGGGGAAGAGAGGGACAAATATTGGGAGTCATAGAAAGGTCACATTAAGGTAGCAACTAGATTGAATATTCACATTGTCAGCAGAGAATGAGGATCACAGCAGTCACTGAACATGGATGCAAGGGAGATAAAGGGGACAAATGGGTTATCACCTTCGGTACACTGGCCTCCAGGCTTTGAAGTGCCATCCTTGCCACCCACAGCCCTTGCTCTGCATGAATTCCCACCTCAGCCAGAACCCTCTGAACATCCAGCCATTGGGCCCTGACTTTACCTTCCCTGAAGAGCACAAGATGTTCCATTTGACTTCCTTTTCTGCCCACCCTCTGAGCTCTACCTCCAGTCTCCTGACCCTTCACCTGGTCTGCTGTGCATTATGAAGGATGTCTTCAGCTCTGGGAAGATCCAGACCCACAGCATCTGGTGCAAGGAAAGCACTCTGGATCTGATCCAGGAGGGAGGCAATGCCTACTGCCTCACCCTGCAGGAGGGACACAGCTAGCCCACACCATGACACCAGTGCTACACTTGTAACAGCTGAACCTTCATCCATTGGGAAAGGAGTAGAGATTTTGAACCTGAATTCTGATACCTCACCCAATGGTTCTGACCCTAACCTCTCATTGCCTCTATCTCACAACAACTACCCAATGGTATACATAAGAAGCTTACAAAAAAACAATTGTGAAATTTTCAGAATTTTGCAAATTAGTTGTTAAATGGTATATAGACTGAAATCAATCATAGTAGGATTACTTACACCATGGAAATTAATATAAAGTCCACAAATCAGTCCCCCTGATTCCCAGCCAGTTGTCAAACATTTCGCAGCACACTGGTGCCCCCCACTGATCCCTGGTCAGTCCTACAATATTCCTCATTCTGGTAGGAGTTTCATGTCAATATCCTGGATGGCTATCTGCCCCTACCAGCTGTGAACAGACATGTAACAAATAGACATATACACATGAGGAAGCACTGAATGATCTCAATAGTTGTTTGCATAGGAGTCATGGCAGCCATGCCTCACAGTCCCCTTGAACAATGTCAGGTTTCCTGTGCCTGGATTCCTTGCTGTGGCCTGGATTTGTTGTAGCTGGTAGGAGACAGGTAATATGTAAATTGTGCCTCCTACAAGCTCATGTCTGAGCCATGGTCTCCTGTGGCTCCCCACACAGCTCCCATCCATAGTCCCCATGGCTCTGTACCCACTGGTAATGCTGCTCCAAGATTGTGACTGTTAAGTTCAGGCTATATGAAAAGTTATAGAAAGTAATCAGAGCCCACAGGGCACTGAGCAAAGTCCCAAGGCAAGGGGTTTTCATACCACAGGGCACAAGAAAACAGACCAGCTAAAGTTCCTGGTGCTTCTATTCCTGCAAATAAAATGGGAATGCATTTCCCAGATTTCCTGTTGCCTTATACCCAGCATATCCTCAAGAAAGTTCTCACTAGGCAACATCTTTTACAGTAATCCTTATCTACACCCACCATTCCAGGTCTGACTGTGATCTGTGAGTGTGGTATCTGGCCCCTATCAGCCAACTCCTTCATTTTCAACCCCTATATAACTAACTGTCCTTGTGAGCCAGAGAATCTTCTCCGTCTACTGCTAGGCATACAGACCTGCCTCAGGAAGCTATCTGATCTTCTAAGTGCAGCTATGACCTGGACTCTGAGCATTATCTCCTGGGAAGAGGTCTGGGCTTCAGCATGTAAAAAGGATGGGAAGGGTGGATAGAAGAATACTCAAAGCTCCGTTCCATGAGATAGGAGCAATCCACCTTCTGTACTCCAAATACACAGAATACCTGGTCCCTTTCTCCTGTCACAGCATAGCCCCCCCTTCACCAGCCACCCACCTAACCTACCTTGGGTTCCTGTGGCCCCTTGGGGCAAGGTCAAGCCCTTGATATGATCTAGTTCCCAGGATAAATACTTCCATGCATTCCTGCTGTCTCCTGACCCGTGACTTTCTTTTGGCTACAAACTATTCTGTGGCCCACAGTGTCTAGGTCAATATAGTCATTTTCCTTCTGTGAGGAAAGGGGCATTAGTTTGACCAGTGGTACTCTCTGATCCATGATTTCTTTACTCAAGAAAAAACATCTGACTCCCATAACAATGACTAAATAGACCAACCTGTGACCCTCTGTATCCATGACTCTGAGAAGCTGGCTGGAGACTTCCCTCACTCCTAATTCCAGACCCCTTAACTGTGTCCAGCTATCTACTCTTTAAGTTGCTGCAGGGTCCCCATAGGGAGTGAAGGAGACTCTAGGAGTGCCTGTACCTGCTGCAGTACCCCGTCCATAGCCTGTCCATCCTGGCCCCCATCACCACAGCCAAGAATCCCCTGGCATAGAACAGCCAACTCTTAGGACACAGCTGCCACCTACAGCTGGAATAGAGCCAAGTGTTTAGTCCCAGGAAGTGAAGCAGATAGGACAGAACCTACAGTGTGAGAAGGAACATCTGGAACCACAGGCACAAAACTGGCACCTCAACCCTGAGATACCCTCTCAGCTTAGTCAAGCACCCATGTGTGGTTCACAACTGTGTGAGATGGAACCCTGTGGGTCATAGGCACAGACTGCAGGGGAGAGAGAGGCTCATAGACAAGAGCAGAAGGCTTTATTTTCAAGAACCCTGATCGCACTAACTCTAGCCTCACCTTTAAGAATGACTTGCAAGTGTAAGAATGCACATCAGTCCTCACCTGCTGAGAACTGCCATGGGCACTGGCTTCTATCTGACCAGAGAGGCCATATTGCATAGCAGACTTTGTAATTTGTTTTGTTATGCTGGTGATGGAACCCAGGGTCTTGCACATGCTAGGAAAGTGCTCTGTCACTGAGCTATACCAAAAGCATGCACAGCAGCCTTTGAGTCAGAAAACAGCACAAGACTCCAAAGGCTCTACAACCCAGTCAGGGATCAATCAGGGTCAGGAAAGAGCTACCTAAGGGGGTCCTTTATGTGGGATCCTCTGCCTAGTCTTGCCAGTTGTTTTTTTTTTTTAAGAAATGTTTTTGCTAGTGTCTCTAAGTTTTTAATAGGGAAGAGCAATAAATGTGTTATGTTCTTCCTCAAGGAAATCCCACCTTCTCCCTTGCTACTCCCCATTAGGTAGCCCTGGAGGGCAGCCTCATCCTTCTTTTTTTTTTTTTTAGTACTTTTATTTAATTAATTAATTTATTTATATGTGGTGCTGAGGATCAAATTCAGGGCCTCGCACATGCTAGGCAAGCACTCTAGCTCTGAGCCACAACCCCAGCCCCAGCCTCATCCTTCTTGATGGACTGTATGAATACTCTTCTTGCTTCGGCACTCCTGCTCTTGGTCAACCCAATATCCATCCTGACACTGGTAGTACATGTTACCCACATATCCTGCTCTTCACAAGTATTGGCTTACGACCTGAGAAAAGAGAGTGTAGACCAAACAGAAGAAGTAAAGAGCCTTCTTCAGAAGAGAAAAAACACAAATGCTCAGGTATAGCATACACACATGCACACCCAAGTCTTCTCTTAGCCCTGCTCTTGCCCCAGGCATCACTCACTGTTGCATTTGGCTGAGGGTTTCTCCCATCCTGCCTTCTCTGATGTGCCCCGTTGACCAGTTTCCACTTTCCTACATCACCAGTTCTTATCTGGGCCCACTGAGTTTTCATCTTCTAATCTATTGTGCTTTAATCCTCCATGTCCTGATCTGCATACCCACTGAGTCTCTATGCCCTCACTCCCATATCTCCCACACCTCCTGAGTCTAACTTTCACTTCACCATGGATGCAAGAACATGATTCAGGAAGGGTTCGTCTTCCCTGTAGCCCCTTCTCATGTTCTCTCTGCTTCCTAGATGCCATGAATGGAGCAACACACTTCTATCACACCCTTCCACAATGATATTCTGTGGACCCAGAACAATGAAGTTGACCCATCATGGACTGAACCTCAGAAAGTATGAGCCAAAATAAACTTTTCTTCCTCTAAGTTGTTTTGGTCAGTTATTTTGGTAATAGCAATGAAAAGCTGACAAATACAAGGACTCATCCCATTCACTCACCACTCTTTTCTTGGAAACACTTATTTCCCAAGGCCATCCTGCACTGCCTATGCCTATGCCAATCTTAATCTTCTTCCTGTGCCTCCCTGGCTCCTTCCTAGCTCCCACAACCCCTGACCTATCTTACTCACTGCTTGCCATGACCCACTTACAATAGTTTGCTCACACATTGATACATGGCTGCACGTGGGGTCAGGTTAATGCAGCTCCAAGTCCACACTTCCCCAAGGGCTCTACAACTAGTTAGTGTTATGCAGCTATTTTCAGCCACATACACCAGTATTGGTGGTCACATAGACACCAGATACAAGTCACATGCAGTCATAGAAAGGTACATGTTTGCTCACACCTGTCTAATGCCACAGTAGAACAAAGACTTACTAACTGTGACACATTGGCTGTGTTGGGCATGACAGCCACAAGGCTTACAGTCCCAGAAGTCCCCAAGGTCCAGAACAGAGGGGTGCATTGACTGCAGTCTGCCCAAGTGCTGTAGTTGTAGGTGTACTGTCCACTAATCTGATTGCAGAAGCAGGCTTCAGGTGAGAAGGGAGCCACATGGGAACAGTGCCCTGGTAGGCCAAAGGTACACCCTGGGGAGAGGAAAGGCTTGGCAGGAGTGGCAGAGGGAAAACCACACCCAGTCCTTTGGAAATATCTTCATCCACTCCACACATGCATTAAAGCCAGCAGTTGCCTGGACACAGAGCACTGCTGTGGAAGCCAGTTCTGCAGTTAGTACATACAGGCCATAGCTATGGTACAAACAGCACTGGCAGTGCCCACTGAGAAAATCATAGGCAGCAGGATCATGGGAATTAAGTATTATTGTTGCACTGGCAGGGCCAGAATGAGGGATCTTCTCATGGCCAAGGGCAACCAAAGTAGTTGGAGGAGCAGCAGTTACAGTGGAGACCAGGATTGAAGTGCATGTGGATTTCTTTTGGGCCTGTGGGTCACAATTACCTATAATAGTTACATTATAGCCCATCTTCCTGGTTGGGTTGGTCAATTTTTTTTGTTGCTGTGAAAAAATACCTGAGGAAAAACAACTTATGGAGGAAACATTTATTTTAGTTCATGGTTTCAGAGGTTTTTAGTCCAAGGTTGGCTGACTTCATTGCTTTGGGCCTGAGGTGAGGCAGAACATTATGGGACTAAGTTCTACCTTCTACAGTTTCTAACACTTCCCAATAGTTCATTCAGCTATGAATACATCAATAAATTAATCAGCTTATAAACTTAAAACCTTCATGATCCAATAACTTCTCCAAAGCACCACCTCTGAACATTGTTACATTGGGGACCAAGCCTTCAACACATGAGTCTTTGGGGGAACATTCCAAATCCAAACTACAATACTGGCTTACATTGCATGTAAGTGCCCCTATTTGTCCTCTTTTTGCAGAAAAGGAACTCTGTAAATATAGGTGTCCAGACCTACATATGTTCAGCGTATGTGTAGATTTGAATATGAGGTGTCCCCACAAAAAATTCATATTAGACAAGGCAGGAATGTTTGGAGGTGAAATGGACAGATCATGAGAGCTGTAACCAAATCAGTGGATTAATCCATCTGATGGATTAATAATTTGAATAGATTATTAGGTGATAACTGTGGGAGGTAGGGCATGACTAGAGGAAGTAGGTTACTGGAGGTGTGCATTTGAGCATTCTATATCTTGTCCCTGGATCATGGTGCTCTTTTTGCTTGCTGGCTGCCATAAGCTGACAGTTTTATTATGTCATCACCTTCTGCCATAATGTTCTGCCACACCTCAGGATCAGAATAATGGAGTCAGCTGACCATGAACAAAACCTCTGAAATCAAACTAAAGTTCTCACCCTTTAAGTTGTTCTTGTCAAATATTTTGATCAAAGTGATGAAAAGTTAACATAGGTAGAACAGACAAAGATTTGTCATGTGGACCTGATCAGACTGTGAACAAGTGACTAGCATTGTGGGTTTGCCATTGCCAACCATGCCTCATCTGCATAGCCAGGTGCCCAGAGGCAAAGGACATGCCCACTTGTGCTATACACATGACAGGAACTCCTTAATAGAGGTCATAGCCAGGGTACCCAAGACAAGAGGCAAGCCCAGGGTAGGGTTTCCATAGTAGTCATCCAAACACCTGGGGACAGTAGCACAAAACACACACACACACACACACACACACACACACACACACATCATAATTTCTTCCCAACATATCCAATGGGAGTGTTCATCTTTCACAGGGCTGATCATTGGTTGATAGCCCCATGCCAGACCTGGCTGACACCTATAAGTGGGTGGCACAGCTCAACATGCTCATTGTAGGCATTAAGATGGCAGTATGGGAAGCCCCATCAATGGGGGAAACAGTGGTTACAACAATGACAAGCAAGTCCTAGTGGCATATGATATACACTGCCCACTCACAGAGTTATGGATGGCACTGATAGCACTCTCAGAATGGTAGTGGTATTCTGTGGGGAGTGAGAGGGCAATAAACTCATTCAGCAGAAGTAATGTTTGGCTCTTTGGTGAAGGCTCTTTGGTGGACAGGTCACAGCACGGGGGATGCTGCAGCAGGGCCACACTGTCTGGAAACCAGAATCATAGGGAATGTCAAGTGTTTTGTTTATGATACTCATGATATGGATAACAGGGCATACATCAATCAATAATAAAAATATGTATTACCTGAGATTGCAGGAAAATTCCCAGAATGAGACTAAGGATACAATTAAGACATGCCCCAAAATGTGCTTCAATATCTCTCAGGATACAAACAATAGTGTTATTCCTCAAGCCTAAGCAAGAAGAAATGTTTATCCCATGATTAATAATTTTCATTAAACCATCACCTGCCCCCGTTCTAAAGCCACAACCTGTGCAACATACATTCCCCCCACCCAACAGACCCTCTTTTGTCTTACACAGGAATTTATGATGAAAATAGGAAACACATAGTTAATATTAATGGCAAATGGGTTGAGGTGCAGAGCTTGCCCTTTAGATAAAGAATACAAAGACATAAGAATTGGTGTACTTTGGGGCTAGGGTTGTGGCTCAGCAGTAGAGCGCTCGCCTCACACGCACAAGGTCCTGGGTTCAATCCTCAGTACCACATAAAAATAAATAAGTGAAATAAAGATATTGTGTCCAACTATAACTAAAAAATAAATATTAAAAAATAATTGGTGTACTTTGACTAAGGATCAAAGAAACTCTTTAAGAAAGCAGTTAATAGGTCATATGAAAAAAGGAAATTACCTTGGAAATTAAAAATAAAATAATGTAAAATTAACATAAATATATTTTAGAGGCACTTCAGAGTAATAGTCTTTTAAGTAATAGACTTTCACTATTTTAAGTGTGCTTTATTGGAATTTTAGTTTAGAAGAAAGCTTACCAACAATCATAGGTATGCTTTAAAGTTAAAGATTAATGATATAATTATAGGTATGCTTTAAAGTTAACAGTTAATAATAGGTCAGGAGACATTAGTTTAGTTTTGTAGTGTAGCACCTAGTGATTGAGGTAAAAATGTAAAAGCTTAATCATGATTGGCAAAGGTTACAGGAAAATATTTTAAACAATGTACTCAATATCTTAGGTAATCAATATACGTCAGAAAAGATTGTAACTCTTGAAAATTATGTAAATCAAAGAAGTTTCGGGATTTGAGGCTATCCATTAACTATCTGAAAAAACACCTGCAAAAAAGGTATAAAAATAAAGGCCCCTATAGGGGCAGCAGATCCTTCTGGAGTCTGCTTGTAACTTGCAACCTGTCATCCCATCTCTTCTTCTTTTGCCGATGCTACTCATCCTTCAGGGCCCCTGGATCCCTGCTGGGGATGGACCCTGGCAGCTCTTGACCCCAAATTGGTCCAAAAGCTCATCACTGCTCCCAGTAGGCCCAAAGCTCACTTATTCCAGGTATGCAGTGGTCAAAGATATAACCAATGATGTGGAGACAGCAGGGACATTGCCCACCCAGCAAGGCATGTTTGGTGTTCAGAGAACCCTTCAGGTAGTACTCATATACTGGCAAGAAGGGCAAGATCAGATGAACCTCATGGTGCTTCTCCAACCCCTGCCATTGCAGCCTGCCTGGTGGAACTTCAGATAGCCCCAGGATCCATAGACCTCAATCCAGACAACTCTTTACACATGGCAGGTGCACAACCTAGCAGGAAGGTGGAAGGCAACAGGTAGGGGAAAGTAAACCCAGTCCCTGTATGGCCAGGGGCAGTCCCTTGGTCTTGTGTAGGTGGGTTAAGGTAGGCCAGAAGGCACACTGAGACAAACAGAGTGTCAGTATCCTCAACATTCTGGCCCAGTCCTCTCCCACACTGTCTTGGGAATTATATAGACTGTCCAAAACACTGAACCTGGGGCTGGGGAGGTGGCTCAAGCAGTAGCGTGCTCGCCTAGCATGCGTGCGGCCCGGGTTCGATCCTCAGCAGCACCACATACCAACAAAGATGTTGTGTCCGCCGAGAACTAAGAAAAAATAAATAAATGTTAAAATTCTCTCTCTCTCTCTCTAAAAAAAAAAAAAAAAAAAAAAAAAAACACTGAACCTTCAATCATACTGACAACCCCCACCTATATTTCCTAATCTTCCTAAATTTCCTAACCTTCAACCTCTTCCTCCAGAGAGTTCTCTCTGGACACTAACTCTCTCCTCAGCTCCAATATCTGAGCCTTGATTTCTTCTTGCCTCTGATTCTCTGAGACACTTGTAGGCAGCCAGGGGTCAGCTGGCTAAAGGCCCTGCCTGGTCAAGCTCTAACTCAGCTGTGTGCCTGGTAACACAGAAGTATCCCAAATGGAGCTTATGGTAGTGGTGGCCAAGGACATAGGTGTGGCATAGACAGAGACCCTTCCCTGAAGAACACCAAAGTAAGCACAGCAGCAGAAAGTGGGCAAGAACTCTGGACTTTCGCTCCTTCACCCCAACTCTCAGGTGCTGTCTTACACCTATGGTTGTAGAAGTCCCCAAAGTCACAGTCACAGGTCTGGCAACCTGAGCCACTGCTCAGACACCAGAACTCGGACTCTAGGAGAGAGCAGTCAGGTGGAGCAAGGGCAGGAAATCCACATATGAATAGGAGGGTTAGGGACCTCTGTAGTCATATACTGGGACTGCTTGTGGAGGGACAAGATGTGATACAAAGCTTGAATGCTCCTTTGTCTGTGGCTGAGAGGGAGAGGGGAGGCCCTGGTGAATTCCTGTTAGGCTTTTCAGAAGTAGATAAGAAGGAGATAGAGAAAAAGTGAGAGGGATTGGGGTGGGGTAATGAATATAGGATACAGCCAGAGTTAAATCTATACAAATGGTTTACAAAATTCAATGCAAGAAGTGCTGGGTGTGGTGGTGCATGCCTGTAATCCCAGCTACTTATATCCTTGGGTTCAATCCCTACTATCATGGAATTGGGGGAGAAGGGGATGGGGTTATTCTTTTGGGCTGTCTTCCTCTGTGAAACACCTTTAAATCCAGTGTAGAATACTGTTGTAACATGTTATAACATATTTTAGTCACTTTCTTTTATTCCTAAAGCTCACACCTGAGGGCATATTCTAGTTCAGGTAACTATGGTGGGACTGACCAAGTCAGTAAATGGTACCCACTATGTGCAAGGCTCAGTCTACAACTTATAGTCACTATTTCTTTTTTCTTTTCTTTCTTCCCCTCTCCACCTCCCTTTTTTTGTACTGGGGATTAAACCCAGGGGTGCTTTACTACTGAATACATTCTCAGTCCATATTATTTTTTATTTTGAGACAGGGTCTCATTAAGCTGACAATGCTGGCCTCAAACTTGCAATCCTCCTGCCACAGCTTCCTGAGTCGCAAGATTATAGGCATACACCACAACACTCAGCTACAGTCAGTATTTCTATAGCCTTATACTTGTTAAACTCCTAGAAACTTGGCACCCAAGTCAAGTTCAAATTAAAGGTGGGTCAAAGTTTGCCAGACAACGGCTCCAGTGCCATCCAGAGACAGTGTTTGCAGTGACCTTACCGTTACAAGGATCATAGGAATGAGTGCCAGGGGCCTGGCCCTGAAATTTGTACCTGCAGGTTAAGGCAGAGGGCACTTAGATTTCTGATAAGACTGTCATGGAGTAAATGGGGCATGTGTTATCAGGTAAATGTTTGAGGGCAGATCTAAGAGGACATGGGGTTGGGGGACTACCCTAAGGATTGCTCATGCTAGCATCCCTTAGGCTCAATGGAATTCATACCATAAGGACCAGGCTGTCAGAAGTCACAGCACTGCCCCCAGACATGGTTTCACAAACCCCCTTCCAGGCCACGCACAGGGTCACAGTTACAGGCTGGATCAGTGGTCAGAGGTTAAGGAAGCAATTAGGTCAGAAGTCACCATGTAGCAGAAGAATCAGGATTAGAGTTGGAACTGGAGTTTGGAGGACCCATGTCTATAGGATCAAGGGGAACAAGAATCCTCCGTAGGCTTATAAGTGGAAGAAGGCCTAGCCTGTGCTGACATAAATTGCACACTCCTCCATTCACATTGCCAGATGACAGAAACGCAGCCATGTCAAAGTGACAACTTTAGGCATGTCCATGCCACTCAATTTCTGGGGCAGAACCTGAGAGGTAGATATAGGGTGGGCTGACCCATGGCAGGTTTGGCCAGCAGGGTAGGACACGGCACCTACCTGGGCAGACATGGAGGTGCCTAGACTTGTTGCATGACATGAGTGGTCCTGTTGCAGGTACTGGTGGCACTCAGTGAACACCAGTTATATGGTGATGATAGATGCAAAACTGTACCCATTCCACTACAAGATATCCCTTCCATGGTCCTTACCATTCCTTCCACATTGGCTGGGGCCCCATGTGCAGATCTGCACTTAGGGGTATGATCATGGCATGACAACTGCTTCTGATCTTGAACTCATAGAGGACATAGTAATAGAAGGGGTGTCCATTGAGGTCCCCCAGTGTATGCAGTTTGGGGGAAGTTCACATGGAGGATAGTCATATGCTGGAGACACAGAAGGTCAGACTTCAGGTGTCTCACATATCTATGGCTGGGATGGAGGGGAAAGAATGGCAGGCAGTCTCTTATCTCTATATTCTTGCAGTTACCTCCTCAAGCACCCATGTTGTGGGATTCCCTATCCATGATCCCCTGAGTGTACCATCCTGGGATAATCATGTTTAATTCCACCAATGCACTTAGAGTTCCCTTTTTCCAGTTCTGATGTTGCTTCTGTACATCTCACTACTTCCTAGTACCTCATTCTGACATCTCCAGGTATCTGAAAACTACTTCCCCAAATGCAGTAAAGGATTCCACTTTAAGCCAGTTGTACATGCCTGTAATCCCAGCAGCTCAGGAGGCTGAGGCAGAAGGATCACAAGTTCAAATATAGCTTCTGCAACTAAGCAAGACACTGTCTCAAAAAATAAAAAATAAATCAAAAGGGCTGGGGATGCACCTTAGTGTTAAACACCCCTGGGTTCAATCCCTGGTACAAAAAAAAATTTTTTTTAATAATTAATTAAATTTGGGTTGGAGTTATGGCTCACCTAGCACGTGTGAGGCACTGGGTTTGATCCTCAGTACTGCATGAAAACATATAAAAAATAAAGATATTAAATAATAAATTAAAGGGCTGGGGATGTAGCTCAGTGTTAAGCACCTTTGGGTTCAATCCCCCAATACCAAAAAAAAAAAAAAAAAAAAAAAAAAGATTTCACTTCTCAGTCCTTCACCCAAACTAGAAATCTGTATATCATCCCATTTAACCACATAAATTATTAGTATGTTCCATTATCTATCAACTGTCTTTCTTGCTTTCATGTTAGCTCCAACAAAAACCTTGTCCACCTGCCACACATCAAACTGCCTAGAAAATGCCTGACACCACTGTCATGTATTTTATTCAAAAATAAAACCAATTTAAAAGAAAAGAAAATGTCTGACAGAGGGTGGAGCTTAAAGAACCCTTATTAAATATACACATGGATGAAGGGATGGGTCTCTGATTTCTCTTTCTGCTCTGCACCTTAAACACAAAGCTGAGGCTTTCTCACGTCTTTTCTCTACAGGCCTCTTCTCTTTCCTCTGCAGCTTGCAGATCCAATATGAGGGCCCAGGATAAGCAGTAAGTAATAGCTGAAATTAAAGTGGGGAGGGAATACCTAGTACATGTAAAGAAGTCTTGTTTAGAATCTGTCCTTCTCTGGTATCCTCCTGGACTGACTCTGCTGGTTATGATTATATAGCTCTCTAGTCCTTTAACAAAAGACTTATTTACAAGAAAGAGTTCATATCCAGAGATTCCCTGATGCCACCTAGAAGCAACTGCAGGGACAAGAGGGACTGACAGGCAAGGATCATGAATCTAGGAGGGCAATGACAGGAGGACCACAACAGGGGAGTTATGAGGAGCCCTCATAGAACAGAGATGAGGACAACAACGGGGACAGTAAAATGGACTACAATAGAGCTCCATAAGGGGTTCAGTGATAGGAGATAAATGGAGATGGCTCCCCTTTGCAGTTCCTGTGCTCTAGGGAAATAATGGGAAGCCAACACAGGGACCACAATAAAGGACCCTGGTGGGGCACAGCTAAGGAAACTGAGCTGGCTAGACTACCTGCCCTGCTGTCAGTGCAAACCCCCAGGCAGGACCTTATTTCCCTACATTGTCTGGCTTTGTCCTGACATTCCAACGCACAAGATTATTTGGGTCCTCCACTAGAATGGCAGGGTCTAGAACTTTTAAAATGATCTAAGAGGAGGAAACAGGCTTTGCCAGACCCCTTCCCTTCCTCTCTAGGGTTGAACTTGCCCTTAGTGGAAAGCTCAATGTTCAAGGAATGCTGGTCATAGACAAAGTCATTGATCTTTTGGATAGGGGCAGAAGAGAATCCCAAGAAAAAAGCATAAACAATTATTGGCAAAGCCTTGGTACATGTGCTAGGAGTGGGCATGGTCCACTCAAAGAGCAGAGCTGTTGGGTAGAATGTCTAGACAGGAAGGGGGCCTTGGGTCACCAGGGATAAGCATCCTTGGTGACCATCAAGTAGGGAGGCATAGGATCAGCACTTGCTGGGCAAGCCTTCAGTCTGGGGCACTTTTCACGATAATAAAAGGGGTAGAGATATCCTTTAGGTCCAGATGAATAGCGGCAATTTCAACATAGTCAACCTTAGATCTAATCCATAATCAGGCCTTGACCCTAGACTTCCACCTAGGGCCACACCAGTACCCTTACCACTCTGTCTGCCACCAGGTCTTGTTCCTTCCACAGCCACTCTGGGAGATCACATTCTCCATGTCATGACCTCCCTGGTCATAAAAGCAGCAATTCTTGAGTTGTCAGGGAGGGCCCAGGGAGACTTGACTAGGCAGGAGGTGCAGGTCAGCTTCTTATTCCAAAATATCATAGCACAGGGTGCTCCCTCCAGCCCCCAGCAATGACCCAGACCCCCATAGGACTCTAACCCATCCAGGACACCCCAAAGAAACTGCCCCCACAACTCAAAGACAGCAGTCTTCAGGGCTCTCACTCTCTTACCTACCTGCAGGGTAACAGACAATACAATACTGTATGGGGCCATGAAGGTCACAGGTGGATGAAGTTTGAGGTTTTGGTTTACCAACAACCAAGTTGCCAGGGGACAGGTAACAACTGTTGCTTGAGCAGCCAAGTGAGTACACCTGGCACCCTCTGGCCAACTGATCTAGGAGCTGGGACTGGGAGGTGTAATCTTTTTTTTTTTTTTTATGGTACTGGGGATTGAACTCAGGGAACAGTCAACCACTGAGCCACATCCCTAGCCCTATTTTGTATTTTATTTAGAGACAGGGTCTCAGTGAGTTGCTTAGTGCCTCACTATTGCTAAGGATGGCTTTGAACATGCGATCCTCCTGTCTCAGCCTCCTGAGCTGCTGGGATTACAGGCATGCGCCACCCCACTCGGCTGTGGGGTAGAGTCTTAAGTAGAAATCTGAGATACCCCTACTTCACCCCATCCCACCAGGAGGCCAGATTCCTCCTCCCCCTCTGCTTGGCCCTCTTGCAAACAACCAACCCTCACCCACTGGTGGCAGCAATAGAAATGGAAGGAGACCCAACTCTACCAGGAGTCATAAATGCTGGGACCTGGAATCAGGCATGAGGGAAAATACAGAGTGGGTCCCAAAAGGCAGCCCTTGAAGAGGTAGTGTGGCCCTTAGGTCTTTCCCATTCTCACAATGAAAGCAGAACCCAGAGGGTAAGTAGCATGCAGGATTGAAGGGTTACAGCACAGATGGTTACAAAGATGTCCTCAGAGTTTGGGGAACCAAGGGAGGACAATACACTCAGGGGAAGGACGTTAATAGTTAATTACTTAGCAGTACCCAGGGGCAGAATAAAGGGGGCGGGGAACATCTAGAGCTTCTCCACAGGCCCACCACTCAGGGAAACTAGCAATAGTAGGGCTCAGACAAACCCAGAGACAGAGAGGATCTGATTCTCATCCAAACAAAGCTCTCCCCTCCATCCCTGAAATGCTGTCCCCAGGAGCCTTTGGGCAATGTGTCTCCCTCCCTATGTGCTCAGCCACTGTTATATAGCCTGGGCAATCAGTGATGAACTATAGATGGATAGGGCAGCTGGTTGCATTCAAGGCCCAGCCCTCCCTCCAAAGCAGGATGTGCCAATAACACCTGAAATATACAGGTCTGTGATAGGGGGGCATGGTGAAACTGTACCTGGGAGTCAACAAAGCACTTGAAAAGCACTGCTGATGAAGCAGAGATGGAAACTCAGATATCCTACATAACTAAGAAAATTCTTTGGTCAGTGAAGGCAGGCTCTATAGTCCTAACTGAATGCCCAGTCCTTTACCACCAACTGGAGAAACAAGCTAGTGCATTCTCAGCAGAGGCACTTCAACCCCTTTAAGCTTGGCCCCATTCCAGACAAAGCCAGGGTATCTTTTGTCCCCCAGTAGCAGTACCACAAAGTCTCCCTTCCCTGGCCTAAAATACTGCTAGCTGCAAGGTTCCCCACTGAGCTGCCCAGTCCTACTATACGGGGTCTGACTGGATAAAAAATAGGGCAGCCTCAAGGTGAAGTATCCTACCTCACAGAGGCTTTGCCTGTACCCTCATGAGCTGTCTCTCACATACCCACAGAAGCCAGTATCCAAATTCCCACTAGTCTTTCCAGAGAGGCCTATGCTTCCCCTTTCTGCCTTCCTACCCCATCACTCAAACTGACTGGGACAACTTTCCCTATATGCTTAAGCTGGCTTGCCAGCAGCCACACACACAATAAAAGACCATGGAGGGTGGGCAGGGAGACCGGAAGGTGGAAAGGTATAAAACATGATAGATGGAACAGTGGACATACAACTTGAAAAACAAGTCACAGTGCATTGCGCCATAAGAACACCCCTCCCACTACCCACCCCACCACAAATCCTCCAGTTTCTGAAAGGAGACTGGCAGCCGCAGGGGCCCTGGAGAGGTACCCAGAATCCTCAAAGTTGCAGTCCACAGGCATGGCACACTGTGCCGCTGGCCACACACACAGTTGGGCTGTTTTCTCAAACATTGCTGTATGAAGGAATCAGGCTGTTGAGTATGGCAGCAATGGCTGGAGCCATATTATAGGAGACAGGTTCACACGGAGTATCTGTTGGGCCCGCTGTCGAACCTCATCATCTGAGGACTGCCTGTCTACCTTTATGGCCCGGAACTTTAGGAGCTTTGCTGTTGCTGGCCCCAGCCATGACTTAGGAGATCGAGGCCCCAGCCGTGTTCTCTTCTTAGGATGAAGGTCCTTTGCTTCCTCAGCCCTTTTCCTCTTCTGCCCCACAGTCTCAGAGTAGGTTTTCTGGCCCTTCCTTGCAGTTCTGGCCTGAGCAGATCCCTTTGGCCTGCCCCTGCCCTTGGGCTGGGTCTGAGCTGCTTTGGCCTTAACTGCCTTGTCCTTGACTGCCTTGTCCTGCACTGCCTTGGCCTTGGCCTTGACTGCCTTGGCCTTGGCCTGCACTGCCTTGGCCTTAGCCTTGACTTGTGCTGCATCAGCTTTGGCTGCCTTGGCCTGTGTTCGAATCACACTGGCATGGGCATAGGCAGCTCTGGACACTGTTTGAGCTGCCTTGGCCTGGTCTGATTTAGTGCTCAGGGCAGAGCCCCCTTTCATTTGCAGATCACTGAGAGAACCAGTGGTTCTGTAAGTCTTGCTCTGGAGCCCAGTGCCTCCTTGGGGTCCAGTCCCAGGGCCTTTGCGAGTCAGACACTTGGGGCCCTTGTTTGTTTTTCTGGGAGCTTTGGGCTGGGGGTTCCCTGGACCCTTCCCTGAACCTTTCCGCAATTTCAGGGGAGAGTCTGCAAGTGAAAGTCTTAGTGACTGTGCCTTGTGCCTAGCACCTAAGCAAGGCATGGGAGTCTTGAGTGGAACCAGAGCCTCAAGGACAACTGAAAGCCGCATAGCAGGGTAGACACTTGGATAGAGGTGAGCAGGGAAGCCCACTGTTGCACCCTTGGCACGGCTGGCACTTGATTGCTTCAGGGAGCTCAGCAGCAGATTGGTGGTAGCATGTTTGGTGAGGGTTGGTGTGGACCCTTTGGCCAGCCTGCCAGACAGTGGCATGGGGAGCAATGTGGCCCTGCCTGAGGGCAGCTGAATGGCAGTTCGGGGAGCACTGGCTGGAGGTGATGTGGCAGCTGGGATGGGGGCACGAGCTTGTAGTTTCGTCTGGCTTGGAGGGTTGGCTGTACATGAACTATACCCATAGACATCACCACTGCGTAGAATGGTAGGTTGGAAGCCATCATCTCGCAGACCCTGTAGAAAGGCCACAAGCTGGGCCTCTGTGGCACTGAGATCCTGGCTCATGGGGTTAAAGACAAGCAGCGCCTCTTCCAGGGCCTTCTTTCCTGCTGTGGAGATGCGCGACCAGGAGTGCACAGCTTTTTCCTCCACATGCTGCACCACCACACTCATGGCATTAGGCACTGCAGATCTGCCTAGGTATCCGTAAATCAGCACTTGGCACCTCCAAGGCAAGAAGAAAAGAGTCAATAAGAATGGCCCCAAGATATGGAGCCAAAGCAAGTAGACAGGTCTATCAGCGACGCCATTCTCTATGTCACTGAGGGAACTAGCCAGAGTGAGTCATTTCCTGGGGTAAAACCCTAGTCTGATGACCCTCAACCATTCTGGAGTGGGTATTGATTAGCCATTTTTCAGTAGCTCAGAAGAACCTAACCTGCTCCTGGGCTCCTGGAAAACTTTAAATCTAGTTCATTTTAATTAATTTCTACATTTTCTTTTCCTTCTTTTGAGACAGAATCTTGCTATGTTGTCCCAGCTGGTCCTAAACTTACAGGCTTAAATGATCCTCTCACCTAAGCCTCCCTAGTTGCTGGAACTATAGGTGTGCAGCCATCTAAGGCTTAAAATTTTTCTTTTTTTTTTTTTTGTGGTTCTAGGGATCAAACTTGGGTCTCTGCTCATGCTAGGCAAGTGCTCTACTACCGAGATAGTGTTCTACCACTACATCCCCAGTCCTTATTAAATCTATATTTTTCTGATGCCAAAAACCTAATTAGATAGCCCTGGGAGCACAAGCCAACATCTCTGTCTTCAATGAGCCTTGTCCAGAAGGTAAGTCACAGGCACCATTAATGCTCTTAGGAGCATATGGTGTAACCAAGCTTAGCTTACCAATAAGTCAGGAAAGAACTCCTGCAAGAGGCAACATCTACCTAGGATGAGTAATGAATAGAAAAGTACCAGGTAGAAATGAAGATTATACACTGGCTCTGAACTGTGAAAGAGTAAGGCACATCTGATGGGGAGTCTGGGGCCAGGCTGAGTTTAGCTGGGAAAACAGGTCAAGGGTAGGACTGTTTTCCCAGCTCTGAAGTTTTGCCAAAGGGCCCGCACTTACACCCAAAGTCCACACTCATCTGTGTGCCTCCAGCTGCTGGTGTTCAGTGCTGGTTGGGTGGGGGTGGGGGGTGTCTCTGCCCAGAAGTTTTGCTTTCAGAGGCTACTTGATAGTCCAAATCCTTGCTTTAGAGTCATGGAGACCAACCCCAGGCAAAGACAGAGACTCACTAAAAAGCTGATGAGTAACAGGTACAGATGAAATCTCTAGGCAACCAGGCAGCCTGGGGATCAGGCAGCCAGACCAAAAGCCCAAGGTTTGAAGTCAGTGGAAGAAAAAGGCTCTGTATAGGATGGCAAGTCACAAGAACAGCAAAGGCCTGAGACCTCCAACCTCAGAGCTTAGAGGGCAACAGACAGCAGAACATCCCAGAGTTGTCTGGGAAGGGAACACTCAAGTTGTCCCAGGCTTCTCTGAAGCTGTGTACATCAGTCATGACTATTATCTAGTACCCAACCCAGAGTTTCAGGGTTCCCATAGGCAAGTGGCAGCTCCCCGGCTGCACTGGAGCATTAAAAGATCAGCTGGGATCAGGCAGGTCCCTGGGGCCTTGAGGACTGGCTGTACAGATTGTTCCCACCGCTCTAATAGAGCAGATGAAGTCTTCAGAATCCCCTGGAGGAAGTGCCCTAGGGCTCTTTGTTTGGAAACATTCTTGGATCCTCAGGTGTCTGAGGCACTTCCCCTCCCCAGAGGCCGCTCTACAAGCACAATCCTTGCACATGACTTTTAGTTCTTTTATTTATTTATTTGAGGGGATGTAGTTCCCAGGGCAGTGAACTGTAGAATAGAGAGAGGCTTATTCCCACCTGCAACCCCCGGCGCTGATACTAGGATGACCCCGGGGCTCTTCGCCTAGGTCAGTGGGAACCCATGGTAAGGGTCTTCTCGGCTTTCAAGAGGCTTCGGAAACAGGACGCAGCCGGGGCCCGAACTTGCCTTCACAAGTGCCTCTGGGCCAGCAGGGGAGGCTCACCAAAGATGGGGTCGGGTGAGGCGCCAGACAAGAGGAATGGTGTCAAGGGGCATATCGAGACCCTTTGGCTAGAAATCCGCGTCCCAGGAGCCCAAAAGGAGAAGGCGGGGCAGGGGTCACAGCGGCAATGAAATATGTAGGGTGGGCCGTCCTAGCTCGACCCGGACCGCGCAGCCCCAGGGTGGGGTTGCTGAATGGGGGAGGGGTGAGGGCCTGGGCCAAACCAGCGGAGAACGCGGGTCCGGGAAGCGTCAGCCGCCCGGGCCCTCCGCCCTGCCGCCTCGCGGGCCGCCACTCCGCGGCGCGGCTAGGCCCGCGGCTCCAACCTACCGGCGCCGCCGCGGGGACCCAGGACGCACCTCTGCGCCGCCTCCGATGCTCCAACATGGCCGCCCGCTGCGTGCCGGAAGTGGGCCGAGCTTCCGCTTCCGGGGCCGGGCCCGCCCTAATGACCCTTGACCCCCGAGACCCCATTTCCCCCCAAAGTCTGGGGGCGAGGCAGATTGGGTACCCGGGAGGACCGCCTGGAGGTGGTGGCCGCGAAGACCGCCACAAACCCATCTGGTACAATTCAGGAGTCTGAGTATCAAAGGCACCCTCGAGCGCAGCCTCAGGCAAGACTACTGAGTCCAGGTAGGGCTGGATTAGGGGGCCATCTGACATCCTAAGAGGCCTTGGTAATGCACTGACATCTGGGAGTGGTTCCTGGCAAGGTCCAGGCCATTTTCCATACTCTGGTCCTCCTGTAGAAACTGACAAAGCCCACTTCTGTCCCAGGCATCTGACCAGAGGATGAAAGGAGTATTCCCTAATAGGAAGTGTCTCAGGGTAGCCCCTATGTTATGCAGCAAAGGTATCTCCTCTGAGGAGAAAAGGCCCTCCTGTCTTCCTGAAAATGGAGCCCACTATACATCAATGAAAGAGTGGTATACCCATGTGATCATAAGTGCTATACGGAAGTCCAAAGATATTCATGTCTAGTCTTTAAACCACAGTATACCAATGTAGGCCTGAGTATACTTACCTAGGCATATGTGCACTAATGTTATGGAGAGGCCCTGGTCCAGCCTCAGCTCATCAATGGCACAAAAGTTCCACCTCCAATCTTAACACTGCCCAGATCCCCTATCCTTTTGCCTAGGAGAGTGGGACATCAGTCTTTGCATCTGCTATAGCCATCAGAATGATGGTGATCCACTACTCTTGTAGCACCAAATTAGAGAACTCAGGTCAAAATTATCCCTTGGGGTCTGTGCCTTCAGATGAGGCAGAATGGTCTGCACAAAGTTTGACCAAAAGCTCCATTTGTCAGGATCTCCTGAATCCAGATTGGGAGCCATCATGGGAGTCCTGGTTTCATGGGTGTGATAGTAGGGGCATATGAATTTGGTCAGAGCCTGACACAGAAGGCAGAAATATGGCCACAATTCTTGTACCCTAATCTTTGTAATGGTGCCATATTTGGTAGTTGGGGGAAGGTAGAAGTCTATTAGCAATCACAAGAGGATGGCTAGAAGTTTCTTTTAGGGTCTGGGTACTTGTCCTTTTCCCTTCCCATATGACCTCAGAATCCTCTGGCTGCTTTCTATTTCCTTGTCTTTAGAAGGATTCAGACACTCCTAAATATAAGCACCCACTCCACTCAGCAATGCCCTAGGCCTCACCTGGTGCCCTTAGCTTCTCAGGGTCTCCACACTGATACATAGTCCAGATGTCCAGCAAGAATTGCAAAATCTCCTGCTCCTCTGGGATTAGTGTTTTTAGGCCCTAGAAAGGAAGTGTGGGGTCCCACCAGCCAGGGTCTCATGGGCTACCAACTTGGCATTTCCAATCTCTAACTAGCCTTTTCTATGGCCTATCTATGGTTGAGAGGATTGGTTTTTTATTCTCGGGCCAATAGAATCTTACCATCTACTTTAGTTGTCTTCCCAAACCAGCAGTTTTGTTCCCCTGTATTTGGCTGGGCCATGGTTATGCAAACAGAAACCATTTCCATGAATAGGAAGAGCTTGACCTCCAGGGATGGCACCAGCCCAGGTATATCCTGGAAAGGAGATCTCTCTTTGGTGATGTCCAGTCCATAGCTCAGGGCAAGAGGGGTAGGTCCATCCTTCTCTGTACCTGTTAATTATGGGAACTAGAGAGATGGTGGAGGTTAGGGGTAAGTATCATAGGGTACCTAGCTCCCTGAGGGGGTGATGCCCAGAAAGTCCCACATGAAACTCTGTGGGAGCACTCATCAGAGCGCAATCTGACTTGACCGAGACTTTGGCGGATGCCAAAGGTATAAATGATGCCCAGAAAGTCCCACATGAAACTCTGTGGGAGCACTCATCAGAGCGCAATCTGACTTGACCGAGACTTTGGCGGATGCCAAAGGTATAAATGGAATCAAACAGGATGAAATGTGAAGAGTCTACCTCATCTTGGGAAGATGATCCCAGAATCTATCCTGTTTTCCATTTGGTACCTTGTATCATCTAAGTAGACTCTGGACCCATATCCACCTGAGTAGAGAGATCTGGTAGAGATTTAGATGTGAGCGAAGGCAGCAGCCTGGTAGAGATTTCCCCAAGAGCCAGAATGTGAGGAAAGCTGGGGTCAGAGATTGAGCTCTGGGTAGGGAAAGGAAGAAGAGCCAGCAAAAGATTCTGAGACACAAGACAAGCAAAGCAGCAAGAGAAAGCTGAGGTCACAAGAGATGAAAATGTCAGCAAAACTTCAGCCAAGACAAACTAATATTTACTCTCTAGTTTTAGTTTTATAATGATTTTTCAAGAACACTTTTGGGGAAGAAGTGGTAACAGATTGACATGGCAAAAAACAAGGCAGGAGAGCCTATGAGGGTAGATGGCTTGAAGAACTTGACTGGAGGGAAAGGATAGACTAGAGGAATTTGGTCCTAGGAGGTAACTAAAGACAGGCAGCTTGTAAATACCTAACTTCCGAAAAGGATAGGGGCTTGGAGAGGGGAAACCCCCGAAGGGTCCTCAGGGCAGTTAGCGCATTCCCTGGGGTGAAGTGCCTCAAGTGTGGAAGCAAGTCAGGGTGAAGTGGGGTAGGAATTCTAGTCAAGGTCTATGCAGTCTGTAACTAGCTAAGGCACCACCATTTCCGTGCTGGTCTCTGACTTCAACTGCCATCCCCTGAAAAGGCTGAAGGCTCTCTCTGTGGCCATAGGGAAGAGTTTACCCACAATCTGGAAAGGCCAGAAGTCAGGTAGGCCCCCAAATAGTTCTCCACCCATAACTAATGGGGATTTGAGAATGAGAACCTCAGCTCCCACTGCTCTGTAGGCCCATGTTCTACACTAGCTTCTAAAATTCCCAGAAGGATCATGTGGTCCCAGTTGCCCACAGTAGTAACCTGCTTGATGATACCTTCTTTAGTGGCTGCTTTCCCTGTCTTTTTTTAAAAATTTTTTTAGTTGTAGATGGACACAATACCTTTACTTTTTATTTTTACTTGGTTCTGGGGATCGAGCCCAGTGCCTCAGGCATGCTAGGCAAGCGCTGTACCACTGAGCCACAACCCCAGCCCATCCCCTGTCTACTTTGTACTCATCTGTTGATGCTCTCTGACTTCATCACCCATACTAATGATTTGCACTTGTATCTTTGCCTCTAATCTGCTGTGGGGAAAACACAGACACATACTCACACAACCTGTGAAAGAGGGACAAGGAGCCCAGTGTGGTGGTGCATATATGTAATCCCAGCAACTGGGGAAGCTGAGGCAGGAGGATCACAAGTTTGAGGCCAGCCTCATCAGGTCTTTAGTGAGACCCTGACTCAAAATAAAAAACAGAGCTGGGGATGTAGCTCAGTGGTAAAATGTCCCTATGTTTAATCACCAGTACCTTGAATAGAAGAAAGAAAAAGAACAAAGCAGTAAACTGACACACTACTGCAAGGACCTCTTCCCTTAGGTAACCTCTGACTTGTACAAGTGAGTCCCCAGCTCAAAGACTCAGGTAATATTCTGAATGCTCCAATGCTCCAAATGCTCCAAGGTCTGAGTCTGAGCTAGTTGCGTCTTTGCCACACCAATCTGCTCTCACCTAACTCTAGAGTTGGCTAGATGCAGGCCTTGGAACCTAAAGATGCAGTCTCAAAAGTACCTTGGGCCCCAGAGTAGCCTCAGTCTCAGACCTCACAGGATGAGACCAGTGACCCACCTGGGAGGGCTTCTGACCTCTGACTCTTCTAGTTCATCCTCTGCTCACAGCTACTCAAGAATTCCTTCCACCCAGGCCTATGAGACCCTGAGGCCACTGTCTGCTCCTCCATCCCCTGCTGATCTTAATATGCACTATAGGATCTATTCTGCGCCCTGTTTTGTGCTTGGGTTAGGGCAATGAGCCCGCAACCCCGGAATAGAGACCCAGGCCACGCCTTACGTGGCCTCCAGATGGCGCAGCCGAAAAGCCGGTAGTTGGGCTCCTCCAAACTCAACTGCTCTGGACTGGCGCCGGCCCCTCAAGCCCGCAGATTCCAGGCCTTGCTTACTCAAGCTGGGTCCGGCTCAGACGGACCCCTCACCATACCGGCATTGTGCCGCGCTGCCTCATTTCTACTCCCGCCTGGGGTCGGACCTTAAATCCTGGCAGGCCCACGTTCCACATGTCCATTTATTTGTTCATTTGTGTGTGTTCGTGGGTCCGTGCGCCCTTCTTCGGCCGCGGCACGTGCAGAGTTAAGGCGGGAGGAGGTTTCCCAGAGTCTGGGGAAGGGGGAGCGAGGGGCGGACCCGGTCCAGCCCCGCCCCACGCCCGAGCGGTGCAGGAGCCCCGCCGGAGCTCGGCTACAGCCCTAGCCAGAGCGGGCGTCAGCGGAGGCGGAACGGCGGACCCCGTGCCCCGGCGGCACGGAACCCCGGCGGGTGAGTCCCACGGGATCCGCGCTCAGGGGAAGTTTGGGGCGTGGAGCGTAGAGCCCCCAAGCGCACTTGCCGAGACCTGCCCCCACCTCAGCGAACTGGAAGTTTGGGGCCAGGAGGAGAACCATGGTCTGAGTGGAAACCCCCAGGTAAAGGGAAAGCTGAAGAACTTGAATCCCGCTCTTAAGGGACTGAGTAGTCCAGCTGCGCATTCCTACAAGAAACGCCCTGGCTTCTGGTACCCTAGAGTCCTGTGTTTTGAGATTCCCCAAACCAGTACCCCCTTCTTCTAGACGCCAGGGAATCTGCTAGCATGGGGAAATCCTTGAGGGTGAACCTCTAGGGGAGTGTGGATCCCTGGCACCCTGCCTCCTGAGCCTCAGATACCCCGGACCCTGGTCTTTTGCTGGCGAGAATGGTTGAACACTGTGAAATGGTGGTGTAAGGATACCCTAGAATCAGGTGGGGGACCAGAATGGATGGATCCCAGGCTGCCCAGGGCACACTGGAAGCCAGATTTAGCAGTACTTACCTCATGCAGAACCAGGATGAGGCTTGTTGAGAGGAAAGGAAGGGCACTAGGCTGGAGAGTTCTGTTCTAGTCACCTTCTCTCTACCTAGACCCAGATTGACTGAGTTGCTCCTAGTTGTTAGCACAGGGGTTGGGGAGGAACATCCCTCATGCCCCCATACAGAGGAGACCACTCTTTATGTCCTCCTTCCCACTCCAGAAGGTGTGCTAGTCAGAGGGGTAGATCTTTCCCCTACTTTTCCCACCAGTGATTTTAGCCTGCCCTGCCTTCAGCAACAAGCTGCGACTGTTTCCCTAAAGGATGGTTAGGAAGCCCCGACCCTGTTTTTCCTTTTCTCCTCCAGGTGGAGGCAATTCCCTGGACTGCTCAGACACTCCTCGCATCCTTGGCAGAATCAAGATGAGATTCTATCATGTCTCCCCAGTAAGGCCTACAGCCTGAGCAGATAGCATGGCCTGCCACAGCAGTGAATGACATGGCTGCAGGTGGTGGCCACACCTTTGCTTGGCAGGTGTTTCCCCCCATGCCCACTTGCCGGGTGTATGGAACAGTGGCGCACCAGGATGGGCAGGTGCTGGTGTTGGGGGGCTGTGGCCGGTCTGGGTTACCCTTGGATACTGCCGAAACACTGGACATGGCCTCGCACACATGGCTGGCACTGGCGCCTCTGCCCACTGCCCGAGCTGGTGCAGCTGCTGTGGTTCTGGGCAAGCAGGTGCTAGTGGTGGGGGGTGTGGATGAAATCCAGAGTCCAGTAGCTGCTGTGGAGGCCTTCCTAGCTGATGAAGGCCGCTGGGAGCGTCGGGCCACCCTTCCTCAAGCAGCCATGGGTGTTGCAACTGTAGAGAGAGGTGAGTGGCTTCCCAAGGAAGGTCTCAAAGTGTCCCAAACCCTCTATTCTGTCCTGACTTGGTCCCTTGCTCTCAGAGACTAGACAAGAGCTGCCCAGACATTGCTTTGCTTCCTGTATCCTCTCATGTCTCCCTCTGAACTGGGCTGTTAACTGACTTTTCTGGCTATGAGGTGAGGACAGAACCACAGACGGGTCCCCAGAATGATAGGTCTCAGCCACCACCCTGCCCCATTCCTCATTTCTTAGAGACAGTAGGGGGGGGGTGGCCTAATGACTCTCATGGTTATAAATAGTCTTGGGTTGGGGGAGGGAAGCAGGGCCTTGGCTCAGAGCCCAGCAAATGCTTAAGTGCTTAGACTCCCCCACTATATACACATACACACCAGGGATCCTCATATGGACAAAGGCCAAGCTGACCTGAAGATGGTTGCCATGGAAACCCAGTTGACAGGCACATCACCCCAAGGCTACTAGACATGCACTTAGCTCATTCTGAGGGCTTAACAGAAGGCAGGAACCTAAGCTAGTGTAAGGGTATGGTGTAGAGGTGCTGGTAGGGAGACTGATGCTGAAGGCCTGTGGCCCTCACCTCTATCCTATAGGCTTAAGCCTTCTCCCAGCCCTGCCCCCATGCCAAGTGATCTCCAATCTTCTCCCTAGACTGAGCTTCATGCTAAGCAGTTACCCATATGCCACCAACACCTGGTTTAAATGACCCCTAACAAGGGAGCCCCTACCTTGTGGCCTCCAGGTCTGACCACTGGCCTAGACCAGCCCTGCTTGGATGCCAGACTTGGTTGCCATAGCGTCTCCAGGGAGACAGAGCTGGATTATAATTAGATCAGCCGCCTCCTGCTCTTCACTCAGAGGGGCCCTGGCCAGAGCTAGAATCCTACCTCTCCCAGCTTTCACCCCAGATGTGCAGCAGGGTTTTAAACAAACACCATGGGTTTCTAGCCACTCCAGGCATGACTAGGGCAGCTGTCAGGGTGGGCTACCTTAGCTAGGCTGGAATGCAGTCTGAATTATTCTTTTTTTATGCAGATGGTATGGTGTATGCCCTGGGAGGAATGGGCCCTGACACGGCCCCCCAGGCCCAGGTACGGGTATATGAGCCCCGCCGTGACTGCTGGCTTTCGCTACCCTCCATGCCCACACCCTGCTATGGGGCTTCTACCTTCCTGCATGGGAACAAGATCTATGTCTTGGGTAAGGGTCTGGGAGATGTAAGAAAGGGGTTTAGAGTCCATCACCATATATTGGTGTGGGAGGGATCTAGCTCAGTCTGAGATGGCAGGACTTGAGAAGCTTTGTTGGGATGATCCAGGACTACTCTGAGGCTCTGACTGCTGGTGGCCCTGCTGAGGTTGGAAAACCAAACCCCAGTGCCTGAGCAACTGTGTGGTAGATGATCCACATGCGGATGTGCACACAGCTGTGCCTGGGAGGCTGGGGCAGACAGATCTGCAACTTGGTGAATGAGGAGCCCATCAAGTTCCCTGGACTGTGTGTCCCAATTCCATTGGCAGGGGGCCGCCAGGGCAAGCTCCCAGTGACTGCTTTTGAAGCTTTTGATTTGGAGGCCCGTACCTGGACCCGGCATCCGAGCCTGCCTAGCCGCCGGGCCTTTGCTGGCTGTGCCATGGCTGAAGGCAATGTTTTTAGCCTGGGTGGCCTGCAGCAGCCTGGGCCCCACAACTTCTACTCCCGTCCACATTTTGTCAACACTGTGGAAATGTTTGATCTAGAACATGGTAAGCAGTGGCTGTCCTGGGCTGTATTCCTACTCTCTGTGGGATGGAGGGACATAGTATGTATGTGTGGTTAGATGTGACCTCCCCTTTCCTGCAGGGTCCTGGACCAAGCTGCCTCGCAGCCTGCGTATGAGGGATAAGAGGGCAGACTTTGTGGTTGGCTCCCTTGGGGGCCACATCTTGGCCATCGGGGGTCTTGGTAAGTTTTTGTGGGGCTAGGGAGAAGAAGGGAGCCCAAGACAGAAAAGAGTAGCCCCCAGCAGGAACACCCCCTTCTCTAGACACTCCAGAGGTCAGGACTTTGTGATCTCCCTTTCCTTGTCTGTGACAAAAGCAGGTTGTGATCTGCCTGGCCCAGTGCCTGACTGGGGGGTCTATGTGCCATCAGGGCTCTAGGAGACAGAAACAAGACAAGGTGATCACTGAATGTGTGGCCAAGTGGACAAATCAAAACATGAATGAATGAATGAATGAACAAATGCTGAACAGGGACAATGAGGAGCAAGGCACTTGTAGCCTATCCTGGAGTGATGTCAAGGGCTATTTTTTGGGCTCAGTGAGCAAAAGGGCCTGGAACCCCCTTACAACTTTCTGTCTCTCCTACAGGAAACCAGCCATGCCCTCTTGGCTCCGTGGAGAGCTTCAGTCTTACACGTCGGCGCTGGGAGGCACTGCCTGCCATGCCCACAGCTCGCTGCTCCTGTTCTAGCCTACAGGCAGGGCCCCGGCTGTTTGTTATTGGGGGTGTGGCCCAGGGCCCCAGTCAAGCTGTAGAGGCACTATGTCTGTGTGATGGAGTCTGAAGGCCTGGTTGGGTCTGTTCACTGGAGCAGCTCAGTACAGGAGCAGGTGTTTGTGGCTCCATTTGCTGCTGAAGGAGCTCTATATGGCTCTGGGATAAGGGAGGCATATGGACAGGCACTTGAGGCATTCCTTTGGGGGCTTGGGTTAGGGAGCCTTTGTCTTTAGTATAGGCCAAGTATATGCTCACATCTAACTTTACCACAATTAATTCATGAACCATAATTCTAGCTCCACCCTTACCCAGGAGCCCCCTAGGCCCTGTGTCCAACAGGAAAGTGGGCTCAGGAGAGAGCTGGCCTTACACCCTGTAGGATAGGCATTGACTATCTCGAGTTAGCCAGAATCATCTAAGTGGTCATTCCTGAAAAATCCCAGCCTATCTTGAAGGTTCCTGCAGACCTAGGTATATTCAGAGAGGGTGAGGGACACAGAGGGAATGGAGGAAAGGACGTAAAAACTGCCAGAGGGCAAGAAGAATTGTGACTTTGGGCCCTCTACGTTGCTGGTTGTATGACCTTGGGCAAGTCATTTCACCTCTCTGTGCCTCAACATCCTCGTCTGTGAATGAGGATCTCTGAAACTTTCCTACCCTACCTACCTCACAGGGCTGTTGTGAGGATCTAGGAATTTTGGATATGAAAGTAAAAGTATTCCTGAAATCTGATGTGGGGATCCTGGTGTGGACTCCCTTGTTACCCTCATGGTCTCTGTCCTCCTTTCAGGGCTTCAACTCTCCCAGGGATAAGGGAGGTCCACAGGAAGCCTCTTGGATCTGGTCTCTATCCCCAAAGTGATCTGGTGTCTCTGCCCCACATAAGCCTCAGCTTTGCCTTAGGTGACATTGGATGACAGCCCTCTTCTACTATCTTGGATGTTCTGGACACAGGTAGGATGACCAGAGAAGAGCTCAGAAAATGAAACTTTACAGGGTTAGGATATACTCCATTCCAAGTCACATTGTCTCTTTAAGGCTTCAGCTCATCTCATAGGGAGGGGTGGTCTGGTGGGTCTCCCTGAGTGCTAGATGTGGGACAGCCATCTCTTGGGCAGGACTGTGGCCACTCACCAAACCTCTCAAGGGCAGCAGTATCCTGGAGGAAGCTGCCAGTCCTTCCGTCTTTCTCCAGCCTTTAATGCCCACAAGTAGGAGTTTCTGGCTTTGCTTTCCTTAAAGCTTTACTGAGTACAAGGGGCTCACAGCTGGATTTACTGCAATTTCAAAGAAACATTTGGGTCCCTGGAACCAACTTACCATGGTCATGGTAACTGTCCTGGACTCTTGAGCCTCCTTCAGGCCTTATCCATTCTCACTTGGTGGCAGGGCTCCCCAGGGCAGCACCTCCCTAGCCCAACAGTCATGGACAGCAGTGCCAATGGCAGAGCACTACTGCTCACCAACCCATGAGACTTCTGTGTACAGACAGGTTGCTCTGTTAGCTGTCCTTGTTTAATGCTCCAGACCAGTTTAGACACTCAGAGACCCCACTGTGAAGATAGTGCTGTAGCATCTTGGGTCTTGGGATCCCTGGGAGGTCAGGCAGAATGTTGGTGACCGGTGTTTGGGGTCCTACCTTGTCACTACCACAGTGGCCACCCCGGGATGGCTGGCAGAAGTTTTGCTGGTAGGTGGTGCTCACGTGGGGAGGCTGAACCTGCACAAAGTGGACGAGGCGCTGTGGGAAGCTACTGAGTCCTGGGCCTGGCCGGAAATCGGACTGGTAGGAAGATTCCAGGGGCCGCTGCTGGCTCAACTCCAGCTCGCAAGGTGCCCAGCGAAGGAAGGTGTGCCGCTGCCAGAGGCGCTCCAGGTCTTTCCGTCTTCCAATTCCCTGCAGCAGGCAGTAGGGGCCCTCCTCAACGGTATGGGCCCTTGGCCCACAGTCTTGGCACCAAGCATTTCCTTGGGCCCCATCTAATCCCAAATCTGTTTGGTGATGCCTAGCCCATACTTGGCCTCCCTGGCCTGTCCCCTGTCCTCATTGGCTTGCCTCCTCAGTGATGGGAACCATTCTGCTGTGGAAATGGGGTCCTGAAAATCCAGTGGCCCCCCAGCAGACTTGCATATAGTATTGGGGCAAGTTGGCAGAGGAAACCAAAACAGAGGTACCACTCTTAAAAGAATAAGAGTTTCCCAGAGGAGAAATATTGTGGGGGAAATAGGCACTCCTCTGCCTGTTTAAAGAACCCTCCCTTTCTTTAGGATCTTAATTCACTCCACCCTACCAACTGCTGTATGCTCAACTTCCTCTTGGGCTGGGGGATTGTCTCTTCTCTTGCCTGTCTGTAGCACTCACTTTGTCAAAGGAAGTGCGGTTGTCATGCTTGGAGAAAAAGTGTTGTTGTGCTGGTTCCTTGAAAAATAATGAGAAAGAAGGTGAAGGGGGGAAATGATGCTTACCTTCTCCCCCAGATATTGCCTCAGTGTCCATAATGGAGGGAAGCTTCAGGAGCCACCACCTCTAAACTGCTAAACTGTCAACACTCTGAAAGGTCAGAGACAAATTAAAGCAGTACCTTACTCCCTGGATATTTCGTTCTGGGACTTTCCCTGAAGCAGTAGCTTCTGAGGCCACCGGTTGAGGAGTGGGCTGAGACATCTACCAGGACATCCTGCCATAAGTGGGGCCCTTTAACACTAGATTGCAAAGTCTTTTCTCTGTCCACACTTACTCCCTTTACATCATAACCATGCTCTGAAGCCTACATTCTATCTGGAACTATAATTTTTGTCTCTAGCTCAAGCTGTCTCCTGAACCCCAGTCTCAAGAACCAACTGTCTTCCACATTTCCATGTCAACTCTTGATAGTATATCCAAACAACTTTGGATCATCCTCCAGACCCATTCTACCTACAGCCTCGCCCAGCTTAAGCAATGGCAGTTAGGTCCTGTCAAACACCTCAGAGTCCCGTTGGTTCTTTTCTCTCACATTCCATATCCAATGTACCAAGAAATCCAATTGATATTTCCTTCAAAGTGTATCCAGGATCAAATTACTTCTCAGCATGTCCAGACTTTTCTCTGGTCCAAACCACCTTATTTTCTTGCCTGAATTATTGCAAGAGCTTCCTGCCTGGTGTCCCTGCTTTCAAGCTCACCTTACCACCCTAATCTGTGGTCTTCTTAGTAGAAAGAAATTCTTTTAGTACATGAATCAGATCACATCTTGTTTGCCACAAAAGTTTTGCATGTTTTTTTTGTTGTTGTTTTGTTCTTAGTTGTAGATGGACAGCATGCCTTTATTTTATTTTTTTAATGTGGTTCTAAGGATTGAATTCAGTGCCTCACACTGGATTCAAGTGCTCTGCCACTGAGCTACAGCCCCAGCCCCAGTTCTTTGTGTTTGTAACAGCCAGAGTTACAGTAGTGGTTCATGAGACCCACATGATACTGATTTTTCCCTATTGACCTACCTCCAGTCACAGTATTATTCTCCCTGCTCCCCAAACATGCCAGATACTTCCTCCTCAGGCCTTTGCTCCACTAGTTTCTTCTGCTGGCCATGGAGTTCCCTTATACTTACCTCTTGAGAGACATTCCTTTAGTTTTGTACCAGTAGTCCCATCTCCTCAACTCCATGTTTTCTGCTTCCTAACACTCTCTATATAATGATATTGCCTGTCCTCCGATGCCTTTCATTGGGACATAAGCTCTTTGCTCTCTGCCTTGCTTACTCCAGCCAGGCATAGTAGTACAAACCTGTAATCCCAGCAGTTTATGAGGCCAAGACAGGAATATCACAAGTTTGAGGCCAAACTTGTGATCAACGACTTAGTGAGGCCCTCAGTAACTTAGTGAGACCTTGTCTTAAAATTAAAAAAAATAAAAATAAAAAGGTCTGGAGATATGGCTCAGTGGTGAAGTGCCCTTGGGTTAAATAACCAGTACCTAAATAAATAAATAAATTTTATTTTATTAGAAAGAGAGAGAATTATTTTTCAATATTTATTTATATTTAGGGCTGGGGATGTGGCTCAAGTGGTAGCGCGCTTGCCTGGCATGCGTGCGGCCAGGGTTCGATCCTCCATCACCACATATAAACAAAGATGTTGTGTCTGCCAATAACTAATAAATAAATAAATATTAAAAAAAACAATAAAGGAAAATAATATGATGTTCTTTCTTTGAAAAAAAAATATTTATTTATTTTTAGTTTTCAGCGGACACAACATCTTTGTATGTGGTGCTGAGGATTGAACCCGGGCCACACGCATGCCAGGCGAGCGCACTACAGCTTGAGCCACATCCCCAGCCCCAATAAATAAATTTTAAAAAGTAGGTGGACCGTAATATCTAGAAAGGTAAAGTAATTTGCCTTGAGTTGAATATCAGATCTGGGACTCAAACACACTACATTATACTAGCTCACATCTCCTTGTACCTCTTCCTCTAATCATGCTTTGTAATTGTTTATTTATCTCAAACCTAGGCAGCAATTGATGAAGTGCAAATGAGAAATCACCAAAAAGTCTACAAACCTGAGGAAACTGCTAGATTTACCACATCTAAAGAATGATGAACAAGAGAGGAGGGGAATTGAGAAAGTAGTTTTTCAATCATTACAATAATATTGGCCCAGCACCCTGACACATACCTGTAATCCCAGTGGCTCTGGAGGCTGAGGCAGAAGGATCATGAGTTCAAAGCCAGCCTCACAAAAAAAAAAAAAAAAAAAGCCAGCCTCAGCAAATTAGCAAGGCCCTAAGCAACTAAGTGAAATCCTATCTCTAAATAAAAATACAAAAAAGGGCTGGGGATGTGGCTCAGTTTTTATGTGCCCCTGAGTTCAATCCCTGATACAAAAATAAAAAATTAGCTAAAGAATAAAAATCCATCTTCAGCGAGAGATTATGCTGAAGGGATCAGGTATGGGTTTTTTTTTTTCCTTTGAGTTTGTAAGTGTGGGATCTTAAAAATTAAAAAAAAAAAAAGTAAGTCACAGAAACACGATCTCCACCCCAACACACACCACACAAACACACACAAGGTCAGGAATGTAGCTTAGTTGTAGAGCACTTGCCTGGTGTGTGGGAGGCCCTGGATTCAATTCCCAGTACCTCAAGTAAAAAAATAAGAGGAGGAGGAAGGGAATCAAGAGGAAGAAGAGAAGGAGAAAGAAAAAGAAAAGAAACAAAGTCTAGCCAAGCATGGTGTTGCATGACTGTAAGCAACTCAGACCCTCAGCAACTTGGTGAGATCCTGCTTCAGAATTTAGTGAGGTATGGTGGCACATGCCTATAATCCCAGAGACTCTGAAGGCTGAGGCAGGAGGATCTCAAATTCAAAGCCAGCCACAGCAATTTAGCAAGGCCCTAAGCAATTTAGTGAGATCCTGTCTCAAAAAATAAAAAGGACAGACTGGGGTTGTGGCTCAGTGGTAGAGTGCTTGCCTAGCATGCATGAGGCACTGGGTTCAATTCTCAGCACCACATATAAATAAGTAAAATAAAGGTCCATCAACAACTAATAAAAATATTTTAAAAATAAAAATAAAAAGGGCTGGGGATGTGGCTTAGTGGTAAGTGCCCCTCTGTGCAATCCTGGGCACAAACAAAAGAACTCAAACAACAACAAAAAAATTATAAATAAGGGGCTGGAGATGTGGCTCAAGTGGTAGCATGCTCACCTGGCATGCACAGGGTGCTGGGCTCGATCCTCAGCACCACATAAAAATAAAGATATTGTGTCCAGGGCTGGGGATGTGGCTCAAGCAGTAGCGCACTCGCCTGGCTCAGCACCTCGATCCTCAGCACCACATAAAAATAAAATAAAGATGTTATGACCACCGAAAACTAAAAAATAAATATTAACAAAAAAGATATTGTGTCCACCTATAACTAAAAAATAAAAATATATATATATAAATAAATAATTCAAATTGAAAAAGGAGAATGGAGATGCAGCTCAGTGATAAAGCACTCCTGGATTAAATACCCAGTACCCTTCCATACACACACACACACAAAAAAGAAAATCTACATGAAAAGGATGAAGACTAGAAGGAAAATATTTACAAACCACATACCCAATGAAGGATTTGTATATAGAATTTATAAAGAACTCTAACATCTTAACAGTAAAAATACAATCTAATAAGAAAATGGGCAAACAATATGAAGATTTTTTCATCAAACACAATGTACAGATGGAAAATAACACATTAAAGGATTTTCTTTTTTTTTTTAATTTTTTATTTTTTTTTTATTGGTTTTTCACAACATTACAAACATTAAAGGATTTTCAACATCACTAAACAATAGGGAAATAGAAATCAAAACTACAGTGAAATATCACAACACATCTATTGGAATGGCTAAAATTAAAAATAGAGATGTGAGAATGCAGAGAAACTATATCATTCATGCATTGCTGATGGGAATGTAAAAATGGTACAGCCATTCTGGAGAAGAGCTTGACAGTTTCTTTAAAAAAATACATGCAACTACCATCTGACCCAGCAATTGTACTTCTGGGCATTTATCCCAGAGAAATGGAAACTCATGTTCACCAAAAAAATCTGTGCACAAATGTTCATAGCAGCTTTATTTATAAAAAGCTCAAAGCTGGAATCAGCTCAGATGTCCAATAAGTGAATGTTTAAACAAATCAATACATATGTGCCATGGAATACTGTTCAGTAATGAATTGAATTATTGATACACTCAATGGATCTTGGATAACTAGGAAATTATATTGAGCAAGAAAACCTCTCCAAAGGTTGAATATTTTATTATTCCATTTTAAAAAATATTTATTTTTCGGTTTTTCTTGGACACAGTGCCTTTATTTTATTTATTTATATGTAGTGCTGAGGATCAAACCCAGGGCCTTGCATGTACTAGGCAAATGCTCTACCACTGAGCCACAACCCCAGCCCCTGTATTATTCCATTTATATAGCAATTTTCCCTGATATTGGGGGTTGAATCCAGGGGACACTTTACCACTGATTTACATTTCCAGACCTTTTTATTTCTTTTTTATTTTGGGGGAGAAGGGAGTGCTAGGGATTGAACTCATGGGCACTCAACCACTGAGTCACATACCCAGCCCTATTTTGTATTTTATTTAGAGTCTCACTGAGTTGCTTAGCACCTCACCGTTGCTGAGGTTGGCTTTGAACTCTCGATCCTCCTGTCTCAGCCTCCCTAGCTGCTGGAATTACAGGCATGAGCTACCACGCCCTGGTTTGTTTGTTTATTTATTTATTTATTTGATTGATTGATTGATTGATTTTTGGTATTGGGGATTGAGCTGCATACTACTAAACTACATCCCCCATCCTTTTTTTTTCTTTCCTTTTTGATACCAGGGATTGAATCCAGAGGCACTTAACCATTGAGCCATATCCCCAGCCCTTTTTTATTTTTTTGTTTTGAGACAGGGTCTCAAACAAAGCTTATATAAATAAAGCTGCACAGATTTTTTTTGTTGCTTAGGGCATCACTAAATTGCTGAGGCTGACTTTGAATTTATAGTATTCCTGCATCAACCCCCTAAACTGCTGGGATTACCATGTACAGCTGTTTTTGTTGTTGTTTGTTTGTTATTGTTTATTTGTCTTTTTTTTTTGGTGACAGGATTCTCACTAAGTTGCTGAGGATTTCTCACAAGTTGCTGAGACTGGCCTTGAATTTACAATCTTTCTGCCTCAGCTTCCTAGGTTGCCAGCATTATAGGTTTGTGCCATTGCATCTGGCTGTATTTTTATTTTGAGACAGGATCTTACTAAGATGCCCAGGCAGGTCTCAAACTTGTTATCTTCTTGCCTCAGCCTCTGGAATAGTTAGAATTACAGGCATGTGCCAAAGTGTCTGCTATATGGCACTTTAAGTGACAAAAATTTTAGAAATGGAGGAGAGATTGGTAGTTAAGATCAGAGAAAGTATGTAAGAGTGGGAAGGAGTTGAGTTGGTAATATAAGATCAGCACCAGGGATCCTTGTAATGTTAAAGATGATAAAATTTGAGGGCTGGGGTAGCTCAGTGGTAGAGTGCTTGCCTCTCGTATGGGGCACTGTTTTCAATCCTCAGCACCACAATTAAAAAAAAATTGTGTGTTCATCTTCAACTAAATAAATATTTTTAAAAGATGATAAAATTTTATAGATCTCTCTCTCTCTCTCTCTCTCTCTCTCTCTCTCTCTCTCTCTCTCTCTCTCTCCCTCTCCCCCTCCCTCCCTCCCTCCCTCTCTCCCTCTCTTTCTCTCTCTCTCTCTCTCACACACACACACACACAAGTACAAATAAAACTGGGAAATCTGAATGAGATTGCATCCGTATCAATGTCCTGGTTGTGGAGTGTAGCTTTGCAAAATGCTAACATTAAGGAAACTGGGAAGTGTAGAAGTGATTATTATTTCTTAAAACTGCTTAAGAATCAGGTACAGTGGCATCCACCTGTAATCCCAGTGGCTTGGGAAGCTGAGGCAGGAGGATTGTGAGTTCAAAGCCAGCTTCAGCAAAAGTGAGGTGCTAAGCAACTCAGTGAGACCCTGTCTCTAAAAAAATTACAAAATAGGGCTGGGATGTGGCTTAGTGGTCAAGTGCCCTAAATTCAGTCCCTGGTACCAAACAAAACAAAAGAATCCAACAAGTTCCTGTTGACCTCCAATTTTCTCCCCTGCTTCTATTCTCAGCTGCAGAATTGTACAAAGCCTTACAACAAATGGCTCAGTTGTTGGAGATAGCTCTGATTCTGGAAACTCACTATTTCTACAGTGGCAGGATAATATATGAGCCTGATTGGAGTTTTGCTCTCTCACAACTGTGGGAGCCTGTTGAGAAGAATAATCAGACCCTCTCTCCCTAGGCAGTTCTGGGTTTTCTTGCTCTGGTATCTTTGTTTCTAAACTGTTCAGGGCTCCTTTTCTACAAAGGTGGTAAAACCCATAAATAGGAAGAGCTAGAGCTACAATTTCTTTTTTTTATATTTATTTTTTAGTTTTTTTTAAGAGGACACAATATCTTTATTTTTTATTTTTATGTAGTGTTGAGGATCGAACCCAGCGCCCCACGCATGCCAGGCGAGTGTGCTACCACTTGAGCCACATCCCCAGCCCTACAATTTCTTTTTTAATAGGACTTGGAGGTAGGATTCCTGAGAGGAGGCAGCATTTACAAGTTGAGGCTTAAGGACCTTGTAGAGGCTGGACAGTCTGTATTCAGTAGGGTTCTGAGAGAGGAGCCTCCATGTCAAACTGAGGTGTGGGGCTTAGTAGAGACACAGCAGTTATGGCACCACAGATGAAGGACCTGACCTCATCCATGAGTCTGGGACCCTTGTCTGACTAGGAACAAAGAGAACAAGGATTACATTTCCTAAGAGTCAGGTAGGTGAAGGCAATTTGGTTTACCAGAAAAACGAAAAAAAAAAAGTTTTTGTTTCTGAATATCACAGACAAAATGTTTATCTGCCCACTGGGTGTGGTGGCATATGCCTGTAATCCTAGCAACTTATGAGGATGAGGCAGAAGGACTGCAAGTTTGAGGCCAGCCTCAGCAACTTAGCAAGACCCTGTCTCAAAATAAAAAGAACTGGGGATGTATCACTGTGGTAGAGCACTCTGGGGTTCAATCCCCAGGACAAAAAAAAAAAAGAAAAAGAAAAAAAGTTTTTATCCTCCCCCAAACCAAAAGAAAGTAGATGTCACATTTTAAAAGGTCTTTAAACAATAGCCACAATCAACTGAAACCTGATACCTTCAACCAAGGCAAAAATAAGATGTGCACCTTCCCTGGGAAGTCCTTCCTATTAATTAAGATAGCTTTAAATCTAGAAAAAGCCATTTATACAACCTGAGTCCAAAATACACAGATCATGCTAGCTGGAGTTGCTGATAATACTATAAATTCTCCAAGTCTTCAGTTTCATCATGAACTCTATATCTATACCTGGGGCTGGGTTAGTGGATTGAGAGGCTGTTCTAGTCTCTGGGATGAAAAACGTCACTGAGGGCTACAGACATTCAGTAGAAAGGCTTTAGGTTCCTTCTATTTCTGTATAAAATTCACTCCATCACCCTCAAAAAGGTAGGTGGCCATCCAGGTGTGGTGGTACATGTCTGTAATCCCAGGGGCTCAGGAGGCTGAGGCAGGAGGAGGATCACAAGTTCAAGGCCAGCTTTAGCAATTTAGCAAGGCCCTGAGCAATTAGCAAGATTCTGTCTCGATAAATAAGTAAATAAATAAATAGGCTGGGGATGTGGCTCAGTGTTTAAGTGTCCCTGGGTTCAATATTTAGTATCAATCAATCAATAAACAAATAAATGGGAGGTGGCTCTGATGGGCAGTCTAGGGTTGCACTTGGGTATGGTTTGGAAGACAGTGCCAGGCAGACCTTCCAATTGAACATGTTAAGGAAATTCAGGTTGCACAACATGGCAGCCTTCAGGACCCTTCTTTCAGCCTAAGAAAGAAATTCTTGAAGAATCCAAATGACAGTTACAGTTGGACCTCACAAAGGGTGGGGAAACAAGAAGCTGCAGTGGGTGGAGCATATTCTCGGCACTGATACTGGTTCCTATGGATTTTCCTCCCCCATGATCTTGTTCAGGAGGTGGACCTGAGTAAATGTGTCACAGGGTCCCTTCACTCTGGCCACTACAGAGTCCTGGGAAGAGATGGATAAAGAGAGGGAGATTTTTTTTCTAACCCCTCCCAAGCTAGCTCCCAACTGGCTGTATCTCTCCACTTAGGACCACTGTTCCTCTCAGGGTAGCTCTTGCCACCTTTCTCTGTCCTTCTGGGTTCTAGGAGCCATGCATCTCCTTATCCCTTTGGGCCCAATAGTAATACTGCCCACTTGATTGTTATCAGACTGTGAGACTGCCTTTTCCTGAGGCCCCTACACCCACTCTTTTTAAAAGTATACCCTCCTGACTTCTCTTGTTTTAAGCCTGCTGAGACCTTGACTGGTAATATACAGTGCCCTCTCCTTGTTTCCAGGCCTATAATGGCGGAAGGCCTAGGACCCTGTACCCCTTTACTGTATAGAAACTTGTTGTAGCTACTCTAGGACACGTCTGCCATCTCTCCTATCCAGTCTTTCAGATATGTAGACTAGTATTCAGTAGCCTCCTGTGCTATTTCCCTGCCTGACTAGGTGTCCTACTCATTCCCAAGGTCCATTTGCCATATGCTTTGCTATTCCTGGACAAGAGGGCAACCTTCAGAATTTGGAGCACCCAAGCTAGGGATAAACTTTCCGAAAGAAGTATTTAAGCAACAGAGAATATCTTCTGGAAAGAATTTCAGAGGCACTGGCAGAAGAAATAAATGAGCACCTATCATGGGTCCAAGAAGCGGGTGTACTCTGCTGATATTATTAACATTAGGAGGATAAAGCCCACTCACATGTTCCCTACCCCAGGTCCCAGACCTCAGGGTCCCTCCTGAGGGCTCCAGAGAAGCCAGGTAAAAAGCCCCTCATTGGAGCTCCTGGAAGAATAGAAAAATATAAAGAGGAACCCTCCTGGAAAGGGAGATGTGTCCTCATTCATCATTGGGAGAGTTGGCTTCAGCTATGCTGACCCACCTTGGAAAGCTATGTGTGTGGGGGAAAGGGATACCTCAGACCTGGACTGTGAGGCTGGCTGTAGGCTTTTGTGGCATCGAGTATCTGAACTGGAGGGCTGTTCAGCAAAACTGAAGCCTTCCTTCCTGGGTTCTGAAGGCTCTCACCCCTAATTATGCATCCCACTGAGGCTTGGACCCTTCCTCCATCTAGAAGGAACAGTGAGCTATACTGTCCAGTTTAGCACTTGCTCTTCTCTAAATAGAGGGAAGATCTGACATTCCAGGGAAGAGGAACCAAACCACCTGTCTGTCCCAGGGTTAGGTTGAACCTGGGTGTCAGTCTGATTCTGAAAGGGTTGGTATGAGGACCTTGGGGCCTGGGAGAGGCAAGAAATGGCCCATCTCTTCCTGCCCGCCTCCCACCCTGCACCTCGTACCTGACATCGCTGCAGGAATGTTGCTGGAGGTTGGGGCTTGGCTGCAAGGCGATATTCTCCAGCAGTTTCACTCTTGAATTGGCCTCTGTAGTGCCCATAAAAGCCACTGTTGTGCTATAACAAGGCATGCATGAGATAAAGCCCACTCACACGCTCCCTACCCCAGGACCCAGACCTCAGGGTCCCTCCTTTTTACCTGGCTCCAGAGAAGCCATGTAAAAAGCCCCTCACTGGAGCTCCTGGAAGAATAGAAATAATATAAAGAGGAACACTCCGGGAAAGGGAGATGTGTCCTCATTCATCAATGGGAGAGTTGGTTTCAGCTGTGCTGACCCACCTAGGATAGCTATGTGTTTGGGGGAAAGCGATACCATTTATTCAGAGCAGAGTTCTATGGGCATGTCCACTATTCAGTGGTTTGGTCTTAAGGTACCTGAGAGGAAGTCCCCTTTGATGTCCTCCCCACAGTGTTAAAAGTAGATCAAGGATCCCTGAAAATCAAGGGACCTATGGATCCTTCTGCATCTTTTGACAAAGCTATGAACACTCATTTGCTACATATTTTGCTATTCCGGGACAAGAGGGCAACCTTCAGAATTTGGAGCACCCAAGCAAGGGATAAACTTTCCAAAAGAAGTATTTAAGCAACAGAGAATATCTTCTTGAGAGAATTTCAGAGGCACTGGCAGAAGAAAGAAATGAGCACCTATCATGGGTCCAAGAAGCTGGTGTACTGTGCTGATGTTATTAGATGGATACCCTGTGGATGATCATGTCTGGGAACTCCTATGGTCCAACTTCTTGTCCTGAGTTCTAAGAATGGGTTTATCTGATACTCTACAGTTATAATCCTGAGCAGAGGAACCTGTTCTGAACATGGCTTCTGTCTACCATAGCAGACTTCTCAACAGGACTGGAAAACACAAAATCTTTTCATTGCACTGAAGATTAGGTCACCTTACTTGTCTACCTCTGTACTGTTTAGAATCTCTTGCTGTCTATTTAGTTAAGTTCAACAGTATTTACTGGACCTTTAGGGCATAGAGCTGGACCCAGGAAATACAAATAGATGAAAACACAATCACTGTCCTTAGATGTTCCCAGACTGTAAAGTGGTCAAACTCCAAAATAAGGATGAGGATGTGAATCAAACAATGAACGGGGAATAAACGGGGTGACAAGAGGGTTAGGGGGCTCAGCTGTCTAGCAGACAAGGTTGTATGGAAGGGGACAAAGTATCAGGAAGACTAGGTAGCCTCCAGGGATGACCCCAGAACTGAAGAGGGGAAGGTGGCAGCTCAGGATTCTCTACCAGCTTGCTGGATGAAACCTAACTTCACCCTCATGACTCACTCAGATTCCATGTATAACCCCAGGGTCAGGGGCCAGGGATTAGCTATGAAGTACATTCTTACCCAGGAGCCTATTAAAGCACTTTGCATCTTCCCAGGAAGGGAGTAGAAAAGACAAACTTTTCTCTTGTCTTTTTGAGGCTACATCTGAGGGAAGAGAATCTGGAGGGGTCCACTTGATGTTGCTTAGTAACAAGAGGAGGTTGTGACTCCACAATGCTGTTGAGGCAGCACCTGACCTGCTACTCTTTTGTCCTTTCTGCTGTTTCTTCTCTATAAGAGAAATCTGTCCCTTGGCATTATCAGTCTGCAAGACCCTTATTCAAACATATGGGAATCCACACTGGAGTTCAGTAGACTCACAGCCAATGAAGTATTTAATAATGTAGTAGAGGCAAATCTTGCATTCTAAAACTATGCAACCATACTGCTAAGAAGATAAATTTTAGAAAGTATGTCATGAATTCAGAAGAAATGTTTAAGAGGCTGATAGCTCTTAGGAGGAAATATAGGCACACACCATTACTCCTGGATCTGTATTTTTAGTATTTAAACCGAGACCTGTCATATGAGTTGAGTGGAATTTTCCACTTGTCTTCCCGCTGGCACTCAAAAAGTTTTGGATTTTGTATTTTTGGATGAGGGATGCTCAATCTTCATAGGAGAAAAATTTAGCAGCCTGACAATGGGACAATGAAAAAATTGGGTTATAATCACTCAATGCAGTTACTATGAAGGGGCTGCAAATATGGGCATCCACAGAAATCAATTCTAAATATGTTGAATCAAAAAGTTGTATAAAGATACACAAAATATATCATTTATAAGATGATAGACATGAAAATCAATGCAATGTATTATTTATGGATAGAAACATGAATTTTGGGCTGAGGTTGTAGCTCAGCTATAGAGCAGTTGCCTCGCATGTGTGAGGCACTGGGTTCAATCCTCAGCACCACATAAAAATTAGAAAAAATATATTGTATCCATGTACAACTTAATATTTTTAAAAAAGTATAAATCATGCATAAGAATGATATTAGGGGCTGGATTTGTGGCTCAGTGGTAGAGTGCTCGCCTAGCATGCGTGAGGCACTGGGTTCGATCCTCGACACCACATAAAAATAAAATAAAGATAAAAAAAAAGGGCTGGGGATGTGGCTCAAGTGGTAGCGCGCTCGCTTGGAATGCATGAGGCCCGGGTTCCATCCTCAGCACCACATACAAACAAAAGATGTTGTGTCTGCCGAAAACTAAAAAATATTTTAAAAATCTCTTAAAAAAGATAAAAAAGAATGATATTAAATCATTACCGGGGCTGGGGATGTGGCTCAAGCGGTAGCGCGCTCGCCTAGCATGCGTGCTGCCCGGGTTCGATCCCCAGCAGCACCACATACCAACAATGATGTTGTGTCCGCCGAGAATTAAGAAAAAATAAATAAATGTTAAAATTCTCTCTCTCTCTCTCTGTGCCCCCCTCTCTCTCACTCTCTCTTTAACAAAAAAAAAAAAATCATTACCACATGTAAATAATATAAATGTCCATCAACAACTAAAAATATATAGGATTTTTTTTAAAGATAGCCCTTTTTATTAACTCAATGGTAGAGCACTTCTGAGTTCTTCTATAAACATAAGAATAGTATCAGGGAGAACAGAATGGAGCTTCAACTCTGTAATTTTATTTTTTGCAGTGCTGGGATTGAACCCAGGACCCTGTGCATGATAGGCAAGTTCTCTAGCCCTGGACTACACTCTAGTACTTTACAGTATTAGCAATTGAACTCAGGGGTGCTCTACCACTGAGTTAATAAAAAGGGCTATCTTTTTAATTTTTAATATAAATTTTTAGTTGTTGATGGACCTTTATATTATTCATTTATATGTCATGCTGAGAATTGAACCCAGTGTCTCAAACATGATAGGCATGCTCTCTACCACTGAGTCACAACTCCAGCCCAACCTTTTTTTGAGACAGGGTCTCACTAAGTGACCCAGGCAGCCTCAAATTTGTGGTCTTCTTCCTCAGCTTCCTGATTCTCTGGGATTATAGGTGTGTGTCACTGGGTCCAGGTATTTTTCAAAGCTTTATTTAGATATAATTAACACAATAAATGGCATATAGTGAAAGTTACAATTTGATACTTTTCCATATATGTACTCATCCATGAAACATCACTTCAATGAAGACAGTAAACATTACCACCCCAAGTTTCCTTCTGTCCATTTGTCATTTGTAATCCTTCCTTATGGTAGTACTCATCTATCTCACGCAACCACTGTGCTATTTTTTTTCTTCACGTGATGCCTGGAATGGAACCCAGAGCTTCACACATGCTAAGTGTACATTCAACCACTGAACTATACCTCCAGTCCCACTGTTTTTTAAGAGAGAATTTTTTTATTTTTTAGTTTTCGGGGGACACAACATCTTTGTATGTGGTTCTGAGGATTGAACCTGGGCCGCAGGCATGCCAGGCGAGAGCGCTACCGCTTGAGCCACATCCCCAGCACCCCTGCCAATGTTCTTTTGGTCACTATGGATTATTTGCATTTTCTAGAATTTTATATAAATAGAATCACACAGTATGCATTCTTTTGTATCTGGTTTTCACTCAGTACAATTGAGATTTATCCATATTGCTGCATGGAGTTGTTCAGTCCTCATTGTTTTCCTGTTGTTGTCCATTGGATGGATATACCAAATCGTTCTTCCTGGTCTTTTGAATTCTCAAACTAATCAGATTTTTTTTTTTTTTGGTACTGGGGATTGAACTCAGGAGTCCTCAACCACTGAGCCACATCCTCAACCCTATTTTGTAATTTATTTAGAGACATGGTCTCACTGAGTTGCTTAACTTTTGCTGAGGCTGGCTTTGAACTCCTGATCCTCCTGTCTCAGCCTCCCAAACTGCTGGGATTACAGGTATGTGCCACTACGCCCGGCCCAACCAGAGTTTTGTTTCCACTATATCTCTGAAAATGTTCCTGCCATGGTCACCAGCAGTTCTCACTCATTTTCTTTGAAACATCAGCAACTTGCCACATTTGATTTCCTCTTCTTTTGAAATATGTTTCAGATGGCTTCCAGAGAGGCTCACTCCTTGGCGTCTCTGTTGCTGAAGAAAAACCTAAATAAACCCTCTAGCTTTGCCTGTTCTTAGTTGACTAAAATCACTAGTATTGGAAGTTACACAGCTGTGCAATACATTATTAGTCTCCCACTAGTTTTGCTGTAGATGACACTTTTGGTGTGTATTATGATAACAATTGTCTAGGCTACTTTCAAGGAATTTGAAGATTGTTTTTGTTGAAAATATGAACTCTCCACTTGGGCCCATAGATATGTCATACTTGACATGGTATTGCCTTTGTATTGTGTCTGTTTTGATGTCTTACCTTTGGGTAAGATTTCTACTTGGCTCTGCATGTAGACATGTCGAACATTTGAGAAATGTTTTGTCTGGAACTGTAGAACAAGGTTAAATTGACTTGGACTTGCTAACCATCCCTCTCCCCCACTTTTCAAGGCCAATGACACCAGCTGTTATTACCAGAAAACATTAGATTGTAAAAGGATTCAAAAGAGTTGGCACCAGGCCTGGGATTGTGGCTCAGGGATGGAGTACTTGTATAGCATATCTGAGGCCCTGGGTTCCATCCTCAGCACCACTTAAAAATAAAGATGTTGTGTCCATCTACAACCAAAAAATAAATATTTTAAAAAAAGAACTGGCACTTGAATTTCTGGAAGATCTCTGCCTAGTCCCAAAAAGTTCATGAATATTTTCCCCTTTATTAATTTCTCTCTCTCATTATTCTTATCCTACATGTGTAACCCATCAAACTCCTCGAATTGAGATGATTTGTAAGCAAAGTTCCCTCTTCATTCTTTGGTCATTAAATAACACCTTTCTGTTTCTCTAACACTTGTCTCTCAGACACTTTTTCCTGTAGGGGATGACATTGCTCCCATCCTTTGCATGCTTTTCTGTCATCTCTTGAGGTCTCTATAGTTGTGCATCTTCTAGTGCTCAATTCAATCTCTTTCATCTGTACTCTTTCATTGCTGAACTCATCCTGTTTCATTGATTCCAAAGTCATCTGGAACCAACAGAGGCAGAGATAGAGCCTTCCTGCCCTACACCCTCTGTCCCTGCCCTTATGCCACTCCAGCATTCAGTAGACCGGAAACCTCAGACAGTGTCTTGCCTCCTTTCTTTCTCTTCCACAGTTCCAGTTTTGTGTCCCCATCAGACGGCAGTGCCTCTTGTCACAGACGCTCCCCATCTCTGCCCTCATTCCCACCATCCAAGCCCCAGCCATGTTCTAGTTTTTGGCCACCTGGTCCACCTTACATGCTGCCTTTGTAAGAGGCACCTCACCATTCTTGGGGTTCAGGGCATCCTTGGTTTTTGCATATGCAATGGGGTGAAGGTCAGGCGACAAGCAGGGAGCAGAATGAGAGTGTGGGGGTGTGAGATAAATCCCATATAGTTATGTGTACCTGTGCGGTTATGTGTGGTGGGAGGCAGGCCGTCGGGCTAGGTGCTCGATCATGCAGGTTAAGACCGTTAGGACCGTTAAAACCGTTAGCGTGGAACCGCTGTGGGCGGAGCCTTGTGGATGGAGCGGAATCCTCATTGGTCAGAGCGTGTCCTGGGGGCGGGGCCGCGCATGCTTTGGCAGCTTCAGTCCGGACTAAGCATTGTGGTCAGGACCCTACAACCTTAGGTCCACGCGCGACAGCCGCCAGAGGTGGGGACAGAAGGGCTGGGAGGGGTGGAAACGGAATGGGAGGAGGTGGGGGTGGGGTTAGGTTACTACCGGCTCCTTGGGAATAGGTTGGGAATTCCGGGGAACCTCGAGGGATTTCCTGAGACTTTGGCTTCTACACTTGAGACTAACTTTAAAAGTCCCTCGTTGCTTTTTATTTCCCTGTGGCTCTGAGTCCACTCTGGCACTTGAAGGAAATGACTTGTGTACTCATCTTTGAAGAGCAGTTTTCGTCAGATTCACGAGGAGCTGTGGCTTCCCCTGGGAGAGGAAGAGTCAGCCTGGGAAGTCAGAGTGATAGGGACCCAGGAAAGTGCACTGGGATTTGGCTTGATTATTATTACGGGAAATTCTTTGGAGGCCTCTGGAAAACATGTCAGAATGTTTTAGTCTAGGAGCTCAAAAGTGTGTCTCCAGCTTGAAAAGAGACTGAGGATGTGAGTGGATGGCTGTTATTGGCTGAGACTTTCTTTTTTTCTACATTGGAGGAGCAGGAGGGGCATTTGGAAGTTCTCACACTAAGATTCGCAGAGTTAGGCCAGGCATGGTGGCGCACCCCTACAATCAATGACTCTGGAGACTGAGGCAGGAGGATACAAGTTTGAGGCCAGCTTTCAGCAACTTAGCGAGACCCTGTCTTAAAAAGAAAAAGAGGGTCAAATGGAGAAGTTTATGCCCCTCAGGGACATCCTCTCTGGTCAGGGTATTTTTCCTTTCTTGCTTACCCACCCTGCCAGACACCTTTTTGTAGAAACAGTTGCATTTCTTGCACATGCTTAATCTTTCCTCCCCTTTTGTACTGCTTTTAATAGGGTTGGGGTGAGAGGTGAGGAGGGATCCCTGCCCTTGAATAATTTAAATGTATACATTTAATTCTCATTTACCTTAGAATGACTATCAATTAATAGTGTCTACTAATATCTTCAAGGACATATTTTGGCATATGGGACTAACTATTCACTGGGAATTTAAAAGCCTATACAGGTAGCATGGAAACAGGTAAATGCCCAAAAAACAAACACAGGTAGTCCTTAGATTTAGTTGGGAGTTTATTTATAACAATCATTACTTTGGTGATGCTGGGTATTGAACCAAAAGTGCTCTACCACATTAAAGATTGCCTTAGGAATAGTTTAGATTCTGACACCCTGGATATAGTTACAGTAGTCCCACTATCCACAATTTCATAACTATAAAAAACACAGTTTCAGTTATTTATGGTCAATTGCAGTGTCATGAGCAAACTATGGCATCAACATAGACTGAACATATTTGTGTCTTTATACAATGTCAGAATTTGCTGAATAAATTCACAAGCTACTCACTTTCATTAGCTTTAATTGACCAAAATACTCATGGTTCACTTGGTGTCATGGCCAAAGCAAATAACAAATTCTTTTATTCCATGCCAATTTTAATTATTAATCTATAATAAGTCACACATCAAAATTTTCACAATGATATATGGGTTACAAAGGCTAAGAAAGGGTTAATGGTGACCAAAGGGCTTAAAGATGCAGAACTGAGTGTGAAGGCAGAGAGCAGATAGGAATATAGCAGTTAACTGTGGCTGGCTTTTAATTTGTGATCTTCCTGCCTCAACTTGTGGAGTTGCAGGGATTATAGCCATGTGCCATTGTGCCTGGACCTGGCAAAGAATTTGTTCAGAATGCAGAACTGTTCAGGGTACTGAAATTGTTCTAAGCAAGGGTCTAGACAGCAGGCAGTTTTGAAGTGGGCTGTATCAAGCAGGGAGATTAAGCTGAACTGAAGCATTAGGGACAGTCAGGAGTTTCTTGCTTATTGATGTTCAAACACATTCACCACCTGGTCTGATGACAGATTGGTATGTGTTGATGCACCACCATCTAGGTGCCTCTCTTTGTATGTGTTCCCAGGTGAGGGGGTGCATCATTCAGTGGTCCAGTGTATCTGATAAGCTCAGGGGCCTGATTCCTTTGATATGGGTTTGCTGTGCCCAGGCATCCATATGCTTTGATTTAATCTGATAAATTCACAGGTGGTTATTTTTTTTTACTAGCATGATTAATTTTTTATCAGTTTGTGCCTTACAATTGTCCTGTGCAGCTGAAGGTTATTCTTTTCAATTAATTTTATATGACCAGGGCCTGGGGTTATGGCTCAGTGGTAGAGTGATTGCCTAGCATGTGTGAGGCCCTGGGTTCGATTCTTAGCACCACGTATGAATAAATAAAATAAATGTCCATTGACAACTAAAAAAAAATATTTTTAAAAAAATTTGTATGTCCAACATCTGATGGTTATCTGCTTTCCCAGACAAGTTGCCAAGTCAATATTTAGCCTTAGCACTCAAAATGGAGTAGCTCATGATAAACTACTGCTTTATAAAATGGAGTAATTGAGGGCTGGGCACAACCTGAAAGCTGCTATTCTATACAACAGGGAGTTAACACAGAGCAGGGCACAACATGTAGCCATATGTAATCCAAAAATATTAAATGGAAAGTTCCAGAAATAAGCAATTCAAAAGTTTTAAATTATGTGTCATTTTTGTTACTGGAGTCCTTGGGCAAAAGCCTTGTCCCCAGTGGTCCCAACATACCAGGCTTGGCTACCTGTCCAATATGCCAATCAAAGAGATTAGCTATGGTTAAAGGCAAGAAATTTTTTGTTTTTAGTTTTTCCCAACTTATCTACATCCTTGCTAACAATAGTTATTTTCTGACTTAAACATTTTTTTTTCCCATGGTTCTGGGGATTGAACTGAGGGTCTTCAACATGCTAAGCAAATACTTTACCACTGAGCTGTACCCCCAGCCCTTAAAAATTTTTATTGATGTATTATAATTATACATAATATTGGCATTTATTGTTACATATTTGTACATGAACATAGTATAATTTTGTCAATTTCATTTCCTCCTACTTTCTGTCTCCTTCCCCTTCTCCCTTCCCCTGGCCTCTACCTGTGTTCTACTGGTCTCCCTTCTGTAGAATAGGAGCTTTTAATTACTATGACCATACTGGGAAGAACAGATATAGGTGTATAGTAACCAAAAATCTGTCTTCAAGGGAGTGACCCAGATTTTGAAATTTTATAGAAAAGGGAAACAAAGGCAAGGGTTGGGGCTTCCATAGCTGGGGGTTAGCATAATTGGCAGAGTATATCATTCAGGTCAGGCCATGGTCAGGTTAATCATTTTCTCAGGACTAGTTTTGGAAGGTCATCATCACTTGAGGGGGCAGTTTGGTTCCCATCCTGTTTAAGTGGGCAGCCTTCATTCCCTCATGGGGTAATTGTTGTTGTTTTTAATATTTTTTATTTTTTGACCTTTATTTATTTTATTATATGTGGTTCTGAGAATTGAACCCAGTGCCTCATATATGCCAGGCAAGTAGCTAATGCTGAGCCACAGCCTCAGCTGGGGGTAATTGTTCTTGCTTAGGAAGTTAATCTGATCCAGCAGTCTATACTCTGGTTCACCATTGCTTGAGGCTAGTTTCAGTTTTTTGTTATAAATACTTTTCAATCAAGGGGCTGGGGTTGTGGCTCAAGTGGTAGAGTGCTCACCCGGCCTTTGTGAGGCACTGGGTTCAATCCTCAGTACCACATATAAACAAAATAAAGATATTGTATCCACCTAAAACTAAAAACTAACTAAATACTTATGAATCAAGTCTGTTGTTCATGGAATCAAAGGTAAATTCAGAAGAAAGTAGCTCAGAAGGAAAAAAACAAAGGCAAACTCAAAGAGGAAAAAAATGAAGCTAATGAGGTTCATGACTGGGCCCTCCTTCATTCTCTCTATTTTTTTGGTACCAGGGATTGAACCCAAGGGTGCTTAACCACCGAACTACATCCCCAGCCCCTTTTTAAATACTTTATCAAGGTTTCCCTGAGTTGCTCAGTGCCCTGCTAAATTGCCGAGGCTGGCTTTGAACTCAAGATCCTTCTGCCTCAGCCTCCTAGCTGCTGGGATTACAAGCATGCACCAGCCCACTTGGCACTCATTCATTCTTAGTAGCATGATGCAATCTCTTGCTGTCCCACTTCATTCTATTTAGAATGTGAATCATCTCTTTGGTGTATCCACACTGTATATGCTACCACCTATTAGTCACTTAGTGACCTTCTTGGTTATCCCTTATTTTATGTGACAGTGGCTGTGAAGTGCAAGAGTAGCAATGCTTCAATTCAGAAATGCAAACAAAGGGTGTAAAGTGCTCTCTTAAAGTGGAAATGTGAGTCTTTCCAATTTAAGGAAGGAAAAAAATCCCACATATTTCTGAGATTGCTAAGATACACAGTAAGAATGAATTTTCTATCCATGAAATTGTGAAGAAAGAAAAAGAAATTCATGATAATTTTGCTGTCACACTTCAAACTGAGAAAGTTATGGCTACAATGGATGGTAAGTGGTTATGATGGAAAAAGGTGGAATTGATGGGCTGGGGTTGTAGCTCAATGGTAAAGTACTTGCCTTGCATGTGGAAGGTACTGGGTTCGATCCTGTGCACCACATAAAAATATAATAAAGGTATTTTGTCCATCTACAACTAAAAACATATTTTTTAAAAAAGGTGGAATGGAGCTGGGGTTGAGGCTCAGTGGTAGAGCATGTGTGAAGCACTCGGTTGGATTCTCAGCACCCGGAAGGAAGGAAGGAAGGAAGGAAGGAAGGAAGGAAGGAAGGAAGGAAGGAGGAGGAGGAGGGAGGGAGGGAGGGAGGGAGGGAGGGAGGGTCAGTCTAACAACTAAAAAATAACTTTTTTTTAAAAGGTATTGATTTTTTAACTCTTTTTTATTTTTTTATTTTTTTATTGGTTGTTCACAACATTACAAAGCTCTTGACATATCATATTTCATACATTAGATTGAAATGGGTTATGAACTCCCAATTTTTACCCGAAATGCAGATTGCAGAATCACATCAGTTACACATCCACAATTTTACATAATGCCCTATTAGTAACTATTGTATTCTGCTACCTTTCCTATCCCCTACTATCCCCCCTCCCCTTCCCTCACATCTTCTCTCTCTACCCCATCTACTGTAATTCATTTCTCTCCTTGTTTATTTTCCCATTTCTCTCACAACCTCTTATATGTAATTTTGTATAGCAACGAGAGTCTCCCTTCATTTCCATGCAATTTCCCTTTTCTCTCCCTTTCCCTCCCATCTCATTTCTCTGTTTAATGTTAATCTTTTCTTCCTGCTCTTCCTCCCTGCTCTGTTCATAGTTGCTCTCATTATATCAAAGAAGACATTTGGTATTTGTTTTTTAGGGATTGGCTAGCTTCACTAAGCATAATCTGCTCTAGTGCCATCCATTTCCCTGCAAATTCTATGATTTTGTCACTTTTTATTGCTGCGTAGTACTCCATTGTGTATAGATGCCACATTCTTTTAATCCATTCATCTATTGAAGGGCATCTGGGTTGGTTCCACAGTCTAGCTATTGTGAATTGTGCTGCTATGAACATCCATGTGGCAGTATCCCTGTAGTATGCTCTTTTAAGGTCTTCAGGGAATAGTCCGAGAAGGGCAATAGCTGGGTCAAATGGTGGTTCCATTCCCAGCTTTCCCAGGAATCTCCATACTGCTTTCCAAATTGGCCGCACCAATTTGCAGTCCCACCAGCAATGTACAAGTGTACCCTTTTCTCCACATCCTCGTCAGCACTTGTTGCTGTTTGACTTCATAGTGGCTGCCAATCTTACTGGAGTGAGATGGTATCTTAGGGTGGTTTTGATTTGCATTTCTCTGACTGCTAGAGATGGTGAGCATTTTTTCATGTACTTGTTGATTGATTGTATATCCTCCTCTGAGAAGTGTCTGTTCAGGTCCTTGGCCCATTTGTTGATTGGGTTATTTGTTATCTTATTGTCTAATTTTTTGAGTTCTTTGTATACTCTGGATATTAGGGCTCTATCTGAAGTGTGAGGAGTAAAAATTTGTTCCCATGATGTAGGCTCCCTATTTACCTCTCTTATTGTTTCTCTTGCTGAGAAAAAACTTTTTAGTTTAAGTAAGTCCTATTTGTTGATTCTTGTTATTAACTCTTGTGCTATGGGTGTCCTATTAAGGAATTTGGAGCCCGACCCCACAATATGTAGATTGGAGCCAACTTTTTCTTTTATCAGACGCAGAGTCTCTGATTTGATATCAAGCTCCTTGATCCATTTTGAGTTAACTTTTGTGCATGGCGAGAGAAAGGGATTCAGTTACATTTTGTTGCATATGGATTTCCAGTTTTCCCAGCACCATTTGTTGAAGATGCTATCCTTCCTCCATTGCATGCTTTTAGCCCCTTTATCAAATATAAGATAGTTGTAACTTTGTGGATTAATCTCTGTGTCCTCTATTCTATACCATTGGTCCACCCACCTGTTTTGGTACCAGTACCATGCTGTTTTTGTCACTATTGCTCTGTAATATAGTTTGAAATCTGGTATCGCTATACCGCCTGATTCACACTTCCTGCTTAGAATTGCTTTTGCTGTCCTGGGTCTTTTATTTTTCCATATGAATTTCATGATTGCTTTATCTATTTCTACAAGAAATGCCGTTGGGATTTTGATTGGCATTGCATTAAACCTATAGAGAACTTTTGGTAATATCATCATTTTGATGATGTTAGTTCTGCCTATCCATGAACAGGGTATATTTTTCCATCTTCTAAGATCTTCTTCTACTTCTCTCTTTAGGATTCTGTAGTTTTCATTGTATAAATCTTTCACCTCTTTTGTTAGGTTGATTCCCAAGTATTTTATTTTTTTTGAGGATATTGTGAATGGAGTGTTTTTCCTCATTTCCGTTTCAGAAGTTTTGTCGCTGATATACAGAAATTCCTTTGATTTATGCGTGTTGATTTTATATCCTGCCACTTAGCTGAATTCATTTATTAGTTCTAGTAGTTTCTTTGTAGACCCTTTTGGGTCTTCTAGGTATAGAATCATGTCTCCCGCAAATAGTGATAATTTAAGTTCTTCTTTTCCTATTTTTATGCCTTTAATTTCTTTCGTCTGTCTAATTGCTCTGGCCAGTGTTTCGAGAACTATATTGAATAGAAGTGGTAATAGAGGGCATCCCTGTCTTGTTCCAGATTTTAGAGGGAATGCCTTCAACTTTTCTCCATTCAGAATGATGCTAGCCTGAGGCTTAGCATAGATAGCTTTTACAATGTCAAGGTAAGTTCCCGTTATCCCTAGTTTTTCTAATGTTTTGAACATAAAGCGATGCTGTACTTTGTCGAATGCTTTTTCTGTGTCTATCGAGATGATCATATGGTTCTTATCTTTAAGTCTATTGATGTGGTGAATAACATTTATTGATTTCCGTATATTGAACCATCCTTGCATCCCAGGGATGAATCCTACTTGATCATGGTGCACAATTTTTTTGATGTGTTTTTGTATTCGATTCGCCAGAATTTTATTGAGGATTTTTGCATCTAGGTTCATTAGAGATATTGGTCTGTAGTTTTCTTTCTTTGAGGTGTCTTTGTCTGGTTTCGGAATCAGGGTGATGTTGGCCTCATAGAATGAATTTGGAAGAGCTCCCTCTTTTTCTATTTCCTGAAATAACTTGAAAAGTATTGGTATTAATTCTTCTTTAAAGGTTTTGTAAAACTCCGCTGCATACCCATCCGGTCCTGGGCTTTTCTTGGTTGGTAGTCTTTTGATTGCTTCTTCAATTTCATCCATTGATATTGGTCTGTTCAAATTGTGTGTATCCTCCTGACTCAGTCTGGGCAAATCATATGACTTAAGAAATTTATCGATGTCTTCACTGTCTTCTATTTTATTGGATTATAGGTTTTCAAAATAATTTCTAATTGTCTTCTGTATTTCTGTAGCATCTGTTGTGATATTGCCTTTATCATCCCGTATGTTAGTAATTTGAGTTTTCTCTCTTCTTCTCTTCGTTAGCATGGCTAACGAAGGGAGGGAGAAAGGGAGGGAAGGAGGGAGGGTCAGTCTAACAACTAAAAAATAACGTAAAAAAAAAAAAGATCAGGGGCTGGGGCTGGGGTTCAATGTTAAAGTGCTCACTTAGTACACATGAGGCACTGGATCCAAACCTCAGAACCACATAAAAATGAAATAAAGATATTATGTTCAGGGGCTGGGGATGTGGCTCAAGCGGTAGCGTGCTCGCCTGGCACGCGTGCGGCCCAGATTCCATCCTCAGCACCACATACAAACAGGGATGTTGTGTCCGCCGAAAAACTAAAAAAATAAATATTAAAAAAAAAAGATATTATGTTCACCTACAACTAAAAAATAAATATTAAAAAAAGGTGGAATCCTAATCCTAGTAACTCAGGAAACTGAGGCAGGAGGATTGCAAGTTCTAGGCCAGTCTCTGCAACTTAGATTCTGTCTCAAAAAGGACTGTGAATGTAGCTTAGTGGTAAAGCCCCCTGAGTTTAGTCCCTAAATCCCTAGTACAAAAAAAAAAAAGAAAAAGGAAAAGGCAGGGGCTGGGGATGTGGCTCAAGCGGTAGCACGCTCGCCTGGCATGCGTGCGGCTCGGGTTCGATCCTCAGCACCACATACAAAGATGTCATGTCCGCCGAAAACTAAAAAATAAATATTAAAAATTCTCTCTCTCTTCTTTAAAAAAAAAGGAAAAGGCATTAAATTATAGGATTGTGTATTATCTGTGGTTTCAGGCATCCACTGGGGGTCTTGGAACATATCCTGCTAGGATAAGGTGGAAACTAGTATATTCTAAACCCTAAGACATGGGCTATATAAATTTCATCTCAGTTGAAACAGAGATGAAAAATGATAGTGGTTTTATTTAGGTATTGAATAATGACATTAAATAATGACCTTGATGTAGTAATGTGTGTAATATTGTTTAAATTCTAAGTCTAAATTCTAGAAGGAGGAATTTCTGTAGGGAACAAAAAAAAACTATGTCTTGTATTTACATAAATATACCTCTTCTATTTAATTTTATTTGCTTATTTATTTATTTTTGAGTTGGAGTCTTATTTATAGTGCCCAGGCTGGCCTGAAATGATTCTCCTGCCTTAGCCCCCTGAATAGCTGGCTGTACAGATACTCATCACAATGCCTGGCTTGCACCTCTTTTATTTATTTATTTATTTTGAGTTACTGGCCACTGAACCCAAAGGTGTTCTACCACTGAGCTTTTATTTTTAATTTTAGAGCTTGTTTGGAGTTTCTATCAGGTGAGCATAGCTGTTCAAATACCATTGACCAAAGAATTGTCCTCTTCTGACAGGGAAGATTATCCTCTTTGACCTAATGTGCAGTTTCTGTAGGGATGCACATGGTGCAGTGAAGAGGAAGCAGACAGCTTCCTAGCCAGCCAGATCAGCCAATCAATCCTAGTGATCAATGGGGTGACAGAAATCTCTGCTATATTGCCCTCACATCCTTATTTTTAATTTTGAGACCGGGACTCCCTAAGTTGTCTAGGCAGGACTCAAACTTGCAATCTTCTGACCTCGGTCTCCTGAGTAGCTGGCATTATAAGCATGCACCACCACACCCAGTTTATTATTGAGTTTAAGAGATTTTTGCAGGTCTAGGGATGTAGCTCAGTTGTAGAGTGCTTGCCTAATTTGTGTAAGACCTTGGGTTTGATTCCTGGTACCAATAAGGAAATTCATTGTATATTTTGTATACCAATCCTTCATTAGATATTACTTTTTCTGGGCAGTGGCAGTGCACGCTGTAATTCCAGCAACTTAGAAGGCTGAGGCAGGAGGATCTCAAGTTCAAGGCCAGCCTCCATAATTTAGTGAGACCCTGTCCAAAAGTAAAATAAAATAAAAAGGTGTAGGAATTGCTGCAGGGCCTAACCTTGGACTCTCATGGAAGAATGTTTATCTTGCTCATAGGACATTATATTTTGGGACAACATGCTGTCAGAACACTGGCAAGAGCAATTTCCTTGCTCCTTTGACAAGGAGTTATTCCACTGTTGGTGTGGGGTTGGGCTATGTGGCAGTTTTTGGACTCTTGGACTTCCGTTAAGATGATATGTATATATCCCCTCTGGCCTATCATGACTGTTATATGTAAAGTACATACCCACTATAAAAGCTATTCTTGCTGTGCAATAAAGCAGATTCTGTTCTCTGAAACCGTCTCTAGAGGGGTTTCTCTGTGCCCTCAAGCTCCACACAGTTGATGTTGGAGGGATAAATCCCCTCAGAAAGGGATATCTGTAGTTTAGTAGTAGAGTGCCCCTAGGTCCAATTCCAGTACTGTAAAAACAAAAGTTTGGAAAGATTTTCTTCTAGTCTGTAGCTTGTCTTCTCATTTCAAATTTCCTACCTTTCTCTCCCAGCACCCCCTTCCTTGCTTCTTAGCTTTTCTTGTGCTGAGGTGAAACCTGGAACTCCATGCCTTATACACACAGTGCAGACACTCTACACTGAACTACACCCAGCCCTCACTTTCTTGAATATCTTTCACAGAGAAATTTTTAGTTTTCTATTTTTTTTTTTTGTTGTTGTTGTTCTGGGGATTGAATCCAGGGGCACTTTACCATTGAGCTACATTCCAGGTACTTTTTTATTTTTTATTTTGAGACAGCATCTCACTAAGTTGTTGATGATCTCACCAAGTTGCTGAGGCTGGCCTCGAATTATCCTCTTGCCTCAGTCTCCCCAGACACTGAGATCACTGTGCCCAGCTAGAAGTTTTAAATTTAAAAAAAAAATTCTTTTTTAAATATGTATTTTTAGTTTTTGGCAGACACAACATCTTTGTTTGTATGTGGTGCTGAGGATTGAACCCGGGCCGCACGCATGCCAGGCAAGCGCGCTAATGCTTGAGCCACATCCCCAGCCCAAGTTTTAAATTTTAATGGAAGTCCAGTTGTTGTTTCTTTCATGGATAGCATGTTTGGCATTGTATCTAAAATGTTACCACCAGTCCCAATCCCAGAGTCATTTAGCTTTTCCTTTATGTTATCTTCTAGGAATTTTATAGTTTTGCATTTTATTTAAGTCTAAAATCTGTTTTGAGCTAATTTTTGCAAAAGGTATAAGAGCTATGTCTAAATTTATTTTCTTTTGCATGATGTTCTAGCATCATTTGTTGAAAGACTATTTTTTGATTGTATTATCTTTGCTTTTCTTTCAAAGATCAGCTGACTATATTTAGCGGTGGGTCTACTTCTAGGCTCTCTATTCCATTGATCTTTTTGTCTATTTTTTTTTGTCTTGATTACTCATAAATTTATAGTAAATCTTAAAACTAGATATTGTTAGTTCTCTGGCTTTTACACCTCTTTTATTTATTTATTTATTTTGGTATTTTGGCTCTCTATAAACTTTAGAATCAGCTTGTCACTATTCATAATATAAGTTTCTATATCATCAGCGTTTTATAGTTTTTCTCATATATTTGGCATATGTTTTGTCAGAGTTGTAAGTGATGTTTTAGTACTAATATAAATGTTATTGTTTTTTTAATTTCAAATTATATTTGTTAATTATTGGTATATAGGAAAGTGATTGATTTTGTATGTTAACTTTGTATCCTAATAAGTGATTATCCTTTGTATCCTCAGTATAATCACTTATCAGTTCTAGAAATATTTTTGTTAATTCTTTTAGATTTTCAAAATAGGCAATCATGAGCTGGGGTTATGGCTCACTTACAGAATGCTCACCTAGCATGCATGAGGCACTGAGTTTGATCCTTAGCACCACATAGTAATAAAATAAAAATATATATCCACTTAAAACTAAAAAATAAATATTAAAAAATAGGCAATCAATGTGTTTGTTAAAGGAGACATCTGATTAATTTGCAAAGTAAAATGCTAAAACAACAACTACTAAATATAAAAACAAGTACTTTGACTTCTTAAATTCCATAAAGTAATATATTTAAACATTATGTGTGTTTTCGTAAATGGATAAATGAAAAAGGTTTAAAAAATAGGCAATCATATATTATGTGAACAAAGACAGTTGTATTTATTCCTTCCCATTCTGGTGCTTTCTATTTCTTTTCTTTTTGGTCTTATTTTATTATCTAGGACTTCTAGTACAACGTTTGAAAAGGAGTGATAAGAAGGGAAAGCCTTGCCTTGTTCCTGATGTTGGCAGGAAATTTTAGTTTCTCACCATTAAATATGATGTTAGCTTAGGTTTGTTGAAGCTATTCATCAAGTTTAGGATTTTCACCTTTATTCCTGGTTTGTTGAGAGGCTCACTTTGGTACTAGGTATTCTATCCAGAACCTTGCATATGCTAAGCCAGTACTCTACCTCTGAGTTTCATCTCCAGACTGTTTTATTTTTAGACAGAGTATCACTGAATTAGTTACCCAGGCAGACTTCAAATTTTTGATCCTTCTGCCTCAGTCTCCTCAGTTGCTAGGATTACACTCAGCTGCTGAGAGGTTTTTTGTTTTTGTTTTTTTTTTAATCAGTGTTGGATTTTGTTAAATGCTTTCTTTTTCTGCATCTGTTGATCTGATCATGTAATTTTTCCTCTTTAGTTTGTTAATGTGGTGGATCATTTTTAAAAAAAATTTTAGTTGTAAATAGACACAATACCTTTATTTTATTTATTTATGTGGTGCTGAGGATCGAACCCAGTGCCCCACACATGTGAGGTAAATTCTCTACCACTGAGCCACAACCTTAGCCCACATCAATTCGTTTTTGAATGTTGAAACAGCCTTGAATTTCTGGAATGAATCCCACTGGGTTATGCTTTATAATTCTCTTTAAATTGTTGGATTCTGTTTGATTATATTTTGTTGAGGACTTTGCATGTATGCTCATGAGTCATGGTGGTCTAGTTTTCTTGTAATGTCTTTGTCTAGAATGGGGTAATACTGGTCTCATAGAATAAGTTAGAAAGGATCCCCAGAACTTCTATCTTCTGGAAAAGATTGGAGAAAATTGGTATAATTATTTTCTTAGATGTTTCAAAGAATTCACCAGTGAACCCATCTTAATAATGTAACTGGGTTTTTTGTTTGTTTGTGTTTGGTACCAGGGATTAAACCCAGGGGCACTTAACCACTGAGCCATATCCCCAACCTGCTTTTTATCTTGAGACAGGGTCTCAGTAAGTTGCTCAGGGCCTCTCTAAATTGCTGAGGTTGACTTTGAATTTTTAATCCTCCTGCCTCAGCCTCTGAGCTGCTGGGATTACACAGCACTGCTTCTTGCTTAGCTGGGTTTTTAAATTTTTTTTTTCAGTTCTCATCTCACTCTGAGGTATTTTACTAATTTATTTGCTTGCTAGGAGCAATGGTGCATACCAGTAATCTCAGCGATTAGGGAAGCTGAGGCAGGAGATTCACAAGTTTGAGGAGAAGTTTAGCAAGACACTGTCTCAAAGTTAAAAAAAAAAATGTTTAAAGGATCTTGGGATGTGGCTTTCAGGTAGAGTGCCCCTGGGCTCAATCACCATTACCATAAAAAACAAACAACAAAAAACACATACTTATTTGCTTTGTGGGAAAGCAGTATTGCATTGATTTACAAAGAAGAAATTATCTAAACTCTGTTCAGGAGGGTTGAGACCAAAAAATTAACTGTAATACTCAGTTTCAACTCTGCAGGAACATTTTTTGCTGCTGGAGTGAATGTGAGAGTTTATGATCTGTTATATGGAGTCTTATGAACTGAGAGCAGGTGAATGTGGTCAGCCCAAGGAAACCATGGATTCATTTGAGAAAGGTAAAGCCAGAGTCTGAGACAGTAATTAAGAAACAGCTAATAAGTATCAGTTTCCATACCAGGTACTAGATATTACTTTTGTTGTTGTCGTTTTGTTGCTGCTGCTGTGGATTGAACCTAGGGCTTCATGCATGTTAAACTTGCATTTTACCACTGCCACTGAGCTACCTCATATTCATCTTCTTGAATCTTTATCCGCATTCTTTTTTTTTTTTTTTTTTTTAGTACCAAGAATTGAACCCAGGGACACTAAACCACTCATTGAGCTACATTCCCATCCTTTTTCATTTTTATTTTGACACAGGGTCTCACTAAGTTGCTTAAGACCTTACTAGAATGCTGAGGCTGGCCTTGAACTTGGGATCCTCCTGCCTCAGCATCCCAGAGCTGCTGGGATTGCTGGCATTTGCCATGGCACCAGTTTCTACCCTCCATTCCCCATTCTTTTAAGATAGTTATTGTCTTATGCTCATTTAACTAATGAGGAAACTGAGGTTCAAAGAAGTTAACTTATTTTTCCAAGTTCACTCAGTTTGTAGGTAGAAGAGTTAGGATTTGAATCTTGGTCTGGTGCCTCAAAAGACATAACCTTTCCATTTATTACCTTGCTATTAATACAGGGAAACATTAGAGATGCTTAGTTCTAAAAAGTACCCTCAAACAGCCAATGTTAAGAAACAGACTGGTGTACTTGAAATATCATGACTTATTGTACTGAACTCACCTAGCTTGGAAATATCTTACCCCTAATTATTGGAGAAGACTTGAGCTGGTTAATTAGCTTATATGAACTTTGCTCACAAAAAAATGGTGATAACACCTGCCTCAAAAAATCATTGGGAGGATTAAATAAATGTACACTAGCATTGTACCTAGCACACAATACAAAACTAAATGGCAGTGCTTATAGCCCCTTGATCTTATGGTCTGTACTTAACATTCATGTAAAACAAGTATTTATAAACATGAAAAAATACATCTGTTTTTCTAGAAAATTAGAAAAATTTTACATACATTAAAATATTTATTTAGAACTTCTGTTTTATTTTATCTAGGTTAGGTCTGTGTTGAAAAAGTGTTTAATGTTTGATGGTTTATTCTACCATATGTGTAGGGATAAAAAATCATATTTCTGATATCACAGTGGTAAAATGTTATCTGATAAATATGAATGCTTTGTGAGTTTGGAAAGATAAATTTCTTTTTTTTTTAAAGAGAGAGTGAGAGAGAAGGGAGAGAGAGAGAGAGAATTTTTAATATTTATTTTTCAGTTCTCGGCGGACACAACATCTTTGTTGGTATGTGGTGCTGAGGATCGAACCCCGGCCGCACGCATGCCAGGCGAGCGTGCTACTGCTTGAGCCACATCCCCAGCCCGGAAAGATAAATTTCTAAATTAGGGGCTGGGGTTGTGGCTCAGTGGTAGAGTGCTTACCTAGCATATGTGAGGTGCTGGATTCAATTCTCAGTACCACATAAAAATAAATAAATACATAAAATGAAGGTATTGTGTCCAACTAAAAATGTATTAAAATTTCTAAATTTGACTTATAAAATTCAGGCTAGGCCTGGGGTTGTGGCTCAGTGGTAGAGTGCTTGCCTAGCATGTGTGAGGCACTGGATTGGATCCTCATCACTACATATAAATAAAGAAAGAAAGGAAGGAAGGAAGGAAGGAAGGAAGGAAGGAAGGAAGGAAGGAAGGAAGAAAGAAAGAAAGACATTGTGTCCAACTACAACTAAAAAATATTTAACAAAAAATTCAGGCTGTATGGTTATTATAATGACCTATGGTATGCAGTACTCACTGAGCAGAAAAGCAAAGTAGGTAGAGAAGGCACTGCTTTTAAGAGGTGTGGGAAGGCACTTTTATTCAATGCGCTCCCTCTTCATCTGACTCCTTAATTCCCCAAATTCTACCTCTCTCTTGACATTCCAATATCTTATGGTCTCAGGAAAACTAGTCTTCTTGGGAGAGGTAATGGGTTAAGTCATTCATTGCATCAAGCAATGAAAGATAAGGTATATTGGTTCTTTCCTAAAAGCAGATTATTCATAGGACAACAAGAGAAAAGGGCAAAGAGCAAAGCAAGGCAAATTTCCAGTTTCATAGGTGATTTTGAGCATTCCCTGGTGTCAAGTGGGAATTTGTATATTTTTTTTTCTCTTTTTTAAAATTTCTTTCTACATTTTTTAAATACTGGGAATTAAACCCAGGAGCACTCTACCACTGAGCTGTATACCAAGACCTTTTATTTTACTTTTTAAATTTTGAGACAGAGTCTCACTAAGTTGCTGAGGCTGCTGTTGAACCTGCAATCTTCCTGCTTCAGACTAAGTCTCTGGAATTACAGGCATGCATCATTGCACCCAGTTGTGTGCAATTTAATGATAGAAGATAACCTATTTTTGGCACATAGGTAACACAAAATTTCATTAACTGGATGGGAATGTAACTGCTGAAATGTCCTCATTTACATGTAGTAAGATTACTAGTAAAATTGCTTTTCTTTGGAAAATATTATATCATGTTAAATTTCTTAATTAATATTCTTCTGTTCTTTTAATAGAGACAATCATAAGAAATGAATTTTAATGTCTGGAACATCAAAGAGATGCTCAGTATTCCTTCAGGCCCAGGGTAAGTTTTCTGGGTTGTGGTTATAGCTGAGTAGTACAGCGCTTGCCTAGCATGTGTGAGGCACTGGGTTCCATCCTCAGCACCAAATAAAAATAAATAATAAAACAAAATAAATGTGTTCATCTACAATTAAAAAAAGAGAGAGTCTTATTGATTCTAGAAAGAAGGTCCCCTTCCTATTGGGTTGTAGTGGTAGAAATGCTCTGTACTATCTCTTCTAATCCTCTGTCACCATTGCTCCTTCTTGTGTCTTTTTCCCATTTATTGATTACAAAAGTGATGTTAATTCATATATTAACTGAGCAATGACTTTTTACCCTGCATTGGGCCTACGGATTGGACCTATGAGAATCAGACATAGTCCAACATTTGGAAACTGACCTTCATTGGGGCAACTCTATTGAAGTAGTAAGGAATAAAATCAAGTCAGTGTTCATTTATATGTTTGATTGTGTGTGCAATTTTTAGGTACCATGGAAATAATAGTCACTCCAGCTGCTGGGTGTGATGGTGCCTGCCTGTAATCCCAATGACTCAGGAGGCTAAGGCAGGAGGCTGAGGCAGAAAGATTGAAAGTTCAAAGCCTCAGCAACTTAGCAAGGCCCTAAACAACTTAGTGAGCCCCTGTCTCAAAATAAAAAATAATGGGGCTGGGTTGTGGCTTAGCGGTAGAGCATTTGCCTAACAAGTATAAGGCACTGAGTTTGATCTTCAGCACCACATAAAAATAAATAAATAAAGGTATTGTGTCCAATTACAACTAGTAAATAAATTAATTAATTAAATAAAATGGTCTAGGTCTGTGGCTCAGTGGTTAAGGGCCCCTGGGTTCAATCCCAGGTCCTAAAAAAAGAATATTTAGTCCTAATTGAAAGCAATTGTAACCATTTTAACTAAAGCCCTTATCTTGCTGGCCCTAATTATAAAATTAGCCAATCAACTCCTCTAATCAGGGCAAAGGGCAATGCAGTGTTAGGGATATAAAATTGCCCACCCAGGGGTACTTGCTAGCCAGGTTCCCTAGCATGCCTTATGGCAGAAGTAAAGTTTGCTTTGCCCACATTCTTTCAAACACATGTTTGATTTCTTGCAGAGCCTGAGTATTTCTAACACTGGTTATAATAAAAATGTGTGGCATTCAAAATGTCCTTGTGTGGTGTGTGTTATGGTGCTAGGGATCAAACCCAGGACCTTGAGCATGCTAGACAAGTGTTCTTCTACTGAGTTCTATCTCCAGATCCACACTCTCTTCTTCCCTCTCTCCTTCCCTCCTCCTTCTTTCTTTTTCTTTCTTTTGTTCCTTCTTTCTTTCTTTCTTTTTTCTTTTTCTTTTTCTTTTTTGAGACAAGGTCTAGCTAAGTTGCTTAGGGCCTTGCTAAATTGTGGAGGCTGGACTCCCAACTTGCAATCTTCCTGCCCCAGCCTCCTGATTAACTGGGATTAGAGGCCAGGTCCACCATGACCAACTCCAGCTCCTTTCTTGTGCTTCTTTGTATATATTACTGGCCATGTAAAGAGGGCTTAAAAGTCAGAGTAAGTTGGCCCTGTGCCCAGGATATTCTGAAGTAAACACTTGTAAACTATGATTTCATTGTTTAGGTTATATGTCCACTTAATATATTTATCTTGCTTAATTTTAGGACCACTAAGTCATCTAACTGGAATAATAATCAGACTGATTATACTGCTCTCAGTGATTCTCAGTTCCTCTTTGGATCTCAGTTTTGTCCAGAAAATTCAGAGACCCTGTCAGCACCCTTGGATTTCAGTGCCCACTTGAGACATTCAAAACAGTCACAACAGAATTCTCTGGATGTGAGTCTGATTTACAGAATTTCTCTTCATGTATTTCATACCAATATATAGTAGAATCATACATTTTTAAAGCTACTATAGATTTGACTTGGTCTTCTGAAGTGAACAAAAAATAATAATACTTGTAATTTCTTCTCTTACCCAAATGATATAAAATACTGTTAGTCCCTTACTGCTTCTAGGAAAAGGCTTATACTGCATACATTTCCTAAGTCTAGTCACACTAATTTTTTGTGAAAATTTGTAAGAAAAAATTTACATACAATAGGAATAAAGTAACATAAATTTTATATATTTTTTTTTAATTTTATTTATTTATTTTTAAGTTTTCAGCAGACACAACATCTTTGTATGTGGTGCTAAGGATCGAACCCGGGCCGCACACACGCCAGGCGAGCGCGCTACCGCTTGAGCCACATCCCCAGCCCTAAATTTTATATTAAATAGACTTTTTCCTAAGAAACTTCACATACTTTGTGGATTTCAATTAATTATACTACATTTATTTTTTTGGGGGGGGTAATGGGGGTTGAACCCCAGGGCACTTAACCACTGAGCCAAATCCCCAGCCCTTTTTAATATATTATTTAGAGACAGGGTCTCATGGAGTTGTTTAGGGCCTCACTAAGTTGCTGAGGCTGGCTTTGAACTTGTGATCCTTCTGCCTCAGCCTCCCAAGCCACTGGGATTATAGGTGTGTAATCTACATTATATTATTGATGAAGGAAGAAAATGAGGATTTTTGAGGGCCAAGTTAATGAATAAGGGCCAGGAGAGGGAACAGTCTCTTGAATCCTTGAATACAGGAAATGGTTCACCATATGATATCATGACCATTGTCCAATCCATGTCAAACTTATCAATAGGTATTTTAATTCACTAGCAGATAAAATCAGCAAATCTAGTTAAACTTATTCATTTAAAAACTTTAATACATCATCTCAGAGATAGCATAAATAATTTTCTGTTGTTGCCTGTAAATTTATGCAATTAATTTTAAAGCAATCTTAACTGATATTTTAAATATCTTTGCTGGTAAGGTAGAAACCCTATTAATAGAAAGAGTTGTTTTATTGTAAATATAATTTCCTGTTAGACACAGAAATTCAAAAAAGCTACATGCTATATTGTTTTTAGCAATAAGGTTGGAACTTAAATATGATTCTGAATTATACAGAAAATAGTGAATATTATGCATTTTTATGTTTGAAATGATATATTGATTTTTTTGTTCATTTAACAGAGTGAACCTAGTATTTTCACAAAGTACCAGACAAAACCCCAGCTCTTTGCAGGAGATACAAAAGATATAGGCCTATTTTCTCTTCCTTTGCCAGTTGGAAAGTCAAAAGGTCTTTTGACACAGTTTGAGGAGAAAAACAAAAGGACAAAAGATCAATGTGACAGGTATGCAACATTTTCAAGTGAATAAGGCAGCTTGTGTTTTTCTGAGGGAAACAAAAAGGAGTGTCAGTAATCAAAGAATTAAATTTCAATATGATAGCATGTATTAATGTTCTCCAGAGAAACAGAATCAATAAGATTTATATGTATATAGAGAGAAGAAGAGACAGAGACAAAGAAAAAAAGTTACAGAGATTGACTTATTATATGAATTGGCTCATGAGATTGTCTAGACCAAGAAGTGCCATAATCTGCTATCTGCAAGTTAGAGAACCAGGAAAGCCACAGGTATAACTCAGTCTGAGTCAGGAGGCCTGAGAAGGAAGGTGAGTGGTGGCTTCTGGTACAAGTCCTGGAGTTTGAAAGCCTGACAACCAGGGGGCTCTAATGTCTAACAAGATGGATATCCCAGCTCAAGAAGAAGGAGTGAATTTGCCCTTCTTTTATCTTTCTGTTCTATTTGGGCCTTCAACACATTAAATGATGTCCATGTACATTGATAAGGGTTATCTTCTGTACTCATCCTACAAATTCACATGTAATCCTTAGACAAAAACTTTCATATACACACCTATAAATAATGTTTCATAAGCTATCTGGACATCTCTCAGCCTATTGAACTTGACATACAAAATAACTCTTATTCTAGGCATGATGGCCCACGCATGTAACCCCAGAAACCTGGGAGGCTGAGGCAGAAGGATCGTGAGTTCAAAATCAGCCTCAGCAATTCAGTAAGGCCCTTATCAACTCAGAGAGACCCTATCAAAATAAAAACTCAAAAATGGGGTGGGTACTGGGGATGTGACTCAGTGGTTAAGTCCACCATGCGGCCTGCGCAATGGTTTCATTAATGAGGTTCTAGGCATAAAGTTAGTTAGATGAGATCGAAATAAAACACACAGACTCAGTTACCTTATTTATATTGCCAGGTCCGAGACAGCTCCCCTCTCTGGTTCCCTCATCTAACCGCCCATCAGGGCAGCAAGGATTACTCTGGGCTAGCAGGAGAGAGAGAGTTTGAACACGCCTGGGAGTAGCCTTTTATTGGGGAACAAGAGATTCAGAGGAGAATTCCATCCAATGAAGGTTGAGGGGGGACTGCACTCCAAGGTCAGGGTCAGTGATTGGGCCCCCCGGGTCAGTGGTCAGGCACACCTCCACACAGATGGGCTCTCTCATCAGGAAAGGGCCAGGAAAGCTCCGACACAGCCAGAGCGCCTCAGGCCACCCAATCACGTGTCAGAAATGGCTTCCCACAGTTAAGTGCCCCTGAGTTCAATCTCCAGTACCAAAATCAATCAGTCAATCAATCAAACAAACAAAATAACCTCTGCCTTGTTCTTTTTTTAAAAATTTATTTATGTTATAGTAGAATGCATTTTGACATATACTACACAAATGGAGCACAACTTCTCATTCCTCAGTCTGTACTTAGTTCAGAGTTACTCCACTAGTGTAATTATACATGTAAATAGGATAATAATGTTCATTTTTTTCTACTGTCCTCCCCATCATCATAACCCACCCCTCCCCTTACTCCCCTCTACACAAACCAAAGTTCCTTCATTCTTTCCTATCCCCCCACCCCCCGACCCCACTATGGATCAGCATCCACTTATCAGAGAAACCATTCAGCTTTTGTTTTTTGGGGTTTGGCTTATTTCACTTAGCATGATATTCTCTAGTTCCATCCATTTACTTGCAAATGCCATAATTTTATTCTTCCTTAAGGCTGAATAATATTTCATTGAGTATATGCACCGGATTTTCTTTATCCATTCATCTGTTGAAGGGCATCTAGGTTGGTTCCATAGTTTAGCTATTGTGAATTGAGCTGCTATAAACATTGATGTGGCAGAGTCACTGTAGTATGCTGATTTTAAGTCCTTTGGGTATAAACCCAAGGAGCGGGATAGCTGGGTCAAATGGTGAATTCAGTTCAAATTTCCTGAGGTATCTATCTCCATACTGCTTTCTATAGTAGTTGTACCAATTTGTAGTTCCACCAACAATGTATGAGTGTACCTTTTCCCTCCACATCCTAGCCAACACTTATTATTGCTTGTATTCTTGATAAGTGAATTGAAATCTTAGTTTTGATTTGCATTTCTCTAATTGTTAGAGATGATGAACATTTTTTCATATGTTTGTTGATTGATTATATGTCTTCTGTAAATTGTCTGTTCATTTCCTTAGCCCATTTATTCATTGGGTTATTTGGGTTTTTTGCTATTATGTTTTTGAGGTATTTTAAAAATATTTTTTTAGTTGTAGATGGACACAATATCTTTATTTATTTTTTTAATGTGGTGTCAGGGATTAAACGCTGTACCTCATGCATGCTAGGCAAGCACTCTACCACTGAGTCACAGCTCTGGCCCAGTTTTTTTTTTAAGATTTCTTTTTATTCTTTTTTTTAACCTTTTTTTTTTTTAACACAATGCCTTTATTTTTATGTGGTGCTGAGGATCGAACGAGGGTCCCGCCCATGCTAGGCGATCGATCTACCAAAGAGCCACAATCCCAGCCCCTGGCCCAATTTTTAAGTCCTTTATATATCCTGGATATTAGTGCTCTGTCTGAGGTGGGTGTGGCAAAGATTTTTTTCCCATTCTGTAGGCACTCTCATCATATTATTGATTTTTTTTTTTTTGCTGAGAAGACGTTTTTGAGTTTGAATCCACCCCATTTATTGATTCTTTTTTTTTTAATATTTATTTTTTAGTTATCGGCGGACACAACATCTTTGTTTGTATGTGGTGCTGAGGATCGAACCCCGGCCGCACGCATGCCAGGCGATCGCGCTACAGCTTGAGCCACATCCCCAGCCCCCATTTATTGATTCTTTTTTTTTTTTTTTAAAGAGAGAGTGAGAGAGGGGAGAGAGAGAGAGAGAGAGAATTTTTTTTTTAATATTTATTTTTTAGTTCTCGGCGGACACAACATCCCTGCTGGTACGTGGTGCTGAGGATCCAAACCAGGCCGCACGCATGCCAGGCGAGCGCACTACCACTTGAGCCACATCCCCAGCCCCATTTATTGATTCTTGATTTTACTTCTTGTGCTTTAGGAGTCTTGTGCAGGAAGTCAGATCCTAAGCCAACATGATGAAGATTTGGGCCTACTTTGTCTTCTGTTAGGCCCAGGGTCTCTGTTCTAGTGTCTAAGTCATTAATCCACTTTGAATTGATTTTTGTGCAGGGTAAGAGATGGAAGTTCAATTTCATTCTACTACATATGGATTTCCAGTTTTCCCAGCACCATTTGTTGAAGAGGCTATCTTTTCTCCAATGTATGTTTTTAGTACCTTTGTCTAGTATGAAATAACCATATTTATGTGGGTTTGTTTCTGTGTCTTATCTTTTTTACCATTGGTCTACATGTCTATTTTGGTAAATACTATGCTATTTTTGTTACAATTGCTCTGTAATATAGTTTAAGGTCTGATATTGTTATGTCTCCTGCTTCACTCTTCTTGCTAAGGACTGCCTTAGCTATTCTGGGTCTTTTTATTTTTCCAAATGAGTTTCATGATTGCTTTTTGTGGTTCTATGAAGAATGTCATTGAGATTTTTTTAAATTATTTTTTAAGAGAGAGAGAGAATTTTTTAATATTTATTTTTTAGTTTTTGGTGGACACAACATCTTTATTTTATTTTTATGTGGTGCTGAGGATCGAACCCAGCACCCCGCACATGCCAGACAAGCACGCTACCGCTTAAGCCACATCCCCAGCACTGTCATTGGGATTTTTAAAGGAATTGCATTTAATCTGTATAACGGTTTTGGTAGTATGGCCATTTTGATTATATTAATTCTGCCTATCCAAGAGCATGGGAGATCTTTACATCTTCTGAGGTTTCTTCAATTTCTTTCTTTAGTGTTCTATAGTTTTCATTGTAGAAGTTTTTTTTTTACCTCTTTTGTTAGATTGATTCCCAAGTTTTTTTTTGTTTGTTTGTTTTTTTGAGGCTATCATGAATGGGGTGGTTTTTCTAATTTCTCTTGCAGAGGATTCATCACTTATGTATAGAAATGCATTTGATTTTGTGGATATTGATTTTATATCCTGCTACTTTGCTGAATTCATTTATTAGTTCTAGAAGTTTTCTTGTGGAATTATTTGGATCTTCTAAATATAGAATCATATCATCAGCAAATAGTGATAGTTGGAGTTCTTTTCCTGTTTGTATCCCTTTAATTTATTTCATCTGTCTAATTACTCTAGCTAAAGTTTCAAGAACTGTTGAATAGAAGTGGTGAAAGAGGATATCCCTCTCTTGTACCAGTTTTTAGAGGGAATGTTTTCAATTTTTCTTCACTTAGAATGATGTTGGCCTTGGGCTTAGCATAGATAGCTTTTACAATGTTGAGGTATGTTGTTTCTACTATCCCTAGTTTTTCTAGTGTTTTGAACATGAAGAGGTGCTGTATTTTGTTAAATGCTTTCTAGTATCTATTGAGATAATCATGATTCTTGTCTTTAATTTACTGATGTGATGAATTATGTTTATTGATTTCTGTATGTTGAATCAATCTGGCATCCCTGGGATGAACCCTACTTAATTGTGGTGTACTATCATTTTAATATGTTTTTGTATGTTATTTTCCAGAATTTTACTGGGAATTTTTGCACTATGTTCATCAGGGATATTGGTCTGAAGTTTGCTTTCCTTGATGTGTCTTTTTTAAAATTTATTTCTTTAGTTGGACACAATATCTTTATTTTATTTATTTATTTTTATGTGGTGCTGAGGATCTAACCCAGAGCCTCATGCTAGGCGAGTGCTGTACCACTGAGCCCCAGCCCCAGCCCCTTGATGTGTCTTTTGGAATCAGAGTGATACTAGCCTTACAGAATGAGTTTGGTAGGGTTCCCTCCTTTTCTATTTCATGGAATAACCTGAAGAGTATTGGTATTAATTCTTCTTTTAAGGTCTTATAGAACTCAGCTGAGAATCCATCTGGTCCCTGGCTTTTCTTAGTTGGTAAGCTTTTGATGGAGTCTTCTATTTCTTTGCTTGAAATTGATCTGTTTAAATTTTGTATGTCCTTTTGATTAAGTTTGAGCATATCATATGTTTCTAGAAATTTGTCAGTGTCTTTAGGATTTTCTATTTTAACAGAGTATAATTTTTCAAAATAGTTTCTAATTATCTTCTGTGTTTCAATAGTGTTTGTTGTGATATTTCCTTTTTCATCATGAATTTTAGTAATTTGAGTTTTCTCTCTTCTTCTTTTCATTAGGGTGGCTAAGAGTTTATCAATTTTATTTATTTTTTCAAAAAACAAGCTACAGCCCAAGCCCTCTGCTATTTTTAATTTCTAATTTCTAGGTACTATTTCTTGTTCTCTGCTTTTATAATATAACAACTTTCACTTCTTAAATTCTTAATTTACTTTTTTTCATTTTAAAGCTTTCAAGCAATATCCCAATCTTTCTCACATGGAGAATATGGTTCTAGATTTTTGGGGGGTTTTTGGTGGGAATAGAACTCAGGGTCCTGCACATGGTAGTCAAGTACTGTACCACTTAATTACACTCCCAGTCATGAAAATTCTTCTGTTAAAAAGTCAGTCTTGGGGCTGAGATTGTAGCTCAATGGTATAACACTTGCCTAACATGGGTTAAAAGTTGATTAACAACTTAAAAAAAAAAGTCGGTCTTACAGAATAGCTAACAGAATTAATATGAAGAGTTGTCATATTTAGATATCAAAATTTGATTTTTATTTGTGTTTTATAGATTAAAGAAGCAAAATCTGTAGAATTTCATTAATGACAGTCTATGTCTTCATCTTTTTAAGAATATGATATTTAGCAGGGCATGGTGGCATATGCCTTATAATCCCAGCTCTCAAGAGGTGGAAGCAGGGAAATTGCAAGCTTGAACTCAGCCTGAGCAACTTAATGAGACCCTGTGTCAAAATAAAATAGATAGATAGATAGATAGATAGATAGATAGATAGATAGATAGATAAAAAGAGTTGGGGATATAGCGCAGTGGTAGACCACTTGCCTAGCATGTATAAGACCCTGGATTCAATCCTTAGTACTGGAAAAAAAAAAGGAATGGAATGTTTATTTGAGAAATATGTCATAATTTCTTTTTCATTGAAAATTAATATTTTCCCTAGAATTGTCTGTATATTAGTTTCATTATTTTGGTCAACATAATGGTAAGACAAAGATGTGTTTAGGAATTTTGGACTACTAGAAAAAAAACACTACTGCTGAAGCCAGTGTTGATGTAAAAATGAAAGGTGGTCTTTCCTTCTCTAGTAACTACTTTGTTGCTAAAATTCACTCTTATTTAAGATATATATATTGTTAATTTTAAAAATAAAAATGTGATTTGCCTTGGAAACGGTCACAATTAACATTCTCCTTTTTTTAAAGGAGAATTAACATTCCCCCCAACTGGCACTGAAGTTTCTCAGGTTGAATCACCAACTCTGATCAGTATTTTGATGCTATACTAGATGGGCACCTGCCATATTCATGGAATCAATTCTGTTGCATGTTGTTTCAATATTTCACAAAGCTTTGTTGTTTTTCTTTTTCTCCTATTCTAGTGAGACTCTATACAACTTTGTTTCCCAGGTCAGAGAAAGCATTCATAGGGTAAGTATAGCTACATTTTAAGGAGTTAGAGCATCTTACATCTTAAGAAGTTTAGTAACTATACTGTCTTGTCTTTAGTTCTTGTAGAATCACAATTTTTAAGTACCCTTATTGATCATTAAATGACAATTCTCCAAGTTAGTAAAATAAGGCAACAGTCTGTGAATGTTTTCTTAATTTTGGGTTTCTTAGTTGCAGATGTCTGTGGAAAAGTCTGAGGAACATCTCAGTTCAAGAAGCCAATCTATTTTGGATTCTTTGGAGAATATGGCTAAGACATGTGAGTCTCTCATGTTTGTATTTATCAGCAGAAGGTATTGGCAAATGGTGAACATGAACTTTCTAACCCTAGCCAGGTTTCCAGGAGTGAGATTCCACATAGTGTTTCACATGAGATGTGGGTGCATGAGGTTAGCCCTAAAGAGATGGGCAGTGGGATCTACCTCTTTGGTCCCACAATGCCTTTGGTGAAGCACTAATCCTTTACCAAGTAACCCTGCTGTCTCAGGGCAGGTATCTCTACAGAAGGTTCTCATCTCACTGCCTGAAGTAAATCAGCAGCCTCCTTGCGTCTCAGATGAATTGGTGGCTGTGCTACCAATAGAGACACTACCCACTTAGGAGTTAGAAATATTCCAGTCACCTGCTGTCCTTCTTGTTGCCTAGGTTTCAGTGAGAGTTGCTTTTAATAAATCACAGCATCACTCTCAATTTTAGCTGCAGTTTATAAAAACCCCTGCTCCCTTAATTAGTGATTTAAATGTGATTGAAATCATTGCTCTGGACCTTATAAGCAAAGGAGACGAATACATATTTCTCCCTAAGTAGAAACTTCTCTAGAACCACTAATTTCTAAAACAAATAGAAAATAGATGACTATACCTCTGTATCTTTTTTGCATTTGTCTGTTTATTTTTTATTTGAAACAAGTTGAAATCAACTTATTCAAATGCATAAGATGAATTGCTCATGATTTACAAAAAGCAATGCCTTTGTGTGGCTTAGAAATTAATCCCAATCTGACTGCAAAGAAACACTACTCTGTCTTCTGGCTTCCAACCTGGGTATCCCACACACAGGGCAACTGTACATTGGAAACTGGTTCTGGAACCCTAGGACTGTTACCCCCATAAGAAATAGCAAGGCAGATAACAAAAACAAATTAAGGATGCTTCCTTGTATAATGTGATAGAATAACTCATTTGTAAGTTGCTAAGAAAAGCACTCTGTTAGTCAGCTTTCTGTTGCTAGGATAAAATATCTGAAGTAATCAACTTATAGGAAGAAAGGTTCATTTTGGCTCACAACTTCAGAGGCTTAAACCCATTTAGCCCTGTTGCTTTGGACCTGTGGTGGCACATTCCACAATGGAATCCTGTGGTTGAAGGGGCTTGTTTACTTCATGATAGTTGGGAAGCAAAGAAAGAGACAGGGAACGGCCAATTCCTCATATTTCCTTCAAGGGCATGTTTCTTTTCTTTTCTTTCTTTTTTTTTTAATATTTATTTATTTATTTATTTTTTAGTTTTCGGCGGACTCAACATCTTTGTTTGTATGTGGTGCTGAGGATCGAACCCGGGCTGCACGCATGCCAGGCGAGCGCTCTACCGCTTGAGCCACATCCCCAGCCCCAAGGGCATGTTTCTGATGACCTATTCCTTCTAGACTCCCCTCCTAAAGTTTCCACCACCTCCCAATTGTGCCATAGACTGGAAACCAAGCTTTTAACACATGGGCCTTTGGGATACTCTTGCAAACCATAATGCATTCTTGTTTTGTTCTGCATTTAAAATTATATATTCCAGCTACTCAGTTTGAGACCAGCCTCAGCAACTTAGCAAGGTCCTAAGTAATTTTTTTTTTAAAGAGAGAGTGAGAGAGGAGAGAGAGAGAGAATTTTTTTTTAATATTTATTTATTTTTTTTAGTTCTCGGCGGACACAACATCTTTGTTGGTATGTGGTGCTGAGGATCGAACCCGGGCTGCGCGCATGCCAGGCTAGCGCGCTACCACTTGAGCCACATCCCCAGCCTAGTCCTAAGTAATTTAGCAAGACTCTGTCTTCAAAACAAACAACTATATGAAGTATGAAAAGGAGAGTTGCAGCAAATTGTGGTATTTAAGTCCCAGAAAAAGAAATGGAAGTGCCAAAGATCCCAATATGAGATTAAGAAACAGAAAACACTAGAAATGAATTCTGATCTTTGGTCCTTAATGATTCCTTCCTTAACTTTCTGAGGGTAAGACTCTGGAGGACCAACACTGAAAGAGCAAACAACAGCAAATATATTGGCATCATATTAATTAGAAGGCCATGGGACTGAATGTATAGCTCAGTGGTAGAATGCTTGCCTAGCATGCACAAGGCCATGGGTTCAGTCTCCAACACCCCGAAACACACACACATACAAACACAAAGAACAAACAAAAAGATCAAAAGGGAAAAAATATAAATCCAGGTCATTCTTGAAAATAGGCACAGGTAGCCTGTTCAGAATTATTCTTTTTTTTTTTTTTTTTTGTAAGTAATGATCAGGCATAGAAAAGCCAGCTTAGCAACTTAGTGAGGCCCTAAGCAACTCAGCAATAGAAAAGCAATCAGATAAATCTTCTATCATATGGTGGCCAGGCCTTCACTCACTGTACTCATATCAAGAAAAAGGAGAAGTAAAGTTATTATGTGGAAGTGCTGTCTTGTGTTATGTGCCTCGTGCCTTCATAGAGTAAGATCATGAAATCTTTTCTCAGTCACAGTCTGCCTGCCCAGACAGAAGCATCACTGAAGCCATCTAATCTAACTTCAATTCTTCATCTGAGGATACAAAGGACCAACATAATAAAATTATTTACCCTACTTTACTTTTGAGTTTAGGTGGATCAGTTAAGTGGAGTATAGTATTACTTCTGTTGAAAATTAATTATCTATATGATCAATAGGAAAGTTAAAAAGGAGTAACTGATATCAAAAAAATTAAAATTCATATATAAATCAATATGTTAAGTGTGATGATTAAATCATAAGAAACTAGAAGAAAACGTGGACAGCATTTTTATAATTTTACATTGTGAAAAAAGCCTTTTCAAGCAAACCATAAAAAAATTGTTAAGAGAGGCTGGGGTTGTAGCCCCGTGGTAGGGCGCTCACCTAGCACATGTGAGTCCCTGGCTTCGATCCTCAGCACCATATAAAAATAAATAAAATAAAAGTATTGGGTCCAACTACAACTAAAAAAATAAATATTTAAAAAAATTGTTCAGAAAGGTAAGATCCACTTATATGAACATGATGAAACAGAAATATCTGTTCACTGTTATGGATAGGTACTATTCATGTGCATAGTTTGCTCCAGGACACATTTGCAGGGGGATGCATCCAGCCAGTGAAAATTGGGAAAGATGTTTCCCCCAAAAGGGAAGAGAACTAACGGGTCTCCTGTTATATAGGGTGGTTCCCAGATCTTTCCTCTTTCTCTCAGCAGCACAGCAGGGAGAACAGAACTAGACAGTGAAAGGAAAATTGCTGTCATCAGTGCAAATACAATTTTTTCCTAGTTGCATCTCTGAATTGAGCACTTAAGCTGCTAAAATAGAAATGATTTTTTTAAAATGCTTAACATGTAAAAAGAGATATGGTCCAGAATATAGAAATGGATTTTAAATGGGATTTTTACACAAAAACTAAAAATACCTGATGTTTATAGTCAAAGCAGAAATGACATGAGTTTTCTGGAGAACACACACACACACACACACACACACACACACACACACACACACTCAGGATTCATAATATATACATGGAAAAATACATAAAATTCCAAAAACTGCTTCAATTAAATCTAGGAAGTTGGTTTAAGGTCTGCATGGAAGAGACTGAATCATCATATGCTTACATATATTGTTAAGGATTTGAGGGTTTTTTATGATTTGTTTTTTGTGCTGGGGATTGAACCCAGGGGTGCTCAGACATTGAGCCACCTCCCCAGCCCTTTTATATTTTTTATTTTGAGACAGGGTCTTTCTAAGTTGTTAATAGGACCATGCTAAATTGCTGAGGCTGGCCTCAAACTTGTAATCCTCCTACCTCAGCCTTCCGAGTCACTGGGATTGCAGGCATGTGTGACCACACCCTCCCTGTGGTTTTGAGTGGTTTTGTTTTGTTTGTTTTGTGGTGCTAGAGACCCAGTTCAAGTCTTTGTACATGCTAGGCAAGTACTGTACCACTGAGCCATATCCTAAGACCTTGGGTTATTTTCATAATTAAATATTTTCTTAAAAATGGATAGAATTTGGGCTGGGGTTGTGGCTCAGTAGTAAAGAGCTTGCCTAGCAAGCACTGGATTCAATTCTCAGCACATATAAATAAATGAATAAAATAAAGGTCCAATCATCAACCAAAAAAAAAAAAAAAAAAGAAGAATCTGGAGGTAATGAGCTTGATACAAAAGCTCCAGTAAAGAAGAATCCAAATGTGTTTCCTTGGGAACAAGGACAAAATATATATGACAGACAGATGCTTTCTGAGCCCTTAATCAAGAATTGAACACTTTGCTTGGTTTTCTTATCCTCTGCTTTTGTGAAGATCAGAAATATCCACTGTTGAGAAAAAACAAAAACTTGCTATTTAGGAACTCTTCTAGGGAAGGATAATTACATATGCCTACATGGATGTCTGGAAAATATTTTTGTGTTTTTCTTGGGTTTTTTGTTACCAGGGTTTGAACCCAGGGGTACTTAACCACTGAGCCACATTCACAGCCCTTTTTTTTTTTTTTTTTGTATTTTATTTAGAGACAGAGTCTTGCTAAATTTCTGAGTGTCTCACTAAATTGCTGAGGCCACTGGGATTACAGGAGTGTGTCACCACACCTGGCTAGAAAATATTTGTTTAAGAACAGGAATTCCATACCTAAATAAGTATACAGTCTCTTTCTAATTGATCAACACATGGAATTGTACTTGTGTTGAGAAGTAGGAGAAATTTGCTTTCTCAAACATTCTTTTTAAATTGAAGAATTTGGATGTAATTTTATTATTGAATTGTTCCTTATTTTTGCTGCAAAGCTGTTACCTCCCTGTATAAAAATAACACCAGTCGGGCATGGTGGCACATGCCTGTAATTCCAGCATCTCAGGGGGCTGAGCCAGGAGGATCATGAGTTCAAAGCCAGGCTCAGCAACTTAATGAGGCCCTAAGCAATTCAGCAAGACCCCATCTCTAAATAAAACATAAAAAAGGGCTGGGGATGTGTTGTGGCTCAGTGGTCAAGTGGCCCCTAGGTTCAAGTTCAATCCCCAATACAACCCCTCCAAAAAAAAAAAACCCCCACAAGCATATATATAGCAAAATTATGATAGTAATTATTATTACTATATAATTTAAAAAAAACCTTTCTCCACTCCCAGTTATTTCCAGTAGGAAGATCATTCGATATTTTTTATACTGGAGATAGGAACTTTTGGCTTAGTGACAATAGAAATGAAATTGAATAAAGCAAGCATGAATATATAGGCAAGATAAGAGGGTAACTTTGGCTTCAACTGAAGTGAGCAGCAACAACGAGGAAGCTGACTACTCTGTGATAGGAGATACAAGCTTTTATTGATTTGTCTAAAGGAGCATGTTTCCAAAAGATGTTTCTTCTTATGCAAAATTTAGACTATAAGCAATCATGGAATTGTCCTAGGACTCTTTATAGGTGGTGCCATCATTCTATGCAAACATCCTGGCGTTGTGACTTGATCTGAGCTTTATGTTAGGGCTGAAAGACTTTGGGTACTTGGGCTGATATAGCTCCTGAAAAAGCACAAGGTTGCTTTTTCATATCAGCTCCAACAGAAAACATACCCATGTGCAGAGCCACGTAGAGGCTGACTCAAATGTTAAGGCCAAAAAGGGGACATACATAGCATGAATACAGAAATCCCATACTATTCTCCCATCAGATGTCTGCAGGCTCAACTTAACAGACGGTGTTCTTGGGGCTGAGGCTGTGGATCAGCAGCAGAGTGCTCACCTAGCACATGCAAGGATCTGGGTTTGAACCTTAGAACCACGTAAAAGTAATAAAATAAATGTATTGTGTTCAACTACAACTAAAAAATAAATATTTTTAAAAAACAGTGTTTTTCAGCAAAGGTGGCCTTCAAATCCCTGAAAAGTAACGTAGGAACCATTATCATCATCATTACCGACATGTCAGAGATATCATCAAAACTTATGTGAATGCCAGGCACGGTGGTGCATGCCTATAATCTCAGCAGTTCCGGAGGCTCAGACAGGAAAATTATGAGTTCAAAGCCAGCCCCAGCAAAAGCGAGGTGCTAAGCAACTCAGTGAGACCCTGTCTCAAAATACAAAATGGGGCTGGGAATGTGGCTCAGTGGTCAAGTGCCCCTGAGTTCAATTCCTGGTAGCCACCTGCCCCTCCCCAACAACAGCAACAACAAAACTAGTGGCAAACTAATTTAAAGTATTGCCCAGCTGTCTGACCTACAAAATTAGTGACTTTTTAAGTTGACTAAGAGCAAGTGAATCTAGGGCATTTATTTAGGTTTTCCCCTAGTAACAATTTTATCTTGTTCCAACATTCTGCTTCTGTGTTTTATCAGGGTCTCATGATGGGTTTAGGAAAAGAGTACAAAGAGTAGAGAAGGAACATGCTATGCTGTAAAGGTTAATGGTTTATTGTGCCCAATGGTTTTTCATTGTCCCAGTCTTTGTCTCATAATGGTAGTCCCTGATTGTCTAATTTTGACTCAATCCAGGGATAGATGTTATCTTCCTACCTCAGCCTCTAGGTTGCTGGGACTACAGGTGAATGCCACCACTGCCAATGAAAAGTTTTTGTTGTTGGGGTTTTTGTCTAGTTTTTCTGATACTAGGAATTGAACTCAGAGACTTAGCACATTCACAATCTAAGCAAGCACTCTACTACAAAGCTACATCTCTAACCCTTTTATTTATGTTTAAGGCATCATTTTTTTATTCTTCATTTGTTTACTTCTTCATGCACTTTTAAGATTTTTAACAAAAACATGTTCATAATATACTTCCAAAATGTTGGTCCCAGGCATCAACAACCCCCTCTTCAAGCTATTGCTGTAATCTTTTTTGGGGGGCGGGGGATTTTACCAGGGATTAAACTCAGGGGGCACTCAACCACTGAGCCACATTCCCAGCCCTATTTTGTATTTTATTTAGAGACAGTGTCTCACTGCCTTCAGAGCCACTGGGATTATAGGTGTGCACCACCATGCCTGGCTCACTGCTGTAATCTTTTTTTTTAAATATTTATTTTTTAGATGTAGTTGGACACAATGCCTTCATTCTATTTATTTATTTTTATGTGATCTGAGGATCAAAACCAGGGCCTTGCATGTGCTAGACAAGTGCTCTACCACTGAGCTACAAACCCAGCCTCTCATTGCTATAATCTTAAGAATGAGTGAGTCCTTTTTTATTTTATTTTGAGACAGGGTCTTGATAAGTTGCCCATGCTGGCTTTGAATTTATGATCCTCCTGCCTCAGCTTCCTGAGTAGATGAGATTATAGGTGTGCACTACTGTGTACTGCACTTTTCTTTTTCACTTCCAGTCTTGAATTCATTTTTTTTCCTGGGTATTGTGCTTTGATGATGCACATCTCCCAGCAGCATTTCGAGAAAAGGTACACGTGATACCTTGCATGTTTGAAATGTCTTCTATTACTATTTGAATTCCTTGTGTTTATTTGGGATATTGTTGTTATTATTTGAGGTACTGGGATTGAGCCAGGCAGGGCCTCATATATACTAGATTCTAGAAAAGCACTCTACCACTGAGTTTCATCCCTAGCCAACCCCGTTCCCCCCCCCCTTTTTTTTTTCTTTCTGGTACTAGGGATTGAAGAACCAGGTGTGCTTAACCACTGAGCCACATCCCCAGCCCTTTTATTTTTTAATTTGGAGACAGGGTATTGTTAAGCTGCTTATGGCCTCTCTAAATTGCTGAGCCTGGCCTTGAGCTTATAATCCTCCTGCCTCAGCCTCCTGAGTCACTGAGATTACAGGCATGTGTCACCACACTTTGCTAGCCCATTTTATTTTACTTTTTAATTTTATACTTTATTATTTTTATTTTACTGTGCCACTGGGAATTGAATCAAGAACCTTATACATGCTAGGCAAACACTCTAGCACTGAGCTACATCTCTAGCACTTCTTAAATTTTGAGACAGGATGTTTCTAAATTGCTTAGGCTGGTCTCAAACTTTCAATCCTCTTGCCTCAACCTCAGAATTCGAAGACATTGCTCATTGTCATCAAATTCTAGACTCATTGTTGAAATATCTGATTCTTTTTTTAATCTTTCCTTGTTATTCTGATAATTAACCAAAACAGTGCCATATACCATAAGATAATTTAGTAGAGTGGAAGAAATTAATAGAAAGTATAATGTGGGGAAATTCCATTTTAAAACCAACACAGAATATAGTGTCTAGGAATAAACTTAATGACATAAAACTCATTTTTTTTTCTTGGCTTTGGGTTTTATGTCTTTGTTAGAAAGGCCTTTCCTATTACAGGATTATACATAACTTCCCTTGTTGCCTTTTGGTAGTTTACTTAATTATACTAAGATTATTAATCTAACTAGCATTTATGCTAATATGAAACAACTGAAATGTAAACCTACTTTTATGATGGGAATTATGTTTTATTTCAATGAGAAACTCTGAAGTAAGTCACTAGAACTTCAAAGACTTTTTTATTTAGTTATTGGGGGTAGAACTCAGTGGTAAGATAGTTGAATAACATACACAAGGACCTGGATTCAATCTCCAGCATGGCAAGATAAAAATAGTACATTATTTAATATCCCACACCTATAATCGCAGCTACTCAGGAGGTGAAGGCAGGAGGATTGCCAGTTTGAAGCCAGCCCTAGCAATGTAGTGAGTAATGTAGTAGTAAATGGCTCTGGATTCAATCCCAGTATCATACAAACAAACAAACTTTTATTTAGGTACTGTTTGGTAAATCCCTGCCCTTTGCTGATAAGTGATATAAAGAGACAAGAGACAGATGAATACTGTAGTTAGAGCTGAGCATGGTGACACATGTCTGTAACCCCTGTGGCTCATGAGGCTGAGACAGGAGGATCACGAGTTGAGGCCAGCCTCAGCAACTGAGTGAGAACCTGTCTCAAAATAAAAAATGGGATGAGAATGTAGCTTAGTGATAGAGGAATCCCCAGTAAAACACACATTCACTCACACACACACACACTAAAATAAAATTGTAGTTAAAACCCAGGGCCTATGGACTGGGGATGTGGCTCAAGCGGAGCGGTAGTGTGCTTGCCTGGCACTCGCGCGGCGCTGGGTTCGATCCTCAGCACCACATACAAATAAAGATGTTGTGTCTGATTAAAAAATTCTCTCTCGGGGCTGAGGATGTGGCTCAGCAGTAGCGCACTTGCCTGGCATGCATGCGGCCCGATTTGATCCTCAGCACCACATACAAAAAAAACAAAGATGTTGTGTCCACCGAAAACTAAAAAAATAAAAATAAACATTAAAAATTCTCTCTCCTCTCTCTCTTTAAAAAAAAAAAACAAAAAAAAAAAAACCCAGGGCCTAGCACTGGGAGTGTAACTTAGTGGTAGAAAACTACCCTACACATGCACTAGGCCCAGGGTTCTATCCCCAGCACTGAAACAAAGAAAGAAAGAAAACAGGATTTATGTACTTCTGAGTACTTCCATTTATTGGGAAGAGTTAAAGAACTCTAATGTTGCCAAATTGTTTTTTAGTCATCTAAAATGAAATAATTTTGTTAAGAATCCTGAAACATTTTAGATAGTTATGAGCAGACAAAAAAATAATATATTATATACTATTCTTGGTTATTTATAAATTGTACTTAGTACACATTTATATGTATGTGAACTGAAAATATTTGCAGTGTGTTTACCAAAGTAGAAAAATCTAAAAGAAGGGTTTTGAAATAGCCATTACAATTCTTTATTCTCTTCTGATAGAGTTTGAAATGTGCCTGAATAAGATTAAAAAGAACATCTGGCCAGTTGCAGTGACTCATACCTATAATCTCAGCATCTCGGGAGGCTTAAGCAGGAGTATTGCAGGTTCAATGCCAGCCTCAGCAACTTAACAAGATCCTGTCTCAAAATAAAAAATAAAAAAGGGCTGCAAGTGTGGCTCAGTTAAGTGTCCCAGGATGCAGGGTGGGGTGGAAAACTTCTGATTGTTTCTAAACTCAATCATATTTCTATGATATAAATATAAAGCTCTATGCTTTAATATTCTTTCTTTCGCTCTCTCCCTCTTTTTTTTTTTTTTGTGGTGCTGACGATGTTAGGCAAGTACTCTGCATGTGAGGCAAGCACTCTACCAACAGAGCTATATCCCCCTCACTTTAATATTCTTAACATGATTGTGGTTTTATTTAAGTAATTTCTGATCTCTGTTCTGCACTTTCACCCTGCAGTTTATCATTCAAATCACTGAAACAGTTCTCCTTTTAAAGAGCAAATACAAGCCGGTAATCCCAGTGGCTCAGGAGAGTTCAAAGTCAATCTCAGCAACAGTGAGGTGCTAAGTGTATTTTATGTCTCTAAGTAAAATACAAAATAGGGCTGGGGATGTGGCTCAGAGGTCAAATGCTCCTGAGCTCAATCCCCAGTACTGAAAAGAGAGAGAGACAATTAAGTCATGCCAATTCTTTGCTTAACTGTATCAGGGTATCAGTCTTAGAATCAAGTCCACAAATCTTGACATGGCACAAATACCCTTCTGTCCAGCTGTGGCCTGCCTCCACTCAGGCTACTTGGTCCCATGCTCACCATGCTTTAGTCATGCTGAATTCTTGGTAATTCTTTTGGAACATGCTCTTTTTTACTGTTGGTGCCATTCTTTCCTCCATGATTTAATACTTTAGGTAAAATAGAAATACCTTAGGGAAGTCTTATTTCATCCCTAAATTTGACTAGTCTGCCTATTACCAGAAAAGGAATTAGTTGGACTAAGGTGGTAGTTGTAGGGAAGAGAGAAGTGACAGAGATACAAGTAGGAATACTCCAAACTGAGGGAAGGCCAAAGATAAGAAATGGGGAAGGAGAAGTAAGCCCTTGTAAGCCAGTTTAAAGATCTGAACTGCCAAGCACTGGCACGTGCCTATAATCCCAGTAACTTGGGAGGCTGAGGCAGAAGGATTACAAGTTTCAGGCCAGCCTCAGCAACTTAGAACCTATCTCAAAATAAAAAGGGCAGTTATGGGTCTGGGATTGTAGCTTAGTGGTAGAACATTTGCCTGGCCTGTGTGAGACACTGGGTTCAATCCTCAGCACCACATAAAAAAAAATAAAGGTATTGTGTCCATCTACAAGTTAAAAAAAAAAAAGTTATTTTCTTTAAAAAGGCAGAGGGGAGGCAGTTATGTTGTAGAGCATCCATGGGTTCGATCCTTAGTACCACAAAAAAATAAAGAAAAATTTGGATTTTGTTCAGTGGCCAGTGGAATGCAATTGAACCAATGTCAGAGGGGGCAGGATAATATGTTTATTCTATAAACATCATTCTTGGGCTGGGGTGTAGTTCAGTGATAGAGCAAGTGCTCTGAGTTCTATCCCCAACAACACAAAACAAACAAACAAAAAAAACCCACTCTCATGATAGGGCCCAAGGGCTTCAGATTCTCAGGGTCCTCTATAGATGCCAATACAGGCTAGAATCTTCTCAGGGAAAGAGGGAAATAGAGGCTGTGAAGAAAGCACTCTGTTCTAAAACAGTCTCCTGAGTGCTAGAAGAGAAGGTTCAATAGTCCATGTCAGTGTGGGCAGGAGGTGTATACCACAGTCGTCATGTGGTGAATTGTCATTTTTTTGTATTTAGTGCAAGATACTACACGGTCCCAGAGTGACCTAATATTTGAGGCAGTGCAAGAGAAAATCAATGTGGAGCAAGCTATTCTTGAGATACAGAAGAAATTTGAAACTGTAAGTATGAATCCCAATCTTTTCACTAAGACTCAGAGAATTACCTTTAAAGTTGTGAAATTTGGGGCTGGGGTTGTGGCTCAGCAGTAGAGTACTAGCCTAGCACATACAAGGCTCTAGGTTCAATCCTCAGCACCACATAAAAACAAATAAATAAATTTATTTTATTTATTTGTTTTTATGTAAAATACAAAATAGGGCTGGGGATGTGGCTACAACTAAAAAAAAAAAAAAAAAAAAAAAAAAAAAAGTTGTGAAATTTCAGCAAAGACCAGAGGTCTGCACAAGCCTATTAGAAAAGAACTTGGGTATAGGCTATTTTCCTTCCCCAGGGTTCCTTAGTAGGATGTAGGGCCCAGGATCCTGCTCCAGAGTATAGTTATCCTTACACTGTAAGGAACCCTGAAAGGGACATGACTTTGTCCAGTGGTTTGTTCTCACATTTTATTGTGCACTCTGACTTATATTCCATCACTCTTTTTCTCACTGCTTTTCCCCAGAGTCAAGCAGAGTTTATAGAAATGAAATCCAACCTGGAGAACCTGGAAGTTTTAGTTGCCCAGCAGAGTAAGGACTTCCAGCAACTGTGTGAACAGCTAGACCAGCTGAAGGTGCCCAGTGTCCTAGCAGAACTGAAGAGATTGATCTTGGTGCCTCAGATACCTGAGCATGTGAAAGACAACACTTCTCAGACTTCACCAAGTCTGACCCAGAGCCTCAATTTTACCAGGCAGGAAAAATATGCCTCTGAGGAGCTGGTTATGTGGCAGGCCCAGGCTCACACTGCTGCAGGAAACCCAAGTACAGGCTCCTTAGTGACAAGGGAATTTGGTATCATGGGTGAGGGAACAAAGGGTGATGCTCTCCAGAAAGAGGTTGCACTGCCAGCCCTTTGGCCTTGTAAAGGAAATGAGCATGTAAAGGACAAGTCAGTACAGACTAATTGCCAAAATTGGGCAATTACTAAAGCAGATTCTAAGAACCATGGCTCCAGAATCCCAGGCCATAAAGTTCTTGGTGACAGTGACCTGCTTTACCAAGGAAATTCACAGCTCATATCCCTGGATTTACACAACTTTGCAATGAGCATTAAGAATCTCTGCCCAGAATATCAAGCAAAAAGCATATTCTCTTGTGCCCCTAGTGAACAGTTGGAAACTGAACAGAAAGGCAGGACTGTAGAAAGAGGGAGGAAATGCAAAAGGCAGCCGACCAGGAAAACCCAGAGAGGCAGGTTTGCAAGGAAGAGAGAACAAACCCCAAGTAAGACCTGTATTTTCAATTATAAATATCAGAATCCCCAGTCTCCAGTTTCTGATGAACGAATTCCCCCTACGGAGCAGCAGGAACCCCTTGCTCAGCCTCTGCATCTGCGGGGTCCCAGAAGCTCCACAAAATCAGTCTGCCATGTTCTGGGAGGAACTGTCAAGTCCAGTAAAATAGCACCAGCAGTGCAAGAGAGCCTCTCAAAGTTTCCTGAATGTTCTTCCCAAAACAAAGATCTGCATTCCAGTAGCTCCCAGGGGGACCACCAAATGCGCTGGTTCAGTGACCTCAATCTTGGAAATTCAGAGTCTCCTCCATGCAAGGAAACAGGGAAGAATTTGCTCTATGACCTGGGTTTTGATAGCAGTGATGATGACTTCTGACCATCCAACAGTGACTTCAGTTGGTTTATTGAGCTCAGGTAGAAAGACAAATTGGAGAATTCTTGACTGGTTGATAGAGTGAGAGGCCTTGCTAGGAAGGGCTCAGTGGGAGGCAGGGGTAGGATCAACTCTCTGGGTATCAGATTTTGCCTATGACAAGGGCATAACAGACAAATGCATCCTTAATTATTGGAATGAAATGTAGAGACAGTGGTCTCCAGTGGTGATAAATATGAAACAACAGCCTGGTGGTGGGGGCATTGGGAGAGAGGGTACTTGGTGAAAGTGGGGAGAGCTTCCTTGAATATTGTGTAGCAGAGGAGCACTCATGAAACTGGTACTGTGGCAACATGACTCCCAAACATCATATTTATCATCTTCAAAATATTGCCTGCACATGATCAATACCTTTCCAGACCTTGGGATTTTTTTCTATCTTGATCTAGTTATATTAGAATTTTCATTGTTTAACCAGTGGGCATATTATATAGGACACACTAAGTCAGTCTTCTGCTGAACAGTATTAAGGCTGCCAATGAAAGAGAGGTAATATGCACAAAACTACTGTTTAGAGCACTATAGTTCTAAGCCACATACATAAGATTTTCTTCCGTGTTTCTTTTGTAATAAAAAAATATAAAACCTTTAAAAAGTATGTATTTTTTTCATTAAGTTTATTGAACTGACCCCCTAGTTCAATTTTTTCTAAAATTTAAGAAAACAAATTGACAAGATACCATATTTTTATTTTCTAAGGCTCTCATAGATGATTTGAATAAACAACACCCCATTCAAACTGGTTTTTTATCCTATTTTCTAAGAAAGTGAAAATCCTCATGGGATGAAAAATTTCAAGGATTTGTCCATTTCCAATACAACTCAGTGGCCTCAGTGTAAATGACACTAACCTTAAACCCTAACCCTAACCCAGTGACACCAGAGCCACTAGGTTGCAGACTGAGTTGCCAAAAGACTGTTTCAGAAAGCAGTCATTCTTGATTTTTTTATTCTTTATTTTCAGGGAGGTGTGTCCCATAAAAATTTGGAGGAGTTGAGTTTGCCTGTGACAGACACCCTTGGCATGGGTGTCAGACACCAGCCTAAGCTGTTCTCACTCTCATTTTCAGACCAAGGGCCTCCTGTGGTCTGTACTGGGACCCATGGTCAATCACAGTAATTTTCTGAGGCCAAGAAGTTCAGGTATGGGTTCTGCCTCAACTGCCCTGGCCTCTTCTTCTTGTGGGCTACATTGGCTGTCTGCTCACCCGCCCTCTGTGGATTCCATTGCCTCCCCTGATGATTTTCATTACTAGTGCAAAGAAAGTATGGGAGGAAGAAGTCCAGCCACACCAAGTTTCATCAATTCCCAGAGTGACTACAGGTGCCTATTAAGTGTTAAGAGGGCCCTATACTCTAAATTGAACAGTTTAATATATATAGTCATTTTAATTCAAAGTTGAGACCCTAATGAGAGAACACCATCAGTATTTTTTACTGTGGTCCTTCTGCCCCCACCCAGTACTGCAAATTGGACCCAGGTGTTCTCTACTACTGAGCTACATCCCCAGCCTTTTGTATTTTTTTAGACTGTCTTGCTAAATTGCCAAAATTGGCCTTCAAATTTGCAATCCTGCCTTAGTCTCTGCAGTAGCTGGGATTACAGGCCTGTCACCATGCCCAGCAACAGTGGCCTTCTTGAAGGGTCTAATTTGAGAATGCCAAAGGATACTCTATTCTTTGATTCTGCTATGAGTTATGATACTCTGTATTTCTTCAGAAGTATTTCACTTGGTGTAATGAAGTCAAAGTTCGGAGTGATTCAGTTTTCCACAAGTTAGGTGTTTTTGTAGGATGAGCAATAAACTTATATCCTAACAAAGCTAGGTTAATTAAAATTACACTGTTTATCTTTGCTGATCATCAGGAAAGGATATTCTGTTTCTTAATTTTATTCCTAAGGCCTTTTTTTCTTCTTAATTAACTTCTGTGATTCCTGCCAGACTTGGTGAGCGTGACACAGCCCAGGCATGTCCCTGGAGCATGCATCGTTTTTGGCTCTTCATATGCTTCTAGCTACATAGGTGGAGGTGGTAGGTGGGTGGTCTATGGGCCAGAGCCTGAGAGCCTCCCACAGGCTCCTCCCTCTGTTACAACTGCATGTACAACCAAGAGTGAAAATGAAGCTAACTGCATCACCTGATTGACATTCCAGGATCAATTTAAATGTCATCTACAGAAAAGCTGTTCATGTCCTCCCTACTCACCTCCCATTACACTGTTTTGTCTGTGTGCCATCTGAAATTATATGTTAATTTGCGTATTTGTTTCATTTGCCTTGCACAAAAATATTAACTCCAAAAGAGCAGTATCTTCCCTGTCCCTACTGTGTCCCCAGTATTCAGGAGAGTGCCTGACACTAGTACACACTTAATAAGTACTTATGCAAACAGTTCCTTGAAAAGTACAGCCTTTCTATAGCATTTGTTTGCAGTTCCCCTTTTCTGTGTTTTTGTCTGTTTTTGGTGCCAAGGATTGAACTCAGGGGCACTTGACCATTGAGCTGCATCCCCAGCTCTTATTGATTTGCTTAGGGCCTTGCTAAGTTTCTGAGGCTGTTTGAACTCATGATCCTCTGCCTCAGCCTCCCTAGTTGCTGGGATTACAGGCATGCACCACCACGCCCAGCGTTTGTTTGCCTCTGGAAGCTTCCAAAGGGCTCCTGATGAGGGGTCTTCTGCAAGATGTCCATTTCTGTCTCCTAATAACTTCTCTCACCCAAATATCCAGAATACAATGGCTTCCCTGCCCTCAAAAATATTAGTGAACTGAGTCCTACAAAGTTTGGGTAGTTTTGAAATTTCTTTATACCAGGCCTTAGGCCAAAATTCTTGATCAAATCAGGCATTTTCCAGACAGCCTAGGACAGAGTCCTTCCACACTAGGGTTGGGATCCATTGTCAGATTTCCTGAGTAAAATTTTGTTCCTTCTGTAAATATTTAGCTAGAACCTAAATATTAATGTTCTCCCACCAATTCCAAGGAGAAAGCAAACTGCCAGAACCTGAAATGGTCTCAGGATGACACAACACAGCCTTTTCAATAATTATCTATGATCAGGTGCACTGACTTCCCAAGCATCCCCTTCTTTGCATGACTCTTTGTTTTTTGCTACCATATTAAGCATCTTGTAACTCAGAGCAGTATCATTCTGACAGGTGCCTAGCCATTTCAGGTGAGATTGACCTGAGTTAGGCCCCTTTTGCAAATCCTCTTCATCAGTCTTTCTGGAATGTTAGCGGCTCACAAGTCCACTGGCAGCAGGATGGTGTTGCTGTTCTATTGGTTTATTCCAGGGTACAAAGATAAAGGATAGGCCCCCATACTGTCTGCTCTCCTGACCCCTTTGGAATCTTCTCTGGGATTGAAAGGGTCCAGGAGAATGCCACCAAGCCAGGGCAGGTTGGCCATTCTCCAACTGAGGGGAGCAGGAGGCAGCGCAAGAGGAATCCTAACTCGGAGATGAGAATATAGATTCCAGTGCCCAGTAGTGCCATCTCTCTAGCATACAGAAAAAGGCATGCTAAAAGTGTCCTGGTGCTTACCTGGCAAGAGTTCTGAGTCTAGAACAGATCCATGTGCCATTTGGATAGGATGAGGTCAAGGTTATAGTTTCTAGCTCTCAACTGTCTCTCTCTGCCTCTACTGGACTTCATTCTTATTCCTGTCCTTGTTCTCTTTCCTTGTTGTGTCATTTCTCCTCAGCCTTCCCCTCCAGCCCTTCAGCTTTTCCTTTCTAGGAGCCTCTACAGACGAACTCCTACCTTAAGTATTTACTTGTTTACAAATTTTATCAATCTGCTTATAATAAAGTTGGTTTTTAGTGACTTTGACATACTGGTGGGATGTGACCATGGGATCTTCATAGACTTAAATGGGCCCAGATTCTCATATGCTTTGTGCTGTAATTTAAACTTGCAGTTTGTAGGTTCCAAAGCTCCTATTTATTCTTCAATCTGCCTTGCTTCTATTTTGATTCTGCTAATACAAATTACAGTTTGGTGTTTCCACGGAAACAATTCAGTGATTGTTTGGCTTGCCAAGATGAACTGCAGGGAGGGAAGCCAGTAATGTAAAACATTTAAAAGTTTCTCAGACATGATCAAGGTCAACTATCATATCTCCCTGAGAATGCTTTGGTCCTAGCTCCCTGAAAACCTAAGGAATTTTTATTAAATTATATGTTCTAAGCATCTATCTCTGCTCCAGTTAAATTCCTGAAGAACTCCCCATATCTGTTCTGAGAAGTTGAGCACACATCTGCCCATCATATTGATGTGGATGACAAATGTAGGAAGGTCTTCTTGGAGCACATCAGAGAACCAGGGATGCAATGGCAGGAGTGGATGTCAATAGGGAGATGAGGAGCCCAAGTGCTAATCTGGAGACTGGCATGTCAGAGGCTCATACTTCAACCTGCTGGGCCCAATAACTATTCCTACAGTGAGAAAAAGTCCCTTGTTCTGAGATCCTAGGATGAATTACCTATTTGGTAATCTGCCAATTTTCATATAAAGCCTTTCTTAAAATAGAAGTATACCTGTCTTCTGGCCAGGGGAGAGCCTGAACCCTCCTTCCTCCCCCTCCTTGGGTTGGGTCCTCATATCCAAGGGCCACAATCTCCACCCTAGGCAGAAAGAAAAAATTTTTCAAATCTTCTCATTGCAGTTTTCTATAGTTAGATCTTGATCACCATGAGCAGGAGCCACTTCCTCCTCTGCAATGCCCTGCCTAGGGATAGATCAGACCTGAATCAGTTAATTGAGCTCCTAAGAAATTGCTTTGTGAGCTGGGTGTGGTGGTACACACCACCTGTAATCCCAGTGGCTCAGGAGGATGAGGCAGGAGGATGGTGAGTTCAAAGCTAGCTCGCCTCAGCAATGGCAAGGAGTTAGTGAGATCCTGTCTTTAATAAAATACAAAATAAGGCTGGGGATGTGGCTTAGCAGTTGAGTGCTCCCAAGTTCAATCCCTGGTGTAACTCCCTCCGCCCAAAAAAAAAAAAAAAATTACTCTGAATCCTAGTGCACCCAACCTAAAGATCCAGCACCCTCAGGGAAGGGAGCCCCCTTGTTACAACAGTGTTGCCAAGGCCTCCTGTTGTGACCCCATGACTTTCTACCCAGTACTTAGATACAGGGCTGATTGGGTCTGGCAGGTATTGATGAGGATACCCATGGCTAGTTGATTTTAATAAAAACAACTTTAGGGCTGGGAATGGAGCTCAGTGGTAGAACACTAGCTTAGCTTGCATGAAACCCTAGGTTTTATCCCTAGACCATGAAAAAGCAAAACCAAAAAGCTTTAATTTCTTTTTACAGAGGTGATACAGGTTACAGATAAATTAGAAAATACAAAAAAGACTATACTCCTTATTGCCCCTCATATCAGGGTTTTGATCATACATATTCTCAAAGACTTGGGATCTATTGCAATTTTTTGTTAAAAACATTTAAAAATTTGGAATAATTTTAGACTTACAGAAAAATTGACAAAGATATGAGCTCATATATACCTTTCACCAGGGTTAACATCTTACAAAACTGTGGTATGTGTGTCAAAACTAGGAAATTGACGTTTTGACATTATTTGGATTTCATCAGTTTTTCTATTAATGTCCTCTTTCTGTTCTAGGATGCAGTCCAGAATTGCACATTTTGTTTAGTCATTGTCTCTCTTTAGTACCTACTTATTTGTGAGAGTTTTTGAGTCCTTGTTTTCCATGACCTTGACTTGAGTTCTGGCCAAGGAGATCCTGTAGCATCTCCTCCAATTTTAGTTATCTGACATTTGTCTCATGGTTACTTACTGGGTGGGAATATAGGTTTTGGTGAATACCATAAGGTAAAGCACTCTTGGCATCCTGTTGGGGTATGTGTAACATCCACATGACACCATTGATGTTAAATCACTTGGTTAAGGTGGTGCCTTCAGGCTTCCCACTGTACCTTTACGATTTTTCTTTCCTTTAGATATTGGGAAAAAGTCACTAAGTCCAGCTCAACCATAAGAGGTGGTAGGGGGGTAAGGAGGTAGGGTAAGGTAATTGAGCTCCTCCTCCTCTATGAGTATTCATATGTGCTGGTTTGAGATCTGCTTTTATGAAATTAAATGGCCTAACATCTATTCAGATCATTCATTCTTCACCTAAGCAAGGGCAGCCAAGGATGCTGTGAGCACTAAGAACCTGACCTCCAACTCCACAGGCTGTGAGTGCTTATTGAGCATGCTGCCTTCTGTAGACACTGAGTGCGAAGTAGCCTAAGAAGAGCCTCTGGTTAACTAGCCAGTCCTCTTCTCCTGCCCCAAGCAGGGCAGTGCCAGTGGCTATAAGTAGGTGGCAACAAATGAACACCCACTATGGAGGCCAAAAGTACAAAGTGGCCAGAGTCCAGCTGCACCATAGTTTTGAGGGCACAGTCAGGTGCTGGGCTGAGCTCTACTAAGGAGTGGATAGTGTGTCTGTGATCTCTGCCTTCAAGCCTAAAGAATCACCAGATTTGTGGTGAAAGTGACTGTAGTCTGCTAATTAGACCTATTCCAGGGTCACTGGCCTAGAAGCTGACTTAGTGGGCAGTTACTCAGCCACCAGCCTTTTCCCAAGTTCTGATCTGTTCAACATAGTGCCAGCCTCCCCAGTCCCATCTTCCCTTATTAGCTAGGAAGATAGGCATGTCCCTGAGACTCAGTTTCTGGGAAATATAAAAACTTGCCCAACAGTATATTAGTTTTCCTGAGAAGACGACATGGTTTTGAAATTTTGTGTAAATAGTTTCTGGTGATGTCTTTTTTTTCTAGGGGTGGCATCGGAGTTCAGCCCTGCTATGCTTTTGCTGTTAGGCTGACCTCGGAGTGCAGGAGCCTGGCCCCTCCTTCATTCACTGCCCTGTCTTGGCCCAGCAGGGTCACTGCCATGGAATCCACCCATGGTAGCCAGACCTGCAGAGGGATGGATGGATGAGATGTAGGTACAAATCCTGTATCTATCCCTCTCCTCCTACCCTCATCTGGGGCCCAGGTGTTTGTGTGGGGGTACATGGTAGGGAGGCCTCATGGGAACATCCTGTTAGGAGGGAATCTGCCAGCAACTCTGCCGCCAGAAAGAAACCTCTGCAGAGACTACTCTCTGAACTGAGCAGGTAGTTTGGGACATGAAGAGGCCATGGGGCATATGTAAGAAACAGGGAGCTATGTGTGCAAGGGGAGCCAAATATGTAAGGGAATCAGAGCATCCACACCAAGGTCTAGCTTGTTGTGGATTCTTCTGCATAGGCTGAGCTGGCCTAGGGGTGGGCTGGTACCAGGGGTTGTACAAAGCCCATTCTGGTTATAGCTCCCATACTTTTTCAAGGGCCCAGGAAAGAAAGAATACCAAGAGATGCAGCAGAGATGCAACCCATACCTACCTTTAGGACTAGGTATACTGAATATTAATCAAAATCAAAACACTTTCAAAACACTGAGTAAAAAAAAAAAATAACAATATGAAATATCTCAAAGCAACAGAATACAAAAACTGGGCTCTCAGCACAAAAAGGGACACAACTGAAGTTTAAAAAAAGGGTGTGGTAATTCAGCTTCTGCCGGCCCTCTGAAAATGCAGCTCCTGATGATCACTGTGGCTGCTTCTGCATAGAGTACTTGATGACAGCCTCTACTGTAAAGAATCAAAGCTAAAAGCAACTCTCCTTACTCAATTTGGTATTTAAAAGAGGTCATCAAGTTGTAGTCCTCTTCCAAATCCAGAACAGTCTCGACAATATTCTGATCATCGAAAGCCTGCTTAAGGCTGCCAGTGTCTATATCTGAGGACTTCTGAGGGCTCTCGTCCACAAGCAGGGCCCAGGCTTCCTCCTTGAAGGGTGAATCTTGGCAGTGACCACACACACGGTTTAATTCATTTTCAAATTCTAGTTTTCCAGCCAATTCTTCAATAGTTCGGATGCTTGTATGGTCTTAAAGATAAGAACACTCAGCTTTACAATTCCAAGGAGAGGTTTCTAAAGACATTTCAGGCACCAGTTAAAAACCACAAGTGTGAGAGATTGGGCAGAGCTGGGCATTCTTACCCCAGGGCAGTCAGGTTGCCAGACTGAATGCCAAAGTAAGGTGGGCTTGGTATATTCCTTTCAGACACAAACGTTTATCCATCCCCAACTATCTGCCAGTTCCTAAGTTTTAAGTGGAAAGACATAGAAACGCACACACTTGTCTTGGCTCTCAGGGAACTCCCTAATACAGATGAAAAGACATGGTGTGAAACAAAAAAGGTCTTCAGGGGAATCAAAATGCTGCCTGCTGCTGGTGAGGGCCAAGGAGATGGTGGGCAGAGGCAGTGATGATTTCAGTTATCTCCTGGGGCTACTGTAGGAGACTTAGTCCACTAAGTCACAGGCTGGTCAAGGTTTTATAGCCTAAGGTGAGTACCACCCCTCTGTCAGGCTTCCCTCCCATCCTTCATAACCTGGAGACCAGCTTCAAGCAGCATTCAAGGCTATACACCCCTTAACTAGAACTATTTGTCCACTGTGTAAATGAATCATTTAAAAAGTCATACATCCAGGCACAGTGGCACATGTCTATAATCCCAGCAACTCAAGAGGTTGAAGAACAAGTATGGCAAAGGTCAAAATCAGTCTCAGAAATTTAGTGAGATCCTTCCTTGGCAATGTAGAGACCCTGTCTCAAAATTAAATAAAAGGACCGGGGACATAGCTCAGTGGTAAAGTACTCTTGGTTTCAATACCCAGTGTTAGAAAGCATGTCTGACAAACTGTATACTATTATGTTATCAGTGACTCTCTCTGGGTGGGGGGAAGTACAGGAGAGCTTTTGGCGTCAAATCTTTTTTTACTCAGCTGGACTCCTCTCTCTTCCTCCTCCTCCTTCTTTAAATAGGACCAAGTCATGGAGGCTGGCATCCTTTGCCTTCAGGGACTCAATAATTAGACATTTATGAAATGACCTGATTGATGTGTGACCTCACTAGGTTATCAGTTCTGTGAAGAAAGGGACAGGGTTTGACTAATTTGCTGCTCTATGCAGAGTCTATTGTGAGTAGAACAAATCCACCAAATATGGAAAATGAAAAGTTCTTATCACCCAACTCTCTCTAAGACATATGGGCCCTCTGCCTGCATAAAGGACCTATTCTCCCAAGAAGATGATGGCTCAACCCTCTGTACTCACCAATCATATCCAGCAGATCCTTTGTGACTTCTTGGCTAGAATTGTTGAGCGGCATGTTTGAGTCAACTTTCAAATCTCTCTCCATATCTTTCCTGTAGCCCCAGGAGGGGGGAAAAAGGTGGGGAATTAGATCCTCTTTCAAGAAAATATTGGAGGGGAAAATGTTAGATTACTGTGGACTTTAAATTGTCATTTATGCTGTGATTACAGAATAATCAGTCTGTTAATCAGTGAAGAAATTGACTAATAGCATTATCATAATGACTCACAAGCATCACAGTCTGCATTAATGCTTATGAACATCAATATAAATACTTGAGGAGTTTAGCTTTTATTCCACTGGGCAGCCAAGATGGCAGGACTTTTTTTCTACCCTTTCAGTACTGGGTACCGATCCCAGGGGTATGCTATCACTGAGCAACATTGCCAGTCTTTTGAATTTTTTGAAACAGTATCTTGCTAAATTTTCCAGGCTGGCCTTGAATTTGTACAATTTTCTTGCCTCAGCCTCCCAACTTGCTGGGATTACATACAGGTTTATGCCACTGAACCTAGCATATATGGTTAGCCCTGCTCAAAGTCAAGATGCTTGGGACCAGGCAGTTTGAGAGATCTAGGGGAGACTTAACCTGGTGACAGTTCAAAGACTTCAGGGTAGTGTAGGGGAGCAGAAGCAAGGACAACACTAGGAAGTAGGGCCCAGTAGGGTCCAGCCTTTGATTCAATTTCTCCCTATTGTAGACAAAGGAAGGTATCAAAGTCCAGTACCCCAAGTTCAAACACAAGATGGAATTTAAAAATTTAGGATTAAGATTTCTGTTTATGCAGCATAAAAAAAATGAGGTCATTTAAAAAAAATTAACATTCATTACTCCTTTGAGTACTGCAAAGTCGTTTCCATGACTGGTTTAACATCCAGAATTGACAACCAGGCCCTCAACCCAAACACATACACATATAACTTGTTTTCTGGGCTAAACTCTAGAGAATATTTGTGAGCTTCCCAAACAGTCCTGCAGATCCGAAGAGGAGGCATGAATTGACTCTAGGATCTTCAACAATTTTTTCAGAAACAAGAATCTTCTTAATTGTAGTTATTAAACTATCAAATCAGAATCACCTTAAACTTTCTTTTCTCCAGTTTTCCCCATCTCCTGCAGCTCTCCAAAACGGTCTTTCAGGTGCCAAAATGGAGGAGTGCATCAACACATTTTCCTTGCTGGCCAGAGGTTTTCTTTTGGGGCATAAAGCATGTGGTTTTGCATTAACAGGGACATGGTATGGCACAAAGGCAGGGTTCTCGTTCTCAGAAGCACAAGGGGCAGCAGCAAACAGGGCAGTAGAGGAGCAGGCTGCCAGAGGGTGTCCTCTACAGAGAAGCCTATGCATAGGTAGGGAGAAGGAAAGCGATGTGGCACCTGGCTCTAGCCTCTGCAGGCCTGTGCACTCCTGGGAATGACTGACTCCTTCAAAGGCCCGGTCAATGGCTGCGGTCAGCTCCTTTCTGCATCTTCTTAGTTTTTCAGACATTTCCCCTAAAAGGGACCATGTCTTTATTATGTAATACATTGGAAATGCACATAGTAACATGAGAATGAGGGTACGGAGGAGGCTGCCAATCAGCCTGAAAGGGGATCTTGCCACACCTTCCTTGGGGTTATCCCAGGCTATAGGACCCCCACCAGCTCCGCCTCCCTCCTGCCATGGCTTTTGGGAGGGACGCACCCCCACAACCATTCCCTGTCACACTTTCCCCAGGCTCCCACACTTCTCCCCCAAGTCTATGCCACCATAGCCCACCCGTTTGCCCTGCCCCTGCTCCAACAGGCCATGGGACTCAGAAGCTCCAGCCCTATCCTCACCGAGCAGCGCGAAAACACCACAGCCCTCAACGGTCACTGCGCGTGCTGGACCGCGCATGCTGGACCGCGCGTGCCCGAAGCCAGCGGTCCCAACCCCCACAGATTAGGTTAAAGGTCAGACAAAAAAGCCCGGACTACAATGTTCTTTAAACCCTCGTGGCCAGCAGGGGCAGCAAAGGCCTGGTACACAGAGGGAGGCAAGGATAATATAGGACACCAGAATGGGGGCAAGCGGCCAGTTGTGGGGTTTCCAGAAGGGTCAGGGAGAAAACCAGGTCTGGAAAGGCCTATTATGAAAATGCATTACCCAAAACCACTGAATGAGCCCTTTTCCAGGCTCAACAAATTCCCATGAAGGTTCTGTTCTCAAGTCAACATGGACAAACAACTGGATACTGTACTCGGCAGTTTTGTGAATAGACTTCTTTAAGGGGTGTCTGATAAAAGTTCCACACAGAATCTGTCTCAATTCATCAAAGATAGTGGGGGACAAAACATAACTGCTAGGTTCCACAGGAGGTTGAGAGACCTCAATACTAAGTATTTTCATTTGATTATCAGAAGGAAAGCTGGAAATTCCAAAAGGACTCAAAGGAGAAACAAATGGGCTTCAGTGCTAATTTTAGAAAATTATAAACCCATCTCAGGGAACAGCAAAGGACAAATGGACAACATCAAGTTTACTTGAGGCTCGGTTTACTGTGGCCAGACTACTGGGGTGACCAGTATGGGTACCAGAACCAGATATCCAGGAGCTCACAGCAGCCCTGCAAGTGGGTCTTCATGGCTGCACCATATTCAATTACAGTGTGTTTGTCTCCATTCTTTGGAATCCATCAGACATTCTCCGTTGTGCACCCCCACCCACCTCCCACTTTCAGTTCCACAGGCTTTATCTCACCACCTGTTTAAAAAGAAAAATAATTCAGGCTCTTGACAATCCTTCTGAGCAAACAGGGTCTTTTTTTGTCTTCTGCTCAAAAATGAAGGGAATTTCCTCATCTGGCTTTTTAAATTGAACGCAAGCAGTTTTCCAAGTGCCAAAGACATTCTCCTGGGGGATGCTGGGTTCTGTGGGGAAGCAGGGTCGCTGAGTCAGCATCAGTTGGTATCCATGCTGCAAGCCTCATCATCCCCCAAACCTTGCTGTGAGCTGCTTGGCCTGGTCCCTCCATCAGAGGAACCAGGAAAATTGATGAGTGAAGGTGTCTTATAACACTCATCATCCCGACGCTGGTAGAACAGCACATAAGCAGCTTTTGTCTGAAACACAAGAGGGGAGAATCCATCCACTGGTTGGTAAAATTACCCATTGTCCTAGGTTATTTCTCACTATTCAACACTCTCAAAGATCAACCATCTTGTTCTGGATATCCATACAGAGATGACTAAGAAGGGACTATTACCTGAGGCTGGCTCCTGCCAGGCCAGTGGGGAATGGTGGGTACCCTATGGCATAGAGCCTTGAGGAAAGCTGAGCTTTTCCTTTAGAAAGGATCCTAAACAAAGGGCAGGTCAACTCTACCACACCCAGCTCCCCCTGTCACATGAGAATGATTAGATAACCAACAAGCCTGAGAGCTTGTTGGTTACCTAATCATTTAATCCATTAAGTTCAGAGACAGAATCAATCCAGTCAGCATACTCACCACAATTTGGTCCTCAGAGGCCAGGGACACGTTGCTATCATCAAAGTAATACCATTTTCCATTTAGTTTGTTTTTTGCATATGCAGTGTCTGTCAAGTAATAAACAAAATACTAAAGAATCAACTGGATAGTTTACTAGGCTTGCACTAAATAAATAAATAGCACTGAAATTAAAAATAGTTTACAGTTTGTGTCTTTTGTTTTTTTTAAATAGCAGTTAAAAACGAATACATTTGAACAGAGAAACTTAAGCAGAGGTCAAAATTAATTGTAAGGAAAAATAGCAAGTTATAGAACAGCAGGATATATAACATGATCAAAAATTACTAATAGATGGGGCTGGAGTTGTGGCTCAAGTGGTAGAGTGCTTGCGTAGCACGTGTGAGGCACAGGGTTTAATCCTCAGCACCACATAAAAAAGTAAACTAATAAAATAAAGTTTTAAAATTACTGAAAGGGCCCGATTTTCAAACATGCGAAATTTTATTTTCCCAGCCTCTCCTACACTATATGGAGCTGTATGACTCAGTTATACTCAATGAAATGTATGTAGAAGAGTTGATGGGGATTCTGGGATGTCTGTCTCCCCCACCCCCCTTCTGATGGAATAGAATGCAAACATGAGGGCTGGAGACTGAGCAGGCATTTGAAGTTAGAAGGTGATATGGTAAGAATGGAGGGCCAGGCTAGGAGCAGTGGCACATGCTATAATCCCAGCTATTTGGGAGACTAAGGCAGAAGGATTTCAAGTTTCAGGCCTGCCTCAGCAAGTTAGTAAGACCCTCCTTCAAAACAGAACAAAAAGGATAGGGGATATAACTCAGTGGGTAAAGTATTTCTGGGTACAATCCCCAGTATTACTACTATTACTACTGCTACTACTACTAAGACTACTACAACTACTACAACTACTACTACTAGAGAGCTGAAAGAGCAGACTTTCAGGCCAATTTCTATATCTTATTAGTACAGGGAGAAAATTTAAAAGATCAGGGCAGTTCTGTAATCGAGTATAAGTATAAATGGAACTGACCCTTTCTAAGGAATTATGTCTTGGGGACCTAATACTGGGTGTGTTGGCAGCCCAATGCACATGTAGTAGACAGAAATGCAAGGAAATCCAATTCTTCACTTCTATTTCAGTAGCATTTTCCATAAACAAGTAACAAAACTAAACCTACATGTTTTAGAAATTTTGAGACATAGGGCTGGGGTGTGGCTCAGTGGTAGCATGCTTGTCTAGCATGCATGAGTCACTGGGATAGATTCTCAGCACCACATACAAATAAATAAAATACAGGTCCATCAGCAACTAAAAAATATTAAAAAAAAATTTTTTTTGAGACATAAAGTAAAGCAAAAAAAAAAAAGGGGGGGTGGAATAAACAATTCAGTGTCTCTCCTTCCAGTCTCAACCCCCAATAACATTTTGTTTTTTAACTTCACATAGTTGTAATTCCACCTTTTGTAATGATATAATTTTATGTAGCAGTTTTCATGTACACAGTCCATTTCCCCCATGTTATTAATTTTATTTTAAAATGGCTATGAGTTCCTTTATCAAGTAGATGGACAATAGTGCCAATTGTTGATCACCAAGGCAGCTATTAACTTTTCCCTGTTATAAAGAGATGAACATCTTTGGGCATAAAGCTTCCTCTAATGTCAAATCAGTTCCTTAGGATAAATTCCCAGAAACAAGAGTTACTGAATTAAAGAATTAAGAATTTGGGCTGGGGATGTGGCTCAAGCGGCAGTGCGCTCGCCTGGCATGCGAGCGGCCCGGGTTCAATCCTCAGCACCACATACAAAGATGTTGTATCCGCCGATAACTAAAAAATAAATATTGAAAAAAAAAAATAAGAATTTTAAAACAAAACAAAAAGCATGGTGAAGCAATGGTGTTGAAAAAGCATGTAGCCTGAAGCTTGCAGAACTGCACAAGCCAACACCTCAGAAGGAAGCAGCTACCAATACTTACAGTGGCCAACCCCCATGGCTCCATAGTGATTAGATACAGCAATGAGGTCATACACGTAAGGCCTTGCTGACAAGTCACAGACAAACTCAGACATGTTCAGAGCTCTAAGAACAAAACACAAGAATAGCTCTTAAATATTTTAAACTCTGAAAAAGAAGTCAGAGCAACCCAGCAATCTCTTTCATCTAACTGGCCAGAACATAAGAGAGGCACTCAAAAAAACTATTTGAGAAGAAATAGCCAGGCGTGATCACACTGCATGCCTATAATCCCAGGGGGCTCAGGAGGCTGAAGCAGGAGGCTGATGAGTTCAAAGTCAGCCTCAGCAACAGTGAGGCACTAAGAAACTCAGTGAGATCCTGTCTTTAAATGAAAAGACTATGGCAGAGGAGCCCTGGACTTTGTGCTCTGACCACTGACATATTCAGGCCAGAAATTAGGAGAAGCCTCCTGGGTAACTGCCACCAGACCAAATGGAAGGTGAGGGTCTGGAGATAGACAAGAGGACTTCAGCAACTAGGAAGAAGTGGTTATTAATAACAGAATTACAATTGGTGCCATAGTCATTTAAACCAAATACCAAAACAGTTCTCAGAAAGCTTTTTTCCTACAACATCTTATTCTGTTTTTCAGATAGGGTCTTGCTATGTTGCCCATGCTGGTCTAACTCCTAGGCTCAAATAATCCTCCCACCTCATTCTCCTGAGAAGCTGGGACTACAGGCATGTGTTTACCATGCATGGACTTAAAACACTTCATTCTGAAATTTTCAAGTAAAAAAAAGATGAGAATTTTACAACAAATACTCATTACCCACCACTAGATTCTCACATGAACATTGTTCCTATATTTTAAGGACCTACCCTACCCTTTCCCTCCAGAAAGCATTTTTAACCTATCTGGTTGACTTGCTTTCCTGTCTTAGTTACAGTCAATACCCTGGGTCCTGAGGGGACCTGAGAAGATAGCTAGTCCCAGCTGCTACCTCAGAAACAGGACTGTAGCAGGTCTGTACCCTACCTGAAGCCCCAACAATCATCCAGGTCTCTCTGCAGATTGCCCTCTGACCACCTTGCCCCTGTTAATAGAGGTACCACTGTGCTGTACTGCCACTGCTGAGGCCAGGCTCCAATGATGGACTGGGAAAGGCCAGTTAAGTGGCATCAGGGATTTGAGAGGGGGACCAAGAGTAACAGAGAATTAGCAGCCCCCCGAGTCTAGGGAAGGGCTTCTACTGGAGTCTCTTCCCCATGGGAGGTTAGGGAGGGGAGCAATTACTACAATCAAAGTCTACCTCCCAAAGCCCAACAACATACATCCTAATTCAGAAAAGTCTTTGGTAACAAACCTCTCAGAAAATCAATGTCCATATTTCCTGCATGTTTCTAAATTTTTCCTAACACTTCAGTCATAGGGATTCACCTGACTGGGAATTCCACAACTGTATCAAGCTTATCCCTCCAGTATCTGTTGTAGGAGAAACGTTTGAGATGGACTACCAGGATCTTGGGCAAGGACCACAGGTCAAACTTCTTTGTGGCCTGCTGGTGCTTCTTACAATTGGGACAGTACCTGAAGAGAAAAGAGAAGTCTCTGCTTAGCAAGGGATGAGGGGAGCCATTGCTACCTGGGTACTCACGCTGGGGACACAGCTATAATACCACAATAGCTGCTATTCTTAAGGACAGATTTTGGGCAAGGACCTGCCTTCCAAAACAGGCCAATGGCTTTCTTAGTCTAGAAAATACAACCCAAACAGAAGGGCTATGTTATAGGGCTGGCCATGTGAAAAAGTGGCATGTGCACATAAAAGATTTTTTTTTTTTTAATTTTAGGTGGATACAATACCTTTATTTATTTGTATGTGGTGCTGAAGATTGAACCCAGTGCCTTGCACATGCCAGGCCAGCGCGCTACCACTTGAGCCACATCCCCAGCCCCAGTAAAAGGTTTTGGGTACAGATACCAGCAGGTCTCAGATTCTGGAGCACAGAGGTGGCCCTGCCCTGAGAGTGAGAAGGTACATACCAGGGGTCATGCTCCCCAAGGGTCTCCATGGTGGTGAAGAGTTCAATGCAGTCTCTCAGGGCCACTGCAGTCTTCTTCTTCTTCTGAGGCTGCAGCATGCTCATGTGCTTGTCGTAGGCCTGTAAGAAAAAAGTGCTAGTTCTGCAGGGGAAACAAGATCTTACTGAGTCAAAACATAAAGGCCTATGAGAGGCTCTTCCTGGAATATACTTCTGGAGCCTCTGAATATGAAATGATGAAATCTTAGGTGCTGCTCCCTTCTTCCCCGTTGTAATGGGATTAAATCCAGGGACATTCTACTACTAAGTTATATCCCCAGCCCTTATTTTTATTTTGTGACAAAGTCTTGTTAAATTGCCCAGGCTAGCCTCGAACTTGTGATCCTACTACCTCAGCTCCCAAATCACTGGGATTATAGCATGGGCTACTCAGCCCGGCTTTGTCCTTGGTCTTAAATTTGCTGGCTGGGTGCAGTGGCAAATGCCTGCAATCCTAGGATCTCAGGAGGCTGAGAAAAGAGGATCACAAGTTCTAGGCCAAGCTGGGCAATTTAACAAGCTCTTGTATCAAAATAAAAATGAAACAAAATCAAAAGGGCTCAGTAGTAGAGCACTCCTGAATTCAATCCCCAGTAACACCATAAAAGAAAAACAAACAAACAAACAAAACACACCTTGTTAAACTGTTGTCCAACTGGTAAGAATATAAGAATATAGCTAATACACTTCCAGAGCAGAAACTAGCATGTATTTCTGACCATGAACCCTTAGAGACCTACCTCAGATTCTTGTTCATCATAGTAAAGGCTCCGGGTTTCACTGTCCCAGTCGATGGCCAGTGTGGATCGAGCTGCAAGGGGACCAATGTGTCATTCATTGCAAAATGGCCAGCAACGGGAGAGGCTCTCCAAGTGACCAAAGGGAGAAGGGCCTCACTGAGGCAGCAGCAACACTGCTCATTCACCAATGTCCACTATCAAGAATAAGGGCCAAGGGGCTGGGATTGTGGCTCAGTGGCAGAGCACTTGCCTCGCACATATGAGGCACTGGGTTTGATCCTCAGCATCACTTATAAATAAATTTTTTAAAATTAATGTACTGTATCCATTTACAACTTAAAAAAAAAAGAAAGAATAAGGGCTGAACTTGGACCAGCCCTTCCAAACCCCAACCCCTCAAAGCCTTTGGCACAACAGTGCTACAGATAGGTTCCAAAGACACAGGCAGAGGAGAGAGGACCCTGAGACAGAAAACAAAGTCACCTACACTGTCCCCAGCTTACTGCCTACAGACAGATTCCAGGCTACTGTTTGGGGGAAAGAGGGACAAAGTGGGGGAAACTGAGTTGAGGAATCAAAGATTGAAGCTTGAGGAGATGGCTAGAATCTGAAAGGTTCTGTACTACAGAGGATGAAGTTGCAGAGATGACAGAAGTACAGATAGCTAGAGACAGATCCAAAAATATCTCAATGATGCTTTTTTTTTTAAAAAATAGAAATAAGGGGGGAGAAGATATACATTCAATCAGCAGATATATGAAAAAATGTTCAACATCTCTAGTAATTAGAGAAATGTAAATCAAAACTACTCATTTGAGATTTCATCTCATACCAGTCAGAATGGCAGTTATTAAGAATACAGAGAAGGGTTGGGGTTGTAGGGTAGGGTGGTAGGGTGCTTGCCTAGCATGTGTGAGGCATTGAATTCAATTCTCAGAACTACATAAATAAAGTAAAGGTATTTTGTCTATCTACAACTAAAAAAAAAAAATACAGACAATAGGGGTTGTGTAATGTGGGGTTGTGGCTCAGTGGTAGAGCACTTGCCTAGCACATGTGAGGCCCTGGGTTCGATCCTCAGCACCACATAAAAAGAAATAAATAAAGGTATTGTGTCCCACTACACCTAAAAAATAAATATTAAAAAAAAATTATAGACAACAATAAATGTCGGTGAGGACATAGAGGAACAGGCACACTCATAAAATGCTAGTGGGACTGCAAACTATGCAACTAATCTGGAAAGCAGTATGGAGATTCCTTAGAATACTTGAAATGGAACCACAATTTGACCCAACTATCTCACTCCTTGGTGTATACCCAAAGGACTTAGAAACTGTGGTATATAATGGAATATTACTCAGCATTAAAAGAGAATAAAATTATGGCATTTGCAGGTAAATGGATGAAGTTAGAGAATATCATGCTAAGTGAAGTAAGTCAATCCCAAAAACCCAAAGGCCGAAAAAGTGGATACTGATCCATTGGGGCTGGGGGCCGGGGGTGGGATGGGGTAGGTGTGACATGGGAAAAATGGAGGAAGTCTGGGCAAAGGGGAGGGAGTCGGGGATGGGGTATAGGGGCAGGAAAGATGGTAGAATGAAATGGACATCATTACCTGAGATACATGTATGACCCTAATCGTGTACAGCCAGAGAAATGAAAAGTTGTGTTGCAATTGTGTACAATGAATCAAAATGCATTCTGCTGTCACATATACCTAATTAATACATTAATTTATAAAAAAAAAATAAATAAGGGGGGATGGGTATCTAATTCAGTAGCAGAGCACTTGCATAGCATGTGTGAGGCCCTGGGTTCAATCCCCAGTTTGTTAAAAAATGTTAAAATAAAGCCAGGTGCAGCAGTGCACGCCTGTAATCCCAGTGCCTCAGGAGGTTGAGACAGGAGGATTGAGAGTTCCAAGTCAGTTTTAGCAATGGTGAGGCGCTATCCAACTCAGTGAGACTGTCTCTAAATAAAATACAAAATAAGGCTGGGGATGTGGTTTCAGTAGCTGAGTGCTCCTGAGTTCAGTCCCTGGTACAAACCCCCAAAAAAATTAAAATTAAAAGGAGATATAACTAATAAAAAAGAATCAAAGGAAGGAAGGAAGGAAGCAAACTAGTTAGCTAGTTCAAGGACATCTAGTTAACCAGTCAATTTCTTTCCCAATGAAGGAAGCCAAAAGGCATGGTAGCTCCCCTCCATAACCATGGAGGCATCACAAACATTATAGATATCTCTCTCCATCTGTATAGCAGTCCCATCACAGGCTCCAAACAATGGAGAATCTATGCGAGCCATGACTATCTTATACAGAGGATCATATTTTGTGATCATTTTCTGGATCAAAAAGAAGTACGCAGTCAGGCATGGTAGCACACGACTGTAATCCCAACAATTCAGGAGGCTGAAGTAGGAGGATCACAAATTCAATCCTAGCCTAGGTAACTTAGCTAGAAAATGTCTCAAAATAAAATAAAATTAAAAGGGCTAAGAATGTGTCAGAGTACACCTGGTTTCAACCCCCACTACTACAAAAAATCAAAAATAAAAGAACTGTGGTTGTAGTTCCGTAGCTTCATCCCCCATGATTATTTATTTAATTATTCATTCTGAATTGTTTTAATTTGGGGAAATGCTGCTACCAAGAGTGGAAACAGAAGTACCACTGATCCATAGCAAAGGTTCTAAAGCATAGTGGGAATAACTAGAGACCTGCTTCCTTCTGAGGTCATTAAGGACTGAGGATAAAAGCATGAAGGGGGAAGAGGTTGGTTGCTGTAAATGTCCTTAGAGGCAAAGATCACACAGGTGTCTGCTCCCAGAGCCAAAGACTGTGAAAGCCCAATGCTGTGGGTGTCAAGAGCAAGGATTTTTCAAATAGATCCCACATCCCCAAAACCCAGGTTGAAAAGTCAGAGAAAGTACTTACAGTTGAGTTTGAGTAGTTTTCCATCAGTTGCAAGTGAATTTATGTCAGCTGTTCCATAGGAGTTCACAAGACTGAAGGTAAAAAGTCTTTTGGGGCAGGGTTGGCCCCTGACCTTTTGAGTAGTCTCACTGGGGTCACCTCCTAGCTCATCTTCCCCACTACCTTCTGTTTCTGAAAGATGTTCTTTGCCTTCTTCCTGATGCTCCATTTCTTCTTCATCGTCTCCTGTAATACAAATGAAAATAATACAGATTTCATGTCACCATTTCAATGTTAAAATTTTTATTTGAAACCTATGATGATGTTTCCTTAAAGATTTTGCTCTGTGTATGTGAAACTACATCTACCCCTTTGCACTTACCAGGCACTTGAGTTCACGTGTGACCCTCTCTGAGAAAGAGACAAGATGAGCAGAGTAGACACTTCTTCCATGATAAGGAAATAGAGACCCAGAGAACTTAAATGAGTCTCCCAGAGCAACAAAGTGATCCAGCAGTCCTGTCATTCTAAACAGAGCCCTACAACACTTGGTAGTCTACTGGACTTCACACTATGTGTTCTCACTCTTTCAACTTCATCATTAGGTCCACAGAGAGAAAAGTACTAAAATGAGATTCACGCTCAATGCTTAAGAAGACTGTACATTAAAAAATACAAATTAAGGGCTGGGGCTATAGCTCAGCTGATAGAATGCTTGCTTCCCATGCACAAGGACCTGGGTTCAAGCCCCAGCCCCACAAAACAAACAAACAAACAAAAAACCAAAAAAGCAAACAAACAAAAACACCCTCAAGAAATACAATTCAAGGGGCTGAGGTTGTGGCTCAATGGTAGAGTGCTTGCCTAGCATGTGAGGCCCTGGGTTCAGTCCTCAGCACCACTTATAATTCAGGAGTCAATGTTCAAATACTATAATGAACACAAATATTAAGCAAAATTATTCAGTTCCCCTATAAAAAACATGCTGAATGTTAAAATGGAGCATTGTGGTCATTTTTAACATCAATTCTCACTTTCTAGGACTGTGTGTACCTCACAGAAATCTGGGCATTTGGATCTGCTATTGAGAATTTATACCACAACTTGGAGATCATTTATGTTTTACAGAAATAAAGTCACTGGTTCACCTAATTTCCCTCAAAAAGAGTGACAACTACAATACAGATCAGACATAGCTCCTTAATTAGACATGGACTACTTTTCAGCCCTTGGCCTCTGGGTTTCCTTCAATAAGCCCATCATATTGCTTTTCTGACTGATTTCTTTCCTTCCAAAAGCAGGAGCTTCCTAGAGTCGGCCATCATCTGTGGCTTCCTGGGTAAACAAAAAGAAATGCCCAGGAGAGCCTGTCTCTGCCTTCTGATTGGCCAAGACATGTATCTTCCCTAGGGATCAAAGGCTCACCATCCAAGCTACATGCAACAGCTGTGTCAATAGAAGTCAGGACACAGAGGCAGTTAAAGTGATGAGTAAATACCCACATTGTACTCCCAACAGAAGAGAATTCAAATCCTGACTCTGCTTCATGACCTCAGCAAGTCCCTCAATCCTTTAGGCTTGGTGTGCCTGAGGTGAAACTCAACTTAAAGAGCCCCCAGATTAGCCTCAAGAACTCTCTTTGGGCTGTGGTAGATCAGTGGTATAGCACTTGCCTCACATGTGTGAGGCCCTGGGTTCCATCCTCGGCACCACATAAAAATAAAGATATTGTGTCCATCTACAACTAAAAAATATTAAAAAAAAAAGAACCTCTCTTTACCATGAGTATGACACCTTTGAAAAAGAGGGAAAGCTGATCAGCTACTCTGGAGGTTGAAGCATAAAAATCACAAGTTTATGGCCACATTGGGCAATTTAGTTAAGACCTTAACCTCAAAAGCTAAAGGAGCCAAGAGACTTCTCACAAGTTCCCAAGAGTGAACTCTGAGGAATCTCAGAGGAACAAGGTCAATTTTGACCAACTAGGTCTTAAACACCTGGCAGGAGAGTATAGCCTAAACACAGTCCTACATGGATATTTAAAAGGAAAAACAATGTTTTCTTTTGTTTTTTAATGTAACTTAAGATGTACACTTGTGTCAGCCCTAGAAAAGTAAGTAAAGCTGGAAACTATAAAGGAAGGGTTCTTGTGTGGGAGTGCCCAATAATAATAACAAAGATTGTAGAGTTGCAAGTTTGTCCTAATTTGAGCCTGATCTCATAGATGTACCAATCTTCCTAGCCTCCTACATTGATAAACTCCATCTGTTTTTTTCACTGATACGATTATGAGTTACTATCTTCATGGTTTTCAGGGACTGACTAAAATACTAAAAGTAATGCTTTGTTGTCCTGTTTATTACTGTCTTAGCATGACCCCTGACCTGCATATGCTTGTCCAGTCACCTGCCATCAGCCAATGTGAACCTCTAAACTTCTCTGATGCTAAATACCCTTAACTGTCCATGCCCCACCTAATAGAGAATAGGAAGTGACTCGGAGATGTTGTCACCCATTTTTCCATAGAAATGGAATGTAGAAATTAACAGAGGAGAAATGTAACAAGGTTCACGTTATGCTTTGAATATAGCTCTTGCTGCTCTGCCACTGCAACTTATTTTTTAAAATGGACATGTTTCTTTCTCTTCTTCTCTCCCTGCAACTCCCTAATCTCAGGGGAAACAGAATGACCCTTCCCCATTTTAGACAGATTTATCTGTCCTTGAGCACACATTCACTATAGGAAGGAAGTAATCCAGACTTTGGCAAGGGTACCAGAAGATCTCAAAAATGACTAACTACCAAATTAACAAGTGAATTACAACTGCAACAGAAGACACTTGGAATGTAGCCTTTGATTCACCTCTTTAAAAGCCCCCTGTTCCTGCTGATGGGCAGAATCCTAGCCTCTGGGACAGGAGTCCCCTGCATTTCTCCTTTGCTAGCAAAACAGAAAACTTTTTTTCCCTTTTCTCAAAAAAAAAAAAAAAAAAAAAAGACCCTGACTCAAATTAAATTAAAAATAAAAAGGGCTAGAAATGTAGCTCAGTAGTAAAGTGGCCCTGAATTCAATTCCCAACACCAAAAAGAAAAAGAGAAATCTGGTTAGTCTCAGTCCCCCAGTGCGGGGAAACACTTACCTTCACAGCTGCTCCTGGAGCCATTGCAAGCCCCAGGCTCCAAGGGCAAGAGGCTAAACTCATCAGGCAAAGGCTGTTTTATATAGCGGCTTTAAAAAACAAAAAGAAGAAAATATTGTTAGTTTTAACATTTAACTATTTTTCTTCACTATGCACCTAAGTAGTAGTTCATAATTTATTTTCATTTTTATTATTATTGTTATTTATTTTTTGGCACTGGGGATTTAACCTAGAGATGCTCTCTATTACTGAGCTACACCCACACCCCTTTTTTATTAAGTTGCTCAGGCTGACCTCAAATTTGTGACCCTCTTGCCTCAGCCTCCCACATAGCTAAGAGTACAGGTCAGTATCACCACACGGAGCGAGTAGTTCATAACTGATATATTCTGCTATTCGTAAAATAATTTACAGAAATAAAAATGCTTTAAAAACATGTAATGGCACAATACTTTAATGTCTGCTTCTTAGGCGAAATGGCACAAACCTGTAATCCCAGTGGCTCAGGAGGCTGAAGCAGGAGATCACAAGTTCAAAACCCGCCTCAGTAATTTAGTGAGGTCCCAAACAACTTAACAAGACCCAGTCTCAAAACAAAAAATTAAAAAGGGGATGGAGATGTGGCTCAGGGTTTAAGCACCCTGGGTTCAATTCCCAGTACCCCCACCACCAAAAAAAGTCTGCTTCTTCTATGAATGTCATGTGGGACCATGATTTTTTCAACTATTTCCCAGTAATGCTAATGATCAGGTTTGGAATAATAGTGGAGCACTTCAGAAAAAATATTCAAATTCAAAATGGCATCAGAGCATTAGCATTCCTAACACAGGTAATTGACAAGATTCCAAGGCCCAGAGCCTTAAGTGCCCAGATTTGTGGTACCTAAATGTGCCAGATGCCACATCCCAAATGACATCTACTCTGGCCCTTCCAGAAGCTGGCACAGCTGAATTTCTTTTCTTCTTCTTCTTTATTTTGAGACAAGGTCTTGCTAAGTTGCCCAGGCTGGCCTCAAACTTGTTATCCTCCTAACAAAGCCTCCTGATTAGCTGAGATTACAGGTGTATACTACCACCACACTTAACTATCATCCTTACAGAAGTGAGTACATAAAATCAACCTAGACACTTTATAGGGACTGTCACTACTATTACTAGACTTATCTTGATTTCCAATAACAACCAAATCATATTCCTGCTACCAACCTGATCCGATCACAAACAGCCTGGTACAAAAACTCAAAAGTCAGCTTGTGCTTGGGAACAGAAACCAACAGTGGCCTCCCATATAGTACTGCCCCAGAGGAAGTACTTGATGGTCTAGACTTCCTCTCCCTGAAATAGACTGGAAGCGTGACACATTCCGAGCCATCCACGCAGGTGCTGCAGACCTCATACCTGTATCAATCATACAAGAGAGCACTTTCAGCAAACAAGTCCCTGTGAGAACAAACATCTGAGCTGCAGCTATGTGTTGGTCAAGACAATGGTTTCTAGGAAAGAGCATCCTTTAGCAGGAAAGGTAGATAAACCATTTCAGGAGCAACTCCAGAGGCTGGGTCAGGAATCCCACAAAGGATCATCGTCAACATCTATACAACTGGACTTAAGTTCAAGCTCCTTCTCCAACGATGGCTTCAAACTCTGTGCGCCTTCAATAGAGACTCAATATGCAATGATGGCCATTATCTGGACTATTGGGTAAAGGAAGTCAAGTTGATCTTTTGTTACCAAGGATCCTCAGCTTTTTAAACTGAATTCTTGGTGCCCTGCCCTTTAATAAAACCAGGTATAGTATAAGGATGTACACAGAATATTAGACAAAAACTCTTCTTTTCAAATGGAGAACTTTAAAAAGATCAATTATTTGCCATCTTTGTTCAAAAATGCTGAAATAAAACAATCATATTTAATGTTAAAAAAATGAGAGATAACCAAAGAAACTGCTAAATCAAATCAACTACTTTAAAAAATGTGTCTGGGCTGAGGTTGTGGTTCAGCGGAGGAACACTTCCCTAGCACGTGCAAGGCCCTGAGTTCAATCCTCAGCACCACATATAAATAAATAAAGGTATTATGTCCAACTACAACTAAAAAGAATAAATATTTTTTTTTAAAAATGTGTCTTACTTAGTGAATACATGGGATTGAGAAGATTTAAGAGATGTTCTGTCCTGGAACAGATGTTACCAAAATTGCTGACAACTGACTATAGAGGGAGATACAAACTTACTGATTCAATTTTTGAAAACTATAACTTCATACAAATTCCCTCCCAGATGCCTGGCAAGTAGACCTGTCTACAAGAGGAACTCTAAGAACAACTCACAAAAGTGTTCACGATATATTCTAAGTAGGGATCTGTAGTGCACAATGGTTAAGAGCTGGGCCTTGATTTAGGCTGGCCTAGGTTTCAGCTTCACTGTTGCCATTTTCTGGCTTCAGTGACCCAGTACACCAATCTAACTTCTGAGTTTGTTTACTCAGTGGACAAAAGGATTACCTGCTTTACAAGGCTGTAGAAAGAATTAAGTAATTTAGTAGTATGATACATGACATGCTCAAAAAACATCACGTTACTATTGGTTTTCTTAGGCAATTCATCCCCTCCCCTTCACCCTCCCCTGTATGAGGGACTGAATCACTGAGCTACATCTCCAGTTCTTTTTTTTTTTTATTCTTCAGTTGGACACAATATCTTTATTTTATTTATTTATTTTTATGTGGTGCTGAGGAACGAGGGCCTCACACATGCTAGGCAAGTGCTCTACCGCTGAGCCACAATCCCAGCCCCTCTTTTTATTTCTTATTTTGAGACAGTCTCTCCTTAAGTTGCTGAGGGTCTAAGTTGCTGAGGCTGGCTGGAACTTAGGATTCTCCTGCCTTGGCCTCCTAAGTCACTGCCACTATACGCATCATGCCTGCAAGAGGAGTCATCTTTAAAAGAATTTCTTTTCCTGATGGTTGGCCCTAAAACCCTATGGAAATTCCTTTATTGATGAAATTCTGCCAAGCTGCCTGCAGGGAGATGCACCATTTCTTGTGGGATCAGGTATGTGCAATCACTAGTTTCCAGAACTGAGAGAAATTATGTTAAGGATTTGGAGTCAGCAACAGATATGAATGCTAACTTTCCCATTCCCTAGCCCTGTGGCGCAGCATGAGCCTTGGCACCCTCCATTTATAATATCAGGAAAATTATCTGTAAGTGGGAAGGCAGTAAATGGAACTAAATCTTTTATGTATATGTGGTAAAAAAAAAATACATTCTTTTTAATACAGGTATGGAATCCACGGGCACTCAACCACTGAGTCACATCCTCAGCTCTTTTTATTTATTTTTTTTTTAATTTTGAGATAGGGTCTCATGAAGTTGCTGAGATTGGCTTTGAATTCACGATCCTTCTGCCTCAGCCTCCTGAGCCACTGGGATTAGAGTCATGTGCCACCACACTCAGCCAAGAACTATTCTTTTAAGAGTGACCAAGATATCATAGGCCCAAATATGTAATGGGAAGGGCTCTCTGCATTCCTGTGTCAAAAACAGCCAAGCCAGGTGCAGTGGTACATGCCTATAATCTCAGTGGCTTGGGAGGCCAAGGCAGGAGAATCGCAAGTTCAAAGCCAGCCTTTGCAATTTAGCAAGGCCCCAAGCAACTAAGTGAGACCCAATATCTAAATAAAATATTTTAAAAAGGGCTGTCCCTGTGGTTAAGCACCCCTGGGTTCAATCTCTGTTAAAAAAAAAAAAAAAAAAAGTTCTTCAGCAGAGGCAAGTGTTTGAATGAAAGGTAAAGAGGGAAGACCAGCATAGGTTGTGGTCCAGTCAAGCTTCTCTGAGAGCCACAGGGCAATTTCACGTCCCAACCTACTGCAACTGGGAAATACACACAATTATCTAGAGCAGTCATGAAGCAGCACTTTGGATGGGTGAGGAGACCAGTACATTGTCACCACAGTTATGAGAAAATGGAATCTCAGAGCTTGCAGAATGTCTGAGCTGTCAACTGTTGTTTATTTCTGAAATGGGGATAATGGTACTCTGGCACTAGCCTGAGAGGCACAGCCTATAGCACAGAAAGGCCAAGATCCACCTATAAAATTACCCTTCTCATATCTTCCCATGGCCCTTCTCACAGTTACAGTTATGACTCTTCTTGAGTGAGGCATCTCTGACAAAAGGACCATCTGTAGTATGAATCAGCACTCTTAAGCAGCAGCAACTAGTGACCAAAGGCTATGTACATGCTGGCAATGCAGCTCAGTAATGCCAGTAGGTACTTATTAGCACTGATGGCTGCCCACAATTCCCTGAATATCCAGATCTTTCCACTGGGACTTGAAAAAAATGCACACGAACAGACTGCCAGAACTTCACTGTGAAGACACAAATAAGGCAAAGCCTCTAGAATGTTACCTCTGATCCTGCACCAGAAACTGCTAAGTACTCACACAAAAATGTCATCCCGAGGCATGATGTGGCTTAAACCTTCATCCATTTGGAAAATTTTGTGGAACCGGTGATTATACACATCTGTGACCACCATCTAAGAATCAATAGTAATAGAGAGATTATAGGATGACTCAGGGTACCCCTACATTGCTTAAAACACAGAACAGGGGAAAAAAATGTCCTACTAGAGTGTTATCCCTAAAGAAACTACAATGCAACAAGACCCACTACTTGGGGCCAAGGTTCAAAGGGGAGCAGTATGGCTCCCTTTTAGTTGCTAGCACTATCCATGCAGGTAACAAGTGCCCTAAAGTAATAGGAATGGTGACAAGTGCTGACCAGAGACTAGCTATCATCTAGAAGGCTCTGGTGTATTCCACATGGCCTGAAGTCTCCATGCCACTTGAAGCACACAGAGCCCTGCTCCTGGACTACCATGGGTACCATGACCCCCAATGAAGGAAAGATTGTGTTTCCCAGAGCTGGAAGACACAGTCTCAATTATTGTGTGCATTGTGAGCAAGAACCAGAAGGTGTAAGACATCCAGATATACACCAATAATCACATGTGTGCTGACCAATAACAACTACCCCCCAAAAAAGTAACTACAAGGTTAAACAAATTCCAAAGGACAATGAAGTAACCCTAATAGTCTAAGTGCCACTGATCACCCCGCCTTACATTTTCTGCAGCAATGCCAGACAGCCTGGACAGAGCCTCGCACAGGTCAGAGACGGCCCCCATCAGTGGCACAGTCACACGGTACTGCAAAGGGAGAGATGGTCAAGGTAACAGGGGTACTCTATGGGGCAGGGAAATAACTTGGGAGAAGGAAGTATCATTGGGGCAGAGGCCCTTCCAGAGTCAGTAGATGGAGAGGTCAGGGTACAGATGAGTCAGTAGCAAAGCACCAGAAAAAATAGGCAAGTCATCAAGATGAACACCACTCACTCAAGCAACACAGCATGGGAGCTGAGCCTTCTCTTCCCCTTCTAAAGGCTGCTAAACACTTCCCTTCTTTCCTCTGCTCTCTCTTAATTTTTGTGGTGCTGGGGACTGAACCCAGGGGCCTCATCCATGCAAGGCAAGCACTCTACCAATGAGCTATAACCTCAGCCCACACTGCTTTATTTTATTCTTCACTTTCTGGAATAGTTTACATCTCCCTTTAAAGAATTATTAAAATAATACAAATTGCCATCTGGTTCTATATATCACCTTTTTTTAGAGATAGAAACTAAAAGCACACATCTATAATCCCAATGACTCAAAAGAATAGGCAGGAGGATCTCCAGTTCAAGGGTAGTCTGAGCAACTTAGGAAGACCCTGCCTCAAAATTTTAAAAAAATTGTATTTATTTTTTTAAATTTATTTTTATGTGATGTTGGGGATCAAACACAGTGCTTCATACATGCTAAGCAAGCACTCTACCACTGAGCCACAACCTCAGCCCTAAAAACATTTTTTAAAAAGGGGAAAGGAGAGGGCTGGGATTGTGGCTCAGTGGTAGAGGACTTGCCTAGCATATGTGAGGCCCTGGGTTCGATCCTCAGCACCACCTAAAAATAAACAAATAAAATAAAGGGATTGTGTCCATCTACAACTAAAAAATATAAATATTAAAAAAAGAGGGGGGGAATGTAGCTCTGTGGCAGAGTACCCCTGGGTTCAATCCTCTACTCCAAAGGAGAAGAGAGAGGAAAAAAGAAACTAAAGAGAAGACTAAGCAATATATCAGGATGTGAGCAATCAAGAAAACTGAACACTAAGATACTGGTCACACCTCACATCTGGCCTCTTTTTCTGGCCAAGTTCTTCAAGCTAATCTAAGAACAGAACTGACAAAGGAAAGTACCCACTTTGGGTTTCTCAACATTCAGATTCAAGGACCACTTAGCAGATTAATCAGGCTATCACAGTGACATGAATAGAAACATGGGCAAAAAAGTGATAAAGAATCCCCTAAGACCGTCACAACAGGTCTTGAATGACAAGGGATTACACCAAGGTCTGATAGAGGTCAACAGCATAAACAGAGACAAACCCAAGTTTCCAAAGCAACAGATGAAAACGATCCCACCAGGGCCTGGAGACCACTCACATAAAGGGGTGTCATGACGATGCAGATTCTATTACCTGAGTTGGTCTGCAGCAAGGGTCAGCAGGAACAAGGAAGACCTCCATTACTCGATCCTTCTTCATGGGTAGTGGAAGAGTTAGGTAGCAAAATGGATCAAAGGTGACAGAAACCTTAGCACATTCTGGGCAAACCAAAGTAGATTTGAAAAGGCCATGAAAAGTGTCCACAATCACAGAATCATTCCTCAACCTGTGATTCTCCCAGGCTTCCTTTGCCACCACCTGGATGAAAAGAGAAAAGATAAGTAGAACATTCTCAACCTCTCAGTCCTTTTTCCCTACATCTAGAACGAGTCATAGCAAATACTGTGAGATACACTGAGAAGTTGTCTATGTAGCCAAGAGCATGTCAAGGCAAACAAGGCCAGGACTGCTCTTAGCTGTAACATTCACAAAAAACACCAGCTCTATGTCCAGTGACATGTTTAATAAGGTGCTGACAGAGAATCTATAGGACACAAGGGGCACTCAGAGTACCATGGGCACAAAGAGCTGACCAGAGCAAGGACTACCTCCTGGGTCCTGTCTTGTCTTTTCTCTCTCCTTCCTTCTATCATGAATTTTTGCAGTATTGAGGACTGAACCTAGTGGCAGGAGGATTTCAAGTTCAAAGCCAACCTTAGCAACTTAGTGAGGACCTAAGCAACTCAGCAAGATCTTGCCTCAAAATATAAAAAAAGGCTGGGGATGTGCTCAGTGGTTAAGTGCCCCTGGATTCAATCCCCAGAACCAAAAAAAAAAAAAAAAAAAACAGTCCAAGTTGTCCAGGCTACCTCAAACTTACGATCTGTCTGCCTCAGCATCTCAAGTATCTGGGATTACATGTGTATGCCATTGTATAAACCAGAGATTGATTTTAATGAGAGCAGTTACAACCTTAAGGGTTCACTCCACAGTTGTTTTTTGTTATTTGAAGTACAGTTTTCAGAGTGCCCTAGTCTCTAATTAGCCTATGAAATACTAAATAAACTGACTCATTTCTGACATCAGGACCACCTCCAGTAATTCAGAAAACAAAAAAGGGAGTATAGTTAGCCCCCTTTGACCTGGAATGCATTTCCCTACCAGAGTCCACCCTCCTATCACTATCAACAATGAGAGGCAATGTGAGCCCTGGCACTAACACTCCAAGACCAGAAGATTGTCCTCACAATGTCAATAGGAGGCAACTTTTGGATATTATTATGTAGATTGTTTCAATATCATACCGCATCTGGTCGCCCATTGGCATCCTTTGGCTCCAGGTAAGGTTTCTTCTTTACTCGGTTCAGGTCTTCATGCAATCCATCTAGAATAAAGGCTAACAGCTCCTGAGAATCTTGTTGTTGGTAGCCAGAAAACTGAGGGGCAAAACGTCCCACTTGGGTCTACAACAAAAGCAACTATATTAGAAGGCATAATATATAAAGAACCAGTGAAGTAGAGAGACAGTGATTATCAACAACAGTTTTAAAGAGTTAGCTAGGACAAGAGGGAAAACACCACCTACTTGAGTAGCCCAATTAACTCCTAAAGAACCTAACAGAGGTCAATGGTGCCCATCAAAGAGAAGGCTCAGAACAGAGAGCAAGGACAGCTAGGGATTTAGAACCTGGGCTACTTCCTTATAATGGAGGTGAGGATCATCACTCTCAGTAGCCACACCTAAGTACTAAGACAAATCCCTCTCTAATGTCCTTTTCTTTAGTTTAAACTCCAGAACAATGTTAGAAATGATACCTGCATCAGCTAGATGAATCCTCTTGCACATAATAGTCCTCATGTGTCCAGATAATTGACTACCCAGTATTGCTCTCCACAAGCAATCCTTGGACTGTGGATACCAATTAGCAGCAACAGCATTACCTAGGGCCTCAGTATAAATGTACATTCTCAGGCCCAACCCCAGACCCATTTAATCAGAAACTCCAGAGATGGGCCCAGCAGTCTGTATTGTAATAACCCTTTCCAGAGATTCTGATGTATACTAAAATCACTATTCTACACCTGTGTTGTCTAATACCATAGCCACTAACTGCATTTGGCTATTCAAATTTAAAAGAATTAAATTAAATTCAGGGACTAAAGTATAACTCAGTGGTAGAACGTGTGCCTACCAGGTACAAGGCCCTCGGTTCAATTGCCTACACCAAGAGAAAATAAATAAATATATATAATTTCAAATTCAGTTTCTTGGTTCTGCTAACAGCTCAAAATGCCCAGTGGCACTTGAACTAGTGCCTATTACCAGACAGTGCAGATATAAAATATGAGGAAGTTAAGCTGCTCAAACATCCCCTAAATATCACCTGCCAATTATTTATTTATATTAGATTAAGCCCAGTGTGTTTCACACAGTTCTAGTTTCTTTATGACTTATTATATGAATAATAATTTACTTCTATTTCCCAGAGATTAATGTGTCCAAGGGGATGAAAGAGAATTAATTTTCAATTTCAGCAAGCTACTTGAGATTTTTTTCTTTCTTTCTTTTTCTTTTGTGATACTGGGGAACCAGGGCCTAACACATATTAGACAAGTGCTCTACCAGTGACCTAAACCCCCAGCCTGAATTTTCATTTTCTCATTGAGCTAAGATGCTATTTTCTTTTCCTTTTTCTGAATCAAAAATGTGCAAATCTTTTTTTACCATGTGCTTCCTGAAAACTCCTTGAACCCCACCAGTGCAGGTTAAGTAGGGTTCCTCAGATTTCAACTTATGGGGACAAGGCACTTTCCCTTAGCAGAGAAGAAGGAAAGGAAAAAAAAAAACATTTAGGGCTATGGAAAGCCCAAGCTGCTCCAAGGCCCAGTGCAGTTCATTATCTCCTTCCCAAATCTTACTAGCTGAGGGACCTGAGTGAGAACTGCTCCTCACATCACCTTCTGAGAAAATCAACTCAATTCCTAACTGAGGGGTGGGGTGGGGATAACTCAGACCACAGAGATATAGGGTTCAGGCTCAGGGATCCTGGGAATAGCCTTCACATAATCCTGGAAGTTAAACTGAATTTTTATGGTCTTGGTTTAGGACACTGAATGTAAACACTGCCACCACAGAATATACTATTCTGAGCAATCAAGTGAACTCCTGGGGCATCGCAGGCTAGATGTGGGCATTAAGGGCACTTAAGTGTTTGCTAAATGACAATAAAGAAGGGTTCAATATTATGGTGCTTTCAGTATTAGATCTCACCTTAATCTCAAATGAAAGTAAAGGGATGCCTCATTACAACACTAACCCACTCTTCTCAAAAAAGGAAAACAGAAATGCATAAGTCAGCTTACTTTGAACATTCGAGGCGCCACATGAGCATCCCTTCCAGACCACATCTGCTTAATGAGCTCTGCATAGGCCTCTGCAATCTCCCCTTTCATGCCCAGAGGATTGTCTCTGTTGATTTCCGCTTCATATTCATCTTTGAGAAAGTAGTCAGTCAGTGGTGCAGTGTTGCTTAGGCACTGAAACAGAATATGATTAGAGCTTACACCTCTTCAAGTGAACTTACAGAAACAAGATAAACCAAGTTCTAGAAGCTGGGATTGTGGCTCAGCAGTAGAGCGCTTGCCTAGCATGCTCGTGGCCCTGGGTTCGATCCTAGGCACCACATAAAAATAAATTAATGAAATAAATGTATTGGGTCCAACTACAACTAAAATACAATAAACAAAACAAAGACTTTGGAATATTGAACATGCCTAATCCAAAAATTTTAAATCCAAAATGCTCTGAAATCTTAAAACTTTGTGAGCACTCAAGAAATTTCAGAGCCAGATGTGTGGTATATGCTTATTATCCCAGCTGTTCAGGATGCTGATGAAGGAGGATCACTTGAGATAAGAGTTTGAGGCCAACGTGGGTAACATAGTGAGAATCTCATAAATAAATAAATAAATCCCAAAAAAGTTCTGGAGCAATTTTTTTTTTAAAAAAAGTTGTAGTTGGACACAATACCTTTACTTTATTTATTTATTTTTATGTGGTGCTAAGGATCACACCCAGGACCTCAACTATGCTAGGCAAGCACTCTACTGCTGAGCCACAACCCCAGCCCCTGTGGAGCACTTTGGACTGCTCAATTTGTATTTACATCTACAGTTATAAAGTTTCTCATTATTATTACCCTAACTCAACAGCTAAATAAAGTGGAAAGTACAAAGAGCTGAGAAAACATATCAATAAAAAGTCAAATCTCAGCCAGGCTTGGTGGCACATGCCTGTAATCCAAGCAACTTTGGAAACTGAGGCAAGAGGATCTCAAGTTTGAGGACAGCCCAGGCAAGTTAGCCAGTCTCAAAAAATGAAAAGAGATGGGCATGTAGCTCAGTGGTAGGGTACCCCTGGGTTTAATCCACAGTACCACCAGGGGGAAAAAGAACAATGTAAAACCTCAGGGGTCTTTTCTTTAGTACTAGGCTATTTCGCCACAATGGCGAAAAGTTATTTCCAAATCCAAGAGTTACCTAATCTTTAAAAAAAAAAAATCTTCAGAAAAATCAAAATGAGAATTTTCCCTTACCCAAAAAGGCTTGAGTTTTGTACTTGATTTCTGGGAAATAAACATATTTATCCCAGAAGACTATGCCTAATAGGAGTGTGTCTATGTGGCCTTGGATTATACTAGATACACTAACAGCATGACTTCTGGGTTCAGGGAGCTTACTACAACTGTATAGTCCTAGAATAAAAGCTACCACTGAGGAAAGACCAGCAAATGACTTAAGAGAGTGCTGTGGGTTGCATAAAATCATTCCACTGGGCAATTAATCTATCATATCTATATAAAGAAGCTCCCCCAAAATTATGGCTATTGAAGCTCAGGTGAGATTCCATGGTTGGTAGTACTCTGTGTATCATCATTATATGTCAGTGCCAGTAAAGTCATGTGTCCTGATTCCATAGAGAGAGAACAACAGAAGCTCAACCATTTGGAACCCTGCTGAATTCTGCTCTATTTATTTCTCCCCTTGGCTGATTTTATTATGTAACTTTTCCCTATAATAAAGCATTATCATCGAGCTGGGGATGTGGCTCAAGCAGTAGCGCGCTCGCCTGGCATGCATGAGGCCCGGGGTTCGATCCTCAGCACCACATATAAAAACAAAGATGTTGTGTCTGCCGAAAAACTAAAAAAATAAATATTAAAAAAATTCTCTTTAAAAAATTTTAAAAATAAAGCATTATCATGAATTTAACAGCTTCATATGACTTCTGTAAATACTTCTAGCAAATTATCAAAACTGTGGGTAGTCTCAGGAACCCCCACATTTGCAGTTGGCATCAGAATTGAGGGCAGTCTTCAGAACTGATGCCCTTTTAACTTTGTAGCTGTGCCCTAACTGATTGCAACCCATGTTTATCATAGTACTATCATATTATATATGCCTAATAAATATTTGAAGAACAAATAAGGGCCAAAAGGGAGGATTTTAGGATTTCTCCAGTGATAGGCATGAAGTAAGCATGGGGTCTTTGGTTAAAAAAAAAAAAAAAAAAAAAAAAGGTAAACCTTCAGTAAGGAATAACTGAGATTGGTACCTGCTGTAAGTTTCCTTATCCTATCAGAGACCAACCAGATAGGTACTTCAAAACTCTTAGGGAGTTTATAACCTAATGGTTAACAAAAATTCAAAATATTTCTATTGTAAAACCAAACACAGAATTAAATAAGACATTCTGGGGCCACAAACACTGTGGAGGCCATTCTGAACCAACCACTGGGAGCTGTCCTGGCAGAATGCTAAAGCGCTAAAAGTAAACAAGTTGAGGACCCTAAGAAAAGATCCACTTAGCACTAGCAGACCATTCCCACCCAAGCCTCATGACACCCTGATGTTCAGATGGCAGCTCTCCCCTCTACCTGCAAAGCAGAGTTCATGAAGCAGGTGTTCCCCAGGTTTCCAAGTCCGCAGAGCCCAGGCTGTACATGAGATGATGAGGGCTCCTGACAAGTATATGAAGCAGAGAAGCCAGATCCACTGAAAAACACAACCCATATCAACAATAAAAGCAAGTGTTGCCCACATGACTTCAGGATGCCTTTGGGGGCTCCATTGGGGCCTCTAGAACTTGTGTCTGGTATTAGCCCCATGATATAAATTCTCTCTACCCACCTCTTCACACCTCCAGACCTGTACCCTGCCCATGACTTGACATGCTAGCAGGTTGTAAACATATCCTTAAGAAGAGAAATATATTTGAATTTTTATATCCTTTGAGAAGGCTGTTAGACTACTTCAGGGAAGAACATTCTGGTTACCAAAATCAAAAGCATGCATCTGCCATAGCCCACCAGGCCACACCCAACCTTGACTAAGCCTGAGTTCATGCATACTCCTTCCTCACTAGTTCTTTCCACCTTGTCTATGCTATCTGAAGGTGGTCCTGAAAGACTTGGAGAAAGGATCCCACAGGATAAATAGATAGGGCTCTTCCACAGCTGCAAATCATCCCCTTATTGCTAATCTGGCATATGGCCAGTCTATCCTTCCAAAATAAATACACTGTGCCCCCACAATCACCAGTGACTTAGGCTATGGGGAAAACACCATCCTGTAGGACAATAAGCAATGTAAGTCAGAAGTAGGAGGCACACTTAAGACTGTATGAAAAGTAGTGAGAGACCACCTGCAACCCATTCCTAGGGGGAGCTCTGATCCCATGATGCTTAGCCTAACAACAGATGAGAACTCCAGATACAGTCTGCAAATGGACTCAGAGGAAGGGAAGCAAAGTGAAATGGCCTGCTCTTACCCCCTGCTGACACCGGAACTGTGCATCCCAGAGGTGTTAGTGCTATCACCATTTGCAATGGGAGAGGCAGACACTGAGGAATAGGGACTTGCTGATGATTTTGGAGAGGTAGTAAAATTTCTGCTAGGCACAGTGCTTGATCTGGGAGAGAGAAGCAGAAACAATGCTACTGATTTTTTGCAAAGTGCAAGCCCTATTTAATGCCTTAGGACTTTTTTCAAGAAATAAATGTTCTCCATATTCAATCAGTTAAAATAAGCTGCAAAAGTCCTATTTTTATAATTCTTCAAGATAAATTAAGTTCAGAAATTAATTAATCTTCAGGTCTCATTAGCCTACATGGTCATGTAGGTCATGTACTGAATCTTCCAGTGCAATATACCACAAGGTTGAACTTCAGGGCATTCTGATTTCATTTATAAATTACAAGTTTTTCTGAAATTTTAAGTCTTACCAGTGAAAGGCACAGAAAAATGGCAATAAGACTTCTCTCAAGGGCTGAGATTGTGGCTCAGTGGTAGAGTGCTGCCTAACACACGCGGGGCCCTGGGTTCGATCCTCAGCACCACATAAAAATAAATAAATGGAATAAAGGTATTGTGTCCAACTTAAAAAAAAAAAAAAAAGACTTCTCTCAAAATAATTGACACAGAGGCATGGTGGTACACACCTATAATCACAGCAGCTCAGTAGGCTGAGGCAGGAGGATCATGGGTTCTAAGCCAGCCTCAGCAATTTATTGAGGCCCTGAGCAACTCAGTCAGATCCTGTCTCTAAATAAAGTACAAAAAGGGCTAGGAATGTGGCTCAGTGGTTAAGCACCCCTGGGTTCAATCCCTGGTACCAAAAGGAAAAAAAACACTTGACACAGGAACTAAGGTTGTAGTTCAGTGGTAGAGCACTTACCTAGCACAAAGTGAGGCACTGGGTTCAACCCTTAGCACCATATAAAAAATAAATAGAAAGATATTTAAAAAACAAAATTAATTATTTAAAATACTTGACACAAGTCAGAGGTAGAGCTTCAGACCTGTGATCCCAGTTATTCAGAAAGCTAGGACTAGAGGTCTACAATTTTGAGGTCAGTGTCAGCAAATCAGTGAGATTATCTCATATATTTTTATTAAAAGCCAGTCATGGTAGTGCACACCTATAATTACAGTAACTTGTGAGGCTGAGGCAGGAGGATTTCAAGTTTGAGGCCAGCCTGGGAAACTTAGTGAGAACCTATCTCAAAATAAAAGAGCTGGGGGTGTTGGAGTTGTGGCTCAGTGGTGGAGTGCTCACCTACCATGGTGAGGCACGGGGTTCGAGCCTCAGCACCACATAAAAATAAAATAAAGGTATTGTGTTCACCTACAACTAAAAAAAGTGCTGGGGGGCTGGGGCTGTAGCTCAGTGGTAGAGTGCTTGCCTAGTATGTGTGAGGCACTGAGGTTTGATCCTCAGCACTACATATAAATAAATAAATTAAATAAAGGTATAAAAAATATAATAAACAGCTAGGGATGTGACTCAGTAGTAGAGTGCCCCTGGGTTCAATCTCTAGTATAGGGAAAATAAGAGATAAAAAGGATTGGGGTGGGGGCTGGGATTGTGGCTCAGCGGTAGAGCGCTCGCCTAGCATGGGTAGGGCTCAGGTTTGATCCTCAGCACCACATAAAAATAAAGGCACTATGTTGTGTCCATCTACACCTAAAAAAATATTAAAAACAACAACAACAACAAAAAAGGATTGGCTCAGTGCTGCAGTGTTTCCCTAGCATGCATAAGGTCCTGGGTTTAATACCCAGCAGAAGGGAGGGAGGGAGGGAGGGAAAGGAAGGAAGAAGGAAGGGAGAGAGGGAGGAAATAAATGCCTGACAAATGGCAATTATTTTTTGGTGCTGGGAATCTAATCTAGGAACACTTTACCACTGAGCTACCCCCAACCCTTTCTTATTTTTCATTTTGAGACAGATTTTGCTAAACTGCGCAAGCTGGCCTCAAACTTGCAACCTTGCCTCAGCCTCTGGAAGCCATTTAAGGGAAATTGCTTTTGGTTTTTCACATTTGCCAAATGTGAGTAATCTCTATGTTTCAAATTCACATTTCAATATTTTTCACAGACTCTTATTTCAGATTCTACTTTCAGATTAATTAATCTATAGTTAACTGCCCCAAATCTGAAACTGCTACCTAGTCTATCAATATCATAGACTGCATAAAACAGAAGAAAGCGAATCTTTCGGCTTTGTTTCAAATATGTGCAACTGTGATTTTCCTTCTACAACACTGGTTATTTTTACTATGGGAACAATTTTACTATGATACTCTCCTGCAAAGAAATATATAAGCTGGGTACACACACCTATGATCCCAGAAACATGGGAGTCTGAGGCAGAAGAATCGACAAGTTCAAGGCTAGCGTCAGCAACTTTCTGAGATCCCATCTCAAAATTTTAAATAAATAAATAAATTTAAATTTCTTTTTTTCTTTCTTTCTTAAGATACTGGCCTCACTATGTTGTCCAAGGTTTTTCTCAAACTCCTGGACTCAAGCAACCTTCTTGCTTCAGCCTCCCAAGTAGCTGGGATTATAGGCATATACCACTGGACTCAGCTGTCATAAAACTTTGTATTAGAGTATTTCATTAAAAGGTATTTAAGTCATGAATGTATAAAAATCAAAGAAATTGTAACAAGTGAATATCGCTATATAACCAGTACCCAGACCAAAAACAGGGCAGCATCAACCCCCCAAGCATTCTTCCCAGGCTTCTTACAGTCAAAGTTCTTCCCAAAGCTAACAACCAACCTGACCTCCCCAGAGATTATTTTGCCTATTAAGTTTTATATCAACAGAATCATATCCTGCTTTATGTCCAGCTTCTCTCTTTTAACATTATATAGAAACTCACTCATGTTGCTGTGCACTGATGTACTGAAATCCACTGTATATGTACACAGCAACTTATCATGGATTGTTGGAGGACTCTGGATTAACTCCAAAATTCATGACTATGACAAACAATGCTGTTGTGAACAACCTTGAACATGTCCTTAAGTGAACATGGGATGTGTTTTTGTTAGCTGTATGCCTAGGAGTAGGAAACTCAAATTGTAGAATATGTATAAAGTTCTAAAAAAATATATATTGGGAATTGAACCCAGAAGTGTTCTACCACTGAACTACAACCACAACCCCTTTTATTTTGAGACTGAGTCTTGCTAAGTTGCCCAGCTTGGCTTTGAACTTGTCATCCTCTTGCCTCAGCCTCCAAAGTAGCTGGGATTATAGGCATTTACCACTTTGCCTAAGTGTGTTTCTCTCTTTTTTTTTCCTGGCATTGTTCTTTTCTTATCTTGAAATTCTAGATATATATAATTTGTAAGACAAATGTATTGTTAATATCTTCTTTCACGCTGTGGCTTTCCTTTTTACTCTCTGATGAACATCTTTATTTTTTTGGTACCAGAGATTGAACCCAGGGGCACTTAACCACTGAGTCATATCCCCAGCCCTTTTTATATTTTTACAGGGTCTCACTGAATTGCTTAGGGGCTTGACAAGATGCTGAGGCTGGCTTTGAACTCACAATCCTCCTGGCCTCAGCCTCCCTAGTTGCTGGGATTACAGGCATGCACCACCACACCTGGAAATAAATTCTTAATTATGTTGATGATGTAGACTGAAACCAGGGCCTTGTTTATGCACTTTCATCCTCTTGTCCCTGTCATTTTCTCTCTACCACCTCCTTACCTCCTGCTCTTCAACCTCTACTTCCTATCATCCCTCAGGATCTAGCCACACAAAGTCCTATTGGTTTTCAACCAGGCCTGCTTCAGCTCAGGACATCTGCAGCTGCTGTTTCTTCTGATTAATGATGTTATTTGTTCCTATTGAGTACCTCAATCCATGCTGACTCCCTTAATTCCAAGATGGCTATCTTCAAATGAATCCTGGTTAAATCTGTCCCATTCCAAAGGCTACAGCTCACTAATTCTCTTCCCACATTTTTATCCACAATGTTCATAAGTCACTGGAAACACATTTTTCTTATTTATCTTTTATTCTGCTCCTTGAGATAAAGACTTGGTATTTACCATATCCTCAGTACGAACAACAGTATCTAGTACCATGTAAGAGAGTGGAGAAGAGAATGTACCTCAGGAATTCCACTCTGCACTTACTGCCTATTGGCCACACCTTAATAGGAGACTAACCTTCAGGAAGTCTCAACAAGGCACTGCTCTTTTCCAAAAACTGCCTCTTAAACAGAATCTCTCAGGTCTCAGGGTATGAGAAGGATAGGGAGAAACTAGGCTGAGAAGAGAAAAAGGTGCAGTTAAGTCTCCCCTGGGGGCTGGGATTATGGCTCAGTGGCAGAGCTCTTGCCTAGCACATGTGAGGCACTGGGCTCAATCCTCAGCACCACATAAAAAAATAAATAAATAAAATGAAAGCATGGGTTCATCTGCAATTAAAAAAAAAAAAAAAAAAAGTCTCCCCTGACCAGTATACCCAGCTTTCTTTTGCCCTGAGCTACCAGTTCTGTCTCACAGGCTGCAATCTAAACACCTTCTCTCTACCCAGAGGGGTTTCTTTCAATTATTTGGCATTTTCAGCTCAAAATGGGATTGTCTGACTTGGTTTGTATATTACTTTCCTGTTGCAGATGTCACAAATTGTCATAAACTCAGTAGCTTAAAATAACACAGATTTATTATCTGCAGTTATGGAAGTCAAAAGTCCAAAATGGTTCTCTCTGAACTAAAATCAAGGCATTGCCCAGGGTGCATGTGTTTGGGGAGGCTTTAGGTACTCCTACAGGCTGCCCATATTCCTTGGCTCATGGCCAGTTGAATTTTTCTCACATTTCACTACCTTGAATCTGCTTCTGTCCTCATACAATTTTGACTCTCCAGCCTTCCTTTAACTCTTAGGACACTTGCAATTATATTGGATCCACCTACATGATCTCTCCATGTCAATATCATTATCTTTTTCTTTATATGGTACCGGGGATTGACTCCAGAGGCACTTTAACACTGAACCACATCTTGCTAACCACATCTTGAGACAGGGTCTTGCTAAGTTACTTAGGGCCTTGCTAAATTGCAGAAGTTGGCCTCGAACTTGCAGATTCTCCCATTTCAGCCTCCCGAGTCACTGGGAAAACAGGTGTGCATCCTTAGGCCTAGCTCATTATCTTTTTTATTTTTTTTTTTAGGTATACATGGACACAACACAATACCTTTATTTTTATGTGATGCTGAGGATCAAACCTGGGCCCCACCCATGCTAGGCGAGCACTCTACCGATGAGCCACAATCCCAGCCCCTCATTATCTTAATTATATATGCAAAATCCCTTTGTAATCTATTTGTAAATTCTGAGGATTAGAATATGGACATTTTGGGGGGCATTATTTTTCCTATCCCAGCTATTTTTGCCAACTTATCAGGAAACAGTAACTGAGCTTTCTAAGAACCAGAGTCCATGGCTGAACTTCAAGAGATCTGTAAAATCCTTGAAAATGTTTGCAATCTGTAAAATTCCCAAATATTCTGAATATCTATGCATGTTTCTCAAGATGGCTTTTTGTTTTCATGACATTCAAATGAGCTATGAACATATCACTATATTACAAAGTCCAAGTCCTAAAAAAAGGAAGAGAGCAGATCCCAACACTGTCCCTATAACTATTGGAGCATAGACATAATTTCCCAATCTTACACTATAAGGCAAGTTCAACACTTTTTTCTCTTTGAAGGACATGCACAATTCCACATATTTCATGAATATCTAAAATAACTATGCCTGGAGTCCCAATTTGTTTAATTTATGTGGTACTGAGGTTGGAACTCAAGGGAAGCCTCCCATCAAGCTACATCCTCAGTCCTTTATTATTTTGAGTCTACGTTCACACTTGTGATCCTCCTGTCTCCTGAGTTGCTGGGATTATGGGCACGTGCCAATGCACCTGACTAGAGTTCCAGTTTAGTATCTGAACAATACCCCTGTAACCATGAGTAACAGGACACTACGCAGAGTGGGGTGGGATCAAACTATCACCTTTAAGTCATATAAGACCTCATGCATAATCCCTCTTCTTTTCCTTCACAGTCCCTAACCATAGGTGGAAAAATAAAGGATCTTGAAAAAAATCAAAGTCATCTCTTGCTAGAGCAGTCAATGTCAGATCCTGCCCCTTGTCTTTCTCCTTCTCTCATTCTCAATAAGCAAAGGCTTGTGGCCTTGCTGAGACACACTGACAGGTTTCCCTTAGATGAATGCTCAGAATGCTGCTTACCAAGAGCTTGTATCTTCATCCAAGACTAAACTGCATGATTTTTCCATCTGATTCAGAACCATTTTTCTAAGTACAACTGCCTTAGAAAAGAATGTCTCTATTACACCTGTGAGCCCAGCCACATGGGAGAAAACATTCACTTACTTTGACTGCAGGGTCTGCCTGGGCCATGTGCCATCTTCATTTTGGGGCTCAATTACTAGCACCTGAGTGAAAGGGGAAACCAAATGAGGAGAGTGCAATCCACCCCACTCCTGACATGCTTATAGCCAGAAGCTTTTTGGTCAAATACCCTGGACAGAGCTGCCTGTTTGAGCATAGCCTGGGCCCTCCTACCTGACCCTGGTAGAGCCCAGCATCTTGGATAGTGTTGTCTAGTTTGCTCAACTGCTCGTAGGTGTTGCTCATGTATTTGTTCCAGAGCCGTGTTTCACGCTCCGCAGGGATGTTGAACAGCTTCCGCATCTCCTTCTCGATGGTTGCTAGGGTGCAGAAACATTACTCAGAGCTTTCTACCAATACAAGACTAAAGACAGCCAAGGCAAACCAATGCTCATCCTCTTTCCTTTTCAGATGCTCACATGTACTTGGAACAAAAGTTCTGACAGAACCTCGGCCCTCTGGTAACTCCTGAAGACCCCCTCTTGCACTTGTACACCCAAAAACTTTCCTTAGGCTTCTCTGATAATTTAGGTCATATTTCTAGCAAGGACACACATAGAAAGTGAGAAACAGAGTTCAGTGTGATAGCACCTGCCTGTAATGCCAGAGGCTGAGGTAGGAAGATCACAAAATCAAGCCCAGCCGGGCAACTGAGCCAGAACTGGGTATATAGCTCAGTGGTAAAGTGCCCCTGGGTTCAATCCCCAATATTGCCACAAAAAAAAAAAAAAAAAAAAAAAAGCAGTGCTGTGGTAGTGTGGCTGAGTTATAGAGCACTTTCCTAGCATGCATGAAATCCTACGTTCAATCCCCAGAATAAAGAAAAAAGTAGGGCTGGGGATGTGGCTCAAGCGGTAGCGCGCTCGCCTGGCATGCATGCGGCCCGGGTTCGATCCTCAGCACCACATACCAACAAAGATGTTGTGTCTGCCGATAACTAAAAAATAAAAATTAAAAATTCTCTCTCTCTCTCTCTCTCCTCTCCTCTCTCTTTTAAAAAAAAAAAAAAAAAAAAGAAAGAAAAAAGTAAAGGCCTGGGGACATAGCTTGGTTGGTCAAGTGCTTGCCTCACAGGCACAAGGCCCTGGGTTCAATGTCCAGTACCACTAAACAAAAAGTGAAGTTAGGCACAGTGAGCTCACCTACAATCCCAGCTACATGGGAAGCAGAAAGAGGAGGAATGCAAGTTAGAGACCAGTCTTAGCAAATGAGCAAGACCCTATCTCAAAATATCTCAAAATAAAAAGGTTCAGGGATGTGATTCATTGGTAAAATAATAATAATAAATTTTCAAAAATTAAAAAAATTAAGAAGGATTCTCTTTGGAGTTAAAACAGATGTGGGGGGACTGGAGTTGTGTCTCAGTGGTAAAGCACTCACCTGGCATATGTGAGGCATTGGGTTCGATCCTCAGCACCACATAAAAATAAATAAGTAAATAAAATAAAGGTCCATTGAAAACTAAAAATAAATATTAAAAAAAAGATGGTTTCAGGGGCTGGGGGTGTGGCTCAAGCGGGAGAGCGCTCGCCTGGCATGCGTGCGGCCCGGGTTCGATCCTCAGCACCACATACCAACAAAGATGTTGTGTCCGCCGAGAACTGAAAAATAAATGTTAAAAATTCTCTCTCCCTCCCTCTCTCCTCTCTCACTCTCTTTAAAAAAAAAAAAAAAAAAAAAAAATTTAAAAAAAGATGGTTTCAAAGCTAGCTCTGACACTTTTTTGCTGAAATTGCTATGATGAACAGGTGTGATTGTGTGTGTACACGCATAATGCACATAAACACATATATTTTGGTGCTGAGGATTAAATCTAGGGCCTTGCATACACTACCGCCACTCAGCTAGCTATACCTCAAGTCCCATGCTGAGACTTTTTTAATAAGTTATGTTTAACTTCCCTGACTCTTTTTTTTTTTTTAAAGAGGTAGAGTTTATTTTTTTTTAAGGGGGGGGGGGGAGAGAGAGAGAGAGAGAATTTTTAATATTTTTTTTTTATTTTTTAGTATTTGGCGGACACAACATCTTTGTTTGTATGTGGTGCTGAGGATCGAACCCGGGCCGCCCGCATGCCAGGCGAGCGCGCTACCGCTTGAGCCACATCCCCAGCCCCTGACTCTTCATTTCTTCATCTTTATTACCATATGACAAATGAGCTCAGTATTCTATAGAACATAATTCCCACGTTTGGCTCTCTAAAAGAATCTCCTTAGAGCCAGGTGTGGCAGCCTACACCTGTAATCCAACAGTTTGGGATGCTGAGGCAGGAGGATTATGAGTTCAAAGCCAGTCTCAGCAACTTATCGAGGCCCTAAGCAACTCAGTGAGACCTATGTCTAAGAGACTGGGGAAATAAGTCAGTTGGGAGAATGGTTGACTCTCATGCACAAAGCCCTGGGTTCAATCCCCAGCATCACAATAAATAAATAAATAAAGCAAGCAAGTAAGCAAGCCCTGGTTTGGAAGAAGTTCCTTTAAAAAAAAAAAAAGAAGAAAGAAAGAGAGAGAGAGAGAGAGAGAGAGAGAGAGAGAGAGAGAGAGAGAGAGAGAGAGAGAGAAACAAACGAATGAGCAAGACTGTGTCTAAATAAAATATAAAAATGGGCTGGGTATGTGGCTCAGTAGTTAAGTGCCCCTGGGTTCAATCCCCAGTACCAAAATAAGAAAAATAATCTCCTGAACTGGGCTTGGTGGCACAAGGCTATAATCCCAGCAGTTTAGGAGGTCAATGGAGGAGGATCACAGTTCAAAGTCAGCCTCAGCAACTTATCAAGACCCTGTGTAAAAAAAATAAAAAAGGGAGCTGGGATTGTGGCTTAATGGTAGAGCACTTGCCTAGCATGAGCAGGACCCGGGTTCAATCCTCAGCACCACATTAAAAAATAAAGACATTGTATTGTGTCCATCTATACCTAAAAAATAAATATTAAAATAATAATAATAAAAAAAATAAAAAATAAAAAGGGCTGGGGATAAAAAGCTGCTCAGCATATAAACACCCCTGAGTTAACTCCCTAGTGCCAAAGAAAAAGAAGAAAAGAAAAAAGAATCTCCTGGGCAACAGGTTCCCAGGTCAGGACTGGCCTGAGATGATCTGGACACAGGTCTGAAGACGTGCCCCAGCTTTCCTTTCTATCAGCCACTGTGTCCTGCACTCTCCCCAGATATCTAGAACCCCAGCCCAGCTGCTCACCAATGGTGTCTGCCTTGCTGAAATGGCAACTCAGCACATTGGTGGGGTCGCTGTTCTCACAGAGCTTCAGTTCCAGCAAATACACCTCCACTTTGCAGTGCTTGACAAATAGGCCATGCTCCACAACCTGTAAACAAAAGGCAGGGATGAAGGAGCAGTGGTTCTAAAACTGAACAGTACTGGGAAGAAAGTGTCTCCGTAAGACCAAAAGGAAAAACTTTAGTCATCAGTTTCCCTCAGTAATTAGAGATCAAAAGTACAAACTTTTTCATCTATATGTATAAATTTTTAAAACCATCAGCATCTGTCCTAGGATTTAAGATTTTTTTCCACTCATTAGGGCCAACCATGACAGAACCATTAAATCCTAATTGGATTTAATGCCACATAAAGGCTTCCAGGGAAGTCTCAAGACATCAACTTTGCACAGAAAAGTTACTGTAAACTCCTTAAAATACATGCCTGATGTAGAAGAATTCTCAGTGGTAGAACACATATCTAACATGTTTGAGACCCTGGGTTCAATCCCCAGCACCATAGAATTAAAAAAAAAAAAAAAAAGTAGAGGGGGCTGCATTTGGTGATATAACCTGTAATCCCCGCAACTTGGGAGACTGAGGCAGGAAGATTAAAATTCAAGGCTGGTCTGGGCAACTTACTAAGACCCTGTCTCAAGATTTTAAAAAATAGATAAACAAAAGGGGCTGGAAGAGGCTGAGGCTGTGTAGCTCAGTGGCAGAGTGCTTGCCTAGCATGTGTGAGGCACTGGGTTCCATCCTTAGCACCACATAAAAATAAAAACAAAGGCATTCTGTCCATCTACAATTACAAAAGAAATTTTTTTAAAAAAAAAAAGGGCAGAGGGCTGGGAACTTAGTTCAGTGACATTTCATCTACTACATAAAAGGCTGTAGGCTCAATCCCCAGTTCTGCAAAACAAAATGAAATAACAATTTTTTAAAAGTAAAAAAGGGCTGGGGTTGGGGATTTAGCCAAACTGCCTAGCACAAACAAAGGTCTACGCAATAGTTGAGACCCTTCTCAAAATAAAAAACAAAAAGGGCTGGGGATGTAGCTCAGTGGTAAAGCACCCCTTGATTAAATCTCCAGTACCAAAAAAACAAAACAAAAATAAAAAAGGCTTACTAATTAGAACAAATTAAATAATTATTTAAAGTAAATAAATAGTAAATAAAATTAAAAAGGCTAGAGGGCTGGGGTGATGCAGTTCAGTAATAGCGCACTTTCCTACTACATATGAGGCCCTGGATCTAATCTCCAGTAACATAATAGAAGAAAATAAGAAAACAAAGCTAATTAACTCATCAATTCAGAGTCATACTTGTGCATAAAGCCAGATACTGCACAAAAGGGAAGTCACTATTCACCTTTAGGTGAGATCATGATGCTGCTTCCTCCCTTGGAGAGTTTGTCAAATTAGTGACTAAAAAATATATAAATATGTATAATTATATATAGAAATATATATATCGGGCTGGGGATGTGGCTCAAGCGGTAGCGCGCTCGCCTAGCGTGCGTGCGGCCCGGGTTCGATCCTCAGCACCACATACAAACAAAGATGTGTCCGCCAAGAACTAAGAAAAAATATAAATAAAATGTTAAAATTCTCTCTCTCTCTGTCCCCCTCTCTCTCTCTCACTCTCACTCTCTTAAAAAAAAAAAAAAAGAAAGAGATCCTTACTTGTCCACTTTATAAAAAAAAAATATATATATATATATATATCATTCTTGGCAGAATACTCACACTGCAATACTACTGGCATTTAGGAACATCTTTAGAAGACTAGCATGCCCCTAACCTTTTGATCCCTAATCTTCTCAGGAGTTCAAGAAAGAGGAAAAAAATAGTTATGGCCCAAAATGACTTTTAGATACATTGTATCACTAAAAAAAAAGACGCACCGTACCAGGACAGCAACTCTTTACTACTCAGCTAAGAATACATACCCAACAGAGTAAGAATTTTACCTTGTCCCTAAACATCAGCAGACATGTGAGCTCTTGTGATTTCCGGATAGACAGGACAAGAAAACAACTGTGGGAGACAGGGTGATGGTCTTCTTGTGAGTCTTATCTACCAGAGGTGCTAACAATCTGGGATTCTGCCCTGGGGTTTATATTCCCTCAAGGGGATAATATTCTCTGGGTGTAAATGCCTGATTTTTTTTTGTTTTTTTTTTTTTTGTTTTTTTTTTAAAGAGAGTTGAGAGAGAGAGGGGGACAGAAAGAGAGAGAGAATTTTAACTTTTTTTTTTTTTCTTAGCTCTCGGAGGACATAACATCTTCATCTGTATGTGGTGCTGAGGATCGAACCTGGGCCACACACGCTAGGCGAGCGCGCTACCACTTGAGCCACATCCCCAGCCCTAAATGCCTGATTTTTAAAGTACTCAACTATGTGGCCAAAGACCAAAGCACAGAAGTAAAAGTGATGGTGTTTTGCCAGGCATGGTGGCCCACGCCTACAATCCCAGTGGCTCAGGAGGCTGAGGCAGGAGGATCGAAAGTTCAAAGCCAGCAACTCAGTGAGGCCCTGTCTCTAAATAAAATATAAAAAAGGGGTGGGGATATGGCTCAGTGGTTATAGCCCCTGGTTTCAATCCCCAGTACCAAAAAAAAGAAAGGTGGTGTTTTCACACATTATCCCAGTGACTGAGGAGGCTAAGTAAGGTAGGAGAATTACAAGTTAGAGGGCAGTCTGAGTAAATAAGTAAGAACCTGATTAGTAAGTTGTGGTGATACATGTCTGTAATCAGGAGGCTAAGGCAGGAGGATTACAAATCTGAAACCAGCCTCAGCAACTTAACTGATCAACTTAGTGAGACCCTGTCTCAAAATAAAAAATAAAAAGGGCTGGGGATATAGCTCCGTGGTTGAGAACCCCAGGCTCAAGGCTGGAACTAAAAAATAAATACAAAAATAAAATTAAAAAAGAGCTAGATATGTAGCTCAGTTGTATAGAGCCCCTGGGTTCAATCCCCCAGTATGGAGAGAGACAAAAAAAAGAAAGCTGGGGATGTGGTTCAGTGCCTAGCATGCAACAAGGCCCTGGATTCAATCCCCAGCACCACAAAACAAAACAAACAAAAAAGGCTGGGTGTGGTGGTGCACGCCTATAATTCCAGTGGCTAGGGAGGCTGAGGTAGGAGGATTACAAGTTCAAAGCTAACCTCAGCAATAGCAAGGCATTAAGCAGCTCTACTTTATTTAGAGCAACTGTTTCTAAATAGGAAAGGAAGAAACAAACAAAATAGGGCTGAGGATGTGGCTCAGTGGTTGAGCTGGTCCCCTGAGTTCAATCCCTGGTACCAAAAAAAAAGAAAGGTGGGCTTTTGTTTATTCTGGGTTGTTCTGTTTTGTTTGTTTGTTTTTTTTGTGGTACTCACTGGAGACTGAACCAAGTGATCTAACACTGAGCTACATCAGAAAAAATTTAAGATAAACAAGAAGCTGTACATTACTGTAAGTCCATATGGCCCAAGTGAACTTTCATAGTCTTCCAGAAAATGCTCTCATAGCACCATTGGACACATCCCACTGGGCAGCTCTGATGTTTGAAGGCCACTCACTGTAACATACTAGGTGAACATCACTCACAATCATAATTCCCTAAAAAGAACCAGAAACCTCCTTTCAACCACTTATATATGTTCATTTTCCTAAGAACCAACACAATTTGGTATCCCTCCAGGAGCACCTGCAGATACTGACCATCAGTATTCATATTCATATACTCACTTTTCTGACAATAGGCTGCTGGCCCTCTACACAGCCATACCAATTTAGTAATTTATTCCAGGCCTCAGTTGGGACCAAGACATAGTCCAGTTCATCAATTAAGTGTTCTTTCAAGGTCTGACTCTCAGGATCTGAAAAAGGCAAACAGCATATAACTAACTCATTGTTCTTTTCCCCAGTTAGACTTACATGATTTTTTTTTTTCCCTACTAGAGATTGAACCCAGGGCTTCACACATGTTAATGAACAATATCCCTAGCCTTTATTTATTTATTGGGTACCAGAGATTGAACCTAGAAGCAGTCACCACTGAGCCATATCCACAGCCCTTTATTTCTTGTTTTGAGACAGGGTCATGCTAAGTTGCTGAGGCTGGCCTAGAACTTGCAATCCTCCTGTCTCCACCTCCTGAGTTGTTGGAATTATAGGTTTGTGCCACCACACCCAGCACTTTTATTAATTTTGAGACTACTAAATGTCCCAGGATGACTCTGAACTTCTAATCCTCCTGCCTCAGGCTCCTGAGCCACTGGGATTACAGGCGTATGCCACCACACCCAACAGGCATATGCCATCACCTGTATTTGTTTTACATTACTCTTCTATTTTTTCAAGAAATAAGAAAAGTTAACAACTACAAAATTCCAAAATTCTATCAGAGACCTTCCTCCTCTTTGTCTTTAATTAAATTTTCTGAACATTTTATGAGTAACTCTATTTTTCTACAATTAGAGGTAGAAGAAAGCTGGATGTAGTGGTGTGCACCTGTGGTACCTGAGGCAACACAGGAGGACTCCATCCAGAAAAAGAGGAGGAGGAGGAGAAAGAAGAGGAAGAGGAGGAGGAAGAGGAAGAAGAAGGAGGGGGAGAAGGACAAGAAGAGCAAGAAGAGGAGGAGGAAGAGGAAGAGAAAGGAGGAGGAGCAGGAGGAGGAGGAGAAGCAGGAGGAGGAGGAGAAGCAGGAGGAGGAGGAGAAGCAGGAGGAGCAGCAGCAGCAGCAAGAGCAGCAGCAGCAGCAAGAGCAGCAGCAGCAGCAAGAGCAGCAGCAGCAGCAAGAGCAGCAGCAGCAGCAAGAGCAGCAGCAGCAGCAAGAGCAGCAGCAGCAGCAAGAGCAGCAGCAGCAGCAAGAGCAGCAGCAGCAGCAAGAGCAGCAGCAGCAGCAAGAGCAGCAGCAGCAGCAAGAGCAGCAGCAGCAGCAAGAGCAGCAGCAGCAGCAAGAGCAGCAGCAGCAGCAAGAGCAGCAGCAGCAGCAAGAGCAGCAGCAGGAGGGCACAGTGGTGCCCGCCTGTAATCACAGCAGCTAGGGACACTGAGACAGGAAAATTGAGAATTCAAAGCCAGCCTCAGCTACATTGAGGTGCTACACAAGTCAGTGAGACCCTGTCTCTAAATAAAAATACAAAATAAGGCTAGGGATGTGGCTCGTGGACAAGTGCCTCTGAGTTCAATCCCCAGTACTGGGGGGGGGGGGGGGAACCACAACGGAAAAAAAAAAAGAGGAAGAGGAGAAAAGATAAAACTTCCAATTTACATTTCCAAAATGTTTTAGGATTCCAAAATTAAAATAATTAATTTAAAAGTATTTATTTATCATAAGTCTTAGGAATACCATATTAAAGTCAAATATCATCTTTCCCTGAAAGGATGGGGATGTGACTCAGTGGTAGATTCTTGCTTAGCATGTGTGAAGCCCTGAGTTCAATCCCCAGTACTGTCCCCACCCTCCACTCCCCAAAAAAGAGGCACTGAAGTTACATTTATTTCATCAAGACTCAATTAGTACTTTTGCTTTCCCAATCCCACCAATGCTACAGATTGAACCCAGGATCTCACACATGCTAGGCAAGCACTCTACCACTGATCCATATGCCCAGTCCTATTTTATTGTTTTGTGGTGCAGGGTATCAAATCTAGGGTCTTATACATATTAGGCAAGCACTCTTCCACTAACCTACATTATACTTCCTGCCCCTTAGTATTGTCAGTGTGCTTTTTGTTTGTTTGTTTTTTGTTTTGGGTACTAGGGATTAAAACCAGGGGCACTTTAAAACTGAGCATATCTCCAGCCCCTTATTTATTTATTTATTTTTGGTACCAGGATTGCCTTGCCCTTTTTATTTTGAGACAATATCACTAAATTGTCGAGGCTGGCTTTGAACTTGAGATCCTCTTGCCTCAGCCTCCCAAGCCTCTGGGATTATGGGCATGTACCACCATACGAGCAACATTCTTGGTTTTAAATACTCCAAGTCATAGCTCAGATAGATGGTCCTGGGCAGAATGGAAAGAGAATGCATTTAACATATCAGACATACATTTTATACCTACAACAGAAAGGCAGCATTCCTGGGCTTCAGAACTGGACATCCATGGTCTGAAACATACTCTCTCAAGAAAGGACATAGGGAAGATGGATCACCTTCCACCAAGGATGCTCTTTGCCAAGTCTGTGCCCATCCATATCCACTCTAAGAACAACAGAAAAGTTGAAGGGTACAAGCCTATAATGCCTACAATCTTAGTTACTGAAAAAGCTAAGGCAATTTGGTTGCAGCAGCACACACCTGTAATCCAAGTGGCTTGGTATGCTGAGGCAAGAGGATTCCAAGTTCAAAGACAGCCTCAGCAACTTAACAAGGCCCTAAGTAACTTAGCAAGACTGTGTCTCAAAATACAACATAAAAAGGATTGGGATGGGCTGGGGATATAGCTCAGTTAGTAGAGTGCTTGCCTAGCAAGCACAAAGTTCAGCACCCCCACACCCCTAAATTTAATCCCTGGTACCAGAAAAAACAAACAAACAAGCAACAACAACAAAAAAAAACAGCTAGAGCAGAAGGACTCCAAGTTCAAGACCAGCCTGGGTAATTTACAAGATTGTGTCCTAAAAGAAAAACATGAAAGGGCCAGAAAAGTTGGTGCACACCTGTAATCCAAATGGCTCAAGAGACTGAGGCAGGAGGATCACGAGTTCAAAACCAGCCTCAGCAAATTAGCTAGGCCCTAAGCAACTTAGTGAGACCCTGTCTCTAAATAAAATAAAAAGAAAGACTAGGGATGTGGCTCAGTAGTTAAGTTCCCCTGGGTTCAATACCTGGAGCCAGCCACCCCCAAAAAATTAAAATTAAAAAATAAAAGGGTTGGGGATGCAGATCTGGTCAAACATACTGTACCAAAGAGCAGGTAGAAACTTTCAAAAACAGGGAAGAAACCAACAGCTTTCAGTCTCCTCAACCCCAAGTACATCAGTTCTACAAAGCTCTTCCCCCTCTAGCTCAATGATAATTTTCCCAAATATGTCATTATTTTGTGAGTGGGTGTGTAGTGTTAGAGATGGAGCCCAGAACCTCAAGCACACCCTCTACCATTGAACTCAAACACGTCATTCTTATGACAGTATTTGGCGAGCACAGAAATTCAATTGCAATTTTCAATGCAGATCACTATTTTTACTCAAAACTGAATCAATCTGAGGACATAATGCTAAAAAACACACAGAGATCTTCTGTTTTGTTTTTGAGGCACTGGAAATTAAACCCATGGGCACTTCACATCCCTGGCCCTTTTTTTGAATGTTTTATGTAGAGACAGTCTCACTGGTTGTGGTAGCTCATTCCTATAATTCCAGCAATCAGGAGGCTGAGGCAGGAGGATTGCTGATTCAAGACAGCATCAGCAACTTAGCAAGACTCTGCCTCAAAAAAAAAAAAAAAATTAAAAGGTCTGGGGATGTAGCTCAGTGGTAAAGCACCCCTGGTTTTAGTTCCCAATACCAAAAGAAAAAAAATGCTTGGAACTTGCCTCAACTTCGAGTATCACTGGGATTACAGATGTGCACCACTGCCGGGCAACATGGGGGGGGGGGGGCGGGGGGTTGGTACTAGGGATTGAACCCAGGAACACTTATCCACTGAGCTATATCCCCAGCCCCTTTTTTTTTTTTTTTTTTAGTTTAAGTCAGGGTCCTGCTAAGCTGCTCAGGGCCTTGCTAAATTGCTGAGGCTGGCTTTGAACTTGCAATCCTCTTAAGCCACTGGGATCACAGGCATGTGCCATTGCACCTGGCAACACAGAGATTTTAAAATGAGGATTTACTCTCTACAAATTTCTGTTAACAGGCAAATAGAGGAAAATAAGAGCACCATTTGGTATAACACAGGAATTCCATCTGATATAAAAGTAGAGACATAGGTAGAAATGAAAGAAGGGGCTCTCTACAGACAACACCAACAAGAATATGTTCTTGTTTCCGGCACCTTCAAGAGTGTCTTCCAGGCCACTTCTATGACCACAGATAGAAGGCAGCCAGGCTAATGACTGAGCGCCTAGGAAGTAAGGATTTGACCTTCATTCACCAGAAATCAGTCATTTATGCATTATCAATGTCGAGAGTCTAATGGAATGTGCTTTTCATTTCTCAGCCATAGAGATTAACATTTCAAGCCAAGACTTGGTGACATAAAATTCGAGGCCATAAAAGGAATGCTTGCCCTTAAGAATTATTTTTAGAGCTGATGATATAACTCAGTGACACAGTGTTTCCTGGTCTAGCATGCTCCCTGAGCTCTGTTCCTGGTACTACCACCAAAAAATAAATAAATAAAAAACAAAGAATTATCCTTTTGAAAGGAGTGGGAAGAGGGGAGGGAAAGGGAAGGTACTGGAGAAGGAGACTGAGCAAATTATGTTTATATGCACATATGAATATGGCATAATGAATATCCCCTATTCTGAATAATTACAATGCACCAATTTAAAAAAATAAATTAAAAATAAATAGTCACAGGCTGGGTTTGTAGCTCAGTGGTAGAGCAATTGCCTAGTCCACGTAAGGCACTGGGTTCAATCCTTAGCACCACATAAAAATAAAAATAAAGATATTGTATCCATGTACATCTTAAAAAATATTAAAAGCAAATAAATAAAGTAAAAATAATGTGTCCACAACTACAAATAGATAGATAGATAAATACCATTTTAAAAAAATAGTCAGGTGTTATGGCAACACTCCTATAATCCCAATAAATCAGACAGCTAAGGCAAAGGATTGCAAATTCAAGGCCAATCTCAGCAACTTAGTTAGGCCCTAAGCAACTTAGTGAGATTGTCTCAAAATAAAAAATAAAAATGGCTAGGGACTTAACTCAGTGGTAAAGCACCCCTGGTTGAATCCTCAGTACCAAATAAATAAATGAACCTAGAAAAAAATTATCAAACAAAAACAAGAAGTCTCCTTTTCAGAATAAAAAGAGGGCCAGGAGCAGTGGCATAGGCCTGTAATCCCAGAAAGATCACAGGCCAGTCTTGGAAACTTAGGAAGACCCTGCCTCAAAATTAAATAATTAAAAAATCTAGGTATGTAGTTCAGTAACCCTTTTTTTTTTTTTTTCCTTTAGTGGTGCTAGAAATTGAACCCAGTGCTTTATGCATGTAAGGCAAGCATTCTACCAACTGAGTTGCAAGTGTTGGTTCTAGGGATGTAGTTCAATGGTAGAGCACCACTGGGTTCAATTCCCAATACCAAAAAAAAAAAAAAAAAAAAAAACCACAGTGAAAGAGAACACAGTGTGAACATAATGAATGCAATAATTCCTTAGAGCAACTTCATGGTATAGTGCCATCATCTGACCTATATCAGGAAAAAAAGCAAATGACACTGTTTACATAATTTAGATCTCTCCTTAAAAGAAAATATGAGCTCAAGAACTGCTCATTTTAACAAACATCCAGATTACTGTTAGGCTGTTAGGTATATATAAATTAGGTCTCACACTCTGAAATATGAGACTACTCTCTTTCGGCCCTGATTTTGAACAGAGGTGACATATCACCTGCCCACAAAGAAATTTACAGTCAGAAAACCTGAGAAAAAACTAACTCTGTTATCTCCACACATCTACAGGTGTAAGCCAAGCACTAATATGTCACATATAACCTTTGCAAAGGTGCCCAGTAGGAGCTGATTGTGGCTATAACTCTATTAACTTTCCACCTTTTCTCACACTAATTCTATGACAAACATGGCCATCACAGGAATGCATAACAATCTTCAATAGGTCTATCCTTTGTTCCACTTCAAAGTTAACACAAAAAATTGTGGTTCCCCAGGCTGGAAATGTAAATCAGAGTTGGAGCACTAAGCTACCACGTGTGCAAAGGAGTAGGTTCCATACACGGTATCAAAAAAAAAAAAAAAATCTGGTTCCTGTATTTCAAATTTCAGATGCAATTTCAAAATACCCTATTTCTTTCTTTTGCATATACTAATCTAAAATCTGAGAATTTCAATAGGATTTATACAGAAAAAATTTAAAATATTAGAAGCATACTCTTGTTAGAAACAGTTAATTAAGCCAGGAAGAGTGGCCTGTAATCTCAGCAGGTTGGGATGTTGAGACAAGAGGATCATGAGTTCAAGATCAGTCTAAGCAACTTATTGAGACCCTGTCTCAATGAAATGAAAAACAAAAACGGGTGAGGATGTAGCTCAGTGGTAAAGCATCCTAGATTAAATCTCTAGTACCAAAAAAATTTTAAAAATTAATAAAACAGTTAACTTAGAAAAAAACAGTTTTACTTCTACCTAAGGGTCTGCAAAAACTTCTATTACAGACACAAAAATTGAGGACGCTTGTTTCTATCTCCTCACACTAGGAAAGTCAGGTTCACAGCGTCTATGTTAACAGATATACATGATCACAAGTGACTGCCCAGGTGTACATTTAGCTAGAAAGCAAAAGGATACTGCACCTGAGAAGAGTCCTGAGTTGTCTATCGGTCCAGGAAACAGGTTATGTTCACCCACATTGTACATATCCCAGCTATCAAAGCCCACATACTTCTTCCATTGCTTGAACCACCTGCTGTCAATAAGATACCTAGAGAAAGAGAACAATTTACTATAGCAAAAAAACTAAGGTGGCAAGTTTCTGCAAGTGTTCCCTTAATCTGGGTGTGCAGTGCTAGGGATGGGCTCCTCATATGCCAGGCAAGCGCTATACTACTAAGCCCCAGTCATCCTTAATCTTTTCTTTGTTTTTGTTTTTGAACCAGGGACTGAACACAGAGGCACTTTACCACTGGGCCATAAATCCAACCCTGTATGTTTTATTTTAAGGCAGGGTCTCACTAAGTTGCTTAGGAGCTTACTGAGTTGCTGAGGTTGACCTCAAACTTGAAATGTTCCAGCCTCAAGTTCCTGAGCCGCTGTGATTATAGACGTACACCACTATGCCCAGCCCCCTTTATCTTTTATATGGTCTTTCCACATTGGGGAATATATAATCCCCAATTTAAAAACACACCCTCAGCATAGTACAGTGGCACACAACTATAATCCCATCAGCTCAGTAACCTGAGGCAGGAGGCTCTGAGTTCAAAGCCAGCCTCACCAACGTAGTGAGGCCCTAAGCATCTTATAGTGAGATCCTGTCTCAAAATTAAAAGAAATAAAAATAAATAGGTTCAAATGTGCTTAAGGGACCCTGGATTCAATCCCCAGTACCAAAAAAAAAAAAAAGGCATTAAGTTGTACTTTATATTGCTTTCTATACTTAAATATAAGCAAATCTGATTATATTTTAAAAGTATCACTATACTATTTTATAATCAAGACAGAAGGAGGGGAAACATATCCAGGGCAACAAAGCACAATTAGTTCTTATTCTTCTTTTTTTTTCTTTTGGGGGGGTGGGGTGGTGCTGGGGATTGAACCCAGAGCCTTGTGCATGCAAAGCAAGCACTCTACCAACTGAGCTATGTCTCCAGCCCAACACTCAATGATTTTAATCTATTAAACTTCTTTTGGGCTGGAGATATAACTCACTTGTAGAGTGCTTGCCTAGCTTGGGTAAACCCCAGAACAAGAACCAAAAAAAAATCCTTTGCTTCTTCTGAATATTCTATGTATCATTCTTTGCAGAACAACTTTAAAGGCCCCTCTGCATGCCTTGCCTTTCACAATTTGGAAAGTTCAGAATAAACAAAGCTATACCTGAACTCCTCACCACAATGTTTCTCTTCCCTGCTTCAACTCTTCCTAGATATGTCAACACCACAATGTTTTCTTAGAATGAGTTAGGCCCAGTGACCCATGCCTGTAATCCCAATTACGTGGGAAACTGAGGCAGAAGAATCACAAGTTGAAAGCCAGCCTATGCAATTTAGCAAGACCTTGTCTCAAAATAAAAAATAAAAATGGCTGGGGAATGTAGCTCAGTGACAAAATGCCTTTGTATTCAATCCCAAGTGTCAAAAAAGAATATTTTTCAATCACATTTAATGCAAAGTCTAGCCCCAGTTTTCTACTTCCACATAGTAACACCACCTAGGCCTCTCCTAGTATTGTATCTTCTACTAAACATTTATTAAGAAGTTCATAGCAGCCAGGCCTGATGACACAGGCCTGTAACCCCAGCAAATCCAGAGGTTGAGGCAAAAGGATCTCAAATTCTAGGACAGCCTATGCAACCTAGGGAGACCAGATCAAAAAAAAAAATTAAAAAGGGATGGGGAAGCCCAGTATATTGGCACACACCTGTATCCCATTGGCCTAAAAGGCTGTGGCAGGAGGATCACAAGTTCAAACCCAGCCTCAGTAATTTAGCAAGATCCTCTCTCTCAAAAAAAAAAAAAAAAAGGGGGGGGTGGGCTTGGGATTGTGGCTCAGTGCTAGAGTGCTCCCCTAGCATGCATGAGGCCCTGGGTTCGAACCTCAGCACCACATAAATGTAAAATAAAGATATTGTGCCCACCTAAAACTAAAAAATAAATATTAAAAAAAAATGGACTGGTGATGTGGCTCACTGGTTAAAGGCCCCTGGGTTCAATCCCAGTTACCAAAAAAAAAAAAAAAATAACTGGGGATATAGCTCAACAACACATGCCTTGGGTTCAATCCCCAGTAATTTAATAAAAATAAAGTTAACTCTCTTCGAGTTTTTTCAGCCATGTGGTGCAAGCACCGAATTTGGTTTCTCACCATCTCTTCTCACAAGACTTTCAGGAAGAGCAATTTTTGGCCAAGAAGCAAAATCGTCCCATTCCCCAGTGGTTTCGAATGAAAACTGGTAATAAAATCAGGTACAATTCCAAGAGGAGACACTGGAGGAGAACCAAACTGAGTTAATAAGGAATGACATGAAATGGCACATGTATTTATCAAGGCTGTGATCATTTTTCCCTGTCCACCTGAAAATGTTTGCACTATCTGGAGAGAGAGTCACAGAAGCCGGAGTACTGATTTTGGTTGGTTTGCTAATAAATATATGAAATATTTGGGGAAAAAAAATTAAATTTCTTAAAAAACCTGCCTTGCTCTTCTACATCTTTGACTTTTAACCTTCTATCATGCTCCAGGATCCATGCTACCTTCCTCTTCCACCCCTAGAATTTACTATCACAATTATTTTTTACCTTTGCTTCCAAATAATCTGGGCCTTTCAGACATTTGTTCAGTTTCTGACCTTGACATGTGTTCAGCAATCTACAAGTTACAAAGTTTCTACCTCTGATCTCAACCTACTGAGGGTGATAAACCACAAAATTGCTACCCTGGTTTTAGTTGTAAGGTACAGAGGTGTGTGAAGTATGGACACCTTCGCCAAGGTCACACGGCGACTCTTTCATGGTAAAGGGCTCTCCCACTCTCCCGGTCCCCGCTAGCACTCTCCTTTTTCCACACCTTACATCATTTGCCAGAGCCGGTCACATTCTTGGAGCTATGAATGGGTCAGGACAACACCCAGCACCTCCCAAGCTGTTCCTCAGCTGACCCCAAGATTCCACTCCTGAAGACCCAGTATCAGGCCACTCAGGGTCACCAGACACCGCCCCCGTCCGTCCCCTACCCAAGTGGAGAAAAGGAGGCCTGACGTGAGGGCCAGAGTTGCGGCCCCAAGCTCTGCGCGACGGAAGGGTGGCCGGGTGCTCACCATTGCGCCCCTCGTTGGAGCGTGGTCCTCATCAAAGCCCCGAGCTCAGACTTCTGGGTCTCTACATCCGGTCGCTCACGGGAGCCTCGGCCTTCCGCCATCTCGCCCGCCACCCCGGCCCAGCCGGCCCGGACATCCGCCCCACGCACGGCGTGCTATGAGACGAGCCCACGCACGCACGCACGCCTGTGCGCGTGCCCACCCCACCTCAGGTCGCTGCCTCGAGCACAACAAACTTCTGCCATTTTTCCCCCGCCTCCACGCGCCGCATGTCCCCCACCCTCGCGTGGTGGAGCCCAGAGGAGGACGGAAAAGGGGCGGGAGGTGAGAAGTGGCAGCCAACTTCCTCCGCCCTGCAGGCGGAACCTTGTGCGCGGCCGCTGTATAGCTGTCAAGTACCCTTTCCTCGACTCAGAATGGCGCCCGCTAAGGTCTTCCAGGCCCTTTCCAGCCTGGCGGTCTGAAAGAGTCTTAGAGCATGATCTGCGACCTTTCAAGCACTCCATCCCGGCCTGGTCCTAATTAAACGCAGGGGAAGCTCTGGAACTAAGTGTTCCGATTTTCACTTCAAGCCATTCCTTTTTCAGCTGGAGGCCTCTTTAGCTGACCAAACATGAGATCGCAATTCCTGCTCCGGCAGCGCTGCAGGGATTTTCGAAAGTCCTAGCTACATTGAGACTAGACGAGGTGGTCTAATCATTAATAGTACTCTCAGTCTGACCCCATCCACAACTAACAATCATCTACCCCTGGGCAAAAGTCGGTATTCTACCCACAGATACTTGCCTACTCAGGGAGACAAGTAACCACAAAGGGATGATCCAGATGTGTTCTCTACTTGAGGTGCCCAGGCAACTTCTTTTTTAAGAAACTGGTGCTTAATTTTCATTTTGCTTAAGTGTTTGCAGAAGAACATCTCCAGATCATTCGGGTTGTTCATACCCACTCAGACTCCTTAGTAGTGGTAATTGCAGACCAGTTTTCAGTAGCTGACTGGGCACTTCAGTCTTCACCAGAGAACTACTGGATAAGCACAAAGGGTACTTGGATGCTTTCAGACCAGTCTGCGACCTCAGGTTGAGTAGCAGTGAACTCAAAAACTGGAGCAATCCACCCTGAAATTCCTCCGTGGTCACAACTTTTTCAGCAACAGACTGTTTCTTTTCAATCACTTTAGGATCTCTGTAAAAGTAGAGGTCAGGCATGACCTCCCATGGATGTTCACAGGAGATTTTGCCAAGCATGTACATAATTTCTTGGGCCAGGATCCACCACATCAAACCCACAGAGTGAGTTCCTTATTTAGAATCTTATAGTAAGACTCATCAATTCAGTTTGAAAACAGAAAGACCAAGTAATGCAAGAGCAGCCCAAGTTCAGCAAGAAATATGAAGAAAGGCAGAAAAAACAAGCCACTTTTCAAATGTTCTCATCTTTCTCAAAGTTGTTGTGCATTAGCTTTATAATTTTAGCCAGGATTACTATCAAACTCCATTCATTAGGCCAGAGTGGAGGGTTAGTGAAAACCTTGCCCCTCATGTAGCATATTACCTGCATTTGTGAGTTTATGACATCCTAATTTGTTCCTGGATAAGATATAATGTCCTAAATGCTTTTTTCCACTCAACCCTGACCACTTAAACATACAGCCCTCCTCCTAGAGAAAAAAGTAAGGAGGACTTACTATGCATAAATGGCATAGGAGGGTCTCCATTCACTTGTCTAACAGTTCCTGCCATCAAAGAAAAATAAGGCAAATAAGACCCAGTTCCTGCCTATGGTTGTAGCTCAGTGGTAAAGCACCTCTAGGTTCAATCCCTAGTACCAATTTAAAGAAAGAACAAAATTTTAAAGCAGAAAGAAAGAAAAAAAAAAAGACCCAGTTCCCAAGTTTCCACCCTCCTAAAATCTAATCGTATGGTTTAAAAAAAAAAAATCTAATCTAAATTTTTCCTAAATAATCCAGTGCCAAACAATGTGTGATAAGTGCCATTAAAGGGTATGAGCCAAAGGCTGTAGGAATGCCAGGCACAACCCCAGCTGTTAAAGAAAATCTTTAACTTGATTAGCATTGAAGCATGGTCTTGAAAAAAAGTGTTTGAAGCATAGACATAAGGGTATATGTTACAGGAGGGAGGTTTGGAGAGAGCAGAGGGAATTTCTGAAACTGGCAATGTAGGCTCAGAGGGTAAGGTTAGGCCAGTTGACCTGAGTGAGTACAGACTACTAAAAGAGCCGAAGGGGATCTGAAGCCAGAAAGGAGACAGAGAAACCTCAAACTTGCCTTAAATGCTTGGAGTTTTGGGAGCGGAGGCAAAATGCCTGAGGGCACTTAACACTCAAGTGTTATAACCCAGAGAGATCTGTTAGGAACTTCTTCCTATGGCTATGAAGGAGGATAAACATGAGCTATGTTCAGATTTAAGGACAGATGGTAGAAGGGGAACTGGCCCAGTGAAGGTCTGGTAGGTCGTTTGAGCAAATTTACTATTTTTCTGTTCAGTTTTAGCTAACTGAAATAAATTTGCTCCTCTTTAGGATATATATCTTTATTATTATTTTATTATTTTTTTTCTTTCTTTCTTTTTTCTCTTTTTTTTTTTTCCTACCAGGGATTGAACCCTGGGGTACTTTACCACTAAGCTACATCCCCATCCCTTTTCATTTTTGTATTTTTAAAAAAATGTGTGAATATTTGGGCTGGGGTTGCGGCTCAGTGGTAGAGCGCTTGCCAAGCATGCATGAGGCACTGGGTTGGATCCTGGCACCACATTAAAATAAACAAAATAAAAGTATTGTGTCCATCTACAACTAAAGAAAAAAATTTAAATGTGTGAATATTTGAACAGACTTTTATTTAAAGATATAGACATAGTAATCACATGAAAAGATGTTCAACATATAGTCATTAAGGAAATATAAATGTTTTCGTTTTTTCACTGCTGTGACCTTATTTTTTATTTTGAGACAAGATCTCTATAAATTGCTGAGGGTCTTGCTAATTGCTGATACTGGCCTCACACTTGCTATCCTCCTGAACTCAACCTCCCAAGTTCTGGGTTTCTAGGCATGTGCCACTGGGCCCAGCATGGGACATGTGTCTCACACTGATAACAGAAAACATTTGGCATTTAAGTAGATATCAGAGTAAAGTAAATGTGGAATTAAAACTACTTTGAATAATCACATAGCAATTACTCCCCTGCAGATAAGAGTTAACACCCAGCTGGTGTAAGGGTTCTGAGTGCTTGCCCAGCACAAGCAAGAGTGAATCCAGGGGCTGGGGATGTGGCTCAAGTGGTAGTGTGCTCGCCTGGCATGTGTGTGGCCCGGGTTCGATCCTCAGCACCACAAACAAAGATGTGTCCGCTGATAATTAAAAAAATAAATATTAAAATTCTCTCTCTCTCTTTAAAGAAAAAAAAAAAAGTGAATCCAATCCACTAAGTGATGGATCTAGGAATCCAACCCTGGCAAGTCCTTTTCTGTGAAATTCTTTGAAACTATTAAAAATATTATCAAATAATAAACACTACCATTAGGCTTGTTATTTATGGAAAAAGAAATTTGGTTGCCAACATTAGTTCAAAAGCTGTATTAGAGGGCTGGGGATGTGGCTCAAGTGGTAGCGCACTCGCCTTGGCATGCGTGCGGCCCAGGTTCGATCCTCAGCACCACACACAAAGATGTTGTATCCGCCGATAACTAAAAAATAAATATTAAAAAATTCGGGCTGGGGATGTGGCTCTCAGCACCACATACAAACAAAGATGTTGTGTCCACCGAAAACTAAAAAAAAAAATCTTCACTATCAAGGTGAGGGGCCCAGCAGTAGTCTCCAAAAAGCTTCACCTTTGCTTCATAACCTCAGGAAATATTTTTGTAACCGGTCAGGATGGAGAATCCCAGCTGGGTCTCTCTGCGCCACTGATTATAAGCTTTATTAAAACTTCCCTTGGGGCTGGGAAGTTGGCTCAAGCGGTAGCGCGCCCCCCTGGCATGGGTGCGGCCCGGGTTCGATCCTCAGCACCACATACAAAGATGTTGTGTCCGCCAAATACTAAAAAAATAAAATAAAATAAAATATTAAAAATTCTCTCTCCCTCTCTCTAACTCTCTCTCACTGTTTCTTTTTTTTTTTTAGATTTATTTTTTTTTTTAAGAGAGAGAGAGAGGAGAGAGAGAGAGAGAGAATTTTTGATATTTATTTCTTAGTTCTCGGCGGACACAACATCTTTGTTTGTATGTGGTGCTGAGGATCGAACCCCGGCCGCACGCATGCCAGGCGAGCACGCTACCGCTTGAGCCACATCCCCAGCCCCTCTCACTGTTTCTTAAAAAAAAAAAACTTCCCTTTATGACTCTGTAAATAAATAAATAAATAAATATTAAAATCTCTCTCTCTCTAAAAAAAAAAATTCTCTCTCTCTCTTTAAAAAAAAAAAAGCTGTATTAGAGATTGTCTGCTTCCCTTTTCTTTTTTCAGTAATTTCTTATATGGCATTTATGGAAGTCTTGAGGAAGTAGGATATGTCCTCAGTACTACTAGAAAGGGAGACAAAACCTGACTATGACATTGAATTGAAAATTTTGGAAAATATTTTTAGGCCAGGAACTTTTCAGAGCTATTAAATGACTGCAAAAATACCATGTTAGGGGCTGGGGTGGTGGCTCAAAGGTTGAGTTGCTTGCCTAGCATGTATGAGGCACTGGATTCGATCCTCAGCACCACATAAAAACAAACTAATGTATCCACCTAAAACTAAAGATACATAAATAAATATTTTTTAAAAAATATCATGCTGGAGGGGCTGGGATTGTGACTCAACGGTAGAGCACTAGCTGGATGTAATGTCACATGTCTATTACTCCAACAACTCAGGAGTCTGAGTCAGGAGAATCACAAGTTAAATGCCAGCCTCAGTAATTTAGCAAGGCCCTCAGCAACTTAGCAAGACACTGTCTCAAAATAAAAAGGACTGGGATGAAAGTCAGTGGTAGAGAACCCCTGGGTTCAATCCCAAAGTGCCAAAAAGAATGAAAACCACAAAATTATTGGTTGTTCCTAAAGAATTATTTAGATTACAAAGTTCTGTAGTTTAAATTAAAATGCAAGGAATAGCTGGGTGCAGTGGCACTTGCCTGCAATCCCAGCTGCACAGGAAGCTGAGGCAGGAGGATTTCGAGTTCAAAACCAGCCTTAGCAATGACAAGACAATAAACAACTCAGTGAGACCCTGACTCTAAATAAAACACAAAAAGGGTTGGGGATGTGGTTCAGTGGTTAAGCATGCCTGGTTTCAATTCCCAGTATCAAAAAAAAAAAAAAAAAAAAAAAGGAAGGAATAAGACAGCATGACACTGCATGCCTATAACCATGGGGCTGTGACCCAGGGGGCTGAGACAAGTTAGCAGGAGCCTGTCTCAGAAAAAAGGACTGGAGATGTAAATCAGTGATAAAGCATCCCCTGGATCAATCACCAGTACCGCCCCAGTCAAAAAAAAAAAAAAAAAAAAAGGAATAAAATCAACTTCATTATTAGAAGGTTATCATCTCCAAAGTCTTTAAACTTACTTTTGGCAGGGGATGTGACTCAGTGATAGAGTGTGATATACTTTCTTAATTTGTTTGAAAAGCAAATTCTAAAAATTGAGAAATATGGCTACAGAGGGAGCTAAGTGGTAAAGTGCTTGTCTGACATGTGCTAGGCCACTGGGTTTGGTCACCAGCTCCATAAAAACAGGGAAAAAATTGAATACTGATTAATGTTGTATATCTGTAGTCCCAGCTACGTGGAATTTGAGAGGCTAAGGCAGGAGGACCACTTGAGCCTAGGAGTTTGTTCATTTGTTTGTTTGGATTAAACCCAGGGGTGCTTAAACACCGAACTACATCCCCAGTCCTTTATTTTATTTTTTTATTTTCTGGGTATTAGGGATTGAACTCAGGGGCACTCAACCACTGAGCCACATCCCCAGCCCTATTTTATATTTTATTTAGAGACAGGGTCTCACTGAATTGCTTAGTGTCTTGTTGTTGCTGAGGCTGGCTTTAAACTTGCTATCCTTCTGTCTCAGCCTCCCGAGCCACCTGGATTACAGCTGTGTGTCATTGCACCTGGGGGGAAAAAATGTTTATAAGAACTTAAAACAATGAGTATTTGCCTATGTATTTCTACCATTGTAAGAGTGGCCTGGAGGAAATGACAAGCATGAGGGATTCAACTCAGAAGGAATAAGACAGGCATGGCAGTGCATGCCTATAACCATGGCTCAGGGATGCATTCTCTATTAAGCCACTTTGTTCTAGGAAGACATATAGGCCTAGCAAAGTGCCAAAGTGGAGCAATCCAACTATTGCTAATGGAGTTCAGGCCACAAGAATAGAAGTGTTAGGGTGTCTCTGTACATACCAGAAACCCTAGCTACTTGGGAGGCTGAGGCAGGAGGACAGAAAGTCCAGGGCCCAACTGAACAATTTAGTGAGACCCTGCCTTAAAATAAAATAAATCTTACCTCTGGGATTAATTCCCAGAACTACAAAACATAGGATCTACTTTGTGGTAGAGCATCCCTGGGTTCAAGCCTCAGTACCACAATAAATAAATAAATAAATAAATAGATAGATAGATAGATAGATAGATAGATAGATAGTAAGAGTCAGGCATGGTGGCACGCACTTCTTGTGCATTCCTGTGGCTTAGGAAGCTGAAGCAGGAGGAGTGCTAGTTCAAAGGCAGCTTTAGCAAAAAGGAGATGCTAAGCAACTCAGTGAGATCCAGTCTCTAAATAGAGTACAAAATAGTGCTGGGATGTGGCTCAGTGGTTGATTGCCCCTGAGTTTAATTCTCGACACTAATAAATAAATAAGAGGGGCTGGGGATGTGGCTCAAGCAGTAGCACGCTTGCCTGGCATGCGTGCGGCCCGGGTTGGATCCTCAGCACCACATACAAAATAAAGATGTTGTGTCCGCCGATAACTAAAAAATAAATATTAAAATTCTCTCTCTCTCCCTCTCTCTTTAAAGAAAAAAAAAAAAAAAGGAAGGGCCAGGAACCACCAATTAGGACACACACTTTGGGATCCCTGAACCTCAAGACCATACTCCAGACTGAGTGATACTGCTCACATACCTGCCTAAGCAGAAGCTGTCCCTGCATTGATAGGAAACAGCTCCACAGCTGTCTTTAAAGATTATTGGCGGGCTGGGGATGTGGCTCAAGCGGTAGCGCGCCCACCTGGCATGCGTGCGGCCCGGGTTCGATCCTCAGCACCACATACCAACAAAGATGTTGTGTCCGCCGAGAACTAAAAAATAAATAATAAAAATTCTCACTCTCTCTTTAAAAAAAAAAAAAGATTATTGGCAACAAAGTCAACAAATGGAGGGGTGGGACCTAAGCAGGCCTGAGTCAATAGCAACACTTGGCCTCTAAGATATGATCCTATCCAAGGCCTGAAGGTGCAATTGCACCTCAGTGCTGGGTTCTAGTCAGGCAAGTTACACTATACACTATTACTCTGAATATATGAATGGCAGCAACTGGTAAGGGGATCATCATAGCAGATAAAAAACAATTTGGAAGGATCTAGCAAAGTAATGGGGAAACTTTTTTATTTTTTTAGGACACAACATCTTTGTTTGTATGTGGTGCTGAGGATTCAACCCGGGCAGCATGCATGCAAGGTGAGCGCGCCACCACTTGAGCCACATCCCCAGCCTAGTTGGAAACTTAATATTACACAAGTCTTGCCAGGCATGGTGGCTCAAGCTTATAATCCCAGTAGCTTGGGATGCTAAGAAAGGAGGATGGTGAGTTCAAAGTCAGCCTCAGCAATTTAGCAAGGCCCTAAGCAACTCAGTGAAACCCTGTTTCTAAATAAAATACAAAAAAGCGCTGGGGATGTGCTTAGTGGCTAAAAGCCTCTTAATGTCAAAAGAGGTTATGTGGGCCTAACACTTGGTGAGATCCCAAAGTCTGAATGTGAGTGGGGCCCATGTTTGTGAAGGTCATGTTCAACAAATTCTCAGAAGGGAGAGGCTTAATACTGGGATTAGGCAGTTGGCCTTGTCTGGGTGTCTTCCTCTTTTTTAAAGTAAGGACTTTTGCTGTAACAAAGTTTCAGAAAGGCCTTGTTGAATGTTCTGGCAGAAGGAAAAGCATAGACAGAAGAGAGGCATCCCACATAGGAAAAAATGGATTGCACAGGATGTAGACCAAAGGACAAAGAAGTTCAGATTTGTAGATTAAGCTCCTACCTATATGATAAAGAGGTTGTATGAAAAGTGCCCTTAGATGACACTGACAAAGAACAAACACACAATTCCATGTCATCCAGCACTTTATTAGTGGTAAAAATTGCCTTGGTGTAGGCAGAGAGGAGGAAGGGATAAACAAGCCCAGCGCCCTTCTATGGGGATTTTCCAGGAAATCAGGCGTTCCTCAATGCAGGTTTAGAGTAAACACCATCATGGATGAAATCCCCACAGAAAGCAGCTGGCAACTGCCAAGTCAGGAAAAGAGGAGTGTCCTAGGCATTGCTGGGCATCTGAGACAGCAGGGCTTCAATGTCAGGTTCTATGTCGATGGTCGGAAAGCGGCGGCTGTATCTGCGCACCGGCACACCGTCAGGGCCCACCAGGAACTTCTCAAAGTTCCAGGCAATATCATTGCGGCACACCGGAGACCAGATGATGTATTTGGGGTCGGTCATGAGTGCACTAGGGTCATCGCTGGGCACTGGCAGGGCCTTCCGCAGGAATGCGAAGAGTGGATGTGCGTTGGAGCCATTCACCTCGCACTTCTCGAAGAGGGGGAAATTGGGCTCGAACCCGCCACCGGGTCGGACGTACTTGAGGGAATTCAGAATCTCTTCGTTCTTCGCGTTCTCCTAAAGGGAGGCAAGGGCAGCTGGGACTCGGGCCGCGAGAAGTGAGCCCTTCAACCCCAAATGGGGAGTTTTTCGATGAATCACCAGGATGTTGCCCTCCTTGCAGCCGCAAGGAGCACCGGAAGGGAAGCCGGTGGCCCGCCTCTTCACGCAATGGGCCAAAGGCTACCAGGCCTGCGCCCCCAACAAAAACTGCATGCCCACCCTTAACCCACCCCATCCAGCGCACCTGATGTCCAAACTGGTTGCACGGGAAGCCGAGCACGACCAAGCCCCGGGGCCCGAGGCGCTTCTGTAGCTCGTTCATTTGGGTGTAGTCCCGAAGCGTGGTGCCTCAAAGAGAAGCCACATTCTCGATGAGCAGCACCTTGCCCCGCAGAGAGCCCAGACTCAAAGGCTCCCCGCCGGCCAGCGGGCGCGCGGAGAAGGTGTACACTGTGGACTGGGCCGCCATTGTCGCCAGCCTAGTGGCACACATGGAGTGGGTGTCAGGGAACTGAAAGAAATTTATCAGCACAGTTGGGGGACCCAGGCAGTGCCTTTTAACGGGTTACGGCGAGGTCACGTGACACCTACACTTTTCCGGCCCTCCAGCCGGCTCCAGATCTGACAGTCCCGCCTCATCCGGCCTCCGCCCTCCCCAAAGGCCTCGCCCCTCCCCATGACTGGGACTACCGGGAGGGTGCGGCCCAGCGGAATGCAGTCTTCACAAAAGCCAGGCAGAGGCTAGGGCATGTCTGGTCTGGCTCAAGCAACCCTGCACTAGGCTGGAGATGGCTGCCCGGGTTCCCGCCGGGAGCCCTCGAGGCCTGAGAGTTCATTCTCAAAATGTTCCTTAAATTGTGGAGTCCGGCCTGGCAGATTGGCTGCCGCCGTGGAAGCAGCTCATGCACAAACAGCCCTCCATCTTATGCCCTTGCAGTATGTGCCCTACTGTCGCCAGGTATACAGGTTGACTTGCAATGTTGGTGCAGTCTACAAGGGCTTCCAAGGCAAGTAGTTCTCCAATGAGGCTCTTTAATTTTAGGAAGGTCAAACTGGAGGAGGGGTGGGGCAGGGCTCCATTCTGTAAGACAGTTTTCACTTCCCAATATTGTAGGGCTTTCTGGGGGATACTCATATCCAGGCCTCTGATTTTCCTTCTACCTTTCTGCTACCAGTACAGTAACACCCTTAGTTTTTCTACTAACAAGTAGTGTCAAAACCTCTTGGGAGTGGAGCTCCCTGCTTAACAGCTCACTATGGCCAAGAAAATTCAGTGGCCCCTTCATGTCTCACTAGGCTCATTCCCACTCCACACATCCGTGCTTGGAAATTCAATGTGACACAGGATAATCATCTCCATGTTCTTGGAGAAGCCAGATTAGTGCTGAAAATGTGTGTGTGTGTGTGGGGGGGGGGGCTCTACCCCTTTCCAAACAAGCTGGTATTTTACACATACCCTGAAGGAACAAACCTCTCCAGGGTGAGCCAGGCCAGGAGGGCTGAGCCCATCCTCCTTTCCCAGCCCTGGAAAGAGCAAAACACACACCAGGATACAGGAAGTTTAGAAAACTGCCTTTATTCTATTAGTTGGAAAAATTAACTGGTACAGAAAAAAAGTTTAGTCAGCTGGAGAGAAGAGAAAAACCAAGTGCCACCCATGAGAACTGGTGGTTCCTCTGGGAGGGAACCTGGATACAGTGAGAAGAAAGGAGCATTGTGAATAAGAGCCAGACCCTGCAGTCTAGGTGAGAGGTTATGCCACCTTCAAGTGTCTAATTGTTTCAGGCATGAAACCAAATTCCTATTTACTTTACTTTGCTCAGCTCTGGAGAGGGGTACTGGGAAATGTGGGGTCAAAAAAGGGTGATATGGCCATCTTTTATCAGAGAAAGTGACAAAACGGGAATTTTAAAAATGAATTTTCCATCTGACTTTATTTCCAAATACACTTTCTTTTTTAAAAAACCAATACACTTTTCTGTGGGTTGACAAATATCAGTATTAGGAAATCCAATTATACAAAAAATACTACATCTAATCTGGGATAGATATATTTATTTTTGGTAACATACATTAAGTGGCACTAATTACACAGTAACTATAAGGTAACTAACAGAGTAACAGAACTGTAACTCTGCCACAGCTGCATGGACTTGGGCCTTTCTGGCTGAGTACACTTTCAAACAACTAAATGCCCACCCCAGAGCTATGCCAATGAAATCGGCTGAGGAGTAAAGCTCCAAAGTGATGACTCACCAGATTTCCTTGCAGCTGACAGATGATAGGCAGGACATGTTAGTTATAAAGTAGTTACAGCCTAATTCACAAAAGTTACCGTTTCTCTTTCTAGAAAGAAGCAAGAAGTTAAGAAATTCTTTGAATTAGCGCCTGATGTGTCAGGTGGAGTGCAGAGAGGGCTGTTAGAGCAGTGTCAGAAGAACTCTGGCAGGTCAGACAGGTTGGACATCATTATTAATCATGGTTTGGCTTCTAAATACTGGTAGCAAGATGACTTCTGATTTGTAATCTTAGGTAAATTATAGATAAATGAAAAAGGCCAGTAATCATATACTAAGATTAATAAACAGCACTTCAAAATTAACCGCATAAGGGCTGTGCTTGCAGCAAGGTTTCACAACACAAGGCACCCAGATTTTTTCTTCCCACGTCTGGCTTGCAGAGCAGCTCTCGTGGCCATTTCAAAAACCTCCCTCACTCCATCTTTGGTCTTTGCTGAACACTCCATGTACCCAAAGGCGCCAATCCTGTTTGCCATATCTCTGCCTTCTTCAGGTTTTACTGGCTCCTAGAAAGCAAAAAAGAATGTTTTCAGCAAATACTGTTAAATATACACAGTACAGAATATTTAAATTCAGCTAAAAGTTTTTTTTTGGGGGGGAGATAGGGTCTTGCTATGTTGTGAAGGCTGGTCTCAAACTCTTAAAAGACTCAAGTGATCCTCTGGATTTAGCCTCCTGAGAAACTGGGACTAACACTACACTGCATCAGAAACCCTTTTGTTGTTAAAACTGCCAAACTTCCAGATTTAAACTTGTTTTATGAAAATTCTGGAATTGGTATGCAGTACTTACTCTTTCACCCCACCCCCAAAATAAAATCTCTATTAAGCACATTCTTCTCTGGAAAGTGAGATAAAGAGGGAAGAGATCAAGGGAGTCCTGGAAGATTAAGGAAGGAATCCGGGACAAGCCCTTGGGTCTTCCTGTAATTAGCTTTACAGAGGACCAATGTCCATGGACAGAAATAGGGCCTGCCCTTGATTTTCAGGTAGTAAAACCTCAGTGGCTTTCTTGGGTTGAAGAGACTGACAGTATTTCTATAGTGTAGAAGTTCTACCATTAGGCCATCTGGCTTCTGAGAGGCTGAGATGTCACCACCACCACCATTACTTCATTATAAAGACATTAGGTTAGGGGCTGGGGTTGTCACCTAGCATGTGCAAGGCCCTAGGTTCAATCCTCAGCACCACATATAAATAAATAAAATAAAGGTATTGTGTCCAACTACAACTAAAAAAAAAAAAAAGAAAAAGGGCTGGGGATGTGGCTCAAGCGGTAGCGCTCGCCTGGTATGCGTGCGACCCGGGTTCGATCCTCAGCACCACATACCAACAAAGATGTTGTGTCCACCGAGAACTGAAAAATAAATATTAAAAATTCTCTCTCTCTCTCCTCTCTCACTCTCTCTTTAAAAAAAAAAAAAAAAAAAAATTAGGCTTTCTGTTTGGACTTCTTGCCTTCAGGATTTCCTTATCCTTCAGTTGCCACTAAGTTATCTTTGGCCTCACACAAACCTAGGTAATAACTAAAAAGGGAAATCAAGAGCCTGAGGGGCTGGGATGTGGCTCAAGTGGTAGCGTGCTTGCCTAGCATGTGTGCGGCCCAGGGTTCGATCCTCAGCATCACAAACAAACAAGGATGTTGTATCCGCCGAAGAACTAAAAAATAATAAAAAAAAATTCTCTCTTTAAAAATAAATAAATAAATAAAAAAAGCCTGACAAAGGTCTTATATTTGAGGCATTGGGTACTGTTGGAATGTTGTTTTCTTCCCTCAGGGGCACAAGCTCCTCAAAATAGAGATTCCATGCTGGGCATGATAATGCACACCTGAAATCCCAGAAATTTGGGAAGCTGAAATGGTAAGAACTCAAGTTTGAGACCAGCCTAAACCATTTAGCAAGGCCTCAAGCAGTAACTTGGTGAGATCATGTCTCAAAAATCAATAAAAAATAAAGCCTTGGGGAGGTAGCTTAGTAGTTAAACACCCTGGGTTCAATCCCTAGTACCAAAAAAAAAAAAAAAAAAAAAGACATTCCAAGGATGGAGGATGTAGCTCTGCAGCAGAATGCTTGGTGAGCACTGCAAGAGAAAGGGGAGAGACACATTTCATTTCACAAGACTTTCTCAGGGTTCTTCTATGCAGGCACCAGTCAATGAAGTCCAAATAGATAGAGAAGGATTTCTGGGTCTCTCTAAACAACTTTATTTGAGGGTTTCTGCTAGGTGCCCAAGTATAGGAAGACAAAACCCTATCCTAGAACATGCCTGCTTCATCTTGGCTAACTCCCGCCTTGTGTGCTCATCATTCCGAAGATCCTTCTTATTCCCAACCAGGATGATGGGTACATTGGGGCAGAAATGCTTGACTTCTGGAGTCCATTTTTCTGGGATGTTTTCTGAAAGAAAAATGCACAGAATTTGGGGATACAAATTCCATCTTGAAGAATCTCCAAAAGCCCTAAATTGTACAGATACTTCCTTTGAGAAGTATTTTGAACACACACCTACTAGTTTATAAACCACTTGCTTCACATGCACAAGGCCATGGATTCAATTCTTAGCAGCGCACGCGCACACACACACACACACACTCAAAAAGTGTTGCATTCCTCTGCAGGTGGAGCCCAAGTAAGGACACTGGAGGAGCAAAAGATCCAAAACAGGTTGGTGTCACATGGTATGACTTGTCCCTGAGAGAGAGATCCTCACTGGCCATGCCTATCATTGCTAGCAGATGAATTCAGACCCCAGCTTATAGAAGGTTTCCCCATTCTGGGGTTCTAACTGGCCCAGTTCTATTTTGCTCACATGCTCAAAGCATAACCTCCACCCCACAGATTTACTGGTATTTCAAGTGACCCAAGAATGACATTGGCAATACTGGGAATTAAACTCAGAACCCTGCACTTGATAGGAAGTGCTCTACTATTAAGCTACATCCCCAGCCCTTTTTATTTTTTATATTTCTTTGAGAGAGGGTCTCACTATTTTTTTTTGACCAGGCTGGTCTCAAATTGTGGTTCTCTTCCCTCAACCTCCCAAGCACCTGGAATGTGCTACCATACCCAGGTATGAAAAATGACTGAAAATAACAACAACAACAAAATAATAATAACTATAATACTAGCTGTAATTTCTTTCCAAAACTGTATCATTCTAATTTAAAAAGGTTGTACAAGGATGGGGCTGTGGCGCAATGGAAGAGCACTTGCCTGGCACGTGTGAGGTGCTGGGTTCAGTTCTCAGCACCGCAATTAAATAAGTAAGTAAATAAATAAAGATCCACTGACAACTAAAAATATATTTAAAAAAAAAAAGGTTGTATATACTTTATGATGGATGAAGGGTCTAAGTTTAACCTCCTATGCCACCTTAGTCATCTCAGTGTTAAGGATAATTTTAAAATTGAGATGACACTAATAATTACCATATATAAGGTTACTTTGAGTCAATACATATCATGTTCTTAGTATGATAATCATTCAAAGTGTACCTACTGTTATCAGAGACTATTTTAAAAATAAACTATTTACTCTCTGATTTCCAAGACAAAATTACCAAAAGGAAAGAGCTATTTAGAAAAATGGAAAGATGCTATGTCTTCTGGACTTCTGGATGAAAGACTGTAAGGTAGAGAAGTAACACAAGTGAGGGCAGAAAAATCTCATAAACCAATGCTCCATTTTTCAGCATTCAAGATAGATGTTCAATTGCTTCCTTTGCTACAGGAACTACAGAGTCAATTATATTATAAATGTAATAACTTGAAATTCAAAGCCTTATTGTTGAACAAAGAGATTCCCAAAGAACTGTAGCATCCCAGCTTTTAGAGCAATAATGAGAAAAGGGCCAGCACATCTAACGTGAAACCAAATAGTTTCTGGATGAACCCTATTCTCATTCCTGCATCTGTGGTCAGTTAAGGTGCCATAGTGATACCTTTAAAAGGTGAGATTACATCACTTCCTTAATTCAACCTTTTTGGGTTTTTTTGGCGGGGGACAGATGGGGTGAGTGTGTACCAGGGATTGAAACTAGAGGTGCTTAACCACTAAGCAACATCCCTGACCTTTTTTTTTTTTTTTTTTTAAACTTTGAAACAAGGTCTTGCTAAGTTGCTGGTGCTGCCCTCAAACATGTGATCCTCCTGCCTCAACCACTTTAACCACTGGAATTACAGGCATGTGCCACCAGGCCCAGCTTCCCACCTTACTCTTGATGAAAGGAGAGGTCTTTACCCTTAGCCCCATCTCCTCTGCTATAGCAGTACTGTATTCCTTCCTTCCTCCTCCTGTCTCATGTCTTGGTGACTCTGTGCCTGTTTTCCCCTCTATCTAGAAAGTCGGTTTGTTGGATATCTATATGAGCCTCCTTCAACTCCTGCTTCTCAAAAGCATAGAACAATGAATTATAAAAATTTTTCTACTAATGTGACTTTTCTTCCTGTTGTGGTCTTCCATTGAAAAGACAAACCTTCTTTCCATATTCTAAATAGTGTCTGTCTTTTAGTTATTTGTCTTGAAGTAGGTGAGTGAATAGTTTATTCTTTCAATCTCTGTTTAAAGGTCATCTTTTTAGTGTTATTGCAATTGATCATCCTTTTAAAATAGCAGATCACCATGGTCCAACACTATCAAATCTTTTTTTAATTTATTTTTTAGTTGTAGTTAGACCCAATATACAATTTTATTGTTCATGTGGGGCTGAGAACCGAACCCAGGGACTCACACATGCTAGGCAAGCACTTTACCGCTGAGCCACAACCCCAGCCCCTCAATGTGTTTTGTAATGTTTTATTTTATACTTAGAATTTTTTTTGGTACCAAGGGTTGGTTGAACTCAGGGGCACTTTAACCACTGAGTGATATCCTCATCCTCCTTAATTTAAAAAAAGAGTCTTGCTAAGGTGTTAAGATTGGCCTCAAACTTGCAAATATTCTATTCTCAGCCTTCCTCCACTGGGAGGACTGTGTCCACTGAAACCAGCTTGTTGTCCTTTCTTCTTCTTCTTTTTTGGTACTAGGGCCAAACTGCAGAGGTTAGCTTTGAACTCAAGAACTTCCTGGCTCAGCCTTCCAAGTCCATGGGATTAGCCTGGCCACTTGTTCCCCCCTTTGTCTTTTTTGTTTTCCCTTCTGTATAAATTCTATTAGTAGATCAATAATTACTTGTTAAATATATGAAATTATATCCTGCTCCTGGAATTTTGGGCACATAAAATTAGAATGAATTCTGCACCCCTCCCCCTAATTTTTTGAGGGGCACGGTACCAGGGATTGAACTCAGGGACACTCAACCACTGAGCCACATTCCCAATCCTATTTTGTATTTTATTTAGAGACAGAGTCTCACTGAGTTGCTTACAGACATACGTGTGCCACCGTGCCCAGCTGAATTGCCCTTTTGATGAATAATTTTCAAACTTTTTAACCTTTACTTCAGTATGTCAATCCCCTATAACCAATCCCCCCCACCCCCAACAGAAATCTGATCATATCAGGTCAAATCACTTTATACTTCTAGATGGCCTTTGAGAATCCTAGAAAGCCAGACAAAAGGAATCTTTTTTTTTTTTTTTTTTTAAAAAAGAGAGAGAGAGAGAGAGAGAGAGACAGACAGACAGACAGACAGACGGGGAGAGAGGGGGAGGTTTTAATATTTTTTTTTTTTTTAGTTTTCGGCAGACACAACGTCTTTATTTTTATGTGGTGCTGAGGATGGAACCCGGGCCGAATGCATGCCAGGCGAGCGCGCTACCGCTTGAGCCACATCCCCAGCCCGAGCCATTTATTTTTTAATTGTAGTTAGACACAATGCCTTTTATTTTATTTATTTGGATGTAGCTTAGTTGGTAGAGTGCTTGCTGGCATTCAATTCCCAGCACCAAAAAAGAAAAACAAAACAAACCAACCCCCCAAATTCCTTAACTTTATTTATTTTTATGTGGTGCTGAGGATCAAACACAGGGCCTCACACGTGAATGCTGCACTACTGAGCCAAAACCCCAGCCCCCACAGTCTTATTTTTTGTTCTTTAGAGACAGGGTCTCACTGAGTTGTTTGGTGCCTCGATTTCTGCTAAGGATGGCTTTGAACTAATGTGGTCCTCCTGCCGCAACCTCCTGATCCACTGGAATTACAGGTGTGTGCCACTATGCCAGGCATCCCCAGCCTTTTTATTTTGGACACAGTATTGATAAGTAGTTGAGGCTGGTGTCAAACTTTGGATACTTCTGTCTCAACCTCCGGAGTTATGAGGATTATAGGCATGTACCACTGCCACAGAGACAGAAGAGGAACAATATTTTGTTCTGAAGGTAGTTTGTCCTTAAAGAATTATATTCTGGATGATGAGAACCCAAAGTCGTCCTCATTCCCATAGCATTTAGTTTAAGATCTAAATGCTATGGGAATGTGTTTGAGATGCCAAATAACTCCATGTTCTATATGATCTAAAGCTCTGCCTCCAGTCTCCAGGGTCTTTTTGCAGTCCCTGAAAGGAAGCCAGGTTAGTCTATAAACCAAATTAGGTCAGGTGTGGTGATGTACACCTGTAAACTCACTGACTTGAGATGCTGAGGCAGGAGAACTGCAAGTATGAAGCCAGTCTGGGTTTTAGTGAGACCTTGTCTCTAAATAAAAAAGAGCTAGGCAAGGTGGTACACACCTGTAATCCCAGAGGCTTGGGAGGCTGAGGAAGGATGATTGTGAGTTCAAAGCCAACCTCAGTAAGACCCCTATAAAAAAAGGGCTGGGGATGTGGCTCAGTGGTATAGTATCTCTGGTTCACTCTCCTGTACCACCAAACCAAAACAACCACAAAACTAAAAATGAAACTGCTGAAAATGACCTAAATGGACCAATGGCAGAAGGGACTACCTGCTGTTTCTCAGTCCTGGCAGACACTGCCTAAGGGACTCAATTCATGACCTTGAACAAGTGGCTCAATGTCTTAAATGACCTAGTATTATCATTAAAGTGGGGACAATAATGACAAAAGCACAATCATCCTAACCATAAGTACTCAAGCAACCAGCAGGCCTCAAAAACCTGTTTGCGTTAATAATCCCAATATCCCTAGGCCTACCTGCTGCCTTGTCATGATAATGCTGTAGCACCAAGTTAAAATATCACAGAATTTTTAGTACAAACTAAAAGCAAATTTTTCAGTTTTGGTTCACAGCATGAAGCCAGTATTACTTAGACTTTTTCTAAAGTATAAAAGCTTTTTCTGAAGTATGTGGCCACCTGTGCTAGTGAAGTGAAGTCTCTTATTACCAACTAAGATAATTAAGGGCAAAGATAGAGCTTTTAGGAAAGAAACAGACATGGCTTTAAAAAAGAAAGAGCATATCGGGCGCATGCCTGTAATCCCAGTGACTTGGGAGGCTGAGGCATAAGGATGGTAAGCAAGTTCAAGACAAGCCTCAGCAATTCATTAAGGCCCTATGCAAGTTAGCGAGATCCTGTCTCAAAATTAAAAACTAAAATGGACTGGATATGTAACTCAGTGGGTTCAAGACCCACATGGGTTCAAGCTCCAGTACCAAAAAAAAAAAAGAAAGAAAAAGCAAAGTTAGCAGCCACGATATTGAGATGTTAGCAGGCAAAGGATTAAATAGGAAGCACTGATAAAACAACAGAGGCAACCAAAAATCTTCTCCAAATTTTAGATGGATACAATAGTAGTAGGGCTAGGGGTGGTGATCAGTGGTAGAGCACTTGCCTAGCATGTGCTAGGCTCTGGATCCCATGCAACCCCCAGAATTGTAAAGGAAGGAAAAAAAAAAATGCACAATACCTATCGGAGACCTAGGCTGAAAAAGGACTCATAACCCCAACCTCTATAGTGCCAAGGCTCCAGGTTTCTGGCCATGATGACTCCATTCCTCTGCAGTTCATGTCTGCTTTTCAGCAACTTGATGCCCAGAAAAAAACTGAAAAAAAAGAGATGCCTGCCACATAAACGGGTAGTGACAAATATTAAGCTGCAGAATCACTCACCTAAACTATCAGGGCTGTCAATGGAGAAACACATCAGTATAACATCAGTGTCTGGGTAGGAGAGGGGCCTCAGGCGATCATAATCTTCCTGCCCAGCCGTGTCCCACAAAGCCAACTCTACCTGTGATAGGAAAAACAACCACAGGAATGCAAAGTTAATCCCACTACCTATTTTAAGAAAAAATAATGTTTATCACAGTACATTTGAACATATCATTCCAAATAATAAAATACAGAAGTATTCATTTTATGAGACTTAAAATCAAATGTAAAGGACATGTTTAAATAAAGTGGCACAATTCAAAATGTCTGATCAAAATACCTTTGTAGCTTATAAGTATTTTATTATATAACATTATAGAAGGAAACAAAGTGGGTAGACAGGAAATCAAACTGTAAATAATATTTCACCAGGTTAACAAAGAACACAGGAAAACCACCAGAGTAACTTTTCTTAATACACATTCATTCAAACCATTTTCTTATTTCATGTCACATCCTTACTCTCCCCCAGTGTGGAAACACTGAAACAAGTGTGTATTTGAGTTTGTAAGAAAAGATACAAAGCCAGGTGTGGTAGCATATGTCTGTAATCTTAGGGACTTAGGAGGCTAAGGCAGCATAATCCTGAATTTGAGGCCAGCCTTGGCAACTCAAAAAAAAATAAAAAGGGGCTAGGATGTAGCTCAGTAGCAGAGCAAACAACAACAACAACAAAAGCCATAAACAAACAAACAAACAAAAAAACCCCACAAAACCATACCACCACCAACATACCTAGTGTTAGGTAAGAGCTGAAATCACAGGAAAGGTCTATGGCTCTGCCTTTATTGTTCAAGAAATGGCTGAATGAGTGTATCACATAAGGTAGGGAAGTACTCCTTTCACATTTGGTAATATGCTCTCCCTCCCATAGTAGGGTGATGTCTGGGCTCTGAACAAAGGTCTCCTTTCACACTGTTCAGCAATGCAGCCAGTTCTATCACCTCTTCCAGAAGTAGATTTGATATTTAATACTCTGCTCACTGGCTCATTGAGGCCCCAGGGGTTTCGCTGGTGTATGTTCAGGCATAGTGGCACATGCCTCTAATCCCAGGGGCTCAGGAGGCTGAGGCAGGAGGATTACAAGTGTTTATTTCTGGTCTTGCCCCTTATTTCCTCACTTACCATCTTGCCTTGTTGCCCCCTTCTATAACTCCCTCAATTTGATGCTTCCAAACACTTGAAAGTTTTTGGTTAAATCTCTAATACTAATGCTTGAAACACCTTTCTTTTCTTAGGTTTTTGCAGCACAAATTTCACTTTGTAAACGTTTCTTACTTAAAGTTGATGGCTAATGATCTCTTCCAACTACAACCTCTGCCATAGGGTATATCACTCAGAATCTCTACAATGTCTACTGAATCACTGTCATGTATAATATCAGTTTGATATATACTAATACCTAATCTTTACAACTTTTCTGATTTCAGAATGGTAGAGCACCTTCACTCCCTGCCAAATACCATTCTCCTGCCACATTCATATCCCATGGGTGTTCAGTCAGAAACATCCAACCTTGACTGGCTCCTAATAAATGCTTTCAGGGTACAGTGTCTGTCTCTTATCAGCAGTGGCCTTTCTGTTTTCAGCAGGCCTGTTCCTGGGACCAAGAGCATCTATCATCTTGCATGGCTCCCTAGACTCTATAATGAATACTGTTGCATGAACATACCTAGGCAGCTCCCTCTCCTATGTGGGGGCTCCTAAAGTGTTCCAAGTAGGCAGCTAACCTATGATACCTTTCTCCAAATCCAACCACCCTTATTTTAGGGGTCTCATCTTGAGTAAGAGACTCCTTGTCTTACTGTCATCAGTCATGTTCAAAGCTGGCAACACAAGAAAGATAATCATAAACCACCCTTCAAGGTTTCAAGTCAAGGTCCCTGAAGTCCTATGGGCAAGATCCTAGTTATTCTAAGATGCCCAGGAATGCATGATGCTTCAAAAAGGACAAGAGGTGTTGGGGCCCCAAAATATACATTCTGCCCAGATGGGAAACAAATTTCTTTTTCTTTTTTTTTTTTTTTGGGGGGGGGAGTGGTGGCAACAAGGGACTGAACCCAGGGATCACTTAACCACTGAGCCACATCCCCAGCCCTTTTTATTTTGAGATAAGGTCTCACTAAGTTGCAAACTCATTGCTAAGTTGCTGAGACCGGATTTGAACCTGCAATACTCCTGCCTCAGCCTTCTAAACCATGGAGATGACAGGCCATGTGCTACCATGCGTGGTGGAAAACACTTCTAACTGATGGTTATGAATCCAGAGCAAATCTCTGGAGGGAACATCAAAGGAAAACCATTAATATATACTCATTAGGTTTTGGGGAAATAAGCTACACAAATACCAACCTGACCTTGCTTCTTTCAAGTCGGTGGATCATTTTATATATAATCTCAGATAAGATTACTTATCTTATGTGATAGCACATAAGATTTTAGCACACTTTCACTCTCACTCAGTTTGTCACAAATGTGAACTTTGGTTCAATCCCTAGTACCAAAGTTCTGTTAGGGTAGAATTTCTTATATTCTTTTTTTCATTCTTTGCCCAGAAAGGCACCTTAGGGGTTCGCTCTTACTAACATGAGTAGGATTCAGAGAACACTTTTCATTTTGATTAAAAAAAAAAAAAAAAAAAAAAAAAAAAAAAAAAAACTACAGGGGCTGGGGATGTGGCTCAAGCGGTAGCGCGCTCGCCTGGCAGGTGTGCGGCCCGGGTTCGATCCTCAGCACCACATACCAACAAAGATGCTGTGTCCGCCGAGAACTAAAAAAATAAATATTAAAAAAAAAAATTCTCTCTCTCTCTCCTCTCTCACTCTCTCTTAAAAAAAAAAAAAAGAAAGAAAAAAGAAAAAAACTACAAACTGTAAAAGATTTTTGGGCTGGGACCAGGGGTGCAACCTGTAATCCCAGCAACTGAGGAGGTGAGGTCCTAAAGTAGTTTAGTAAGACCCTGTCTAAGAAAGAAGGAAGGACTGGGGATATAGCTCAGTCATAAAGAATACCTGGGTTCAATCTCCAGTATTGGGAGGGTGATGGCTGAGTTTTGAGTACAGTATAGTTTAGCCCAATTCTGATTTTTTTTTTTTTTTTTTTTACCATCCATAGGTGCTGGATTTGTTGTCTCTGTTCAGCAAAGAATTGAAGAACAGGACACAGAGATAGTAAGCAAGCAGGTTTACTGCAAAAGGGACAGAGACAAACTTCTCCAAAGAGAAGGGGCACAGAGCCAAGAGTCTGCTGGAGGAATTTTGGCTTGTTCTTTAATGGCCCCTGAAATTTTCTCCTTTCCTTATCTCTTCCCTGTCCATACTCTCCTCACTATTATTGATTAGTACGTCCATGCACCTGTTTTCTTTTCTTTTTTTTTAATGAATTCCCCATTTAGGGGCACTCCCCACTTAAGAATACAAAAGTGTTCTATTGGGTCCCCTGCTTATGTCCGTGAGCACTTTCATCAACCAGGAAGAGGGAAAACCTTCTCCACAGGTTGGAGCTGGGGCTGAAGCTGAGCAGTAGCACACTTGCCTGGCATGTGTGAGGCACTGGGTTCAATTCTTAGCACCACATACAAAAATAAATAAAGGTCTATCTTTATTTATTTTTTAAGTAAATAAAGACCTCCATGCTCCTTGGTTCTGGTCCTGCCCCTGACCTTCCACTCACCTTTTTGTCTTGCTGCCTAAGCCCTTCTATATCTCCCTCACTTTGATGATTCCAAACACTTCAATTACTTCACAGAACCTTGATATCACCTAAGCCATTTTACAAATGATAGAGGACCACTGAACTAATAGGAAACCCTATAATGATAACTCTCTGGAATTACAAGCAGCTGGCCTAACCCACTTTTCACACATGATGCCACAAGGAAGGGATAGGTGATTCTGGGGCAGAAAGGAATGGTAGGTAAAGGAGGCAAGTAAGAAAGGAAATAGAATTATGGAAGCTAATGTATTATGCACATGGCCAAGAGGACTAAACATGTTGTTCTAATTTTCTTTTTATCCAGTTGACCCATTTGCTGGGAGTTTCATTCCTTTTCAGAATATGTATAGGAGACTTTAAGGCTGTCATATCATCAGCATGGAGCCTGAGGAGACCTAGGCAACTTCAGAAGGAGGGCCACTGGAAAAGCTAAACCAGAAAACAGGCAGAGGAAGAGCAAGAGGAACCTGAAGCAGCAGCTTGTAGCGAGAAACAGGTGATGCTGCGTCCCGCTGTGCTTCCGATCCCTGATGTCCACAACCTGCTCAGTGCCTACTGCAAGGTTGGGCACATTTTCTTCCAGGCTGAGGACCAGTTTGTGATATAAAAGAAGGCGGCGGCCATAGACTCTGGAGGAAAAAAAGCAATCCAAGTACAGCAAGGACTATACCAAGGGCTGGACGGCGTTCAGTGATAAGCGACAAGCGCCTGGCCAAGAGGGTAACAGCCAGTCTGCACAATACTTCCATGGGTACCTGCAGACGCAGCAGCTTCCTTTATGACCTGTGGAACCTCAAGTATCTGCACCATTTTACTTGGTCCCACTTCAGTGAATACCTTGCCTTTGAGAAGGCAGCAGAAGAGGTCAAGCATGAGAAAGACTTCGAAGTGTAGAGCGGGAAGAGCACTTCCTTGCTGCTCATGGGGATCCTACCTGCCCATGCTGTTCCTGGGCCGTTTGTCCAGTGTCCTATGGCACCAGGAGCTAAAGGTTCAGAAAGCAGCTCGTCCAGGAGGGCGCAAAACAGCTTGCTGGGCTACAGCCCAGGACCAGCTCCACTCCAACTGAGGGCTCCTTGCCAGAATCTTTGGAGCCCCTCCACCCTCAGAGAGTAAAGAGGAACCTTCTCAGACAAGGGACTCATGAGGGATAGGGAGGCCCCTTTCACCTCCTATCGCTGCTCACCTGTCTACTTCATGCTGGAATGATACTGACACCCAAGCAAACATTTTCAGCCTGTTTCTGAGAGCAGGAATCTCTGGTGAAGCCCAGGCATGGAAGTTCTGTGAGCCTTCCCTCCTCTTGCCCAACTCCTGTAATTGCCTGGCTCAGGCACTTTATTCATATTAGCATGATTATGACTATTGCAGATGTCTGGTTAGTCTTGCTTGACTTGGTAGCCTGCTTCTTGCTTAGTAGAATCCCTTAAAAATGCCATTTTCATGGGCTGGGGTTGTGGCTCAGTGGTACAGTGCTCACCTAGAATGCATGAGGAACTGGGTTCAATCCTCAGCACCACATAGAAATAAGGTAAAGATATTGTGTCCAGGGCTTAGGATGTGGCTCAAGTGGTATAGCACTCGCCTGGCGTGTGTGCGGCCCGGGTTCAATCCTCAGCGCCACATACAAAGGTGTTGTGTCCACCGAAAACTAAAAAAATGAATATTAAAAAAATTCTCTCTTAAAAAAAAAAAAAAAAGATATTGTGTCCACCTAAAACTAAAAGATACTAAAAAAAAAAAAAAAAAAAAAAAAAAAAGCCCCTTTCTTGGCCCCAGGAATTGCCTTTATTTGCAGCTAGAGTAGAAATGGATGGTACTGAATACAGATAAAGAAGCAACATCATTTTATTTAGAAATAGACATAATAATTAATGGGTTGGGAATGGACTGGGAACCTCCTTCCAAATGCATTTATAGGGGAAAAAATGCTTTTAGTTTTAAGGGTTATAGTCATTCAGCAGATTTCAATTTTCATCTTGTGTTACATTCATTGACCTTCACTCCATCTCCTTGTCTCATAGCCTTTCTTTTTTTCCCCTTCCTATTTAGTTCCTTAGCCCAAAACATTTATCTAGTACATTTATTAAACCACAGTGAGAAACAGTAACAATGGGTGATAATGACCTTGGTGGTTAAGAGTCTTACAGATCACAGAATAAGATAGTTGAGCATCATGGTAGAAACATATAAGAAACAGAGTTGGGGCCAAAGCAGGACATGCAGTGTTTTCAGTGTGGACCTGATTCCTGATCACCGGCAGCAGAAGTCTTCAAGTCTCCCAAGGTCATTGCAAACTGGGAAAATGGCACAGTAGAAGTCTGAACAAGTCTGGTTTGCTCCTATGCTTCAAACTGCTTCACAGATGGAGAGTTGGGGCAAACCACTGTAAAAGGCAGATGCTTGGAAGGAAGTTGGAAACAAAGATCCCTCAAGCACTTACATGTGTGTTAAAGCTGTAAGGGATTCACAAATACATGCAGAGCAGTCCTGATTGCTTCAAAGAGTCAGGATGAATCATCAGAATGAACTGAAAATCTGGGAGTCACAATAAACTGAAGTCTATGCCCAGTCTCAGATTAAAACATCATAATCCAGCAGGAAGTGCTTGTTGAATGTGATTATAATTTGGTTTTGCTTGTGCTATTTCTTTAGTTTCTTGGTAACCTCCCCCATCCCATTAATGTAATTATCCATGTTTTTTGGAGTGGAGTGGATTCATCCACTTCTTTAGCTGTAAAATAGACATATTGTGATCTTTTAAAAAAGCGAATACGTATAGGAGGTCAAATTATTTTGACAATAAGAGGGAGTAGAAGATGAATTCTATAAGACCTATGTCCTACTCTTGTTATAGGGCTTCTAGGTCAGACATGGGGAACACTAGCCTTGTTATCAATGACTGGAAATCAAAACAACTGTAGCAGGCTCTTTTATGTTAAAGTCAAGAAACAAAACAAAAAATGCTGCATGTGGTGGCATACACCTGTAATCCAACTACTTGGGAGGCTGAGGCAGGAGTGTCACAAGTCTGAGGCTGCTTGGGCAATTTAGCAAGACTGTCTCAAAATATTAAAAAAATTTAAAAAAGCTCTCTCACTGGCAGAGAGCTTGCCTAGTAGGTGTGAGGTCTTGGGTTTAATGCCTAGTACTGTTAAATATGTTCATCTGATTATTATCTATTTTGTAACTAAATTTCAAATATAAATAAACTTAAGAAGAAATCTTATACTAAGGCTGCCCCAATGTAAAATATACACAAATGTATAAAGTCTGGACAAGAACAGTTTAAAAATGAATGAAGTTGGTAGGGTGTGATGAAGCACACCTGTATTCCTGTATGCAGGAGGACTGCAAGTTTGAGGCAAGCTCTGGCAACTTAGTTAGACCCTGTCTGAAAATAAGAGAGACCAACACTCTAGGTTCAATCCCAAGTATGGCAAAACAAGAAAAAAGTGGACTAAAATGACATGATGAGAATGGATGACATTTTTGTTATATCTTGTATTTTTTAAAAATATATATCTTGTATCCAAAGATACAAAAAGGTGTAATTCTCTACAGGCTCTTTGAACAGCCTAATATGCAGAATGACATCAGATATTATGGAAGTGTACTCACCTGCTTTCCATCCACTTCAATATCTGCCACATAGTTCTCAAACACTGTAGGCACATATACTTCTGGGAACTGGTCCTTGCTGAAAACTATGAGCAAGCATGTCTTGCCACATGCTCCATCACCAACAATCACCAATTTCTTCCTGATGGCAGCCATAGCTTAAACACAAAACAAAGGTGTTATTTAGAATACATAAGAATTTACGGCACACATATTTGTGGCCATGGGGCACAAGCCTCAGCATACACAAAGTTCTAATACAATGTTCCACTTGGCACCAAAAGACTAAACACAAAACAAGGAGGTCTATTCCTTCCACTTCTATCCAACATAATATACAAGGTTCTGGCTAGGACAATTAGGTATGAACATGAAATAAAAGGCAACCAGATTATAAAGGAATAAGTAAAACTGTCTGATTCATACATGGTGTGACCTTAGCAGGGTGCAGTGGCACAAACCTGTGATCCCAGAGCTGGGGAGGCTGAGGACCTAAGTAACTCAGTGAGACCCTGTCTCTAAATAAAATAACAAAATAGGGCTGAGGGTGTGGCTCAGTGGTAGAATACCCCTAAATTCAATCCCTGGTACCAAAAATATATATATATTATCCTATACATGGAAGTCCTAAGAAATCCATTAAAATTTTTTTTAGAATATATAAATTCAGCAACACTATGATACAAAATCAACATAAAAAAATCAGTATATTTATACTCTAACAATGAACACTCTAACAATGAATAATCTGAAAATGAAATATAAAAAATTCATTCATAACATCATTCAGAAAGAATAGTAATAAAATTAACTAAAATAGTATAAAACTTAAAGATTCTGAAAAACCATAAAATATTACTAACTATAGCTAAATGAATGAAAAAAGTCATGAATTGAAAGACAACACTGTTAAACAGTAATATCTTCCAAGTTAATCCATTGATTCAACATAATCCCTATCAAAATATCAGCTGGCTGGGGCTGGGGATGTGGCTCAAGCGGTAGCGCGCTCGCCTGGCATGCGTGCGGCCCGGGTTCGATCCTCAGCACCACATACCAACAAAGATGTTGTGTCCGCCGAGAACTAGAAAAAATAAATACTAAAAAAAATTAAAAAAAAAAAAAAAAAAAATATCAGCTGGCTTCTTTGCAGAAACCGATAAACCAGTCAGAAAATTCACCTGGAAAGTTATGAACCTAGAATAGTCAAAATAATCTTGAAAAAGAACAAAGTTGTAGTGTGCATGCAACTTTGAGTCTCTTTTCAAAACTGAGAGAACTCCATAATGTTCTTACTACATTCCTTAGAACATATCTTCACCATTGAGTGAAATGGTCAGGGCTAATGCAGAGCAGATTGGTTTGTGCCCAAAGTCAAACAACCATCTAGGTGCAATGGTGCATGCCTGTCATCTCAGCTATTTGGGAGGCTGAGGCAGCAGGATCACAAGTTTGAGGTCAGTCTGGGCAATTCAGCAAGACCATATCAAAATATAAAAATTTTTAAAGGGGATGATGGGAGCTGGGAATGCAGCTCAGTGGTAAAGCACCCAAGGTTTCAATCTCCAGTATGCCACCCCCACCCCCCCAGCCCTGATCCACTGGGACATTATAGGATGCAAAAAATTAAACAGGAATTTTCTGATTCAAGAAAAAGCCATCTGTAATCACAGGAGCTCAGGAGGCTGAGGCAAGAGGATTGCGAGTTCAAAGCCAGCACCAGCAATTTAGCAAGGTCCTAAGCAACTCAGGCGCTATCACATAATGAAACATAAACTAGGCATGGCATCACACGTAATCCCATTGGTTCAGGAGGCTGAGACAGGAGGGTCAAGAACTCAGAGCCAGGGGCTGGGGTGTGGCTCAGAGGGGGCACTGGGTTTGATCCTCAGCACCACACTCTCACTCACTGAGACAGGGGTCTCTAAATAAAGTACAAAGTAGGGCTGGGGATGTGGCTCAGTGGTTGAGTGCCCTTGAGTTCAATCCCTGGTACCAAAAAAAAAAAAAAAAAAAAAAGTAAAATAAAAAAAGGGCTGGGGATGTGGCTCAGTGGTTAGGCACCCCTGGGTTCAAGCGCAGGCACCTAAATAAAGAAAGAAAGAAAGAAGAGAAATAATGACCATCTTTTTTTTTTTTTAATATTTATTTTTCAGTTCTCATCGGACACAACATCTTTGTATGGGGTGCTGAGGATCGAACACAGGCTGCACGCATGCCAGGCGAGCCCGCTACCGCTTGAGCCACATCCCCAGCCCATAATGACCATCTTTAAACAGCATCATTCCTAGAAGGCACTCAATTAAAGAAATAATCTATCTCATTTTTGTTTGTTGTTTTGTGGTGCTGGGGATCAAACCAGGGCCTTGTGCATGCAAGGCAAGCACTCTACCAACTGAGCTATATCCCCAGCCCAGGAAATACTGTATCTCATTCTAATGTAAAAACACAAAAATGCCAGGAAACAACAAAAGAGGCTCTACCAACCAAACATTCTATGGAGAACATTTGGCCCAGGAGCAATGTAAAAACCATTCAACCATCATTGGTGAAAGACAGAAATTACAAAGTGATCATAGGACAAAATAAAAACCTATGGTTCTAGGATTCTGGGGGATGCTGGTCATATGGTATAAAAGTGGAGCTGTTAACAAGAAGTAAAAAATACAAATGTCGAGAAACCAAACTTTTTTTAATATCCCAGGAAAAAAAATTTCACAGAAGTGTCTTTACTACTTTTCACTTTGCTGTCTTTTTTTTTTTTTTGAGAGAGAGAGAGAGAGAATATGAATTTTAATATTTATTTTTTAGTTTTTCGGCAGACACAAGATCTTTGTATGTGGTGCCAAGGATCGAACCTGGGCCGCACGCATGCCAGGCGAGCGCACTACCGCTTCAGCCACTTCCCCAACCCCTCTTTGCTATAATTCTAATACAGTAGGTATACCAGATGATGCCAAATTAAGAAAGAAAACTACGTTGGGCAAGATGGCGCACACCTTTAATCCCAGCAGCTCAGGAGGCTAAGAAAGGAGGATCACAAATTTATAGCCAGCTTCAGCAACGGGTAAGGCACTAAGCAACTCAGTGAAGACCCTGTCTCTAAATAAAATACAAAACAGGGCTGGGGGTGTGGCTCAGTGGCCTAGTGCCCTAGGTTTAATCCCCAGTACCAAAAAGAAAAGAAAGGGAAACTACATTGGGTCCTCTCTGACAGATGTGTCATTTTGTAGACTAGGTTCTGTCTCAGACATAATTCTTCAGTGCTCTGACAGATTTACTTTTCTAGGAAGTCAATTATAACTTATCTACTTGAGTTACTTATAAAAGTAAGCAAATGACTATATATATATTCTGTAATAGTTCTTAATTACTTTATGTTCAAAACTTTTAAACAGCTGGGAGCAGTGGTTAATTTCCTGTGATTCCAGTGGGCTGGAAGGCTAAGATAAGAGGATCTCAAGTTCAAAGACAGCCTTAGCAATTTAGCAAGGCCCTAAGCAACTTGGTGAGATCCTGTCTTAAAATACAAATAAAATACCAAAAAAATGGGGGGTGGCAGTGGCTGGGGATGTAGTTCAGTGGTAAAGCACCTCTGAGTTCAAGCCCCAGTACTAAATTGAAACCATCATTAAGTCAGGGATCATCTGTATATACTCCCTACCATTACTATATTGTAGCTGAGTCATAACATGAAAATATCGCCATCAAATGTTGCCAGAAAGCCAGGTAGGACCAGAGCAACAATGCTGGCTCTTACTGCTTATGGTTCAGAGCAGGACAGTATATACTATGTCAGAGCCAGCCTTCCCCTTTGATTTATAAAGTCAAAATTGAGTTCCCTGGGGCTGGGGCTTAGCAGCAAAGCGCTTGCCTAGTACGTGCGAGGTCCTAGGTTCAATCCTCAGCACCACATAAAAAATAAAGGTATTGTGTCCAACTGCAACTAAAAAATAAATATGAAAAAAAAAATTGGGGCTGGGGTTGTGGCTCAGCAGTAGAGCGCTCGCCTAGCATGTGCGAGACCCTGGGTTCCATCCTTAGCATCACATACAAAAATAAACAAGTGAAATTAAGGTGTTGTGTCCAACTACAACTAAAAAAAAAAAAAAAAGAGTTCCCTGGAACATAGGACATGCAGTATCAGAAGCTGCTACAACTTCTCATAGCCAAACACACTGAAAAATGAATAAGGTGGAGCTGGGGATATAGCTCAGTAGTAAAGTGCTTACCTCGTATGTTTGAGGCCCTGGGTTCGAATCCCAGCAGTGATGAGGGCTGAGGTGTGGGGGTTTGTGTGGATAAGATGGCTCTGACTTTGATGTGGAGCCTGCTTTGGCTCTCATGCCTTGTTTTAATAACAGAACCTGGTGTAGTGGTGCACTCCTGTTATCCCAGCTACTCACAAGGCTGAGGCAGGAAGATCATAAGTTCAAGGCCAGCCTTGGCAACCTAGCAGACCCAGTCTCAAAAGAATAAAAACGATGATGATGATGGATGGGGATGTAGCTTAGTAATAAAGTGCCACTGAGTTCAATTCCCATCACCACCCACACCCTTCACACAAACAGAGGTAATATTCCACAATCAACAAGGAAGTCCCACACTCCCAAAATTACTAATGACCCACCCTATATATATTATATATATATATACACACACACACACACGAAGAATAAAACTCTGTAAGGCCTTGCAACTATATCTAGAATGCTTGATGTTTTAAGCTACAGCAATAAGGTGGTTGGCATTCAATGGTCTATTTGTGGAAGGTTTTTTTTTTTTTTTTTTTGAGGGGGAGGAGGGTAGGGTGGGGGTACTGGGGATTGAACTTTAGGGGTACTTGACCCCTGAGCTACATCCCCATCCCTATTTTTTATTTTTAATATTCATTTTTTAGTTATAAGTTGACACAATATCTTTACTTTGCGATCCTCCTGCCTCAGCCTCCTGAGCTGCTGGGATTACAAGCATGCATCACCATGCCCCAGCCTTGCTCCAGTATTTAAAAAAAGAAAAACAAAATCCACCTAAGGGTGTCTATTAAAAAGTAAAACACAACTTTTTTTGTTTGTCTAATTGAAAACGTACCACAGACTGGCTCTAAGATGGTACTCTTAGGTGGAAGTAATTCAGGGAGATGGGACTAAACCTGTTACTGAAGACCACAGAACTGGACACAAACAGCAAAAGGTTACTCTTCTAGAAACCATTTTCTTCTTTCCACAAGAAGATAAAATGGATCTGAACATAATGCTCTCCCAAAACCATAGCAGAGGAGTTAGGTAAAATACCTTGCCAGCCACTGTGGCTCAGGAGGCTGAGGCAGAAGGATCAGCCTTAGCAACAGCCAGGCACTAAGCAACTCAATAAAACCCGTCTCTAAATAAATTACAAAAAAGAGTTGGAGATGTGGCTCAGTGGTTAAGTACTCCTGAGTTCTATCCCTGGTACTCAAAAAAGAATGCCTTTTATTGTGATGTGCAAACCTTGGTTTATACAGTCATAATTACTCATTGCAACACCCCATTTCAGGGTGGCTCCTCTGCTGATATTGATGATGAAGCACTTTCCAAGACACATATGTCACTGACTCCATCAGAACTATCTCCAACTCCAGATGAAGAAGTATGGGCTTTGAAGGGTAAACGCAGTAGCCACATGATACCATTTAGTGATAGGCTGATAATGATGCCTATCATCATCACTAGTGGCTTTAAACCCTACTTCTTTTAAAAAATATTTTTAGACGTTGATGGGCCTTTATTTTGTTCACTTATTTATATGCAGTGCTGAGAATTGAACCCAGGGCCTCACACATACTAGGCAAACACTCGACCACTGAGCCACAACCCCAGCTTCTTAACCCTACCTACATAGAGCTGGGCTATATAGTTCAGTACTAAAGTGCTTGCCCAATTTATTCAAGGCTCAAGATTCAAACCCCAGCACTGAAACAAGACCCTGTCTCAAAAAACAAACAGCTACTGTATTTGGGGTAAAAATGGGAGTTCAAAACCCAATTGAGTCAAATGTATGAAAGATGATATATCACGAGCTCTGTAATGTTCTGAACAATCAATTAAAAAAAAGAAAAGAAAAAAACAAACAAACAGCTAGGTGCAGTGGTACATGCCTGTAACCCCAATGACTCAAGAGGTTGAGGCCCTAAGCAATTTAACAAAATGCTGTCTCAGAATAAAAAGATAAAAAGGGCTAGGGATGTAGCTCAGTGGTAAAAACAAACAGGTCTGGGGCTATAGCTCAGTGGCAGAGAACTTGGCTAGCATATGGGAGGCACTGGGTTTGATCCTTAGCACCACATAAAAATAAGTAAATAAAATAAAGGTATTGTGTCCATCCTCTAAAAAAAAAAGAAAAAAAATTAAAAACCAAACCAAAGTAACTAGCTGGTGAAATAGCTCAGTGGTAGCATAAATGTCTAGTTTGTGTAAGATTTTGGGTTTGATCCCCTAGCACTGCTAAAAAATCCACAAAAACAAAAATACCACACAAAATAAAAACCCACAAATAGAACACACAATTCAATTATATTCACGTTGTACAGTCATCACCACTATTTCTAAAACCTTTCCATTACCCCAAAGGGAAATGTAGGCCATTAAACAGTAACTCCTCATCCTCCCCTCCCTTCCCTCTCAATTAATATTATTTAATCTGTCTCTGAACAGTTCACATAACTGAAATCACACAATATTTTGTCTTTTCTTTTTTTCCTGGCCTGTTTTAACTCAGCAAAATGTTTTTGTTTATTGTGTAGTGTGATACAAGAGCTTTAGTACTTTTTATGGCCAAACAATATTCCACTGAGTGGATGAACCACATTTTGTTTATCTACTCATCTGCCAATGGACATTTGGGTGTTTCTACCCCCTCCTACCTACTTATTGTAATAATTCTGCAATTAAATACTGGGATACAAGTACTTGTTTGAGTCTCTGCTTATAAGTCCTTTGAGAACTCTGGAAAGATTTCCTATAGCAGTTGAATCACAGCACATTTCCATCAGCAATGTACAAAGGTTCCAATTACCCATCATTACTAATGTTTATTTTCTATTCTTTTAAAATCCATACAAAGGGATGGAAATTGCTATCTTGCATTCTTTTGATCTGCATTTTCCTAATGACTAAAGATGTTTAGTCGGGCTGGGGCTCAGAGGTACAGCGCTTGCCTAGCATGTGCGAGGCACTGGGTTTCATCCTCAGTATCACATAAAGTAAAATAAAAACATTGTGTCCACCTATAACTAAAAATTAAAAAAAAAAAGATGTTTAGCATCTTTTCATGTGCCACTGGTTATTTGTATATATGTGCTTTGGAGTAATGTCTATTCAAATTCATTGCCCATTTTTTTGTTTTGTTTTGTTTAATATTTATTTTTTAGTTTTTGCCGGACACAACATCTTTGTTTGTATGTGGTGCTGAGGATTGAACCCTGGCCGCACGCATGCCAGGCGAGCTCGATACCACTTGAGCCACATCCCCAGCCCCCCATTTGTTTTTTTAATTGTACTGTTTTCTTTCATTTTCTTAATAGTGTGCTTTGTGATGAAGTCCAATTTATCTATTTTTCTTTAGCTATTGATGGTTTTTGATGTCCTAAGAAACAACTGACAAATCCAAGGTGATGAGAAACCTATGCTTTTTTCAAAGAGTTGTATAGTTGTATAGTAAAGTTCTACAAAAAAAGCAGCTGATAGGGATTACAATGAATGCATAGATGAAATTAGGGGAGTACCATTGTCTTCACAATATTAAGTTGACTCATTAATATGGATGTCTTCCCATTTATTTAGGTCATTAATTTTTGTTACTTTCCACCCCTCCCCTTTCCTTTTTCTCCTTATTTATACTTAGTACCATAAGTATTTAATTCAGGTGGAGAAGACTTTTCTCCCACTACTTTGTAGAAGATAAAAAGGAAAATGCCAGAAACAGTAACATCTCAAGCTGTTACAAACTTTCTACTTTATTTTAACATACTTTCCTCCTAACAGCTCTATGAGACAGGCCTTAATACATGTTTACAGATGAGGCCCACTGTCACAAAAATGAGTCCTGAACTAAATAATCTATTCTAGAGTCCATATTGTTTTGTTTTTTTATCAGGCTCAGAGGCAAACCTAAGTCCACATTCTTTTTTTTTTTTTTTAACTGTCATGGATCTTTATTTTTTCTTTCTATCTATCTATATTCGGTGCTGAGAATCAAATCCAGTGTCTCACACATGCTAGGCAAGTGCTCTACTACTGAACTACAACCCCAGACCCTGAGCCCACATTTTTTTTTAAGTTGTTGATGGACCTTTTATTTACTTATATGCAGTACTAACAGTCAAACTCAGTGCCTCATGAAAGTTAGGCAAGCACTCCACCACTGAGCCACAACCCCAGCCCTGAGTTCACATTCTTAAACATTCCACTGTTTGCTTTCCCCCTCATGACAAGAAGTAATCCTGCTGCTTTAGTATACTTTTCTCCTTTGTGTACCCTAGCAGACTGGTGACACTTAAAAAAAAAAAAAATCAATTAATAACTCATGGTAAGTGATTACTCTGAATATTTCTCCTGAGGTTCATGATTTGAGTTTTCGACGCATTTGGTCAAAAGCCTTATATTAAGAAATTTCTAATCTCATCTTTGTCTAATACTCAATGAAACAATACGGGTTTTGTTTTACTTTGTTTTGTTATGATTCAATCCAGTACCTCATGCATACTACTCAAAGTCTTCTACCATTGAGCTATAGTCCTAGATCAAACAATGTGGGTTTAAAAAACTTTTTCCTGGGGTAGGGGCACACAGCTGTAATACTAGCTACTCATGAGGCTGAGGCAGGAAGATCACAAATTATAGGACAGCCTCAGAAACTTAGCAAGAGCTTGTCTAAAAATAAAAAGTGTGCTGGGGATGTAGCTTAGTGGCAGAGTGCTCTTGGGTTAAAATCCCCAGCAACACACACACACACATACACACACACACACACACAAAGTCATATTTGTTTTCTGCCCTTTTACAATGTTTTTGCATGCATTTCTTTAGAATTTCATTTACGTATCAAAGAGAAAATGTCAAATATGTGTGAGTTGCTCTGAAGTCATCAACTCTTGGTGCTAGTGTGTCTTAAGTCTGTTTTCCCCTACTGGGGAACAGATGATGTCAATCAAGGGCTGTGGCTTTCTAAGCTTCAGGAAGCTCTGCTATAGGAAGATTGCTAAATGGTGAGCGGCTCTTTTCACACTTCTTTTTACAAGTCTAATTGATCCCCAGTGATGACTACAGACCATTTGCACTCCTGCCCACTTTGCTTATCTGGCTGCACAGTGAGGGAGTGGTCTGTCCATCAGATGTTCCTCAGATATTAAGAGTGGCTAAGCCACAACCACATGTTAACATGTAGTCATTTCACGAAGCAGTCTTTGGTAATTTCCTCATGTTTGTATGACTACGATGTTGACTCGCATCTGTCTGAACAGCTTCCTAAAGGCCTTCTGGAGCTAGTCACTAAAGTTCCTCATTTAGCCTAGTTTGTTATACTACCTTCTACAGTCTTTCTAGATTAAGACTGGAAAATAACTGCTCACTTGACCAAAAGCAGACATTTTAAGGCACTAATGATTAATCTGACATATTTTTAACCCTCTAGTTATTAGTTTTCAATTAACAAACCAATCCTATTTAAGCAAACATTCAGTTAGCCATGAGGAATAGCCATATAATGGGATATTATGGCCTTGAACCTTATGATCCTCCTGCTTCAGCCTCATAGGTCATAGAAAACATAGGTTGGGAAAAGATTCATTTTAGAAAAACACCACTGTATTTAAGTAGCCTTAATTCTGTTCTAATTCATGGGAAGAATATTTGTAATATTCAGTACATATCTCCATAATTTCTTCATCATGGTAGAAAACTGCTCTCTAGAATATTCTAAAGGTACTAGTCTTTTTAAGGCTTTTTGTGTCATATCTGGAGTGCCACCGCCCCCCCTGCCTTTATATATACATACATATATATATATATATATGAAGGTAGGGACTACAGAGCTTTCTATACAGTGGGTTGTACTTGCAGATTTTATTACAAAAGAAGTAACTTCCTGCAACAACCCCAGCCCAACATTGACTCGTTATACTAAAATTTACAGATAATAGTATCCAACAAGGCGTGCATGGTGGCGCATGCCTGTAATCCCATCAGGTCTGGAGGCTAAGGCAGGAGGATCTTGAGTTTAAAGCCAGCCTCAGAAACTTAGCAAGGCCTTAAGCAACTCTGCAAGACCCTGCCTCTAATTAAAATAGAAAATAGGGTACAGTGGTCAAGTGTCCCCGAGTTCAAACACCATTATTTGCTAAACTAGTAAAAAGTTTCATTTTAGGAAAAAACTATTTTGTTTAGGCCAGGACAAATTCTAGACAGTTGAAATTTCAAAGAGAGGGTTGCCATTTTTCCAAAGGAAGGCCAAGTGTTACATCCTCCCCACAATCCCAGTAAAATAAATTCTTCATCCATGAATTGGTACTTGGACTACTCAGTGCCATTTCTCAAATTACTATGCAAGCTTGAACACCTAATGCTCTCTATTCTGTTAAGAAAAGACTCTTGGAGCTGGGGATGTGGCTCAAGCAGTAGCGCGCTCGCCTGGCAGGTGTGCGGCCCGGGTTCGATCCTCAACACCACATACGAACAAAAGATGTTGTGTCTGTCAAAAACTAAAAAATAAATAAATATTAAAAAAAAAAAAAGCAAGAAAAGACTCTTGAACCTGGTACTCAGGTTCAAAGCAACTGTGAAACTTCAGGTAAATTATGTAATTAGGTTTCCCAAAGTACATATCCCATCCATAGCTCATCTTATCCTCTTCCTGTAAGAAATGTTTAGCTATAGAAATACAGGCCCACAATTCATCTAAAAGCCTTGGAGCCAGGTTTGTTGGTACCTGCCCATAAATCAAGCAACACAGGTGACTCAGGCAGGAGTATCCAAAGTTCAAAGTCAACCTGGGCAACTTGGTAAGACCCTGTCTTAAATTTTAAAAGGGGGGTGGGTAGATATAGCTCAATGGTAGACTGTCCCCAAGTACAATCCTCAGTATTTCCTCCCCACCATCACTACCACACACCCCTCCAAAAAACAAATTTTGGAACCAGATGTTTTTAAATTGTCTTTTTCAGATTTTAAAAAGGTAACATTCAACAAATGCTAAATATTCATAACATACCCAGTGGATTAATAGTTCTTCAGTAAAATAAATGAAATACTAAATAGGACATCAGTTCATATCAGGGTTTGCCATCAAATTGAGTGTTTGTGTTTGGTTTTCAGAATTCTGAATTGTAATTATGAACATCTTTAACACAAATGACAACATTTTAAAACACACACACATCTCTTAATACTTTTTTTTGGGGGGTGGGGGTAGCGGCTAAGGATTGAACTCAGACTGCTCAACCACTGAGCCACATCCCCAGCCCTTTTTTTTTCCTTTGAGAGAGAATTTTTTAATATTTATTTTCCAGTTTTCGGCAGACACAACATCATTATTTGTATGTGGTCCTCAGGATCGAACCCAACGCCGTGCACATGCCAGGCGAGCACGCTACTGCTTGAGCCACATCCCCAGCCCCCCCAAGCCCTTGAGACAGGTTCTTACTGAGTTGCTAAGTGCTTCACTAAGTTGCTGAGACTGGCTTTGTCTTGATGTTCCTGCTTCAGCCTCTGAAGCCACTGGGATTACAGGTGTATGCCACTGCACCTGGCAATACTTTACTTTTTTGCAGTGCTGAGGAATGAACTTGAGGCCTCACATATGCCAGGGAAGTGCTCTACTCACACCTCCAGCTTTTCGATACATTTAAAATACTTGGGCTGGAGATGTGGCTCAAGCGGTAGCACGCTCGCCTGGGCATGTGTGCAGCCAGGGTTCGATCCTCAGCACCACATACAAACAAAGATGTTGTGTCTGCCAAAAAACTAAAAAATAAATATTGAAAAAAAATTAAAATAAAATACTTTTGCCAGTGCCCTCAAGTCCGATTTTTCCGGGGCTGGGGTTGTAGCTCAGTGGCAATAGCATGTGCGAGGCACTAGATTTAATTTTCTGCACCACATAAAAATAAAAATAAACTTTTAAATAAATAAACAAGTCCAATTTTTCTATTACTAATGTTTTTAGATAAGTGGGCTGAGCCCTTTCTCATGGGGAATTAAAGCAGGCTTTAAATAGGTATGTTGGGGTTTCGGTGTGGTAAGACTAAAATGCAGGATTGATAATAATTTGAATTCTCAACCTAAGTTAGCTGGGTAATTTTTATTTATTTATTTATTTATTAGAGAGAGAGAGAGAGAGAGAGAGAGAGAGAGAGAGAGAATTTTTTTAATATTTATTTTTTAGTTTTCAGCAGACACAACATCTTTGTATGTGGTGCTGAGGATCGAACCCGGGCCGCATGCATGCCATGCGAGCGTGCTACAGCTTGAGCCACATCCCCAGCCCCTAATATTTATTTTTTAATTGTAGATGGACATAATACCTTTATTCTTATGTAGTACTGATGGTCGAACCAGTGCCTCATGCATGCTAGGTGAACGCTCTATCACTGAGCCACAACCCCAGCCCCTAGCTGAGTAACTTTTTTTTAATATTTATTTTTTGGTTGTAGTTGGACACAATATCTTTTTATTTTATTTATTTTTATGTGGTGCTGAGGATTGAACCCAGGGCCTCATGTGCTAGGCAAGCACTCTACTGCTGAGCCACAATCCCAGCCCGCTAATTCTGACAATTTGTTTTAGAGACTATACATTTTCTTTTTTTAAAAAATATTTTTTTAGTTGTAGATAGACACAATATCTTTATTTATTTTTATGTGGTGCTAAGGATACAACCCAGTGCCTCAAGTGCTCTACCACTGAGCCACAACCTCAGCCCAAGACTATACATTTTCTATACGTTCTCATATTCACAACAAATTGGCCTCTGTGCTCAACTTTGAGCTTTTTAGCAATTTTTAGTTTCTTTGGCGTTCAAAAAGACAAAAGCATCTGAGATGATGCTATCGGGTCATAATGAATGCATTATAAAAACGTTTATTAGTCAAACATTTTTTATAAGAAGGCAAAAACAAGGGGAAATAAACGAACTGGATAACTATACTGCTTTTGCCGGATCAAGATCTCTACAATAGTTTAGAAAGATAATGAATAAATTTCCATGCAGATAAAATTAGCATGGCAATAAAAAATGACTAATTCAGCACACTTAAGATAATTATAATTTTAACTCATAATTCTTTAAAGGGCTAATTATAATAATCATTGATGCTGCTTTTGCGTAAGTTTTCTATAATTTCTCAACCATCCAAAAAGTATAATCTATATAGCATAGTTCTGAATATGACTTAATTTTTACTTTTTTACTGAATTCAGTACTTTAAAAACAGTACTATATACTTGGACATAAGACAATTTCCCTTTCCGGGGGTTTGATAATAAATCAAAATTACAAAATAGGATATTTAAAAAGAAAATGGGCGGGGGTGTAACTCAGTGGTAGAGGGAGCACCTAGCATACACAAGGACCTGAGTTTAATCGCAGCACCTAATAGGAAGTGGAGGAGACTCATCTCTGGGACACCCACATATCTCAATTATACAATTCAGTTGTATCTTATTTTTTCCTCTAATTAAATCCTGTGAGGGGCTGAGGTTGTGGCTCAGTGGCAGAGTACTTGCCTAGCATGTGTGAGGCACTGGGTACAGTTCTCAGCACCGCATATAAATAAATGAATAAAATAAGGGTCCATCAACAATTAAAAAAAAAAAAACAAAACCTGTGAATTTCATTAAAAAGAATGAACAGGCTCTCTTACTCTCCTCTCTCTCCCCCCCTACCCCTCTCTCCCCCCTCTCTCTCTCTCCTCCCTTCTCTGCGACTGGCCACTAGGGTCCTGCTAATAAAATCTCAGACAGGTTAAAAAAAAAAAAGAATGAATAGCTTGTTGTATTTGGTTAAAAACTTACCATATTTCTTCCACCACCTCCACCCCACCTCCCACCCTTGCGCATCATGCTTAGGACTGAAATCACTATCCTCAGGGCCTTCCCTGAGCTCTCAACTTCATTCAGGCCCCTCAGGTGCTCGCACTGTATCTCTGCCTCACTCATCATGCCCCTCTCCAAGGTTTCTTCTTGCCAAACTCCAGTAATGTAAGAACATTATGTTTTATTCACCACTGTGGGTTAGGCACAGGCACAAAACTGGTGCTCATGGAACAAAGAAACTAACCAACTTGTAGCACACAGATTTTTTTTTTAATTTTAATATTTATTTTTTAGTTTTTGGCAGACACAACATCTTTGTTTGTATGTGGTGCTGAGGATCGAACCCAGGCCGCACGAACACCAGGCGAGCGCGCTACCGCTTGAGCCACATCCCCAGCCCTAGCACACAGATTTTAAAAAGAAAATGATAACAAGAACATCAATACAAAACAGTAGTGAGACTACATTAAGACACTTTTAGTAGTTGGAGAATTCACCCTCCAAGGCAGCACACTCCTTTTTCCAAAACAAATAGGGAGGCCAGGCAGGAGAATCACTTGAACCCAGGAATTCCAGACTAGCCTGAGCAATAGAATAAGACTCCTCTCAAAACAAACAACAACAAACCTCCCAGAAACTTTAATTATCTTTGACAGGAAGTGCTCAAATTCAGATCCTTCTTTTGAACTTATATGCTTATTTTAGACAATTCTACTCTAACTGGCCAGTAGCTCACTTCACGACAGTTCAGAAAAACTCATGCTTAAGTAAGATAAAGATGTATGTGTATGTAGCATAATGACAAAGAAACTTAGTTGTGCTCATGCTGGCGCACACCTGTAATCCCAGCAACTCAGGAAGCTGAGGAAGGAAGATCAAGAGTTCACAGCCAGCCTCAGCAAAAGCAAGGTGCTAAGCAGCTCAGTGAGAACCTGTCTTTAAATACAATATGAAATAGGTCTGGGGCTGACTCAGGGGTCAAGTGCCATTGAGTTCAATACCTGGTACCCCACCAAAAAAGTTGTGCTCATAAATGTAAAAACAGGGGCCTAAACAGGGGCTCTATGCAGGCCAGAACAGAATCCTAAATCAGGCAATAAAACCTCTAAAGGTAAAACTCGAAAATCTTTGAAGCTCAGAGAAGCTCAAGGACCGGACATTATGAAGACAGAAAACAGGACCTATCCACTAAGAAAACAAATTTTTAAAAAATATATATTTTTTAGTGGACACAATACTTTTATTTCACTTATTTATTTTTATTTGGTGCTAAGGATGGAGATCACTCTACCGCTGATCCACAACCCCAGCCCAGGAAAAAAATTTTTTTTAAAATATTTATCTTTTAGGTTTAAGTGGACACAATATCTTTACATTTATTTGGTGCTGAGGATCGAACCCAGTGTCTCATGCATGCTAGGCGAGCACTCTTACCACTGAGCTACAGCCTCAGCCCCAGCCCCCCAGGAAACAAATTTTAAGGCCTGAAAATTATCAACTATCCACAACCAGATGATATTATTTCATTGGTTTATTGTTACAATTTTTCTACAAGAGCCACTCTTTTTCCCCCAACATAAATACATATGAATCCCATTGAAAACTCAAAAGATACTCTACAATGCATCTTCTTGAAGCAAAGTTATCAGGAGAGCTATAAAACTGAAAATAAAAGTAAAAACTATGGTATTTTTTTCCAGGCAGTACTAAAAGGAACCAAACTAGAAACAAATTTTCAAACAAACAATAAACCTGGTTGAAAAGAAGTATAAACTTTTCAAAAACTTCTCCTTTCTTCAGTAGCCTCTGATCCCAATGTCTTCCTTCTTTGTTGAAGGAAGTATACACTGAAATAAATACAATACTTAGTATCATATTAGATCAGAGGAAGAGAATCCCTAAATTGAAACTGTTTCAGAGATAGTGGTAGAAAACTACCAACTCCAAATTCACCCACACTTAGGACTGTGACTAGCACAGAGAAGAATGCAAAGGGGAAACACCATTAAACATCTGGAAAATGAAGTTCAAAATATAAAGTCATGGGCTGGAGTTGTGGCTCAATGGTAGAGTACTTGTCTGGCATGTGTGAGGCCCTGAGTTCAATCCTCAGCACCGCAAATAAATACATACATAAAATTAAAGAAGATCCATTGAGAACTAAAAAACACTAAAGTGTGTGTGTGTGGGTGTGTCTGTACGTGTATAAAGCCATTATAGGAAGCCGTTCACAAAAGGGCCCAAACCACCTGTCCACAATGAACTTGAGTCTGGTATTGTCATCATTTGGTTACACACACACATTTTGATACTGGGGGTTGAACCCAAGGGCACATTGCCATTGAGCACCTTTCCCTCCTTCTTTCCTCCCTCCCTCCCTTCCTTCCTTCCTTCAACATGGCCTTACTAAATTACTGAATGCCTTGCTAAATTGCTGAAGCTAGTCTTCAACTTACAATCTCCCCTTATAGCCTCAGAAGTGGCTGGGATTACAGGCATGTGCCACTCTGCCCACCATTATTTGGCTATCTTGATCAAGCAGTTACCAGGGGCTTTCCTTTCTACAGAAGATTCTTTGGAGAGCAACAGCCACAGATTTATGGCACATGGAGGTAAACAGAGAAGAATGCAAAAAACCTTCAATTTACTGCAGTCTAAACTTCAGTCTTTTTGTGAGAAGGGAGGCAAGAAACACATCCTGAGGTAACATACTTTCAGGTTTCCTAAATAAGAGCACCAAATTACCTAACACAAAGTGTTAAGTATTCCAAGGTTAACCTTAAATAGATGTACAGAGTCAGGATTAAGTATTGTCTATAAAACAATGCTTCTCTGCAGGACTAACAGAAGAATGAACCATGAAATAGCCCCAATGAGCTGTCTAACATGTCCTAAGATTTTTTTTTTTTTTTTTTTAGTGTTGATGGTCCTTTATTTTATTCATTTATTTATATGTAGTGCTGAGAATTGAACTCAGTACCTCACACATGTGAAGCAAGCACTCTACCACTGAGCTACAACCCCAGCGCCGGCCCCACCAGGATGTTTTGGCAATGGAAATGAGCAGACAGGCATTCTGCATTCTGGAACAAACATTTCAGGCAGGGTCCAGATCCTATTGCTATCAAGCCTCAACAACTATCTCCCCAACTATCTCCTGGTATCTTTGGTACCAGGTGAGCACCAGCTCCATGAAGACAATTTTTAAAAACACACCCAAGGTGATTTCCTCATAGAAACTGGATCCCAATTTTGGGAACAGTCAAATTTAAGAACATTGTGCTTAGTAATAAGCCTTACTAATAAGCCCTGTCCTGGTCCTTCAACAGTTTTTAGGGTGCTACTCCCCCAATCCAAAAAATTCTCTTCCAGCCAAATGTAGTGGTGCATGTCTATAGTTCTAGCTACTTTGGAGATTCAGTCAGCATGACTCCTTAAGCCCACAAATTCAAGATCAGTTAGGCAACATAGCAAACCCCATCTCAAACAACAAAATAAATAAATTTCCTCCAAACTAAAAAAAGTATGATTTTTAGGTACTATAAAATACAAACTGGGTGAAAAGTGAAGGACTAAATACTTCTCTCTCACTGAACCCTCATTGGACTCCATTATCATTACCTTTTACAGAAGAGAAAACTGAGCTACAAAGAACCCACAACAATAAAGTGTCACAATTATAAAATGTCAGAGCTAGGTATTTGTCAGATTCACTCCATACTCTACTTCTCTAAGATACTGTTATTTTCCTTTTCTTAACTTAAAATCTTCAAAAGATAAACAAAGTGTCCTTCTGAATAAACAGAAAAGTTAAACAAGAGATGACAACCAGAAAAAAACTTTTCCATAAAAAGTCGGGACACAATATTACTAACAAAGTTGCCAAATGATGTAACAAAATCACCTCCTGGCAAAAAAAAAAAAAAGATTACCAAAGTGTTACAACACATATATGCATCTTGAGATTTACTTTCTTAGGCTGGCAAAGCCCATATTACAAATAGGGCTATGTGAAAATAACCCAGAAAAGTGGGAGAGCATTTGTGTATGGGTCTATGGAAGAGGCAGAGAACCCCAATTCACTGGCACCATATGGCCTCGGTTACAACTGCTGCAAAAATGTAAGTTAACAATGTACTCATCAAAATTTTCAACCATATGCTTAAAATGAAAACTTTTTTTTTTAATAATGAAAATAGGTCCCTGTGCTTTAGAGCAGCTACAAGTTTCAAAAGATAATATCTACACTTTTGTCCCTATTTCCTACAAATATTCACCAGTTTTTATGTGGGGATTGCTTGTAAAGAACAAATATTTTTGGAGCTGGGGTTGTGACTCAGTGGTAGAGCACTCGCCTAGCATGGGTTCGATTCTCAGCACCACATATAAACAAATATATAAATAAAGGTTCATCAATAACTAATAAAATTTTTTTAAAAAAAGAACAAACATTTTTTCTTGTAAGTTTAGTCAGGATGTAAAAAATCAGTAAAACTGGAAAACACAAAGGAGAACATAATTTCTAAAAGATAAACCTGGAAAAACAAAGTGTATACAACTGGTAGATTAAATAAATGCTTCTGATTTCATGACTAAATCTTTAGTCAGAGTTCACTATACATGCAGAAGGCAGAGTTGCATGGATTAGAAGATCCCTTCAGTTATAAATGGTGATGGTAGAGCTGGGTGCATAGATCAATGGTAGTGTGCTTGGCTAACATGCACAAAGCCCTGGGTTAAATCCTGAGCACTGCAAAAAAGGAAAAAACAAAAACAAAAACAAAAAATGCTGGTGGGCGGGGTTGGGGCTCAGCAGTGGAGCCTAGTGCCGTGAGAGGCCCTGGGTTTGATCCTCAGCACCACATAAAAATAAATAAAATAAAAATAAAGGTATTGTGTCCAATTACAACTAAAAAATAAATATTAAAAGAAAAAAAGTTGGTGGTAGCAGGTAACTGGAGAAAAATCTTCACCCTACCATCTACTCTTCTGTATTCTCTTTTCTTTTTGAGAGGCTGGGGGTACTTGGGTTTGAATCCAGAGGTGCCTTGCCACTGAGCTACATCCCCAGCCAATTTTTTTTTTTTTTTTTTTTTTTTTTTGTGTGTGTGTGTGTGTGAGAGAGAGAGAGAAGGGAGTGGCACAGGGTCTCTGTAAGTTGCTGAGGTTCTCACAAAGTTGCTGAGGCTGGCCTCAAACTTGCCATCCTCCTGCCTCAGCCTCATAAATCAATGGTTTTACAATCATGTACCACCATACACAGTTACTTTTCTGCATTTTCCACCCACTTGGAGAGTCTCATCTCTGTTGCTACTATTTTCTGATGCTTTAGAATGAAAAATAACCAGGTGGGGTAGAACACACTTAGATGGCAGTTACTTTGAAGAACTGCTTGAGCCCAGAAGTTCTACCAGCCTGGACAACATATGTCTCAAAACAAAACAAAGAGTGAAACAAAACGATTACAGAACCAAATAAAGACAGTCACAAACCAAGATCAAAAATGGGTATTATTATACTTTTCATTATTATCAATTCTGACAATCCAGGCACAGGAGGCAGGAGGTTCACAAATTCAGTGTAGTCCTAACAACTAGCAAGGCTTTGGGATCACCACGCCCAGTTTCATTTTTTCTTTTGAGACAGGGTCTCACTAAGTTGCCAGGTTCTAGCATGGAACTTGTGGTCCTCCTGCCTCAGCTTCCTGAGTCACTAGAATTACGGATATGTACCACCACATTTGGCCAGAACTGTCTTTTATAATTACAAGGCCATCAGCATTTCTGTAAAATAATCTACTTTTAGCAAATACATGGAGCTAAAGTATAACCTTACTTTTGCCTTTTTTGTGTTTTTAATACATCAACATAACAAAGAACTGAAAAAACAACTATAAAACAGTCTGCCATCTTACAAGGAAGAACTTTAATCAAACCACAAATGTGTTACTGGAGAATCCATTTCAAGCCTTATGAAACAGCAAAAATACCATGCCCAGTGGTGAGCAATTAGTTGCCTCCTATGCCCAAAAGTTGCATGGGGCTTATCTTTGGCCACAGATTAGGGTTTTAAGAAGCCATATCTTGCAATTTATCCAAAAAGGGTATTATCATACCTTTCATTATTATCATCAATCCACCACCTCCTCTGTTACTGCTCTTGTCCAAGGCACTACCATCTATCAGTGCATTTAAAAAGCCTCCTATAGATTTCCTGCTTCGGTTTTTGGTTCCTTGTAAGCTATTCTACATAAAGTAGAAGTTAGAATGTGGCTCAGTGGTAAAGTGCTTTCCCTGTATGCAAGAGGCCCTGGGTTCAATACCCAGCATCACATACACACATACCCCCTCACATACGAAAAGTCTACATTATCAAAAATATAAATTAGATTAATCACTCTCAGGCCATAAAAATTCTTCAATGGCTTCCCAAAAAATAAACTCTAAAGTCAGATCTTCTGACTATATTGAGGCAGATGTGGCTCTTGCCTACCTCTATAATCTTACTTTTTCCATTTTCCCTGCTTGCTCTCTAGACTCTACTACTATTCAAGCTTTTTTGCTATTAAGAAAAGCAAGTTGGGGCTGGGAATGTGGCTCAAGTGGTAGTGCGCTAGCCTGGCATGCGTGCGGCCCGGGTTCGATCCTCAGCACCACATACAAAGATGTTGTGTCTGCCGAAAACTAATAAATAAATATTAAAAAAAAAAAAAAGAAAAGCAAGTCTATTCTTTACTTATCTATCACCAGTCTCCTCTACTAGTAGGAAAAACTCCATGTGTGAAGATCTCTTTTCTTCAGATGTATCCCAGAACTGCTCCTAACATACAGTAGCTACTCAGTAACCATTTGTTACTGAAAGAATAATGACAAAACCACACACTAACTTCACTATCTCTCCTACTATGCCAAAGGGTTCAAAGCCAACAAACTATTACCAGCAAGATGTCTTCACTGCCAAGGAGCTCATCTCACCAAATTAGAATACTTATCCCCTTAACAGCTCACTTTTCCATATACAGAATGCACTAAGACCCAAGGAAAACAAAAAAGATGGCCAAATGGTACCAGACCAGGATACTTACCAAGTCATCAATTAAATTAAGAAACTACAATTTCCTTTATTTGCAACCAGTTTAAAATATCTGAAGAGAGGGGCCTGGGTTGTAATTCAGTGGTAGAGCCCTTGCTTAGCATGTGTGAGGCACTGGGTTCGATCTCCGGCACCACATAAAAATAAAAACAAATAAAATAAAGGTATCGTGTCCATCTACAACTAAATATATATCTGAAGAGAGCCATGGGTATAGTTCAATGGTAGAGCGCCTAGGACCTAGCATGTGCAAAGCCCTAAGTTTGGCCCCAGCACTGCAAAAATAAATTACAATAACTGAAGAGCTCCTGCATAGGCTACTGTACCTACTGTTAATACTTCTCCCTTCCAAACCAGTCTCACTGCCAACCCCTCCAATAAGAGAAAGGATTATCCTCAATCCTCATTCTGTTGACAATTATACCACCTCAGACAGTACATTGTTAAGATGGCCAAACTACTCAGCTGAAAAAATAAAAAACAGAAGGAGTAAGAAGAAAACACACCCAATCTTGTCTAATTTCAGAAATATATCTTCATCTAAGAAGAAAATGTTGCGTGGAATGAAAGAGAGGAAGTTAGAAGAATACAAAAAAATACAAAAAAGTTTTTTTTACAAAAAAGTTGAAAAATAAAAACAGAAAAAGAGCTACAGTAAGATAAAGAACAAAATTGTGCTGGGAGTGTGGCTCAGAGGTAGAACACGTGCTTAAGGATCTAAAGCCCCAAAGTTCAAGCCCAGCAGCAAAACAACAACAAAAACCCTCAAGATTGGCACAAGAGGACCATTAATAGAAATGATGAACCCATATTTCCCCAGAATTTACATTAATAATAATCTTTTTTCCATAGGGAAAGGGAAATGGAAGAGACTTCTATTTACATACCTTACAAATGTGCTGCAAAATGCACGGCCTGTGACCAAAGTTGTACAAAGTACCTTGAACTTCCCAGATGAAAAGCTATAAAAATATAAGAAATATCAAGAATTATATCTATTCACTTTATAAGGAAAAACAACAAAGGACAAGATGTAAATGGGCTTACCCAAAGTCCAGAAAAGAGAAAATGTGCATTATTTAATTTACGTGACATATCATAAAATATATATTTTACACAGTCTTTGGCCTCCATCACTTAATCTTATTTTGCAAACTTTATAAAATAAAGTTTCCCCTTTAAAAGCAAAAAGTTTTTATGTAATTTCCCCCAACACTGTATTATAATTTTTTTTTTCCAATTGGGTACAGTGGTACACAGCTGTAATCCAAGCCATTCAGAAAGCTGAGGAAGAAGGATCTCAAATTGGGAGGCCTGCCTGAAGAAGGATCTCAAATTGGGAGGCCTGCCCAAGCAAGTCAGCAAGACCCTGTCTCAAAAAATTAAAAAGGCTGGGGCCAGGACCAGTGGCGTTCACCTATAATATCAGCAACCTGGGAGGCTGAAACAGGAAGATCTCAAGTTTGAGGTCAGCCTAAGTAACTTAGTGAGGCCCTCAGAAACTTCATGAGACCTGTCTCAAAATAAAAAATAAAAAGGGCTGGGGATGTAACTTAGTGGTAAAGTACCCCTGGGGTTTAATCCCCAATACCAAAGAAAAAATAAATTAAAAAAAAATAAAATAATCAGGGCTCAGAATGTGGCTTAGTGGTAAAGTGCTCCTAGGTTTTATCCCTAACATCATATTAAATCAAACAAAAACTTTCAAATACATAGCAAAGTTAGAGGAATTTTATAGTTATCATATATATCCTGTCTAGACTACAGTGAAAATTTCTTGGTTTTTGTACTAAAGATTATTATTAATGTTTTTGTGTGTGTGGTGGTAGGATTTGAACCCAGAGACTTATGCATTTGAGGTAAACAGTCTACCAACTGAGCTATATCCCCAGCCAGAGATTATTTTATTTAAAAAAAAAATCATAATAGAACCAGGCATGATGGTATTATAGTGCTAGTCACATGGAGGGCTAAAACAGGATGATCACTTGAGTTCACAATTTCCAGATCAGTGTTAACAACAAAATAAGACCCTATTTCAAACAAACAATCAAACCAAAAAAGCAAAAAACAAAAAAACCCACAGCTGGATATACATACAGCTCAGTGATAGGAAGCCTGGCTAGCAAGTACAAAGCCTGGGTTCAATCCCCAGCACCATAAAAATAAGTCAGAATGGACTCAAATTTATACCTATTCAGAGAGTGATTCTAGTTTCTTGGCTTTTACATTTTTTGGTACTAGATATAGAAGCCAGAGGTGCTTAACCACTGAGCTATGTCCCCTGCCCCCAACTCCCCCCCTTTTATTGGTACCAGGGATTGAACTCAGGGGCACTCAACCACTGAGCCACATCCCCAGCCCTATTTTTAATTTTTATTTAGAGAAAAGGTCTGAGTGAGTTGCTTAGCGCCTCGTCCATTGCTGAGGTTGGCTTTGAACTCGAAGTCTTCTCATATCTCTGCCTTCTGAGCCCCTAGGATTGTAGGCATCATCTCCAGTTATCTTTATAGTTTGAGACAAGATCTCACAAAGTTGCTTAGAGTCTCTCTAAATTTCAGAGGCTCTTCTCAACTTGAAATCCTCCTGACTCAACCTCTAAAGTCACTGGGATTACAGGTGTGCACCATAGCATTGGGCAGTTTCTTGGTTTTTAAAAAAAAAAAAAAAAAACATATCAGCAGAGCTCAGCATAGTTGAGCACACCTGTAATCCCAAGGGCTCAAGAAGCTGAGGCAGGAGGATTTCAAGTTCAAAGCCAGCCTCAGTAACTTAGTAGGACCGTTATCTTGAAAAATAAAATGGGCTGGGGATGTGGCTAAGTGATTAAGTGCCCCTGGGTTGAATCCCAGGCACCAAAATAAAAATTTTAAAAAATGAGATCATGTTACTCCCCTGCTTAAAAAAAAAAAAACAACCTAATAACATCTTTTCTCAGAACAAACTCAAAAAACTTTCATGTCCTAAAAGCACTATCCTTGCCCATCTCTCTAAACTAATTTTATTTCCTACTTTTCCTTTCAACTCCACTCCAAACTTACTTGTTTTTCCTCTTTCCCTTCAAGTGAATTTAAGATATTATCATAATGTGCTTAAACATACTCCATCCATTCTCATTAAAAAAAAAAAAAAAAAACACCTGGGCTGGGATTGTAGTTCAGTGATAGAGTGCTAGCCTAGCATGTGTGAGGAGGCAGTAGGTTGGATTCTCAGTACCACACATAAATAAAATAAAGGTCCATTAACAACTAAAACAAAAAACAAAACAAAACTCCAGTTCAATTTGTTATAAACTGCTTACTAGTTACAATTTAACACTGTATCTTATATTTGATTATTGGCAAATAATCAAATTGCATTCATTTATTGCAAGCACCAGTATAAGCTAAAATCAGTGCCCGAATGAAGTGCTTCAGTGCGTGATTTTCAGTCACATGACTACCATGATTATGAGTACACAAAACCTTCTCTTACTACTATAGCACTACAGATTAAAAATGAAGTCACTTGAGGGCTGGGGTTGTGGCTTAGCAGTAGAGCACTTGCCTAGCACATGTGAGGCCCTAGGTTCAATCCTCAGCACCACATAAAAAATAAAATAAAATAAAGGTATTATATCCAACTACAACTACAAAATAAATATTTTTTTTAAAAAAAGAGTCACTTGAGCCAGGTGCGGCGGCTCACGCCCATAATCCCAACAGCTCTGAAGGATGAGGCAAAAGGATTATGAGTTCAAGGCCAGCCTTAGCAACTATAAGAGGTGAGGCAACTCAGTGAGACCCTGTTTCAAAATACAAAATAGGACTGGGGGTGTGGCTCAGTAATCAACTGCCCCCCTGAGTTCAATCCCTGGTACCCCCACTTACCCAAAAAAGAGTCACTTGAAATAGAAATATTTGAAACAGGGATTTTACAGTAATTGCAATCTATTTTGGAAATTTGATTTATTTATTTACTTATTTAATACAGTTAATTTAATTTACTTGTTTTTATGTGGTGCTGAGGATCAGACCCAACACACTCTACTGCTAAGCCACAACCCCAGCCCCAGAAATTTGATTTATTCATGTCACAAATACTAGACAGCGAGCATGCCCCCAAAAGGCAGACTACATTCAGACACGTTTACCACTAACAAGTTTAAAATACAATCATAGGACTGGTGAACGGAGCTCAGTGACAGAGCACTTGCCCAGCATGCATGAGGCCCTGGGTTCAGTTCCCAGCACAACAAAAGGCAAAATATAGTGGCTTGGGGTATAACTTAGTGATAGAGCATTTGCTTATATGCACGAGGCCCTAGGTTCAATTCAATAACACCATAAAAATAATTAATAAAATACGGTTAGAATATATAGGTTCTGGCACATAAAGGTGGGAGGACAAAACACTTAGGAACCTTTTTTTCCTCAGAAATAAGGATTGAACCCAGGGTGCTCTACCACTGAACTACATCCCCAGCCCTTTTTATTTTTTATTTCAAGACAAGATCTTGATAAATTGCCCAGGCTGGCATTGAACTTGCAATCTTCCTGCTTCAGGATTCGTAAACAGTTGACTTTACAGGCATATGCCCAGTCTATCTATAGTTTTAAAAGGTCCCTACCAGCCACAAATGGTGCAACTATATAATCCCAGCTACTCAGGAGGCAGGGCAAAAGATTGCAAGTTTGAGGTCTACAACTTAAGGAGACCAGGTCCCAAAAGATAATAATAGGGGCTACAGTTGTGGCTCAGTGATAAGAGCACTTGCCTAGCATGTGTGAGGCATTGGATTCAATCCTCAGCACCATATAAAAATAAATACAAGATAATAATAATTATTATTTTAGGGGCTGGGGATGTGGCTCAAGCAGTAGCGCGCTCGACTGGCATATGTTACGTGCGGTGCAGGTTCGATCCTCAGCACCACATATAAAGATGTTGTGTTCGCCAAAAGCTAAAAAATAAATATTAAAAAATTCTCACTCTCTTTCTCAATTCTCTCTCACTCTCTCTTTAAAAAATAATAATAATTATTATTATTATTTTAAAAACAAGGCTGAGGATGTAGCTCAACTGTAAAATGCCCCTGTATTCAGTCCCCAGTATGGGGAGGATGGAGGAGGGGGAAAAAAAAAACCTACAAAAGGCAATTTTAAAATCTAGTGATTATGTACCATATATCCTTATCACTAGTAGCAAAATGCAATTAAATCCACTGTGCTATCTATAGAAGCCCATCAAATCCAGAGTAGTTCTTTTAGAAGTTGAAATAACAGTTTTCTCACAGAGTAAACAAATCTCTGGGCTTCCAAGGACAATTAAGAAGATCATCTTCCTGTCACCACTTTGACTCCACCCCAATGACAAGAAACACCCTTGAAGGTCTATCTTGTCTTTAACTCTCCCTATAACTTATGGCCCCACATGACCAGAATAAACTTTTAAATAGGGCTAATGACAAACAGAAAAGGAATTAAGACTATGAAAATATTCAAATGGGCCGGACACAGTGGGGCACGCCTGTAATTCTAGAAGGAGGATCCCCCTATCTCAAGCAATAGAGGAGCTACTGGTAGAGCATTTGCCTAATAGGTATACAAGCGTGGACCTAGGTTTGATCCCCAGTAAGTGAGGAGGGCACTCCAGTAATACCACTACCACATGCTTGTGCACAGGCAACTGCTTACTTTGATACGTGCAGTTTCTCCCCATCCTACCATAAATCAAGTCAAAAGAGTTGCTTAAAAACACTCTAGCTGAATCTAGTAATGCTGCCTTTAGAACAGGGAAATCTTGAGCCTCCCTCTGAGCTAGTCCTTCATAAAGATCCAAACACTTAAAGCCAGGATTAAGTCAGCAAGGGACCCTGTACATTTAACTCACTCTCTCAACTGGAATACCATCAAGACACTTCAGCTACAGAAAAATGAATACTATGAAAGCTAAAGAAATTTATTGGCAAGTGAATTTTTTAGATTCTCTCCAACTGTGCACAATCTGCAAGGTAAAAAAAAGAAAAATACTTGAGTAAACTGGAATCCCTGAATTTCAGCTGACTCTGGGCCAGCTGTTTGGGAGCACATGGAGAATACCTGACTAGATGTAACATCTCGGGAAGTACTCTCAAGTTTGTAGGCCTCAGTTTCCACACCTACACATGGGATTGGTCTACAAATCCTGAAGATTCCTATTGGATCTAAAATTCTAGATCTATGAAGAAATTTGTTGGTAGTTATATTCTTATTTTCTTTCCTCCAGTACAGAATTTTATTTGAATAGAGCCTATAAGTTAAGTACTAGACTTTGACTCAAAGCAGGCTCCAGGGTTGGCGGGGTAGCACAGTGGTGTAGCACCTGCTCAGCATACTCTCCAGGCCCTAGGTTCAACTCACCACCTTTAAAAAAAAAAAAAAAGAGGGCTGGGGATATAGCTCAGTTGGTAGAGTGCCTGTCTTGTTGCCTTGGACCCACAAGGATCTGGGCTCAAACTCGGCACCACAAACAAAAAAAAGAACCCAAGTTCCATCTGATCTATTTTATGTCCCTCAAGAGCCATCACTACCCTAAGTAAATAGACAGAACCTCAAAATAACTTATCAAAAAAAGATCCTCCAGCTAGGTATGGTAGCACTCACCTGTAATCCCAGCTACTCAGTAGGTTGAGGCAGGAAGATCACAAGTTTGAGGCCAGCCTCCACAATTTAGCAAGACCCTGTCTCAAAATAAAATGAGGGGAGGCACCTGGGGATGCAGCTCAGTTGGTAGAATGCTAGAGCTGGAAGCCCTGAATTAATCCCCAGCACCCCTCCTCCAAAACAAAAAAAAAAACCACACACACACACACACACACACTGGGGATACAGCACTGTGGTAAAGTGCCCCTGGGTTCAAAGCCCAGTATCCTTCTCCCCCAAAAAGATCCTTCAATAAGTCATCCTTTACAATTAAGAAACAGACTTGTATTTTCAGCCCAATGTCACGTGTGTCAAATGTTCAAAGGAATATCTTCAATGTAGCTATGTTGAAGGTAACAATCATCTATCTGCAGAGTACACACTATATTTTGGGGAGTGGGACACTAAGTAGTTGAAAAATTCTCACCACAGAACAATACTTTAAAATATAAGGTTTCCTTTTTATTTATATTTTTCCCTTCAGATTTGGCAGAGAGAAATATATTCTGATTACACACCTTCAATAAATGTGTTTTTTTTCAATATTGTCAAAATACAAAAAACAGAGATAAAAGTTTTAAATAAGGACTATTAAAAAACACGTGGAACCAACTTGGAGGGGAAAAGGATGCCAATTTTCCACTATAAACTACTAATCAAGGTTTTTTTAACCAAAGTGATTTAGTATAAATAGTTCAATCTCATGAAAATGACCAGTAACAATCCAATCAGTAACTAAGAACAAGTATGTTTAAATTATTCCTAATTAAGGTAGTGACTTAAGGCTGTGTATAATTACAAATTTTAATGAAACATCACTTAAATCATTAAAAAAATTTTAAATGAAAAATGCCTTTCTCATCCAATAAGACAGCCTTACTCCTAGAATTTCAACACAACACACTCCAAGAATACAATAAAAAAATGAAATCTATCCAAAGTATAACCATCTTCACCATTACAAATCAGTGGTTCATGTTGCATATTAAATGTAAACGGCAAAATGGAGTTGTAAAGAGTTTCTTTATCATTTCAACTCCAACGCTACGCGCGCTTCGCGGCGGCTGGCTACACCGTGCGGTCCTTCGCCAGCCCGGAGTCCCCGCCCAACCCCGCGCGGCCGCGAGAGAGGAAGCGCTGGGGAGGGCGGGCGGCTAGGGCTCCACCAGGCCCGGCCGGGCGGGGGAAGGGGCACTGGAGGCGGCGGGGCGCGCTTCCGGAGACTGCGCGGGCGGGGCCAACGCCTCCGGGGAAGGGGTCCGGCCGGGAGTCAGGGTCAGGGTCCAGGGGTTGGAGCGGCCAGCGCGGAGCAGCAGGTGGGGCGCGGCCGCGGCGGGGCAGTGGGCGGGTGGCCGGAAAAGTGCCGAGCGGGCCCCGAGAACAGCGGCGCTTTGAGAGAATCCTCCCGCTCACCTCAGACGACGACTCCGAGTCTGGCCTCTTTGCGCCGAGAACGCCTGTCCGTGAGTCGCAAGCTCTGAGGAGAGGACAGGTAGCTCCAGAGACGACCGCGGACTAACGAAAGAACCGACGGAGGGCGGCTGGCTGCGGGCGGGGAGCGCGAGCGAAGGAGGGCGGGCGGCAGCGGGAGGGCGGGGAGGGACGTGCGCGCCCCCGGGCGCCCAGCGGGCTCGAGCCGGAGCCAGTCGTGGCCCCGCGTGCGGGCGCGCACTCACAGCTCAGCCACGATTGCTCAGTAGCACGTCCACGCCCTAAAAGCAAGACGCCTAACCAATCATTGCTGCCGCGTGGAGCATCACGGGAACTCCGGGGCTATAAAAGACCCGGTTGCTATTTTATGCTTTCGGAGTCACTCATCCTTTAAGTAAGCAGGGTGGGGCTGGGTGCGCTTGCGCGGTTTTAATACTCCTCCCCAAACTGCCAACTCTTCGCGCAAGCGAGTTAGGGCCCCTCCGCTTTTTATTACGCGTGCGCACTGGTGGTCCTAACCCGGAAGACCATACGCCTGCGTGGTAGGGACTGCGGTGACAGTACCCCGGGTGGGGCTCGGGCCAGTCATGGCGGAACCTTGGTCTGGGCAGTCTTTGCATGCTTTGCCGGCCACGGTGCTGGGCGCGCTGGGCGCCCTGGGCAGCGAATTCCTGCGGGAGTGGGAGGCGCAGGACATGCGCGTGACCCTCTTCAAGCTGTTGCTGCTCTGGTTGGTGTTAAGTCTCTTGGGCATCCAGCTGGCCTGGGGTTTCTACGGGAACACAGTGACCGGGTTATATCACCGCCCAGGTGAGGCTCCCTACGAACCTCCGTGGGCTGGCCGACCCACCACCACTACCAGGCTGTACGATTGGTTTCCCTAGAATCTCTAGACTACTAATGATCCCCCAAAGAGGCTCATCAGAATTTGTAGTTGTACATTGACCTGTGCCACCATACCATTTTAATGCCAGAATTCCCACCAGTCCATCCATCACATGGTAACTGTTCCTCAAAACCCTCACCAGATACTACTAGTCCCTTAGAACCCCCACCACTCTCCACCAAAAGTAACCGTTCCCCGTCCTGAGCTAATGTCTGCCCAGATCCCCATCCCGCTGCAGCTCTGGATGTATTTTCCAGGTCTGGGCGGCCAGAATGGATCCACACCCGATGGCTCCACGCATTTTCCTTCGTGGTGAGTAAATCTGTCTCTACCCCAACCCCATGCTTGGCAGATAGAGGTCATCCCTGTGTTATTGACAAGAAGGGGAATTCTCAGGGTATCAGTTCGTCAGCTTAGTGTCCTTTGCAGCGCTCTTCTAAATTTCTATGCAGAGTTCAAGCTTCAAGGTGGCATGACACCAGTTTCTGGAGAATCATCACCAGCATGCTGTTCAACAACCTGTGGGGTGGTTAGTGGTATTGTCATAATTTTCAGAGATGAAGTGGCAGGTATGTGGGAGCAAGCCCTTCACTTGGGAAGTCCCTCAGTTGCCTCTGTTCTAGGCAAGTCCTCTACCCCAATCTCTATTTTTACCACACTGATCTCATTAGAGTCAACCCCCTCATCTGTAAAACTAATTTATCAGAGCATTCAGTCACCAAATCTTTGAGCTTCTACCACTGGCAAATGCCACACTAGACCCAGAGAACAAGGAGAACCCAGGTCTGCTCATAGAGGGGAGCAAGAGATTTATAAAGGGGTGAGGGGGCAGCTGTGCAGAGGCACAGGTGATCAGGGAAGTCATCTCCCAAGACACCTAAGCTGAGATTAAAGGCCAGGGGATGGTTTAATGTATTGGGCATGGAGAATGGATAAAACAAGGCACACAGATGATATAAGAATAGATAAAGCTGTCATGGTGGAGTTTGAACATGTAGGCATGGAGGGCCTAAGGAGCCATTGAAGGACTGACTCAGCAAGGTTGTGGCCTGAATTTGCCTGGTTGATGACAAATAGATAAAGGGGTGCAAGAGTGAAGGTAAGAGATCATTTAGGAAGACTACCACTGCCCAGCTTTCTGTCTTGGGCAACTAAGGAAGGATGGGTGCTCCATAAGGTAAGGATCCAAGAAAAACAGGTTTGCAGGGGAAAAATGGTAAGTCCTGGGTGGGCTGTGAAAGATCAGCCTAAAGGTCTGAATTATAGTGCAGCTCTACTGAGCCCAGCTGAGTAAAGGGACTGGGGAGAGCCAATCTCAGAGATTATTCTGCTGCCCATGAATAACCTCTGTCTCTTCTCTTTCCATCTCCTTCAGGGAAATGGCAGCAAATGAACCTCTCAAAACTCACAGGGAATAAGAGAAGGCAGCAGAAGAGTCTCAAGAGGCATCACGAGGTCTGCTGGCTTTTGCAATGGGTCCTGCTGCTGCTACCCAGATCCCAGGGACAACTGCAGGGGGTTTGGGATTGGGGGTAGAGAGTACCCCAATGCTTTCAGGACTGGGCCTCCATTACATTCAGACTTGCTTCCAACTGTCCCAGGTACTGGGCAAGTAAAGAGTTTTCCTCTACCCTGATATGGGTGCCTTAAGGAGAGAAGATATGTTGCTTCTCTCTCTCTGGTGTCAGCTCAGGAGAAATCTTTGGGTGGGGAGGCCAGTAGTCCCTTTTCTATCTTATCTTTTTCCTTTCTCTCTTCTTATCCTTCTGGGATGTGACCCCATAGTGATATACCACTCTAAGAAGCCAGAGGTTGACCAGATCTGAGATTTGTAAGGAAAATCATCACTCCCTGAAGCCCTCAATTTCCTGAATTTCTTTGGTTTTGCTTTATTGGCAGAGCACCAGGTAATCCTGGCCTTTTACTCTATGGTTACTTAGCTGGCCATTTAAGTAGAGGCAGAGTATCCCTGCTGGCACCATCCACATTTAAGCACCAAATACCCATCTCCTTCACCCAACCAGAGCTCTCCACGTATGAACCAGGCAAAGGAAATTGTCATTTATCATCTGTCCTCATGTCTCTGCACTTCTTGGGAGAAAGTTGGGTGCCTGAAAGAGAGACCACAAGCTGAGCCCCTGGGTTGGCTTCCCACTCATATTGTTTAAATACCCATGGGATCTTGGGTCTATACCCGCCCCCATAGGAAAGTACTAAGCACTTATAGTATAATGACTTCCTTATGCCTTGCAACTTCATGATTTTTCACCTTAAACTAGATTAGGGGCCTTATCCTAAGAGCCACTAGCACCATCTCGGCCCCTAGAAATCCTCAACAGGAAAGAGCCACAAGCCAGGCAACCCTGGCCTCTTTACAGTGGGCCAGGAGAGGTTCCAAAAGGGTAGATGGCAAATGGCCCTATACAAACACTGCCTCCAGAAAGCACTGTGGCTCTGGTTTTGCCTCCTTCCCTAATGGCTATACTTCTGTTTGCCTCTGCTGGGCCACCAGCTATTTCAGTGTCACATTGCCTGCTTCTTCTGTTAGATGTCACATATCCATCTGGCAGCCTTTGCTTAGGCAGATTTTTTGTGACAGAGAAACACTGGAAGTGAGACTGCACTGCACTCAAGCTTATGTAGCCACTCCACAGCTGTCATCTGGCTTGCAGGATGATGCTTTCTTCATAGCCCCAGACCCATCTGCTGGCACCACCACATATACATTTAGGGTCTCACATTTCACTCCAAGCCCAACTGAGGATGTAGCTTATTAAACAAAGAAGTGCATTGCTTGTATGGTTATTCAAACAAGGCAAGTATATATGCACAGGGGGCAACTGGTGGGGGAACTGCTGAAGATTTCAGGACCCACAGTACAATAATTTGCAGAGATGAGAGGTAATGCCAGTTCCTTGGAGGAATGGTGGTGGGCACCCAACAAGAAAGTATTCCCATTAGTTCTTATAGACCTGGCTCTCTCAAGGAGAACCTACTCCAAGCCCATCTTGGAGGCCAGGAATGCGGGCATTGGGTTCACAACCCAGGAACCCTGAACAATGAAGCTAGAGACCATGGCAAGTTGGAAGGAATAAGCTCATTTAATTTTTTTCAGGAATCGGTAAAGTCTAGTTATGGGTCCCAGGGGTGAAGGTCACTTCAGGTGGTAAATTTGCCATGGTTTGCTACTGGGCAGCGGGCCAAGCCAAATAGGGAATGTGGAAGAGTGAGTCCATGTCTACTCACCCACCCCCAGGTTTACACATAGGAATAACTAAGCCAATGTTCTATGACTCAAGAATCATTCCTGTACAGGGAGAGGCAGCAGTTTGCATTCATGGAAAGCAAAGTGAAGGAGATGTGCTAAGCTCACACTGTCCATAGTAATAGCCCTCTGAAATGTGAGAAACTGGTGAGGTAGATTGGGCAGGTATTCTCCCTACAAAGTTGAGCTTTTGCTTTATAGCCAGCACTTATGGCAGAGTGGAGTTACTGGGGTTATGAACTGAAATAGGACATAGGGTGAGCTGAAATCAGTGGCATGTATTGGGGTTTAGGGGTAGTCTCAGTGGCCTCCTCAAACAGACTAGAGCCAAATTCTAATTAGCTGCCCACTCCTGGTGAGTTCTTCTTCATTATCCTGACTGAGCCCTAATGAATGCCCCCTAGAGGTAGACTCCCAGAGAGGAGCACCTTTCCCTGGGCCTTTTTCATTTCAGAGTGTAGTAGTTCGTGGGTACAAAGGGCATCTTGCTGACCACAGCCATCTGCTGCTTCCGCCGCACCTCTACAAGCAGCTGTGTTCCTGGCTGACTGTACTTGAAAGGCACATAACCCATTGCCACATTCTTCTTCAAGCAGGGTGAGGGGCAGCCACTGGTCACAGTACCTGTCCAAGCATAGGCCATGTGTCAATACCACCATGCCAGCCTAATACCCCAACACTTTTGGGGAAGGAACAAGGGCTCCCCAGCTTCCCTGGATCACTTACCAATCATGATGCCTTCTGTGCTCAGGATGGGGTTGTGTGCCCGCATTGGAGCCCCCTCACACATCAATCCCACACGCTTCCGCTGCACCTCACCTTTCAGCTGGGGAACAATAACCTTAGCTCCTGGGAAATCCATAGCAGCTCGGCGACGCTTCCCTGGAACATGATACATCAGACCTAAGTCACAGCCTGTAAAAGCCCTGGCCACAAGAGGTCCTAGATACAAGGAACCCAAGTGATATCCATCAAGATCATTTGGGGAGCTGGGGATGTGCCTCAAGCGGTAGCGCGCTCGCTTAGCATGCGTGCGGCCCGGGTTCAATCCTCAGCACCACAAACAAACAAAGATGTTGTGTCCGCCGAGAACTAAAATAAATAAATATTTAAAGAAAAAAGATCATTTGGGCTCTCCCAGGCTGATTCCTCTCTTGCACTGCAGTCAGCCAGCCAACCACCTCCTACCCACAGAAAACCATGCTGAGGGTCTTCAGTTCGTAATGGGCAGAGCCACAGTAGACCTTCAGGGAATGGAGGCTCAGCAAGGCTGAGTCACTTGCTCCAACCGTTAGGAGCAGTTATAAGCCGGCTGACCTCATTAAAGGTCACTCCAACCTGCAGAATCCCTTCAGTGCTAGCCCAACTCACCCAATGTCCAACCAAGGCTGCCCTCAACAGGTGTGATATGTTCATCAATATCATTCCCATACAGGCAGAGGCCTGCTTCCAGGCGCAGGCTGTCCCGGGCAGCCAGCCCTGCCAGCTTCACCTCTGGGTTTTCCAGCAGAGCTGTTGCCAGGTGGACTGCCCCAGGGGCTGGCACTGAGATCTGCATGGGACACCAGAGAGCAGGTGGTCAGTTGCTCCTACATTGTACCCTGCACTGCCCTCCATTCACTTGACATACCTCTACACCATCTTCTCCTGTGTAGCCACAACGGGTCACTCGACAGCCAGACACACCAAACACCTTCATCACAGCACTGGTCATGAAGGGTAATTTCCTCAGGTCATCTGCCACACCAGCCTGAAGAACTTGGGCTGCAGTAGGGCCTGGACCCAAGAAGCCAATGACCAAGAGTCCTGGTCCCAGCCCCACCTCGAAGCTAAACTATAGCCCTTACTCAGTGACTAGAGTAAGTCCTGAGCAAGTTCTCTGAGAGAAGATGCCTTTGCCCCTGGTCCAACAATAGTTGGGGGGGAAAGATACCTTAGAATTATGGCACACAAATATCATACCATCTACACCTTCATTTTGAACGGCCTCTGTGTTAAGCAGTAGATGAAGCCAGGAAGACAAAGGTTAGGTTCAATCTAGCCCAGACCGCTCACCTTGCAGGGCTAGCAGAGCATTATCCACAATCTCCAGGCCCACATCATTGCCCCTGTTCTTAAGTTCCCTGACCTTGTCCTAAAAAGAAAGAAACACCACACCAGTGTCTGGGACCACTTACTGAGCACCTACCATAGGCTGGACACTGCAGTGTTGAGCAATGAGATACTAGGCTGGTTCCCATCTTACAAGGTCACACATCTACCAGATGGTAAGGCTGATCTATGCTCAGTTCTGTCACTTCTACCCTCCCCAGAGGATGCTCACTTAGTGGCCAGGGTCACTTTTACCTCCCCATGTTCCCTAGTACCCACAACCAAACCCTGGCATGCTTCAGGGAGGACTTGCTCTTGAGCCATTTTCTGAGCCTCTTGTCTGTGACCTGGACAACAAGGAATACTGTTTATGAAAAAGGAAAACAAAAGTGCCTGAAACACAGAAGGGCTATACCTGCATGAGGGCCAAGTCCTTGTCCCAGCAGCCAGCATTGGACACCACATACAGGTGTCCTTCAGAAGTATTGGTCACAATCAAGTCATCTAAGATGCCTCCAGCCTCGTTGGTAAACAGCGACAGTGTCCCCTAGCATCAAAGTGGAGCATTTTTGCTTTAGGTCCAGAAAACCAAAGCCAAGGGTAAGCAGACACCACAAACTCATGAACCTTCATGCCTGGAGCTCAGGCTGTACAAGTTGTAAGGGGCAAGGCTAGATTCAAATCCAGAGTCTTTGATTCTCATGCACCAAGTTTTCAACTCCTCCCCACCTTGGGCAATGCCCTACAATACTGAGAATTCCATCTCACGTTTAATCTATGATATCCAATACCTACTGCTTCATCCCACCCAGACAACTCAGCTCATGGGTAAAAACCTTGAAGTCCATCTTCATCCCAGATAAACCACCAAAATACTGCAAGGCTGGCCTTAGCCTTCCCATTAAATGGATGAAGAACCTAAGGTTGTAAGGTCTCATGAATCACCTGGGGATCTTGCCAAAATAAAGTTTCTCATTCAGAGGTCTGGAGCAATGTCTGAGAGTATATTCCTAACAAGATCCTAGGAGGCAGTAAGGCTGCTGGCTTAGGGACCATACTTTGAATAGCAAGGGGATAGGAAGCATGAAAGGCCAGAAATTATACATAAAACCTTGGTTTCTGGCCTCCTAGCCTGATGTGATGATGCTGGGACAGCATCCCACAGCTGGCTAGGCATCTGGAAATGACCTAAGATCCGAGTTCCTCAAGACATTAAGGCCCAAGAATCCATATCTAATCTATGTCTATGTCCTCAAGCTTAAGGCAGGGACCCAGCCTGATTGCTGGTTTGTGACTAAGAACACCCATTGAGCAGAAATAAAAGGGCTCACCTTATTTGGCCTTAGCTCTGCAATGTCTCCAACCACTAAACTCTCCATCAGCTTCACCCGGTCACAACCAAATATCTTGGTCTGGGAAAGAGATCAAAAGCCTTAGGCCACTGCAATAGCTGCATCTGAAAGGCCACTAGACCCTTGCTACTTGAAAGGCTGAAGCAGCAGGAAGATATGTTCGAGGCCAGCCTGGACAATTTAGCAAGATCCTGTCTCAAAAGAATAAAAAATGCTGGGGATGTAGCTCAGTGGCAGAGCACCCTTTGGTTTGGCTTCCAGTAACACACACACACACACACACACACACACAAACACACACAAAGCCACTAGGCAAGGAGGCATCTCTCAATTCACAAGACAGTCCAGGCCAAAGTAATTGGTGGGTCTTTCAGTTCTGCACCCCTCACTCCCACTCCCATTTCCCAGCCTAGGGTGTGATTGGACTTAAGGGGGATACAGCATTTTACTGAAATACCCACTTTTCCAAACCAATACCCAACCCGGTGCATTGTACCAGCTCTGGAAAACCCAGGGCATTAAGGTATACAGTTAGCAAAAACAGGCAGGAGAGAACACACAGATGATCAAGGAAACCCTGAGTTAATCAGCCAGCCCCTTTAGTTCCTTGGCCTTGCCAAGAAACCCTTAGACCTCCAGCTATTTATGGGCTGTCTTCAGAATCCCGCTCCCAGAAAACAAAGCCTAGGAGTGCAACACTGTGGTCGAGGAAGGTCTGTTTCAGCAGCAGACACACTCTCATAGCTCACCTGCAGCATGTGAGAGACATCAAAGAGCGAGCAATGTCGCCGTGTATGAAGGTGCGATTCAATGTGACTTTCCTGGTACTGTATAGGCAGACTCCAACCCGCAAATGCCACCATTTTCCCGCCATGGGCCAGGTGGAAGTCATGGAGCGGAGTTCTGCGGAGCACATCCTGTGGGCAGCCGGGTTTAGTGCCATCAGGGCGCTAGTTCCTGGCTGCATCCCTCCCCCACCCGCCAAAACCGGCAGCAAACCTCCAACACCCTTTATCCCACCTGTGAGCAACTGAGAGGGCGACCTGGGGCCGAGGGAAGCGCCTGCAGGCGAAAGCCCAAAGGGGCCACCATGCTCATAGCCCGCTGCATCGTCCGCTGGCAACTAGTGCAGAGGGCGTAGAGAGGCCACCACTCTGCCAGGCACGCCGGGAGATGTAGTCCAAGCCCCTGCCAGAACAGGTCTTCCCAAGGCGCAAGGGATCAGAAAAGGGGGCGGGAAGCCCCAGGGCAGGCTGGGATTCAGAGCGTGCAAGCACTCCCAGCAGCCTCAAGCAAGACCTAATCCAGGCGGGTCAGGCAGTCCAGAGTAGACTAAGCTGCCTAGAACCAAAGCTGGAGGCTGCCCTCCCCCAGCCCTGCCTCCAAAGGGTCAAAGTTTTGCAAGGGGCTGAAAGGCTTGAATCACACATTCAGTACCTCAGGAATGTAAGGTCAAATGGAGGAGTGGAGAGGTCACAAGAAGGTGGAGTGAATCTGGCATGCAGAGCACCACTGCAGCCTGTCCTCATGTAGGGTTCTCCAACTATTGCACAGGAACACACAGGCAGCCAGCACAATCATGCATTCCACAAGTATTTATTGATCTTGTCCTGTGCTGGGTACTGGGAACATAGCTGGGAATATCATATGATCCCTGCAACCCAAGGGTCCTCTTTACTCACATATACACACACTGAGGAGTATTGTTTCCTGAACACAGGTCTATGGTCATCATCCTTTGAGAAAAAGTTGAGTGGGGCTAAGTAAATGACCCTGAAGATAGATACCACCTGCAAGAAGGCTGATGGGTGAGAACAGAGGGTGGGAACCAAATGGTGACTCAAATAAACTTCCCCCAGAAAACTATTATGCCACATACGTCTAGTTTGCCATGTCTGAGACAACCTGCAGTATGCCTTCATAATACTCCCCCAGGGGCAAAGCCAGGAAGAACTGGAAGTAAGCAGGACTTTCTCACATGAAGGAAGAAGTGCCTGCATCATTCAACAGTTGGCCCAGGTTGATGAAGTACCTTAGCCTCTTAAAAGGCACCAGTGACTCACTTGGATCCCACCTACCTACCAAGGTTGACCCCTCATGCTGAGCACAAATGCAAAGAACCAACTGGGAAAAGAAACGTGGATATGCTTTGAGCTGTGTCAGATGGCACACAGGCTAGAGTTCTCATTTTCAGGCTCCAGTATTGCCAGAGGCACCTGTCCAGGCCCAATGGAACACATCCAGGAGACAGCTCAGGGATCTAGGAACTCAGGATACCCAGATCTCCAGCTTTGCCTGGTAGGCAGGTAGCAGCTGAGTTTAAACAGGAAATTTGTTTTGTAGGAATAACACCAAAGGGAAAGAAGGCCATGAGGGGGGACTGAGGAATGAATGGGGCACCTTTTCATCAAGCTTCCCAATAAATGAGTGCCAAGGGAACAGTAACCTTCTAGGGTTAGATGGAGCAGATTCATCCCAGCCCACTGCAGTCAGGATAGGGGAACTGGCAGAAGATAGGGGTGTGCTTGTTGGCAGAAGGGGCAGAGGGTGCTCAGGAATTTTCAGTATTTTTAAGGTAGAAGAAGGAATTGTGTTGCAGCCAGATGGAAGACAGAGTGTATCCTTGTTAGGAACTCATGCTGAAGTAATATAGTAAGCCCCAAGAATCTTGAATCTGTAAATGTGGCCCAGACAGAATGGGCATGCAAGCAACACTTGGAATGCACAGGATACACAATTCTGCCTCTGGTAGCCCAAATCAAGCCTGGATGGGCATTGAAAGGCCAATGTCTCAGCTAGGAGCCACTGCTCAAGTGTAGGAGAGCAAGTTCAGGTCATAACAGCCATCCACCTGCAAACACACACAAAAAAAAGAAACTATCAGGTCTGACCTGCTCAGGGCAAATGCAAGCCAAACAAGGAAACAAGTCACTCACATCAAAACGGCCGATCCTCGTGGAGGTGTGACTTGCCCGGATCATTTCTGTCAGTGCCCACATCTGCTGAACCTCAGAAGACACCCTGCTGGGGTCTGGAAGACCCTGCTCAAAAGGAGGGGTCAGTGGCTATGAGTCTCTCCCCAGAAAGTACCCTTAGAGCTCTAAAGAGGCCAAGATAGCCTATGGAACCTCTAGTTAAGATGAGTATTCCAGATGACTTGTGAAACACAAGGCTGGAGCCTGATGTTTGGTAGGCAGCCCAGCCCAACACCAGAGATACCGCAAATCCCAAAGTGTTCTCAAGAAAATGTCATAAATTGAACTAAGGGTTTTGGGTCCAGCCCCAGATTTTAATAGAAAGGGTCACCAGAGCCATTCACATGTGGTTCAGACCCAGGGTGAAAGCTTACCTCAGGGAGGGGAATAGGTTGTTCACAGGGTACTGGGTGAGACAGCCACTTGGGGAAGGTCATGGAGGGGCTCTACAAAACAAAGGCATACTGTTCTGAGTAAGGCATAGTGGGATAATTCTGGCACCTGAGAGCAGAGATAAGGGGCCCTGAGCCTCAGACACTGGAAAAATCCTGTTCAAGAGGCCCACAAACCTCAGGGGAACAATCAGACTACTAAGTTCTCCTGCTATGCAGAAGGAAGCCCCAGAAACATAAGCAGCAAAAAAGTCTCTTCTGGTTGGATACGGCACATGCCTGTGATCCCAGCAACTCTGGAAGTTGAGACAGAAGGATCACAAATTTGAGGCCAGCCTCACCAACTTAGCAAGACCCTGTTTCAAAATAAAAAGACTGGGCTGGGGATGTGGCTCAAGCAGTAGCAGGCTTGCCTGGCATGTGTGAGGCCCGGTTCAATCCTCGGCACCACATACAAATAAAGATGTTGTGTCCGCCGAAAACTAAAAAATAAATATTAAAAAAAAAATTTTCTCTCTCTCTTTCTCTCTCTCTCTCTTTAAAATAAATAAATAAAAAGACTGGGAATGTAGCTCAGTGGCAAAGTGCTCTTGGGTTCAATCCCTAGTACCACCCAAAAAAAAAAAAAAAGAAAGAAAGAAAAAGAAAAAGGGCTGGGGATGTAGCTCAGTGGTAAAGTGCCCCAAGGGTTCAATCTCCAATTGTAGGGAGGGGGTGGAGAATGTGTGTCCTGATGATTCCAACTCTGAAAATGGTGGGTAGTTCAGTGGAAAAATGTCTGCCTTGCATTCGCAAGGCCCTGGGTTCAACTCCCAGTTCCAAAAAAGACAAAAAAAAAAAAAAAAAAAAGAACTCCATCAAATGGCCAAGGAATATGGACACAGAGCCCCACCTTTCCTCACAAACTTCTAGCATTCACATGCAACTAACTTCCATGAAAGACTCCGGAGTCTCATGGGGCTGGGGATGTGGCTCAAGCCGTAGCACGCTTGCCTGGTATGCGTGCGGCTCGGGTTTGATCCTCAGCACCACATACCAACAAAGATGTTGTGTCCGCCGAGAACTAAAAATAAATATTAAAAAAAAATTTCTCTCTCTCTTAAAAAAAATAAATAAATAAAAGACTCCGGAGTCTCACTATCCTCACTCTTCACCCACCCGATCCCACTGCCCCAACTCTTCCAACCCTACCTGGAAGCCTCTTGTGAAAATGGCTAACCAACAGCTTTGAGCTAGTCACTTACCTTTGGTCCCTGCTGGTAGATCTGCAGCTCCTCCACTGTGAAAGACAGCCACAGTGGTGATGGCTGCCGTAGAATCAGACGCAGCTCCAGTACTCTGGTCATGTCACACAGCATCTGACATATACACAAACAAGAACCCAGAGAAGACCCAATTCACTTCCCAGGAACCTCCCAAACAGCAGTGAGCAAGTTCTTTGCAAAGGAAAAACGGTAGTTGTTCCAAGGAACATGCCTGGAAGCCACAGCCCAAGCAAGTCTTTCCCCCCTCTTCCCTCCTGGTGTAGTGATCTAACCCCCAAATCTCTAAGTCCTCATATTGGCTTCCCTGGCCATGCTGAGGTCAAGCTGACCTGGTGCTTGAACAGCGATATATACTCCTGGGCTCCCTCCTCACTGTGCGGATCAGGCATCAGACAGTAGTCCCGCAGGCAGGTCACCCACTTCGCTGGTGAGTGTGTTGAAGTATGCTGACGGACACGAATGCTTAAAAAGGCTGTGTAGTAATTCTTAAATGTGATCTCCTGCAACTAGAGCACACACAACTCACCATGACAAATCAGGCCCAGAGTCTGAAAGGATCAAAGACACTATCTTCTTTCTTTTGAAATGCACTCTTTTGCTAAATGTGTGTGTATATGTGTGTGGGTGTGTAGGTATGTATGTGTGTGTAGTGCTGGGGATTGAACCCAGGGCCTTGAGCTTGCTAGGCAAGTGCTCTACCACTGAGGGGCATCCTCAGCCCTGCTAAACAATTTTGTTGTTGGTTTTGCTTTAGTTTTTGTTTCTTTTAGTGCTGAAATTGAACCCAGGGCCTCATGTATACTAGGTAAGCACTTTACCACAGAGCCACATCTCCAACTCATCTGCTAAACAATCCAACAAGCACCCCTGGGATCCAAACACAATTTTGCTTTTCTAGAAGAACCCACAGTCTAAATGAGTAAGTGCATGCAAACAAACCATGAGTGCAGATCTTGCCACATGTTTAACATGTGTCTTCATACACATCAGAGTCATCCAAAGAAATTTTTTAAAATACAGGTGTCCAGGGTCCACCTCAAACCTACTAACTCAGAATTTCCACTGTCAGGTCCTCTCAATAGTTTACCAGGTGACAATAAGGAAAAACTTGGAAGATAACCACACACTGTAACCCAAAGTGCATGGGGCCCAGAGAGCTAGTGAGGACAAGACAAAGAATGGCTCTGAATGCCAATCCTTTAGAAATAAGATTTATCCTCTGTGCTGAGCTCACTCAGTGTTCAGTCACTCTGCCAGCTGATATAGAAATGCAAGTGGAGAGTAAAACCTGGAATCATTGGGAGTCTCTAATGAGAAATGAGTTACACCTGACCTCTGACAGAGACTGCAAGAATGAGGAGGCAGGTAGGTTTCATGGTAAATCATTGTTAACTAAACCCAGCTGTGACCAAGGACTGACTTGATCTCTTACGTGTGTGTGTGTGTGTGTGTGTGTGTGTGTGTGTGTGTCCAGTATCTATACCCTACTCTCTGGCACCCTGGTGCCAGTGCTCTTCTGGATGCGGGGAAGAGGTGTGGAAGAGAACAGGGCAGAAAGTTCTAATAAACACGATATATTCTATTGAAGAAATAAATAAATGAGTGATTTATTAATTCGTAAGGTCAAAGGGCAGTACCAGAATACAGAGGCTTTCAGTAAACAATTACTTCTGGGAAACGCCCAAGTTTCCAAGTTGCCCCGCCCAGGCGCCCGGGTCTCGCGCAAGGGGCGTGCTCACCTCGAAAGGCGCAAGGCTGGGGAAGGTGACATCGATAACCAGCACGCCAGGCCGGCCTTGGGAAGTCCGTACGTCGCCCACCTGCAGGGCTACAGTGCTTTTCACATGACAGGGCACCGACACGCGGGACATGATGCCAGCAGCCGCGACCAGGTTCAGTCGTCGCTTAGAGCCTCCAACCTTCCTGGCTTCCGAGCAAAGAACCAAGAACTACAACTCCCGGGAAGCCTCGCAATTGGCCAGGCTAGCCAATCACCGGCGTTTAAGGCAGGCCAGGAGTCGGAAGTGCCGACGGAAGTTTTCCTTTAGCCAATCACGATGGGAACCTTAAAGTCCACTGTCCGCTGCGATGTGCAACGGTCGACTTTTTCAGAATCCAAACCTTTATGTCCACTTGTAGCACTTCCAGTCTCTCTGAATCTCTGCTATTTGATTCGGTAAGGCGGTAGCCACTTAACTGTGTATATAGCCATGAACATGAGTGAGAGTAGCGACTGGCCAACATTAATCGCAAAGATAGATATTAGACTTTTTTTTTTTCTTTTAAGGGATTGAGGATGCCTGGTGCAGTCGCGCACGCCTGTAATTCCCAGAGAGTAAGGCGGGAGGATCGCAAAGTTCAGACCAAGGAATGGCCTAAAGAAGTTGTACTTTCCAGCCCAGGCCTGGAAACCTCCAGTGATAGAAAATAATCTGTTTCCTCCTCGGCCATTGTCAGGGGAAACAATTTGTAACCTTTAGTCTCCTGGCCACTTTCATCTCTATTTTGATTTAAGCTAATGATTCCCTTCCTAGATCCTTCCAGGTTCCTGAGATATTTCCTTTTCAGGGAAGTTTCCCATGCTGCAACAGAGACTTCCCCAAATCCAAGAAGACTACAGGCCTTCTAAGGCATCCAGAGAGTACAGACAGGCTCTGGCCTTCAGGCTCCTTGTGTTGAGAGCACAGCGACAAACACAGACTTGGGTGACCTCTCATTGCAGACAAATCTAACCTCATAGCTCTCTGGTAGGGAGCCCCTCCAATCCATATTCTGGTAGGTTGACCTTTTCAATATGAATCCTCATTAAGTCCTTCGATTTTATTTATTTATTTTTATTATTATTTTTTAGAAAATGAATTTTTTTTCTTAATGATTGACGGACACAACATCTTTTTATGTGGTGCTGAGAAGAACCCGGGCCGCACGCGTGCCAGGCGACCTCGCTAACGCTTGAGCCACATCCCCAGCCCGAGTCCCTCGATTTTAGACCCAAGTACAGCTCTTTTAATAAGTACATTGATCTGGAACATGAATAGCCCCTACCAAAAGGTTGGTCATTACCTTCCACTTTTTCCAACTGGGCACCTTAACTCAAGTTCCTCCCACATACTGCCTTCTTCCTTCCTAGCCTCTTCACATTCTACTCTACCCAGGACACTCTACATCTTGCTCTTAACCCACATTTCCACACTTTTATTCTAGTCTTTGTTTTTGTTTTGTTTTGTTGCTGATATTAGGGGTTGAACTCAGCAGTGCTCTAACACTGAACTAGATGCTCAGTTCTTTTTAGTTTATTTGTTTGTTTGGGGGGTGAAAGGCGAGTGACTCACCCCAGTCGGATATTCAACCAAGAGATTTCATTGGGGGAGCCGCCTGAAGGGGAAGAAAAGGAGAGGAAGAGAGCAGAGAGCGTGAGCTTGCAAGCTTCAGCTTAAGAAGGGTTGCTTGGTGATTTAGCGGGTGCTGATTGGCATGGTAACTCAAATAGGGCGATGGGGCACTGTGTCCTTTGGGTATTGGTCAAGAAGACATTGACTTTGGTGGCCTTTGGAGAGAGCGGGAAGGGTAAGGTATTAAGGTGATGTTCTTCTCCCCAGATGGAAACTTAACTTCAGCAGGGAGAAACCCTATGAGAGAAATAAAACCAAAAGGCAAGGTCTCTCACACACCCAACAGGAGTATCAGGAGTTAAACTCTGGTGTGCTCAACCACTGAGCCACATCCCCAGCCCTATTTTGTATTTAGAGACACTGAGTTGCTTAGCACCTCTCTGTTGCTGAGGCTGGCGTTGAACTTTGATTCTCCTGCCTAGCCTCCCAATCTGCTTAGATTATAGGTGTGTGCCACCACACCCAACATCTTTTTAGTTTTTGAGACATGGTCTAGCTAAATTACCCAGGCTGTCTTCCAATTTGCAATCCTCCTGCCTTAGCCTCCCAAATAGCTGGGACTCTAAGTGTGTGCCACAATGCTGGGCTCCTAGTCTAGTTTTAAATTTGAATTTTTCAGAATCCTTTCTTAATTCTTGGACTAATTGTCATAGTGGTCTAAAGGTTTTATTTTGATCCTCACCTAAAGCCTGTCTCTCACACTGGCTCATGTAGAGCAGAAGGCAGGAATTAAATTTCTCTGTTTAATGACTATATCCAACATCTTTTAGCAATACGATGGGCACAGTAAGTATATTCCAAATGAACAAATTATTGTTTGATTTTAGAAATTTCCACTCGGGGCAGGGGATGTGGCTCAAGCGGTAGAGCGCTCGCCTGGCATGCGTGCGGCCCGGGTTCGATCCTCAGCACCACATACAAACAAAGATGTTGTGTCTGCCGAAAACTAGAAAATAAATATTAAAAAATTAAAAAAAAAAAGAAATTTCCACTTAAAGCCAAAATAGAGTCACCAAGAAAGGACTTACCCTCTTGCTTGGCTCCACTAAAGGACAAGACAAAATATATGAAAAAATGGCTTTTAGATATTACAAATCAGTCACACAAGATTTTTTTTAAATATTTATGTTTTAGTTGTAGTTGGACACAATGCCTTTATTTTATTTATTTATTTTTATGTGGTACTGAGGATTGAATCCAGGGCCTTGCACATGCTAGGCGAGCACTCTACTGCTGAGCCACAACCCCAGCCCTCACACAAAATTTTAAAGACAAGACATTAAATGAACTTAATGATTATCCCAGCTTTATGTCTAAAGAGTGTTTCCAAGCACAAAGAGGAGGAATCCAGGTGGGATCTGGTAGACTCCCATGTTGAAGAGGCAAAACTGGATAATTTAAGAAGGTAAAAATGGCTAGAGGCTGAAAAGGACAAAACCCGAAGAGAGATTACTCGGAAGATCTCCAAGGGGTTCCCCTTGAGCCTTCAGCTGAGTAATAATCAGCACATGCATGTGAGGAAAGTACTCAAAGCCCAGAAAAGAATTACCTCAAGATAAAAAGAGATAATAATCATCAAATCTTAACTCAGAAGCTGGGCACAATGGCATTCACCTGTAATCTCTACTTGAGAGGCTGAGGCAGGAGGATCACAAGCTGGAGAGCAGCCTGAGGAATTTAGCCAGACCTTAAGCAACTGAGTGAGATCTCTCTAAAAATAAAAAAGGGCTGCGTATGTATTTCAGAGGTAAAGTACCCCAAGATTCAATCCCCAGTACCAAAAACAAAATTAAAAAAAAAAAAAAAAGTTGTAATTTTGTCCTTTTTTCTTTCCCTTGAGATAGGGTTCTATTTTGTTTTTATAACCAGGGATTGAACCCAGGGGTACTTACTCACTGAGTCACATCCCAGCCCTTTTTATTTTGAGACAGAATCTTGCTAAATTGCTTAGGGCCTCATTAAGTTGCTGAGGTGGCCTTGAATTTGAAATTCTACAGCCTCAGCCTCAGCTTGTGCCACCATGCCTACTTTGAGATTGGGGTTTTCTGTGTATTGCCCAGTGTCTTTTTTTTTTTTTTCTTTTTTCCTTTTTTTTTAGAGAGTGAGAGAGAGGGAGAGAATATTTTTAATATTTATTTTTTAGTATTTGGCGGACACAACATCTTTGTTTATATGTGGTGCTGAGGATCGAACCCAGGCCGCACGCATGCCAGGCGAGCCTGCTACCACTTGAGCCACATCCCCAGCCCCTGCCCAGTGTCTTGAGGTAGCAAAATTGCAATGTATGCAGTTGAGGAGAGAAATAAAGAATGTCCACGTGCTTCTGCCCCTTTCAAAGTTTTATTCCCTCAAATTACTCAATACATTTTCACTCTATAGTTTTTTTTTTTTTTTTTTTTTTTTAAAGAGTGAGTGAGAGAGAGGGAGACAGAGAGAGAGAGAGAGAGAATTTTAACATTTATTTATTTTTTCTTAGTTCTCGGCGGACACAACATCTTTGTTGGTATGTGGTGCTGCTGAGGATCGAACCCGGGCCACACGCATGCTAGGCGAGCGCGCTACCGCTTGAGCCACATCCCCAGCCCCCTCTATAGTTTTTTTTTGAGAGAGAGAATTTTAATATTTATTTTTTAGTTTTCGGCGGACACAACATTTTTGTTTGTATGTGGTGCTGAGGATTGAACCCGGGATGCACGCATGCCAGGCGAGCGTGTTACTGCTTGAGCTACATCCCCAGCCCCACTCTATAGTTTAGTTCTTGGCGGACACAACATTTTTGTTTGTATGTGGTGCTGAGGATCGAACCCGGGATGCACGCATGCGAGGCGAGCGCGGTACCGCTTGAGCAACATCCCCAGCTCCCCTCTATAGGTTCTTTTTTTTTTTTTTTTTTTTAAGAGAGAGTGAGAGAGAGAGGGGGACAGAGAGAGAGAGAGAATTTTAATATTTATTTATTTTTTCTTAGTTCTCGGCGGACACAACATTTTTGTTGGTATGTGGTGCTGCTGAGGATCGAACCTGGGGCCCACGCATGCTAGGCGAGCACGCTACCGCTTGAGCCACATCCCCAGCCCCCCCCTCTATAGGTTCTTAATCCAGAAAATGACAATCCTTAATGCTAGGCACTGCAATAGACATAATCAATTCACAGCAAATAATTCTAGATTAATTAATTCACAGCAAACAATTCTAGATTAATACAGCAAACAATTTTAGATTAATTCTAAGCACTTCAAAACCCACTTAATCATGATAAGCTAATGACAGACATTCCCTTTGCATGCAATGTTCAAATGTCTTAAGCCTTAAGCTTTATGTCCAGAAGATGCCCACTCACTCAGACCAAGGTGACCAGATCTGGAATCAAGGCAGGCTTTTCCTGGCTTGGAGTAGATGACTGTTGAGGAGAGGATCTTAGGGAGGAGTTGTGGCTCAGACGAGGCAGTTTAAGATTGGATCAAGCAGAGGCTCAGGAAACGATGACAAGTGATGGGATGTCAGGTCCTCATTAGGCTCTCTATCTCCAGTGCATCCTTATTTCGGCTGGCTGAATCCCTGTTCATTTGCTCTATTATTTATACTAAATTTGGGGGGTTTGACCCCCCTTTCAACCTTATCAGCTACCACCAGATTTCTCAGTGACATTTACCTTGGGATCAGAATCATCTGGTCTGGTGGTCTCCACCCTGATCTTCTGGCCTTTCCCTCTTATCAGGAGAGGACAGCCTGCCAGGGGCTTCACTCTGTTTATCAGGGTGAGGGGAAGTAACTTGTTTGAGGTCATACTGGAAGGCTCTGAGGGTGTGCCTAGTGAAACTGCAAGTTTCAAACTGGAGTTTTTAAAATGGAGTTGCTTAGGCTCAGGCCTAAGGCCATCCTCACACTGTCTCAGAATAAAAAGTGTTGGGGAGATAACTTAGTGGTAGATAGTTTGGGGGTTCAACCCCAAATACAGAAAGAAAAAAAAAATAGAGTGCATGGTACACACCTGTAAGCCCAATGACTCAAGAGGTAGGAGGATCACAGGTTCCAGGCCAGCCTCAGCATTTTAACAAAGCTCAAAGCAATTTAGTGAGACCCTATCTATCTCAAAATAAAAAATAAAAGAGGGGGGCTGGGGATGGGCTCAAGCGGTAGCGCGCTAGCCTGGCATGCGTGCGGCCCGGGTTCGATCCTCAGCACCACATACAAACAAAGATGTTGTGTCTGCCGAAAACAACAAAAAAAAATATTTAAAAAAAAAATTCTCTCTCTGTCTTTAAAATAAATAAATAAAAGAGGCTAAGGATGTAGATCAGTGGTAAAGCACCATAGGTTCAATTCCCAGTACAAAAAAAAGAATAAAGTTGAGATGGGCTTGATGACACATGCTTATAATCTCAGTGACACAGGAGGCTGAGATAAGGGGATGGAATGTTTGAGGCCAGCTTCAGCAACATCGGCAGACCCTGTCTCAATTTTTTAAGAAAAGGGCTGAAGGGGCTGGAGATGTGGCTCAAGCGGTAGCGCACTCGCCTGGGATGCGTGCGACCCAGGTTCGATCCTCAGCACCACATACCAACAAAGATGTTGTGTCCGCCGAGAACTGAAAAATAAATATTAAAAATTCTCTCTCTCTCTCCTCTCTCACTCTCTCTTTAAAAAAATTAAAAAAAAATTTAAAAAAAAGGGCTGGGTATATACCTCAGTGGTAGAGGGTTCCAGTATCATCAAATAAACAAATAAATACATAAAGAACAAAGTTGGATACTTAATCTCATACCATGTACAAAAATTAACAAAAACATAAGTGCAATATCTAAAACTATAAAACTCTTGTAAGAAAATTAGATGTAGGGGCTGGGGATGTAGTGCTCTCTCCTGGCATGCGTGCGGCCCGGGATCAATCCTTAGCACCACATACAAACAAAGATGTTGTGTCTGCCAAAAACTAAAAAAAAAAAAAAAAAAAAAAAATTGTTCTCTCTCTCTCTCTCTCTCTCTCTTAAAGAAAAAAAAAAAAGAAAGAAAAGAAAATTAGATGTAGCCAGCCATGGTGGCGCACACCAGTAAACCCAGTGATTTGAGAGGCTGAGGCAGGAGGATCTCAAATCGAGGTCACTCTCAGAAATTTAGCAAGACCCTAAGCAACTTAACCAGATCCTATCTCAAAATAAAAGATAAGAAGCCCAGTGTGGTGGCACAGGCTATAATCTCAGCATTTGGGGAGGCTGAGGCAGGAAGATCACAAACTCAGAACCAGCCTCAGGGCAAGCCTGTAATCCCAGTGGCTGGGGAGACTGAGACAATAGAATTGGAAATTCAAAGCCAGCCTCAGCAATGGCGAGGCGCTAAGCAACTCAGTGAGACCCTGTCTCTATATAAAACACCAAATAGGACTGGGGATGTGGCTCAGTGGTAGAGTGCCCCCAAGTTCAATCCCTGGTACCCATTCCTGCAAAAAAAAAAAAAAACAGCCTCAGCAATTTATCAATTTATCAAGGCCTTAAGCAATTTAAGGAGTCTGTGTCTCAGGATAAAAAGGGCTGAGGATGTGGTTCAGTGGGTAAGGTCCCCTGTGTTCAATCCCTGAACTAAAAAAAAAAAAAAAAAACTGGAGATGAGGAATGTGGCCAGCTTCCTGTCTTCCTTCATTATCATATTCTTTAGAGACCTTCTTAACTACAAGCTTTCCAGGACACTGATTAGTGTTTAACCCACCATCAGTTGAGCCTGGGGTTCTTTTGCTCAGTCCTAGAAGAAAAAAAAAAATCACAAAAGGCAAATACCAAACAAATAAGAATTTAATGGTGCTTATGCTCAAGCACAAGGGAGACAGCACACAGAATAGGGATCCCTGACTGGCTTGCTTTCTTTCCTTCCTTCCTTCTTTCTTTCTTTTTTTTTTTGTTCCAGAGATAAACCCAGGGCAGGGGAGCTTAACCACAGAGCCACATTCCCCCAGCCCTTTTTGTTATTTTGAGTAAATTACTAATACTGGCTTCAAACTTGGAATCTTCCTGACTCAGCCTCAGCCTCTCAAGTCTCTGAGATTATAGACCTGTACCACTGTGCTCAGTCCAGCCCATGGTACATTTCTGATAGGACTTGTGGATAGACTTCAGTTGCTTTATCCTCTTGAGTGGGGAAGGGTTCACTCCACCCCATAAAGGTGACCAAAATTGTTTCTGAGCAATATTTAAAAAAAAAAAAAAAAAGTGAGTGGAGCCATTTTTAAGTTACAAAATCACATGGTTAAAATGTAACCATTTTTCCTGAGTGGTACATGTCTGTAATCCCAGCAGCTCAGGAGACTGAGACAGGGGGATTGTAGGTTTGAAACCAGCCTTAGCAATTTAGCAAGGCTGTATGCAACCTAGTGAGACCCTGTATCAAAATAAAAAAGTAAAGGGCTGGGGATGTGGCTCAAGTGGTAGCGCGCTCGCCTGGCATGCGTGCGGCCCGGGTTCGATCCTCAGCACCACATACCAACAAAGATGTTGTGTCCGCCGAGAACTAAAAAATAAATATTAAAAATTCTCTCTCTCTCTCTCTCTCTCTCTCTCTCTCTCTCTCTCTCTCTCTCTCTCTCTCTCTCACTCTCTTTAAAAAAATAAAAAAGTAAAAAGTACTAGGGGGTTGGGGTTATGGCTCAGCGGGTAGAGTGCTCACCTTACACATGTAAGGCCCTGGGTTCAATCCTCAGCACCACAGAAAAATAAATAAATAAATAAAGTTATTAAAAAACAAAGTGCTGGGGATGTAGCTCAGTTGTTAAGTGCCCTTGAGTTCAATCTCTGGTACCAAAACAAAGAAAAAGACAACAAAAAAGTAGCTAATTTGGGCCTTACAACATATCTCCCTTTGTTCTTAAGTCTTCCAATCATAATGCTTATAGTGTGGTAGGTGATTTAATCATAACTATAGCCCTTCCCCTTCCCCTTGCCAATCTTAAATTTGTCAATCTGGAGATTGTAACCTGAACTACTATTAGGGCAGTGCTGCATTAGGGATAAAAATGTGGGCAGGGCTGAGGTTATAGCTTTGTGGCAGAGTGCTTGCCTAGCACATGTAAGGCTCTAGGTTCTATCCGCAGCACCACATAAAAAAATAAAATAAAAACAACTAAAATAAATGCATGCTGTCCATCTACAACTACAAACAACGACAAAAAAGAGGTCAGACTTCCCACCTACTGTGCTCACTTGCCAGATTTGTTTTTGGTACTGGGAATTGAACTCAGGGGCACTCAACTACTGAGCAACATCCCCAGCCATATTTTGTATTTTATTTAGAGACCGGGACTCACTAAGTCACCTAGCGCCTCGCCATTTCTGAGGCTGACTTTGAACTCCTCCTGTCTCAGCCTCCTGAGCTACTGGGATTACAAGCATGCACCACTGCTCCTGGCCCTTTCTCTTAGCCTTTTAATCCTTCTTGGCATTGATCTCTAAGTCTTGGTTGTAGAATAACCAGAAGTCCATTCCATCAGTCTTCAAGTGGTGGTAGTCGGTTTTAATTCTAAATTTTGCAACTTTCTCTAGATTTAAGGGGCACTGGCATGCATTATTAAATTCAATCCTGTCTGTCCTGTAGGTGAGGGCTAGCATCTCAAAATACTGGGTCAGATTATTTTGTTAGAAGTTGTATTTCTGCAGAATTTTGAAAAAGCAACAGTTACAAGGTTTACAAGGAAAATACAAAACAAAACAAATAAGGACCAGGCATACTGACACAAGCCTATAATACCAGCGATTTGGGAGGCTGAGGCATGAGGAACTCAACTCAAGGCCAGCCTCAGGAATTTAGCATGGCCCTAAGCAATTTAGCAAGAACCTGTCTCAAAAATAAAAATATAAAGGGCTGGGAATGTGGCTCAGTGGTAAAGTGACCCTGGTTTAAATACCTGGTACTAAAACAATAAAGAAGGGAAAAACAATTTCGGTTTGTACAATGATTTAAAACCAAGAAACAAAATGCTTTTATAGATAGCATTAGTTACTGCTGTTGACCCGTGACTAGTCCTTGCTTCCCCAATGTTGAAGTATAAAACCAGAGAAGCATGCTGAGGCAAGGTCAGAGTGGAAAATAGAAGTTTTTTAAAGGACAGCAGAAAAGACTTCTCCTGGAGGAAGAAGGGGACCCAAGAGATGGAATCTGTGGAAGTGCGGTTGTCTCTCCATCTTATAGTTTCTTTCTGTGATTGAATGTAGGTGGGAAGGCCTGAGGAGTGGGACACAAGTGGGCCAAAGAAGTAATCTGGTCAGGAAGGACTTCTGAGTCAGCACCTTCAAGTTTCCTGGGGGCTGTTCATCCTTTGGGATAGGCTCTGGCCTTGGGCTTTTTCCTGGAGTTCATTAACATTCCATGAGTTGTCCTGCGTTTCCCGGAATTCATTCTCAACATGGCCTCCATTTTAGATCTTACTCAATATTAGACCCGATTTGCCTAACTACACTGACTACCTAACTTTAAATCTGGCTTCAGGGGCTGGGGATGTGGCTCAAATGGTAGCGCGCTCGCCTGGCATGCGTGCGGCCGGGGTTTGATCCTCAGCACCACATACCAACAAAGATGTTGTGTCTGCCGAGAACTAAAAAATAAATATTAAAAAAAAAAATCTGGCTTCAGTAATACCAATTTTATCAAAGATAATCAAAGAAAAAACAATTAAATTCACCCATAAAATAAATCTACCTTTATTAGAAGGGTGCACCTAAGAATCCTCTCTTCTCCATGAATCTGATTATAAATACTTTAGAGGAGAATCAAAGCTGTGGATAACAAAAGACATAGAACAGTCTTGGTCAGAGATTTAAGGAGAGCCCAGAACATTGGCACATGCCTGTAATCCCAGCAGTTTGGGAGGCTTAGGCAGGAGGATTCAAAGCTAGCCTCAGCAAGAGCAAGGGCTAAGCAACTCAGTGAGACCCTGTCTCTAAACAAAATACAAAAATGAGTTCGGGATGTGGCTCAATGATTGAGTGCCCAGGAGTTCAATCCCTGATACCCTCTGTGCCTGGAAAAAAATAAATTTAAGGAGAGTTAAGCTTTATAAAACAATTTAGTTATTTGTTATTGCCATTGAATACAGCATTTTAGGATAGCAATTAAACTGATAGTGTTATCGATGTTTACCGGTGATGAGTCCTTGCTTTGTTATGCTCCTGTAAGGGTCCCACGAAAAGTCGGAGGAAGAGACCACCAAGAGACTGACTCATGCATTTGCAGAAGGGGATTTATTGAGGATCCAATTCAGCGCGCTGAGGCTCAAGGCTCACTCAAGAAGGGAGAGCAGCCCAGAGCCCAGAGCAGAGGTTAAGCAGTGCTTAAGTACACTTTTTGGGGAGGGCGGGGGCTTTGCATACATCAGAACAAATCAGCATGAGGCGCGAGGAAATTGAACAACAACTCTCATACATGATTAGTACATTCATTGGCGGGAACAGGTCATGGCAGGGGTGATTGGTCACTCCTAAGCGGGGTACACATTCAAACTGATTGGTTCGGGCCCTGTATGCCTATGTGACAAGCTGCACAGGGCCCTAGGCTAAATGGCCAGTAGGACGTTGTCTTAACTACCTCAGGAATTTCAGGTTCTGGGTGTAGCAGAGGAACTTAACAATACCTGGTCCTTTTCTTTTTAACTCAGGCCTTGCAGCTTAGAAACTTTACCCTTTCACTCGAATTCGGGACCCCCAAAAGACCACCAGAGACCAAGATCTTGATGTAAACAGCAAAGAGTGTTTATCGTGAGCTAGCTAGGTCCTTCCTCCGTGCACATACACAGCAACTGGTGACGCTGAGAGGCCCCGAGCCCAGGGTTTGCAGCAGTTTTATACACTCTTTGGGGAAGGCCGGGGCTTCACATACATCATAGCATCTCTTAGCAAATCATCACACACCGCGGGAAAATCATAAAACAACTCTAAAACATGATTAGCACATTCATTGGCGGGAACAAATTGGGTAGGGGTGATTGGTTACAAGAGGGGGATCCATTTGAACTGATTGGTTTAAGCCAAGAGGGGTGTTCCTGCTGAACTACATGGTTTCCCAACACCATAAACTACTGGGAAGGTCATCTGGCATCCCAAGTATTTCCCAATCTCATGCTGATTGTTGGCTACTAAGGGATTGCTATGGGTGCCCACCTAGCCTGACTGAGTCAGGAACACCTGGCACAGCAGATCTCTCCTGTTATTTGTAGATAAACAACTCACCAGGGTGGGAATGTGCCTAGGAGTGCTCTAAGGGTCTTTCCAAGGACAAGGGTCACATCCCCTTCCTTGGACACGCTTTGCTCTGGGGTAGAGGCTGGTTTTTCAGCTTCCCCAGTGCTGAAGTATAACACCAGAGAAGCACGCCAAGGGAAGTTTTAGAGTGAAAACTTGAAGCTTTATTAAAGGACAACAGAAAAGACTTCTCCCTGGAGAAAGAAGGGGACCTAAGAGATGGAATCCATGGAAGAGAAAGATCTTCCCTCTTTTATATCTAAGGTCTACTTTCATCTTTCCTGCATTCCTGTCGCATTGCATTCCTGTCCTTTGTTCTGTTATCTTGCATTGAAGGAATGTAGGTGGGAATGCCCAAAGGGTGGGGGACAGGTGGGCTGAAAGAGTAATCTCGGCAGGAAGAGCTTTTGGATTAGCATCTCCTTGTTTGCTGGGAGCTACTTCATTAACATTTCCTTGGGATGGGCTCCAGGCCTTAGGGACATTTTCAATTCCCTTTTTCTTGGACTCCATTCTCAATAATGGCCTTCATTCTTGATTTTACTCAATATTAGATCCTATTTACCTAACTACACTAACTACCTATCTGTAAATCTGGCTTCAATAGCATTATACCTGGAGCATCAGATTTTTATAAATCTATAAAATCTTTATAATTTTTATCAATATCATATATCACTTATTTTAAAATAATAGTTGTTCAATTAACCAGAATTATAAAACAGATAACTTAAGACATTTTGAAACAAATACTATTGGCAGGGCTGGGGATGTGGCTCAAGCGGTAGCGCGCTCGTCTGGCATGCGTGCGACACAGGTTCGATCCTCAGTACCACATACCAACAAAGATGTTGTGTCCGCCGAGAACTAAAAAATAAATATTAAAAATTCTCTCTCTCCTCTCTCACTCTCTCTTTAAAAAAAAAAAAACTGTACATGTTCTGTACAGAAGCAACTTTCCTTCTTAAAAAAAAAAAAAAACAAATACTATTGGCATCAGATTCATCAAGTTAAGTCGGGAGCCATTTTATCTAGAGGCTTCAAAGTTGCTTTTTTTTTTTTTTTTTTGGTTGTTCAAAACATTACAATGCTCATGACATATCATATTTCATACATTTGATTCAAGTGGGTTATGAACTCCCATTTGGCTTCAAAGTTTTGATTCTGAGGCAATGCTGCTTAACTTCCTGGAAGAACATGTTCCTGCTAAATGATCAACCCCACCCTAGTTTATGATGCAACTCCTAAGCAGCTTATGAAATTCCTCTTGCAGACTATAAAGCTGCTCTGTGTGTGTCAACACAATGCTGCCTTGTTGGTTTTCCTTGTGCTACTGACAATAAATCTCTTGTGTGAGATTCTGGTGTGTGGCATAGTCTTTGGACTTTTCATGGACTCTGCAATTGTACTTTCAGGTACTTTAAAAAACCTTAACTTTTTATTTTGTACCAGGGATTAAATTCAGGGTCACTCAACAATTGAGCCACATCCCCAGACCTATTCTCACTGAGTTGCTTAGCACCTCGATTTTGCTGAAGCTAGCTTTGAACACTTGATCCCCCAGCCTCAGCCTTCTGAGCTGATGGGATTATAGATATGTGCCACCATGCCCAGTTTGAGACTCTTTTTTTTTTTTTAAAGAGAGAGAGAGAGAGAATGAATTTTTAATATTTATTTTTTAGTTCTCAGCGGGCACAACATCTTTGTTGGTATGTGGTGCTGAGGATCAAACCCGGGTTGCACGCATGGCAGACAAGCGCACTACCGCTTGAGCCACATCCCCAGCCCGAGACTCTTTCTTTTATAGTCTGCTTTTCTTCTAATCCCAGTGACTGGGGAGGCAGAGGCAGGAAGACTGCAAGTTTGAAGTCAGCCTCAGGAATTAAACAGGCTCTAAGCAATTTAGCAAAACCCCTTCTTGAGTTGAAAGTCTAGCTTTGAATTTATGATCTTCCTGCCTCAGCCTCTAGAGTCACTAGAATTACAGATGTGGGTTACTATCCTAGCTATAAATTTCCTTTTATAATATGTATCCTTCATAAACCTTCTGGGACTTGCTTAGATCCTCTGCAGCTTGTTTAAATCTTTAGCTTCTAGGCATGATGGAGTAAGCCTGTAATCCCAGCAATTTAGGAAGCTACAACAGGAAGAACATGAGTTCCAGGCTAGCCTGGGAAACCAAGCCAGGCACAGTGACACATGCCTATAATCCTAGCATTTTAGAAGTTGAGTCAGGAGCATTCCAAGTTTGAATCCAGCCTCAGCAGTTTAGAGAGACCCTATATCAAAATAAATAAATAAATAGGACTGGGAATGTGACTCAGTTGTGTACAGTGCCCCTGGGTTCATCCCCTAGTAGCAAACCAAACCAAAAAACCAAAACAAAAACAAAAAATTAACTTTTGTCCCATCTTTCTTCCCATTTTGTAACAACCTGGTCATTTTACTTTTGATTTGTTTGTTTGTTTTGAATTGTTTTGTTTGCCCTGGGAATTAAATCCAGAGGAGCTTTACCACTGGACTACATCCCCAGTCCTTTTTATTTTGAGACAGAATCTCATTAAGTTGCTTAGTGTTGGCCTCAAAGTTGCAGTCCCTGGCCTGTGGATATAGCTGAGCGGGTAGAGTGCTTGTCTCACTCACATGCACAAGGCCCTGGGATCAATCCTCAGTACTGAAAAAGAATTTTTTTGTGTGTAATCCCCTTGCCTCAGCCTCCCTAATCACTGAGATTTCAGGCATGTGCCACTGTGTCAGGGGCTAGAAGGAAATTCTCCTTCAAAGAATAGCCTGACATTTACAAGAAACAGCCCCCTGGGAGACATCCTGCAGCTACCTATCTCCCTGGAACATCCTGCGGTTATCAAGATCATCAGACATCCTTCAGCTGGCAGTTTTACCACCCACATCCAGCAATTGCTGATTAGAGAGCTTCCCCATCTCCAGCATATAAATACTCCTGTGTGAACAATAAAAGTTGGCAGCTTGATCAGAACTCCTGTCTTGCTGTCTCTTGTCCCTTCATACCTCCCCACCTAGGTTCTCCGCCCACGTTGATGTGTCCTGCCAGTGGGGACACCACTGGGCCTGGTTTTGGATGTTTTTTCTCTTCTATGTACATTTATAAACATTTATCTTATTTATATTTACCTAGGTTTTATATATATATATATGTATATATATATGCATATATATATATAATCATGCTAAAATTCCAGTCATGAGACAGTTTTGAAAGCTTTTAAACTTTGCATTTGTGGTTTAAGAATTATCATAAAGGTACTTATAAGAAATGTTTTAATTTAGTTAAACTGGTGGTGCCTTGGGCTGGGGATGTGGCTCAAGCGGTAGCGCGCTCACCTAGCATGCGTGTGGCCCGGTTCGATCCTCAGCACCACATACAAACAAAGATGTTGTGTCCGCCAAAAACTAAAAAAAAAAAATTAAAAAATTCTTCCTCTCTCTCTCTCACTCATTTTTTTTTAAAGAGAGAGTGAGAGAGAGAGGGGGACAGAGAGAGAGAGAGAGAATTTTTAATATTTATTTATTTTTTCTTAGTTCTCGGCGGACACAACATCTTCGTTTGTATGTGGTGCTGAGGATCGAATCTGGGCCACACGCATGCTAGGTGAGCGCGCTACCGCTTGAGCCACATCCCCACCCCTCTCTCACTCATTAAAAAAATAAATAAAAATTAAAAATAAATAAATAAATAAATAAAAACAAACTGGTGGTGCCTATAATACCAGTGACTTAGGAGGCTGAGGCAGGAGAATCACAATTTTGAGGGCAGCCTGGGAAATTTAGTGAGATCCTGTCTCAAAATATAAGAATAAAAAGGATATGGCTCAGTGGTAGAGTGCCCTAGATTAAATCCCCAGGACCACAAAGAAAAAGAGAGAGGGACAGGGAGAGGGAGAGAAATGTTTTAACTTAGGCATGTTGGTCAAGCAAGAATACCATCTTAAGCCCCAAAATGAATTTACCCCTGAAAAAAAAAAAAAAGCCCATAAACTTTTAATGAACTTAATAAAAATGCAGAAGTAATTCCTGCCAAAAATAAAGAGTGGTTATAGGTACCTAACCAAAGTTATTTCTAGGAATTCTGGGATCAGTTTACCTTGATGTGTTTGAACTAAATTTTGCCCAATTCTGTTTTTAGGACTTATTTTGTTAAGAGTCTTAGGTGAAGCAAGAGTCAGTGGAATAATTTCCTCAAAGGACTGTTGTTGCCATTATCAAATATCTTAACCTCTATCTTGAACACAGAACTTAAAACTATAGACAAAAGAGCACATAAAATAATTGCAGTAAACCAGAGAACATTTTCAAATTAAATCAGAGCCAGTAGGTACAAGTGAATAGGGTGTCCCCAGATTGTTCCCCTCAGGAAAGAAATGAGAGGGACAAAGATATAGCCTTGGTGGTAAGAGAAGAGATTAGAACCAGTAAAGAGGGAAGGAAGATTTTGAAGTACAGGAAAATTGTAGAAAACTGTAAAAAGGAAATGGATGGACCAGGGACAGGGGGATCAAATAGGTTACAAGAAAATTTCTTTTCAGTCAGGCATGGTGGTGTGTGCCTGTAATCCAAATTTTTCAGGAGGCTGAGGCAGGAAGGTTTCAAGTTTGAAGCCAGCCTCAACAACCCTGTCTTTTAAAAAAAAAAAATTCGGGGCTGGGGATGTGGCTCAAGCGGTAGTGCGCTTGTCTGCCATGCGTGCAACCCGGGTTCGATCCTCAGCACCACATACCAACAAAGATGTTGTGTCCGCCGAGAACTAAAAAATAAACATTAAAAAAAAATTCTCTCTCTCTCTCTCTCTCTCTCTCTCTCTCTCTCTCTCTCTCTCTCTCTCTCTCACACTCTGTCTTTAAAAAAAAAAAATTGTTTTAAAAGGGCCAGGAGTGTACCTCAGTGATAGAGAGTATCAGCGTTTAATCCAGTAGCACAAAATTTAAAAAGAAAAGAAAATATCTGTTGAGAGCTACAGGTGAGTTGGAATGGCCCCTGGCATTTTGCCAGAAGTAATGGTTGAGAGGCGAGCCGTTAAAATGATGCTGGATTGATTCAATTGTATATTAGACCTTTACTGTCCACCTCAGCCGCTACTGGAATCCCGGGATTCCAGTAGAGTTCCCATTGGTTTGGGAAGTGCAGGAGGAGGGATTTCTGGTTGGTGGTTGCTGGAGGGGCCGTGTGAGTGGCGTTCAGGAGAGTTCCTGGGAGTGTGTGTGGAGTGTGCTGGTGGAGTTCAGAAATAAAGTTTGTTCCTGCTTCAGTGGCTCATGATTTGTGCCCAGCCAGACTGTAGCAAATTTCTTTTCAGACTGTAACCATAAAACTGAATAGTATCAGAAAGAACTACCATGCTTGAGACAGAATGTCTAGAGATGTGTGCTAGCCTCTACCTCAGAGCAAAGCCTGTCCAAGGAAGGGACATGACCTTTGTCCTTGGAAAGACCCACAGAGCACTCCTAGGCACATTCCCACCCTGCTAAGTTGTCTATCTACAAAATATCAGGAAAGATCTGTGGAGCCAGGTGTCCCTGACTCAGTCAGGCTAGGTGGGGATCCATAGCAACCCCCTAGCAGCCACCAATCAGCATGAGAGAGGGAAATACCTGGGATGCCAGATGACCCTCCCAGTAGTTTAAGGTGGTAGATAACTTGGGAAACCTTGTAGTTCAGCAGGAACACACCTCTTGGCTTAAACCAATCAGTAGAGTATATGCTTAGCATGTATAAGTCCCAGGATCCAATCCCCAGAATAAAAATGAATAAATAAAAATAAAATATAAAAGAAATGTTTTTTGTTGTTGTTATATACTGAGTATTTAAGCCAGGGATGTTTACCATTGAACTACATCCCCAGTTCTTTTAATTTTTAGAGATAGGGTCTCACTAAATTGCTGAGGCTGGCCTAGAACTTGAGATCCTCCTGGCTCAATTTTCCCAAATCACTGGGTTTACAGGTGTGCACCCCCACACCCAGCTAAGGAATAGGTATTGTTTTTCATGGTGCTGGGGATCATATTCTTGGCCATAGGCAATTTTTCTTTCATTGAACTAAACTTTGGCCCAGAAATAGTTTAATTTTACTTAACTCAATATGTATAAAATATAACTTCAACATAAAATTAATGTTTTTGTGTGGTACTAGGCATTGAACCCAGGGATGCTTCACTACTGAACTGTATCCTCAACCACTTTTATTTTGGGACATGGTCTTACTAAATTGCTGAGGCTGGTTGCAAACTTGCCATTCTCCTGCCTGTGAGAAATAGAAAGTCTCGTGGTACATTTTCAGAATATAGTATTTAGCTTTAATTGGAATGTAAGATCCAATTGTAGCCCTTTTGAGCTTCCCAACCTGTTTCCAATCCCAGCCATTTTAAGTGTAGCCCCTCCCTTCTGCCCCAATTTTAAAATTAGCCAATTGCATAGCTGTAGCTATTGTAACCCCAAGCTCTTCCTATCAGAGCAAGGAACAATGCTGCATTAGGGATAAAAGCAGGCAGTCTGTCCACCCAAGTGTACTTGTTTTTAGATTTTGTTTCGTAGCACACCCTGGAGCAGAAGTAGTTTGCCTGTTTGAGCTACTTGGAGCACATGTTTGCTTCCTTGTAGCACCCTGGTATTTCTAACACTGCCTCAGCCTTCTGAGTTGTAGGGATCATAGGCATGTACTACCATGCCTAGCACAATCAATATTTAAAATATGAATTGGATAGTTAACAATGTAAATTTTTTACATACTAAATCATTGCCATTGGGCTGGGCATTGTGGCACACACCTGTAATTCCATGTCTTTGTTTGTTTTTGTACTGGATGTTAGCACAAAGGCCCAATGCAAACTTCACACATCAGCCAAAAGCCTTTATTCAGGAATAGAGTCATTGTTTTGATGAACCTAATCTCCTGGTGGAAAATGAGCCACTGAACAAAGGAGAGAATTGGGCTTATATATTTTGGTTATACTGAGAGGTGATTTAGTGAGTGTGTCAGTCTGTGCACTCAGGAATTTGGGTTTTTGGGTTGGGGAGTCAGTGGCCAGCACCTGGAGAGAATTTGTCTTGGAAGAGATTAGTGTTTCCTAGAAACTATCTTTCTATGTTTGATGAAACACTTTCTCCCTACCAGTGGCTAGCATCTGAAAAAGAATTATCTTTTTTTTGTTTTGTACCAGGGATTGAACTCAGGTGCACTCAACCACTAAGCTATATCCCCAGCCCATTTTTGTATTTTATTTAGAGACAGGGTCTCACTGAGTAGCTTAGTGTGTCACTTTTAGCTAAGGCTGGCTTTGAACTTGGTGTAAAGGTAAAATTTCTAAGCCGATTCTAAGCCGCAAAGTCTGGGTTAAAGTGTAAAAGACCTGGCATTGTAAAGTTTCTAAACTGCAAGGCCTGGGTTAAAAAGTAAAAGACCAGGTATTGTTAAAATTCCTCTGCTACCCCCAAAACCTGTAATCCCTGTAGCTGTTAGGACAATACTGGAACTGCCCAGTAAATATTCTCACTGACTCCCTGGTTGTCTAATAACCTGGGACTCTGCGTAGTTTGTCACATAGTTATTTAGGCCCTAAAACCAATCAGTTTGAATGTGTATCCCACTTAGAAGTGACCAATCACCCCTGCCCAGCCTGTTCCCGCCAATGAATGTACTAATCATGTTTCAGAGTTGTTGTTCAATTTTCCTGCGCCTCATGATGATTTGTTCTGATGTATGCAAAGCCCCCCCCCCCCTGCCCTCCCCAAAAAGTGTACTTAAGCTCTGCTTGACCTCTGCTCTGGGCTCTGGGCCGTTCTCCCTTCCAGAGTGTGCCTTGAGCCTCAGCGCGCTGAATTGGAATTCCTCAATAAACTCCCTCCTGCTTATTGCATGAAGCCAGTCTCTTGTGGTCTCTTCCTCCGATGCTTCGCTGGACCCTTACCTTGGAATCCTCCTGGTTCAGCCTCAGGAGCTGCTGAAGCTGCTGGGATTGCAGGCGTGCGCCTTGCCTGGCAAGGATTTATCTTGAAAGCGATGAAAGCTATTAATGTATGGCTTTCTTTTTCACTCCCTTTCCCAGGCCACACTATCTTGGGGTTTTTCATTTTCCATATCCAATACTAGGGATTGAACCCAGGGGTGTTTAACCACCAAGCCACATCTTCATCCCTTTTTATTTTATTTTTAATTATTATTATTTTTTAGTTGTAGTTATTTATTTTATGTGGTGCTGAGGATTGAACCCAGTGTCTCCCACATGCTAGATGAGTGCTCTCCAGCTGAGCCACAACACCCCCACCCCCATCCTTTTTTATTTTTAGAACAGGGTCTTGCTAAGATTTCAGGTGGCACCACTATGCCAGGCTGGGATCCTGTCTTAAAAAACAAAAAGGAGGGAGGCACCTATACTGGCACACTATTACATTGATGCACATTCAAAGTTCTGTCCCAGCTAAAATTCTTTGGAGAAACTTAGGAAAAACTAGTCAAGGTCATCAAGCCACTGTGACTCATCCTTGTAGGTGATTCACAGTAAATTTGCCTCATACTATTTTTTTTTTTAAAGAGAGAGAGAGAGAGAGAGAGAGAGAGAGAGAGAGAGAGAGAGAAACTTTAACATTTATTTTTTAGTTATTGGCAGACACAACATCTTTGTTTGTATATGGTGCTGAGGATCGAACCTGGGCCGCACGCATAACAAGCGAGCATGCTACCGCTTGAGCCACATCCCCAGCCCTTGCCTCATACTACTGATCTGAGCATTAACAGGACAGTTTGAGTTCACCATCTGTCCTTTTGAACATGTGCTTTCAGACCTTGAGCCTTGAGTGGAGCAAGCTCAGAAATATACCCTGCCATCTTTCATTTTTTAACTATGACCTTAAACTTAGCATACTTAGAAATGTCACCATGCCTACATGTATTTTTTTTGTATGACTATATATAGGTTCCACCAGTAAAATCCCCATGTTTTTAATCTTCCTGGAGATTTTTGCTTACCCAAGTAACTATAGTGTGCTCCTTTCTGTGGTTAGATTTGCTAATCTCCATTGACTTATCTTCTGGTATGCTCATAGGTTATTTCCACTTACCAGGAGAATACATAGCATTCAGTTAATATCCACTCAAAATACCTGTTTCATACTATAATGTTTTTCATTTTAGAGAACTGGATACTAAATTTTTGTTTGGTTTGATAAGTGGAGGGAGAGGGCTGGGGATGTGGCTCAAGCGGTAGCGCGCTCGCCTGGCATGTGTGCGGCCCGGGTTCGATCCTCAACACCACACACAAACAAAAATGTTGTGCCCGTCGATAACTGAAAAATAAATATTAAAAATTCTCTAAAAAATAAAAATAAAAAAATAAGTGGAGGGAGAGGAGACTTATCCATGAGCCAGAAATAAAAATTGTATAGTGATCAATTTGTTTTCATAAGATACTCAGGCACTAAAATATACTTCCTAAGGATATGTCTCACCCATAACTATGTCTACACTGCTGTCATTATTATACAGTTAAAGTATTTTGATAATGTGATATACATTTAACATTCCACAAATAACTTAGAATAAGAAATCAATTGATATTTTAATGGATGGCTATACATTGGTACATTGGTCAATCAGCCTTTAGATAATAATTATATACATATCTTCAAGTTCTTTCAAATTGGCTCTTTTTTTTTGGTATTTTTTATTGTATCCTTTCTCTTCTTCTTGATAGGGATCTTGTACAATTATTGTAAAGTTTATATCTACTTGTTTTACATTTGTTTGGGTATAAAAAATTATTCCATTTTAGCCACAGTATTAATTATAAATTTGTATTAAAGGTTAATTGTGGGCCAGGGTTGTTGCTCAGTGGTAGAGTACTTGTCTAGCATATACATGAGGCACTGGGTTCAATCCCCCGAACCACATAAAAAAATAATTAAATAAAATTAAGGTATAAGAAAAGTTAATTGTGTAATTTTGTAAAATGTATTCTTGTTGTAAAAATCAAATGATAAATGAAATTTAAATCCCCCCCAAATAAATAAATAAATAAACAGAATGGGCTGGGGATGTAGCTCAGTGGTAAAGCACCTCTGGATACAAATCCCCAGTAAAAAAAAAATTGCATGGTATGAATTTTACATCTACTATACATCATGTTTGGGATTAACTTCATTTCAAGTATTCTATGCCCTATGTGGCTGGTGACTGCCATATTTGAATTCATATCTCTAAAATGCTCACTCTGTAGAAGCAGGATTTAGTTCATCTTGTTCATCGTCAAATTTCCAGCCCTTGGAATAGGGCCTGGCATGCAGGTGTTCAATTAGTGTCTGTTGAATTAATAAATAGAGGGACTTTGCATTCTTTGGTGCCATTGCCTGAGACTGGTTCCCATTCCTGTCTCCAAGAAGTAATGGCTAGGGGTTGGGGTTATATAGCTCAGTGGTAGAGCGCCTGCCTAGCATGTGTGAGGCACTAGGTTCAATTCTCAGCACCATATAAATAAATAAAATAAAGGTCCAACAACAACTAAAAAAAAAAATTTTAAAAAAAGAAGTAATGTCAAGGGGCTGGGGCTGTAGCTCAGTGTCAGAGTGCCTGCCTAGCACATGTGAGGCACTGGGTCTGATCCTTAGCACCACATAAAAATAAAACAAAGGCATTCTGTCCATCTAAAACTACAAAAAAAAAAAAAAAAAAAAGTAATGGCCTGGCAATTCTCAGGCTTCGTTAGACGATTAGTGCCACCTGCTGGATGAATGTGATTCACCCACCTTGAGACAGTCCATCCAAGGTTATTGGGCCTGGTTGGCTTACCAAAGTTCTTCCCCAGCCCTTAGCTAGTTCCTAGTATTACCAAGGCAGCTATCACAGAATCCAATCAGCGGCTGATGTAGAGCACTTGCCTGGCATGTACAAGTCACTGAGTTCAATTCTCAACACTATATATAAATAAAATAAAAGTCCATAGGGAACCAAAATAAATAAATAAATAAATAATATAAAAAGAATCCAATCAGGGATGGGCTGTAGCTCAGTGGTAGTGTGCTTGCCTTGTACATGTGAGTCACTGGGTTCGATCTTCAGCATTACATAAAAATAAATAAATAAATAAATTAATTAATTAAAGGTATTGTGTCCACCTACAACTTAAAAAAATTAAAATAATCCAATCAACTGGGAATGTAACTCAGAGGTAAAGGACTTGCCTAGCATGTGTGTAAGCCCTGGGTTCAATCTTCAGCACCATTAAAACAAACAAACAAAAAGCCCACCAAACTATCAATTTGTTGAGCATGGTTAAGCAACTCTTGAGGCTGAGGCAGGAGGGGTTGCAATTTTTTTGTTTTGTTTTTGCAGTGTGAGGGACTGAATTCAGGGTCTTGCACATGCTAGGCAGGTACTCTACCATGGAGCTAAATCCCCAGCTCAGGAAGATCACAAGTTTGAGGCCAGCCTTGGCAACTTAGCAAGACCCTATCTCAAAGTAAAAAATGCAAAAGACGGAAGGTATAGGGCAGTGGTAAAATGCCCCTGGTTCAATTTCTCATGTATGTGTGTGGGGGGGGGCGGGCGTTGGCTACAGGAAGAGTCCTATCAATTATCAAAACAATGAGACTATGCCAGACTGCCTTTCACATGGTTCAAATTTCAATTTTGGAAATGGCTAATTGAGAGAGCATCATGTAAGCCCACCCTCTGCCTACCCCTTTTTAACTTATGTAAGGTCTGGACCTTTGGAGAACTTAATGAAAAGCAACCTCCTCCAAGATTGTACTATGTATGCATACACACACACACACACACACACACACACACACACACACACACACACATTGTTCATAATGGTAGGGAACCCATGAAAGATGTCCTAATGGAAAGATCTGCCCTTAGAGTAAGTATGTATAAACCTGTAGTGAATGAATGGCACCTTGGCCCAATGGCACAATAGTGATCAAATTTCCCATCTAAGGGGGTAAAACTAGTGTTTTAGTTAGCCTTTTTACTGCTGTGACTAAAAGATCTGACCAGAAATATTTTAGGGGGAGTGTGGTGAGCCGTGTCAGTGGACCGTGGCCACCATTACAAGATGGCGCTGATAAGCGCCGTGGCCTGTGATAAACAACTCCTTGTTTTGGGAGAGTTGGCACGTAGCTGTAAAACACCCTATGAGAAAGATCCACGTGGCAGTTGTGCATTGGGGCTTGATGTGCTTTATCAAGGCTGGGGCGCTGGGGTGAAGTGGTAGAGGTAGTGGTAGAGGTAGTAGTAGGAGTAGGAGTAGGAGTAGGAGTAGGAGTAGTAGTAAAAAGAAGCTTCCAGAGACACATAATTAAAGGCCTGAATAAACTGCTGAAAGAAGAATCCTGTGTCGTGTCCTCCTTGCTGGTGAGGGGTTAAGGCAGGGGAGAAAAGTTTATTTGAGGGCTCACAGTTTCCAATATCTTATTCCATAGAAGGTTGGCTGTATTCCTTAGGGCTCAAGGTGAAGCTAAACATTATGGCAGAAGAGTATGGCAGAGGAAAACAGCTCACTATATGATCAGAAAGTAGAGATTGAGAGACTCCACTTGCCAGATACAAAATATATACTCCAAAGACACACCTCCAAGCCCTACCACCTCCAGTCACACCCTACCTGCCTTCAGTTACCACTCAATTAATACCATCAGGTGATTAATTCACCGATTAAATTGAGGTTATAACTCAATCATTTCTCCTCCAAACCTTCTTGCACTGCCTCACAACAACAACTAGCAATATTGAAGGAATGAGGCAAATAATAATAGTAATAATAATTTCTGGGGGCTGGAGTTCAGCTCAGTGGTAGAGTGCTTGCTTGGCATGTGTGAGGCCCTGGGTTTGATCCTCAGCACTGAATATAAATAAATAAAAGATTCATTAACAACTAAAAAAATTTTAGAATAATAATAATAATAATTTCTAAGACTTATTTAGCATTCAATAGGTGATCTCAACTTTGTTTTATTTAACAAATATTTACCAAGCACTTTTCTCTCTTAGGCATACAGTAGCAAACAAAATTTTCTGCCGTCAGAATTTTCATTCTAGGGAGTGAGATAAGTCAAATAAGTTTATGTATAATGTCTAACAACGATAATAACACTCTAAATAAACTGACAAGCAACACATCCTACAAATCTTGCCAGGATTCAGCCAGGCCACTTCTGTTAAAAGTCTCTTGGATCCTAGGGCAGAAAATAGTTCTTTCCTCATCTCTTGAAGCTGGAAGATACCAAGAAGTAACTAACAAGGCCAGGCCCTACCCAGCTATGGCCACATTTGTTTATCAAAAGTCCTAATGAATAAAAGAGGGACTTAGTTTCAAGAGAAACCAAGGTTAGTCTTGGTAGATGGTTAAGGCTTGGGAGGACATAAGATTCAGAAATAAGGATGTGATTTGGATTCATGCCGTTTAGCTCAAGGTCTGGTATATAATAGGTGCTCAATAATTGTGATGAATGGGGGGATAATAGGTTAGTCATAGACTATTTGCCTACCATACCCAAAGCCCTTGGTGCAATTACCAGCACTGAAAAAAGGGGGGGTGGGGACAATTGATGAATGACTGATACTGTTAATAAATGTAAAAGAAAAATGGAAGGCTTGGCAACATTAGCAGTTGTGTGTGTGTTTGTGTGTGCATGTGTGTGTTTATGAGTAAGAAACCAAAGCCTCAAAAGCCTCTGGGAGCCCACAAGTTGGCAGACCCATCTGGATGAGCAGAAGGTAAGGGAACAACAGTTACTCTCAGGAGTCTCACAGGAAGCCTAATGTGAATAGGAGAGCCAATCCCTGGTGAATGCAAAACCATTTTTTGCTGGGTTTAGAACTCCTTTTTGCCAGGCATGGTGAAACATGCCTGTAATCCCAGCTATTCAGGAGGCTGAAGCAGGAGTTTGCAGTCAGCCTGGACAACTTAGTGAAACCCTGTCTCAAAATAAAAAATAAAAAGGGCTAGGGACTGCAGCTCAGTGGTAGAGCTCCCCAGGGCTCAATCCTCAGTACCACCCCCAAAAGAAATAATAATAAATAAATGGAAACAATACTGTTTTTTTTCAGTGTGGAGGGTCAAACTCAGGGCCGCCCTCTTTTTTTTTTTAATGGAGGGCATGCCTTTATTTTATTTGTTTATTTTTATGTGGTGCTAAGAATTGAACTCAGTACCTCATATATGCCAGACAAGTGCTCTACCACTGAACTACAGCCCCAGCCCTCAGGGTCCCCTTTCTTTTGAACTATCTCCAATAGGATGAAGTAGCACTGAGGTGGCTGAGCAAGTGTGTCCCTTGAGGCGTCCCTTTCCCAGCCCCACAGTCTCTAGAGGGCAGTGCAAGTCCAGATGGCTAAGAGGAAGCCCATGACTAGCTGCCAACTGGGATAAAATCAAATTGGAATTTCCCTGACCTTAAGCACACTTCAGGGGCTCTTAGGCTGGAATCCCTGCAAATAAGTACTACAAGGTATTTAGGGACTCTTCTAAATTATAGGGAAGATAGTATGTATAGAGGGTGTTTTTCTAAGAAAATTATCAGTAGCTTTTTAAGATTATAGAGAAAAGGAAGACTGTAGACTCTGCCACAGAGTTATGAAATCTATGGTATAATAGTATCTCCTTCCCAGGCTCCATCTCCAGATAGGACTCACATTGCCTTCCCAAACGTTGGCTGACAAACCCACCATCTCTCTGAGGGCACTCTATGGAGTATTCAGCTGCCCCCATCCAGAACAATCAGGGAGAGGGCATGAAACAAGATTTTCTTCAGTTCTTGGGGGCTTAGAGCTTCCTGCAGCTGCTGGGAACAGGGAGCCAAGGAATGCTTGTTCTTTCCTGGCTTTCCTGGGACCCATGTCCTGCCACTAAAGTCACTGGGTTTCACCAGCTTCATTCTAGTCCTCCCCATTGGCACATTTTATCCCATTATGAAAGAAATCTGGAATGAGAGGACTTTAGAGTGACACAATACAAGACCTAGCTGGCTATCTGTCAATTCCCCTGCTGGCTTCCCTGAACTTTCCCTCCTTGTTCCCCACTCTAGATCATTCTAGTTGGGCAAGTTCCAGCAGAATCTAGGATGTCTTCCTGAGGCCTGCTTGGGCAGTCACCTCTGCCCCATTCCTGTCCATTTGGCCAGGCCTGGACATGCCTTGCTATTGCTGAATTTCTCCTGGGAATTCATTAAACCTGCAGGAATCCTAATTTCTTCCTTCCCTAAAGACTCAGCTGCAGTGACTCCTCTCCAGATGATCTCCTTAGACCTCTGCATTTCCTGGGTTTAGCTTTCCCCACCTAGGAGCAGAAACACATGCTTCTCAGCTGCCCTGGCTGTGACTTTTATTTCTCTGCCTCTGGCCTTCTTACATGAGTGGGAATGAAGTAGCTTTTCAGTATAGGACTTTATGATTTGATTTGGCTACTTCTCTACCCTCTCCCTAGATCCTTACCCTCTTTACAAATGACTGAAGTGGACTTAGGTTAAACCCCAGAACTGCAGAAAGCCTTGAGAATACCTTTGTTGAACCCTTGGCCCCTAAGTCATTTTACAGCTCTTTGAAGTGGGTTGGCCAATCTGTAGGCCTCTATGCCTTTTCTTCTTTACTGAGGTTGCCTTGCAGCCTCTTTCTTTCCATACTGGTCCCTAACTATACCTATAACTCAACAGGGTAAAGATCCCACCAAAGTAGGTGAAGCCAAAGTAGCTAGTGACCATGTGTCCAAAGAAGTAGTAGAACAGAGACCCAGAGCTATTTCTTTTTTTTTTTTAAGAGAAGAGAGAGAGAGAGAGAGAGAGAGAGAGAGAGAGAGAGAGAAAGAATTTTTTTAATATTTATTTTTAGTTTTCGGTGGACACAACATCTTTGTATGTGGTGCTGAGAATCGAACCTGGGCCGCACGCATGCCAGGTGAGCGCGCTACCTCTTGAGCCACATCCCCAGCCCCCAGAGCTATTTCTGACTTCAAAAATCAGCTTGGGTTGACTTAGAAATCCCTTACAAGACCCTAAGGCATGTATCCTAGCCCTCAGGACCCTTGGCAACTGAAGTTTTGATTTAACTATGTCCATTCATTTAGTCATTCAATAAGCGTCACTGGAGTTCCTATTCTGAGCCAGGCCCATTGAGATATATTAAGATGAACACATTCATAGATTGAGGTTGGCCATTTACTGGCTGAGTGATCTCAGGTAATGACTTAACCTGTTGGGCTCAGTTTCCTCCCTATAACATGGGCCCTGTAATAACAGTGGCAGCAGAGGTTTGTTGGAAAGCATGGTGAGATTTTGTGTGTGTGTCCAAAGATCTCAATGATGGTAGTTATTTCTTTACCCTCCAGAGACAATGGAGAGACACATGCCAGGAAAGCTTAGGGACTTTTTTTCTTTTTCTTTTTCTTTTTCTTTTCTTTTCTTTCTTTTTTTCTTTCTTTTCTTTTTTTTTTTTGGTGGGTGAGGGTACCAGGGATTGAACTCAGAGGCACTCGACCACTGAGCCACATCCTCAGCCCTATTTTGGTGTGTGTGTGTGTGTGTGTGTGTGTTTGTAGATGGACAGCATGCCTTTATTTTTTATTTGTTTCATTTTTATGTGGTGCTAAGGATTGAACCCAGTGCCTCACACATGTTAGGCAAGTGCTACAGCCCCAGCCCCCTCAGTCTTATTTTTAATTTTATTTAGAGACAGGGTCTCACTGAGTTGCTTAGCACCTTGCCATTGCTGAGGCTGGCTTTGATCTCATGATTCTCCTGTCTCAGTTACTGGGATTACAGGTATGAGCCACTGCGCCTTGCTATTTTTTTTTCCTCTCTTTGCAGTACTAAGGATGAAATCCAGGGGTATTCTATTACTAAGCTACATCCCAGCCCTTTTTTATTTATTTATTTTATTTCCTTTTTTTGGGGGGGTGGCTACCAAGGATTGAACTCAGGGGCATTCAACCACTGAGCCACATCCTCAGCCCTATTTTGTATTTTATTTAGAGACAAGATCTAACTGACTTGTTTAGTGCCTTGTTGTTGCTGAGCTACTTGCAATCCTCCTGCCTCAGCCTCCCAAACCACTGGGATTATAGGTCTGCACCACCACACCTGGCCAACATTTTGTAAGCACTCACTACTGAGCTACACACCCAACCCCATTCCTTTGTTGTTGTTATTTTTTTTTTTTTTTCAGTGCTGGGAATCATACCCAGGGCTCTGTAAAATGCTAGGCAAGTACTCTCCCACTGAACTACTACCCTAATTCCCATTCCAATTTTATTGGGTATCTCCTAATTGCCTTGGGTACTAGAGGTTTCCAGGATGTGGGGAGGAAATAGATAGACACAGGATCTCCAGTTTGTCCCAGGAATAATCTTAAATTACATATAATAATAAAATGTGCTAGGTGAGGATCCAGAGCAGTGACAGGCTAGAAGCTAAAACAGGATAAACAGGAATAAGATAGGTCAAGTGGGAAAAGAATGCTGTGGGCAGAAGGGTTAGCTTGTGGGAAGGCTTGAGGGAGGCTACAAATGCCTGGCATACTTGTAGAAACTTAAAGAGGTTTCCTGTGGCTGGGGTCTTTGGATGGCTGGGGTTGTATGCAAAGAAGGACTCAGGTAAGGAGGTGAGTGTTGGCATTGAGAAAAATGAAGGTAAAGAAATATGGGGGTGCTGGAGTGCTCAGTGGTAGCGAGCTTTCCTTGCATGCATGGGGCACTGGGTTTGATCCTCAGTACCACATAAATAAATAAAATAATAAAATAAAGATTGTGTGTGAGCTGTGGTTACAGCTCAGGGGTAGAGCACTTGCCTAGCATGTGTGAGACATTGGGTTCAATCCTCAGCACCACATAAAAATAAATAAATAAATAAATAAGGGCTGGGGCTTTAGCTCATTGGTAGAGTGCTTGCCTAGCATACATGAGACATTGAGTTCAATCTTCAGCACCACATAAAAATAAACAAATAAAATAAAGGCATTCTGTCCATGTACAACTACAAAAAAATTTAAAAAAAAGATTATGTGCACCTACAACTAAAAATAATTAAAAAAAAAAAAGGAATATGGTGTGGGGAGAAGTAGAAGGTAGAAAGATAGGAGGAATTGGGGGAAAGTGAAAGGGACAGAAGCAGACCACTCAGGGATGTCAGGATAAAGGGAGAGATCCTTGTCCTCAGCAGAATAGAAGAATACTGAGCAGGGTAAGATCACAGGTAAACTTGAGTTTATTTAGAAGTCTGGCTGCTGCTGCTTGCCAATCGGATTTGAGGGTGCTGAAAGCACAGACTCCAGCAGAAGACAGGGCCCTATAGTCTCTCCTCTCTGCAAGTCACTGTATTATTGGGAGAAACTATTCAGAAGACCAAGGCCCAAGAAGAGATGAGGGAGGTGTGGGGTAGGAGCTAGCACTTCATTCTCATGCTGATAGGAAGCAGGGGACCTTGGCCCTGGGTAAGCCTGGGAGCAGTGGCAGCTGTTACTCCTGGCAAGGGTACAGGCAGCTCAACAGCTGTAGTGGCCTGTGGGTGCTATAGTCTCTAGGATATGAGGCCAAGGACATATGAAAGGCAGGGCTGTGGGTGGGCCAGCAGAGCTATCAAGGCTGAGAAAAAGGAGATACTGGTAGTTCAGTAAGAGGCAATGTCCCACTCTGATCCAGCTGTCTGTGAACAGCTGCGCAGAAGAGGGAGGGAAGTCAGGCAACAGCAGGTGAAGTAGCTCTGTGACTGATGAGCTGTGGGAAAACAGAATCAGTGGGGATGAAGGGCATTGGGGGAAGGGATCCAGAGAGACTTTAAGGAAATTGGGATGGAATCTTCTATATACTAAAGAACTAACCATTCAAATGTAGCTGGAATTCCTTTGGGAAAGAATGGCTGGGATCATGGGGTAGAAACTTAGGAAAGGAGCAAGGTGCTTTTCTCTCCTTTGCAGGAGTTCCCCCAAAGATTTATGCTCTTAGGCTCATTGCCTACCCTAGAACCCTTCAGGAGCCCTCCCTAACTTTCTCCCTGTGTTGATGTCCCTCTTCTTCCTATCCTCCTCTGCTCCTTATCCAATTCTGTGCCCTAGTCCTTAGGAAGGGAAGCAAACAGAACCCAGGATTCCTAAGGAAGGAAAGCGCTGGCTATAAAGGTCACAGAGGGAAAGGGTCTAGGGAGAAGAAGGGGTTTGTTTTCCCAAGGTCACAGTCATTCTGAGACACAAAACAGGGCCTCTGGGGCTGGGGATGTGGCTCAAGTGGTAGCGTGCTCGCCTGGCATGCGTGCGGCCCGGTTCAATTCTCAGCACCACATACAAACAAAGATGTTGTGTCCGCCGAAAACTAAAAAAAAATTCTCTCTCTCTCTCTCTCTCTCTCTCTCTCTCCCCCCTCTCTCACTCTCTCTTAAAAAACAAACAAACAAACAAAAAAAAAAAAAAAAACAGGGCCTCTGCTTATGTATACCCAGCCCTTGATCTCTCTACCCTGGGTTCCCATATCACATGTAAGAATAAGTGGGGGGACTGGGGATGTGGCTCAAGTGGTAGTGTGCTTGCCTAGCATGTGCAGGGCGCCGGGTTCGATCCTCAACACCACATAAAAATAAAAAAAATAAAGACATTGTGTCCACCTAAAACTAAAACATAAATATTAAAAAAAAAAAAAAGAAGAACAAGTGGGCCTAGGGTCCCCTGGAATTTTGCCTCTGTGAACTAGAAATGAGTCTGGTTCCAGTGGTTGTAAATGTGGTGAGGAAGCCTGTAAATTCCACTCTTCTGTCCATCTCAATACCATGGCTTCAGTATTACTGACCCTGAATCAATTGCCCAGGGACTTGGGCAGCAGTGAGTACAGGGAAGTTTTAAGATGACCCTGTAAGGGGGTCAGCTGAGGTCAGCCTTTCTCCCTGGGATCTTCTGAGTATAGGAGGTGCAGCTGCTGAGCTTTGGCTCTGATATACAGAATATCCCCTTTAGAAGCAAACAGCCTTCCCCACTTGCCATATTACCACCTGTGTATTGTACCAGCTGCCACATTCCCTCAAGTGCCCTGGGCCTGAAAATGATAGAATATTTCTTTTTACCTTTTCTGGAAAAACCCTCCCCCCACCATGAATGGGTCTTTGTATGACCCTGGGGACTTAACGACTGCTCTGCAAAGAGCTACTCATGCTCAAAATCAAGCATGCCCACCCTGAGAGACCCAGAGCCCTGAGCCCTGACTTCAAGCTGGGGTTTATCTCTCTTTCTTTCCTTTTTCCTTTCTTCTTCCTCTTCTTCTTCATCTTCCTCCTATCCCTCCTCCTTCTTTTCAGGGCTGGGGCTCAATCCCATGGCCTTGCACATGCTAAGCAAATGCTCTACCACTGACCTACAACCCCAGTCTTAAGAGCCTGTCCTAAACCAGCCCCTAATCCTTCCTACTTCAGGCTTTCTTAGTCCTTGGGGTTCCTTTCCAGGTTTAGCCAAATGAAGCTGATAGACATAGACCCTTTCCTGAGAGTCACACCAATCATGATGACTGTAACCAATATTTCTGTCCAGCTTGCATAGTAGCAGCTGCTAGAAGGGACATACATAGGACATACATACATACATAGGTCACTGGCCTGAGTAGCAAGCAGGAGAGGATGGGATAGAATAACTGGCTGAGGCCTCCTGCCTTCCAGGTAACCCTGCACCTATCCTGAGGGCCTCCTTTGTGTCTTTGTCTGGCCAGCACCCCTGAAGGAGTGAGGTAGAGAATTGCCCCAGAATCTGTCTTGTGATAGGACTCTCTCCCCGCTATGTGTACCTCTCCCTGACCTCTACCTTTGACCCAGTCCATTGAATTCCATTCCTGAGGGAGTTAGAAAGGATCCATCAGTACAGGATCTCCCCAGAACCTCTTGTAGTGCATACCAGGAGTTGCCCAAGAATAGGGGAGCCCTTCTTACCACAGAGATCCCTACTCCTTCAATCTTCTTCCCCTTGGGCTAGAAGGAAGGGATCAGCCTCTCTGCATTCCAGAGAAGGTGGAGGCAGGAAAAAGTGAGACATTTTCTCTCTAAATGCTTGTTCTAACTTGATTTCCATGGTGCCCAGCATTCTTCCTCCACATGACTCCCATCTCTGCCCCACCCTGGCCTGTTCTTTCCTTCCACAATTGTTCTGTGTTTTTCTAACCTGTCTTTTCCCACCTAACAAGAGAAAAAGGGGCTTCAGGGCTGAGGACCAGCTGCTATTTCCTCATTTCTCACCCTACTGCATTCCTTCCAGGAGGTCTGAGGGCATCTTTCCTACTCCCTCCCCCCTGGCTCTTAATTTTCAGCTTCCAGTACTCTAGTCTGGGATCCTATACTCAATATATACTGATGGCAAACATCAGTCTGATTAAATGCATCTGTTCTACCATCAGTTGTTTCCCATTTTCACTGCTCAGGTCTTGGTGGTCTCCAAGGCACCTTAGATTTACTTTTTAGGTCTTCACTATTTCTACTCCCTAGGCTTGTTCCATTCCTTCTGGAGAAAACCCCAAATCTTTCTTTTTCACTTCCTGCAGGCTCTACCTTCAAAGACAGAACTTCCCTGTACCACACAACAGACCCCAACCTCTTGTCACTTGTTCCATTCCCTTTGTAATTATCTGATTTTTACATTTGTATTTACTGCCTTTCTTACACTATTGGGCTTCACAGGGCAGGGTTTATTTCATTTTTAGCTGTATTACCAACATACAAGAAACTCAGTAAAATCTGTGGATTAAACAATGCAGGAATAGATATTTCACCCAGACTCAGTCACATAAATTGTAGTCTTGTCACTTTCAGTGAGCAAATGACCACAGCCCACATATGTGATCATTTGATATATTGTCCAAGGGACTCAGAGAGGGCAAGCAGTTTATACAAGGTTACACAGTGCACTCAGCTCTGGGTTTAGTCCTAGCTGGGGTTTAGTCCTTATATGGACACACTGGGAAACTTGGCTAATGAACTAACTTTTACCTTTTTTTTCTTCGGTGCTGGGATGACATTCACTATTTTTTTTTTTTTTTTTTTGGTACTGGGAATTGAACCCAGGGGCACTTAATCACATCCTCAGCTCCTTTTTGTGTTTTATTAGAGATAGGTTCTCACTAAGTTGCTGAGGCTGGCTTTGAACCTGCGATCTTCTTGCCTTATCCTCCCAAGCACTGGGATTACAGGCATGCACTACCATTTCCCATTTAACATTCTTTTTTTTTTTTTTTTTTTTTTTGGTACCAGGGATTGAACTCAGGGTCATTTGACCACTGAGCCACATCCGTAGCCTCTATTTTGTACTTTACCAGAGACAGGGTCTCACTGAGTTGCTGAGCGTCTCACTAAATTGCTGAGGCTGACTTTGAACTTGCAATCCTCCTGCCTCTGCCTTCCCAGCTGCTGGGATTACAAGCCTGTGCCACCAAACCCGGCCTGACATTCATTCTTTATCCCTTTATTAGCCTACCTCAGGTGGCTGAAGAGAGCTCGGTGTGCATTCCCAGCACTTAGGAAGCTCAGGCAGGAGGCGTCCTGGAATCCAGGAGTTTAAGACCTGGATAACATAATGAGAATCTATCTCAAGGGGGAAGTAAAAAATAAAGCCAGCATGGCAGTGTGTGACTGTACTCCCAGCTACTCTGGAGGATGAGGCAGGAGAATTACAAGTTCAAGAACAGTCTCAGCAATTTAACAAGACCCTATCTCAAAAATGAGAAATAATATTAGGCATAGTGGTACATGCCTGTAATCCCAGCAATTCAGGAATATGTGGTAGGAGGATTCCAGATTTGAGGCCAGCCTGAGAAATTTAGTGAGATCGTGTCTCAGAATAAAAAATAAAAAGGGCTGGGGATGTAGCTTAGTTGTAGAGTTCATCTGGGCTCAATTTCTAATACTGCAAAAAGAAAAAAGAAAAGAAAAAAAAAAAGGCTGGGTGCAGTGATATTACCTGTAGTCCCAGCTACTTGGGAGGCTGGGTTATGTAGCTCAGTGGTAAAGTGCCCCTGGGTTCAATCCACAGCATCAAATAAATAAATAAATAATAAAAATAAAAGAACTGGGGATATAGCTCAGTGGAAGAGAGCTACCCATGGGTTCAATCTGCAATATGCCTTCCCCCACATACACAAAGAAAGAAAGAATAAAAAAAAAATGAATGAATGAATGAAACATGCTTAGGGACCCCTCTCATTCATCCCAGAAATCTTGGGCATTCTCCAGATCTGAAGTGGGGCTCTCCCAGAGACCCCACCTCTCTCAGCCTTAGTGCTCAGCCTTTAGCAAAGGCTATCTCTTCATCCAGGTCCAGCACTTTCCAGTGCTGGACCTGCTTACCAGCTATGATAACAGAGTCAGAATCAGTGATTATTGGGTAATCATTAATGTCTCTCAGGGGCCACCAACGGGTGCCCAGGATGATGCGAATGACAGGCCCAGACCTTAGGTCAGCCCTGAAAAGCTTTCTACCCTGGAGGAGTCCCCAGCTGAGCACTGAGCCAGATTTGAAAACACAACAGAGAACAGAGAAATGACTCTCAGTGAAGCTGAATTGCACGATTATAGGTGGCTTCCCCCCTGACCCATAGGGGTTAGTGGGTAGCTGGTCAGTGACTAAAGGTAATTAATAAACCCCTCAATTTAGTGGTACTAGGGACTGAACCCAGTGCCTCATGCATACTAGGCAAGCGTTCTACCACTAGGCCACGATTCTAGCCCTAAACCCTCAGTTTCTGCCTGGCCAAATTAGATCTAAATTGGTGTTAGTCCAATGCTCAAGCCATACATCCAAAGTTTTGGGAACAGTCACCCAAAGTTGGCTTTGGGGATATCTTACCCTAGAGCCAATAGGGAGTGGAATGTCGCTGATGGAGAGGGCACTGGACATGTATGAACAATGTTCATTAAACCAACACTTACACTTGCTGTGGGGTTCCTGCTCTAGAAGGACTCTATGTTCCCAGAGGGCCAAGTACAGATGCTGTGGCTCATCTGTGCCAGCTATATATGAAGGAGCTTGGTGAAGCTCTAGAGTACAGAGCCCTACAAAGGAAGAAACTGAATTCTGGGAAGTCTGGTGGTAATCCAAAAACATGCCTACTTCCAGACTGATCAATTCTTTCTTTCTGCCAGAATTTTCAGACAATCTGTCTTCTGTTAAATTCAGACAAAAGGGACCTCGTTTCTCTGACTTGGCTGGCCCTGCTTGCCAGCCCATGCCCCAGGCAGGCCTGCAGGAATAGCATTTGGGTCTGGAGCCTCCACCCTTAGCCAGGACTGGGCCCTTCCCTGCTCTATCAGTCCTGGAGCAAGAATCATCAGGAGGCTCCCTCCTGTGGGAAGAGTCTGAGAATGGGCACTGGTCTTTGGTCCTTGATTCCTCAGGTATATGCTACAATAAAAGACCCTAGGGCCAGGTGAGGTGGCACATGCCTGTAATCCCAGTGGATCCAACCTCAGCAGAAAGATAGATGCTAAGCAACTCAGTGAGACCCTGTCTCTAAATAAAATACAAATTAGAGTTGGGGATGTGGCTCAGTGGTTGAGTGCCCCTGAGTTCAATCCCTGGTACGCCCCCCTCAAAAAAAAAAAAAAAAAAAAAAAGCCCTGGGATCCTAGGACCAGAGGAACATTTGAACCATGTGTTGGATTTGGTTTGAACTAGAACCAAAGTCTAAGCTTAAATCATATCAGCCTCAAGCAAACCCTGGGACATTTGCCTTGGGTCTTACAGGGCTTGGACACCTCCTGGGATGACTGCCAACCAGGCAACAACCCAATTCTTTCCTTCCCAAATAGAAACTGAGCTCTACTCTGTGCTAACTATTAGGTGATGGTTGCAGTTGGGGCCACGACAATTCAGTAGAGAAGACAAACCTTATCAGATAATTTTCCTGGAGCCACAGGCCATGAGTCTAAGCAGAGGATGCATTAAGGACTGAAGACTTAGGAGAGTTGAATGCACACTCTTGGCTTAAACAGCCTCAATTTCAGCCTCTTGATCAGTTCTCCTTAGGCCCATACCACATGGGTGCTTTGAGCAGCTGCTTCTGGGTATACACTAGTCTTCACTCTTGCTTGTCCCTGTCCTCCTACTGGCTTAAATCTGAAACAGGGAGCCTGGCCTTGGATGGCCTAGGCCCTGTTGGGATTCCAAGGATGAGTTACTGGGGCACTTATGTGGAGGGGGAAAAAACTATGGGAAATAACTAGTTGCCCAAGCACCCTCAAAGTTATGGGCAAGAGAATGACTCTACCATAACTAGCCAATACCCAAGTGTAAGGTAGATATTTCTTAGTCCCAGGAGCAAAATCAACGAAGCAGATTTTTCTTAAAACAGCCAAATCCTTCATATTTCCTACCTCTCTCAGTTACAACAATCTTACAACACCATCCAATCTAGAAAACCATGAAGACAGCTGTTCATCTCGCTTTCTACTTTGGTATGGGCTTCAGAGTAGTCTGGTTAGGTCCTTAATAGGCTGTTTCAACTTTGGCCAGTCAGCTTCCTGTCTTCTAGGGCATGAAGGAACATGGCATCTGGGGAACTCAAATCCAGACAAAAATGAAGGAAGACATCAGTGAGGCCAGGGCTTAGGCCAGAGCTTCTCTGGCCTAGGAGGAAAGAACATAGGTGGGATGTGTCAAGTGTTGGAAGCCACCAATGAAATGTTTGTAAACGAATAGGCATGGTAGCCAATGGGCAGGAAAGCCTGGTATCTGGGAACTCCCAGTGGCACTCCTGCTGGTTTGAGACTGCCCAATACATGTGACATTCCTATCTAGCTCTGCCACTGGTTCTGCATAGCACCAGAGATGGGGTGACCTGCTGGAGCCACATGGCCACAGTCTCTCAGAGATGGGTGTGGCCTGCCAAGATTCCAATCAACCTGTTGACTGTAGGGTGAGGAAGCAAGACTCCTCCCACTGAAACCTTATCCCTGTTTTTAATGTACTCTCCCTTAAAGAAACAAAGCCATTGTCTAGTTGTTTGATTGCAGCTCCTACCAGGACTGGAGGACCTATCTGGGGCTCTGCTTCCTCTTTATCTAATTTCTGTCTCTGTCTCTTATTCACTACCAAATATTTCAGGCTTTCATGCTCAGTTTCCTCCTGAGCAGGAAACTGCCCTGGTGGGGTGCTGGATGCCCTGTGATAATCCAGGCTGGAGGGCTGGTGGAAGGTGGAGGGCTGATGGAAGGAAAGCATCATCAACTCTAGCATGTTCATGAGCCCCAAAACTGAGAGAGGTAGGAAATATGAAGGATTTGGCTGTTTTAAGAAAAATCTGCTTCGTTGATTTTGCTCCTGGGACTAAGAAATATCTACCTTACACTTGGGTATTGGCTAGTTATGGTAGAGTCATTCTCTTGCCCATAACTTTGAGGGTGCTTGGGCAAGGGGCACTGAGATCCTGGAGGTGAAAATGAGGCCTGATGCCTCGTCTAGCAACAGCAATATCATAAAGTACAAAAGGGAGTCATTTTGGTTTGTGGATGATCAGTATGGTCTGAAGAATGGCTTGCTACTTCTTTGCAAATGGCAGTAATTGGGAAGCGTCTCTTCAAGCCCATGCTTACTCCTGTTTTTCTTTTTTTTTTGTGCTGCAGGGGATCAAACCCAGGGCCTGTGCATGCAAAGCGAGCACTTTACCAAGTGAACTATATCCCAGCCCCTATTTTTCTTTTCTTTTTTTTTTTTTGAGAGTGAGAGAGGGGAGAGAGAGAGAGAGAGAGAGAGAGAGAGAGAGAGAGAGAGAGAGAGAGAGAGAGAATTTTTAAATATTTATTTATTTATTTTAGTTCTCAGCGGACACAACATCTTTGTTGGTATGTGGTGCTGAGGATTGAACCCGGGTCGCACGCATGCCAGGCGAGCGCCCTACCGCTTGAGCCACATCCCCAGCCCCCCCCCCCCCAGTTCTTTATTTTTATTTTAAGACAGGGTCTTGCTAAGTTGCCAAAACTGACCTGCAATTTGCTTTGAATTTGCCATCCTCCTGCCTCAGCCTCCTGTGACACTGGGATTATACCCATGTGCCAACATGCCTGACCTAAATTTATTTAGAAGACCAAATAATTTTCTGCATTTTTAGCCTATTAAAGCAGCAGAATTATAGAACTGGATCTGAGGACTTTTCTCTGGTTTTTAATTCCTTCCTCTTTTAGTCTCTGTGATGTTTAGAGATTACTCAAGTACAGAGAACTGCAAACAGGTACTGTGTTTGGGAGGTGGGGCATTCCTTTCTGCTTTCTGAATTTGCTTCTTTCAGACACTCTTGAGAAAAGGAAGAAAGGGAGCGCCAGAGCTGTCTGGGATTCAGGGAGGAACCCCAGGCAGGCAGCCACCAGTTCTGTGTTCAGAATTTGCTTGCTGAGAAGAGTGTGGGCCTGGAATTCCAGCCTGGACACAGGCCACGGAAAGAATGGTCCCCTTCAGGGCAGTATTGTGGGGGATGGGCAGAGAAAAGAGTCCACCACAGTTCCTATTACCAAACCCATCCACTTGTCAGATTAAATAACTGTCAAGTCCAGGCCTGTGATATCGAAGGCCAGAAGGTAACCACCGGCCTCTCTCCTCTTGGAGGAATAAGATTTTCGTGGAAACTTAGGTGTATAAAGAGCTACTTTAGGACTTTCCCCTCGAAGGGAAGACAGACCATAGCAGTAACTACCCGCCTCTCCCCTCTTCCCCATCCAAAGAATGCAGGCCACAGGGAATGAGTGACCCTTGCCAGCAGATTAGAGCTATTTCAGGCGCCTGAGGAGGAATTGGACTCTAGAGTTCCAGGCAGAAAGAAGGGACAAGGTTTAGGTCTGTTGTGCATATAGAGCTAGCAGGTGGGCTAGCTTCCAGACCTTGGTCTCAGTTTCCCTATCAGTGTAAAGGCGCAGCAACAAGTCTTTATCCTTCGCAATTTGGAAGGCACTTTCTGAGTGTTTCCATGGCCTAGAAATACCTCTTTATTTTCCTTCGAGGGAATTTAGGAGTGCCGAAGGCAGTCGAGGGTGGCCAGTTGTGGCTGGGCTAGTTCGCGGCTCTGACCATTCTGGGCTAGTCTTTAATTTTTTGCGGTGCTTAGAGAAGGAATCCATGGCCTCCTGAAAGCTAGACAAGCGCTTTACCATTAAGCTTCATTCCCAGCCGTCTCCAGCATCCCTGCTCCCTTCCATTAATCTTTAAGGCCCCAAATCCTGAGGTGGGGTAGGGTGCCCTTCCCCCATTCCCACTTCGGAGGGATCCAGGCCACCCGGAATGGCAGGGCGTGTCCTAAGACTGACCTGGCAGGCCTCGGGGGAGGGGCTTCCATGGCTAGGTGTGGCTTCTTGGGTGGGGGCGTGGCGGGCCAATGAATAGAGAGGCACGGCGGGGGCGGGGCCTGAGCACGGGTGCGGCGCGCTGCGGGGCGGCCGACGCTGGCAGAAGCGGGCGGCGCGCAGACGGCCACTCCGCGCCGCGCGGAACTGGCCGCCCATTGGCTGCGGCTCTCGCGTGTCAGGCGGTTGCTAGGCTCCGGCCGCGCGCCCCGCCCTTGCGCTCGGCGCCCTCTCACGGCCCGGTACGTGCTCGCGCGGAGGCTGCGGCGCGGTTCTCGCGCTCCTTGGGTTCGGGGGCGGCAGCGGCGGCAGCTTGGTGCTGACTCCCTGGGGAGCGGCGACGGTGGCGTCTTGGGGCTAGTCGGAGCGAACACCTGCCTCCGCCCTCTTGCCTCCGCTTGGTGAGTGCACCGCGGGTCCTCGCCACCGTGCCGGGCTTTTCGGCCCCCATCCCTGCTGCCGCTGAGCAAGCCTTCCGTGGAACACCTGCTGCTGCTCGATTTCGGACTGGGGCGGAGACACAGCTACGGACGTCCTTGCGGGTGAGGAGGTGGCGCTGCGTGGTTGAAGCCGCCCCTCTGTTCCCGGTCCTGCTGGCAAGGGCTTGAAGCATTCGGCGGCGAGGCCTTCGTATCGCGCAGTGGTGATTGGCCAGGCCTTAGCTCGGCCCGCGCTCCTGGGAACACTGGGCCTTCGCTTTTGCCGCTGGTTTGTGCGGCCTGCGGGTGGCCTCCGGGGTTCCAGTGGGGGTTGCAGACCAAGGACTGGGGCGTTGAGCTGGGAAGGGTGCCGCCCCCGCCTCTCATTAAGAGGTGCTCAGAGCCTTGGGGGTCCCTCCCACTCGGTTGAGTTGTTTTGAAATCCTACTTTCTATCTTTTCACTTGGTATTTGAAAGACTAGGTTCACTGGATAGTATATTTGGGAGATGTCCCCAGAGGAAATGCTGTCTCAGAATCCTTTTGCCATGAATCCCAAGTTAGTTTCTCTCTTTTTTTTTTCCAAGTTAGTTTCTCTTACAAACAAAACTGCTAATTATAAATGCAACTTTTTTCCGACCCCAGTTTCAAAAAAAAAAAAAAAAAGAAAAAGAAAAAAATGCAACTTTTGATCTCTTCACCTTAAGATGGTTTTAGATTTGTAAATTGAGTTACTGCAGGATTGGTTTTAATGGTGAAGATGAATTTTGACTGGTCTGGTTAGAGTTTGAGCCAGTACCTTTATAGCCTAGGGTTTTAACTTGAGCCTCTGGCCTGCTGTTTCCCTAAATAAGTCGTTCCTGGCATGGAAGCCAGATTCCTTGAAGTGAGGTTGGTGTTTATAGGACATAAATCCAGATAAAGAGTTGGATGTGCTTCCAGGTGTTTTGGAAAGTCTGGTGTAGATGGGGTATTATAATTTTATCAGGTTGTGCTATGCTTAGTATTCAGAGACATGATAATTTTGGAATGTTCCGGTTCTAAAAAAGAATTCGACCTTAATACATTTGGAGGCATAAAAATCCATACTTTGAATATGGAGGATTGAATTTTTTTTTTTTTTTTTTGGCCTGGAAGCCAAGGAAGTCTGGTAGCATGCATACTTCACAGTAGTCTGATAAAGTGTTTCTTGGAGGAATAAGATTTCCGTGGGACCTTAGGTGTATATAGTGTGTGAGCTTCCTGTGGGATACTGTGTAAAGATAGGAGTGAGCAGTGCTATATAGATAAAAAACACGTGATTGGAACATTAAAGCTTGTGTTAATACGTGCCTCTGTTGATGAGCATAGGGCAAGTCCTAACTCTTTTAAAAAACTGATTTGTCAAAATGCTTTCATTCATTTAGCAAATATTTGGCTTTACTACTTGCCAGATTCTATGGTAGATCCTGGGCACCCACATAAAAGTGTCTGGTTCTGCCTTCAAGGAACTCAGTTTGGGGAGCAGTGGGAATCAGAGTACCCGTGGTTCACAATGACTATCCAGCACTCCTGTAATACCAGTAGCTTGGGAGGCTGAGGCAGGAGCATCACAACTTCAAGGCCAGCCTCAGCAACTTAATGAGGCAATTTAGTGAGACCCTATTTCAAAATAAAAAATAAAAAGGGCTGGGATGTGGCCCGTTGGTGAAGTGACTTAGGTTCAATCTCCAGTACCAAAAAAAAAGTGACTGATCACAAAATATGCTTACTTGATAGCCTGAAGAGAGAGGGAATTCCTGAGCTGTGGCCTTCAGGGCCTGCAAGAATTAGTGGGGGACATCAGGGTCTGGACACTGGGAACCACATGTATATAGGCACCTAAAATAGTGCCTGGGAGTCTTCCAGCTTGACAGGTGTGAGCTCTGGGCCCTCCTTGTTTAGGAGTTCCAACTTCATACTCAGGATGCGGTAACCTTTTAATCAGTGAAGTGGCATAATCCAGATCAGTGTTTAGAAAGATATTGCTGGTGGCCACTTAAGGAGTGGCAGGGAGGAGGTCAGGACCTCTGGCATTAAAGTCATCCAACAGAAGAGAGAGGAGTGGGGAGGAGCCATTTAAGAACAGAGGCTGAAAAGGTAGGCTGAGGGAGGAGGCTGCATTCAGGAATGTATGGGCAGGAAGTCTAAGCATGACCAAGCGATTTAAACTACTTTTCTTTCTTTTTTTTTTTTTTAATATTTATTCTTAAGTTTTAGGTGGACACAATATTTTCATTTTGCATATATGTGGTGCTGAGATCGAACCCAGTGCCTCGTGCATGCTAGGTGAGCACTCTACCACTGAGCCACAACACCAGCCCTTTAAAACTACTTTTCAAGACTGGGGGCATAGCTCAGTGGCATAGTGCTTGCCCAGCATGTGGGAGGTCTTTAGGTTCAAACACAGCACCAAAAAACAAGAACAGCTCTTTACTTCTGGATGTGGTGACTCACAAACTGCTGGTTTCTGTTAAGCACTGAGAATAGTTGGGTTTGGAGGGGCCCTTGGTGGGGTACTTAGAATGGAGTTGTTACATAGGATTTAACATTTCATTGTTAAAAAACTTCCCTCCCGCCACGTGTGGTGGCATACGCCTGTAATCCCAGTTCTCATAATCCCAGTGTCTGGGAAGGCTGAGGCAGGAGGATCACTAGTTCGAGGCCAGCCTCAGCAATTTAGAGAGAGTGTCTCAAAAAAATAAAAAAAGTCTGGGGATGTAACTAGGGGTAAAGTGCCCCTGTGTTCAGTCCCCAGTATCAGAAAACAAAACCCAGGGCTGGGGATGTGGCTCAAGCGGTAGTGCACTCGCCTGGCATGCGTGCGGCCCGGGTTCGATCCTCAGCACCACATACAAAGTTGTGTCCACCGAAAACAAAAAACAAAAAACAAAAAAATAAATAAATAAAAAAAAATTCTCTCTCTCTCTCTCAATAAATAAATAAATAAATAAATAAATAAAATAAACCCCAAACACCTTACCTCCTACTTGTACCTAGGACATTGTATTTTCTATGAGGCACAGCAGGTGTCTTAACCTCTGTAAGATGTTCACCCTTGTTGAAACAGATTTTTTGGGGGGGATTGAATTCAGGGGCACTTGACCACTGAGCCACATCCTCAGCCCTATTTTTCTTTTTCTTTTTTTTTTTTTTTTAAAGAGAGAGTGAGAGAGGGGAGAGAGAGAGAGAGAGAGAGAGAGAGAGAGAGAGAGAGAGAGAGAGAGAATTTTTAATATTTATTTTTTAGTTCTCGGCGGACACAACATCTTTGTTGGTATGTGGTGCTGAGGATCGAACCCTGGCCGCACGCATGCCAGGCATGGCGCGCTACCGCTTGAGCCACATCCCCAGCCCTCAGCCCTATTTTTCATTTTTTATTTCGAGTCAGGGACTTGGGTTACTTAGCCCCTCACCATAGCTAAAGCTGGCTTTGAACTCTGGATCCTCCTTCCTCAGGCTCCTGAGCCTCTGGAATTACAGGTGTGCATCACTGGCTGAGGCAGATGTTTTTTACCTCACAGTTGTGGTGTCTCAGCTCTCTAGATGTGATGGACTTAATATTAAGTTGCAATTGAGGGCCTTCAGTGCACATTCTGATGCTTATGAGAAACCTTTATACTGACTGAGGAAAATGAGACATACAACAAATAATATACCCAAGATCATACAGGTATTGTGTGGCAGTCAGGATTTCAACCCAGGTGGAACATTTAGCTGTCTATACCCATCTGCATTTGTATTGCATCATATTGGTAATGATGCCCTTGGTTGGGTCATCTCTGATGAAGAATCAAGTGTAGGTATCTAGTGGTAGGTATAAGACAGGGTGATGTAGGAAATGTGATAAGGGAACCCATGTGGTAGACTTGGGGGAACATTTGTGAGGGACCATTCTCAGAAACCAGGGCTTGGCAGAGTCTTGGGCCACATTCTGGTTGTTCTTAGGACTATGTTGAAGGAAGCCAAGTAGCTTGGGTTCTATGATGGAATGTGTGGGCATACTTTAGGGGAGGACTTCCTAAAGTTAGACCTTTAGGAAGGGTATTGGTTTGATTGGTGAAGGAGCAGTGGCAAGGAGGTCAGAACTTTGTGGTAGAAAAGAGGTTAGCAGAAGAAAGTGTTGTGGGAGAGAGGACTGGGCACCTTTGTTGGGTATTCTGGAAGGCTGGAAATTACAGTTATGCAGGAATGAGCAGTTTTGAAGGTCTTAGAGCACAGCTGTGGTGGGATCTACTGGTTTTAAAAATGTTAGTCTCCAGTGTAAGTGCAGAGGCTGGACTGAAATGGAGGCTAATTGGTCACTGTTGTGGTCCATTGAGGAGATAGTGGATCTGTACAAGGACAGTGGTCAGCAGTGAGGTGGAGATAAAGAGATTTAAGACAGTGAGTCATGTAGATTTCAGGGGACCTACTAGTGAGTGGAAGGGCAGGAGATGACAGAAGAGAAGGATGTGTGACAACATCAGCTATGTGCTGGTGAGAACTTGAGTGACTTAGAATAAGAGGGGCCCACTAGATTGCATGAAGAGAAGAGAGGAGTGCTTGAGTCTGGCAGGGAAGATAGGCTATCCTTTTGTAGTGCTAGGGATTGAACCCAGGGCCTCATGTATACTAGTGTTCTACCACTGAGCTACACTCCAAGTCCCCCATAGCCTTTTTTTTTTTTTTTTTTTAAATTCTGGGGATTGAGCCCAGGGGCATTTAACCACTGAGCCACATCCCCAGCCCTTTTTGTTTTGAGACTAGGTCTTGCTCAGTTGCTTAGGACCTCAATAAGTTGCTGAGCCTGGCCTTGAATTTGTGATCCTTCTGCCTCAGTCTCCTGAGCTGCTGGGATTACAGGTGTGTGCCTATCCTTATTCTTTTTTGGGGGCTTACCAGGGATTGAACTCAGAGGCACTAGACCATTGAGCCACATCCCCAGCCCTAATTTGTATTTTATTTAGAGACAGGGTCTCACTGAGTTGCTTAGCACCTCGCTTTTTGCTGAGGCTAGCTTTGAACTCATGATCCTCCTGTCTCAGCCTCTGGAACTGCTGGGATTACAGGTGTGCGCCATAGTGCCCGGCCTCTACCCCTATTCTTTAAGATATCTGTCATCATCTTATGCTCATTTAAATAATGGTGCGAAGTTTGATTAAACATCCAGATTCCCTTATGTGCCATTTAGACTTGAGCAGTTGCAGACTGTGACTGCTTTCAGGCTACAGCCTTCAGAGTGTCACAGAAAATTAAAAATGGTATGAACATTAGGACCCAGATGAGGACTGAAAAGAGAATATTGAATTTCAAAGGAACTCAAAAGTGGTAATTAATTAATACTATGTTTTTCCATATGCACCTTCAAGTCTTTTTCCCTTTTTTTCAGGAATAAGTTTTCTCCTTTCATTTAAATAGCATATCTAGGGGCTGGGATTGTGGTTTAGTGGTGGAGCGCTCGCTTAGCACAGAAGGGACCCGGGTTCGATCCTCAGCACCACATACAAAGATGTTGTGTCTACCGAGAACTAAAAAATAAATATTAAAAAATAAAAAAAAATAGTATATATATGCCTTTCTATTTGTTATGCTTTTGTAGTTTTTTTTTTTTTTTTTTTTGGTACTGGGGATTGAACCCACATGCGCTGTACCACTGAGTTATATCATTCCCAGCCTTTTTTGTTTTATTTTATTTATTTTTATTTTTTATTTTGAGACATGGTTTCACTAAGTTGCTGAGGGTGGCCTCAAGCTGTGGTCCTCCTGCTTCAGCCTCCTGGATAGCTGGAATTACAGGTGTGCGCCATTGTGATTGTTGTGGCTTTGCTTCTTAATCCCCCTTCTTTTGCCTTTCCCTCATTGACATTGCAGGCCTGGAATAAGGTGGTGGTGAATAAATTAATGATTTATCTGGTCATTTCACAATAGGTCTTTGTTCATACCTTTGGGCATTAAGGCAGTTTTTCTTAGAGTCACATAACTTGCTTTGCCTCTTGATCATCTCTCTTCACTCTGATCATTAGTCAGTAATACTGCTCAAATAGAAATTTCTATAAATAGGGACTTAGAGTAGTTTACAAAATTATACCAGCCAGAAGGCTTAATTTAGCTTTAATGAAAAGGCTTTCCTGTTTTTCTATTTCTTTGGTTTGATAGTGAAGGATTTTCTTACAGGATCATAAATTGAGGATGGCAAAGTTAGTGAAGCCAATCTGTAATAAAATTTGGATAAAACGAGATAAAATTTGGATGAAGCTTTAGTAGTATGTTGAATACACACTCTCTCTCTCTCTCTCTCTCTCTCTCTCTCTCTCTCTTTCTCTCTCTCTTTCTCTCTCTCTCTCACACACACTCATTTTGGCTGTACTGGGGATTAAACTCAGAGGTGCTCTACCACTGAGCTATATCCCCAGCCCTTTTTATTTTTTATTTTGATGCAGGGTCTCACTAAGTTGTCCAGGCTGGCCTTGAAATTGCAGTCCTCCTGCCTTGGCCTCCTGAGTTGCTGGAATTACAGGTATGTGCCACTGCACCTGGAGGAAGAACTGAATATCTTTATATTACGTGTCATATAATAGTGTTGAGGTTGTTTCTCAATTATACCTTTTTTTTTTTTTGTACAGAGATTAAATTTAAGGGTTTAATGCCAAAGAACTATATCCCCAACACTTTTTTTTATTTTTTAGCACTAGCAGGTTAAACCCAGGGGCACTTAACTACTGAGCCACATTCCTAGCCCTTTTTAAAAAAGTTTTTTGAGACAGAGCCTCATTAATTTGCTGATACTGACCTTCAATTTAGAATTCTCCTGCCTGAGCCTCCTGGGTTGCTGATAGTGCATGCCAGGCATCTGCTCTGTTTATTTTTGTGACAATATCTTGTTAAGTTGCCCAGGATGGCCTTGAATTTGTGACCCTCCTGCCTCAGCTTCCTAAGTGACTGTGATTATAGGTGTGCACCATTGAGCCTGGTTAGGTTACAACTTCTTAAGCTAATTGTTTTGGCGATTGAAAGCTTTTTTTTTTTTTTTTTTGTACTGATGATCAAACCCAGGATTTCATGAATGTTAGGCAAGCACTCTACCACTGAGTCACATCCCCAACCCTTTTTATGTTTTTTGAGATAGGATCCTGCTAAGTTGTTTAGGGCCTTGTTAAGTTGCTGAGACTGAGTTTGAACTTGAGATCCTACTGCCTCAGCCTTTCAAGCAGCTGTACCCATGCTCGGCTTGAAAGCTAGTTGTTTTTTAAAATATCACTGTCTAGTAGTTCCAGCACTAAGGATGGAAAGTGGATAGACTCACTTGAGCTCACAAGTTTAAGATGAACTTGGGCAACATAAACAACACTCTGTCTCAAAAAAAAAAAAAAAAAGAAAGAAAAATAATGGAAAAATAACATTGTTTAAAACACATTGGTAAATAAATAAATTAAAAAAAAAAGAATTGAGGGGGGAAAATAAATAAATAAATAAAACATTGGCATAGCACACTGTAATCACAGTTAAGGTTAGCCTTGGCAACTTTGTCTCATATGTAGCTCTGTTATATAGCTTTCCTGGGTTCAATCCCAAGTTATTGGGATAAAACAGGAATTAATTTATATCTTTGAAACTTCATAATTTTTAGTCTTGAAAGGATTGTTCAGAAAACATTTTTCTTAGAATTATGACCTTTGACAAAGAAGTGTGATTAATTGGTATAGTCAGAACACTGAAGTAACATTTCCTTCTTCTTTTGGTGGTGTTCAGTGGTGTAATTCTGTTTTGGTTGTGGGCATTCACCAATATTGCTTCCTTCTTTTCCTGCAGGGCCTCTGCTCTCCAGGAAGATAAAGTTTTTAAAGCTGCCTAGCACTGGGAGGTGAGGTAAGATATTTGGAAAAAAAAAAAAAAGATATTTCTGCAAAACATGATGGATAATCATGTACTTGGCAAAATGATTAGTCACAGACATTTTTTTTTTTAGAATTTTTTTTTTTAATATTTATTTTTTAGTTCTCGGCGGACACAACATCTTTGTTGGTATGTGGTGCTGAGGATCGAACCCGGGCCGCACGCATGCCAGGCGAGCGCGCTACCGCTTAAGCCACATCCCCAGCCCAGTCACAGACATTTAAAACAGTAATAGTGGGGAGAAAACTCTGTTAAATAATATGTATATATAGAGCTACATTCCCAGACTTATTTTTTACTTTTGTGCTGAGGATTGAACTCAAAGGTATTTAATCACTGACCTACATATGCAGCCGCCTCTCCCTTAAAAAAAAAAAAAAAAAATATATATATATATATATGTGTGTGTGTGTATATATTTTTTTTTACAAACTTTTGAGATTTTATTTCTTATGAAATTTGAATTTTCTTTTATTTGTTCTAATTAGTTATACATGACAATAGAAATACATTTTTTTGACATATGATACATAAATGAAGTATAACTTCTCATTCTTCTGGTTGGACATCATGTAGAATCATACCAGTTGTATAATCATATGTGCACATAGGGTAATTTTGAGACAGGGTCTCAGTTGCTTAGGGCCTCACTAAGTTGCTGAGGCTGGCCTTGAACTTGCAGTCCTCCTGCTTTAGCCTCCTGAGTTGCTGGGATTTCAGGAGTGTACCACCATATCCAGCCAGACTTTTTCTTTTCTTTCTTTCTTTCTTTCTTTTTAAATGTTTTTTAGGTTGTAGATGGACAAATACCTTTATTTATGGATTCACCTTTTTGATGTGGTGCTGAGGATTGAACCCAGTGCCCCACATGCGCAAGACAAGCATTCCACCGCTGAGCCATAATCCCAGCCCCGATTTTTTATTTTAATAAATAGGAAATACGGGGCTGGGGTTGTGGCTCAGTGGTATAGTACTCACCTAGCACTGGATTCAATCCTCAGCACCACAATAAAAATGAAATAAAGATATTATGTGTCTAAGTATAACTAAAAAATAAATATTTAGGAAAAAAATAGGAAATACAACACATGGTACAAACTTAAAAGGTACAGAAGGATTATACAAGAAAAAAATTTTTTCTTCCACCCATCCCTTTAACTTCCAATTCTCCTTCCTAAAGGGGTATGATTTTTTAATTTCTTTTTTTGGGAGGGGGTTATCAGGGATTGAACTTGGGATACTCAACTACTGAGCCACATCTGTAGCCCTATTTTTTATTTTATTTAGAAACAGGGTCTCACTGACTTTCGAAGTGCCTCGCTTATGCTGAGGCTGTCTTTGAACTTGTGATCCTCCTACCTCAGCCTCCTGAGCTGCTGGGATTACAGGTATATGCCACTGTGCCCTCTGATTTTTTATTTTTATAGTCACATAGAGACTGAGTCTCAGTGTTGCCTGCCTTTGGGGACATGTGCACAGATCCATTCTTCTTGAGGCAGTCACGGCCTTTAGGGGAGTGTACCAGTTGAAGGAGAGCTCAAGGACAAGTGAAACACTGGAAGGATCTATTATATTCAGGGAAGCAGTAGCCAGTGCCCAGCTTGGTTCCATATTTTGGTATTTGCTTTTCATTTCTTTTTTTTTTTTTTTTTTTTAACGAGAGAGTGAGAGAGGAGAGAGAGAGAGAGAGAATTTTTTTTTTAATATTTATTTTTTAGTTCTCGGCGGACACAACATCTTTGATTGTTGGTATGTGGTACTGAGGATCGAACCAGGGCCGCACGCATGCCAGGCAATCGCGCTACCGCTTGAGCCACATCCCCAGCCCTGCTTTTCATTTCTATGGAAGTTGTTTTTGTATATGAAGTGTGGAAAATTCCTTTTACAGAATTCTTTGTACTAATTGATACATATGCATTGAAACTGAATAATGGAATTTGAAAACATTCTTCTTGTTTGATTTTGCAAGTATTCTGGTTATCTCTGTTTTTGCCTCTTCACTGTGCAGGAAGTGTCTTCCACCTCCAGGCATCCCAGAGGTTGATAGGTGATTGCTTAAGATTCCAAGGTTATCTAGGGCAGAAATGAACCAGTTCTGTCTTGGTTGTCATAAATACCTTTCTTAATTAGTTCTACTGTTTTTCAGGTCTGGGTTGATTCTCTAGCCAGTTTTTTTTTTTTGTTGTTGTTGTTGATAGACCTTTATTTTATTTATGTATTTATACGTGGTACTGAGAATTGAACCCCGAGTCTCACACATGCCAGGCAAGTGCAGTACCACTGAGCCACAGCCCCAGCCCCTCTCAATCCAGTTTTTGCCAAGAAAAATGCTGTAGCCAATGATGGAATTCTAAATAGCATTTCCTTTTTATTTGGATATTAATCAGATCCTGGGACACCATCCATTTTTGGGGCCTTGATTTCACTATGGAATATTTCCATAAGACATTAATCTTATTACTATAAATGTCCTGTGCCTACTACTTCTTGGGATGGTAGATTGTCTTTGCACTCAGATCCACCCTGACCTCAGGCAGACTTGTTTACTGCAATTTTTTTTTTTTTAAATAACTTCATTTTGGTTATTGTCCCAGGTCTAGTGGCTACATCTGGTGATGGCCTTTTTTTTTTTTTTTTGGTAGTTGTAGATGGACACAATGCTTTTATTTTATTTGTTTATTTTTATGTGGTGCTGAGGGTTGAACCCAGTGCCTCATGCATGCCAGGCAAGTGCTCCGACACTGAGCTACAGCCCCAGCCCCTGCAGTTTTTTTATAGTGGAGTAATTTGCTGAATGGCTGTTGAATAGGGTAGACTCTGGGTCTAGGGAAAAATAAGGACTCGAGGTATGATATATATATATTTTTTAATATACACGTGTGTGTGTGTGTGTGTGTGTGTGTGTGTTTGGATAGTACTGGGAATTGAACCCAGGATGTTCTCGCACTGAAGTATGTCTCTAGCCCTTTCTATTTTTCACTTTGAGACAAAGTAAAAAAAAAAAAAAAAAAAAGTAAAAAGTAAAAAAGAAAAAAAGAAAGCTCTTTGATTCTCTTACTAAGTTGCTGAGGCTGGCCTTGAACTTGAGATCCTCCTGTCTCAGCTTCCTGAATAACTGGGATTATACACTTGTGCCACCATGCCTAACTGAAAAGTATCCTTTATATTTTTAGACTTTTAAACAATATTGGAAAGATTGAGTTGACTGGAGAAATTTAGTAGGAGGAGACTAGAACAGCAACTCTTTATTAAAGATCTAAAAATAGATTTCATTAAAGTCATAAATAGATAACAGTAGGATTCCCGTTTCACTCTTTGCTGCTCTGGGTTTGTGCTACTAGATTTGCTTCTGCTTACTTCCACCACCGCATCTGAATATTTTCTTGGAAGGTTCAGTAATATATACCTAAAACACTGAGTTTACCAGTCTGAAAATATTTGGTTTCAAAAAAGTGGTTTAGAAAGTGACTGGAGTCCTTGGTGTAGGGAAAAAATCCTTAGCAGAAGTTGATTCTTTTGCTTGCAGTGCCAGCCTTGAGCTGACAGGTCCTGTAGAGAGTTCCCTGACTTTTCAAAGCCCTGAGATTTTTTTTCTCTTCTAGTTGGATATTGTTGATGAGAGGAATCTCCTGTGTTTGCCATCTAAGCTACCTGATTCAATCAGATGCACCTTAGGTCACCCTTCTATTTTGGGTGGGGGAGGCGGGGTCTCCTTTTGGTTCTAACATTTGGAAAAGATGATAACTTTCTTCCTGTGTAGGCGTCATATGCCCCAGGCTGCCTGTGCCCTTTCTCTCTGTGTGAGGAGGCGGAGGAATGTCCTGGCCTCCCTTCTTCCATCCTGCTATGGGCTTCTAGGGAGAATGGGGCCCATTGTGATTTCAGTGTCAGTTCTGTGCTGTGGTCTCTCTGTCCGGTCTGCTTTGGTCACTGGGTGAGGAAATGGGAGACCAGCAAGTTGTTGCTTCTTAATATGCTGCCCTGTTGTGTAGGAGTGTTCTGGAGGATGATACTTGTAATTTGTTTGCTTTCTGATTTTTGTAGTGTCTCCCCCCCCCCCCCTTGTGCTGCCGCTGGGTAGTATTGAATCTAGGGCCTCAGCCAGATAAAGTGTTGGTGAGCAGGTGAGCACTTTATTGCTCCCAACCCCTCATTCAAAATTTTTTTTTGGTATTGGGATTTAACCCAGGGTGCTTTACACTATATACCCAGCCCTTTTATTTTTTATTTTGAGACAGATTCTTACTAAGTTGCTTAGGGCCTCACCAAGTTGTTGAGACTGACCTCAAACTTAAGATCCTTCTGTCACCTCAACCTCCTGAGTTGCTGGGATTACAGATGGGCACCACTATACTCAGCAATGGGTTAAATTTAGTATGGAAGGTGTGAACCTTACTCCACATAGTCAGCATTTTCCTTAGAAACTTGAAACCTGAACTATTTGGAGCTTCCTGACTCTTTGAGGGACAAATTCAGCGCAGAGCATTTTTGTGAGCCTCAGGGTGTAAGGAGGACAAGGATACAGACACCAGTGTCTAACTTCTGAGTAGAGAATTGTTGTTCTAAAGGATAAAAATTAGATTTTAGAGGGCTGGAGATGTGGCTCAAGCGGTAACGCACTCACCTGGCATGCGCGCTGCCTGGGTTCGATCCTCAGCACCACATACCAACAAACATGTTGTGTCCGCCAAGAACTAAAAAATAAATATTAAAAATTCAAAAAAAAAATTAGATTTTAGCCTCTAGGTGATGAAGGTACCATATTTTCTGAATTCATGTTAGGAGGAACTGGGATCTGGTTTCACTGTGAAGACTCCAGATGAATTCCAGATAGTGGGAGACATTTAATCTCTTGACTTTTGTGCCTGGGAGGGTAGAACTTATTGATTTTTATCAGATAAAAGAATCATATATATCACTGGAGAGGGACTAATAATAAGCTCTAAATGCCCTCTCTAACTCCTCTGATAGGAGAGGTGGGGCAGAACCAAACTGGCAGGGGAGAGAAGTCCATTGTATTGGAGCTGAGTAGGTTCCCAGTAGAAACAGAATTAATCTCTGTGTGGAAGTAAGTCTATTTTTACCATAGGTACTACAATCCAGATTCCTTATTATTGTGAGGAGATTATTGACTTTGGTGGGTTTATTAGCTTCACATGTGGGGTGGAGAAAGCAAAACACCCAGTGGTGTATATAGTGATGTCCATTCTAGTCTGCTGGTATAATCTGTGTCCTAATGTGTTCTGTGTGTATCTAAGCATAGAAATTCACAATCATCATGCTGGGTGTGGTAGTGCACGCCTGTAATGCCAGCTGCTCAGGAGGATTGCAAGTTCAAAGCCAGCTTCAGCAATTTAGTGAGGCCCTAGGCAATTTAGGGAGACCCTGTTTCTTTTCTTTTTTCTTTTCCTCTTTTTTTTTTTTTGAGAGAGAGAGAGAGAGAGAGAATTTTAATATTTATTTTTAAAAATTTTCGGCTGACACAACATCTTTGTTTGTATGTGGTGCCGAGGATTGAACCCGGGTTGCATGCATGCCAGGCGAGCGCGCTACTGCTTGAGCCACATCCCCAGCCCTGACCCTGTTTCAAAATTAAAAAAAAAAAAAAAAGGTGGTGGGGCTGGGGTTGGGTTGTGGCTCAGAGCTTGAATGCCCCTGGGTTTAATCTGTGGTACCAAAAAAAAGAAAAAAGAAATTCACACCCATGAAAAATTATGGATAACTAAGTGGATTAAGATTACTTGTAATTTACAACGTACATTTTAAGGATTTTTTTTTTTATATTTATTTTTTAGTTATCAGCGGACACAACATCTTTGTTTGTATGTGGTGCTGAGGATTGAACCTGGGCCTCACGCATGCCAGGCGAGCGCGCTACCGCTTGAGCCACATCCCCAGCCCCTTAAGGTATTTTTTAATCAAGTATTTTTTTTCTTTCTTTTTGGCTGTACTGGGCATTGAATCCAGGGCCTCTTGCATACATCCCAGCCAGCCTATTTTATTTTATTTTGAGATGGTGTTTTGCTAAATTATCCAGGCTGGCTTTGACTTTCAATCTTCCTGACTCGTCCTTTTTTTTTTTTTGGACTGACTGTAGAACCTAGGATACTTTACCACTGAGCTAAATCTCTAGACCTTTTAATTTTTTATTTTGAGATAGGATCTTGCTAAATTGTTGAGAATCACTAAGTCGCTGAGACTGGCCTCCAACTTGCCATCCTTCTGCCTCAGACTCCTGAACTGCTGGCATTACAGGTGCATGCCACCACACATGGCTTAACCTGGTATATTTTTTTAAGTCTTTTTAATTTACAATTTCCTCTTCTGTTCTTTTTCCTTATTGTCTGCTAGAGAATCCAAGTCAGAAGAATTCCCTACAGCCCAGAGTTAGTATTTCTTGGTAGCTTTTTCTTTTTTTTGGGCGGGGGGCTGGGGATTGAACCCAGGGCGTTGGACTTGAGAGACTTGGTAGCTTTTTCTGTATTTCCTGTGAGCTAGCACCTGGATCCAAAGCCTTGGATCAGCTTCAGGTTTAGTTCCTTTGGTAAGGCCGGAAGTGGTTTGAGTCTTTTCTTTAGGCATGCTGTCTTTCTCTTGTCATGTACTTTGCTCATGATAGTATCTAGAACACTAATTTTGTGGAGGGCCATGGGGCCTAAGGAGAGGCCGGCCTACCAATCCTCATCAAACCAGTCTCCTCAGCACTGGTGACAGGTGTTAGAAGAGGAGAAACCTGGATGGTCCCCTGTGATCTGATTCATAGGGTTGGGTTCACAGCACTGAACCCTTCTTAAGGCCCTTCCTTCCTCCTGATTCACATTGCCCCTCTCTCCTAACTTTCAGCTTTCTTGCCCTGGATTATCTGTCCCCTGTCTTGTCCCCTCTTCAGCTTTCCTCTCTTTCTTTCTTTCCCTTTTTGTTTTCTAATGTTTTGATTGGAAAAAGTTATTGGAAGATTAGGGAGAGGGATTCTCATACTGCTCGATTGCTCATCATCTGGGGAACTATGGATGCCTTGATTTCCTCGTCTATCAAATGAGAGGTTAGTCCCAGTGATTTAAATGGTTGCTTCTAACTTTGTCCTATTATTTTTCATTTTACAAACTTTTTCTTTGTAAGTGTTGGGAATGGAACCCAGATCCTTGTACTTACTAGGCAAGCACTAAATCATGAGCTACATTACCCCAATCCTTTGTTTTGCTGATTTTTTTTTAACATGTTAGAAAGATTTTAGAAGATTTTCTTGCTTCTCCATATAGGGCATAGCTTCCTCATAACTACTCTAGGCAAGGTGGTTTGGGTGAATAAGGGGAAGGCTTTGTGGGCTGTGGTCATGGCCTCGCTGCTAGTTCTGGATACAGAGATTTGCCTCATAGGATGGGAGATTTTAACACATGTTCCTATAGTCTTTGTTTTGTGTGATGGCACATGCCTGTAATCCTAGCAGCACAGGAGGCTGAGGCTGGAGGATCGAAGGTTTGAAGCCATCTTCAGCATTTTAGCCAGGCTGTAAGCAACCTAGTGAGACCCTGTCTCCCCCCACCCCCCCCCAAAAAAAAAAAAGCTGGGGATGTGACTCAGTGGTTAAGCGCCCTTGAGTTTAATCCTTGGTACTAAAAAATAATAAATAAAAAGTCATTTACTTTGATTTTAAATAATTTTGAAGCCAGGTACATTCAGAGTTTTGCATTGTATGTCCACCTACCCAGTAGCTTAAGCCTAAGGTGGTAGGTTTTTTGTGTTTTTGGTGGTGCTGAGGATTAAACCTAGAGCCTTGCACATATTCTACCCCTAAGCTACACCTCCAGCTTCTAGACCAGGTTTTGTTTTCTTGTTTTGAATCCAAGTTTTCTGACATAACAAATTTCAGAATGTCAGGAATTCCAGAGCCTGGGAGGCATGGGCCCTTTTGGAAGATGGGCTGGAGAGGCTTCAGGGCATGTTAGGAACTGCTCAGTGTCACGCCACCAGCATCAAATAGCGTGGTGAGGGGAGAGGGCTTACTCTTCTATATGAGAGATTTATATCACTGTCTTTAAAAATTGATCATCCAGGGCCATGATTGTGGCTCAATGGTAGAGTACTTGCCTAGCAGTGTGAGGTACTGGGTTTGATCCCTGGCATCATGTAAAAAAATAAAATAAAGATATTGTGTCCACCTACAACTAAAAAAAATCTTTTAAAATAAATGATTATCCAGAATTTGGAGAGATCAAAGCCACAATTGTGGTTTGTTATTGAGCTTGTAAAGCTGTAGTTAAGGTGTGTTTTCTGTGTGGGCTCCTCTGATGTTCTATGATATTTATGATCGACTAGCAGAAATGGTCCTCAGGAGTCCCTTTTGGGTGACTGGCAGATAACAGGCCCCACACAAAATCATCCTAGGCCAGAGGCTGAGTTTTCTCATTTATCACTCTTTGAAAATCTCTTACATGAATAAAGAAATTTCACTGAGTCTCCTAATAACCTAGTAATGTTTGATTTTATTGATGTCACTATTTTTTTAAACTGAAGCATAATTTACATGTAAAATGCTTGAATCATAAGTGTTCAGTTTGATATATTTTGTGCTTTGGTGGTAGGAATGTCAAACTCTGTTGTAGGTACTAGTTTCTGTTGGGTTAATTGTTCATGTGCACAAGTTAGGCTGATCAGAGAGAAAGATGAGAGGTGAAAGTGATATGATGAGTACTTATATGTTTAGGTACATAGCTATCTGTTCTAGGTACAGATACTCTCTTTTTTTTTTTTTTTTTTTAAATATTCTTAGACATTGATGGACCTTTATTTTATTCATTTATTTATATGTGGTGCCGAGAATTGAACCCAGTGCCTCACACATGCCAGGCAAATGCTCTACCACTGAGCCACCACCCCAGCCCAGGTACAGATACTCTCATGGGACACATTATTCCTTCTCCAGTGTCCCAAGATCCTGAAGAGTGTGACTCCTGTCATTCCTCTTATCATCATCCCTGCCTATCATTCAAAGGATGACAGGCAACAGAGTTAGATTTAGACATATGATTTAGTAATGGTTAATGTTTTTCAGACCAGTGGAACTATAGTATGAAGATTAGATTTGGGAACCTAAAATAAAATACTTTTACTCTAGAGAGTAAAAATACTCTCTAGACTCTAAGAGGATTGATTGCAAGTTGCAGGCCAAGGTGGGTAACTGAGCAAAACCATGTGGAAAAATGAAATAGGGCTGGGGATATAGCTCAGTGGAGGAGCAAATGTGAGTGAGGCCCTTGCAAAAAGAATCACAAATGCCTTATTATTTGGAATAATTAGCTTATAAATTGTTGTTATTAATTGTGGGACTAGGGGATAGAACTCAGGGCCTCATGAATGCTAGTGAAGCACCTACTTTGAGCTACATCCCCAGACAAAGCCCATAAATTCTTTTATTTTTGTGCTGAGGTCTTGCACTTGCTCTACCACTGAGCTATATTCTAGCCCCCCCCACCCCTTGTTTTTTTGGTACTGGGGATTGAACCCAGAGGCATTTTTTAAAAATATTTTTTTAGAGAGAGAGAGAGAGAGAGAGAATTTTTCAATATTTGTTTTTTAGTTTTTGGTGGACACAACATCTTTCTTTGTATGTGGTGCTGAGGATCGAACCCAGGCGGTACGCAGGCTAGGCGAGCGCGCTACCGCAGGCCATACCCAGAGGCATTTTACCTCCGAGCTGCATCCCCAGCCCTTTTTATTTTTTATTTTAAGACAGGGTCCCATTAAGTTGCTTAAGGCCTCACTGAGTTGCTGAGGATAGTCTTGAACTTGCAGTCTTCCTGCCTCAGTCCCCTTATCTGGGATTACAGGTATGTGTCACTGTGCCTGGCTATCTGGTCTTTTTTATTTTATTGTGAGTCAGAGTGTTGCTAAGTTACCCAGCCTGGATCCTTGTGATCCTTCTTTCTCAGCCTCCCAAGTCACTGGAATTATAAGTATGTGCCACTGTGTCTGGCAAGTCCATACATTCTTGATAGCAGTTTTCCTCTGAGGTATTCAAGTTTGACTAGAAAAATAGTGCTGTGTTTTGATTCATTAGTCACCCAGAAGCTTCCCTTCTTGTGTTCTCATGCTGTCTAACTATTAAGTATCTCACTTTCAGGATGAATTTATGACATCTGTTGCCCACCATACCCGTTAATCAAGCAGTACAAGGAGGGCAAATTGCTATTTGTTGTTTCAATATGCCCCACTTGCCTCCTTCTTCCATTTCGTGTTTTTTTTTTTTTTTTAAATACTTTTATCCCATTTATTTTTATGTGTTGCTGAGCATTGGACCCAGGACCTTACATGTACTAGGCAATTGCTCTACCACTGAACTACAACCCCAGCCCCCATTTTTCATGTTATGGATGAAAGAGTTTGACAATAACTCAGTATTAATGAAAGTAAGGAAAATGCCATTCATATCTTTAGGTTGGAGTATATGTTGGAAGGCATTTTGCCAGTATCAATTCCAATGTACATAGCCTTTGTTTTTGTTTTTGATACTAGGGATTGATTGAACCCAGGGGTGAATAACACTAAGCAACCCCCCCACAGGTCTTTTAAAAAATTTTAAATTCTATTTATTTATTTATTTTTTGGTACTGATTAAACTCAGAGGTGCTTTACTCTTTTTTAAAATCTTTTTTAAATATTTATTTATTTATTTTTAGTGTTTAGGTGGACACAATATCTTTATTTTATTTTTATGTGGTGCTGAGAATCGAACCCAGTGCCTCATGCATGCTAGGCAAGTGAGCTACCACTTGAGTCACATCCCCAGCCCTAAAATCTTTATTATTTATTTATTCTAATTTGTTATATAGGACAGCAGAATACATTTCAATTCATAGTACACATATAGAGCACAGTTTTTCAAGTCTGGTTGTACACAAAGTGGAGTCACACCATTCATGTCTTCATATATGTACTTAGGTTAATGATGTCCATCTCATTCCACTGTCTTTTTTACCCCCCCCCTTCTCCTTCTTCCCCTTTGCCCTATCTAAAAGTTTCCTCCCATGCTCTCCCAACCCCATCCCCATTATGGATCAGCATCCTCGTATCAGAGAATACATTTGGCATTTGATTTTTTTAACCCCAGCCCTTTTTATTTTTTATTTTGAGACAGGGTTTTACTAAGTTGCTTAGTTACTGAGGCTGGCCTCAAACTCGTACTTCTCCTGCCTTAGTCTCTGTAGTAGCTGGTAGTACAGGTGTGTACCATTGCACCTGGCTGTAAATATCCTTTGACCCAGCATTTTCACATCTAGTTTTTTTTTTTTAAATAATTATTTATTTATTTTTTAGTTATAGTTGGACACAATACCTTTATTTCACTTATTTATTTTTATGTGGTGCTGAAGATCAAACCTAGGACCTTGCACATGCTAAGTGAGTGCTCTATAGCTGAGCCACAGCCCTAGCCCACATGTAGGATTTTTATCCTCAGATTTGTTCCTAGAAGAATGTAAGAATAAGGTGAGAGAGACCACTGAGAGCAGAACTTGCAAGATACATAAATACTTGAATGTGCCACACAAAGGCAGAGCAAGTGCGGTGGAGCCTCATAGGGGCTGAGGACTCCCAGTTTTAATCAGTTTAAAAAAGGAGCAGGGCTGAGGTGAGTAACCCAGTGGCGAAGCCTTAGATTCAGTCATGAGCAAAGAAAAGGAACAGTTATGAAGTATATGATACGTTTTGAGAATGAAATAAAAATAGATGGGTGTAGTGACACATGCCTGTAATCTCAGCTACTCAGGAGGTTGAGGCAGGAGGATCACAAGTTCAAGGCAAGCCTGGGCTGTTTAGCAGGACCCTGCCTCAAAATAAAAAGGGCTAGGGGGCTGGGTTTATGGCTCAAGCGGTAGCGCACTCTCCTGGCATGTGTGGGGGGTGGCGGTGCTGGGTTCGATCCTCAGTACCACATAAAAATAAAAAATAAAGATGTTGTGTCCACCGAAAACTAAAAAATATTAAAAAATTCTCTCTCTCTCTCTCTCAAAAAAAAAAAAAAGGGGGCTAGGGATGTATCTCAGTGGTAGAGTGCCCTTGAGTTCAAATCCCAGTGCCAACATACACTAGACACAGATTTTTTTCTTTCTTAAAGTACTGGGAATACTTACTTTTTAAGTACTGTCCAAGCTCATCTTGAATTCCTAGGCTCAAGTGATCCTCCAGCCTCAGGCTATTGAGCAGTTGGGATTATAGGTACTGGTTACCATGCCTGGCTTTTAACTTTTTAATGGTTTTCTTTATTGTACAGAAATTTAAAATTTGAATCCAAACTTTTTTCTTTTTTCTTTTATGTTGTTGGGGCTATCCTGGGCTCTAATAGTCTTTTTGCCTCAGCCTCCTCACTAAGCCTGGCTCTTTTCTTTCTCTGATTGATTGATTTGTGATACCAGGGTTTGAACTTCGGGGTGCTCTACCACTAAGCTACATCCTCAATCCTTTTTATTTTTTTATTTTGAGACAGGGTCTTAGAGAGTTGCCCAGGCTGAGCTCAAACTTGCTATCCTCATGCCTCAGCCTCCTGAGGAACTTAATGTAGCTAGATTTACACGTTTGTGCCATCACACACCACTGTGAATTACTTTAATTAAGTTATAGGAAAGGACAGACAACTGATGGTATCATTGTGAGGCTGACTGGCAAATACTGCATTCTACTTGCCTGTGTCTTCCTTTAGCTCCAGCACCTCTCAACTTGGTGATGATCTGGTCTAGGGTTTTTTTGGTTTTGTTTTTCCCCCTCCAGGAGTGAAGGCTCTTGGGAAGGGAAAATTAAACTATTTTTAATCTAAAGCAAACAGCATGATGTAGTAATTTTAGGCTCCAGTGTGACATTTTCTTCCATTATAACTCAGGTTACTTTTATTTTACTTATTTATTTTTAAAACTTTGATGGGTAGATTTTTTTTTCTTTTTTTTTTAAAGAGAGAGTGAGAGAGAGAGAATTTTTAATATTTATTTTTTAGTTTTCGGTGGACACAACATCTTTGTGGTGCTGAGGATCGAACCTGGGCCTCACGCATGCCAGGCGAGCGTGCTACCGCTTGAGCCACATCCCCAGCCCTCAGGTTACTTTTAAAACAAACAAAATCCTTTTTTTGTATATTTTGTTTTTATAGTGCTTCCATAGGAAAATGCTTCCCCTCATAAACTTGAAGGGCTTAGGGTCATGGTAGGATATATGTGTTGAATAGTACTATTTAAAGGTTTGGTTCCTAAAACTCAGAATCCTAGTGGATAAGCATTGGGGTGTTCAGGTTAGTGGTAGGACACGGGTTATATAGGTAATCGTGGTATACAGAGCTCAACCGTAGACTTTGCTTTACAACTGTTGGTAAGTAGCCCTGTGCTTTGGGGGAGGTCCCAAGGTGGGTGTTGGACCTTGCCCCATTTCCCTCTTACTATTTTTGTTTCCATTTTATGTCTATATTTTTTATGACTTTTGGAGGGGTAACTTATATTTATATTTTTGTAACTTTTTGGGGTATAGCTTCAAATTTATAGGAAAGTTGAAATAATTCAACTAAGTATTCTTTACCTAGGTTCACCATTTGTTTACATTTTGCTTTGTCCTTCTGTCTTTCCTATCTGTAATTTTTTTTCCTGAACCATCTGTAAGTAATTGGCAGACATCATACCTCTCTACTACCAGCCACCAAGTACTGGGCGTTGAACCCAGGGCTTTATGTAAGCCTCTACCACTCAGCCTCAGCCTCAGCTCTCCTTTTATTCCTGAATATTCAGTTGTGTATTTCCTACGAATGAGAACATTATTTTATGTAACCATGGTGTAGCTCTCAAAATCAGGAGATTTAATGTTGGTATAACATTATAATCTATAGTCCACATACAGATTTCCTTATTTGTTTCAGCAACATTTCTGTAGCCCCATATGGATGCCTATCATAGAGCCAGGCACTGATTTGTTCTTATGATCAGCTCTCATTGAGGAGGAGAGGTGCCTTGCAGTTTTTTCCACTGTAAAGTGGATATTTTTTCCTTTTTAATTAAGTCACATAGGGGGAATACATGAGATTGTAAATTTCCTGAGACTCTACTTCAGCATCTAATGATGCTTCTAAGGCTATCATTCCTCCTATATTGGAATTAGTGTCATCTTAATCTAAGGAAGAGTTTTCTTATGTTCCACCTTAATTACTCATTGATTTGCTTAATGTATAACATTTGGTACAGTACTATACATTCCTGTCTGTATTCATTTTGATGCCTAGTGTCCCACGTTTGGTCAGTGGAACCCCTTGAGACTGGCTCTTGTGTTCTTTTGAGGGTTCTTATTATTATTTGAGTACTTCTTGACTTTTTATTTCTTCTTCTTCTTCTTCTTTTTTTTTTGATACTGGGGATTGAACTCAGGGTGCTTAACCACTGAGCTATATCCCCAACCCTTTTTTGTATTTAATTTAGAGACAGGGTCTGACTGAGTTGCTTAGTTCCTCGTCAAGTTTCGGAGGCTTGCTTTGAACTCTAAATACTCCTGCCTCAGCCTCCTGTGCAGCTGAGATTACAGGTATGTGCCACTGTGTCCAACTACTTTCTTATTTTCTGATGCAACAAGATTTCAGATTTATTGCCCCATCCTAGCATCTGCCCCGACTGAGGCTGGTCTCGAACTTGTGGGCTCAAGTGATACCTCCCAGGTACTTGGTTTCTTTTAGTTGGAGTGGCTTGTAGAAGTGTAGATATGGGTACATGGTAAATATTTTTATTTACTGAAAAATATTTTGTGGTTCTGAGGCTTTATTACTGAGCTATATCCCTGGCCCATTTTGTTTTTTATTTTAAGAAAGAGTCTTGCTAAAATGCCAAGTCTGGTCTGGAACTTGTGATTTTCCTGCTTTAGCCTCCTGGGTTGCTGGGATTACAGGTGTGTGCTACTACACCCGACTTATGATGAATCTGATTTTCTGTGGTTAGGGGTCTAGCTCAGTGATAGAGCCCTTGCCCAATGTGTGAGGCCCTGTGTTCTTTCTTCAGCACAGCAAAATAAAATAAAATAAAATAAAAAAATACTAATAAAAAACAGCAGTGATGTTGCAGTTGAATGAAGGAGTTTCTTGGGTATCTAGTTCTTGACTTTCATTTTCAGTGCAAAAAGGAACATGTGATAGATTGTATTTTTGGTGCTGGGGATTGAACCTACGGCTTTGTACATGATAAGTATATGCTATACCACAGAGTTATACCCTCAGTTCCAAAATGGACTTTCCAGGCAAAGTAAGAGCAAGCCCTGCTTGCTTCAGAAAAAAATTATTTCTGCCTAATTTATGGGAAATTTTTGGAATTACTGAGATGATTTCTAAAGAGGAAGGGTATATCTGAATGTTGACTTGAGGGATTCTAGCTTCAAATTATGGGCTGCCTGAGCATGGCTCTATGAAACAGTGCTGTTTGTCAAGGCTTTGAGACAATGGTTCAAGTGTCCCTTGAAGCTGTGGAGCAGGTGGTCTTTGAAATGATTTTTCTGTAGATGGATGCCAGTATCATGGGTACCTGTGTGCTCCCTATTCTGTTTTTTTTGGGGGGGTGTACCAGGGATTGAACTCAGAGGCACTTGACCATTGAGCCATTGAGCCACATCCCCAGCTCTCTTTTGTATTTTATTAGAGACAGGGTCTCACGGAGTTTCTAAGTACCTTACTTTTGCTGAGCCTGGCTTTGAACTCATCATCCTCCTGCCTCAGCTTCCTGAGCTGCTGGGATTACAGGCATGCGCCACCACACCCGGCCCTCTCTAAACTATTGTTAGATTATATGCACAAATAAAATCTGGCCCCTGTCCTGCACTATTTTGAGAATTTAATGAAGAAGGAAAGCTGTTAGATAATAGAGGGCCTTGTTGGGTACGATTCCTGAGGAAACAAGTATTAATGGGGCTGAAATCTGGAGGGAGAGAGGAATTAAGGGAAAAAATCCAAAAAAAATTTTTTTTTTCTTTTGGCAGAGCTGGGGTGGAACCCAATGTCTCCTGCATGGTAGGCAAGAGCTCTATTGCCGAACTGTACATCCTTAGCTCCCCAAAACTTTATTTAACAGATGCTTGTGAATACTTTATTTGTGTCAGCCAGTGAAGGTGGTACAAAGAGCTATGCACACCCTGAGTGTGCAGGAAGCAGTTTGATAAATGCTGTTTGTTGGGAATTAGGGGAATGATGAGTCTAAGGGCTCCAAGGTAGAGCTGTCTACAAGTTTTGGTCTAGAGGGGGCAGATGGTCTGCATGAAGAGGAAGACTGTATGTGTCCCGATGTCACAGGGAAGCCTGGAGTTGCTCTGAGAGCTCTCAGTTAACATTGAGTTGAACAGGTGGCTAGATGTCTTTGTCAAGTCCCACAGGGTCTTAAGTCCTGCAAATGGTTGAACTTGATTCATGGGTAGCAGTTGTGAGCTGCTTGGGACCATGGTATATCAATTCTGGCTTGGGCAAATTAATCTGGTGAACTGGGCTTCCACTTCTGGCTTAATCTCTTGGTGTGGATATCAGTTTCTTTATGCTGCTCGGCCTGGATCCAGGGTCATGTGCCAGCCTTATGGCACTACCACATCCAGAACATGATAGTCCTCATTTTGGCTGTTGAGTGCAGGGTAAACCATAGTCTTTGAAACAAGCAGTATTTCTGGAGAGCTTAGTCTGGGCAGCCACCAGTCTGAATGACTGATTTGTCACTCTCAGTTCACCTTGACAGGGGCCCTGTGAGGTTTGAAACAGCATTTCACTGATGAGAAACCTAGTTAGGCAGTAGCTGGGGGCCAACTTCAGGTGCTTGAGCTCATGCCACTGGATCAGGGTGAAGCCAGGGACTGCTGCAGCTGCTGCCATCCTGAGGAGGGCTGGGACCAGGAAACCAGGAGTGAGAACACCTCCTCTACAATTGATTCCATGTATACCACCACTGCCTCTGAGTAAGTGCTTAACTGTTGCCTTTGTTGGAAGATCTGGGAGAAATGTTCTGGAGCATTTGGAATTATGAGTGTTTTAATAAAGGAGTCCTTGCTCTGGTGAGGATTAGATAGTTATGTTGGGCCATAAGCAAGTCCTTGTGTTTCTACCGCTGCACCAGTTTTAATTCTTTCAGTGCCTGTTCAGTGTGTTGTCTGGACCCCTAAATATATGTGTTTAATTCCTGTTCTTTTTTTTTTTTTTTTTCAGTGCTATGGATTGAACCCAGGGCCTTGTCCATACTACTGCTGAGCTATATCCCTAATTCTTTATTTTTTTTATTTTTTTTATTGGTTGTTCACAACATTACAAAGCTCTTGACATATCATATTTCATACATTAGATTGAAGTGGGTTATGAACTCCCAATTTTACCCCAAATGCAGATTGCAGAATCATCCCTAATTCTTTTTTATTTTGAGACAGGATCCTGCAAAGTTTTTGAGGCAAGCCTTAATCTTGAAATCCTCTTGCTCAGTGTCCTGAGCCACTGGGGTTATAGGCATGTACTTCTATGCTTAGTTTATTTATTTTTACTTATTAGTTTTTGGTGATACTAGAGATTGAACTCAGACGTTCCACTATATAGCTGTATCCTCAGCCATCTGTGTTTATTTTGAGGCAGATTCTCACTAAGTTGCTCAGGATCTTGTTAATCTGCTGAGTTTGGCCTCTAACTTGTGATCGTTAACTTCCTCAACTTCCTGAGTTGCTAGGACTCTAGGCATGCACCACCATGCCTGGATCCCAGGAATAAACATTTTTTTAAATTTATTTTTTGAGATGGAGTCTTGCTAAGTTTACCCATGCTGGCCTTGAACTTGTAATCCTCCTGCATCATTATTCTGATCTTTGGGGATGGGGAGGTACCAAGGATTGAACTCGGGGGCACTTGATTCCTGAGCCTCATCCCCAGCCCTATTTTGTATTTTATTTAAAGACAGGGTCTCAACTGAGTTGCTTAGGCTGGCTTTGAACTCATGACCCTCCTATCTCAGCCTCCTGAGTGGCTGGGATTACAGGCATGCTCCACTGCACCTGGCCGGATTTTTTTTTTTTTTTATACAGGGGGATTGAATCCAGGGGTGCTTTACTACTGCGCTATATCTTTGTGTCTGTCTATATATATGTATGTTTATTTATCTATCTATCTATGTATCTATCTATTTTGAGATAGGGTCTCATTAAGTTGCTGAGGCTGGCCTCAAACTTGTGATCTTTCTGTCTCAGTCCTGATTTGCTGTGATTGTAGGTGTGTGCCACCCTGTTTGGCTATAATAAACTTTAAAAAAAAATTTTTTTTAAACATTTTTAGTTGTCAGTAGACCTTTATTTATTTATATGTGGTACTAAGAATTGAACCCAGTGTCTCACACATGCTAGGCAAGCGCTCTACTGTGTGACAACCCCAGCCCCAAGAATAAACTTTTTAAAAATTTTTATTTATTTTATTTTTAGTTGTAGATGGATACAACACCTCTATTTATTTATTTATTTTTTTATGGTGCTGAGGATGGAACCCAGTGTCTCATGCGTTCTAGGCGAGTGCTGTATTGCTGAACCACAACTCCAGCCCCTAGGATAAACTTTTTTAAATGCTCTGCCTGGGTAGTTTCAAATGTGTGGCTAGGATTTAGAGTCACTGCTCCAGAGGGTAGCAGAACTTGTGTCCTTCACTGAAGTAAGAATCTTAAGGTTTGGAGTGTGACTTAGTGGTAGAGTATTTCCATAGCATGAGTGAGGCCCTAGGTTCAATCTAGAGTGACCAGAGTCAGCCAGGAACCAGGAACCTGGGACAGTGCTAGTGGGAGTGGAGAAATACTGGTGAAAAGAGGAGCCTAGGCGGTAAGGGGAGGAATACAGGAACCAGTACTCACTCTGACAGGTCTTTGATCTATTTTTGAATTTAATTGTAAAAGTGGGTCTTGACATACATCACCATAGTGACAGTGTATTCGTCTCCCAGGGAAGGCCAAAGGAGAGCAGGTATCTGCCAAGATCCTCCCCATCTTCCTCCCAGTGCCCTTGAATGGACAGGCTGTCTAGGAAGTAGAGATCTTGCTCTTAGGCCTTGGCTTTCCCAGATTGGTGCTGACCTTACCTGCCTTCATCATGGCCAGCCCTTGCCATCCAGGACCCAGGTGAAATAGACCCTGTCTCAGGCTCAGGGAGCTTTCCACTTAGACTAGTAGGGAAAGTTTTTATTGAGAAATAGAACTTTATGTAATTTTTCATCAGACTTGATTGTCTAAGAGCAAACATTTTCATTTTATGGTGTTTTTCATTTGTGTAAAGATTGAAACAATAATGGAAAGGAGTTGCAGTTAAAGAGTGGATGAATTGGCTGTGGGCATGGTGGTGCATGCCTGTAATCCCAGGGGCTGAGGAGGATTTCAAATTTGAGGCCAGTCTCAGCAATTTTAGCAAGGCATTAAGCAACTTAGTAAGACCCTATCTCAAAATAAAAAAGGACTGGGGGTACTGAGGTTGTGGCCCAGTGGTAGAGCGCTTGCCTAGCACTTGTGAGACACTGGGTTCATTCCTCAGCACCACATAAAAATAAATAAAATAAAGGTATTGTGTCTATCTACAACCAAAAAAAAAAAAAAAAAAAAAAAAAAAGGGACTGGGGATATACTTCAGTGGTAAAGTATCTCTGGGTTCAATCCCCAGTTACTTCCCACCCTGGGGGGAAAAAAAACTACATTAAAAAATATGATTCTTATTGCATGTTTCTTTGTTAGACCAAAGTGCTTATGAAAAAAAGGAAAAGTAATTATTGTAGAAATAGTAGTTGTTTCTTTGATGTATTTATTCATTATCTTTCATCTAAAGAGTAAAACAGATATGAAGTATCATTAATTTGCCACTTGCCAAGTTATCTCTATTCATGCCGTTGATTATCGTTGTAGCTGGTATTATTTTATTCTGCATTTGCTTAGAAAAAAAGGCTCTGAGGGTAGACTTAGACTTAATGTAGGAAGTAATAAAAACAAACCTTGTTGGCAGAAAATTTTACTATTGCTGGTTATACTTGTACCCACTGCTCAGGAGGGCTGGGACCCTTGTTAGTCTTTGACTCCTTGACTGTTCTGTCCTCAGGACTGTAGCTTTCCTGTTGAGGCATATATGAAGTTCAAACATGTTCACTTGCCTTCAGAATGTTTTGGAAATGATTGAATGCCAGCTGTGTCCAGGCCTGCAATAAGTTCCATGCACCAATCATTTGCTGGCTTTGGAGCCCAGTTACTGTGCTTGGTGTTGTATCACCTAGCAGGACATGCGAAATAGGGAAGTAATCAGTACAGGTGCACTTTGAAGTACTGATGATGCCTGTGCAGATGAAGGCCTTGTTACTTCTCTGGCTTTATGGTCAGTGTCCAATTTAATACTTAAGGGCTGGTAGCATAGCTCTGTGGTAGAGTGCTTGCCTACCATGTGCAAGGACTTGTGTTTGATCCATAGCATTGGAAAAAATAATGTAACACTAATCAATCTATAAGAACAAAAGATACCTGAGATCTTTAAATGAATTGTAAGTAATATGAAAATTAGATTTGTAAACTTTTTAGCATCATAGGACACCCACCTCCCCAGCCCCAAACACACACACACACACACACACACACACACACACACACACACACACACACACCACAAGCTGCTACACTAGTCCTTAAGAGTGTGAGGAAGTAGAAACTCTGGGGTCAGGTGTGTGCTGGGAAACTTCCTGTTTCTTAGCTTTTCTTCATGTGTTCTTTCTGTAAGTCTAGAGTGACTTTTTTTGGGACATCTTTGTGGATTAGTTTATAGAGAGGGCTTGATTTAAAAACAAAACAAAACAAACAAAAAAACCAAAAACAGACTCTCCACAAATTCTACTGGCAACTTGGTGAATGTGCTATATTTTTAGTTCCTTGTTCCAAAGAAGTCTGGATTTTCGTCTAAGCATTTGCTGAAAATGGCAGGTAATTGTCTAAGGCTGGCGGAATACTGGAGGGCTACTCCCTCTCTTGGGAACAGAAGCATTTCAGAGGAGCCTGTGGCTCTCTATTTGCCCTTCCCCTTTACTTCTGAGGCAGATTAGTGGGGAAGATAATAACAGTTAGATCTGGGAGCAATGCTACAGAGGACTGCAGTTTTTGTAGCCATTTTCTGAGCCAATAAGAAATGTCTCAAGCCTACCATGTCCCATTGCCTTAGGATAAATAACTTGGCCCTGTTGGCCACTTCTCTATTTATTTCTACATCTTTTATTCCCCCACCCCACAAAAATATGTGGGGTGGGGGGGATAAGAGAAATAATAAAATAAAAAGGAATAAGTATACGGAGTGATAGAGGCCAAATCCTATTTTATTTTTTATTTTTATTTTTATTTTTTTAATTTTAAATATTTATTTTTTAGTTCTTGGCGGACACAACATCTTTGTTGGTATGTGGTGCTGAGGATCGAACCCGGGCTGCACGCATGCTAGGCGAGCGCGCTACCACTTGAGCCACATCCCCAGCCCCCAAATCCTATTTTATCAGGTAAATTCTACATCCTCTTATCAGGGAAGTTCTAAGCAGGTAGGGCAGTGACTTTCCCCCATGGTTCTGTGAGGAGTCAGCTTGTTTAGAGGACCATGTTGTTAAGAAATTTTCAGAGTCATCTTTAGCATGAGATAAATGGAAAGAAATTCTTGGTTAGGTTTATTCATAAGACCATAGAACTTAAGATTTAAGAATTACCAGATGGGGCCAGGGTTGTAGCTCAGTGGTAGAGTGCTTGCCCGGCACATGTGAGGCACCTGGTTTGATCCTCAGCACTACATAAAAATTAATAAATAAAGGTATTGTGTCCATTTACACCTAAAAATATTTTAAAAAATACATATGTCAAATGTGGATGATTTAAGGGGCTGGGGCTGTAGCTCAGTGGTAGAGCACTTGCCTAGCATGTGTGAGGCACTGGGTTCGATCCTCAGTACCACATAAAAATAAGTAAAATAAAGATATTGTGTTCATCTACATTTAAAAAAAATATTTTAAAAAATGTGGATGATTTAAAGAAAAATTAACCAGAAATGCAACAAGAAGACATAAAATCAATTTTCCATTTACAAAAAAGTTTCTTTAATTAGCTCCTTGTACACATATCAGTTTGCATAGAGACTGGGAGAAATTCTGCAGGGTGATTATGTGCTCACCTAAGAAGCTAATTGAAGATTTTGTGAGAAATGAAGATAAAGAATCTGAAGAATTAAGCTGTGGGCTGGTGGGGTACATCCATGCCTGATAGTTGCTCAGGTTGGAAATTCAAAAGACCCCAAGACCATAGGAAAAAGAAAACACCATCCATACATCAGTAGATTAGGGCCACCACTGAAAATTGCTTTGTAGCTGCAGCTGCAAAGTATTTGGGAACATGTAAATTATAGCGCACACTTTTGATAAAATAGATCTCTTGCATTATCATTCCGTTATTCCTTTTTGCCTTTAGTTTTTAATTCTTGGGTTCTTAAATACAACAGTTAATTTATAAATAATTACTACAGAGTGGAAGTTCACTTGTGTTAAGGGAATGATCAAATATGGCAAAAAGGGAAAGTGGAGACTCAAGTAGGAGGTGAGAACAAAGGTTTCTTCATGCTAACCTAGGTATAAATCCAGTGTGGCAGACAGCATTGTCCTGTGGTTGTCCTGTGGCTTTGAGGGAAGAGGAAAGCACTTGGGTGTTCTCAGTGTTATTTAGCCTAGAAGTGCCTAAGTGTACATACTTTTCTAGATATGTGCTGTGCCCCCTAATGAGCAGGTCAGTATCTTTTGCTGGGGAAGGCTAGCAGCATGGAGTTTGCAGGGCCTGACCAAGGAGTCTTGCCATCACCAGTTTACTGGGAAGTGGTGTTCTTAGGTAGCTCTAGGAAAACCTATTCTGAAGTCAGACAGCAGACATCCCAGTTTTGCTCACCGTTGGTCTGGCCCACCACTTTAATAACTGGTCATAGAGTTACCATAGCTTTACAGAACAGGGATTCTAGGAGTCTGCAAGATATCAAATGTTCCAGCATTTGAAAGTATACACCTAATACTACCAGAGTAGTTTGTTCAAGATTTGCAGCTGTGGCAAGATTGAAGCAGGTTGAAGGGCCAGTTAGAGCCATCTGAGGGAAAGAAGGAATTCTGCTAGCAGGAAATCCTGAGCCAAGGCAATGGTGCTCGTTTTGTCCTTTTTTTTTTTTTTTTTGTAGTTGTAGATGGACAGAATGCCTTTATTTTATTTGTTAATTTTTATATGGTGCTGAGGATCAAACCCAATGCCTCACATGTGCTAGGCAAGCGCTTTGCCACTGAGCTACAGCCCCAGCCCTGTTTTTTTAATTTTTAAAAGTTTTTTTTGCTGTACAGGGGTTTAACTCAGGGGCATATAACCACTAAGCCACATCTCCAGTCCTTTTTATTTTTCATTTTGAGATAGGGTCTTGCCAAACTGCTTAGAGCCTTGCTAAGTTGCTTAAACTGCTCTCAAACTTATGATCCTGCTGCCTCAGCCTCTTGAGTCACTGGGATCACAGGCTTGTGCTACCATGCCCAGCTCCCCAGTCATTCTTTATTTAGTTAGTTTTTGAGACAAGGTCTTGCTAAGTTGGGAGGCTGGCCTCAAACTTTCAGTCCTGCCTCAGCCTCCCTAATCACCTGGGATTTGCAGGCATGTGTCACTATGCATGGCTTGTCTTGTCCTTTTGTAAACAAGGTGTGTTGATCTAGTTTCTGGCAAGAAAGAAATGTTCTTAATGGTCAAACTTTTAAGAATATGGCCAAAAAAAGAATGTGACTGAAAGCAAGTCCCAGCTTTAAACACTGAAAGTTGGAAGTATTTGTTTTTGTTTTAATTTTTTTTGGGGGGGTAGTTATATATGGATAGCATGCCTTTACTTTATTTATTTTTCTGTAATGCTAAGAATTGAACTCAGTGCCTCACACATGCTAGGCAAGCACTCTACCACTGAGCCACAGCCCCAGCTCTGAAATATTTGTTTAAACACACCTTACAGTGAACTTGCAAAAACTTCCAGTCACCAGGGGCTGAAACAGTGTTGTTTAGCTCTTGAGGCATTGGGCTCTGGGTCCCACTCATACATTTTAAGACTGCTGGCAGGGTCAACCACTCAGTTAAATGGGAGCAGAGCAGAGCAGAGCAGAACAGGGAGCTGGGGGTGACTGAGGCCATGCTGACATCTCATCCTTCTGCTTTGGAGTTTGATTAGGTTAGGAAGGCCAGCCAGCACCAGCACCCAGCACCCAGCACACTTTTACCAAACTTAATTCATTAAAGCAGGATTAGCAGGCTGGGATGTAGCTCAGTGGCAAAGCGTCTGCCTTGCATTCGCAAAGCCCTGGGTTGGATCCCCAGTTCCAAAAAAGACAAAAAAAAAAAAAACCTTTGGCTGGGGATATAGCTCAGTGGGTAGAGTGCTTGCCTCACATGCACAAAGCCGTGGGTTCAATCCCCAGCACTGCAAAAAAAAAAAAAAAAAATTATAAAGCCAGATTAGCATACTAGTTTAGAGTTGTGGCACTGATATTTTTTCTTTTGTAGTGTAATAGAAAAAATAGAAAACTCAGCTTTTAACTTGAAAATATGAAATAAGGTGGTCATTGCCTTTATTCTTTTCTCTGTACTGTGCAGAAGTCTGCCAAATACCTGCTCTGTGCCAATAACCTGGTTGGGGAGAGAACAGCAGAGTAAATGCTGTCAAGACCTGGGCAGTGGGTCTTTCCTCCCTCTTTTCCTCTCAGGGCAGTGCTCATCATCACCTTTTACCGCAACAGATATTGATCATCCTGCCTCACAGTGTAGCCTCACTTTCTTTGTCTGAATTGGGGAGAAGGGGATAACGAGGTGGAGCTTGGTAAGTCAGAAAGCAAATTTTAATTTCCAATAAGTTACTTATTAGAAAATGCCTGTTTAAATTGTAATACATTCTGCTGTCATATATAAATAAAAAAATAATTAAAAAAAAAGAAAATGCCTGTTTATAATATATTAGTCTTAGGTACAGTTGTGGGTCACTTAATGGAGTTCATTCTGAGAAATGTGTTAAGAGTTTTGTTATGTGGAGGCTGGGGATGTGGCTCAAGCGGTAGCATGCTTGCCTGGTATGCGTGCAGCCTGGGTTCGATCCTCAGCACCACATACAAACAAAGATGTTGTGTCCTTCGAAAACTAAGAAATAAATATTAAAAATATTCTCTCTCTTTCTCTTTAAAAAAAAAAAGTTTTGTTATGTGAACATTATAAAGTGTACTTATGCGGGCTGGGGATGTGGCTCAAGTGGTAATGCGCTCGCCTGGCATGCTGCCGCCCGGGTTCGATCCTCAGCACCAAATTCAAATAAAGATGTTGTGTCCGCCGAAAACTAAAAAATAAATATTAAAAATTCTCTCTCCATCTTTCTCTCTCTCGCTCTCTCTTAAAAAAATAAATAAAGTGTACTTATGCAAAACTAGATGGTATAGCCTTGTACTTCTAGGTTATCTGATACAGCATATTGCTCCCAGACTACAGACTTGTGCAGCATATCACTGTATCAAATGCTATAGGCTATTGAAGCACATTTGTGTGTATTTAATCATATAAAAGATACAATAGAAATACCAAATGAAACATTAAAAGAGGAGCCAGGTTTGTTAGTGCATGCTTATAATCCCAGTGACTTGGGAAGCTGAGGCAGAGAATTGCAAGTTTTACGTCAGCCTCTGCAACTTAGACTTTAACTCAAAATTAAAAAAAAAAAAAAAAAAAAAAGAACCGAGGATGTAGCTCAGTGGTAGAACACCCTTAGGTTCAATCCTTAGTACTGAAATAAATAAATAAGTAGATAGATATATAAATAGGACATTACACTTCTTCAGACTTTGTAGCACTGTATGCTTAAGCTACCTTAAATTTATATAAAATTCTTCGCAATAACTTTCACTTACTATAACAATTTTACTTTATAAACTAAAATTTTATAAAACCTTTCACTCTTGTAATAACAAAACACATTGTACAGCTATATAAAAACATTTTACTTATATTCTCATTCTGTTTTTTATTTTTAAACTTGTTACTTTTTAAATTTTTTTTTCCCAAAAACACATTAATCTGTGCCCACAAAGACTTAGAAACATCACTGTCACTGTCTTTCACCCCTACATTTTGTCCCATGGGAGATCTTCAGGGGCAAAATAGTCATGAATCTTTCATCTTTTATTGTAGCAATGTCTTTTTCTGCAGTACCTTCTGTGCTTTGTTTTTTTTGTTTTTGTTTTGTTTTTTTGCTGTGCTAATGATCAAACCTAGGGCTTTGTACAAGCTAGACAGATTCTGTACCCAATCCATGGAATACCTTCTGAAGGACTTGTATAAGACTGTTTTGACAGTTAACTTTTTTTGTTTTGGCAGTCCTGGAAATTGAATTCAGCCTCACATAGTAGGCAAGTGCTCTATCACTGAAATACACCCTCAGCTTTGTGCTATACTTTCTTTTTTTTTTTTTAATTTTAATATTTATTTTTTAGTTTTTGGTGGACACAACATCTTTGTTTGTATGTGGTGCTGAGGATCGAACCCGGGCCGCACGCATGCAAGGCGATCGCGCTACCGCTTGAGCCACATCCCCAGCCCTGTGCTATACTTTCATGCAGCTGGCAGTGAGGCAGGTTTATTTACATCAGTATTACCATAAACACATGAGAAATGTATTGTGCTATGGCCAGGTGTTAGGAATCGGCTCCATGGCACTCTTGCAGGGCCACTATTAGACACTATCTTGAACATATTACGTGACTGACTGTATTTTGTTAGTTTATTACCATTTCTGTTTTGTGATTTAGTAATGTGTGTAAATTTTTTTTTTTTTCCTTAAGGTACTGGGGATTGAACCCAGGGATGCTTTACCACTAAGCTACGTACCCAGCTCTTCTTTTTACTTTTATTTTGAGACAGTGTCTTACTAAGTTGCCCAAGCTGGCCTCAAACTTCTGTGATCTTCCTGCTTGAGCTTCTTGAGTCATTGGGATTGCAGGCTTTTGCCACTACACCCAGCTAATATATGTAATTTTTAAAATATTTATTTTTTTTTTAGGTGTAGATGGACACAACACAATGCCTTTATTTTTATGTGGTGCTGAGGATCGAACCCAGATCCTGCCAGTGCTAGACGAGCGCTCTACCACTGAGCCACAATCCCAGCCCCTGTAATTCTTTTTTAATACTGGGGATTGAATCCAGGGGTTCTCTACCACTGAGCTACACCCCCAGTCCTTTCCATTTTTATTTTGAATTAAGGTCTCACTAGGTTGCTTAGGCTGGCTTTGTTTTTTTTTTTTTTAAGATGTTTTTATTTTTTTATTTTTTAAGAGAGAGAGAGAGAGAGAGAGAGAGAATATTTAATATTTTTTTTTTTTTTTTTCAGTTTTTGGCGGACACAACATCTTTGTTTGTATGTGGTGCTGAGGATCAAACCCGGGCCACACGAATGCCAGGCGAGCACGCAACTGCTTGAGCCACATCCCCAGCCCAACTGAGGCTGGCTTTGAACCTGCAACTTTTCTGCCTTAGCTTCCTGAGTTGCTGAGATTAGAGGCCTGCACCACCACTCCTGGCTAATGAACATAAATCTTTTATTTTTTATTTTTCATTTTTTTGTTGTTGTAGATGGACAGAATACCTTTATTTGTTTATTTTTATGTGGTGCTGAGGATCAAATCAGTGCCTCATGCATGCTAGACAAGCTCTCTACCACTGAGCCAAAGCCCCAGTCCCATGAATGTAAATCTTTTTTTTTTTTGTTGCCATGAATGTAAATCTTAATTGGGTATTTCTATGAAATTTGGAAAGACTGTGAATAGCAAATGAAGTCTCATACCTAGTACAGGGTAGGTAGTTAGTAAATGTGTGCTGAAGCATTAATTGTTGCACTGTCTTAAGATAATTGTAGTTTGCTTTAGTTGGGTTTTTGGATGCCACATAAGTGATAATGTATTTCCACTTGGATTCTGCTGAGGCAGGCAGGCCACCCACCCCTTATACTTGTTCCTCCATCTCTACCCTACCTCCCACTCTCACTGCTAAATATAAATGGATGGTTAGTCTGGGTCCTTGTCTTTTATCTCAGTTTAACCTTTTCTATTCTTAGTGACCTGCATGGGCACTTGAAATTAAAAGACTGGACTGTGTTATCATGGGGACATATTCCCAAAGTCTCCTGAAGTGTTTTTTCTAAAGTCTGATTGGTGCAATTCTGAGTAATCTACTATTTTATCTACCTTCCTTTCTTCCATGGTGCTGGGCATTGAACCCAGAGCCTTGCACATGCTAGGCAAGTGTTCTCCCACTGAGCCACCCCTCAATCCTAAGTAATTTTTTTTTTTTTTTGATATGGGGGATTGAACCCAGCAGTGCTTTACCACTAAGCTATATCTTCAGAATTTTTAAATTTTTTCTTTTGCTTAGGGCCTCACTGAATAGCTGAGACTTGCCTTGAACTTGATATCCTCCTGCCTCAGCCTCCTGTATTGCCTGGGTTGTAAGCATGCACCACCACACCCGGCTTGAGTAATGTTTTCTTTTCTTTTTTTATTATTTTTTAAAATTATTATTATTTTTATATTTTTATTATTTATTTTTTAGTTGAGTAATGTTTTCTAAAATATTTATTTACTTACTATAGCAAAGTATGCATAACATAAAATACTCCATCTTAACCATTTAAAAACAATTTTGTGTGTGTATGTGTGTTTTGGTGCTTGGAATTGATCTCAGGGCTTTGTACATGCTAATAAACATGCTCTTTGTAGCATTGAGCTACATCCTTATTCTAAAACAAAATTTTAATTGTAAAGAAAAGTGGGTAGAGCTAGGCGTGGTGACACAAGCAAGTGGCTCAGGAGGCTGAGGCAGGAGGATTTCAAGTTCAAAACCAGCCTCAACAATGGCCAGAGGCTAAGCAACTCAGTGAGACCATCTCTAAGTAAAATACAAAATAGGGTTGGGAATGTGGCTCAGTGGTTGAGTACCTCTGAGTTTAATCCCTGGTACCCCACCCCCAAAATAGGAGGATTTATGTATGGAGAATGTGATTGATCAAATTATGTGCATGTGCAGATATGGCACAATGAATCTCATTATGTAAAATTAAATGCAGCAATATTAAAAAAAAAAAACCTCAAAAAGTTACCATTTGGGGTGCTGGGGTTGTGGCTTGGGGGAAGAGCGCTTGCTTTGCATGTGTGAGGCCCTGGGTTCGCTCCTTAGCACCATAAATAAATAAACAAACAAACAAATAAAAATGTATTGTGTCCAACTACAACTAAAAAATAGATATTAAAACAAAAATTACTACCTGGGTTCTGGGGATATAGCTCAGTTGATAGAGTGCTTACCTTGCATGCGTAAGGCACTGGGGCTGGGTTCCTTCCCCAACACCACATACACACACACACACACACACCAAAAAAAAAAAAAAAAAAAATCTGAATAGTTTTTAAATGTACCATTCAATAGTGAGTAATGTTTAACTTCAGCATATGGCCTTGCATGCAACAAGGCCCGGAGTTCAATCCCTGCCACCAAAAAAGAAAAAAACAAAAAAACTATAGTCCAGTGGAGAACAGCTGTTTAGTCCTGGATTTTGAACTGTATCTTCCTTCTCTTTCTCAAGAACAATGTTTGCATCTGGGTAAATTTATACCCAGGTGTTAAAACTTTGCTTCTTCCTTCCTGCTTTTCTTGGGGGAAAAACAAAACTAGTATCAGCAGAAATCATTGCCTTTTGTGGATTTTTGCTTTTGGTATCTGTGATGAGTTAGAATTTGCACAAATTTTGCAAGTGAGAGAAGTGTTTAGAGTAGCTTTTCTGTTTGATGGATTGTTTGATGGATTTTTTTTTTTTTTTTTTTTTTGGTACTAGGGATTGAACCCAGGAGCGCTCAACCACTGAGTCACATCCCCAGCTCTCTTTTCTGAGACAGAGTTTCACTAGGTTGCTTAGGGTCTCACTAAATTGCTGAAGCTGGATTTTTTAAAAAATATTTTTTGTTGTAGATGGATCTTTTATTTATGTGCGGTGCTAAAAATCAAACCCAGTGCCTCACACAGGTAGCAGGGGCTAGAGTTGTAGCTCAGTGCAAGAGCATTTGCCTAACAACTCCAGCCCCTGAGGCTGGCTTTGAATTTACAATCCTCCTGCTTCAGCCTCCTAAACCACTGGGATTACAGGTGTGCCACCACTGCCGAGCTGTCTTGACATTTTTTTTTTTTTTAAACCTTAGAACCAGGGCTCGGGTTGTGGCTCAGCGGTAGAGCGCTAGCCTAGCACATGTGAGGCCCTGGGTTCAATCCTCAGCACTACATAAAAATAAATACAATAGATCTGTGATTTTGGCTCAGCAGTGGAGTGCTCACATAGCACATGTGAGGCTCTAGGTTTGATCCTCGGTATCACATAAAAAAGTAAAATAAAGGTAGTGTGTCTAACTATAACTAAAAAATAAATATTAAAAAAACAAAACCAAAAAAACCTTAGAATCAGATCTTTCGCTGTATATGTGACCTTGGCTCCCTTTGGTTGGTCCTGCAGTTCCCTGATGGCTACCACCACTATTGATAGTCCTATATCACCAGAAGGCCAGGTACAAACTTGCCTCATGGCAGAGAAACGTCATCTGCCTCTTGAGCCAAGTTTAGGGTGATACCTTGAATTTTCACCAGTGACTTGCTTTAAAATCTTCCTATTTGATGTTAAGGAATGCAAAAGTTCTCTTTTTAACTAGAAGCAAAGCGATCTGTCAGTCTTTTGGTATTTGGAATCCAAATAAACAATGATTTCACACTTGTTTTTCATTGCATTGAGTACATCCTGTTGGCCATCAGACTGAGCTGTTTTAAACTGGTTAACCTTCTAGAATTTTTATATTATTAGATTGATAGTTTATATTAAATTTTAACTTCTGAGTGTCTGGACAAAGAAGCCTTTTGTTAGACCCTAAATTGATTGTTGAATTAAGGTTTTTGCTTTTTACCTTTTGTAAAACCATTTAAAACAGGGGCATGGAGTTTTATTATTTTATTTTTTAATGAAAATCCCATTTTCTTTAAATGTTTTAGTTATGAGGGTGAATGGTAGCAGTTTGACAGTTTAAGTACTATTTTTAGGTAATATACCTGTTAGGGAATAAAGGTTTTGGGAGTGGTGTAGTGGGCTGCCTCTGCCTCATTTGTGAGGTGAGTAATGAGTTGAATTTTATAACTTTTCCTTTATTCTTGGGAAGGAAAAACTAGAAGCTGTTCTTTCAGAGTATTTAGGGTAAAATATCTGAAAATTTATTCACTCTTAGTTTTTCTACTTAGAGGAGATGTTAAGGTTATTGCAACTTGAATTTGTGCTACATATGCATTTGTTCCTTGCTTTTATTGAGTGGAAAACAATTATTAATTGGGCATTCTGTGTGCATGAGGCATTCCTGAGCTCTGGGGAGGTAGTCTGAGTAGAACAGAGCTGCTTCTCTCCTGGGGCTGGAATTCCAGAGGAGTAAGGCTTTCTACTTCCCAGGGACATAAAGCTGTCTGGATAAAATGTGGGCATAAGGGCCTTGGGCCTCATGGTCATCTCTCCCATGAAGTGGTATGCTTCAGTTGCATCTAGATAGGGATCAGTATTGGTGAAGGAAGGTCCAGAAGTATCCTTTCCTGCTAAACTGCCTCAGATGCTTGGGGTGTTTGCCAGTCATGGCTTGCTCTCTTTTTTTGTTTTGTTTTGTTTTCTGTTACCAGAGATTAAACCCAGGGACACTTAACCACTAAACCACATCCCCATGCTTTTTTATTTTTTATTTTTAGACAGTATCTCACAAAGTTGCTGAGACTGGCTTTGAATTTGTAATCCTCCTGCCTTAGCCTCCCGAGTTTCTGGGATTACAGGCATGTGCTGCTGCACCTGGCCACTGATAGGTTTTGATCTCTAGTCATATCCTTGATTGATCTGATAAACTTCAAAAATACACCTGCCTCCACGCCAGCTTTTATATATTTTGATTTACAAAGTACACCCACCTTTTAGGCATTTCAGAAAACTTTTACTTCTGCTCATCATTTGAAAGTTCTTCTTCTTTAGGTTAAGATGAGTTTTAAGTGCTGTGAAATTTTTTCCTTGGGAAGAAGGAAGTGTGGCTGGCCATTGGGAGATTTAGGGGACTTGGTGACTTTATCCCAGCTCATTCTGGTTCCTCTGGGTGAGGTGAGGATGCATCCCTATGCTGAGTCTCTGAGTCTGGGGCTTCCTGGGATTTCACCCTAGACTGTCCTTTCTAGGACATTTGGGGACTGAATTCCCAGGAGCTTGGTGAAGGTTTCCTGCTCAGGTATTCTTCCTTTGCCTTCAAAAACCTTGTGAAAGTGCTTCCTCAGTAGTGCTGTTGGGTACTACATATATCTAGGGTGCTGTGGGACTTTCCTCTTAGGTACTGGCAACTCTTAGGCAGGATTGTAGGCTTTTACCAAGAGAAGAGGGAGAAGGCAGTTGGAGTGGCCACTTCTGGAACAGCTTTGCCCTCTCCAGGCTTTGCAGGCACCAATACTTTTAAAGTGTCCTTGTTCCTCCGGGACATCTGAGACTGAGGGATGGAATTGCTGCCTGGCAACTGTATCTATCACCCTGTGTGCCCTGGTTGAAGAACATGTGTTGAGAGGACCAGGGGCTTCCCCAAGGCTCTGGGAAGTTCCTTTCTAAAAGGAGTTGGATTTTATTAAAGTGCGGGGCCATATGGAGACTCTCAGACGTAGACATGGGCACTGCACTGAGTGCTGGCACAGAAAGTGAATTCCCAGTTCCCATCATCTATTTCTCAGTAGGAGAGCTTTGGCAGCTCCTGTTAGCCAGACAGTGGTAAGATCACCTGGGACATATTCTTGGGTGGCCTTGAGCACTTTTTGGTAGTTTAAAGCATATAATGTGAGTATATGTGTGAAGTGTTAAAATTAATGGTCTTGTCAAGAAGACTGAACCTCTCTTTTTAAAAAATATTTTTTAGTTGTCAATGGACCTTTATTTTATTTATTTTTATGCGATGCTGAGAATTGAACCCAGTGCTTCACACATTAGGTAAGTGCTCCACGAGTGAGCCACAACTCTAGCCCCAAGACTAAACCTCTCTTTCATCATGGTCTGACTACCAGGCTTTCTGTGATCATGGTTGAGTATTTACTTCTCTTTGGGCCCTGATCCCTGAAAAAAGAGGAGGAGAAGGATCTTTGCATTATGATCAAGTGTGTGGTTATGAGACTTATGTGAAAAAACTTTCAAGAGGACCATCATAATACTGGTGTGTGGGTACAGCCTACCGGTTTCCTAATACAGACAGATATGACTCTTGCTTATAGGGAGCCAATATCAGAAAGACACATGCTGCTTTTTGACAAGTTTCAGAAAGATCTTTTCTCTCTAGAATAAAACTACATGTAGTAGTTGGAGTTGTGCCTTGTACATTGCCTGCCTTCTAAATGCAGAGCACTTAGTCATGCCCATGGAACAGACACCCTATGTCGTCATGTGTCTACAGATAGCAGACTGAGCTTATGTTCCTGGCAGGGTAGAGTGTATCTTATTACTGTTTTTTTTTCCCCCCCCAAAAGCTGAGAATTTAAAATTGAGAATCAAATTAGAGAAATAATTTTCCAAAAAAGCTGAGAATTTAAAATTGAGAATCAAATTAGAAAAATAAATCAAAGATAAACTGGAACTAAGAAGTAAAAAGTAAGTAAACTAGAGTACACATATAGGAAGAAAAAAATTTTTTAATAGGCCTGTGTTTTCTTCATTCATTGATTAGGAGTGTGGCTGTCTCTGTGTGAGTACTGGGTATACATTAGGTGGGTATACATTAGATATATTGTTGCACTCCCACAATTTTGTCTTGGTGAAATGTTGGTTGAGCTGAACCATTTACTAAATAAAAGTTAAAATGCATGAAAAAGGGAAAGGAAATTAAAGGAGGTACTATGTGTTTTAATGCTGTTTAAAATTGTAACTATAACTTTAAGAGTTTTCTTAACTGTTACATAGCGAATGGGGAGGCTAAGGCAGGAGGGTGGCAAGTTGGGAGTCCAGCCCAGGCAATTTATCAAGGTAGACCCTGTCTCAGAAATTAAAAAGGGCCACCAGGTACAGTGGCACATGCCTGTAATCCCAGCAACTAGGGAGACTGAGGCAGGAGGATTATGAGTTCAAAGCTAGCCTCAGCAAAAGTAAGGTGCTAAGCAACTCAGTGAGACCCTGTCTCTAAATAAAGTACAAAATAGGGTTGGGGACTGAGTTCAATCTCCGGTTCTTAAAAATAAACAATAAAAAGGGCCAAAGAACAGACAACTTAGAAATTAAAATGATACAATAAGCCATAAACACAGTGGCACACACCTGTCATCCCAGCTACCTGGGAGACTGAGGCAGGAAAATCACAAGTTTAAGGCCAACCTGGGCAACTTATTGAGACCCTGTCTCCAAATAAACAAGGAGATACAGGTTTGACTCAGTAGTAGATATTTGCCTAGCATACCTGAGGTCTGGGAGTAATCCTTCAGTGCCACCGAAAGAAAAATAGAAAAAGAAACTTTTTTTTTGGTACTAGGGATTGAACCCAGGGACGATTAATCATTGAACAACATCCCCAGCCACTATTTTTTATTTTGAGACAGGGTTTCACTAAGAAGCTTAGGGTTGCTGAGACTGGCTTTGAACTTGTGATCTTCCTGCCTCAGCCTCTTGAGTTGTTGGTATTACAGTTGTGCACTGCTGCGCCTAGCTTATTTCTTAGATTTCTAAAAATTTTGAGATAAATTTGTGTTCACATACAAAACTAGTTACCATATAGTTAGAAACTGTAGAGATGGACTGGGGAGTGTAGCTCAGTGGTACAGCACATGTTAGCATTCAGAAGACCCTGGGTTTGAACCACAGCACTTAAAAAAAAAAAAAAAAAAAAGGAAGCAAGTGAAGAAATAAAAAAAATTTAGAGAGATCCTGTGTATACTTACCCAATTTCTCCTGATAACATGTTGGAACGCTAAAGTACAGTAATGTAATCAATATACCCTGAACTGGTATATATATAGTAAAGGTAGATAACATTTTCATCCACACAAGAATCCCTCTTGGGGGCTGGGGTTGTGGCTCAGTGGTAGAGCACTCGCTAGCACATGCAAGGCCCTGGGTTCAATCCTCAGCACCACATATAAATAAATTAAATAAAGATATTGTGTTCAACCAAAACTAAAAAATAAATATTAAGAAAACAAAAGAATCCCTCATGTTGCCCATTTATACCCACACCTACTTCCCTCATATGTTGGAGTCCTTCCTTAACCATGGGTAACTACTAATTTATTCTCCATTTTTATAATTTTGTCATTTCAAGAATGTTATAAAAATGGCATACAAAGAATGTTATAACACTTTTTCACCTAGTGTGATTACTTCAAAATTCACCTGAATTATTGAGTGTATCAGTAGTTCATTCTTTTGTGTTTGTGTGTTACTGGGGCCTTATGGATACTAGGCAAAAGCTCTACCACAGAACTGCTTCCTCATTCCTTTTAATTTTTTTGTTTTGAGACAGGGTCTCATTAAATTGCCCAGATTGGACTTCAACATGGGATCCTCCTGTCTCAGACTCCTGAGGAGCTGGGATTACAGGCATGTGCCACAGCACCCAACTAGTTTATTTCTTTTCTTTTTAAAATTCCCTTTTAAAAAATAGAGAGAGAAGATGGGAGGGGAGGGGGGGGAGGGGGGATAGTAGAGGATAGGAAAGGTAGCAGAATACAACAGTTACTAATAGAGCATTATGTAAAATTGTGGATGTATAACCGACGTGATTCTGCAATCTGCATTTGGGGTAAAATTGGGAGTTCATAACCCACTTCAATCTAATGTATGAAATATGATATGTCAAGAGCTTTGTAATGTTGTGAACAACCAATAAAAAGAAAAAAAACAAAAACAACAACAACAAAAAAACTAATCTTTGTTTAGGATACATAAGACGTTATGATTTTCAAATAAAATAGTTTATTTAAAAATATATATATATATTTTTTTTAGTTATAGGTAGACACAATATCTTTATTTTATTTTTTTAATGTGGTGCCTCATGCATGGTAGGCGAGAGCTCTACCTCTGAACCACAACCCCAGTCCTAGTTTATTTCTTTTTATTGAGCATTAGTATTTGATGGTTGGGGAGTGCTGGGAATGTGGCTTAGTGGTAGAGGGCTTTGCTACAGTTTGTTTAATCTTCACTCATTGAAGGACCTTAGGTTGAAAGGCAAAATCCATCCATTGAATTATTTTAGTACCATTATAAAAAATGAGTTTGGCATATTCCTGTGGGTCTGTTTATGGATTCTGTTCTATTGAACTATGTATGTTTTCCTCCACCAATACTGCCTTATTACTGTAGCTACATGATATCTGAATCTTGGTATTAGATAAAATAATTTCTCTATATTTTTCTTTTTCAAAACTGTTTTGAGGGCTGGGATTGTGGCTCAGCGGTAGAGTGCTCGCCTAGCACATGCGAGGTGCTGGGTTCTATCCTGAGCACCACATAAAAATAAATAAATAAAATAAAGATGTTGTGTTCAACTACAACTAAATTATATTATAATTATATATATAAACTATTTAAGTTCCATTCTTATTCATACAAATTTTAGAATACTCTTTTATCTCTACAGAAAACTTTCTGGAATTTTGATATGAGTTGCATTAAACCTTGTATTTGCTAGGATTGCTGTAAAAATATTACCACAACCTTAATGGCTTAAAATAACACACATTTATTCTTTCATAGTTCTGGAGACCAGAAGTCCAAAATCAAATCTTGGTAAGGACTGGGAGGGTCTCTGGAGGCTCTGGGGGAGAAGCCATTCCTTGCTGTGGCTACCAGCATTCTTTTGTGGCTTTATCACTTCTACTCTCTGCCTCAGCTTTCATGTCCTTTTTTTTTTTTTTTTTTTTTTTTTTAGAGAGAGAGAATTTTTTAATATTTATTTTTCAGTTCTCGGCAGACACAACATCTTTGTTTGTATGTGGTGCTGAGGATCGAACCCGGGCCGCACACATGCCAGGCGAGCGCGCTACCGCTTGAGCCACACCCCCAGCCCTTTCATATCTCTTTCTGTGTATAATCTTCAATTTTTGCATCCCTAGCCCTTTTTATTTTTTATTTTGAGATAGGATCTAAATTGTCTGGTCTGGACTTGAACTTGTGATCATCCTGCCTTGGCCTCCCAAGTTGCTTCAATTTATAGGCATATGCTACCATGTCTTGCTATTTTTTTGCTGTACTAGATATCGAACTCAGAGCCTCATGCATTGCCAGTCACTACCATTGAGCCACATCCCCAGCCCCCTTTTTATTTTTGAGATAGGGTTGCATAAGTTTCTCAGGTTGTCCTCTAAACTCGTAGTCCTCCTGCTTTAGTCTGCTGAGTAGCTGGAATTCCACGTAGGCATTCACCACTGTGCCTGGTTTAGCTGACTTTTTCTGATACTGCGCCAGCAGGAGAAGGCTGGGCAAAGTGCCACCTCAGTACAACTAGATGGAAGTAGAAGTTCTAGTACCTCACTTATCCTTTGTCAACAATTGGGTCAGGAACTCTTCATTAGCCCTTCTCTGACACTGTCCCATCAGAGAAGAGATGAAAACCCTTTGTAACTACTTCTGGGTAGGTATGAAAATTCAGGCTTCTTATAACTGGGGCTATTGTCACACTATTACTGACCAATGGGGATGAAAGTTCTAGCTATCTAATTTTCTCTGATGCTACCCTGTTGAGGATATTTGGTATACTTCATTGCAGCTTCACTAGGGTGGAAGTCTTTGTTGGTGTGAGTAGGGGTGGGACCATAGTTTTTTCTTATAGAATGAATACATATATATATATATATATATATATTAGTATATATTTATATATAATTTTTTTTTGTGGTGCTGGGGATTGAACCCAGCGCCTTATGCATGTGAGGCAAGCACTCTACCAACTGAGCTATCTCCCCATCCCCTATCCTCAACTCTTTGTTTTTTATTTTGAGATATAAGGTCTTGCTAATTTGCTTGAGCTGCCCTCAAATTTGTGATCCTCCTGCCTTAGTTTCCTGAGTAGCTGGGATTATAGCTGTATACCACCGTACCCAGTACTTGTGGTGTTTGACTGGAGCTATTATTGTCCTAAAGTTTTCTGTCATTCTAGGTTGCCTCTTACCTCTCTTTTGATTAGAGAAAGCAAGACTTTTTTTTGGAACTTTATGTATATTATATATAATAATTTGTAGATGGATACAATACTCTATTTATTTATTTATTTATTTTTATTTGATACTGAAGATTGAACCCAGTGCCTCACATGTGCTAGGCAAGTGCTCTACCACTGAGCTACAACCCCAACCCTGGGACTTTAATTTTTTCTCATCAGTTAACATTTCTGGGTTGCCAGCTTCTCATCTCTCTCTCTCTCTCTCTTTTTTTTTTTTTTTTTTTTTGTGGTTCTGGGGATGGAACCCAGGGATTCTTTACCACTGAGATACACCCACTGCCTTTATATTTTTATTTTGAGATAGGATCTTGCTAAGTTGTCCAGGATAGCCATGAATTTGTGATCCTCTTGCCTCAGCTTCACAAGTCTCTGGGATTATAAGGATGTGCCACCGTGTCCATTCAGCTTCTTTAGCTCTAATTCTAGCATTTTGGAGGCAAAAAGAAAACTCAGGAAACTCACCACTGTGTTATCTCTGAAGTTCTGGGACCCCTTGTTGGTCTTCTGCTTTCTTTTCACATTTTAGACTTATATTTGCTTTATGTATAATATCTAGGATTTTTAATTCAATTTTTAAAATTTTTTTTAGTTGTTGATAGACCTTTTTTTTTCCTTTTTTTTTTTAATTGTTGGTCGTTCAAAACATTACATAGTTCTTTTTTTTTTTTTTAATATTTATTTATTTTTAGTTGGCGGACACAACATCTTTGTTGGTATGTGGTGCTGAGGATCGAACCCGGGCCGCACGCATGCCAGGCGAGCGCGCTACCGCTTGAGCCACATCCCCAGCCCCTACATAGTTCTTAATACATCATATTTCACAGTTTGATTCAAGCGGGTTATGAACTCCCAACTTGACCCCGTATACAGATTGCTGTATCACATCAGTCACCCTTCCATTGATTGACATATTGCCTTTCTAGTGTCTGATGTATTCTGCTGTCTGTCCTATTCTCTACTTTCCCCCCCTCCCCTCCCCTCCCCTCCTCTTTTCTCTCTCTACCCCTTCTACTGTAAATCATTTCTTCCATTTGTATTATCTTGTCTTACCCCTCCTTTCCTCTTATATATCATTTTGTATAACCCTGAGGATCGCCTTCCATTTCCATGCGATTTCCCTTCTCACTCCCTTTCCCTCCCACCTCTCATCCCTGTTTAATGTAAATCTTCTTCTCAAGCTCTTCGTCCCTACCCTGTCCTTGTTTACTCCCCTTATATCAAAGGGGTCATTTGGTATTTGTTTTTTAAAAATTGACTAGCTTCACTTAGCATAATCTGCTCTAATGCCATCCATTTCCCTCCAAATTCTATGATTTTGTCATTTTTTAATGCAGAGTAATACTCCATTGTGTATAAATGCCACATTTTTTTTATCCATTCATCTATTGAAGGGCATCTAGGCTGATTCCATAATCTTGCTATCGTGAATTGTGCTGCTATGAACATATAGCATGCTCTTATTAGGTCTTTAGGGAATAGACTGAGAAGGGGAATAGCTGGGTCAAATGGTGGTTCCATTCCCAGCTTTCCAAGAAATCTCCATACTGCTTTCCAAATTGGCTGTACCAATTTGCAATCCCACCAGCAATGAACAAGAGTGCCCTTTTTCCCGCATCCTCTCCAGCACTTATTGTTGTTTGACTTCCTAATGGCTGCCAATCTTACTGGAGATGGTATTTTAGGGTAGTTTTGATTTGCATTTCTCTGACTGCTAGCGATGGTGAGCATTTTTTCATGTATTTATTGATTGATTGTATGTCCTCCTCTGAGAAGTGTCTGTTCAGGTCCTTGGCCCATTTATTGATTGGGTTATTTATTATCTTATTGTCTAATTTTTTGAGTTCTTTGTATATTCTGGTTATTAGGGCTCTATCTGAAGTGTGTGGATTAAAGATTTGTTCCCAGGATGTAGGCTCCCTGTTTATCTCTCTTATTGTTTCTTTTGCTGAGAAAAAACTTTTTAGTTTGAGTAAGTCCCATTTGTTGATTCTAGTTGTTAACTCTTGCGCTATGGGTGTCCTGTTGAGGAATTTGGGGCCCGATCCCACAGTATGTAGATCATAACCAACTTTTTCTTCTATCAGATGCCGTGTCTCTGATTTAATATCAAGCTCCTTGATCCATTTTGAGTTAACTTTTGTGCATGTCGAGAGATAGGGATTCAGATTCATTTTGATGCAAATGGATTTCCAGTTTTCCCAGCACCATTTGTTGAAGATGTTATCCTTCCTCCATTGCATGCTTTTAGCCCCTTTATCAAATATAAGATAGTTGTAGTTTTGTGGATTGGTTACTGTGTCCTCTATTCTGTACCATTGGTCCACCCGCCTGTTTTGGTACCAGTACCATGCTGTTTTTGTTACTATTGCTCTGTAGTATAGTTTGAAGTCTGGTATCGCTATACCGCCTGATTCACACTTCCTGCTTAGCATTGTTTTTGCTATTCTGGGTCTTTTATTATTCCATATGAATTTCATGATTCTTTTATCTATTTCTACAAGAAATGCTGTTGGGATTTTGATTGGCATTGCATTGAACTTATAGAGAACTTTTGGTAATATCGCCATTTTGATGATGTTAGTTCTGCCTATCCATGAGCAGGGTATATTTTTCCATCTTCTAAGGTCTTCTTCTATATCTTTCTTTAGGGTTCTGTAATTTTCATTGTATAAATCTTTCACCTCTTTTGTTAGGTTGATTCCCAAGTATTTTATTTTTTGGGGGGATATTGTGAATGGAGTAGTTGTCTTCATTTCCGTTTCAGAGGATTTGTCGCTGATATACAGGAATGCCTTTGATTTATGCGTGTTGATCTTATATCCTGCCACTTTGCTGAATTCATTTATTAGCTCTAATAGCTTCTTTGTAGACCCTTTTGGGTCTGCTAGGTATAGAATCATATCATCTGCAAATAGTGATAATTTAAGTTCTTCTTTTCCTATTTTTATGCCTTTAATTTCTTTCGTCTGTCTAATTGCTCTGGCCAGTGTTTCGAGGACTATGTTGAACAGAAGTGATGAGAGAGGGCATCCCTGTCTTGTACCAGATCTTAGAGGGAATAACTTCAATTTTTCTCCATTCAGAATGATGCTGGCCTGTGGCTTATCGTAGATTGCTTTTACAATGTTGAGGTATGTTCCAGTTATCCCTAATTTTTCTAGAGTTTTGAACATAAAGCGATGCTGTACTTTGTCGAATGCTTTTTCTGCATCTATCGAGATGATCATATGGTTCTTATTTTTAAGTCTATTGATGTGGTGAATAACATTTATTGATTTCCGTATATTGAAGCAGCCTTGCATCCCAGGGATGAATCCTACTTGATCATGGTGTATAATTTTTTTTTGATATGTATTTGAATCCGATTCTCCAGCATTTTATTGAGAATTTTTGCGTCAAGGTTCATTAGAAATATTGGTCTGTAGTTTTCTTTCTTTGAAGTGTCTTTGTCTGGTTTTGGAATCAGGGTGATGTTGGCCTCGTAGAATGAATTTGGAAGTTCTCCCTCTTTTTCTATTTCCTGAAATAGCTTGAAAAGTATTGGTGTTAGTTCCTCTTTAAAGGTTTTGTAAAACTCTGCTGTATACCCATCCGGTCCTGGGCTTTTCTTAGTTGGTAATCTTTTGATGGTTTCTTCTATTTCCTCTATTGTTATTGGTCTGTTTAGGTTGTCTATATCCTCCTGACTCAATCTGGGCAGATCATAAGACTTAAGGAATTTATCTATGCCTTCACTATCTTCTATTTTATTGGAGTATAAGGATTCAAAATAATTTCTGATTATCTTCTTATTTCTGAAGTGTCTGTTGTGATATTACCTTTTTCATCCCATATGTTAGTAATTTGAGTTCTCTCTCTTCTTCTCTTCGTTAGCATGGCTAAGGGTCTGTCAATTTTACTTATTTTTTCAAAGAACCAACTTTTAGTTTTGTCAATTTTTTCAATTGTTTCTTTTGTTTCAATTTCATTAATTTCAGCTCTGATTTTAATTATTTCTTGCCTTCTACTTCTTTTGCTGTTGTTTTGCTCTTCTTTTTCTAGGATTTTGAGATGAAGTATGAGATCATTTATTTGTTGGTTTTTTCTTTTTTTGAGGAATGAACTCCAAGCAATGAATTTTCCTCTTAGAACTGCTTTCATTGTGTCCCATAGATTCCGATATGTTGTGTCTGTGTTTTCATTTAATTCTAGGAAGTTTTTAATTTCCTCCTTGATATCTTCTAAAACCCATTGATCATTCAGCAACCTATTGTTCATTCTCCAAGTGATGCTTGATTTTTCCTTCCTTCTTTTATCATTGATTTTCAGTTTTATTCCATTATGATCAGATAAGATGCATGGTATTATCTCTACCCCTTTATATTGTCTAAGAGTTGCCCTGTGACATAATATATGGTCTATTTTTGAGAAGGTTCCATGTGCTGCTGAGAAAAAAGTGTAACTACATGATGTTGGGTGGTATAGTCTATATATGTCAATTAAGTCTAGGTTGTTAATTGTGTTATTGAGTTCTATAGTTTCCTTATTTAACTTTTGTTTGGAAGATCTGTCCAGTGGTGAGAGAGGTGTGTTGAAGTCTCCCATGATTATTGTATGGTGGTCTATTAGACTCTTGAACTTGAGAAGAGTTTGCTTGATGAACACAGCTGCACCATTATTTGGGGCATATATATTTATGATTGTTATGTCTTGTTGGTGTAAGGTTCCCTTGAGCAGTATGAAGTGTCCTTCTTTATCCCTTTTGATTAACTTTGGCTTGAAATCTATTTTATTAGATATGAGTATGGACACTCCTGCTTGTTTCCGCAGTCCATATGAGTGGTATGATTTTTCCCAACCTTTCACCTTCAGTCTATGAATCTTTTCCTATCAGATGCGTCTCCTGTAGGCAGCATATTGTTGGGTCTTGTTTTGTGATCCATTCTACTAGCCTGTGTCTCTTAATTGGTGAGTTTAAGCCATTAACATTTAGGGTTATTATTGAGATATGGTTTGTTCTTCTAGCCATATTTGTTTATTGATGTTACTAAACCTGATTTGTTATCCTCTTTGACTCCTTTCCCCCCTTTACTGTCCTACCTCCCATTGTTGGTTTTCAATGGTATTTTCCATTTCCTCTTCCTGTAATATTTTGCCAAGGATTTTTTGAAGAGATGGTTTTCTAGCTGCGAATTCTTTTAACTTTTGTTTATCGTGGAAGGTTTTAATTTCATCTTTTATCCTGAAGCTTAATTTCGCCGGATACACGATTCTTGGTTGGAACACATTTTCTTTCAGTGTTTGAAATATGTTATTCCAGGTTCTTCTAGCTTTCAGAGTCTGTGTTGAGAGATCAGCTGTTATCCTGATTGGTTTGCCCCTAAATGTAATCTGCTTTCTTTCTCTTGCAGCTTTTAAAATTCTCTCCTTATTCTGTATGTTGGACATCTTCATTATAATGTGTCTAGGTGTGGATCTCTTATGATTTTGCACATTCGGCGTCCTGTAGGCTTCTAGGATTTGGGATTCTGTCTCATTCTTCAAGTCTGGGAAGTTTTCTCGTATAATTTCACTGAATAGACTGTTTATTCCTTTGGTATGGAGCTCTGTGCCTTCCTTTATCCCAATGACTCTTAAATTTGGTCTTTTGATATTGTCCCATAATTCTTGGATGTTCTGCTCATGGTTTCTTAGCAGACTTGCTGAGCTGTCTGTGTTCTTTTCCAGTTGAAATACTTTGTCTTCATTGTCTGATGTTCTCTCTTCTAAGTGATCTACTCTGCTGGTAGTATTCTCAATTGAGTTTTTAAGTTGGTTTATTGTTTCCTGCATTTCTAGGATTTCTATTTGTTTGTTTTTTATTACCTCTATCTCCCTATGAAATTGATCTTTTACTTCCTGGATTTGTTTGTCAATGTGATCTTTCATTGTCTGATTTTGCTGTCTCATGTCTTCCTTGAGACTCCAGATCATCTGAAGCATATATATCCTGTACTCTTTATCTGACATTCCATCTGTTGCAGCTATTACCTCTTCTAAAGTTGAGTTGACCTGCATTGCTTGTGGTCCTTTCTTCCCTTGTCTTTTCATACTGCTCGCGTTTCTTTCTGCTTGGTGCAACTGCTGTGTTTTTGAAATTTACCCCCTATTTATTTATATTGCTCTTGTATAGTTGGGAAGTCTCCCTTGCAAGGCGGGTAGTGGCTGTGCTCCTCCTCTAATTAGGGTGGTCTGTCTACCACGCTGATCGGTCGCAGGTCTGCCCCCCCTGCGGGCACGGGTGGCGGTTCTGCTCTGACCCCACTCCAATTGTGGTAACGTAACTACCACGCCCTGGGGTCGTTGGTCCTGATCTGGATGTGGGTGGCGGCTCTCCTGGGTCCCCACTCCAATTGGTGTGACGTGTCTACCACGCTGGCAGGCCTCTAGGCCGGTGGGTCGCAGTTCTGCACAGCCCCTACTCCCAATGGGGGTACCTGACTACCTCTCCAACGGGTCGCTGAGCCCCCTCCGGACCCGGGCGGCGACCCTCTCCACCCCCACTCCAACCAGTGTGACGCGACTGCCTCGGTGTTACATGTCCACCACGTTGGCAAGCTACCTGGCCTGTCTTGCCAGTGGGCCACAGGTCTGCCTGCCCTGCTTGCTCAGATGGCAGCTCTGCACAGCCCCTACTCCAAATGAGGTTACTTGGCTACCGCGCCGCGGGGTCGCTGGTCCTATTCTAGGCGTGGGCAGCTTCTCTCTTCAGCCCCAGCTGCATTTGGGGTGTCATGATACCACGCCGGCGGGTCACTTGGCCTGCTCTGGGCGCAGGTGGAAGCTCCACTCTGCCCCCACAGCACCCAGCAGGACCCTGGCTGAGAAGCAGTCACCGCCGGTTCCCTAGCCTTGGGCCAAAGCAGCTTAGGTAGCCAGAACCCCGCCCCTCCGATCCCAATACACTCTCCGCTGGCTCCAGCGAGCGACCCCCACGGGTTCCCCAGCCCCAGGCCAAAACTGTTCCGGGAGTCAGAACCCAGTCGCCCCAAGCTCAGCGCACGCTCCACTTGGAGCTGGCCTCCACTGGCAGTCTCCGCAGATTCCTCAGATCTGGGCCAGGTTAGCCCCGGGAACCAGAGTCCAGCTGCTCAGTGCCCGGCGCACGCCTTGCCAGGCACGAGCCTCTAGGAGTATTCTCCACAAGATCTCCAGTCCCTATCCTGAGCAAGAAATCTGTCTGCTAGACGCAGGCAAATACCAGCCTGAAATCACCTGTTCCGTAGCTGAATGAACTGAGATCAGTAGAACATGGGGATGATTACAGCATCTCTCCGAAATGGCGGCTGCTGTCCTCCTCTGTGGTCCGACCGGTGACTGGAACCAAGCTGGACCGCTTCTCTCCTCTGTCTCAAAGCCGGAACTCAGCACTAAGCGCTGCCAATGTACCACTGGCGGGAGCCCCCCGAATCCATATCGCTGCTCCCCCACTCCGGCACCTTGCCGCTCCCCACCGCGTGCCACAGACTCCAGCCGCGGGGCGATCGCCTATCAGGCTATGCGACCCTCCGTGCGGAGAAATGGAGCTCCCACAGACGAACCTCGCACGATGGAAATCTGTCCACTAGATTCTGGAGCGCCTCAATTTCACTGGAAATTCCCAACAAGATAGACTTCAGCCGTTTCATATCGTCTTTCTCTGGCTCAGTGATGCGGCGCACTGGGGTGATGCACTCCCTTCGCCGCCATCTTCCTTAACAGATTTCTTAAATCATACAAATTGCATAAACTGTTTTGCTCTGTGTCTGTGTTCTGTCTTTGGGGGTACCAGTTTCGTCTTCCACACAGATAGCGCTCAGGTACCTCCTCATGCAAGCATCCTTGGAGGCTTCCTAACTCTTGGTGTGTCGGGATACCTCCAGATGGCTACAACCAACACTCTTTCGAGGAGTTGTGGAGCATGAACAAAGGCAACACTTGCTGTAAAAGATATCAGTTTCGCCAAGCCTGCAACTCAGCAAAACTGGGCCGGGCCTGGACTCTAGTTGTTGATAGACCTTTATTTTATTTATATATGGTGCTGAGAATCAAACCTAGTGCCTCATATGGGCCAGGCAAGTATACTACTGCGGAGCCACAGCCCCAGCCCTCTTTTTTTAATTTTTAATTTTTAGTTGTAGATGGATACAATACCTTTATTTTTATGAAGTGCTGAGGATTGAACCCAGGGCCTCATAGGTTCTAGACGAGTGCTGTATTGCTGAGCCACAATCCCAGGCTGCCTTGTTTTCGTTATCAGTTTTGGTTTTGTTTACTTTGCATTACCTAGTGCAGACAAATGTCACATGCACCTCTGCAGTGTGGGCTCATGATAGTACTTAATCTTTTTCCAGAACAGCAAATTGCTTGTGATGTCTATCATCACCTGTGGGCCCCCAGCAGGTCCCACAAGGCATCTGTGTTGCTGCCAGTCTAGATAGAGCTGAACTGCTTGATGCTGATGGAATGGAGGACAGTATGCAGATTTCTTGTTACTCTAGTGGGTGGAGGGTAAGAGAGATCAGATAAGTTTGTTTACTAGCACAAGTTTACAAATTTACTTGTTTAATAAACCTGTTCTATGATTAATGCTTGGGGTGTGAGGAGTGGCAGTTGCTACATTTTTCTTTGTAGATCCTTAGTTGTTTTTTTGTTTTGTTTTGTTTTGCCCTTAAAAAGTAGTTCTTAAAGTCTTATTTATTGTTACAGTGCCAAGTGACTTTAACTCCTAGGCTGGGTGTATTTCTGGTAGAGCACTTGCTCCCCATGTAAAATGCCATGGGTTCAATTCTCAGCACTGGAGGGAGTTGTTGGGGCCAGAGGAGAAAACCTATAAGATTGATGTGATGTGATATGTTATGGCCCCAGGTGTGATGGCACTTGCCTATAATCTCAGCTACTTGGGAAGCTGAGGATTGCAAGTTCAAGGCCAACTTGTGCAACTTATTGAGACCTAGTCTCAAAATAAAAAAGGCTGGGAGCTGGACATGATGCCACCTGCCTATAATTCCAGTGAATTGGGAGCCTGCAAGTTCATGGCCAGTCTCAGCAATTCAGCAAAACCCTTGGCAACTTATTGAGACCCTGTCTCAAAGTAAAAAACAAAAAGGACAGGAGATGTAGTGATGTGGCTCAGTGGAAGACACCCATGGGTTCAATCCCTAGTACCAAAAAAATAAAAATAATAAAGACTGGGCATATAGCTCGTGGTAGAGCACACTTTGGTTTAATACCCAGTGCTGGATACAGGGAGATTGAGGACAATCCCTATAGAGATACACAGCCATTATACCATGTCAGAGAAGTAAAGTAAATCCAATCTCTGGCTCACATGCAAATCCCCTGTTATCTCCTGGGACCTGAGTTTGTGTGTGTTTATGTGTATGTGTTTGAAGTAAATCTAGAATCCAGTCAAAATGTGTCTATCATGTCTGGTTACTATTTTTTTTTTTTTTTTTTTTGGTGCTGAGGATTGAACCCAGGGCCTTATGCATACAAGGCCCAACTGAGCTATATCCCCAGCCCTGGTTACTCTTTTTTTTTTTTTTTTTTAAGGAACTCAGTTTATTTATTTATTTATCTATTTATTTATTTATTTATTTATTTGAGAGAGAGAGAATATTTTAATATTTATTTTTTAGTTTTCGGAGGACACAACATCTTTGTTTGTATGTGGTGCTGAGGATCGAACCCAGGCTGCACGCATGCCAGGTGAGCGTGCTACCGCTTGAGCCACATCCCCAGCTCTGGTTACTAACTCTTAAGCTAGAACAGTTACCTAAAATTTAGGGAATGTTAGCATTTCGAGAGGCCAGGCCAAGTATTTTATATAAGGTCCCACATTCAAAATTTACCCAGTTGTCTTTTCATGGCTCCCATATTTCCTGTAAAATGGAAATTGCATCTAGAGCAGTGCTGCCCAACAGACATATAATGTGAGCCACATATGTCATTTAAATTTTCTTGGTAGGCACACATACATAAACTCAGAAACAAGCAGGTGAAATTAATTTTCTTTTCTTTTTCTTTTTTTTTTAAACAGTGCTGGGGGGCTGGGGATGTGCTCAAGCGGTAACATGCTCACCTGGCATGCGCAGGGTGCTGGGTTCAATCTTCAGCACCACATAAAAATAAAATAAATATGTTGTGTCCACTGAAAACTGAAAAATAAATATTAAAAAATTCTCTCTGTCTCTCTTTCTCTTAAAAAACCAGTGCTGGGGATGAAATTAATTTCAATAATAAGTTTTATTAAATAGATTTTTTTTGTTGTACTAAGTATAGAACCAAGGGCCTCGAACATACTAGGTAAGCACTCCTGCCTTTGAGCCACACCCCCCTCCATTTTTATTTTTGAGATAGTATCTTACTAAGTTGCCCAAACTATCCTGGAACTTGCTGTCCTCTTGCCTCAGCCTCCCCAGTTGTTGGGATTTTAGGCATGTGCCACCATGTCTGGCTAACTGATCTCATTATTACTATTTTTTAACATTTTATTTAATGTATTTCATTCAATAATATATTTGATTATATCCAAAATATTATCATTGTTGTAATCTGTGTCTCAAAATTATTAATGAGGTATCTTACTTTCCTTTTTTATGCCATGTTTTCAAAATCCAGTGTGATTTTACACTTAACTGGACTAGCCGATTTCCTTCACTAATGAAGAGGTTCTCTATGTGACATTCTTGCAGCTGTGGAGATTGTTGAAGTCTGAATCTACACTTCTTTTTTTTTTCAGGCTCTGAGATGGAGCAGGTGTATAGAGGGTAAGGACCCAATTCTGGGACCACGTCACTTTCTTCCTTCCTTAACAAGACTGTCAGCTTGAGCAGCTTGGACCTGGGATGAGGATGTCTGTGGGCCTTTCACTGCTGCTCCCCTTCTGGGGGAGGATCCTTGTCCTCCTGCTTTCTGTGGCCATGGCTCAATCTCGCTGGCCCAGTGAACCGTCGGAGGCCATCAGGGACTGGGAGAACCAGCTTGAAGCGTCTATGCATTCAGTGCTTTCAGATCTTCATGAAGCTGTTCCCAGGGTGGTTGGCATTCCTGATGGCACAGCTATCGTCGGGCGCTCATTTCAAGTGACCATTCCTACAGATTTAATTGCTTCCAGTGGAGAAATCATCAAGGTAAGACTAGATACAAAGCATAAATAAGGAAGATTTCTCATCTTCTATTTTAGTTTTGATGTCTCTTCCTTCTCAATTGTGAGCTCCACCAGTTCTGAGCTCAATTATTTTGGTATCTACTAAGTAACTCTCAGGAGAGTGTCAGCCACTGATTTTCCCAGGAGAATACTGATAAACCTCAGATAGCATTTTAAACTTAATTTTTGCCCCCCAAATTCTATTCCTCTGCCTGGGCTTGAAGAACCTGGACATTTCCTCTCAATACTGAGTAAGTTTATGTGGTGGATAGGTAGGTGGGATGTATCCCTGAAGTTTTGCAGGTTCATATGATTTCTGTCAAAACTCTTCAGTTAACCAGCATAATGTGAAAGTAGGTATAGACAACATGTAAATGAATGGTCATGGCCATGTTTCGATAAAACAGAAACTGAAACTGAATTCTATATAATTTTCACATGTCAAGAAATACTCTTATTTTTCTCCAGTCATTAGAAAGTTAAAAAAACGAGCCATAGAGAAACAGGTGGCAGGCTGCACTTGGCCCTGGCCTAGTTTGTTGACTCCTGCCTTACAGCATTCTTGGGATGTGGCTTAGCTGGTTGTGGTGGCCATATCTATAATTCCAGGGACTTCAGGAGTGAATAGGGTGCTGAGGCAGGAGGATACAGGCTTAAGACTGGCCACAGCAATTTAGTGAGGCCCTAAGCAATTTATTTATTAATTATTTTTGTTGTGTTGGGGATTGAACACAGCACCTCACGTATGCTAGGCAATTGCTCTACCATTGGGGTACACTACACTCCCATTCTCTAGGCAATTCAATGAAGCTGTGTCCCCTCCCCCCCCCAAAAAAAATTAAAGGGGCTAGGGATGTAATTCAATGGTAAAGCACCCCTGCGTTAAAGTCCCAGTTTACCACCCCCCTGCCTTAAGGGGCTGGGATTGTGTCTCAGTGGTAGAGTGCTTACCTAGCATGTGCAAGGTGCTGGGTTTGATCCTCAGCACCACATAAAAATAAATACATTAAATAAAGGCATTAACTACAACTAAAACAAAATATTAAAAAAGAGGTATGACTTAAAAATAAATTTAAAATATTTGAAGATTTATACTTTGTAATGATAGTTTTTATATCTGCTTGTCATTTAGACTTCTGTGTACACAAAGTGTTTTGGCTATTTATAGTTTAAACTACCAAACTTAGTGGTTCAAAATAATGAGCTGGGACTACAAATTTAGTTCAGTGGCAGAACACTGACCTCTCCCGTATGTAAGGCACTGACTGAGTTCCATCCCCAGCACCACAAAAGACAAAATCAACAAAATAACCCAGTGAGCCACGTTCAGAAATTTGTGACCAGGAATTCAGGCATTCGTTGTCTGAGAGTCTCATTTCTACTTTCATAGCACTAACTAGAGCGGCTCATCTGGATCTGGAAAATCATGGTTTTTAAGTTCATGCTCCTTTTGACTAGGAGCTTAACTAGTGCTCTTAATCAGTGTGTTCTTGTTTTCTCTTCATGTAGACTTCTCCCTGGGCTGTTTGGGATTCCTCACTGTGGGACAGCTGGATTTTAAGTTTGAGTATTCCAGGAAACAGGAAGTAGAATCTGCTAGTCTCTTAAGGTTTAGGCTTGGAAACTCCTACAAGACTTCCGCTATACTCCATTAGTTGAAACATATATAGGTTCTTATTTTTTTTTTTTTGGTACTGGGAATTGAATTCAGGGGCACTTAACCACTGAGCCACATCTCCATCCCCTTTTTGTATTTTATTAGTGACAGAGTCTCACTGAGGCTAGCTTTGAACTTGTGATTCCCCCTGCCTTAGCTTCCCGAGCCACTGGGATTACAGGTGTGCACCATCACACCTGGCTGAATTCAGGTTCTTGTGGGTCTTTGTCAACTTGTACCTTTCTGACCCACAGGTCCCCTCTCCCAGATTTCACAGATTCCATGCCATTTTTCCAGTGAAGAGTAAGTCCTGTGCCCTTTTCTGATAAATCTAGATGGACTTACTCTTTACATGCAACTCCTTGGTTCCTTTTCTTTAGGTCATTCATGACTTATTCTTAGTGTGGCTTTGTGATCTCAGGGATGTTCATTCTATTCTTCTTTACCCTTCCCCCCTCCCCTTCCTACTACTCCTTTCCTCCTCCATTTCTTCCTTCCTCCCCACCCCCTCCTTTTTTTAGTTCTGATGATCCTGGCTCATGTTGCAGCCCAATTCCACAGAGCTCCTTTTAATTTCCAGAGTGTTTGCATAGGTTTCCATGTAATCTTCCTAATACCTCATCAAGCCAGATGCTAATATTGTAGTTAAAGAGTGGCTGTTCTGGAGGATACATTTCTTGCCCAGCTTCTGGCTTGAGTCCCTGAATATTCAAAACCATGCATTGATTGTCTTTGCTCTGATGGCCATCGGAATGTTTTACATGAATTAATTTTGACCAGAAGTGCTTTGGGCAAATACAGTGAGCTGGATATTTGCAGTATCTGGCAGGAGACTTGTAACAGGCTTATTCACTGGGAAAACAGGATTTTATCTGAGCATATTTATCTATGGAAAGCAGGCCATTTAGTAGCTGATGATCCTGTAGAAAAACAGATGAAGGGCTGTGGATGTAATTGTGGTAGACTACTTGTCTAGCATGCATGAGGTCCTTGGTTTGATTCCTCAGCACTGAAGCACCGCCCTGTGATGCACCGCCCTGCTCCCTTCACCCTCAAAAAGATGACTATCTCAAATAGTCTTAAGCATCAGATTCATATGGGTTGGAGAATCAGGGAGTCAGAAAGCTAAATCTAATTCTTGGAGTCTGATTTTCCCCATTTCTGAAACAAGTTTAAAGGAGTTAAATTTCTTTCTTTTTTTAATATATAATTTTTAAATTGTAGATGGACACAATACCTTTATTTAATTTATTTATGTGGTGCTGAGGATTTAACCCAGTGCCTCACATGAGCTAGGCAAGTGCTCTGCTACTGAGCTACATCCCCACCCCCTAATTTTCTGATTATAACCATATATTTTATTGTGGACAAAGTAAAGGGAGAAAGAAAAAACTCTCACCAAAAGGTGTTCTTTGGGCTCATTAAGAGGTGTTCATGCCATGCACACAGACATCTTAGACTAGGATTGCATTGGACTTTTTTTTTTTTAATATTTATTTTTTAGTTTTAGGTGGACACAATGTCTTTATTTTATATTTATGTAGTGCTGAGGATTGAATCCAGTGCTTCATGCATGCTAGGGGAGCGCTCTACCTCTGAGCCACAATCTCAGCTCCTGGACATATTTTTTAACCTTATTTCATTCACTGTAGCTTGACTTTTTCCCTTATGGTTATTAATTGTTTTGAGGAGTGTAACTCTTAATGGTTGCCTGATGTTCTTATGTGTATGAGGAAAATTTTAGGTCTTTTGCCAAGGACACTCATTGAGGTAACCCCAGAATCTTATCTCTGTTTTATCACTACTGTCCTTCATCCAAGCTACTATTTATTCATCTCTTCCCAAGGGCACCTTGTCTCTGCCCCTTTAGTTTGTTCTCCACATCAAGACATCTTTTTTTTCTAAAAATCTTTATCTAAAGCTTAAATCTGCTTAAAATCCCCCATTATAAGCTGTACTCAGGATCAAGCCCTATATGATCTGGCCTCTGGCTTCCTGTCCCTCCCCTTTCCCTTCGTATACTTGTCTGGTCCACATTAGCCCCTTTGTACCTTGTGAACATGCCTATCTTAGATTCTACCCCAGGCCTTTGACTTTTCTGGAGTGAAGTGAGGACAGCCACCTATTTCAGGTTCAACTTGATATCCCCTTAGAGTATTGGAGACCTTTTCTTCTATTATTCTGGTGAAAGCTGCCTTCCCACAAAATCCTATATTACCTTTTTCTTTACAGATTTCTGCCCTTGAAATTCTTATTTTTTATTAGTTAGTCTTAATGTTTGGCTTTGTTGTTTTTTATCAGTGCTCTAAAGTTGTACATAATAATAGTATTTATTGTTATATATTATTAATACCTGAGTATTTGTCTTATTACCTGGTAGGCCCTCAAATGTTTTTGGGCTGGCAAAAGAAAACTCTTAGCACCTACAAACCTGCTTTGGATTGTCAGAGCCCTAATGTTGGTACATAGGAGAAATGTCAGCTATGCGAGGGGCAGCAAGAGACTAAGCTTACCTGCTGCCTCTTAGTATCTTCTGGACCTATTATTTTATGACTCTGGATCCTGTCACAAACTTGTATTTTGCATTGGGAAATAATTCTAAGCCATGACTCTGCCATGGCTTATTTTATTAATTATTATTTTTTTGTATCAGGGATTTTTCCTAGGGGTGCTTAGCCACAGAACCACATTCACAGCCTTTTTAAAAGTTTTTTTTTTTTTTTTTTAATATTTATTTATTTATTTTTTTTAGTTCTCGGCGGACACAACATCTTTGTTGGTATGTGGTGCTGAGGATCGAACCTGGGCCGCACGCATACTAGGCGAGCGCGCTACCACTTGAGCCACATCCCCAGCCCCTTAAAAGTTTCTTATTTTGAGAAGGGTCACGCTAAGTTGCTGAGGCAGAGTTCCTCTTGCCTCAACCTCCTGAGTTGCTGGAATCACAGGCATATGCTGCCATGCCCAGCAGCCATGTTTTTATTAATCCAGTATTAGTATAGATTTGCTGTTTTCTAATATTCAGTGCTTTATAATTTATTTTGCTGTCTTAGTTATCATGATATTCAGATGATCGCAGATTTGGCCATTGGGAACCCCTTCAAGTTGATTTCTGTGTTCTTGTGATGCATTATGTATCTGTTAAGTTTTTGAGTCTGTCCATGTTCTCTCTGCACCCCCGCTCCCATTGAAATTTGTAATGGATTGTCACTTGATGATTTTTTTTCTCTTCCTGATCAGTAATTCTAATCTGAATGAACTGTTTTGCTAGGCACATAGAAAAGAAGCTGATCAAATAAGCATGGGAAGAATTACATAAACTGTCTCAGAAAAAATGAGGTGCAAAACAATGCTAAAGACTTCAAGTGATAACTTTTACTAATATTGACAGCTGATAATTTGAGACATGCATGCCAACTTAGAAGCACAAAATTAATATATCTATTCTTTTAAATCTACTGATTCATTTAGTATGTCATTATATACACAAAATCAACATAGTTTTCAGGGTTCCTAAATATTTCCATTATATTCAACTTAGGGACCCAAGATGCCGACCATACATCAATATATATGAATATGCTTGAAGTGGCTTTAGAATGAGTCTAGCCCATATTTTTTGGTCAGAAATCATGAATTCAAAACAACCTAATTTCAGATTGAGGCCTCATGTTTTTTGCTGAGAGCTCTATGAGTGCCTTAATGTATAGCAGATGAATGATGACTACACATAGAGGTGACATGGGTGCTATGCCCAGACTACCATGGACTACACTGTAGTGGTAGCTGACACCCATCACGGAGATGTTCTTGGCTGCTTCTCGATGCTGTATGTGTAGTCTTGTGTGAACCAGTGGAAGCTCAGGCTTGGAACTGCCTCTTTAGATTGGGCAGGGAAAGATGTCTTTGCATAGCATGAAATGACTGGACTACTCCTCCAGAGCTCCCTCATATGTTTTGTTTTGATCAAGCCCAAGAAGGGTGACTTTTCATCCCTGTCACCCTCCTTGCCTGCAGACAATGTGAACTTTTCCTCTACCCAAGATGTCAGCAAGTTGGGAGCAGCCCTTCCTGGGACTGTGCTTTCAGCTGCTGGCGTGGGCCTCCAGTTGTTCCCCCGAAAACAATGGATACTCTTTTTGTCCAGGAAGAGGAGTTTATGAAAGGAGCATTTCTTTGGATGCTTGAGACCTTTGTGGCAATGCTGTCTGTGTGAAATGAACTATAGTTTCTTCGTGACTCAAGTGGGTGTTCCCTGGTTTTTGAATGAGCCCCTTGTGAGCACTGTACACCGGGAAATGTGGGTTGGTGAAGGAAGGCATCCTTGCGGGTAGGCATTTGCCCAGACTCATCAACTCAAATACTATTGAAAATATAAGCCTCTGTGTTTTAAATAAATTACTAATAAGAATTGAAAAAAAATATGACCAAGTGAAAATAGAGGATATCAGGACTTGGGATGGAAGGACTGATTCTGAGATTTATCTACGTTTTATTTATTAGGTATTGAACCCAGAGGCACTTAACACTGAGCCACATCCCCGAGCCTATTTATTAGAGACAGGGTCTTGCTGAGTTAGAGACATGGTCTTACTAAATTGCTGAAGCTGGCTTTGAACTCAGGACCCTCCTGCCTCAGCCCCTTCCAAACTGCAGGGATTACAGGCAAGTGCTACCATGCCTGGCAATATTTTTTGGGGGTGGTGGTTGGTGTGTTACTGGGGATTCAAATCCAGTGTTTTACCACTGAGCAACATCTCATCCCTTTTTATTTATTTCGAGACAGGGTCTCCCTAAAAATTGTTTAGGGGCTTGCTAGATTGACTGGGCTGGGTGGTGCAGGCTATAATCCTAGCAATTTGGGAAGCTGAGGCAAGGGGATCACAAATTCAAAGCTAGCCTCAGCAATTTAATGAGGCCCTAAGCAACTAAGTGAGACCCTGTCTCGAAAAGGAAAAAAAAAAAACAACCAAAAAGAAAAAAAGAGGTAAATACTGGTCTTTCAACTCTCATATGCAACAAGTCCTTTTCTCCCATGACCCCTCAGGGTTTTCTTCTGAAAGATAGGTCTTGACAGGCAGTCAACTCCCTGAAGATCCCTAACCCTGGCATTAGGGACCTTAATTTGGTTCTTGTTAGAATCTTGCCCAGAGCCTCCCCACTTCTCTTAGATTCTTCAGAGTATGAACATAAAGACAAGGTTCCCTATACATTGGGCTAATCCAAGCCAACTGGGAAGGAGGACTGGGAAGTGGAGTCTATTTGTGCAATATTCTTAAGGTTGTTTACTGGAATAAGCATTACCAATGTCCAGCATACCTGGTCCTATAAGGATACAAGGATAGGATCATTTCTCTCATTTTATAGATGAGTGCATTTGGGCTGAGGTTGGGTCAAGCCTCAGCCTGTCAAGAGCTGAGCTTCATCCCCCACATCCCTCCACTGGGGATTGATCCCAGGATGTTACCACTAAGTAACATCTCCAGTCACTTCTCTTTTTTTTATGTTGAGACAGGACTTTGCTAAGTTGCCAAGGGTGTCGTTGAACTTGAAGTCCTTCTTCCTCAGCCTCCCGAGTTGCTGGGATTACAGATGTGTGCCACCACACCTAGCAAAAGCCATAGTACCTTTACATTCTGTCTTCAGATTATTCATGATTTGAGGAGGCTGCCTGCTACCAGGCTATCGATCCAGATTGCACACCTGTCCTGCAGCTAGCACATGGCCTGTATTCTAGAGCCCTGGGGAACCAGAATCTACATAGGATAGGTTGGATAGGTTTGGCCCTATTTTTCTGCCTTGGCTTGCTCAAAAAGTGTAAAATTCTGAGTAGATGCTAGGGAAATAATTTGTTCTCAATCAAAATATAGCTTCTGAGCTGGGGTTGTAGCTCAGCGGCAGAGCACTTGCCTTGCATGTGTGAGTTCTGGGCAAGAAGCAAGAATTAATTTCCCATTTGTCAGCTGATAATGAAAGTTTCTGTGGTGGTATTCCCTTGGTAGCTTAGAGTATTACCGTTATGTCACTTGGAAGAAGACTTCCAAACTGAAAGAAGTTGGGGAGATGCTGTTGGTTAGAATAAGGGGATGAGGGGCTAGGGTTATGGCTCAGTGGTAGAATGCTTACCTAGCATGTGCAAGGCCCTGGGTTCTATCCTTGGCACCACATAATGAATGAATGAATGAATGAATAAAGTTATTTAAAAAAGAATAAAGGGATGAGCTCCTCGGGCTTCTTCTCTGCCAAGGACAGGATTAGGCTCTGTGTTTTCATTTCCTATTATTTGGTTGACTACGGAATTTCTCTTTTAGAAACCAGAATTCCTTGAGATTTCTTTAACATTGTCCTAGAATAGTTGATTCTAGTCCTCTACTCTGGGTACCAGTTTTTCTTGAAGAACAGATTTAATTTGGACATTAGAATCAGTTAACTATATGGGAAACATGTGGGGAATGGGTACACTGATACATTGCTCATGAGACTATAAACAGTTGCAACCACTCTAGAAAGCAGTATGGAGATTCCTTAAAAACCACTATTTGACCCAGCTATCCCACTTCTTGGTATATATCCAAAGGATTTAAAATCGGCTTACTACAGTGACAGAGCCAAATAAATGTTTATAGCAGCACAATTCACAATAGGTAAACTATGGAGCCAACCTAGGTGCCCTTCAACAGATGAATGGATAAAGAAAATGTGGTATATATACACAGTGGAGTATAACTCAGCCATTTAGAAGAATGACTTTATGCATTTTCCAGTAAATGGACAGATCTGGAGACTATCATGCTAAATGAAATAAGCCAATACCAAAAAACCAAAGATTGAATGTTTTCTCTGATATGTGGAAGCTAACCCATAATAAGGGGCAGGGTGGGGGGAAGAATAGAAGTTCAGTAGATTAGACAAAGCGAGGAATGAAGGGGGGAGGGGAGGGGATGGGAATAGGAAAGACAGTAGAGTGAATCTGACATAATTTTCCTATGTACATATATGAATATACCATAGTGAATCTCAACATCGTGTACATCCACAAGAATGGAGTCCTAATTAGAATAAGTTATATTCCATTCTTGTATAATTGTATCAAAATGAATTCTACTATCATGTATAACTAAGAAAAGAGGGGGAAAAATAATCAGCTATGATTCCACTACCCTTGAATATCACCTGATGATTGCAAAGTAAGTCATTCTGGGCAGAGTCTTCCCTTGTACCCAGATCTATGTACATTTCCACTTGTACCCAGAAAAGGTGTGCTGGCCAGGTGTATGACCTGAGCAGAGGTGTCTGATGAGGGCAGGGGCAGAATCTGGGGAGAGGCTGAGGAGTGCTGAGGGGTGGGAAAAGACATTTTGACTTGATTCTGTAGGTAGAGCAGGCAATTAGGTGGCAGGGTGTATCACTGGCATAAAGTCCAAAACATTGAGCTCTATGACATTGCTTCTCTGGAAAGAGACATGTGTTTTGAGTGCCAGCACTGCTGTTCCCCTAGTTTGTGGCCTTGGGTGCATACTTTCTCAGCTAGTCCATCATCCTTCCCCAGTCTTTTATGCCAGGTAAGTGAAATGTACACAGATGGTTGTGCCTTTCTGGCTTTCCCAACAGGAAAGTTGAATTTGTCATCAAATGTGTTATACAACTTAGGATAGGATAGTAGTTAAAAGCTGTGTGATCATTTTAAGGTAATGCACTTGTAACTTTTGCTCACGTCTCTTCTAGGTATCAGCAGCAGGGAAAGAGGCTTTGCCATCTTGGCTGCACTGGGACCCACAGAGCCACACCTTGGAGGGCCTCCCCCTTGATACTGATAAGGGTGTGCATTATATCTCAGTGAGCGCTGCACGCCTGGGGGCCAATGGGAGCCATGTCCCTCAAACCTCCAGTGTATTCTCTATTGAGGTCTACCCTGAAGAACACAGTGAGCCACAGTCCATGCGAGCAGCCTCACCAGACCCTGGGGAGGTAGTGTTTTCTGCTTGTGCTGCTGATGAGCCAGTGACTGTCCTGACAGTGATTCTGGATGCTGATCTCACCAAAATGACCCCAAAGCAAAGGATTGACCTCCTACATAAGATGCAGAGTTTCTCAGAAGTGGAACTTCACAACATGAAGTTGGTGCCAGTGGTGAATAATAGACTCTTTGACATGTCAGCCTTCATGGCCGGCCCAGGAAATGCAAAAAAGGTTGTGGAGAATGGGGCTCTGCTCTCCTGGAAACTGGGCTGCTCCCTGAACCAGAATAGTGTGCCTGACATTCATGGAGTGGAGACCCCTGCCAGGGAGGGTGCTATGTCTGCCCAGCTTGGCTACCCTGTGGTAGGTTGGCATATTGCCAATAAGAAGCCTCCTCTCCCAAAAAGAATACGGAGGCAAATTCATGCTACACCAACACCTGTCACTGCCATTGGACCTCCAACCACGGCCATCCAGGAGCCACCATCCAGGATAGTGCCTACCCCCACATCTCCAGTCATTGCTCCTCCAACAGAGACTATGGCTCCACCTGTCAGGGATCCTGTTCCTGGAAAACCCACAGTCACCATTCGTACTCGAGGTGCCATTATTCAGACCCCCACTCTAGGCCCTATTCAGCCCACTCGGGTGTCAGAAGCTGGAACCACAGTTCCTGGCCAGATTCGCCCAACAGTGACCATTCCTGGCTATGTGGAGCCCACGGCAGTTGCTACTCCTCCCACAACTACAACCAAGAAGCCACGAGTATCCACACCAAAACCAGCAACGCCTTCAACTGATTCCTCAACAACGACAACCCGCAGGCCCACTAAGAAACCACGGACTCCCCGACCAGTGCCCAGAGGCACCACCAAAGCTCCCATCACCAGACTGGAAACGGCCTCTCCACCTACTCGAATCCGCACCACCACCAGTGGAGTGCCCCGTGGGGGAGAACCCAACCAGCGTCCAGAACTCAAGAACCACATTGACAGAGTGGATGCTTGGGTGGGTACCTACTTCGAGGTGAAGATCCCATCGGATACCTTCTATGACAATGAGGATACCACCACTGACAAGCTAAAGCTGACCCTGAAGCTGCGGGAGCAGCAGCTAGTGGGTGAGAAATCCTGGGTGCAGTTCAATAGCAACAGCCAACTCATGTATGGCCTGCCTGACAGCAGCCATGTGGGCAAACATGAGTATTTCATGCATGCCACAGACAAGGGGGGACTTTCAGCTGTAGATGCTTTTGAGATCCATGTCCACAAGCGGCCTCAAGGAGACAGGGCTCCTGCAAGGTTCAAGGCCAAGTTTGTGGGTGACCCAGCAACAGTGGTGAATGACATCCACAAGAAGATTGCCTTGGTGAAGAAGCTGGCCTTTGCCTTCGGTGACCGAAACTGCAGCACTGTTACCCTGCAGAATATCACCCGAGGCTCAATTGAGGTAGAATGGACCAACAATACACTGCCATTGGAGCCCTGTCCGAAGGAGCAGATTATTGGATTGAGTCGGAGGATTGCTGAGGATAATGGGAAACCTCGGTCTGCCTTCTCCAATGCCCTGGAGCCTGACTTCAAGGCCATGAGCATTGCTGTGACAGGTTCTGGCAGTTGTCGACACCTACAGTTTATCCCTGTGCTACCACCCAAGATGGGGTCTTCACTGGCACCAACCACAGAGGTGCCAGACAGGGACCCTGAGAAGAGCAGTGAGGATGACGTTTACTTACACACAGTCATTCCGGCCGTGGTAGTTGCAGCCATCCTCCTCATTGCTGGCATCATAGCAATGATTTGTTATCGCAAGAAGCGGAAGGGCAAGCTTACCCTTGAGGACCAGGCCACCTTTATCAAGAAAGGGGTGCCTATCATCTTTGCAGATGAGCTAGATGACTCCAAGCCCCCACCCTCCTCCAGTATGCCACTCATCCTGCAGGAGGAGAAGGCCCCCCTCCCACCTCCTGAGTACCCCAACCAGAGTGTGCCCGAGACTACTCCTTTGAACCAGGACACAGTGGGAGAGTACACACCCCTGAGGGATGAGGATCCCAATGCACCTCCTTATCAGCCTCCCCCACCCTTCACAGCCCCCATGGAGGGCAAGGGCTCCCGTCCCAAGAACATGACCCCATACCGGTCACCCCCTCCCTATGTCCCCCCTTAACCCACAAGCGCCTGGGTGGAGGCAGGGTTAGGGCAGGGGCCTAGAGACAACTTGGTGTTGTCTGTGGAAACCGGTGACCTGCAGACCATCACCCACCGGTAGTTAACACCCGACCTAGCACACACACACGGGGCCTAGACGAGCCCACCCTCTCTGGTCCTCCCAAACCCCAAAGCAGCTGGAGAGACTTTGGGGACTTTTTTATTTTTTGCCTAACAGCTTTTTGTTTGTTCATAGAAAATTCTTCGCTGAGTTTTTTGATGGCTGGCTCTGAAAACATTTGTTTGAGTAGTGGTTAGGTGGAGGGAGCGAGGAACCGTGAATGAACTTGCAGGCAGTGCTGGGTGGCCCCCCAGCTCTCTGCGTTTTGCCTTTAACACTAACTGTACTGTTTTTTCTATTCACGTGTGTCTAGCTGCAGGATGTAACATGGAAAACAGTAGCTAAAGATTAAATTCAAAGGACTTTCAGAAGTTAAGGTTAAGTTTTTACATTTAATCTGCTGTTTACCTAAACTTGTATGTATAATTTTGGGGTGGGTACGGGGAATTGCTTTGCTAAAAATAAGCTCCCAGGGTGTTTCAATCTTAGAGAAGACCAAGGGACAGTATTTTTTATCAAAGGAATCCTATTTTTTCACACTACGTCAACTTGGTTGCTCTGATACCCCAGAGCCTGATGGGGTCCTCCTGACCCTGGCTTGGGGGCCAGGGCCTTGGTGCTGGGTTTGCTCTCCTGCTGTTGCCAGAGGCTGGAAGCTGGAGGGGCCTATTGGGCTGTGGACATCCCCACCTCCACCCCATGCACACTAATGGCCCACCACCAAGGGGTCTTCATTTCCATGGAAAAGGGACTCCAAGAGGCATTGGTGGCCATGGCCCCCAACCTAGGTGCTCCAAGGTGGGTCATCTGCTCATGGGGGCACCTGGGAGGTCGAGGGACTCGACCACATCAACCTATTTTGTTTTTCCCTTCTTCTGGTATGTTCCCCCTCTCCCCAAAAGGAATATCATGTTTTTGGAAACACTCAGTGGGGGACATTTTGGTGACGATGCAATATTTTTATGTCATGTGATGCTCTTTCCTCACTTGACCTTGGCTGCTTTGTCCCAACAGTCCACAGTCCTACCCAAAACCCACCCCTTTCCTTTTCTCTGGCACTCCAGTCCCAGGCCTTGGGCCTGAATGACTGGAAAATGGTGGCTGGGGAGGAGTGCCAGCAATAGTTCATAGTAAAAATCTGTGGGCTCTCAAAGCTAATTTTTTACTAAAGTTTTTATACAGCCTCAAATTGTTTTATTAAAAAAAAAGATTAAAAATGGCAATGCTTACAGCAGTTTGTACAAGCTCTTAGTGTTGAATCCATGGAACTGACGGCTTTGCTCATTTTGACACACCCCCCCCCTTTTCCTAACAGTTTAAATTCTGGAACTACACTAGGGCTTCTCTTGCCTTTTTTAGCAAAACATCCATCCGTCCATCTGCATCTCTGTCCCATGACTCAGGGGCATCCACTCTGCTTCAGTTTTCCTCCTTTGGAAGAAATTGTTTTGGAGCATGACTTTTCTTGATGTCTTGAGTTATTTCGGGTACCTTTTAGGGAGGAATGCCTTTCGCAATAATGTATCCCTCCGTGATTGAGAGTGGGTGGGTGGGTGAACCCAGGCTCCCTCTGCACACGGAGCAGCTACTTCTAAGCCATATTGACTGTTTTGCAGAGGATTTGACTGTTTTGCAGAGTTTTTGTGTGTGCTCCCTCAGTAGGGGAAGATAGGAGGGGAAAGGTCTTCATTTCTGCTCTTCTCCAGAGGCATTTCCCTTGCGCCTTCTTCCACAGGGCCCAACCCTCTCCCCTGCCCTAGCCTCCAGTAGGCTACTCTGGAGTGAGCAGCACCCTTGGAGGAGGAGCCTATAGATGAGGGCTCAGTGGGTGGCTGGTGACCAGGCCTCATACTTCTACGCCCTGGTCTAAGCCAGAGTTTCTCTAGAGTCAGGAGCACAAGTGGAATCTGACCTGGTGAGATTTATTTCTGATGACCTCATAAAAAAATAAACAATTTCCAATGTTCCAGGTGAGGGCTTTGAAAGGCCTTCAAAACAGCTCTGTTGCCCTTAGCAACCCTACCATTGGGCATTGCCCTGCTGTGGCTGGCCCAGAATGTCCTGTTGCCATAGCAACTGGAGGCAATGGGGCAGTGAACAGAATAATAACAGCAACAATGCCTTTACAGGCATACTCCTCCCTGAGCACTGGGCTGGCAATGGCCATTGGACTCTGAGACGGAGAGCCAATCTCACATTCAAGTGTTCACCAACCACTGATGTGTTTTTATTTCCTTCTATATGATTTTAAGATGTGTTTTCTGCATTCTGTATAGAAACATATCAAACTAAATAAAATCAGTGTCTTTATTACAATGCCACTGCCTCTGAACACGTATTTCCCTGGCATGTTCAGGTTCTTGGTCATGAGTAGTAGAAGAATCGTGTGACAGGGAAGAGGAGACTTGCTTGGCCAGGCCCATTCAGAAGGAGCCTAGTGGCCTCCATAGAGCCTTAACCTGTTTCAGTACCCTTGGGAGGGCTGAATGTGTGTTCCAGAAACCCTGCCAATATGTAAACTCCCCTGAGCACCCCTTTTGTCTTTGAGCAAACAAGTCAAGGGCCCAGGAAATGACCTGGCCCTTGCTCTAGGTTTCCTGATTTGTAAGGGGTGGTGGGTGGCAGAAAACCCAATGATAATGGGTAGAGACAAGTATAGTGGAAAAGTCCTGTCATGGGCTTCCTGCCCCAGAGTGGCACCTTCTAGACAAGAGTCCTTCAGCCTGGGTCCCTGTGAAGATGGGAATATGAGGGATGTCTCTGGCTGCAGCTTCACCCCAGCCCATACCCCCAATACGCCCACTGTCTATGGGCTTGGGACTGTCCAAGCTGCCTGATGGTAAGTTTAGTGTTGGCTTTGAGATGGAGAGGGCATAATACTTTCTCTAACCAGGCTGCTCTGCCTGTGGGCCAGTAGATTCTGGATGGCTAACTCATAAGAACCTGGTCTGACTCAATTCCCAGGAAAGGGGCAGATAGGTTGTTCTGGGATGCTGCTTAGCGCTTGGGAGACAGAGATGCAGCAGCTTTGTCTCAAAAGTGCTGGTGGTCACAGAACCAGTGCCTCTTCTGAGCTCTCCCCTATCATCTTCCCCTGGGAAGCCTCCAGACTGTGCTGTTTACAACCTTGAAGACCCACTGAAGACACTGGTCCCATATTCCAGACAGGACTGTGTGGGGAGTTGTTCAAGGTTAAACAATTACTTGGAGTTAGGACCTGAGTGTACAATATACTGAAAATGCCAGGAAAGACCATCCTCAGCATGTTTTCAGGGACACATGCCTCAATCCCTAGGCTTAGCATCAAGGGCCCAAGAAATGACCTGGCCCTTGCTCTCCTGGTCTCAGGAAGGTCTGCTTAGCATTTTGCTCACTGTCCTGAACTTAAGTAAGGGTCTCAGAGAAAAGGAAAACCTTCAGAATAGGAAGAAGAAAAGTCACAAAGACCTCTGGCCTCTGCATTGCCCTACCTCCTTTGGTGAATAGGGATTATCTGCTGTTTGGCCTGGCAGACTTTTGCTCCTTAGAATTCCTGGAAGATCCCTGTAAACCCTTCATTGGTGGATATGGGGCTGTCTGCTCAATAGTTCTGAGCTAGAGAGAGGGTGGAAGAAAGGAAGGGAGAGGAAAAGAGGTATAAGAATCTGCCAGGGCTGGGGATGTGGCTCAAGCGGTAGCGCGCTCGCCTGGCATGCGTGCGGCCCGGGTTCGATCCTCAGCACCACATACCAACAAAGATGTTGTGTCCGCCGAGAACTAAAAAAAATAAATAAATATTAAAAAAAAAAAAAAAAAAAAGAATCTGCCTTCCTTCCTGCTTGCTTTTGACCCAGGGCAAGTTCCTGGGACCCTCTGGCCTGGCTTCCTTTTCTGTGAGATTCTGGTCTAGAGGTTCAAGGATACCTTTGAACTAGGGGATGGAGTTGAAATAATAGCTTACTCTTTAATCTGCCTGCAAAAGGGTTAAAGGATCCAAGAAAAGTAAAGGAGTCTGCATTATCTTTTGGTATAATGTCACTAACTACCTTGGGCCAAGATCCTTGGTCCTGGGCTGTTATCAGGAGAAACTTTGGATGTGTTTAGGAGCTCCTGACCAGACTGGTCCTCCAGAAGTTCCATATTACTTGACCCATTGCAGCTTCCATCCTGCTTCTCCATGGTCCCAGCAGCCTGGACAAACTTCCTCAGCTTCTCTAAACCATTTTAAGACTCAACTAAAGTATCAGTCTTTCTGTGGTGAACTTCATTCTTCTCGCTGTATTACTGTATCTTAAAAATCCAAATCAGCTGGTGACTTAATTTTTCCGTTTTGTTTACCCTCTCAACCACTGTTTTGAGACAAGGTGACTGAGGCTCAGAGAGGGTAGGGGAGTTGGCCTAAGTCTTGCGACTAGTATGAGGCAGGTTCAAGTCTAAGATTAAACACTTAAGGATTTTTTTCATATTGGAGAGTAGCAAGGAATTGTATGAAGTCCCTGTTGAGGGAATTTTGGGTACTATTTCCCTTGTGGACCTAAGAAAATGTCGAGAAATCCAAAGTCAGGCTGCCGATCTCTTGGGGTGTTCCTGGCAGGAGGCGACCATCAGGACAGTGTGGGGTAAAGGAGCCCAGAGACCTGGGTGCCCAGACTTTTCCCCTGGGACACTCAGCCCCATTGTCCCCAGCTTTGGTGAAGATGACCCCTGAGATAGGGTAACGTTGGGTGTGGCCAGGAGCAAGTTGCGAGGCAGATTAGAGCGTGGGTGGATCAGCTGTAAATCTTGGTACTGGCTCTACATTCCCCCCGCAGCAGAGTTGTCTGTCAGCGGCTCTGGGCCAGAGCCCGCAGGTTCTCAGGAGGTGGCGCTAGAGGACTAAGCAGCCAGCGGTGGGCGAACTGGAGAGGCGGGCCATAGGCGGGGTTAAGAGTGCTGCGAGCGTAGGCAAAGTGAGCTGGGAGAGACCATCTGTGCACAGAGTTAAAACTTTCTGCTGAGGATAGGGCGGAACCTGCGGAGAGCAGAGTTGAGACTGTTGGAGACCAAGTAAAAGCTTGAGAGGGGCGGGGCTTTGTGGGACTATGGCCGAGCCGAGCCTGCGTGGAGGCCCGCCTTCTTTCCACCTCTTTCACACCGTCTCCGAGAGTTCACGAGCTGGGGTTCGGAACGCGTCATTCACAGTTCTTTTGAAAAGGAAACCAACAGGAAAAAGACAGCCTAGTTTTCGGATGTCTTTCTCTCCTGGGGCCCCAAACAGTAAACCTTGAAAGTTCGGATATGTAGTTGGGAACCAGTAAGAATCTGTCCTTGGCCGGGCGCAGTGGTGCACCAATGTAACCTGCAACTGGGGAGGCTGAGGCAGAAAGATCCAGGCCAGATTCAGCAATTTACCAAGACCCAGGCTAAAATAAATAAATACATAAAAATTTTAAAAAAATGCAGGCTGAGGGGCTGGGGATGTAGCTCAGAGGTAAAGCTACCCCAGGTGCCATCTCCAGGGTTGGAGCTTGTAGGGGCCGGGGAGGCTCACCTTAGCTTTTGCCTGTATTCTGGCTTCACGCCTCCGGTGCCCAGCATAAGACCTGCGCCTCTTGAATTCTGCTTCTAACCCAAAAGTTTCAAAGGCTAAAAGTAGGCATTAACCTAATAGGATACTATGAGATCTGGATGGTGCCAGTGCAGTTGGGGTTCCCCTACTGTGCCTCTGGGGGAGAATATGTCACTAGAAACAAATGGGGATGGGGCACCTAGCTGGGACTAACAATTTCCTTGGGTCGATCCTTGAATCTAGGACACCTTGAAGCCCCAGGGAATACCTTTACCAAAACTTACCTCCCTGGGGCTGGGGTTGTGGCTCAGTGGTAGAGTGCTCGCCTAGCATTCATGAGGCACTGAGTTCAATCCTCAGCACCACAGAATAATGAAATAAATATTGTGTCTACTTAAAACAAAACAAAGAAAAACAAAACTTGTCTCCACAGCTCCAGACACACATTGAGACAGCAGGAAACATCCTGTTGGAAGCTGGCCAGGGCTCCTAAGGCCAGGGATAAGGGCTATTGTTTTCTTTTTTCTTCTTCTTCTTTTTTTTTTTTTTTTTTTTTTTTGGTACTGGGGATTGAAGTCAGGGATATCCAACCACTGAGCCACATCCTCAGCCCTATTTTGTGTTTTATTTAGAGACAGGGTCTCACTGAGTTGCTTAGCGCTTTCTAGATGCTGAGGTTGACTTTGAACTTGTGATTCTCCTTTCTCAGACTCCCAAGCTGCTGGGATTACAGGCATGCGCCACCATGCTTGCTTATTTTCTATCTTAATGGCAGCATAGTATCAGGATGAAGAGGAAAAAGCCCAAGTTTGGAGTCTGTCAGAATACTCGGGAACTCAGGCCAGGTCAACTCCCTTTTCAAGAAATTGAACCCACTGATACAGGACCACTCCCTACTCAGGACTTGTATGACAAAAACGTAGAAAGGGCCTGGCTTCCCCTCAGGATAGCAGGAAAGGAGGAGGAGGGACTTTGAGGGTGACAACAGCATATCTTTGGGCATGCCTAGAGGAGAGGACCAGCTTATTCCTGGATGAACTCACCCAGATATTGCTACCCAACTGATACCTGCTCCCACCTATCCTAGAATCTGGGGGAGCCAGGGAGGCTTTTCCTCAGATAACCCTCATGCTGAGTACAACTTTAGCTCTCATAACTCACCATCCTAATTGGGCTAAGCAAGAAGTTGGGCATGGGGGATGCTGAAGGCAATGTAGTCCTGTGTTTGTTTGAGAGCATGTGGTGTGGTGGTGGTGAGCTCTCCTTTCCTTTACACTTTCAATGCAGTGTCTTGATTAGAGTACAAATGAAAAGCTAAGGAGGCACTTGTCTGGGACTCTGTCTTGGGTCACAGGCAGCATATTAGCTCATTCTTGGAACTGTAGCCTTGTCAGAGGCTCAGAATCAAGCAGGGATAGAAAAAGGATATAACCCATTCTGTGAGCCTCAAGAAGATCCCTTGGAACAGAGCTGAGAAGTGGGGGGTGACCTAATTTGCATTAGCAATGATGGTGGTGGTGATGGGGAGGACAGCTCAGCGGAACACTTGGCCTTTCTTTTTTTTATTTTTTTTAAAAATATTTTTAGTTTTATATTGACACAATACCTTAGTTTATTTTTTGTGTAGTTCTGAGGATCAAACCCAGTGCCTTACACATGCTAGGCAAGTGCTATACCACTGAACTGCAACCCTAGCCCCTTTCTGTTCTTTTGATAGGAGATAAAGTATGTCTTTTGCTCAGCCTTACTAGGAATTCTCAGTCTGCACTGTCAGCTCTTGGCAGAAACACTGCCTTCCTAGAAAGCTGATGTCCACACCACACTTCCCAAATGGAGAGGTTATTAATATATAAATAGCAGTGATAACCCAGATGTTGCTACCCAACTGATACCTGCTCCCACCTATCCTAGAATCTGGGGGAGCCAGGGAGGCTTTTCCTCAGATAACCCTCATGCTGAGTACAACTTTAGCTCTCATAACCTGACCTAGTGATGCTGTGGCCACACCCACCAATGTAGGGAGTGGGTTCAGGGTCTGGTTTGAGCAGTAGACAAAGGCTAGACTTGGAGATCATAGGTTTAGTGAAGATGAATAGATTCAACTGTCTTGATTCCTGCTGTATCTTTGGGATCTACCACAGTACTGTCCTCAACCTAGGGCTCAAAAAGTGTAAGTCAAATTTAACTAAATTGAAATTATCCTGGCAGAGGCCCTTGTCACAAAGGTTTGGCTTCACTATCAGAGACTTAACCCCTGCCCCAATCTGTCCTTTCTTGAAAGGCAGGAACTGTTTGGACACTCAGTAAAGATAACAGAGCAAACAAGAACCTACTACAATCCATTCTGATTAGGACATAGATGGAACTTAGTGGAGAGAATGGCTATGTTGAAATGGCCTGAGATCTCTGGTGGTAAATACCGGGGTAATTTTCAGTAATGCCCTTAGGTTTGTAGTAAGAGATCCACAGAGGGGTCAGGAGGTAGGGAAACTTCTAAAGATTTTCCTGAAGATGCATGTAGTAAGCCTGATGGAGGGGCCACCAATCTCCTCTCCCTGAACTGTCATGTCTTATCTTTTGTTGCCTCGGGTAGGACATGTGATTGGTCAAGAAAGGACACAAGGATGTGATTTCCATTTGGGCCTGTATTCTCCCATCCATGGAACAGAGATCCATGGGAACTGGTACAGAGTTGTGGGGGGGGGGTGGGAGTCACAATAGAAATTTGGGTGGAATTTTCTATAGTTAGAAATTATTTGAATGCCTGTCTCTGTTTCTGCAAACAGAGGTCCTCAAGGGCAGGTTCCACAGGCTTCTCTGGGCATTGGCTTAAGGAGGATGAATGTGTGCAGGCATGAGTGAGATCAGAAGAGCCATCCCAAAATGCCTCTCTGGGGGAGTATAGAGGGACAAGAAAAACAGCATGTTTTGACTTGTATGCTTACAACTTGGAGAAACCATAGTTTCATTTTTTTCTTGTCATAACAAGTCTTCAGAAATGTGTAACTCTAATAGCAATGGGCTTAATTAGCCTTGTTGGGAGCAATGCATGAGTGGTAGGGCAGTAAACATTTCTGATGATGTTTGCCTGTTTTTTTTTTTAATTTAACATAATGTAAGTAAAGACTTGCACATTGGGCTGGGGATGTGGTTCAAGAGGTAGCGTGCTCGCCTGACATGCGTGTGGTCCGGGTTCGATCCTCAGCACCACATACAAACAAAGATGCTGTGTCCACCGAAAACTAAAAAATAAATATTAAAGTTTCTCTCTCTCTTTAAAAAAAAAAGACTTGCACATTGCAACAGGAAAGGAATTATCAAGTAAATTCTGTACCTTCTAGCCTTATTCCTTTTTCCTGCTCTACCAAGAACTATGGCCAGTTTAAGATAATAGTATACAAAGTGAGATTGTTCAGGCCAGCCAGATGGGCTCCTGAGAAGGACAAACAAAGATCAGATGTATTGTTCATGCCCTCATTCCAGCCTTAGGCTTGCTTGGGGAGCTGTCTGATTCCCCATGTTAGTGGGTGGTACCAACAAACTTTAGCCAGGAGGGAAACCTCTGCTTCTTTGGGCTTACTTAATTTCTCTTCAGTTTTATTTCTTCCTTCCAAAAGAGGTCTGGGGGCATGGAACCAATTTCTTGAGTTGCTTCTCATCTGACAGTGAGATAGACCTCAGCATCATGATAGCAAAAAGAGTTCAGACAGCCCTATAGATAGGAACCAGCTTTCCCAGCTTCCCTGGAATGGTCCAAAGCATAGACAATGTCATCTGGAACTGTCCTCAGCCATCCTTCCTATTCTCAACCACCTTCTGTCTTCTATATTTCCTTGAAAAGTTTGTCATTCTTCTTCACTCCCATAGACATCTTCATGTTTGAATCCTGAATCTCCCTGTGGCAGCTGCCATGCTGAAAGCATCAGCCCAGGGTGAACTGGATTGTGGAGGAAACAGGAAAGACTGGGTTTGAGCTCTGTCCTCCTCCCCTTCCTCTACATGTCACCTTGTTTGTCCTTGGTCCAGAAGGCCTCGGGGTATAGCTGCTAAGGTCCTGGTATCTCCTTATTTTCCCAAGACTTGTCTTCCAGTGACTAAAATAATCAGGCCTTTTCCTATCTGGGTAGATTTTTTTTAATGATTTTTTTCCCTCTGGTCTTTTATAAGTGTTTAAGAGCAATACTGGTGAAGCTTGTAGATACATGGCCGACCAACCATAAGTTCCCTCTTAGTGTGGATTGAGTCTCCTCCCATCTGGCCTTTACAAAATGTCTGTCATGTGTCATATGTCATACCTAGTGGAAAAAAGATATTTTCAGCTAGTGAAGCTTAAGAGGCTGGGAAACTTCTGCTGTTATGCCAGATTTGTGGGACCCCAATAGACCTACAGGAGCCGAATCCGATGCAATCACACAAGAATTTTTATTGCAAGCTTGAGCCTGGACTCACAACTGTTCCCGATGCAGTGGTCCCAGGGAGTGAGTCCTGGTCCTTTGTCCAGTGAGATTTTATAGTTTTTTTGGGGATACACTATGCATCACAACATCACACAGCAAATCATTCTATTCCACAGGAAAGTCAAACAACTCTTGACATTTGGGTAGGGGTGATTGGTTAGTACAAGAGGGGGTTCCTTTGAACTGATTGGTTTAGGCCACGAGGGGTGTACATGCTAAACTACATGGTTTCCCAACATGTTATCAAGCACCATAAACTACTTGGGGGATCTGGCATTCCAGGTATTTTCCCTGTCTCATGCTGATTGGAGGTTGCTAGGGGGATTGCTGCAGACCTCTCCTGTTATTTACAAACAACTCAGCTGGGTGGGTATGTGCTTAGGAGTGCTCTGTGGGTTTTTCCAAGGACAAGGGTCACACCCCCCTTCCTCAGGACAGGCCTTGAGGAAGAAGCTGCTGTTATTTATTTATTTTCAAAAATGGAATCATATCAGTTTCTCACTACAGGGTCTCCAAGTCTCTCCTGTCTCTGATGGGGCAGCAGCTGGACTTAGAAAGGAATTGTACCCAGACATGCCACATAGCTGGTTTGCACAAACTGAAAGATTTGTTTTTTAACTGCTGTGAAGACCAGTCAAGCTTAGTGAGTTCACTAAATAAGAGGACAGCTCATCAACAACCCCTCCAAAGAGGAAAAAGTGAATGCATCCTCATCATTCTTCCTGTTACTTGTTACATCAGTAGCCTAAATATGGTGCTATAACTGAAATTCTTTCTGGGGTACCTTTAAACCTGGTGGTTGGTGGATCCCCTAAAAAATGAAGGTGAGGGAAATGCTCAGAACAGCATGGAGAACCATCAGTCCCTAAAGTCCTGCTGAAAGCCAGCCCAGATGATAGGAAAATTCAGACAAAGACCTTCTATTGAGGAGCCCAATCTAGATCAAGAGGAAGGAAATAACTATCACGATAGGCAAAAGGTGCAACTTATGCAGTCAAGGGGGAGAAATAAAGAATGTCCATGTGCTTCTTCTCTTTTCAATGCTTTATTCACTTAGATCACTCAATACAATTTCACTCTATAGGTCCTAAATCAAGAAAACGAGAATCTTTAATGCTAGGCACTGTAATAGATGTAATCAGGTTTCAAACTGGAGTTTTTTTTTTTTTTTTTTGAGTTGCTAAGGCACAGGCCTAAGGCCATCCTCACGATGACCTTTGGGACAGAGAATAAAAATAACTGAATCAAAGCTCCAGACAACCAGGACCAGCACTTTTCCATGGTCAGTAGAAATCCCTAGACCAAATGTCAGGGGTGGAAGTAGATAAGGTAGGTATGTTCCTGGGGATTCTCCTCAAAGGAAATGGTATTGTGAGATTTTTCGAGAGGAAGAGCATCAGTAACTAGCTTTCATATCTTCCTGGATTCACTGTGCTTGTGCCCTTTGTCACCAAGGCAACAAAGAGGTCTGTTTATAGTCAGAAATCCACTCTTAGGAAGGCAACTCCCAGACCCACTGGCTGGGTAGGGCTAATTACCCCCACAGGAACCAGGACATGTTGATTTCAATCTATGAAAAGCCACAGCTCCTGTGTTTTTCTACAAAAACAAAAAAATAAACATCTTAACTGGACATGGTGGTACATATCTATAATTCTAGAAATTCTAGAAGCTATGAGGCAGGAAGATGACAAGTTTGAGACTAGCCTGGGCAGCTTAGTGAAACCCTGTCTCAAGAAAAGCGGGCGGGGGGCGGGGCAGTATATAGCTCAGTGGTAAAGTGCATCTGGGTTCAATCCCCAGTATAATAGGAAAAAAAAAATCTTTTCATCTTTCAAAGAAGCTCAACACATACAAACTGGTGGTAGTGAAACCAGAACAATCTGGGTTGGGACAAGGTTAGACCACTGAACTGTTCATAGTGAAAGGTATGGCACAAAACTCCCAAATTCCAGACCGCTGCAGGAAAGATAATAATACAGTTGTCATGTGCGAGCCTGGCACTTGTCCTTGTGTTTGATCTACATCAGTCACTCCACCTTTATGAGTGCCTTTACCAGAGGGGATGCTAATATTCTAATTTTGCATTAGGAAATGGAGGCTCAGTGAACCCAAGGTCCCCATCTAGAGAGTGGGAGGGCTAACATGTGGACCTGTGGAGCCTAAATATGTGTATGCAGTCACCAGACATTCCTGAAGCTGAATTAAATACTCTCTAGCACAGGTGGAAACACAAAGCAAGGACTATCATAACAGGTAGAGAAGCTCTCCTCATCCCAGTAGTCCCAGTAATCCCAGGCAGTGTAGCCCTAAAGGCAGCAGACATTAAGGTCAGGAGAAAACACCAGAAAGTAAGGGCTTTGAATTTCCTATTTATCTTACCTGCTCCATCCCAGAGTTTGAGAAGAGCAGTTCAGAAGGCCCTGGGCCTTCTCAGAACTGAAAGTGTGGGTCTTGTCCATCAGTGCTCACTGGGATCCCTGATTATTCCAGGTCAAACCAGAACTGCTGACATCCCATGTGATATTAGGAAAATTAAAATGGGTTGTAAATGGGTCCAAATTATTCAAGCCCTCTACACAGCCAGAAATGGATTGGAATATAGTCTGGATCTTCTAGGAAATGTTTTCCCTCAGGAAAGTACCTGAGGCTTGTGTGAGGAGCCTTAACACTGGTCTGCAAAGGGGAGAGGTGGAGTGGAAAAGTAATTGGTGAGCTCTCAGATTTATGAAGAAGAAACCTGAGCTACTTATCTAGACAGTCCCTAGGGGGCCATAGCTTAAAGTTTCTGAGAAACATCAACTCCTCTTCCATTCATCCCCAAGGTCACTGTCCCAGAGCCTGATGAGGTAGGTGGTCTTCTAGTTTGTTTTAGGCCAGCCCTTCCACCTTTCTCAAGGGGACTTCGTAAGACTCCAGTTTTGTGGGAGTGGGCCTCCAGATAGTTCCTACATTGACATCTGGATGGCCTTTGCTCCTTTCCTGACCTTTGAGAGCCTCACAATGCAGTCCTACCACCTAACAATCTCTCTCTCTACCTCCTTCAACGATCTTGGGCCTCAGAACATACTTGTTCATTTGCCTTTCCAACTCATGCATCCTTTGAGACCACACTCTCGTGGCCCCTCTTTGAAGCCTGTCCTCGCGATGCCCGCCTCACGCTATCCAAAGGAGAGTACCCCCAATTCGATTTTCAGTGAACATAAAGTCTTACAGGTCTCATGGATCTCATGCAACGTTGCTGCTAGCCCCCTCTTTGCTCCAGTTGGCACGCGCCCGACGTGTCTATCCCTGAGGGCGCATGCGCGGGCGCCCGGCGGCTTCCCCGCGACCCCGAAGCTGACGCGTGGACACGAGTCTTCTTCGCGGGCTGGCGGGAGCGCGCGTTTGTTTGGAGGCGCGGCGGGGTGGGGGGCGGTAGTTCAAGGAAGGTGGTGTGCGGCATGCGCATGCGCAGAGGCGGGCGGCAGCGCTAGCCGAGCTGGGAGATGGCGGCGGAGGCGGCGGCGGCGTCTAGAGTGTGAGCACGGCCCGGGAGCCGCCGGCCCGGGCGCAGTGCGACCCCGACCCTGCCCGTCCGCCTCCCCACCATGGGCAACGAGGCCAGCTTGGAGGGTGGCGCTGGCGACGGGCCGCTGCCGCCTGGAGGCCCTGGCCCTGGCCCGGGCCCCGGTACAGGGAAGCCGCCTTCAGCACCAGCTGGCAGCGGACAGCTCCCCACGTCGGGCACTGCGCGGGCCACCCCAGGACTGCAGGTTTCAGGCGCAGGCCCCGGCAGGTGAGTGCGCGTCTTGGCGTCCTAGGGGCGGGGAGCTGGAGCCTGAGGCTGGGGCCGGGGCCTGGGATCCCAAGATCTAGTGGACAGCAAGGTTGGACGTCTGGCCGCACTTTAAGCCCTGTCGGATTGGCATGAGCTGGGTGGAGGCGACCCTTCATTTCCAGCCAGTCCGCCTTGGCAAGGCAGGATGGCAAGTCCAGGGTCAGTCGGGTCCTGCAGACTATTACTTCGTCACGAACCCCAAATTCTTTTCCCCCTGACGCCAGGGCCCAACCGCTCAGAAGGGGCTTATGTAACCTTAGCCTGGTCCCTCCAAGCAGGGGAGCAGTGAGATGGAAAACGCGTTCACTGTCTGCCAGTGTCTGCATGTGTCCATTGTGTTGGGCCAAGGAAAGAGCACAATGGGAGTGGCTGTCAGGGAAGATAAGTGTCACTGCGAAGAACGCAGAGAGATGGAAATAGTTGGACCATGAACTTGGTCTTATGCTTTCCTTAGGCATTTAGCGGCTGTAACCATTTTTTGGGGAAAAAAAATTGCCCACTGAACACCAGTAGGCCCAACAATACTAACAGGGTCACGTGCTTTCACCAGGGCTTAGTGAATTACTTTCAGGTGAAACAGAAATGCTATTAAATTTTCCAGCACCAGCTATGCTCTTTTTGCCACCTCAAACCAATTGGGGCGGGGGAAGCTGAAACCTACATAGAATGCTTTAAACAGAACATATCTGATCAAACACTGTGAGACTGCTTGTTTTATGTGTTTGCCAACCCAGAATCTGCAGAACAATCAAGTTGCATTGAATGCAGTGGAATGGAATGTCAATATATAAGTCAGTAGACTGAAAACTCTGGAAAACTACCTAAACTATCCTATGCAGGATAAAATGGAAGGCATTATTTTATACCAAATAATTCTGGGGAGTAGCAGTCCCCCTTGGGGGGTGTTTCTGGTCTATATGAGGCTGCTGATTAATGTTGTTTTTTGCCTTTTCTGTGTGGGAGCACATAAATTCTGAGGGAGCATAATTTTTGCTTCTTCAGCTGCCCAACTGTGTCTCTTACATGTTTATTTCCTTATGTGTTTTATGTTCTTAGACAACTAACAGTGGTGAAAGGCTCTTAGTAGCCTGAAACCTGTCACAAACCAAGCCAGCCTGTGAGCATCCCTTTTAGAAGTGGAATTTGTCCATTTTACATTAGCTGTTAGAGTAATGCAACTGGATAGCACATGGCTCTTAGCACAGCAAATGCTGTCCATCTTGCTGCATGTTGAGTTACTGTTTGGGTTTTAGCTTGAGGGAGACTTACCCAAGCTTCAGTGCTCTCCCTCCAAGGAAAAGCTTCTACAGCTGAATGGAAAAACACCTTGTTACTGGGAGCTCTCTATGTGAGGAATTTCCCATTTCTCTTTTGGAAACCAGACAGGATGCTCTGCTTGTAGTTTATCAGATGTTGCAGAGCCAAACATGAAATTTTGGAAAGATTTGGGCAGCTTAGAGGCAGATATATACTGCTCATATTCCTTTCCATTGTCTCATTTCTACTCCATCTATGCATTCTGCTTCAGGGCAGATCAATAGATTGCTGTGGGTGAGGGGCACCATGAAATATTGCTAGATTTAGCAGTCACACAATTTCTCACCTGGCTGTGGGCAAGGCTCACACAGGGGCCTGTGGTGCTAAGGTCCCGTGACTATCAGGCTTAGGAGGTAAACTAGCTCTCTGTCAACAAAGCTAAGGACTGGGGACCCTTAGGAGACAGAATTTACTTTTTCCAGCTGATATTTGGCATATCCCAGTCCCTGAGCTGAGCTGCATGGTCTGTCTTCCTCTCAGTATAGGAATGGCTACTTCCTCTCACCAGAGCATCTCAGGTACCTGATACCAAATTTAGTATATTCTGTTCTGAGATGCTGCTGAACATTGTTGGAGGAAAAATCCTTGTGACATGTGCCTCTGGGCATTCAGGAAAGAGCATTGGCTCAGAAACATATTTATTTCTAGCAACACTGTTGATTTTGGATCAGTCAGAAAGCTCAAGGAGGTAGGTAGAGGGTCAGGTAAAGGGGTGATCATTTTTGTAACCCCAGAAGGGAACAAAACTGAGGTTCTGAGAGAGTTGAATCCTGGTTCTTTCCTACTGCCATATTACATCTTGTCATCCCAAGCTGAATTAGTCTTTTCATCCTCACACTGAGATGACTTGGCTGTGTGAGGGGGTGGCCCCAGCATTTGCTGCTGAAGAGCTTAATCTGAACCCCATGAGTAGCAGTGCTACCACACCTATAGTATTGCCTCTTAGCCCATTTGGATGATAGGGAGCTTTGGCCACTGGGGTCCAAAGGAAGGGCTTTCTGTTTCTGGTTTTAGGGTCTATACATGCCGTTTTATAGACTACTTTTCTCAAGGAGTGCCAGATTAGGAGTAGGCTAAACTCTGTTTCAGGTTTCACTCTCAAGCTGTATGCCCTGGTGTGGACTGCATCCTCTTAGAGAAAGAGGTATCTTTTCATTCATTCATTCATTTCTTCATTTATTTATGGAGATGTGCCTAATGTATGGTGGGGTGCACAAGTTGATGGAATTTTACCTGTACATACACCCATGACACGTTACCAGTTCAAGATATAACCTTATCTGTACCCCAGAAAGTGTCTTTTTAAAAATTTACTGAAGGGCTGGGGATGTGGCTCAAGTGGTAGCGCACTCGCCTGGCATGCGTGCGGCCTGGGTTCGATCCTCAGCACCACATACAAACAAAGATGTTGTGTCTGCTGAAAACCGAAAAATAAATATTAAAAATAATATTAAAATATAATAATATAAAAATATAATAATAATATTTTAATATAATATTATTAAAAATAATATTAAAAAATTCTCTCTCTCTCTTTAAAAAAAAATGTACTGAAGACCAGTGGCAGTCTGTATAGTATACACCAGTCCTGTGGATTTGAATATGTTTTGACATATGCAAATTGATCTACAGTCAATTAGCTAAGGAATGTTTACCAGCTATCAGGATCAAGCATTTCATGGAGGTTCTGGAAGGATATATGGTAACTTCTCTATCCTCTAGCACTCAGAGTCTGTTGATCAGGTAGCTCTTGAAGAGCCAAATTGTGGAAGAGCTCTGGGAGAGACTGTGGGTATCTTAGAGTCTGAGAAATGTCAAATAGGCAGTTTTTGTTGTTGTTTTTTGGTCCTGGGGATTGAACTCAGGGGCACTCAACCACTGAGCCACAACCCCAGCCCTATTTTGTATTTTATTTAGAGACAGGGTCTCACTGAGTTGTTAGTGCCTCACTGTTGAAGCGGGCTTTTAAAAAAAATTTTTATACCTTTATTTTATTTATTTTTATGTGGTGCTGAGGATCGAGCCCAGGGCCTCACACGCCCTAGGCGCAGGATCTACTGCTGAGCCACAACACTAGCCCCCAGAGACTGGCTTTGAATTCGTGATCCTCCTGTCTCAGCCTCTTGAGCTGCTGGGATTACAGGTGTGTACCACTGTGCTAAGCTCAAATAGGCAGGGTTTTTTTTTTTTTTGAAAATTTTTAAAAAAATGTTGATGGACCTTTATTTTATTCATTTATTTATATGCTGAGAATCAGACCCAGTGCCTCACACATGCTAGGCAAGTGCTCTGCCACTGGGCCACAACCCCAGCCCTAAATAGGCAGTTCTTACAGAAGGATTGTCAAGTAGGAAGAGTGAAGAGGCAGAGCTAGGCTTCAGGAGAGGGAGAGACCTAGGGTTAGCAGAGGTAGAAATAGAGAGAAATTAGATAAGAAGTGTGGTACACTGGCAGGAATAATGAGTAGAGAATGAGACTGAGTGCAGGAGGCTGGGAAAGAGTTGGGGCAAAGCCAGGTAGAACCATTTTTCCCTCATTGCCCATTATGATTGATTCAGTTCTAGACTGTATGCCATGGAGACATCTTGAGCCAAAGTCAGCTGGGCACAGAGAATCTGGTCATTTGCTGGAAGGTGGGCAAGGCTGCTCTGAGAACCACACCAAAAGTTCCTTCCTCAAAATGGATTTATCAGACATGTTGTCTTTGGTCTGGGATTGTCCTTATTGCTTTATCAGATAACTATCAGGCTCTAGAAAAATATGGGATGAATTTGTAAAGAATGAAAAGAGGGCTGAGGTTGTGGCTCAGCGGTACACTGCTCGCCTAACGTGTGTGAGGCCCTGGGTTCGATCCTCAGCACCACATAAAGAGAAATAAATAAAGGTATTGTGCTCATCTACAACTGAAAAAAAAAAAAGAAAAAAAAAGAAAAAGAAAGAAAAGACCCAATTCAGGGTTTGTAAAAAAAGATCCTTTATCATTTAGAGATCTTGTTTGACCACAGTGGCTGGGTTTTCAGGGAGGGCATGACATACATTAAAGTGATTTCACATTTGAGTGGTCATGATGTTAAAATTTTAGCCCAATCCAACCACTTTTGCATTTTTTTCCCTCTTCCCTCCTCTACACATCTTGGTAGTAGGGATTGAACCCAGGGCCTTATGCATGCAAGGCAAGCAATCTACCACTGAGATACATTCCCAACCGTTTTTAAAATTTTATTTTGAGATAGGATCTCACTAAATTATCCAAGCTGACCCCAAACTTGTGATTGTCTTGACTCAGCCTCCTGAATAGCTGGGATTGTAGGCATGTGCCTGCTCACCCAGCCATTTTTACATTTTTTTTTTTTTTTGTGTGTGTGGATTGAACCCAGGGCCTTGTGCCTACAAGGCAAGCACTCTACCAACTGAGCTATAACCCCAGCCCCATTTTTGCATTTCTTGAAGGGGTAGCTTTGGTAAAATAGTTGTTCTCAGCATTAGTATGACTGATAAGATGCTGTTGACTAAAAAAAAATTATAATGGAGAGACTAGGAAAGGAGAGGAGATATATGTATGTGTTTGTATATGTGTGTATATATAAATATCTATCTCTCTTTATATATTTACTGTGGAATATTTCAAACTTACATAAAAGAATAGTCTAATAAACTCCTATGTTCCCATTGCTTAGCCACAGCTATCATGAACTCAAGGCAAATCAAATTTTATCTATCTCTCTTACCCCCCACTTGCCACAGAAGCAAATTCCAGACATCCCAACATTTCATCATCAGCATTTCTAAGAAAAAGGGGCTTTATAAAAACATAACCACAATATCATAATTACATTTAAATAGTTACTAATTTCTTCTTTTTTTGTTTGGTGCTTGGAATGGAACCCAGGGCCTCATGCATACTAGGCAAGTGTTTTCCTCTGAGCTTCATCCCCAGGCCAAAAATCTCTTCTTCTTCTTTTTTTTTTTCTTTATTAAATTATTTATTTATTCTAATTTGTTACACATGATGGCAGAAGCAATTCATTTCACATTACACATATAGAGCACAAATTTTCAAGTCACTGGTTGTACACAACAATTCCTTCTTTTTTTTTAAAGGAGAGAGAGAATCTTTTTTTTTTTTTTGGTAGATAGACACAACACAATGCCTTTATTATGTGATGCTGAGAATCAAATCTGGGTCCCGCCCGTACTAATCAAGCGCTCTACCACCAAGCCACAATCCCAGCCCCCAACAATTTCTTCTTAATCTCAGCAAATATTCAGTCCTGTTTCCATTTTTCTGTGTTTCTGTGTCTTATGACATAGAAAAATGTGTTATTTTTATAGTGGGTTTTTTTTAATTGCAATGCATTTATCTGATACATCTCTATTTAAACCTAAAGGTTTCCTCTCCTTTTTTTCCCTTGAAATTTGTGTCTTAGAGAACTATGTCAGTTGACATGGTAGTGTATGTATGTAATGCCAGAAATTCAGGAGGCTGAGGCAGGAGATTGTAGGTTCAACAACTTAATGAGACCCTGTCTTAAATTTTAAAATAAAAATAAAAATAAAACAGGGCTGGGATGTAGTTCAGTGGTAAAGCACCCTTGGATTCAATTCCTATTACACAAAAAGAGAGAGAAAGTACTAAACAAACAAACAAACAAACAAACCCAAAAAACCTACAGAACAGTTTCTTTTAATCTGGACTGTGCTGATTGCATCCCTGTGATGTTTCTCTGTCCATATTTTTCCTGAAAACTAGGAATTAGAAGCTATTTGATTCACATCATCATTATCATTATTATTATTGTTATTATCCTTTTTGTGGTACTCAGGATTGAGCCCAATGTCTCACACATGCTAGGCAAATGCTCTTCAATGAAGCTCATATTTCTTTACTAGGGATTGAATCCAGAGGCGTTTATCCACTGAGTCACTTCTCCAGTCCTTAAAAAAATTTTCTTAAATATTTTTTTAGTTGTTGATAGGCATTTATTTATTTATTTATATGTGGTGCTGAGAATTGAACTCAGTGCCTCACTAGGCAAGCGCTCTACCACTGAGCTATAACCTTAGCCTTTCCCCAACCCCTTTTATTTTTTATGTTGAGACAGTGTCTCACTAGGTTACTTAGGGTCTCACTAAGTTGCTGAGGCTGGCTTTGAACTTTCGATCCTCCTGCCTCAGCCTCCTGAGCAGCTGGGATTACAGGTGTGTGCCACCATGCCCAGCTGGTTCTGAGGCAAAGTTTTTAGGAGCTCCTAGAACATGTCATCCCTCTCTGTATATGTGAGTAGGATTCTGCTAGAAGATAGTATTGGAGTACTTTAATAAATCTTCCACTTCTCACGTGTCTTGCATTTCTGAATGGGGCCCTTTCCTCTTGTGAGGGTTGGTTAGACCCTGCTATGTGTGAACTACTTGAGAGGAATCTGTTCTTGGATACTGTAGGCTATGTACTATTAAGTTGGTGCTGACTGTGTAGGTAGACTGATAAAACTGCTATTACTACCATTACTGTGATGACTGTTTCATCATAGATATTAGATGTTTTATTTCTCACTCTACTTGTCAGGCCTTGAAGTTCCTACAAGCCCCATCTGTCCTGGACTTACTTGTTCTTCCTTCCTGATAACTAACTTGTTAAATGGTGAAATGGTGGCTGAGACCTGCATTCCTACAGCAAGGACTAAATGTCACTTTAGGATGTGAGGCCTTCCTGATAAACTGGGACTTGGAAAGCAATATAGCTGTGGATTCCTGCCCTACTCCTGCTTCACTTGGTGCTGGGGTGTGTCATGCTGGTATAGATACTGTATTAATAGGACTCACCCAAGTACCTTTTCTGCAGAGCCTTTTGCCATCTCTGTCAACCAATAAAGTGATGAAGTTGGCCATAGTTGAAGAATGAATTGGGACCCTGGTCTATGATCCTCTGCCTGTGGTAGCAGAAATGAAATTCTGGTGTCCTACCCTCTCTGTTTTCTACCTTTCAGATTGGACCTCTGGTGGATGGGGTGTCTGTTGGCCCCTGGCATTCTCTGACAATTTGTCTTATTCTTAGGTTCTGGTCAACTGAGCCTGTGGGGTAGGGCTGGTGAGCGTGTTCCCTAACTCATCTGTGCTCTGCCTTGGGCCCCAGGCTGCTTGCAGGACTTCTCTGATCTCTCTTTTCCCTTATTTGCTCTATGGGCACCTAAGATTCTGAAGAGAGCCTCTTATTTGATATCCCATTTCTTTCTAATAAGAATGTCACATAGAGGGGCTGGGATTGTGGCTCAGTAGTAGAGTGCTTGCCTAGCATGCGTGAGGCACTGGGTTCCATCCTCAGCACCATATATAAATAAGTAAATAAAATGAAGGTACTGTGTCCATCTACAACTAAAAAAAAAAATTAAAAAAAGAAGGTCACATAGAGGCACATTGGAAACTTATAGGTCCCCTGGGTTCAGATCCAGAACTGCCTGGAGAAGCCTGGCTGCTCCTGAAGTAGGCAGAGCTGTTGTCAGGCTCAAAAGTGAAGAAGAGATTTTCCTGAGGTTAAATAGAGAGGTTGGCTTCTGTGACTTGGTTCCAAGTGTTGAGGAGATCAAAGAGCCCTACCACCTTGTTATGTAGGGATCACCTCACCTGATCCTACCTGAGACTGCCTCCTGTTTCCAGAGGAGCCAGAGCTCTTCAGGGGCACTGGCTCAAGGAGGGAGCTGAGTTACCCAAGGATACTGGGAGAACCCTTATGGTGAGAATTGAACCCAGTGCCTTGGGTGCTTTTGAAGAAAGGGAGGGTAAGGAAATTTTCCAACAGGCATACCATTACATTCCTATTACCCTTGTTACCTGCACTTTGAAAAAAAAATTTTTTGTGTGTGTGCCAGGAATTGAACCCAGAGGCACCAGTGAGCCACATCACATCCCCAGCCCTTTTAAAATTTTATTTAGAGACAGGGTCTTGCTAAGTTGCTTAGGGGCTTGGTAAGTTGCTGAGGCTGGCTTCAAACTTGGGATCCTTGTGCTTCAACTTTCCAAGGTGCTGGGATTACTGGTATGTGTCACTGTGCCTGGTCTTAAATTCTTAAAATTTAACTCATTTTTAAAATTGACAAATCTGAGTGTGGTGGTGCACACTTATAATCCCAGCAACTTGGGAGGCTGAGGTAGGAGGATTGTAGATTTGAGGTCAACTTCAGCAACTTAGAGAAAACTTGTCTCAAATAAAAATAAAAAGGGCCAGGGATATAGTTCTGTGGTAGAATATCCCTGGATTCAATTCCTGGTGTCACAAAACAAACAAACAAATAAATAAATTTGACAAATAAAATTTGTATATTTTGGGGCTAGTATTCTAGTTCAGTGGTAGAGCACTTGCTTAGCATGTGTGAGGCACTGGGTTTGAACCTCAGCACCACATAAAAATAAATAAATAAAATAAAGGTACTGCAACTAAATTTTTTAAATTGTGTATGTTTATTGCAATATACCATGATGTTTAAAGTATAATTGTGGAATGGCAAAATCAAACTAACAAACATATTCATTACATTACATATCTTTTTTGTGGTGAAAATAGTTGAAATCTATACTCAATTATTTTTAAGAACATAGTACCTTGTTATTAACTGTAGTCAACATGTTGTACAGTAGATCTCTTGAATTTATTCCTACCATCTAACTGAAAGTTTGAATCCTTGACCAACATCTTCACACTCTCTTCTCCTACACTTTTTGTATGAGGAGGTTGTGTATATTTTTACAGTTATAGTCTACTTAGAAGAGGGACTTTAAAATTTTTTTTTTAAGTTGTTGATAGACCATTATTTATTTTACGTGGTGGTGAGAATTGAATCCAGTGCCTCACACATGCCAGGCAAGTGCACTCCCGCTAAGCCCCAGCCCCAGCCCAGAAGTAGGACTTTTAAATGGAAGTTTATCCATGTATTTAGGAAACCTTCTGCTGAGCCTGTTCCTGGGTAAAATGAGAAACTAAGGAAGGAGCCCAAAATGGGCTCTGCCCTCATGGGCCCCATGGTTTTGGGGGAGAGAAAGAAGCACTTGTCTAGATCTTTACAGTCAACCTTCTTTTCTTTAGTTAGGATTTGCTCCTCTCTTCTCTTTGTCTCACAGAGGTATGATATATGAGAGCATTATTTAAAGCGTTTGTATTATTTCATATCCTAAAATAGTAGAACATATATTTGTATAGTGCTTTACAGCTTACAAAACACATTCACAACATTAACTTATTCTGTTGGGAACTCCAAAGGCCTAAGATGAGAGATTTAGAAGAACAGCCAACTAGCAGACTTCAGCAAACCAAAATGCCACACATTGAGCACAGCTGGAGAACTGTATCATTTCCTCACCTCCTGCTCAGATAAGATGGAAAATTTAGCAAGAGGTTAAGTAGGACTGTGAGGATGGGAAAGAGATCAGAAAGTAGGACATTTGGACAAAGGTTGGAATGAGGAATTGTGGCGGCATCCTGAATGGTGGTCTGAAATTCAGGTTTTAATCAAACTGCTATTCATGTTGGATAGGTCTTTTTTTTTTTTGTATGTGTGTGTGTATGGTACTGGGGATTGAACTCAGGGAATTGCACATACTAGGCAAGACCTCTGCCACTAAACTGTTGCCCTAGATCCTAAGTCTTCATTTTTTTTTCCATTTCTAAAATGAAAAATTTAACTAGATAAACTCCAAATAATTCCTGTAAGAGTAAAAAGGAAAGACTATGCTTTCTACTGTTTTTTAGCCTCTTTGAATTTAGAAAACAAGGTCAAGGTCACAAGTCAAAATTACAACATGTACCAGTTAGGTATGTTTGAAGCAGCTGTAAATGAAGAGGGCTGCTTGTCCATTGTGACCAGAGATTTTTCAGAATGGATAAGACAACCTGACAATCAAGCCTGGAGACAGGAGAGGGGCTGGCTTGCACCCTGCCTCTGGGCTGCTTCTGGTAGTCAAGGATTCTTGAAAAGCTGTTGGCCTCCTTGTGCAGGGTTGGCTGGCCAACCAGCAAGACTTCAAACCAGGCCTGCAGGGCCTGCTGTTTCTGGTGGTGCTCTGCTGCTTGTCTTCTGAGTATTGTTCCACCCACATCCTTCATGCACTCTGGCAGCAACAGTGAGCCCATTTCCAGGGGAGCTGAAGTTGGCCAAAGTTTTGTGGTAGGGAAGGCAGGGCATGGAAAGCACTAGCCTGAAAGAGACTTTTGTTCTGTGCCTTTCAGTTGGGAAGTTGGACAATTGGGACTTTTTAATTAATAGAGAAAAGAGAGTGCTCTGCAGTTTTTGCCACTCTGTGGGTTCTGTGGGCTCAGGCCCTGTCTCCTACAAAATCAAGTTTCAGTGTATGTGCCTGCTTCCTTTAAGAGCATAAATTGGCTTCAGAAAGTTATGGGTTTGCTTTGTTTTTTTCTATTTTGAGCATTTAATCCAATCCTTAAAGGATGCCATAATACCTGTTCTCACACTCTACCCATGCTGGAGCTCTGCCTTGGTGTGCATACTCAATAGTCAGCAACATTTTGTCTTGCCCAAAGAAATGATTCCACTGTTGGGAATTATGCAGTTGCTTCCTCAAACCCAGTCTTCTCTGGATTGACATCTCCAACTTCTGTGGCTATGATGTGACTCTGGGACCCTTGTCCATATAGCATGCCCTGTCCAAGGCTGTTAGTACCCCAAGAACAGGGAGTCTTAGAGAACAGGGCCCAGAGCTCAACATTTTACATGGGCTATGAGTGACATAGTCTAAAGGACAAGGGGCCTTCATACAGCATGAGAAGATCTTCCTTTCTGAGAGATCTATGGCAGCTTCTTCTACTTGTCCAGTCCCATGATGGGCATTTCTGCATGAACACTGAATGCCTTGCATCCTGGACTTTTACAGCCCAGGTGTGAATCTGTGGGGATCTTACTCTATATTCTGTGATTGTATTTGGATATCCTTTGTAACCTAGGGAGATTGTTTGGATTTCATGTTCCATGAACTGGGGGTAAAAACTAAGGCAGTGTGCTTGTTTTAGGAATAATACTGTAAGACCTTCTCCCCTTTCTATGGCCCTGTGAGTCCACTTTCTGAACCTCTGCATTTGAAATTGAGTGGTCAATGTTAGAGTCTTGAGGCCAGGGCCTTTTCAGCTCAGGTTTGGGGTTATGTCAGCTAAGGAAAGTAGGATAACCAAGTCTGGATTGGATAGGCAACCACCCCTTGCACCCTAACCATGGTGCCCCTGTGCATGGCAGAGGAAACCCCTGTGCAGGTCTGTCTTTTCCTGATGGGCCATATCATGATGGTCTCTCTTTAGGACACACTAACCTTTGTAGCACCAAGGAATAGATAGATGTTCCTAGGAGAGGAAGGTGATCTTTAGTCAAAAATTTCAAACACATATAGAAAGAGAAAGGATATTATGATGAACTCCCTCCTGTGAACCCATTACCCAACCTCAACAATGATCAGTGTTTTGGAAATTTTGTTTCATCTATATTCTTTCAACATTTCTTTTTTTTTTTAAGAGAGAGTGAGAGAGAATTTTTCAATATTTATTTTTTTTAGTTTTCAGCGGACACAACATCTTTGTTTGTATGTGATGCTGAGGATCGAACCCGGGCCGCACGCTACTGCTTGAGCCACATCCTCAGCCCTCTTTCAACATTTCTTTGGCTGGAATATTTTCATTCAGAATCTAAGCATATCATTTCACTCATAAATACTTTATGATGTACTTCTAATAGTTAAAAAGATGTTTTAAGTTTCATCCAGTGACATTATCATAATCAACAGAGTTAACTGTAATTTTCTTAATGTGACCCAATATTCAGTCCATGTTCAATTTTCCTTTTGTCTCAAAAAGAATTTTTTAGAGTAAGTTGTTCAAATCAAGATCCAAACAAGGTATACATATTGCATTTTGTTGATGTGTCTCTAATTCTCTTACTCTAACAGTCCCCCTCCTTATTGCTTTTTTTTGAAAAAAGCCATTTATTTGGTAAAGAAAACAGAACATTTGTCCTAAAACTATCTTCTATTTGGGTTTTGGCTGAGCACTTCTTTCTGATTTTGTTTTGTTTCTTGTCTCCTCTTATTTCCTATGAAGTGGTAAGGAGATCTCAATCAGAATAGATTCTGGTTCAATCTTTCTGGCAAGAATAGTTTATTGGGAGTATCGTGTTCTTCCTATCACATCCCAGGAAGAAGACCAATGTCTACTTTTCCCATTTGAGTGATGAAAAGATCAATCAATTTTTATCAGTGATCTTATCCATTATAAATTTCCTGTCAACTTTTGCCTGGTGGTTTTATCATTCACTGATGATCTTTAGCTAGACCCATTATTTAATTAGGGGTTGCACAGTTAGCTGATTTTCTATAAAGAAAATTTTATATTGTCAACCATTTGATTAGTCTGAAATTCAGTTAAAATAAAAACATAGGATATGACTGGGGCTGTCATTCAGTGGCAGAGTGCTTGCCTAGCATGTATGTGGCACTGGGTTCCATCCCCAGCACCACATAAAAATAAATTAATTATTTTTTATTCTATTTTAGAATAATGAGCATTGTTATCATTATAAACACATGGATTTAGTATATTTGGTATACAATCATCTTCTGAAGTCATTATATTTTTGATATACAAATTACCCCATCTTTGGCCAGTGATAACCCCTTCAGGTTGGTTCCTGCATTGTTTTGACATGATTCTGCTATAGTTCTTAAATAACCTTTTTGCTTTTTGATACAATGGATACAATGGATATGATACAATGGATATCTCAGCATTATCTTATATAATTCCTAACCCAGACCAGAAGTTGACTATTTGCCCAAGAAACCCTGTTTACTTTTAAGGGGAAATGGTATTTGGAGACTAAAATCAGAGCATGAGTAATGCTTACTGCTATTGGGGTAACATATCCTCTGGGTCTTTTATTATGTAGATGTGATATAGGTATCTGTCTGTCTATCTTTCTATATAACTTAGAATTTAATGCTGATATTTCCAAGTAGATTTATAAGGGATTATCCCATAGACTAGGTTTTTAACTTATGTTCTTTGATTTAATTTCTCCATCCCTTCTCTTACACTAAAAAACAAACAAAACCACCACCACAACAAAACTCAGTTCTTTTTTTGGTACTGGGGGTTGAATCCAGGGGCACTTTACTACTGAGCTACATCCCATACCTTTTTATTTTTTATTTTGAGACAAGGTATCACTAAGTTGTTAAGGCTGGTCTCAAATTTGCAATCCTTCTGCCTTGAGTTTTTGGGGTTACAGGCATGTGCCACTCCTCCCAACAAAATTCAAAGGTCTTAAAGGTCTTAAAACTTGAAGGTCTTGGGGCTGGGGTTGTGGCTCAGCGGTAAGAATGATCCTCAGCACCATATAAAATAAATAAAAGGATTGTGTCCAACTACGACTAAAAAATAAAAAATTAAAACAAAAAAACTTCAAGGTCTTAAAACACTAGCATTATTACCTATTGACTTTATTCTAATACATATATGTGACCATAGATAGAATATGTATGTATGTCTGTATATTTAAATACATATGTATTTCAAAATCAAAATATAGATATTTTTATTAATGATAATATTAGTAATTGTAGTTTAAGATTTCCTTGTGGTTTCTTTGGTCCATACGTTATATCTTTCCAGGGATAGTTCTGTGTTTCAGAGTTATTTTAAATGATTCTTCCCTGTGTGGTTATGCCATTAATAGGATATAAAATGAAGGCCTTTTTTTTTTAAGTTTGTGTTCAATATGTGAGGATTGGTTTTCTTTCCTTTTTATAATATTTATTTTTTTAGTTGTAGTTGGACACAATACCTTTAATGTGGTGCTGAGGATTGAACCCGGGGCCTTTGATGTGCTAGGCAAGCGCTCTACCACTGAGCCACAACTCCAGCCCTGTAAGGATTGGTTTTCTATCATTATCTATTGCTACCATATTACTACACAATAAATCAGCCCAAACTCAGTGACTTCATAAAACAATTTTTTATTATCACTCATCTATCTGTATTCTGGTGAGAATTCATTAATTCAAGCTAGGCTTCAGGCTGCAGTCAAATCTGGGTCTGCTCTGTATGCCTCTCATCTTCCCTAGATAGCAAGCTAACTGCAGTATGTTCTTACCATAGTGATAACAGACACAAGAGGGTATGTATAATCACATGAGCACATTTCAAGCCTCTGATATTCTGAAGCATCTGTTAACTTTCTTTCAGTCAGAGCAATTTATGGTTAAGCCCAAAGTCAAGGTGGGAGTGTTTTTAAGTTCTTTGATTTAATTTTTCCATCTCATCTCTTAAACTTAAAAAACAAACAAACAAAAAAACCCTTCAGTTTTTAAAGGTCTTAAGACACTGGCATTATTACCTATTGGCTTTATTCTAATATATATATATGAGTATAGGTATAAAATGCAATATATAGAATATAATATTTGTATTATATATAGTATAATGTAATATAGAGTATAATATGTGCACATCTGTATATTTAAATATATATTACTAGGGCTTTGTAACAAATTACCCTAAAACTTGGTGGTGGAAAGTTACCATTATTTTGGTCACACATTCTGTAGTTCAGGGATACAGTCAGGGCACAATGGGAATAGCTTATTTTGCTTCACTCTGTCTGGAGCTTCCGCCGGAAGACAGAGGACTAGAAACTAGACTCTTCTGAAGGCTCATCATTTATTGTCTGACAGTTGATCCTAGTTGATACTTGAACCTCAGTGCTTTTCTCTGTGTTCTTTCAATGTGAATTGGTTTGGGCTTCCTCATGACATGGTTCCAGTAGTGAAGTGGGGCTTGTTGAGGACTTTACTGCCTTTTATGATCTAGTCTTAAAAGACATGCAGTATCGGGGCTGGGGTTGTGGCTCAGTGGCAAAGTACTTGCCTTGCATATGTGCAGCTCTAGGTTCAATCCTCAGCACCACATAAAAATAAAAATAAATAAATAAAATAAAGGCATTAAAAAAAAAAGACATACAGTATCACTTCTGGCATGTTTTACTCATTAAGACAGTCACAAACTGTTGCTCAGGTTTAAGAGAAAGAGATATGAACTCCATTTCTTTTTTTAACATTTATTTTTTAGTTAAACACAATAGTTTTATTTTGTTTATTTTTATGTAGTGCTGAGGATTGAACCTAGGGCTTCGAACGTGCTAGGCAAGCGTTCTACCACTGAACCACAATCCCAGCCCTAATCTCCATTTCTTAATTGACAGCATCCATATTTTTTTTAAATTTTTTTAAATTTTATTTTTGAGTTGTTGTTGGACACAATACCTTTATTTTATTTTTATGTGGTGCTGAGGATTGAACCCAGGGCCTCGCACATGCTAGACAAGTGCTCTGCCACTGAGCCACAACCCTAGTCCCCAGATTTGTTTTTTGTTTTGGGGTGTGTGTGAGTGTACTGGGGATCGAACCCAGGGGTGCTCTACCTCTGTGCTATATCCCCCGCCCTTTTTATATTATTTTTGAGACAGGATCTTGCTAAGTTGCTGAGGTTGTTTTTTTTAAAATATATTTTTTAGTTGTAGATGGACATAATATCTCCATTTATTTATTTTTTTACGTGGTACTGAGAATTGAACCCAGTGTCTTACATGTGCAATATAGGTACTCTACGACTGAGCCCCAGCACCAGCGCTGAGGCTGTTCTTGAACTTGTAATTCTCCTGCCTCAGTCTCTTGAGTTGCTGGGATTTCAGTCATGAGCCATCATGCCCAGAAGAGTACCTAGGTTCTTTAAGAGCATGCAGGGGGCTGTGGCTGTGGCTCAGTGGTGGCGCGCTTGCCTAGCATGCGTGAGGCACTGGGTTCGATTTTCAACACCATGTATAAATAAAATAAATGTCCATCAACAACTAAAAAAAGAATAATAAAAAAAGAGCATGTGGGATTGGAAATTTTTCTGAGACCATTTTTGGAAAATACAGTTTGCTATAGTTGGAAAATATACTATAACTCTAGTTGGAAGAACTGCAGAGTCACTTGGCAAAAGGCAGAATCCATGGAAAGTAAAGAATAAAGAACAACAATACCATCTACCATATTTTTTCTTTTTGATTTAATTTTAAAAATCATATAAATCTTTCATGTGATTCCAAAGAAAAGCCTAGTTCCTTCTACCTATTCTCCTCCTTCCCTAATAAACATTTTTATATTGGATATGATGGCAAATCTGTAATCCAGACTAGGGAGACTGAGTCAGGAGGATTGCAAGTTCGAGACCAGCAATTTAGCCCAAGAAACAATCTCACAAGACAAAATATAAAAATTTAAAAAGGACCCAGCTTGGTGGTGCAAGCCTGTAATTCCAATGGCTCAGGAGGCTGAGGCAGAGGATCACAGGTTCAAAGCCATCCTCAGCAACTTAGTGAGGCCCTAAGTAACTTAGGGAGACCATGCCTCTAAATAAAATATAAAGAAAGCTTGGGGATGTTGCTCAATAGTTAAGTGCCTCTGAGTTCAATTCCTGGTACCTAAATAAATAAATAATTAATTAAAAGGGTCTGTGGATATAACTCAGTGTTAGAACATCTTTGGGTTCCTCCTCCTCCTCCTCCTCCTCCTCCTCCTCCTCCTCCTCCTCCTCCTCCTCCTCCTCCTCTTCCTCTTCTTTCTTCTTCTTTCTTCTTCCTTCTTCTTTCTTCTTCCTTCTTCTTCTTCCTTTTTTTTTTCTTTGGTACTGGGGATTGAACTCAGAGGCACTCAGCCACTGAGCCACATTCCCAGCCCTATTTTGTATTTTATTTAGAGACAGAATCTCCTTGAGTTGTTTAGTGCCTTGCCATTGCTGATGCTGGCTTTGAACTCATGATTCTCCTGTCTCAGTCTCCCGAGCTGATGGGATTACAGGCATGTGCCACCGCACCCAGCCCATACCACTTCTTTTTAAATTTTGCATGCCAAGCAATTGCTATATTACTGAGTACACCCTAATCCCTATATGTTGCTTTTTTCTTCACATTTCCCCCACCTAGTACTGGAATGGAACCCGGGGGTGCTTTATCAACTGGCGCTTTACCCCAGACCTTTTTATTTATTTATTTTTAGTTTAATACAAGGTCTTGTTAAGTTCTGAGGCTGTCCTTGAACTTGTAATCCCCCGATTCAGACTCTGGAGTCTCTGGGATACAGTCATGTACCACTGTTCCCAGCTACAATATAATATCATTTGAAGATCACCCTCTGGAAGAATATAGAACTCCTCCTGATCCTTTTTTTGCATCTGCACAGGGTTTCACAATGTGGACATGCCATGGTTTATCCATGGACATTGAACTGAGTCCAGTCTTTTGCTCTTACAAATAACACTACTGTGAGGAATGTGGCACATGTTATTATGTAATTTTGTCAGTGTGTCTATGAGTTTGTTTCCTAGAAGTAGGATTGCTGAAACAAAAGGGTAAATGTTTAAGTAATTTTTTCCTATGTTGGCAAGGAAATAAAAGTGGTAAAAAGTGCTTACCTTCTGAATGTGTTCTGAAAGTAGAGCCAAAAGAATTGCTAAAGGGTTGGTTGTGAAGAGTTTTGAGAAAGAGAGGAGTTAGAGGGCTTCCTGAGTTTTGGTCTGAATGTCTAATATACATGAAAGGCATGAAGGAAAGCGGGCAGAGGACAGGGTTGGGTATGAGGGATGAGATCTAAATTCAGAAGTTTGTTCTAAGGCCAGATGTATGTGTGTGTGTATGTGCATGCATGCTTGTGCACATGCCCATGCACTGGTGTGTATGAGAAGCAAACCTAGGGAAGTATTCTACCACTGAACTACACCTGAAGCCCCAATTGTGTTTTAGAGGCATCCAAGTGAGCTGTTAGTTACAAAGCTGAATAGTTGGTTCTGGGCTGGCAAAACAAAGTACCACTTTACCTGCAAGTGCTTTACTATGAATGTCACCTGGTTCCTGAAAAAGAGATAAGGAAGTAGAAGAAATTGATGCAATACTGGGCTCCAAGAGAGTGAGTTAAATACGTTCAATTGATCATACATTTGTGTTATCAAATGTTGGAGATGAAAACACTCAGCATGAGACCTGGCATTACATGGTTATTTATAGATGCCAGTTTCTATGCTTAAGGCTGACACTAAAAAGGGGAACAAGGTAGATTAGCATCCCTACTTCCTACCCCAGAGCAAGTTTGAGTTAAATTTGATTAAGGGTATGATCCCTACCCTTTGGTAGCTCTGATTCAGTTGGGGATTTGGGGAGTCTCAGAGGGCCTATTGTAGTTGTCCTCCTTATCTCCACATATAGCTGCTAAAATAGGTACAGAAATTGGGGCTTATGCTGGAAAGTTATGAAAGGCCTGACCCATTCCACAATCTCTCAAATCTGTAGCTAATCAGAGCTGAAGTCCAGGCCATGGGAGCCACAGAAAACAATCCCTCACTGCAGGAAGAGGGAAGAAGGCAGGAAGGAGGGAGTTCCAGGTCTGGGGCTGATGATCTGAGGCTGTGATTTTCTGATGGGCAGTTGGGGTAGAGACACCACCACTTGATTTTGGGATGTGTATTTCTCTGGGCCCAGGAGGTAGGCTGGGACATGTGGGGCTTGCTCAGAAGCCAGTGGACTAGAATAGGACTTTGCCAATGGCTGAGTATCTATCCCTGCCACCATCCTGTGCTGAAAGCACTTTTACAAATGATGGTGCTTAGTACCAATTGCCTGGCAATCTGAGGTATGCCACCTATAGAACAGAGTCAGAAGAGTTTTCCTGTCAGGGGACTCTTGGAGAGCTGTGATGTAAGCTGAGCCAGTGGAACAAAGGGAAGAAGGGAACAGATAGAACTGGGCAGCATGCTCTGAATGCTCCCAACAAACCAGGTTCTGCAATACTGACTCCCCAACCATACCCGATCCTCCCCAGCTTTATTAGGGTGCATTTTGGAGCTCACCTCATTGCCTTAGAGCAGCATTTGTGCCTGTTCTCATTGTTTCTTTGCAACTACCTGGTCATTTGTTGTGTATCTTGCATGGCTAAGTCATGGTAACACATAGCCTCTGCATTGTCCCTTCCCAGGTACCCAGTTGGGCACAAGAATCCTTGGGAAGTCCACCCAGGGTTCCAGGGACAGATATCAGACCCACACAGCTCATTTTCTAAATGGTAAAAAACAAAAATTCCAAAACCTCTATACCCTTGAGTGTTGAGTGAGGAAAGCAAAAATGCCCTCTCCTTTAGAAATATAGAGAGCCAGACAGGATCTTTTGGGATGGCACTTTCCCTTCTGATGTTGAGACTTGGGTTCACTTCTCTGAACCTGCCTGGTGGTGCCAGGGACCTGTATTTAGAGGCAAGTAGAAAGAGAAAACTGGAAGCTTTGCCTTTTCAGAAAGCATCCTGTTTCCTGAACTCCCATATAAGCAAGCACTTTCTCTGGGATTCTAAGGCTTGTGAAATGGAGAGGCAGTGAATGGAGGAGTGACAAGGGCTGAACGCTCTTTTTTTTTTTAATATTTATTTATTTATTTTTAGTTCTCAACAACATCTTTTGTTGGTATGTGGTGCTGAGGATCGAACCTGGGCCGCACGCATGCCAGGCGAGTGCGCTATCACTTGAGCCACATCCCCAGCCCCTGAACGCTCTTTTTTTTATGGATTCTTTTTTATCTTAAATTTATTTATTTATTCTAATTTGTTATACATGACATCAGAATGCGTTTCAATTCATAGTACACATATAGAACACAATTTTTCATGTCTCTGGTTGTACACAAAGTAGAGTCAGACCATTCGTGTCTTCATACATGTACTTAGGGTAATGATGTCCATCTCATTTCACCATCTTTTCTACCCCCTTGCCCTCTCCCTTCCCTCCACCCTATCTAAAGTTCCTCCATTCCTCCCATGCTCCCCTACCTCCATTATGGATCAGCATCCACATATCAGAGAAAACATTTGGCCTTTGGGTTTTTTTGGGGGGGGATTGGCTTACTTCACTTAGCATGATATTCCCCAACTGCACCCATTTACCTGCAAAATGCATTCTCTTTTAATGCTGAGTAATATTCCATTGTGTATATATACCACAGTTTCTTTATTCATTCATCTTATTGAAGGGCATCTAGGTTGTAGCATAATTCACAATTTAGCTATTGTGAATTATGCTACTATAAACATTGATGTGGTTGCATCACTGTAGTATACTGTTTTTAAGTTTTTTGGGTTCAAACTGAGGATTGGGATAGCTGGGTCAAATGGTGGTTCCATTCCAAGTTTTTCAAGGAATCTCTATACTGCTTTTCATATCGGTTGCACCAATTTGCAATGTATGAGTGTGCCTTTTTTTTTTTTTTTAGCAAGTTTTGGCAAGGAACAGGGCCTCAGTTAGGCTTCCTAACCTTTTATTTCTGTAGTCCTTATCAGTGTCTTAGGAAAACACAGGAAGCTCAAATAGAGACACGCATTGCTTTTGAAGAGATAGTAATGAGTCTTAGTAGTTAACTGAAATTTTGATTATATACTTTGTTTCATTTGTATATCTCTTGCTAATAGAGGGTCAGAATCATTTGTGGTATGGGAAGTCTGATTCCAGAAAGGTGGTATTTCCAAGCACCCCACAATAAGTCCAGGGCAGAACAGGGATGAGCCTGGGCTTCCCAAGTCCAGCCACTATTTGTGAATGTCCCTTGCTTCTTGGGGATGAGGAAGCATTTATGGTCCAGTGAAGGAATAGGTCATTTGATGAGCAGGATGGCACCCTTCCTGCCTGTGTTGCCAGGGAGTGCAAGCAGACTGGGGTGAGGAGTAGAAACCAGCTTTAGGGTATAAGAGTCTAGGACCAGATGAAAAGAGTCACTGGATGGAGTTTTGGAGAAAGACCTTTGCTGCAGTGCAATTAACTGCTTAGAACAGCCCACTTTTTGCAGTGTTCTCACTCTGTGCCAGGCTCCAGAGGTCCTAGGATATAGTTGGGAATGAGGACAGGGATTGTTCAGTCATTTCTTCCTGGACCTGACATGGACACAGGGGGATGCCCACATACTCCACTTAGGAAGTGTATGAACTTCAGGAATGAGACTTGCAACTATAACTACAGAAAGTATTCTGGCAAAGTATGCTGATTATTATTTGGTGGCATGTAGTGGGGGTGGGTTTAGGCACATGGAATACAGGTAGCACCACTAACCCCTTCCCCCTGCCTCAACACCTTAACTTCTGCAGATATCCTGCTTTGTCCCCAGGGAAAGCTTTATGCCCCAGGAGATGCACCTCATTTTGAGAATATTTTTTCTTTGTTCATTTATTCAATAAGCATTTATCAGTTCTACTGTGTATCAGGATCTAAGCAGGCTCTAGTTCACAGAGGAAACAGAACAGCTTAGTCTAGTTGGATCCCACTGATTGGGTGAACATGAGGGGCTCAGCCAAAGCCACATAGATAAGAGAATGGGGCAGCAAGATTTCTCTGTATCCCCCTTTGTGAGTCTCAGGTATGGTATCCCGTTAGCTTTGGGCTGAATTTCTTTTGTGGCTGGGCAGGCTTGAGCCTCATGTGATGACTGCTTCTACCCTAACACACACATGTGAACACATGCATGCATGCATGCATGCATACACATTAACCCTGCTACCTCCCAAGACTCCAAGGATAACATAATGGCCAAGTTCAGTGAATACTTTCGTGTTGTTAGCTACCTAGACTTTTGTGTGGGCACAGATCCTGCTGACCACACTATCCTTCTGGAAATTCCTTCTAGGATTCTTTTCTTTTCTCTCTTTCTTCCTTTCTTCTTTTCTTGGTACTAGGGATTGAACACATGAGTGCTTTACCACTGAGTTACATCCTCAGTCCTTTGTATGTTTATTTTGAGATAGGGTCTTGCTAAATTGCTGAGACTGGCCTTGAATATATGATCCTTCTGCCCTAAACTCCCAATTTTCTGCAATTACAGATGTGCTTCACCATGCCCAGCTAGAACCCAAGGGTAGTTTTTATCTAGAAATGAGGAAGCAGGAAACCATCCACAGCTGTTTATTTTGCCTATGACCTATTCATTCTCCTCTAACATGACCTCCCAAGGATCTGTAGTCTTTCAGTCTGGGTTTGCCTACTGAAATCAGCTGTCCTAGTTTAGAGCTGACCCTGAGGCCCATCCCAGTCTCTGCTTTCATAGTTGATGGGATTGGGTTGCTCTTTCAAGACCCTCCCCATTACTGGGGTCAATATTTTTTTAGTCTTTCTTTTTTATGTGGTACTGGGGATTAAATCCAGGGTCTCATGCATGTTAGGCAAGTGCTCTCCCAATGAGCTACATGCCAGCCCTTCTTATTTTTTATTTTGAGACAGAGATCTCACTAAATTGCCCAGGCTAGCCTTGAACTTGCAATCCTCCTGTCTCAGCCTCCTGAGTAGCTGGGATTAAGATGTATACACTGCAATCATCTAACTCAAGTTTCTTTTTTTATGGCCTCACATCCTTTGACCTCACGTCCAGAAGAAAGAGGGAAGGACAGCTGCTACACAGCTTCTGCCAGGTGCCTCATTGGCAACTACTCTCAGGTACACAGACCTCAGGAGACCATCTTGAGGGACTCAGACACATGGAAACTTGTTATCCTCTCCTTGCTAGGCACAGTGCCAGTGTCTGGCACTGTGCCTAGCAAGGAGAGGATAACAAGCCCTATTCTCAAGGAGAGGATAACAAGCCCTCCTATTCTCAAGGATATAAAGCCCTATTCTCAAGAAGCTAAGAGCCTAGTGGGAGAGACTGATTTTAACTACACACAGATCAAAATACATTGAAGGAGTAGAACCAGAAGCCCTGAGAATTAATGCTAACCCTAATGCTAATCCCTCTGCTAACCAAGGATGAGAAAGTGATGCAAGGTGGGGATGTGTGTGTGGTGTGTCTGAGGATTGAGCAGGAGTCAAGGAAGGTAGGTGAAGGTACAAGGGGGCCAAGCCTTCTAGGCAGAAGGAAGCACTCATGTGAAGGCTCTGATGATCATCTTGAAAGAAGCAAGTTTCCTTTTCTTTCTTTTTTTTTGTCAAAGTATTTATTATAAATGTTTCATTTTTATATAAGGCATACATTTTGGACAAAATCTGTTCAATGTTCACTACTGGTATGAGTTTTCAGATGTTCAATAAATTTAAAATTTGAATAAGTTTTCAAAATATTATTTAACTTTTTAGGGTTTCTGGGCCCAATGATTTCTCCCAAAATCAGTAGTGTTTAATAAACATGTGATTATGAAATGTTTTTTTTTCCATTTGTATTCTCTCTAACCAGTATGTATCCACAGGTGCTGAGAATTGGTGAATAAATTTTGGAGGCATTGTCACATTGTCAATTTTCACATTTCAAAACTTTGTCTCTTCTATGGTTATTGTGGTGAGGATTAAATGTTGATTCTTTCTTAGAGGAATGGTACGATGGTCTCATTTGTAAAGCTTCTCTCCAGTGTGTTTTCTCTGATGTCTAGTAATGTATGATATATAATTTAAAATGTTTCTACATTCTCTACATTTATGTCTTCTTTCCAGAATAAATAGCTTAGTGGTGAAAAAGAATTGATTTCTTTTTAAAAGCTTTGCAAGTTTCCTTTTCAGTGGAAAATGAACCAGAAACATGGATGGGAACAAAGGCGCATGTTCTGGAAATAATACACACAGCCTATTTCCAGCAGAATATCTTGCTGCAATTGTTGGGACTACCTCCTATGTCCCCTGTAGCTATTCCCTAGCCAGGGATCACAGGAATAAAGAAAGGCATTGTTAGGTGTGACTGCTGGCTGGGGGGATTACTTCCCCAGGTTCCCCTACTAAGTGGAAAGTCACTGTTCACCAGTAATTTATAGGATCCCTGTGCTAACCAGTGTGTAAAAGCATTCCTTTAGCCTGATGTGGTGGTGCACACCTGTAATCCCAGTGACTTGAGAGGCTGAGACAGAATTGTGAATTCAAAACTAGCCTCAGCAATAGCAAGGCACTAAGCAATTCAGTGAGACCCTATCTCTAAATAAAATACAAAATAGGGCTGGGGATGGGGTTCAGTGGTTGAGTGCCCCTGAGTTCAATTTCTAGTAAAAAAAAAAAAAAAAAAAAAAAGCACTCCTTTAAAACCTGTTCTACTTGCAGGCTTTTTCTTTCTTAATGTTTTGTTTTTGTGTTGCTGAGGATTGAACTCCCAACCTTGCACATTCTAGTAAGGTGCTCTACCACTAAGCTACATCTCTATCTCCTCTTACATCCTTTTTTTTTTTTTTAATTTTTTAGTTCTTGGCGGACACAACATCTTTGTTGGTATGTGGTGCTGAGGGTCGAACCCGGGCCGCACGCATGCCAGGCGAGTGAGCTACCGCTTGAGCCACATCCCCAGCCCTCCCCTTACATCCTTTTGATTCTCTCTTACATTTTGGAGATCTTGGTAGTCAAAAAAAGAGAAGCCTAGGTGGCCTAGGGTGATTGTCAGGTCAGGTACTTCAAATGGTGAAGGAGGGCTCCTAAGCTTTATTTTATGCTTGTCCAACAAGAGGAGAACATACACCAGTAGCCTTGAGCTTTGACAGTGCCTTTCATAGCAGCACTATTTCCCTCAGTACCCTGTTTCTGTGCCTCTTCTTTTGCTCCAGGGTCACTAAAGAGCTTGCTTGCTCTTTTCTATCTTGGAATCTCCAACTTCTTTTGCTCCCTAGCCAGGTCCTGGCCTCTGGTCCCATTTTCTTCTATGAGCATACCCTCACTACGCCATGAAAACTTTGCCTGTGTCTGTTCCTTAGTCCATGTCTTAGTCTCTTTTTGTTGCTATAACAAAATACTTGAGACTGAAAAAAACAGAAATTTATTTCTCTTAGTTTTTGAGGCTAAAACCCAAGATCTAGTAGGTTGAGGGTCTATTGAGGGCTGTTCTATGTTTCTAAAATGGCATCTTCTTGCTGCATCCTCCAGGAGGGACAAATGTTGTCTCTTCATGGCTGGAGGTGGAGGGCATAAAAGGGCCTAACTAATTCTTTCCAGCCCTGGTATAAGGTCATTAATCACATTCATGAATGCTGCACCCTCATGTTTTTTTAAAAATATTTATTTATTTTTTTTTGTGTGTAGATGGACACAACATAATGCCTTTATTTCTATGTGGTGCTGAGGATTGAACCTGGATCCTGCCCATGCTAGTTGAGCACTCTACTGCTGGGCCATAATTCCAGCCCCTGAACCCTCATTTAATCAACTTCTAGCACTCTTAATACTCTCGCATTGGTGTTTAAGTTCCAACATGAATTTGAGAGGGATATAAACATTGAAACCATAGCCATCCAAAAGGTTGGTGCTGGAGGCTGGTGCAGGGAAGGGCCTCTTCCCTTCTTTTCTCATGGCAAAGCAGTGCTAAGAAGTCATCTACAGGTCCCGGGGCTCACCCACCAGGCTTCTTAAGGGCACAAACTCCATGTCACTTTCCAAGAAACATTGGGGAGGGATGAGACTCAGGGTGGGCCATAGCAAGTTGTGGCATTCCTGTGGAGAAATCTTAACAATAGGTGGGTCCAAGTGTTTGCCCTGAAACTGGAGGTTTGGTTTGTTCTGCTGGATGCTTCTCCAATCTCCTTCTCTAAGCAAGTATGTAGCAAGGGCACCCTGGAACAAACCCCAGTAGCCTTCGTCATACCAGTCTTTGACAGGGCTTACAGTGAGGTCTTCCTTACTAGTTTGGCTACACATCTTTGGAAATTCAAGGCCAGACCTCTAGACAGATGTAACAGAAACCCCCAGGACTGACCCCATTGGTCTGGCTGAGTTTCCAAAGGAGAGAGACATGGAGGGGAGAAATTGGAGGTGTATCCGTGGCATGGAAGCAGAAAAGCCTGCACATTGGTAGTTTCCCTCAGGTGACCATAACACCACTGACCACAGTACTGTGTGGTTGCTTAGCATGACTGGGTATGGGGAGCAAGTTTACAATATTCTTTTTTTTAAAATATTGTTTAGATGTTGATGGACCTTTATTTTATTTATTTGTACGTGGTGCTGAGAATCGAACCAAGTGCGTCATGCATGCTAGGCAAGCGCGCTACCACTGAACCACAACTCTAGCCCAAGTTTACTATATTCTCATCCATCTTGCCTGAGCAAGATTCTTTTTTTTTTTTAAAGGAAGGAATTTTTTAATACCTTTATTCTATTTATTCATTTGTATGTGGTGCTGAGGATCGAACCCAGGGCCTCACGTGTGCTAGGCAAGCATGCTACCGCTGAGCTATCGCCCCAGCCCCAAGATTCGTTTTTTTTTTTTTCTGAGCAAGATTCTTGTTGCCATTGTGGCTTTTGTCTTTGTACTGATGCTCTTTTCTTAGTATCCCTTTTTTATATTACTTTCCTGAGCTCTAACATGTCCAGGTACTATTGAATTTTAACTATGTTAATGAGCCTCTTCTTGAATAATTTTCTTTTGTCTTACAAATGAAAAAAATTAGACAAGTAAGACACAAATACTTTCTTTGTGTAATACTCAAACAATCCAGTCACATCTGGAGTAAAACTTTCCCCTTCCTTTTCCACATTATAACTTTTTTTGTGCATATTTTATATTCGTGATATTTTAAAGATCTTTCTCTATGCATTTATATTCATGAAATCTGTTGTATACACACACATATATTTTGGGGGTTGAGTACTGGGTATTGAACTTGGGGGAGTCTTACCATTGAGCCACATTCCCAGTCATTTTTATTTTTTATTTTGAGACAGGTTCTCTCTGAGTTGCATGGGGCCTTGCTAAATTGCTGAGGTTGACATCAAACTTGCAATCTTCCTGTCTCAGCCTCCTGAGCTGCTGGGATTATAGGTGTGAGCTACCACGCTCAGCTCTCACACACACTTGTAGAAATAGGATCATACTGAATACATTACTTTGCAACTTGCTTTTTTCACTTAGCAATTCTCATTTCCCATTTTCTAAAAAAAATGAAGTTTTTGTCTCAAATAACTTTGTCTCATTGCCCCTTCCAGAATTGGAGCAATCCATGGTGCTTCTTGAGGCTGTTGATCATTTCTGTGTCCCAGGTGTCTCCAGGCAAACCATTCCAACCTCTGTTCTAGCTGGACACCTACTTAACTTTTTTATTTTCTTAACTTGTATGCATTTATTACTTTTTAAAGCAGAATGTTGATTGGGTACTACATATTTCCATTCACAAGCTTAAAAATATTGAATGTGTCTTGAATTTGAATGTCATCCTTGGGCCATGCTGATATTTTCTGTATTGTTCCAATTTTAGTTTATGTGCTGCCAAAATGAGCACCCCACTTAACTTTTGAGGGTACCTTGAGCTACAGCAGCACCCTGCAGGGAGAAATCAGTGATTTTGAAATCACTTTCAGCCTCTGGACTCTAGAAAGCTTCCATGCTGTTATCTTCCTTTCTGGCCAGGGTTATGTCTTGAATTAAAGAGTCCTTTGGAATTTTTTTTTCTTCCCTGGCAGGTGGGTGTGAATTCCCTTCCTTTTCCTTCCTTTTCTTTTTCTTCTTTTCCCCTCTTGCCCCCTCTTCTGCCTTCTTTTTTTTTTTTCTTTTTGCAGTACTAGAGATTGAACATATGCCAGGCAAGTGCTCTACCACTGATCTGTATCCCCAGCCCTTTTTGTTTTTTTGAGACAGAATCTTGCTAAATTGCCCAATGTGGTTCTTTAAACTTGCTGTCCTTCTGCCTCAGCCTCCCAAATAGCTGAGATTTCAGATGTGCACTACTGCACCTGGCTCTTGTCCTTATTCATACTTTCTGAAGGTTGCTTTGTTCAGATTTATAATCATCTGAGCAGAAGACTGCTTGCAGAGCTTTACCAGTAGTAGAACCACTTGCAACATGATTAGTCATTTGCAGCTAGCATCCTGCCTGCCTTCTTGGTGCCATATGGTGTCCTACATTAGTATATGTTGCCTATGTCCCTTCAGAGGCTAAATCCTAAACCTGAGTGGGGTGGTCCTATTCTCTTAGGAGTTCTTCCTATTAACAGCTTCATGTTTGAAATTTGAATATTTTTTTCTAGTGCAGCCCAGCTCTGCTTCTCCAGGACAGGATAGTGCTTGGGTGGGGGACATTAATTTATTCAACAAATCTTTATTGAGCTCTAGTACATGCCAAACACTTTTCTACACAGTCCTTAATGTTGGCTACTGATCGTGTCCTGTTCCTGAATTTCTTCCCTGTCTTGTAGTTTTCCCCACTGCTTTGGGAAGCTTGTGCTTCTGAATTTGCCCCAGGAACTCATGAGTTTTGAATTTCCAATCAAAATTGGTTGAGTTTGTCCTTGAGTTTTAACTCAAATTCTACCCTTGTAGGAGCATTTTTATCTTCTATGAAATGGCAAAAAACCAGAAGACATGTTTCTCAGGAACTGACCTTCTGGGTATGTTTCTGAAGAAGCACTTTGTTTTGGAGTTTTGAGAGAGTGAGATTAGGGTTTGGAGGCCATGAGCTCCCAGCCTTACCACCAACTTTCTGGTCACCCTAAGCTCTTCTCCTTTCCCTTTCCCTTTTCTTTTTCTTTTTCCAAGCCTAGACCAATCTTCCTCCTTTAGCCTCCTGAGTAGCTGGGACTTTGGTCCATTGTGCCAGCTTTCTTTCTTTATTTTTTTTTTAATCTTCAGTTTTGTCATTGGAAAAAAATGATAATGATAGGAATATTTATGTGCATGATTGTTAGACAGTTGATTATGTAAAGTGAGAACCTGGCATATACAATGAGCTCACATAGTGGTTGCGGGGTAGGGGTGAGTTGTGTCACTGATCTAACTCCCAGCAATGAAAGGCATTGTTGATATCATCATCTATTTTATAGGTAAGTGTTTTCTTTTTTGGTGCTGTGGATTTACCCCAGAGGCATTTAGCCACTGAGCTATATCCCCAGCCCTATTCATTTTTTATTTTGAGACAGGGTCTCACTAAGTTGCTTAGGGCCTTGCTAAATTGCTGAAGTTGGCTCTGAGCTTTTGATCCTCCTATCTCAGCCTCCTGGGTCACTGAGATTACAGGTGTGCAACACCACACTGGTTTTATTTTCAATTTAAACATCACTTTTTATTTTCTAATTTTAAGAATATTAATAAATACATTAGAGCAGTAGTACATGCTTACAATTTAGAAATAAATATTGCATAATGTGAGTTACAGGCTCAGATGTTCTTTCTGACATCTTTTTTTTAGAACTAATTTACATACCATGATTCTACTATCTGCTTCTATGGATTTACCTATTCCAGACTTTTTACATAAATCTTTCACATAAATGGAATCTCTCTCACTCTTTTTGGTTCTGTCTTCTTTCACTTTAACAAATTTTCCGAGGTTCATCCATGATATGCCATGTCTTACTACTTCATTCCTTTCTTTTTTTTTTTTTTTTTTTTTGGTACTGGGAATTGAACCCATGGCTGCTTAACCACTGAGCCACATCCTCAATCCTTTTTAGTATTATTATTATTAGCAGTAGTAGTAGTACAATAGTATTGGGTATTGAACCTGGGTGTTTATCCACTGAAACATATTCCCAGCCCTTTTTATTTTTAATTTAGAGACAGGGTCTTGCTAAGTTGTTTAGGGCCTTTCTAAACTGCTAAAGCTGCTTCAAACATGAGATTCTCCTGCCTCAGCCTCTGAGTTGCTGGGATTACAGGGGTGGTTCACCATGCTGGGCTCTTTCGATTTTATACATGTCAAATCATGTTCCCACAAAGATCATTTTTCTTCTTCCTTTCCAGTTTGTATGTCTTTTATTTATTTTTCTTGCCTAATTGCTCTGATTAGGACTTTTAGAACCATGCTAAATAGAAGTAGTAAAATATCCTTGGGTATCCTTGTCTTCTGACCTTAGAGAGAAATCTTTTAGTCTTTCGCTTTTTTAAAAATATATATATTTTTTAATAGTAGAGGACACAATACCTTTATATTATTTATTTATTATTTTTATGTGGTGCTGAGGATCTAGCCCAGTGCCTCACACATGCTAGCAAGTACTGTACCACTGAGCTACAACCCCAGCCCCAGTCTTTCACTTTTGAGTGTGGTGTAAATGCTCATTATGTTGAGGAAGTTCCCTTCGCTTCCTAGTTTATTGGGAAAAAATGATTTCTTTGTCATGAAAGAGTATTGAATTTTGTCAAATGTTTTCAGCATCAATTGAGATGAGCCTGTGGTTTTTTCCACTTCATTTTATTAATATTGTATATTACATTTGTTTTGGATATTCAATTTTTTTGTATCCCATGAATAAATCCCAGTTTATTTGTGATGTTTAATCCCTTTAACATGCTGCATAATTCAGTTTGTTAATATATGTATTGTGTGTATGTGTGTTTTTGGGTTTTTTTTTACAGTGCTAGGGATTGAACCCAGAGTCTCATGTATGCTAGGCAAATATGTATTACTGAGCTATACCCCTAGCCCCTGGATGTTCTTTTGAATACAGATATTCACATCTAGAAATTTCTCTCCAAGTACTGATTTTCCTGTATCCTATGTTTTGGTATACAGTATTTTCATTTTCATTCCCTCAAAGTATTTAAAAATTTTCCTGGAAATATCTTCTCAGACCCATCTTTTTGGTTTGTGTGGGGGGGTGGAAGTACTAGGGATTGAACCCAAGGATTCTGTACCAGTGAACCATAACTCCAGTTCTTTTTTTTAAATTTTTTTTATTTTGGGGACAGGGTCTCACTACCCTTGCTGAAGGTAGCCTCGAACTCACAATCTTCCTGCCTCAGGCTCCCTGAGAATTACAGGCATGTGCCACCATTCCCAATGACCCATTAGTTATTTGGGAGTGTGATTCAATTTACACTTATTGGTGAATTCCACAAACTTTTTTTATGTTACTGATTACTAATTTAATTATATTCAGATAACATTCTTTGTATGACTTTAGTCCTTTTGAATTTACTGAGATTTGTTTTATGGTCTAATTTATGCTCTAAGCTAGAGAATGTTTCAAGCACGCTTGAGCAGAATGCACATTTCTTCTGCACTCTGCTGTTGTTGGGTGGAGCATTTTATAGTTGTCTGTTAGTTCTACTTGATTTATACTGTTGTTCAAATCTTCTGTTATCAATCTTCTGCCTTGTTTTTCTATCCATTATTATAAGGTATTAAAGTCCCTAAGTATTATTGCTGAATTTTCTATTTTTTCCCTTCAATTCTGTCAGTTTTGCTTTCTGTATTTTGGGGATCTGTAGTTAGGTATATATGTTTATAAGTGTTTTATTATCTTTGTAAGAGATTGAATCTTTTTATCAATCTTTAGTAGTTTTTTTTCCTAAATCTATTTCATCTGATATCAGCGTAGTTACTGTAGATATAGTTAGACATATATTTGCTATTTTTCTTTTTGGTTTTTAATACCTCATATTTCTTTTCTTCCTTCCTTTTTTTTTTAAAGAGAGAGAGAATATTTATTTTTTAGTTCTCGGCGGACACAACATCTTTATTTTATTTATTTTTTTAATGTGGTGCTGAGTATGGAACCCAGCGCCCCGCGCATGCCAGGCCAGCACGCTACCACTTGAGCCACATCCCCAGCCCCTCCTTCCTTCATTTCAATAGTGCTGAGAATCTAACTCAGAACATGGGCTTGCTAGACAAGCACTCTACCACTGAGCTATATCTCCAGCCCATGTCGCCTGCGTTTTTATTTCTCTTTCCCACCTTTACTGCCTTATTCTATAGTAAGTGGACACTTTCTAGTGTAACATTTTAACTATTTTAACATATTAACATTTTAGCATTTTTTAAGTCCATTTTTTTTTGAGAGAGAGAGAGAGAGAGAGAGAGAGAATTTTAATATTTATTTTTTAGTTTTCAGCGGACACAACATCCTTGTTTGTATGTGGTGCTGAGGATCGAACCTCAGGCCGCACTCATGCCAGGCGAGCGCGCCACCACCCGAGCCACTTCCCCAGTCCCTAAAGTCCAATTTTTTTTAACCTTTATTTTACTTGCTTACATGGTACTGGGGATGAACCCAATGCCTCACACATGCTAGGCAAGCACTCTACTACTGAGCCACAACCCTGGCCTCTTAACATATTTTAAAATTATTTGCCTACTGGTTGCTTTACAGTTTATAATATTCAGTTTAATTTATCAGAATCTTCTTCAGATTTATGCTAACTTAATTCTAGTGAGGTATAGAAACTTTACTCCTATGTGATTACATAGCCACATTACCACCCACATTTTGTGGTATTATTGTTATACAAGTCTATATATGTTATAAACCAACAAAGCTTTGTAATTATTGCATAACTATAATTACTATATAGTTATAATGATGACTTTATGTAGTATTTATAACGTTATATGTAACCTTATATGATCATTTTAAAAAGCTGAGAGGAAAAAAAAAGGAGAGCAAGCGTTTGTAGAGCTTGTTATATTAGGCTTATTTACCTTTTCTAATTCTCATTTTTCCCTGTAGGTTTGAATTACCATCTAATGTCATTTTCTCATTTCAATGCACCTTTGTTACTACCTACCTCCTTAGTGCTCTTTTTGTCAAACATATTCCATTTCTATGTCATAAGTTTAACAATACAGATATAATGTATACACATTGTTTTATGCAATTGGTTTTTAAATTAAGAGAAAAAGATACTATAAAATATCCTTTCTTTTGCACTTGTCTACATATTACTTAGACTTACCTGTTTTTTTTTTTTTATTTGTTTTGATTTTGGTTTTGGTACTGGGGATTGAACCAAGGAGTGTTTTACCAGTGAGCTACATCCTATTTTGAGACAGGGCCTAGCTAAGTTGCTGAGGCTGGCCTCAAACTTTCCATCTTCTTGCCTCAGCCTCCTAAGTCACTTGGATTGTAGGTGTGTGCCATCATGCCCAGCCATATCTTTTTTTTAAAATTGAAATTATTATTGAGGCACATGCAGTTGTAAGATGTAATAGAATGATTCCTTGTATGTTTTGCACAATTTCTCCCAGTGGTAACATTATGCAAAACTATACTATAATACTACAACTCAGACACTGACATTCATACAATCCAACAATTTAATTCAGATTTGTCTTATTTTACTTGTACTCACTTAATTTTTTCCCCTTTGTGTTGGGGGAAGATGGAATGCTGGGGATTGATTGCTGAGCTATATTCCCAGCCCACATTGTATTTACTTGTATGAAGCTTATTAAATTGTATACAATTATATCATTTGTGTACCAACTACACAAGCAAGGTTCTGAACAGTCCTAACCACAAGGATCCCCTGTGTTGTCCTTTTTACAACTATATCCACCTATCTCTTTCCCTTCTTCCTGCTCCTTCCCTATTCCCTGGCAATCACAAATCTGTTCTCTAGTTTTAATTTTGTTTTTATTTCAAAGGTGTTATGTAAGTGCAATCATAACAGTATGTCATTTTTTCCAGATTATTCTCATTTATGTAAAATCTTATTTTAACAATTGCATTTAACCATTTAAAAAGCCATCCATTTTCCCAATATAACCATTCTTCCTCTAATTGGTGAACCATAGTCCCATTAAGGCAGCCAAGATGAAAGACATTCCTCTGAGTTTTAGACTTTTTGTGAAAGTTCAGTGTCAAACTGATAACAGAAGAGAATAGAATATTTTAACACCAAAGACAGAGACAAAATTCCTAGTGGAATGAATTAAAAAGACAAATGTGTACTGAGCAAAGTGAGGACATTCCTGCTAAATCAGTGGCATTAATAAGTGATCTAGAATAGCCAAAGCAATCCTTAGCAAGAAAAGTGAAGCAGGAGGCATTACAATACCAGACCTTGAACTATACTATAGAGCTATAGTGTGTCACCTTTTGAGGTTGGCTTTTTTCACTCAGAGTAATTTGCTGGAGGTTCATCCAAATTAATTTCCCTTCAGTAATTCACTCCTTTTTATTGCTGAGTGGTAGTTCACAGATGTTTATATTTACAACGTTCCCTGTCAAAGGTTATCTGGAAGATTATCTGGGCTGACTCCAGTTGTGGTCTATTGCAAATAAACCTTTTATGAACATTTGTGCAATAATTTTTAATTTCTCTGGGTTAAATGCCCAGGAGTACAATTGCTAAGTCATTTGGCAGTTGCTGCTATGTTTCTGAAGAAACTGCCAAACTGTGGCTGTGCCACTTGTACTTCTGTCAGCAATGCATGAATAATCCAGTGTCTCTGTATCCTTGTCAGCATTTGGTGTTGTCCTTATTTTTTGTCTTAGTTATTATTATAGGCTCATAGTGAATCACATGGGGTTTTGTTTGTTGTGTTTTGCCTGGAGCATGCTAGCAAGCATTCTACAGCTGAACTACATCCCCACCTCTAAATTTCTAATGATGTTAAATATATTTTTATTTGCTTATTTTTCATGTGTAAATCCTCTTCAGTATTTCCATGTCTTTTTATCAATTTTATAATGAAAATTTTCTTATTTTGAGCTTTGAGTGTTCTTTATGTGTTCTAGGTACAAGTTCTTTGTTGGATATGTGGTTTTAAAGATTTTTTTCTAGTCCATAGCTTTTTTTTTTTTTTTCATTTTCTTCACATGAGCTTTAACAGAACAAAACTTTCTTTTTCTTATTTATTTTGTTTTTAATATTTCTTTTTTAGTTTTAGGTGGACACAATACCTTTATTTTATTTTTATGTGGTACAGATTATCGAACCCAGTGCCTCACGCATGCCAGGCAAGCACACTACCACTTGAGCCACATCCCCAGCCCATTATTATTATTATTATTAGTAGTAGTAGTGTAGTAGTAGTAGTACTGGGATTGAACCCATTGGTGCTGAATCACTGAGCCACATTCTCAACTTTTTTTAGATATTATTTTAAAACAGGTTCTTGCTAAGTTGCTTAGGGCCTTGTTAAGTTGCTGTAGCTGGCTTTGAACTTGTGATCCTCCTACCTCATCCTCTGAAGCAGCTGGGCTTATAGGTGTGCACCACCATGCCTAGCCTTCTATCTTTTTTAAGGTCTTGCTATGTTATCTAGGTCTTGAACTCCTTGGGCTCAAATAATCCTCCTGTCTTAGTCAACTGAGTAGCTAACTTGTGCCACCTTACCCGGCTAGGCAAAACTTTTATGAGATCCAGTTTATTAGATTTTCCTGTAATGGATCATACATTTAGTATCAAGTCTAAGAAATCTTTGCCTAGCCCAAGAGCCTGAATATTTTCCTTATATTTAAGTCTATTATTCATTGTACATTAATTTTTATGTAAGGTATGAGGCTTAGGTCAATTTTTTTTTTTTAATATAGTCACCAGGGCTGAGGATTTAGCTCATCACAGAGTGCTTGCCTAGCATATGCAAGGCCCTGGTTTCACTCCCCAGTGCTGCAAATAAATAAATAATATACATGCACACATAGAGTCATTCAATTACTTCAGCATCATTTGTTGAAAAGACTATTCTTCCCCCACTGAATTGGTTTTGAACCTTTGTAAAAATCAGTTGGGTCCCTGGGTTCAATCCTGGTACCAAAAAAAAAAAAAAAAAAAAAAATCAGTTGGGTGGATCTGTTTCTTAATCTTCTATTGATTTATATGTCTATCCTTTACCAGTACTACACTTTCTTACTATAGCTATACAGCAAGCATTAAAGTGGTTAGAAGTCCTCTGACTTTATTCTTTAATTTCAGTATTCTAGGATCCATGTCTTTTCATATAAATTTTAGAAAAAATTTGTCTATGTCTGGGATTTTGACAGGAATTGTATTTAACCTATAGATCCATCTGGGGAAAATTGATATCTCTTTTATATTGAGTATTCAGTTCATGAACATGGTATGCCTTTCCATTTATTTAGGTTTCTTTTTATTTCTTTCATTGGCATTCTATAATTTTCAGAATACAGATCCTATAAATGTATTTTAAAAGTACATACATAAGTATTTAATGTTCTTTGGCATGACTAAGTTTTGTGTTATTGCTTTAAGTTCTTCATGTTCATTGTTAATTTATAAAAGTATAATAGATTTTTGTGTGTTTATTTTCTGTACTATAACCTTGTTTAACTCACTCAATAGTTCTATTTTTTTTTTTGAGATTCTTTGGAATTTTCTAAATAAAACAATAATGTCATCTGCAAATATATATAGTTTTACTTTTAATCTGTATGGCTTTTGTTTCTTTTACTTACTTTATTACAATATCTAGAACTTCTGGTACTATGTTGAATAAGAGTGGTGAGAGTACATCTTTGTTTTGTACTTGATTTTATAAGAAAAGTATCCACTCTTTCACCATTAAGTATGATGGGTGGGTTGGGGTTGTGGTTCAGTGGTAGAGCACTTGCCTAGCACATGTGAGGCACTAGATTTGATCCTCAGCACCATATTAAAAAATAAACAAATAAAGTGGAAAAAAAGTATGATGGGAGACAAAGGTTTGTTTTTGATATATCTTCTTAATGATGTTGAAATAATTTCCTTTTAATCCTACTTGTTGAGATTTTTATATTACGAATGATTGTTGGCTTTTGTCAAATGCTTTTTTTGTGTGTCAATGGATAAAATCATATGACTTTTTTTAATATTTATTTTTTAGTTTTCAGCAGACCCAACATCTTTGTTTGTATGTGGTGCTGAGGATTGAACCTGGGCCACACGCATGCCAGGCGAGCACGCTACCACTTGAGCCACATCTTCTCATATGACTTCTTTATCTTGTTGATATAGGTGTTACATTGATTGATTTTCAAATGTTGAATCATTTGGTTTTTTTTTTTTTTTTTGGTGTATATGTGTGGTACTGGTGATTAAACCTACAGACATTCTACTGCTGAGTTTCTAAAAAATATTTATTTATTTATTTAATTTAGAGACAGTCTTTCTCTAAGCTGCTGAGGCTGGCCTTGAACTTGTGATTCTCCTGTCTCAGTATCCTGAGTCACTAGGACACTAGGATTATGGTTAAGTACTATTGCACCTGCTTTTCTTTTTTTTCTTTTTTTTCTTTGGAGAGGTACCAGAGATTGAACCCAGGGTGCTTAATCACTGAGGAACATTCCCAGCCCTTTTTTTTAGAGAGTTTTTTGAGTGAGTGAGAGAGAGAGAGAGAGAGAGAGAGAGAGAGAGAGAGAGAGAGAGAGATTTTATTTATTTATTTATTTTTCAGTTCTCGGCAGACACAACATCTTTGTTTGTATGTGGTGCTGAGGATCAAACCCAGGCCGCACGCATGCCAGGCGAGCGCGCTACCACTTGAGCCACATCCCCAGCCCATTCCCAGCCCTTTTTTAAAAAAGTGTCTTATTTTGAGACAGGGTCTCAGTAAGCTGCTTAGGACTTCACTAAGTTCACTAAGACTGACTGAACTTGCTAGTTGCTGGGATTATAGGTGTGTGCCACCATGCCTGTCTTGCTTTCATTTTTGAAAGGTAGTTTTTGCTGGATTAAGATTCTTGGATGACAGTTGAAATTCTTTAATATTTAGATTAATGCTCATCAAATTTGGTAACTTTTCAGCTATTATTTCTTTAAATTATTTTTATCTCCTTTACTCCCTTCTTCTGATACTTCCATTATTCATATGTTGCTGAAGTTAATGGTGCCCCACACTGCCTTGAGGTTCTGTTAATTTTTTCTGATTATTTTTTTCTCTGTTTCACATTGCTCAGTCTTACTCATAAATATTTTAAGTTTACTGTTTCTTTCTTCAGCCAGCTAAATCTACCATTGAACCCTTCTAGTGTTTTTTTTATTTTTATCATTATACTTTTCAACTCCAAAATTTTTCATTTGTCTTTATAATTTCTCTTTATTCATATTCTCTAACTGATGAGATCTTGTAATTATAGCTTTGATTTTTTTAAGTCATGATTTTATTTTTGATTTTTAAGTCTTTTTTAATTGATTTTTTGAAAAAATAAATGACAGCGGAATGCATTACAATTCTTATTACACATATACAGCACAATTTTTCATACGTCTGATTGTACATAAAGTGTATTGATACCAATTCGTGTCTTCACACATGTACTTTGGATAATGATGTCCATCACATTTCACCATCCTTGCTACCCCCCTGCCCCCTCTCTTTCCCTCCCACCCCTCAGTCCTATCTAGAGTTCATCTATTCCTCCCATGTTCCCCTTCCCTACTCCACTATGAATCAGCCTCCTTATATCAGAGAAAACATTTGGCATTTGTTTTTTGGGGGGATTGGCTAACTTCACTTAGCATTTTCTTCTCCAACGCCATCCATTTACCTAAAAATTTGCCATGATTTTATTCTCTTTCATTGCTGAGTAAATGTGTGAGGGGTAAAAATTTGCTCCCAGAATGTATGTTCTTTATTTTCTTTCTTTCTTTTTGGTACCCCAGGATTGAACCCAGGGGCACTTAACCACTGAGTCATATCCCCAGTACTCTTTTGTATTTTATTTAGAGACAGGTTCTTGCTGAATTGCTTTGGGCCTCACTATGCTGCTGAGGCTGGCTTTGAACTCACTATCCTCCTGCCTCAGTCTCCCAAGCCACTTGGATTACATGTATGCCACTGCACCAGGTATCTGTCTCTCTTTTTTTTTTTTAATATTTATTTATTTTAATTCTCGGCGGACACAACATCCTTGTTTGTATGTGGTGCTGAGGATTGAACCCGGGCTGCATGCATGCCAGGCGAGCGCACTACCGCTTGAGCCACATCCCCAGCCCATGTCTCTTAAATTTTGTTGAAAACTGGAAACTTTTTAGACAACATATTGTATAATTTATTATTGATTCTGTCCTCTTTCAGTGATGCTTGGTCGTTTATTCAGTGACTTAGCTAAAATGATTCTATGAAGTCTATTTCTCCTGAAGTATACAACTTCTGATGTCCCTGCTCAGTTTTTTTTTTTTCCTTGTTTTAACTTTTTATCCTGGGGGCCATCCTTGGGTCAGCACAAACAAGTTATTGGTCAGAGGTTGTGCTTATACCTCCTGATCAATCAAATCTTTGCCCATTAGTGTTGACATGTATGGTTTGAAGTCTTGGCTATGTATACAGTCTTTCAGACTCCTGTGTATGATTTTGCTTTCATACCTGGTTGACCCTGGATCCAAGTAGCTAATTTCTCAGCCATTGTTCAGTCAGAGGTTATGTTGATATCCATTGTGCCAGTGAGGCCTTCCCTTTGATTGATGGATCATGTGTGGTTTAACTCACATCCTGTCCTGTTTGCTCCTGATTGAGTACAACCTGTATATGTCCCTAGACTTCCTAATCCCTGGATTGATTATTCTATATAATTTCCTTATTAAGGTATTATTTTGTAGGGGAGGGTTCACATATCTCCTCAATTCACCATTCTAGAAATCCTTCCCCAAGTTATTTTTAAATATAGTATAAGCTTGGTACAATGTCACACCTCTAGTTTCAGGTACTTGAAAGACTGAGACAATAAAATTGCTTGAGCCCAGGAGTTTGGGCCTCCCTGGGCATCATAGAGAGACCTCATTTTTTAAAATTAATTAATTAATTTGAGGGACCTGATATTTTTAAAAAATATAAATATAGGGCTGGAGTTGTGACTCAGTGGTAGAGCGCTTGCCTCGCACGTTTGAGACCCTGGGTTCGATACTTAGCACCACATAAAAGTAAATAAATAAAATAAAGGTATTGTGTTCAACTGCAACTAAAAAATAAAATATTAAAAAATATATAAATATATGCATATGTATATACATGAATAAATATACCTTCTCAGATTTTGTTCTTCCTCATCAATTTATATTTATGAATACTCACTCCTAAGAAATTTCTTGGGTAACCTTGACTTTCTAGTTAAGAATTTTTCCAGTAGAGTAAAAAGATACCTTGAATTTGCTTCCCCATATAAATGGTGAAGGAGGTCTTCTCTGTGTGTAAGTACTGACCTGCTACTGGGGCCGCATGAGAATGTGTCCTCTTGACTCTCAGAGCCAGAAGAAACTTCAGTTGGAAGCAAGCAGCAGATCAAGCAACTTGGGATTTAATGTATGAGTTGGGGGTAGAATGATGGATACCAGATTTCTATAATAATTGTGTCATTTCAGGAGAAAAAGACAGAGGAACTTGGAGGCTGATCCTGAATTGGTGGCCTAAGCTCAGGCCTTGAGAATCAGGGCATGAACCTGGGCCTGAGATTGAAATATTGGCAGGAGAATGGGAGAGTATTTAGAGAATGGGGCTCAGCTAATAAAGGCAGTGAAAGCAAGATTGTGGAGGATACAGGGACTATGAGGAGGTCAGTCTGACTGTAAGGGAGGGCTGGGCATGAGGTTGAGTGGAGTGGAGAGGCCAAAGGTCTTAGAATGGCAGGCAAACAGGTTTAGACTAGAGTCTAAAGGTAGTAGAGGAGCTATTGAAGATTAATAAGTTTGGGAAATTCTTCTGGCCACTATGTGTGACATGCACGGATGAGGGGAGCCTGAAACTCTGGGAATGAGCAGAGGTTATTGTCACTGCCTAGAGTCCCATCGTAGAGCCAGTGACAGAGATGGTCTAAGACAAGAATGGCTCATAAGGAATGAGGAAAGAGTAGATGAGGTGCCACATTCAAGACCTGGTAAAATCAAGGCAAGAAACGCCAGGTTTTTTTTTTCCTTAGCTACTGTGAAAAAGTCAGTGACCAATGGCAGTTAACCTCTGTAGGGGAGCAGAGGAGAACAGGTTCTCCAAGCAGACATGTAGGGAGAGCCCCAGGTTTCAGAAAAAGAAAGTATGGCCAGGAAAATTTGAGGGACAGAGGAGATGTAGTATAGTCATTAGGGCTGTCTGAAGATCACGCAGGAGACCTTCTTCCTCAGGGTTTACAGGAGTCAAGAAGATTCTTAGTTAGACTCCTAGGCATGAAGATGTCCCATGATTTGTATCTGCTTTCCTTTACAAAGATTCATGAGATGTGTAAGTGATTGAAGAAGGCCTAGAGAGATCTTACTAAGAGCCTGGCTTTTTTGAGGTTTATCTTCTGAGCACAGTACCTCCTTTACCTGGTGGCTCTATATCTTGACAAAAAGCTAAAACCCAGTCCAGCAAATAGAGCTGTGGTGACAGTACTAGAGACAGGTTTCTCTCCAGGCAATTTTCCCACTGAAGTTGCTCCAAGGTGTCTCTTTCAGAGTGAAGGCCTATTCTGAATTGCCTGGTTTACATTCAGTCTCACAATGACACCAGAACAGCTTTCTAGTTTTTTGGTTTTTGTTTTTTTAAAATATTTTTTTAATTGTTGATAGACCTTTATTTTATTTATTTATATGCGATGCTGAGAATTGAACCCAGTGCCTCACACATGCCAGGCAAGTGCGTTACTGCTGAGCCCCAGCCCCAGCCCCTCTCCAGTTTTTTGTATGTATCACAAGCATGATTTTCTTCTAAAGAATTACACTTTTATTTTTCAATAGGAGGTGGTTATCAGATTTCTGGAAACTGTTGGATTTGTTTAAATGAGTCACAGCATTTGGCTAAAATAGAGAGGACTCCATCTGGTGCCTTTGCGTGGTTCCCAGTTCTGTTCTCTGTGACTGAGCTATAAGGGAAGCAGGAGAACTTGATGTTCTGTGAGCTCACCATGACTGGGCCTGCCTATTGGGCACAAGCCTCGCCTGAGTAAAGATATGGGGAAGGAAATCCTTTTTCCTGAGGGCTTGAGGTCCCTGCAGTTAGCTCACTGTTTGAGAGAATGGGGGCAGGGGTTAAGTTCAGGAGCCAAGGGCTCCTGGTCCACTGAGCTCTGCCAGTTATTTCCTTGGTGTGCCCTTGAGTTTGCCCTTTGGATGATAGAAAGAGGAGTATCCACTATAGGGTTGGTCTTCTCAGGTCCTCTTGGCCTGGTATGCTCTTATGTTCTCCTTGATGTCCCTAGGGGAACAAGTAAGTCTGCCTGAACTGGCTCCCTGAGAGTAGGTAGCAATGCCGCAGATCAGGTAATGTAATGAGAGCATGGGGAAAGGGCACAGGTTTGGGGGAGGAGAATCCTCGGTACAGAGGATTTGCTTTGCTTTATGCAGGCTACTTCCTCTTTAATTTTATTTATTTATTTAAAGAGAGAGAGAGAGAGGGAGAGAGGGAGAATTTTTTAATATTTACTTTTTAGTTTTCGGCAGACACAACATCTTTTTTTGTATGTGGTGCTGAGGATCAAACCTAGGCCGCACGTATACCAGGCGAGCGTGCTACTGCTTGAGCCACATCCCCAGCCCGCTACTTCCTCTTTAAATCTTGATTTCCTCATCTGGATCTCCATTGTAAAGCTGTTGTGGGGATTAATTGCAATGATGGATATAAAGTGTCTACCTTGTGCTAATAAATGACCGATTTCCTTTCCCTACCCCACTGTCTGGTCTACTCTTCTACACACTCTGCCCTTTCATCAGTGACAGATTGTTCCACTGTGAGGAGTGAAAGGAGATGTGTATGAGTCAGAGACACATTGCGGAAAATGCTGACATCCCACACAGCTCCCCACAGAGCTGCCCCTGGAGCTTCATGCTCAATCAGCAGATTGGCCTGACCCACTTGGCCATACCTACCTCTCACTGGGCAGCTGGGACCTGGTTTTCTGCACCCATAGGCAGGATTGGGCCCCTCCATGCTGGTTCCTACCGAATAATCAGCCTGAGATCCTTAAAGGTCACAAGTCCTACTCTGCTGCTTTCCTGTTCTGCCTTAGTCCTGGAGACACTAGTCTCTGAGCTGTCACAGGAAGTGCCTTTACCCTGTGATTCAATCCTCTCTGCCTCCTGGTGGTGTGCTGGACAGTGAGTGGCTAGGTAGATTCTTTCTGCTGTGGGACCAGCTGATGTGGTTGTGTGCCCCTGTGAGCAGATGCCATCAGTTATGCTGGTAGTTTCCCAAATATGCAGGATGAATCACAAGAGTCACCTGGTTGCTACCCTAAGGCAATACAGGCCTGCTGGATTGTATCAGGATTACTGAATCAGTACATGACCAGAGCATGGTATAAAAAAGGCCCCATGTGTGAGGAATGCTGAGTGGTCCCTATTGGGTCAGGAAGAGAATGAACAGGTTTGTTGATGGTTTAAGGGAAGCCTGCCCCATGAGTAGAGGAGGACATCTGCAGCTCATTAGAAGCATCCTCCACATTTTTCGTTTTTAGTACTAGGGATTGAACCCAGAGATGTTCTTCCATTGAGCTATATCCTCAGCCCTTTTTAAAATTTTATTTTGAGACAGGGTCTTGCTAGGTTGCTGAGACTGGCCTCAAACTTGTGATCTTCCTGTTTCAGCCTCCCAGATTGCTGGGATTATAGGCATGTGAGACCGTGCCTGGATCCTTCATGTTATTCTTCTAACATGTCTTTTTCTAAGTACCTATCATGCTCTGATTGAATCAGACTTACCCATTTGTCTTTTTGGGTTTTGCCTATATTCTGACCATGAAGTGAGTTTCATGAGATGAACCTTGTTTGCCTTGCTCACTGCTAGGTTGCCAATGTCTGAAGCACATTGCAGGCTCCTGATGACAAGCTAGATCCATCCTGTGGACAGTTGCCTATTAGTTTCTCAGAGATTGACCATTGAGAGACTACCTGTAGAAGATGCTCCCCATTCGTCCTCACCTTACCTTCATACTCCCCTCTGGCCTCAGAAGTGAGTTCTCATCCTCTGCCCCTACATAATCAATCTGATTTATGGCAACTAAGGCTCCATAGTCTGGCCTAAGATCAAAACCTCCCATCTGAGGATCTATCAATCCTCTTCTGGGGGATGAACCCACCCCTGACCAGGAGAGGCACTCCCTTGACCACCTAGAGCTCTCTCTTCTATTTTTTTTACCCTTTCCAGGGTTCAGTAAAACTTCACACTGATGCTCCTCTGGCCACCATTATAGCCCTAACTCCTTTCCTTTCCACCTCTTGTATTTGGATTTGTATTCACTATATCCACTATATGGCTCTCAGAACCTGGTCTCTCCTCTCTTGTCAGACATAGGCTATATACTTCACTTCTACTACTTTCTTTCCCTTAACATTGCTGGCTGGACTTTTCATTACTTCCCACTTCCCTGAGACTTTGACATCAGAATCCTAGGCTTCCTGCCAGGGAAGGAAGGGAGGAAGGCAAGAGCTAATGTTTTCCTCAGTGCTTACTGTGTGCTTGGCACCATTCTTCCTCATGCTGAGGTGGCCCTGGCCCCTCTATTGGCTCACTCTTGGCCCTGGCACTATAGGTGTGGTGATTCTGGCCTGTTTAGTCACTTAGGGCCTTTCCCCTTCCTTTTGGGAGCAGGCCTCTTTGCCAGTTTCTTATTCGTTGCTCAGTGGCTAGTACCATGGAGAGTATGATCACATAGGCATTCACATGCTCATACATGCATGCAATACATGTGCACACTCACACTTGCAAGCACACACATGCATACAGAGAAAAGACTGCGTAGTTGACAAAAAAGGAAAATGAGCCACCATCCATGTACATTTCTCTGCAATTAGGCAGGCATGTGGGACAACAGACACAGTAATGCTGTAGGCTGGAAAGGTGGTAATTGGCTTTTCCTTTTAAATGTCCTTTGATTTTGCAGTGGGTATTATTTAGAGTAGGGGATATTTTTCCTGTTGGAATTGTAAATTTCATTTACTGTCTTGAGATGGCTGGCTTATTTTTTTTAATCATCTATATTGTTTTTGACAAGTGCTATAAAGAATTGCATGTAGCAGGACAACACTTTCTTAGACCCAGCCCTTTCTGGGCCTTTGGTCTCACTATGTACAAGTGAGAGGAGAGAGTGAGGACAGAGAAGGGCTCCTCAACAAAGGAAAGGTCCTCTCTGCATGATGCCATGAGGAGTCTGCAAGAAAGTATGGCAGATGCCTGGGCGCTGGGGAATATAGCAAAGACTCATACAGGGCAAGATGCTTGAGCTAGGGTTCTAAGCAAAGGATCTTGAAAACAGAGATTAGAGCATGAGCTGATAAATGTGGGGCCCGGTGAGGAGCCTCAGGAATCCCTGTCTGCAGGCAATTCAGGAAGAGGAAACTGTCTAGACAGAGGAGCTTTGAAGGATCAGGTAAGCACACCAGGTTGGGTGGTAACCCTGGAAGTGCTGTCGAAGGACATCACCCTTGCACTTCCTTGTGGGTAGATTAAGCACCTAGCTCAATGTGGTCTGTACAAGTCTTCTCATGTGTAGTTGAGGTTGTGGCTACTGCCATAGGAAAGCCATATATATAAAGATATATGTGTGTGTATATATATACACATACACACACACATATCTTGTCAATGGACCTTTTTATTATTTTTTAATTAATTTATTTATATGCAGTGCTGAGAATCGAAGTCAGTGCCTCACACATGCCAGGCAAGCATTCTATCACTGAGCCACAACTCCAGCCCAAGCCGAGCCTTTTTTAAGCATGCTTTCTGAGTAAGATGTCTGAGCAGGGCCGTCCCTTATGTCTCTGACCCCACACTTCAGATTTCTTCTCCTGGACATTTATCTGTCAGTGGACCAGAATGCCTGGCAGGCCCCAAGTTGATTGCAGTGCGTCTTGTCTCCTATGCCCAGTGTGTTGAAAACCTGATTCCCTGACCAACCAACCTCAGTCTGTTGGTCATTCAGTCCACAAACATTTACTTAGCCCTGCTCTGGGTGGGCCCTGTGCCAGATTCTTAGGACTCAGTGGTAACAGTGTGGAAGAAAGCCAGATAATCCATTATTCTTTGGAATGGTTCTTCTTCCCTTGTCTTCTGCCAGAGTTTGCTTTGGCCTTACCAGCCCTCATTCATCTCTCCTTCTGGGAGGATCACTACCTTTCCCCCTACCACAAACACATACATGTGCACATTCAAGTTCCCATTATTTTGAGTAAGATAGATAGGGTTCTGTATGTGAGATCACTTGTTTGAATCCTTTAGATTTCAATAGATTTGCAATTATAAGATGTAGGTAGTGTTCTGAGAGTTTTGTTCTTTTGTCATTTCTAGTGCCTAGTACTACTGGACTCTAGACCAGTGCTATGGGTCCTTTGTCCAACATAGCATTCTTTAGCCATTAAAACATCCCTGCCCAAGAGCTAACACAGTGCTCAGAGCTAGGTGCCCACAGGGTGAGTCCATGGATGAGTTGTGGTAAGAAAGTTTTGAGGGCTGGGGTTGTGGCTCAAGCAGTAGCGCTTGCCTGGCATATGCAGGGCGCTGGGTTCAATCCTCCGCACCACATAAACAATAAAAAATAAAGATGTTGTGTCCACTGAAAACTAAAAAATAAATATTAAAAAAATTCTCTCTCTCTCTCTTAAGTTTTGACTCTTTCTATTTTTCAGAGCTAAAACTAAAGACAAGCAATGAACCCCAATCACAATTTTATTTTATCATTTTTGAGTAACAGATAAGTTTTCTTTGTTCTTATATAAAAGCTTGAAAAGTAGGTAAGTTTTCTTTGTTCTTATATAAAAGCTTGAAAAGTAAGAAGGATACTGCTAGTAACATTTTTTTATCTAGTTTAAATTTTTAAAAAGCAGCAGCTCAGGAGGCAGAGCCAAGAGGATCACAAATTCAAAGCTAGCCTCAGCAACTTAGCAAGGGCCTAAGCAACTCAGCAAGACCCTATCTCTAAATAAAATATTTTATAAGGACTATGGATGTGGCTCAGTAGTAAAGCGCCTTTGGGTTCAGTCCCCAGTATAAAAAAAAGAAAAAAAATTAAATCCATGGGGCTGGGGTTGTGGCTCAGTGGTAGAGCACTTGCCTAGCATGTGTGAGGCACTGGGTTTAATCCTCAGCACCACATAAAAATAAACAACATAAAGGTATTGTGCCCAACTATAACTAAAAAAAATTAGTTAAAAAAATTAAATCAAGGGTTGTAGTTCAGTGGTAGAGCACTCGCCTAGCACGTGCGAGGCACTGGGTTCAATCCTCATCACCACATAAAAATAAGTAAATAAAATAAAGGCATTGTGTCCAACTACACCTAAAAATAAATATTTTTTAAAAATTAAATCATGAAACCTTGATTTCTGGATAAAGAGATTTTGCTTGCTTGTTTTTTTTTTTTTTTTTTTGTTTTGTTTTGTTGTTTTGTGGTACTGAAGATTGAACCCAGGGACACTCTACCATTAAGCTACTTCCCCAGCCTTTTATTTTTTTTTAATTCCTAAATTTTTTTTTTGTAGTTATAGATGGACAACACGCCTTTATTTTATTTATTTTTATATGTGGTGCTACGTATCAAACCCAGGGCTTCACACATGCTAGGCAAGTACTCTGCCACTGAGTTCCAGCCCCAGACCACCAGCCTTTTATTTTTTAAGATACGGTCTCACTAAGTTGCCTAGACTTCTCTCAAACTTGTGATCCTCCTGCCTCAATCTCTGAAGTAGCAGGAATTACTGCATGTGCCTTGTGCCTGGCTAGATAATTTTTTTTTATTTTGGGGGACAGAAGGCCCCAAATAGACTATAGACATGGTTTTTGCTTTCTATTGAATCCCTTTGGGAATGGGTAGAGGAAGTCAAGAGGTTTACATGCCAGGTAGAATTTTTCTGGAAGTCTCAAACAGCAGGTTCTAGAATGCTTCATACACTGGGGTGTTTGTAGGTCTAGCCCAATACCCAAAGTACAGTAGGTATTCAGCCTACTGTATTCATGTAGTATTCATGTATTAGTGATGTAGATAACTAGGTTATCTCGCTAACTGTGCTGTTGGTCCTGTCTCCCTTCCTATAACTAGAGCAAGGCTGGATGTAAAATAGGCTCTTAACCATCTTTGGGGGCTAAGAATGTGTCCTGGAAATCCTCACAGACAGGTGGAGTTCTGAGTGTCTCTTCAATATTGGGTCTGAATACTGGGCAGAAATTGTGAGGTTTCTGGGCCAGAGTTCAGGCTTCTGTCCTCTTGGAGGCAGGGGTAGCAGGGCTGGGACCTGGTATATCTATAATCACAAAGGCTTTCAGTTTTCTCTTGACTTATTTTTTACTTCATGTTTGCAGCAGAATTTGGAAGAGAGCTGACACACACAGAACTGTATCCTTGATAAAGAGCTGTAGTAGTAGAATTTGCAGTAGCTAGAACCTGGGGAAAGCTGGCTCAGCTTTATGCAATTATTTCTGACTCCTGGTTAGAGCTTTCTAGTTTTATGAGCTTATGCACATATACTCACCCTGGATCAGGAAACTGGGACACTACCAAACTTAAAATTGTGATCTTGTGAGCTCCCAGTGCAGATGTCCTCAAGCTTGGAACTGGGAGGAGAGTAGAGACTCAGTGGTTTGGGTTGGATCAGAACTCCACACTTGGGAACCATCATACTCCCAGAAGACAGGACCAGGAAATGTAAGCAGAGGGCTACCTCTGGGACCAAGGCTCCTAAGAAGGCTGTGAAAAAGTGGCTAAGAATTTACCTGACTGGCCAGGTATCCCTTCAAAAAGCTGAACCTATTAGGGGAGTCTGTAGAGATACCTGGTTGGCCTGGAAGCACTATTGAAGGGTGTCCCAGTCACTCCAGATTGGACAGGCCAGGAAGTTCCTCAAGACTCAAATGTTATGTATGCTACAGATCTTGGTGTAGGGATGCACTATAAATTGCCTAAATGTCAGCATCTTGGGTTCAGTCCTGATGATGCCTAAAAATAAAGGGTCCCTAAGATTGGAGTTCTCATTTCTTCAGGTGTCCTAGGTCAGGACCATCTGGAAAGCCTGGGAAGTGATGGCAAGAAAACTTCAAGGAGTTGCTGATCTGGGTCTCAGCTCTAGATAATGACTTTCTGGTCTGGACACCTGCCTACCTTTTCTTCTCTCCTCTTGCCCTTTTGGCCCCCAGCATGTGTCCCCACCTATCCTGGCTCCCCCAGGAATCTCCTGCTAATGAGCTATAACTCGAGTTTGATGTATAAGCAGGGAGAAGGGAATCAGGGCATTGATTGCAAAGCTCTAGCACCTTCTCTTTTACTGGGGTCTAGCTAAATAAATCAGTTCTTTTATGATTGTAGTAAAATTCACTCTTTGTCTCATTTCCCCTGGGAATTTGTGAATAAATGGTTGAACCAGACTCTTATAAATTATGAATGGTATAAATATGACTAACTCACCTAAAAAAAGCTTTAGCAGGGTCATTTTCTACAAACCTTGCCTAATTACAAATTATTTTTCATCAGTTAATTAAAACAGTCTGTGAAACTTCTGCTTCTTTCAATTAGCAATGGGGACTGCAACTACATTAAGTTCTAGGAACCCCACCCTCATGGGGTTCTCAATCTGGTAGGGGAAGGCAGCACTGGCCCCAATGCATATGGAAGGAGACCTTAGGGAGGCTCCACACCAGATATCAAGTTTATAAGGCTCTGTGGAGGCATTCAGCTAGCCCTCTGGAGAACCTATAGGCCTGGATGCAGGAAAGTACCTGGCTTATCAGTGAGCTCTCAAGTCTCAGGCAGGACTTACATGCAGCAGGTATGTGGGTGAAAATCAAGAGACAAGGCAGATGTAATAAGTAGGGGCCTACTGACTGAAGGCCAAATCAGCCATTAAGGAGTTTGGCCACCATGGCCTTCCAGAGGTCTGGGTACCACCTGAAAAAAAATGTTTATGAATATGTGTTTTTCCCCACTGATGTTAAGATCTTGTAAATTGGCCCATGCTTTAGAAAATTCAGAACTTGCACAGATGGAAGCCACAGAAAAACATCTTTGTTTTGGGTCGTAAAATGTCTTCTGGTTAAATATGATTAAGTAAAAGCATCTCATTGTTGAGTCTCTCTACTGTACTAACTAAAAATTACAAGAAGAAAAAGAACTCCACCTTCAACAAAACTAACAAACACCCCTAAACTGAAATATAATGAATAAAGAATGGCCTCCAAGTACAGGAAAATCAGTTCGGGATGAGGGAGGTTCCTAGGCAGGGAAATTTTGTTTTATGGAACCAGGGCAAAGAGCTCAGAGTCCAGAGGCCAAAACAATAACCTCATCTTGGACTGGTTAGCAAAGCAAACATACCTGGTGAATCTTAGAGAGCATCTCTGAACTCTATGTGATGCCAAAGAGTAACTGGGGCTATGAAGTTGCCTAAGGAATTGAGCAGAATTTGGCAGATGGGGAGGGACAGATCATGGGTTGCCTGCAGTGAGGACAATGGAGAGACAAAGGAAATTCAAATATATTTAATTGGTATCCCTGGAGAAGAGAATAAAATAAGTGGAACACAGAAAGATTCAAAGATACAATAGAAGAAAACTGCATCTGCTGAAATAAAAGAATACATAAGTCTTTAGTCTGAAAGGCCATACTGAATTTTAGGAAAAATAGAGTACTCAATGCAAAAACATAACTTGATGTGCCAGACATGATGGTGTATGCCTGTAATCTCAGCTACTTGGGAGACTGAGGCAGGAAAATCACAATTTTAAAGTCTGTCTAGGCAAGTTGGCAACACCCTGTCTTAAAAGAGTTATGTGTGGGGGGTTGTGGATGCAGCTGCCTTTAGTTCCCAGACTGTAAAACAAGACATAAGAAAATCCACATATCTTGTTGAAGTTACCAGACTTCAAAAAGAAAGAGTTCTATTGCACCCAGAGGGGAAAAGTTAATATATCTATAAAGGGAGAAAAAACAGGCTGGCCTGGAGTGCTCTCAACTAGAATGACCAGTGATAGAAAAAAGGAATGGACATATTTGCAGAGTTCTCAGGGAAAGATTGTAAACTCATAATTTTATATTCAACCAAACTATTCAAGTTTAAAGGTCTCTCGAAGAAATGTTCAGACATTCAAGTACTCATATTGTATGGTTCCTATGAGTTCTTTCTAAATGAATAAATGAATGAATAAATAAAAAAGACTTCTAGATATAAACTCCACAAGACACAAATGGTAATGATAATCATACAACAAAGTACTTAGGCTAGGAGAATTGTATTCACCACTCACTCACCTCTAGGTAAGTCATCTTTCATACAAGGCCCATCACAGGCACCATAGAACAAGAGACATTCAGTCTTCTAAGTTATACTGAGCTCCTGGCATTTGATGCTTCAGCTTTCTTATGCCCACATCCAGCTTTTATGACTCTGGGAAAGCCATAGGATGTAAGTGAAAAGGGGATTGAGGGAAGGGCAAAGGTAAATACTACATGAACTACCACTGTATAGCCTTGGATCTCTTTCTAGAAAGAGGAGGATGAGCTTGGTCTGAGATAGGCCTGCCTAATTCTGAATGAGACACTCTAATAAGCTGGATGGATATCACTTGAGGTAGGCCTAAAGGTTTGGTTTTATTCTACATCACAATGACAAGTCCATGGCCTTTGGGCTTAACTGAAGGCAAAAGATCTTTCCCATTGATCCTTCCCAAACCTAGTCCTCCAGGATGTTGCTACCAATTAATTGGAGTTAGTGGAAAGTTTCCCATCCTTGCTCTGGATTCTGGAGAATGGCTGGCCCTGAAGGAAACCAAAGCCAAATCAGATTATCCTGAGGGATATTCTCAACCTAATAAACCCACTCAGGTCTCAAGGCTGGGGGATGAAGTTCCCAAGCCTTGCTCTTATTGAAGTAATAGTTGGCAGCTTCATCTGTCCTATGTTTGGTGGCAGCAATACTTGTTCCTATTAGGCCCTCTTGCCACATTGTCCCTTGCTGATCCAACTGCTGACCTATTCTGAACTCTCCCTCAGTAGTAGCATAGCATCCAGAGATCAGTGCTTTAACCACATTCTCACTGGCCCAAAGAGACTTGCCTGCAACCTCCTGAGACTTGTTTGGCAACAGAAAATTTCTGTCAGATGCTTCAGAGTGGAAAGGATGAGTGAAAGTGGTGTAGGTACCTATACAACACTAATGTTCTTTCATGTGGGTTTATCAATCTAGGAGTGTGAGCACTTGTATGCCCAAGTGCATTTGTATACACCTGCTGAGGGAGCTATCACCAGGCCAGCATTCTGCTTTGTCCTTACCTGTATTAAGGAGGAGCTGACTGCCTGGGTTACTCTGGGGTATTTTGGGTCTCAGAAATTTACCCTCAGAGTAGGGCTGCAAATTAAAGGAACTGGGAAGTTAGGAAAGAAAGATGTTAGCTTGTTAGGGAGTTCCTCTTGTAGCATGACATCCTACTCTTCCCAGGAATCCTAGGTGTAGTATCTTCCCTCCACAGCCAACAGGTCATCCCCTACTTCAAGATATTATGTCACAGGCACTGAGCCCATGCTGCCAGCTTCTTGTCAAATCACAGCTTCCTTCTGAGCCTGAGTGTTATGGAGACACTCATCCCTGTGCTGTTGCCATTAAGGAGCAGATTCTTTTTGTCTCCAGGCAATCAGGAAACATGGTGAAGCCAACTCTTGATGGTATGGGGCCTCCCTGTCACTGACCTAAGTATACTGTCCATGGGGAGGGCTGGGGACAGGAGAGAATCTGATCTGGGCAACCAACAAAGACTTTAAAGACTCTTTTAAAGATCGAGGATTGGGAATTTAAGAAGTTCCTCAGTGGTGGCCTCCAAACTAGGACATGTGTGGCAGAGGGTGGGGAGAGAGGGAACAAGGCAGAGAATATGAAAACTCCTTTTTATGTTTATTTTCTAGCTCATCCTTTAAAACTTTTAAAGGATGAGCTAGAAAATAAAGGGGAGGTGTTTTATTAATAGTAGAAATGTATGTAATTAGTAGATAAATATTCATATATTGGAGATGCATGTTTTATTGACAGGGGCACACCATTGAAGAGGCACATGGCCTCTGGCCAGAAGGCTGGGTAAAGAAATATTTTTCTTGCATAAAAACTGGAATTTTTTTCTAAGTCAATTTCTGAATTTTCACATCCATTCCCAACAGAGGAGCTTCAGAATATAGGAGCTGAATCTGGCATCCATCTTTCCACAGCTTCTGTTTCTCTACCTGTGTGTGCAGGGACCACTGGGGATAGCCCCAAAGGAAAGAGTCCTCTCACAGCATCTGCCCAGCCATAATTGCCTATTACATAAAGGTCATCCATGAATTTATCAAAACCTTGTTTGAAGCTATAGGGTTCTTCCAGCTGCTCTGACTTAGAGAAACAGTTTTCATAAGTTCACTACCCACCTCCTGGTGACCAAAGACAGCTTATTAATGTGAATCATTTATCTTTGAAATGTTCAACTGGAGATGGTAGGGGGTACTCTCTAGAATGTTTCTGTGAGGAGCTCATTTCCTTCTGGACCATCCCCCAACTACCCCTTCCCTACCCCCCCTGCTCCACACTTCCTTATTTTTCCTTCTAGTCTGCTTCAACCCTTATAGGCCCTGAAGGTAGCTACCATAGCAGATTCAACCTGCTTCCCTCTGTGGATTATGGCTACATCCCTGCCCTTACCTGGTATCTAGAGCATCTTTTAGTTACTAGAGCTTGTGAGCCTCATGTCTTTTCCTGGGTGTTTCTGACTATTGTAGTGTAGTACTATACTGCATTGTAGTCTAGTACTGTAGTCTAGTCTAGTACTATTGTAGTCCCAGTACTGGTCATGGTATGGGAGGTTCTGAAGATTGGTGAGAGAAGCTGACTGAATTTGCTGTACTCCTTTTCCTGTAGCCTTCCTGTGACCAGGGTGACCCTTCCCTGGCAAACCATGTTAAGATGGTCTCTAAGCCGTTAATAACCCTAATTATTGAAAAGAAGAAAAACTGGTAGAAATCATGGAATTTCTTTTATTTCCCTTTCTCTTCCTTTCCTTTTCAGTGTTAGAGAATGAATCCCGGGCCTCACGCATGCTGGACAAGCATTCTATCACTGAGCCACACCCCTAACCCAAAATCAGGGAATTTCTATGTCCTCTATCTTTCTTGGCCACCTTTAAAAAAAGTTTGTCTCTTTTTTTTGGTGGGGGGGCGGGTACCAGGGATTGAACTCAGGGGCACTCAACCACTGAGCCACATCCCTAGCCCTATTTTTGTATTTTTACTTAGAAACAGGGTCTCACTGAGCTGCTTAGCATCTCGCTTTTGCTGAGACTGGCTTTGAACTCCTAATCCTCCTGCCTCAGCCTTCAGAGCTTCTGGGATTACAAGGGTGTACCACCGTGCCCAGCTAACAAAGTTTATCTCTTGATAAGGTATTCTTAGTTTCCTTTTTGACTTCCAGCCACTCTTTAATCTTCACTCTTCTTCCTTCTCCCCCAGCCTCCTTCTCCCTATATCTTTTCTGCTTTATGCCAGTGTCCCTTTCCCAGCCCTCCCCAAGTAATAGGATTCCCTGAGGCTCCTAGAAGGAACAGTGGCCTCAAGGGGCTTCACTGCTAAATCCATGACCACCAGACTAAGTCTTTTCTAGGATGAAGCCTATAGACACCTCCCTCTCCTTTTCCCTGCTCCCTCCTTTCTTCTGCTCAGCAGCCATATTATCCTGGAGACTTTTGTGTATGCCCCTTAAGGAGTGCCTCCTACAGGGCTTACCTCTTCCCCCTTCATGCTATTCCTATCACCCTGGCTCACATGAGATTTGTTCCCAGTCATGACCCCTGAGATCCACCATGGTGGACCTTTTGTACATCAGGAGAGGAATCTGGCTCCCCCCCAGATGTACTGGATTGGGACCTTTATGATGTATGGCCCTCATGGATGTGTAGATTCATCATGGCTCATGACACCATTGGATGCTCTCCCTCACAGAAACTTCTCTACCCTGTGGGTTTATTTTCTTTTGTCCTCCTTTCCCTGACTGCCCTGTTTCTGGCATCTCCTCTATTCCCATAAACATTGGTGCTCCCCACAGGTTTTCCTGGACTACTGCTCTGAGGGTGGTCTATATTCCTGAAATTACTGTGACCTGAACCCTTAATTCTCCCAGATAAAAATCTCTAGACTGGTCTAAATTGAACCCCTGAATTGTGACCCTTCCTAAGTCTTTTGCCTCCATCCTTATTTTACACAACCAAACCTAAACTTGTGATTTTGCTCTTAAGCTCCCATCCACCAATTGCCTTCTCTCCCTGGGTTCCCTATTTCAGTTAAAAAGAACACTCCTCCCTGGAGTTCAAGCCAAAACACCCCTGCTGTAACCTCCCTTCCTCTCATCCTGTGGACTGTCTGCTGGACTATTGCCTTATCCTCACACAATTCCCTCCCTCTACCATCTTCTTCTCCTTGGCATAGAGCAAACACCTCCTGTTTGGAAACCTTAGAGACCCTGCTGTCTTGGCCCTTCCCATTTTAACTTTGAGCTTCTCAATTCATTCAACACACATTATTGCTAGGAACTGTTCTAGGTGTCGGAAATAGCAGTGATTTATATCTGCCACAACTGCCATGTACAGCCACCTAGATGAAGCATTCTCTAACATGACTCTGGGACTTTTCCTATGTTCTTCTCTCTGCCTAACTTGCCCTTTCACAACAGGAAAAATAGCCCATCTTTTGAGATCTAGTGTAGATGTCTTCTCATCCAGAAGCTGTCTGAAGCTTCTGTCTTCCCCCAGAATATGCAGCAATGTGTTTTTCAGTGATTTGTTTGCACATCTCTTTTTAATCTAAACTGGAGGCTCCCAGAGGACTTGATCTCTATCTGTTCTAAATTTTTATTTTAATAAAATATTGAATTGGTGTTTATCAAGAATATAAGAACATTTGTAAAATATGTATACAATGTAAAGAATAACAATACAAGGAACACCTTGGGATCCAACTCCTCTTGTAAGAGATATGAAGCCTTTATACCATAAATACCTGGAACTAAACCAAGCATCAGAAAACATTTCTGAATGACTGAAGGTCTGAATGAATTAATTTATTAATACTTGTCACTGGAGTCATGACCCATGAGATCCACCATAGTGGACCCTTTATACAGCAGGAAGGAATCTGGCTCCTCCCCAGATGTACTGGATTTGGACAGGGCTTGGGCATTTCTGATGTGTGGCCCTCACGGATGTATGGATGTGTAGCACTTACCAAACAACATAAATATAGTAGCAATTTTTTCTGCAAGTCTCTCAGTTGCAGAGCAAGCTCCAGGTAAAGTGGTTATAACTGAATGATGTCACTGCCCTTTCTTAGGCCCACTTCATGAGCTCACTATGCTTTTCATACATCTTTTTGTTCATTTTGATATGTCCACTGAGTGTCCTCAGTGCAAGCACAGTGCTGGGTCCCTGGAATACAGTGGGGAGCAAAACAGTCAGAGATCTCTTCCTAGGGAGCTTCTATTTAAGTAGCTCTTTAAAAAAAGAAAAAAAGAATCCAAAGAACCTAAATTATGGTGCTTCCTACTCCTCTAAAGCTATACTGTGCTTTCCTGAAGGTAGTGTGGGACCGTGGTTAAGGATATAGACTGAAGACTTGAATGTTAGATTGCCAGCCCTACCACTTGTGAGTCATCATGGATTTGCTGGCCCTTAAGGAAGGGTTTACCTCTTCTCTCTTCATGCTGTTCCTAGAAGGAACACCTGGAACCACCCTGGCTTTGTAGCAATTTCCTTGTCTGTAATAAGAGCAAAATGGATTCCACACCATGAATTTGCTGCGAGGCATAAAGGCATTATTATGTGAAGAGTGGCTAGTGGTGAGTGGCTCACAGTGAGGGCTCAGTATCATCACTGTTATTGTTAGCAGAGAATTCTCTGTGGTAGGGGAGACTTGCAGCCTGCAGCCTAGGAGGACCCTACTATTGTTGCTACAGTTTTCTCTCACATAGAGTTAGTTCTAGAGAGGGACTGAGTGTCATGCCAGGAACTTGCCATATTTCCTCAGCTCTAAAACATTTTGAGCCATGTATTACTGTTCTGAGCCATGATGGATCTATATTCCATCCATTCAGAATATACAAATTGAGCATCCAGTTTGTGCCAAGCCCTGGCTCTAGATAAAACATCTCCAAAAAGACTATACTATGATGCAGCATTGAAATAAAAGAGTCACCATGTACACAGAAGATTTCCTGTCACTTACAAGCAACACAAATAGAGTAGCAATTGCTAAATTTTTCAGAAGTCCTTGAGGAGCTTGGAGAGAGGGTTATAGCCCTGTTACATGTAATAAAGGGCTGTTAGTAGCTTCTGATTAGCCTTCAAAGGCTACTTTTAAATTCCAGCCACAAATAATTTAAGTAAAAAATTAAACTATTGCTGGGCATGGTGGCACACACCTGTAGTTCCAGCAACTCAAGAGGCTGAGACAGAAGGATTCCAAGTTCAAAGACAGCCTCAGGGGCTGGGGATGTGGCTCAAGTGGTAGCGCGTTCATCTGGCATGCGTGCGGCCCGGGTTCGATCCTCAGCACCACATACCAACAAAGATGTTGTGTCCGCCGAGAACTAAAAAATAAAAAAAATATTAAAAAAAAAAAGACAGCCTCAGCAATTAGGAAGGCCCTAAGCAACTTAGTAAGACCCTGTCTCAAAAAATGAAAAGGGTTGGGGTGTGACTCAGTGGTAAGTACTTCTGGGTTCAATTTCCAGTACCCCGCCCCCCAAAAAAAAGGAGGAGAAGGAAGAGAAAAAGAAAGAAGGAAGGAAGAAAGGAAGGAAGGGAAGGAGGGAGGTGGGAGAGAGGGAAAGGAAAGGAAGGGAAGAAGAAAGAAAAGGAAAGAAAGAAAGGCAGGAAGGAAGAAAGAAAGAAGCTATTAATTTAACCACATGGGAAACATTTCTTTTGGATATGTAGAAATTAGTCTACTGAAAGGCCCTAGAGGATCCCCCAGGTTCTGAGTGTGGGCCAGAGATGCTATGGCCATCACTATTCCAGGTTTCCTAGCTGGTGGCAAAGATGGCTCAGAGGGTTTAGGCTCAAACTCTTAATGTTTTACCAAGAATGCTGTTGGTTGATGAAAGGAATTTTCAATGGACACTTAGTGTTTCTTTTTTCCAGAAGAGTCTGTATTAGACTGAGGATATATTTCTCCAGTCCTGGTTTCTTGTAAGGGAAGAAGGACTTCAGAGGATCTTGGGGTGGGCCTCCCCATGTGGGCTTCTCATCTTCCCTCTGAAATGGCTTGTCATAGGGTGTTCTACCAGTTAGCTTCTGTGTCTTTTTGGTGAGCAGATGGTCTTCACATACTGAATCTTTTCTACCAAACTCCTCAGGGACTGGGGCCACTGGGGCAAAAGGGGTTAGGACAAGCTCCTCCATAGGCAGCCACAGCTAGGCCACTTTAGTGCCTCTAAGAAAGTCTGTCCTGGCTCCTGGGTGCCAGCAGCTGCTCAAATGAATACAGCACAATGTAATATGCAAGGTCTCGGGAACAATAGAAAGTATTGCCTTTGACTTTTTGTGCTCAGCCTCATTTAAATTGGAAAAGAGGAAAATTAGCAGAAATGAACGTAAGTTGGGTCAAAGCAGAAGGAATATAGGAGTTCCTCATGAAACTACTCAACTGTACTAGCTCCTTTGCAGCTGGGCCAAGTTGAAATGGACATGGGAATTAGGTACATTGAGCCTCCCTCAGTGGTTTTTCAAGGGCTGGATCTCAAACCCCACCCAGCCTTGCACAGTGGAAAAATATCTCATCCTGTTTTGATAGACTTGGTCTGGCATCAGGCTTGCTGGAGAGCTCTTTCAAAGTTCCTTTGAAAACAGACAAACCAGGGTGTTTGCATCAACTTGGAGCATCTTAAAAATGCAGACCTTACCCTAGACTCACTGAATCAGAATCTGGTCTTTATCAGGAGATAAAATGGGGCACTCATGATTCTGCCATGTGGCCTGGTGCTAAGGGTTCAAGTGAGAGATGCTTGTCAAGTCTCAGTACAGGGTACAGCAAATGGTGGCTGTGATGATATCACTGGGCAGAAGAAGGGTGGTGATGGGTATTGGCGGGTTCACTAGCTTGGTAGATGCCTCTGCAGGTTGCTTCTTTAAGGTTTGTCTCTAACAATTATTTTCAATGTCATTTCAGTGTTTCCCGGAGACTGGACCCCAAGGAGCCCCTGGGTAGCCAGAGAGCAGCTTCCCCAACCCCAAAGCAAGCTTCTGCTACTACTCCTGGCCATGAGAGCCCCCGGGAGACAAAGGCACAGGAGGTTGATGGTCCCAGCAGGACGCTGCAGGTAGACAGCAGGACGCAGAGATCCGGGCGGTCCCCCTCAGTGTCACCGGACAGAGGCAGCACTCCTACATCACCCTACTCCGTCCCCCAGATTGCCCCCCTTCCCAGCAGCACCTTGTGCCCTATATGCAAGACCTCGGACCTCACGTCGACCCCCAGCCAGCCAAACTTCAACACCTGCACCCAGTGTCACAACAAGGTCTGCAACCAGTGTGGGTTCAACCCTAACCCTCATCTCACCCAGGTAACCACTGCGCCGGCTCCCCACCTACCCACATCTCATTATGATGCCTTCCCTGATTCCCTTCCTCTCTTTCGCCAACTATCTTTTCCTGGTTATTTCCCTCAGCATCAGCATATTTGTTCTCCTGACTGGCGAGGGGTGGTCCTGGCTCCAAGATGTGGCAGCAGAGAAAAAAACCTGGTCCTATATCTTATGAGGGATCTCTACACCCTGAAAGTGTGAGCAGAGTCCTAGAGTAGAAGGTGCTTTCTTATTTGGTCCAAGTTCAGTCTGTAAAAATGCCCTTGGAAAAGACCAAAGACCATCTTATGGGCAACTTCATCCATTGGTTGCTCATTTGGAAAAGGCTATAAGCAGCTGGAGAACCCAAAGAGAGGCAATAGTCCTGGCCCTGGGCCTGTTTTTCTCCTTAACAGCAGGCCTGGAGGTGGATGCTGATGAGGGGAGCCAGCTTTTAAGGGAGGCAGGAAACTGCCTTCCAGCTGGGCTCTGGGAAGCTCCTCCTCTGGACTTCAGTTCCAATTATCAGGGAGCCTGAGGTAGTAGAGCAAATACCCATTCCCAGAGTGGAAATGAAGGCTGGAGGGGACAAGCCTTCACAAAGGATGTCATTGTACTCTCACCAAGAGGTTACTGTAGGATCTTTTCTGAGAGTTTGGCCTCTTTTTTTTTCCCCCTGGAGGACTCTAGGTCCACAGACTTATCCTTGCTTTGTTCAAGACTCTGCATTTCTGTAGGATGCCTTGCAAATCCCTTGGAAACTCTCATTCATGACCTGGGGGCTTGGGTGCTCCAATGTATCAACTGAGCTGGGGCCATCCCTTTGAAATGAACTGAGTAGGTTTGCTGGCTTCCTATCAATTATCTGATGTAACCCATAGAATTCTCTGATTTTCCCTGCAAGTCTTTGCCCTTGGACAGGATAGAGAGTGGCTAACTGCAGGCATCCGCATGAGCACCTCTGGGATTTTCAGCAACTGGAACCATTTGGACCATGTGAGAGGGGGGCTGAGTGAGAATAATTGTTCACAGGTCAGGCTCTATATATGTCATGAGGTGCTGTGGGTGTGGGATGTGTGGTTTGTGAGAGATAAGTGCGAGGTTCCAAGGAAGGAGCTGTTGGTGTGGGGAGATGATTCAGTACATTTGGAGTTGCTCCTGGAGTATGGAGGCTTCCTGAGGAGGCGTGCATGTTCGTGATTATTGCATCTGTGATTAGAAACAGGCCCATCCCTGCAGTGATAAGTTAGGTAAGTGTTTGCTGTTCAGTATTGAGAACAATGTGATTAAGGCTAACGAAGCTCACCTGTGTGTTCCCACCAGCAAGAAGCAAGAAGCACATGTTCTCACAGAAACAGGGAGGCTTGGCAGGTGACCCATGCCCCTGTGAGGAACCCCTCCTTTTGCTGGCCTCACCCCTCTGTGTTCCAGATACCCTGAGATGCTCACTTGTGCCACAGCCCCTGATGGAGTGGGTGGAGTTCAAGAGACAGCCAAACAGGGTGGCACAAATCTCCTGGTGAGCATCCCATCCCTCACCATACCACAGCCTCTGTCTCCAGGCTCCCCGAAACCCAGCACCTTCAGTGAGGTGGGAAGGGAGCCAACTTTTGGCTGTGCCTGGAAAAACAGCTGAGTAGGAGGACCATGGAGATACTCAGTCCATCTGCCTTGTTGTACTGGGAGGAAACCAAGACTCACGGCCAGGAGAAAAAGAGTGCTCCAACTTACTTCAGATTCACAGTTCTCAGTCAAGTAATTCAAGCAAATCCTGGGCTGGACAAATGAAATCGTTCTTTACTGTGAGATTTCTTAAGGCTTTAGCATCCTCAGGGACTTTAGGAGCTCCATAACAGAGCTAAAGTTGGCAACCGTTCCCAGACTTGTTTTCACAGAGCCTTTTAGGGGCTGCTGTTTCATGGTATTTAGTTTAGGAAATGCTGACTTAGTTCATTCTTCATGTTCACACCTGGTAGATGCCCTATTCTGTCATGGTCTCCAGGCACACTTTTATGTTTCCAGAGTTGGCTTTCAGTGGTGTTCCTGTCAAGGAAAACTCTGCTTGCACATTTTCCTGAGGCGCAGCAAAGTATAATTTGCAAGGCAGTGAAGTTGCCCTTTATCTGCTAAGAGCAGACTCAGCTCCCTCGTCATGTGATGAGAAAACAAATTTGCAGGTTTTGCTCACATACATGCTGTTAGATCTGTCCTGGGCATTATATCTATTTTGGACACTTTAACTTGATATTATGTCAACCAAGAAGGCTTTTCTAGGATTGCCCTGGTGTCTCTGGACTGAGCTCTCATCTGGCCTGAGGTTCTGTGCATGTATAAGGGATTGATTCTGAAGTCAGATGCACCTGGGTGGCAGGGGATCAGAGCGATCAGCTTTTTCAAGAAATCAACTACATCACCCACTTTGAAATTACTTTTTAGGAGGGCCCAACTGGAGTAGAAAAGGGTAGGGCACTGCCAGCTCCAGCACACAGGCACCGCAGATGCTATCCATAGGGGTGCATCATGTAGACCCTATCTGGGGTGGGGAGTATACCTAGAACTGTTAGTAAGGGAATGCTAAGCCCTAGTTGAGGAGACCTGGCAGCTTGGGTTCTTTGTCCAGCAGGATACTCTGCTTTCCACTGTATAGAGGGAGATACCTAGCAGTTCCAGGGAGAAATGAGGGCCATACAAGTGGCATGGAGGGTTTCACAACCTTTCTGAGACCACTAATGAAGTTCCTTTTGGGTCTTTGGATATGTAACCATGGAAAATGGAGTGTTTCTTATATGTGTTACAAGCAGAGGCTCACTCACTAGTGTGTGACTCATATTGCTGTATAGATCAGGAGTAGGATAGAACTATTTTGTAAGACCTGGGGATGTAGCTCAGTGATAGAGCACTTGCCTTCCAAGTGCTGGATTCTATCACCAGTGCTGGGGAAAAAAAAAAGTACATAAATTAAATAACTGTTGTGTGAATTGCTGTATGGAGATCAGTGAGTAGAATGCAGGGCAAGAACCTGGCACTACTAGGCAATGGTCACCATGACTCAGCATTCTTATATCTCATGGCAGCTATCAGGGTCTTGTTACTTTAGGAGGTACTATAGAAACAGGAGACCAAGTATGGAGATGAGAACTACCCACAGGTAAACAGCCAATCTGGCTAAAAGCAGTGTCGACAACCTGGAATTACTGTTTTCCTGGCCTGTAGGCCCAAGCTTCTTCTGTCAGCTCGAAGGCTGTTGGTTGGCTGCTATACTCTTACAGACATGATGCTCACTATTGTGTCTGTGCCAAGATTGGCAGGTTCTTGAACCTCTGCAGAGAGGAGGAGGTCTGCCATGTATTTTGATGGGTTTCTGAGTGAACGAAGCACATTAAGACTGCATGGTAGGGGTTGAGTTTGTGGCTTAGCGGTGGAGCACTCACCTCACACGTACATGGCCCTGAATTCAATCCTCAGAACCACATAAAAATAAATAAAGGAAATAGAGCTATTGTGTCTAACTACAACTGAAAAATAAATGTAAAAAAAAAAGACTTCATGTTAGCCAGGTGTGGTGATGCATACCTATAATCTCAGCTACTGGGAAGCCTGAGGCAAGAGGATCCCAAGTTCCAGGCCTGCCTTGGCAACTTAGTGAGATCTTATCTCAAAATAAAAAATAAAAAGGACTGGGGTTATATCTCAGTGGTAGAGTGCCCCTGGGTTCAATCCCTAGTACCCCCTCCCCACACACAAAGACTGCATAGAAATTGGGGAAGGAGCTCAGAGCATGCTCCCTATTTACAGCCAAAGGAACTTTGGGTCTTAGGAAGTCTTGGCTTATTCTGGATCATTCTGGAGCAAAAGAGCTGGCAACCCAGAATCAATGGCTCGGTCTCCAGTTTTCTTTCATGTTCTCCCATCCATGGCCCACTGTCACCCAGGTGGCTGAGGCTGGTCTGTAACTAATGGAGCTGAGCCAGCCATTTTTCTTGGTGGAACCTGTGTCTTTCTGGATTTCTCCAATTCTGGTAGCTCAGGCAGGTAAATAATTTCACCTCTTTGAAACCACGCAGCAAAAGACTAGGGAGTTTCTTTTGGGAATCTGCACATTTCTTATCACTCACAAGGGACCTCCCTCTGACATCAGGAGGCCAGAGGTGTTATTATTCAGTGCCCAGTGATAAGGAAGGAGCAGGCAAAGTTCTCCTATTCTGTTTCTCATGTGGGGTTTGAGCAAGTACTTGTATTCCTGAATATCAGAATTCTCTGAAGGAAAAACAGAAATCCAAGGACTGGCCTCAGTAGCTTTGCTGATGCCCTTTGCCAGTTCAGGCCTTCTAGTCCACTTCTCCAGTCTTCAGAGAATTATATTTGGGCCAGCCACTCCTTTTTGCACCAGGAAGTAGGCTCTTGCTGCTGTTGTCAGAACTCTATTCTGGTAGCTGGGGGTAGGAGATAAGGCGTGGGCAAACACCAGCTGGGCAGAGGATGGGAAGGCGAGGTGGGGTAGGTAGTGGGCTGGGAGTGAGCTGCAGGAGACTGTGAGCAGAGACCTAGGGTTAGCACAGCCCACTTGTGTTGGCCTCAGAGCCTCCTGTCTCAGAGCCACCCACAGCACATCCCAGTATGGGACTCCTAGATGAGTCTGTTCTTGCCCTCAGAGCAGCAACCTAGGAATGAGTACTGTGTGCAAAGATATGGCTGCTTGTATATCTAGGCTGAATCCTCTCAGAGCGCTACATGAAGGGGGCCCACAGTCTGTATCTGGGAGACTCATGCTTTGCCCCAGTGGCAGGCAGCATCCCCAACCTGCCATGTCCAGCAGTCCATCTGTTCCCATGCCTCTTGCTCTAGTCAGACTTACAAGCCCCTCTAAGAAAACTACTAGAGTCTTCCCTAACCTGTTCCAAGGTTTGGACTCCACTGAGACCATGCCAGGGATGTTTAACCCACCGTGCTTCCTACCTCTACCCTCATGGTAAGCTTCCAGCAGAGACAATTATCCAAGCTGAGTGGTATGGAGAAAGAAGAGAGCCAACACATGGCTATGTGCCTTTCTCTCTACTGCCAGCATCCTACTCCTTTCCAGCAAGGGACAGTGTACCAGATGGCCTGGGGGTGGTGCTTTGAGTTCATCACAGATTTCCTCTGCCCCTTCCTGGCCACACTGCTACTTGGACCACTGAAGATTGAGGAGCAGGTGTTAGAAGGATGTGGGACCTGCAGTGTGTTGAGACAAATTTGTCCTTTTCCTTATCTTCCCAGGTGGAGGTATCTGTACTTGTACCCAACCTTCCCTTCCCTTCCCCCAAATAAAATGGGAGTGGACCTCCAGGTGGCAGGCCCTTCAAGAAGCTTTTGACCCACTTTATGTCTAATCTTTAGGCAGTTTGCCTTAGAGTAGCCACTTTGACCCAAACAAATTTTCAGTCAATAGGGAAATGCCCTCAAAACCTCAGCTAGCCCTGAGACAGGTATCCTTGATGCTAGTTTATGCCTTTATATGTGTCCCCAGGCTGACTATGTTCCCAAGAGACAGGACCTTGGGCTATTTGCTTGAACTACTATCAGGTGAGGCTAGAGCCACTGGGAATATGTGAAAAAGACAACTATGATGGAGTAGTTTGGTGAGTAGAACCATCAGGCATGAAACTCTGCTTTGTAGCTGTAAAAGAGGCTATATATTCAAATGAGAATGAATGTGGAATTAATTCAGAACAAAAAATATGAAAGTTTATTCCTAAAACTCTTGTTTTTATATGTGAGAGCAAAGGAAAGACAATGAAAACGGAATGAAGATAGTAGAGTAATAAGTAAATAAAGTATGGGTGGAAAGAAAAGGAAGAAGGCACAAAAAGGAAAAGGCAGTATAGGGAGGTGAGAGAGAAAAAGCCAGAGGCAGAAGGAAGCATAGGATAAGAAAATCTTAGTAAAGCAACCATTTTGGGGCTGGTAACATTTTTTTGTTAAGATGGACACAATACCTTTATTTTATTTATGTGGTGCTGAGGATCGAACCCAGTGCCTCACAGGCTGGTAACCTCTTGGTTTTGCTATTTCTTCTGTCCAGCCTTTCTCCTACTTGTACCTCCCTCCACAAATGCCTTTTGAGTCCTTTTGATAAGCCAGGAAATGTCTTGACACAGGAGAAATAGGCAGAAGTGAAGCAGACATGCTGCTCAGCTGTGTGGAAACTTCAGGCCAGTGCAGGAGGCAGCCCTTCCACCAGTAACCACATAAGCGAACACACAGCCACGCCTGGGGAGGTCTAAGAGGGGGTGAGTTGGTGCAATATTGAGAGGAGACTCTTGGGTGTTTCTCCAAGGAGGGGCCATTAGACTGTAGAGCCAGGTCTAGGATAGCTGAGATGCTATAAACCAGGACCAGAGGACATGCAGATTCTTCTGGATCTGCTGAGGTCTCCAGATGCCATCTCAAGGGTTTTTTAAAGTGGCAGTAAAAAGAGATCAGATGTGTATTTAAAACCACCACTCTGATGGGACCTTCAAATAGCCAAAATAATCGCTTTTTTAAAAATTTATTTTTCAGTTTTCGGCAGGCACAACATCTTTGTTTGTATGTGGTGCTGAGGATCGAACCCGGGCCGCACGCATGCCAGGCGAGCGCACTACCGCTTGAGCCACATCCCCAGCCCTCGAAATAATCTTAAAAAAGAACAAAGTTAAAGGACTCACTCATCCTAATTCAAAACTTACTACAAAGCTATAGTAATCAAGAGTGTGATACTGACATAAAGACAGACCTACAGGGCTGGGGTTGTGGCTCAGTGGTAGAGTACTTGCCTGGTACATGTGAGGCACTGGGTTTGATCCTTAGCACCACATAAAAAATAAATAAATAAATAAAGGTATTGTGTCTACCCACAACTAAAAAAAAAAAAAGACAGACATACAGATCAATGGAATACACTATAGAATATAGAAATAAGCCTCACATAGGGGCTGGGGATGTGGCTCAAGCAGTAGCGCGCTCGCCTGGCATGCATGCGGCCCGGGTTCGATCCTCAGCACCACATACCAACAAAGATGTTGTGTCCCCCGAGAACTAAAAAATAAATATTAAAAAAAAAAATTCTCTCTCTCTCTCTCTCTCACTCTCTCTAAAAAAAAATTTAAATACTTCCCATAACTTTCCACACCCTCTTCATTTAAAAAAAAAAAAGAAATAAGCCTCACATATATGATCAAATGATTTTGACATGAGTATCATGATCTTTCAACAGGGAAACACAAAAGGCTCTGGAAAAGCTGGAAACCCACAAGCAAAAGAATAAAATTTGGCCCTTACTTTATACCAACTATATATAAAAATTCCAAATGAACCAAAAATCTAAACATAAGAGCTGAACTAAAAGTTCTTAGAAGAAAACATAAGGAAAAACTTTATGACATTGGATTGTGCATGGATTTCTTGGATATGACATCAAAGGAACAGGCAATAAAAGAAAAATAGACAAATAGAACTTTGTAAAAAGCTTTTTTAAATTTATTTTTTGGGGCTGGGGATGTGGCTCAAGCGGTAGCGCGCTCGCCTGGCATGCGTGCGACCCGGGTTCGATCCTCAGCACCACATACCAACAAAGATGTTGTGTCCGCCGAGAACTAAAAAAAAAAAAATAAATATTAAAAATTAAAAAAAATAAATAAAAAATAAATTTATTTTTTGGTTGTAGTTGGACACAGTACCTTCATTTTATTTATTTATTTTTATGCGGTGCTAAGGATCGAACCCAGGTCCTCGCACGTGCTAGGCGAGCATTCTGCCACTGAGTCACAACTCTAGCACAGGACTTTGTAAAAATTTAAAATGTTTGTGTATCAGAAGTAGAAAAGAGGCTGGGCAGGACTGGGGTTGCGGCTCAGTGGTAGAGCGCTTGCCTTGCACGTGTGAGGCACTGGGTTCGATCCTCAGCACCACATAAAAATAAATAAATAAAATAAAAGTATTATATCCATCTACAACTAAAAAAAAAAAAAAGAGGCCAGACATGATGGTGCACACCTGTAATCCTAGTGGCTTGGGAGGCTGAAGCAGGAGGATTATGAATTCAAAGCCAGCCTCAGCAACTTAGTGAGGCCCTAAGCAACTCAGTGAGACCTGTCTCTAAATAAAATACAAAACAGGGGGGCTGGGGTTGTGGCTCAGTGGTAGAACGCTCACCTAACATGTGTGAGGCACTGGGTTTAATCCTTAGCACCACATAAAAAAATAAATAAACAAAACAAAGGTATTGTGTCCATCTACATCTAAAAAAATTTTTTTTTAAATTCAAAAAAGGTCTAGGGATGTGGTTCAGTGGTTAAGTGCCCCTGGGTTCAATTCCCAGTACCCCCCGCCCAAAAAAAGTAGAAAGGAAACCCACAGATTGGGAGAGAATGTTTATAAATTATATATCTAATAAAGGATTGATATCCAGAATAAAGAGAGAGGTCCTATAATTCAGCAACAAAGATACCAGGAGCTCATCAGAAGAGCTCTCAATGCCTTGCTTTTAAAACAACACAGTATAATCAGGTGGACTTTCCCCCCACCCCCAACATCAAATTATTAAAAAAAAAAATTTAAACCTACAGAGAAGTTGAAAATATTATACAAGGAATACCCACAAATCTACCACATCCATATATAGTTAACTCATTACTCTTTTGGTTTTATCATATCCTCTGTCTCCATTTTATCTTTTTGTTGAATTTTGAAGTATTTTTTAGATATCAGTATACTTCCCACCAACTACTTCAATAAGCATATCACATTAGCTGGAGTTCAGTTTTCATTTAAGGTTGTTTTTTAGATAAATCTTGCATATAATGAAATGTACAGAGCTTAAATATACCATTCAGTGAGTTTTGAGAAGGTAATCAGGTGGGTCAGCCCTATGAGGGTTGTGGGTCATCTGCAGTAACAATGTGAGTAGGTTCAGTGGAAGCCTGGGAGAAAAAGGCCAAGGACTTCTGAGAAGGAGAGGCCAGAATGAAGGGGTCGGAAGGGAAACAGAAGCCAAGAGGGGAGAAGGGCAGGGTAGGATAGCACAGCTAAGTGTTCCCAGAATTTTAAAGAGAGGTTGAGATAAGTCCAGGCAGTGTAGCCTCTGGATAGTGGGACTAGGCACCAAGAGGAGCATGTATGGGGAAGGTGTGGGGAAGTTGGCTGATCCTGAACAGGGTGTATTACTTGGCGTAGTGGAGAGGCTGGGTGAGAGCAGAGGCTGTCCAGAGCAGTGTAGAAGGAGTTGAGGAATATGGGAAGGTAGAGAGGCAGATGTGACCAGAGACCAGTAAATGGATGAAGAGTCTCCCTTTGTGGAATTCCAGACCAATGAGGCCTTCCAGCCTCATGAAGCAATTAGGTTTCACCCCACTGCACAATACCTAGCCTCAGAGATGGGGCAGGTTTCTAAGGTCTCCCTCAGGGCCCTGGATTGACACAGGCCATGCCCAGCTAGTACAGCTCTGGATGAATGTGTCCTCGCCCTTTAAGAAGGTTACTTGTGGTGCTTGCTACATGTCTGAGATCAGGCAGCTGATAGGTAAAGCAAATTATTTGTGAGGTGAGACAGCAGGTACAGGGTGATGTGTCCAGGGCTTTGGGAGTTTGAGGGTCCAGTCATTTCCTCTGGCCTGCCCTAGTTTTCAGGGGCCACAGGGGATGGTGGGGGGGGTGGGGGGGTTATGCAATCTGTTGAGACCTGGCCAATGACTCATAGTCCAGAAGGACATGGAATCATACTGGCCAGCAGAGTCCTCCCAGGAGCCTCTGGATTAGGCACTAGCAGGGAAGGTTCCTTTATGAGCTGTTTCTGCGATGTTTCAACTTGTACCAAAATGGAAAGCATGAATGTGGCATCAAGTGTGATGTCAGTGCTGAGTGATCTGACATACTGAATGCCTGCTCTCCCAGGGAGGGCTGGGGCTCAGAGGTAAGCTGCTGTTCTTCACAAGAAGGAAGGCTGAGTGATGTATATCGGCAATACTCCTTCCTTGCTGGTAGGAGCAGGAGGGAGGGAGTGGGAAAATAACTTGTTACTGCTGGGGCTTTCAGAAGTTTCTAGTAGCCTTCTGACAGTGAAAAAGACTCTACCCTGGGAGCATCCTGTCCAGATATGGCAAGTGAAGCTGAATCCCACTGTCTGAAGCTGCAAGTGTCCCTGCCAGGAGGGAAGATATAGAATCCTTCCCAGTACTGTGTCTACTCTCCTCCCTGCCTCAAAGCCTAATGGAAAGAACAGAAGGGAGTGACCACTGCAGAAATTACTCATGGCTGCTCATTCATCTTCAGGTTTACAGAGTCCCTGGCCTGGTCCCTAACTTCTGGTCCATTGGGGGACTCCTTAGCTGACCTTCTGTGTATTAAATAGTTTGACTGAGGGGTCTGGAGTTGTGGCTCAGTGGTAGAGCACTCTCCTAGCATGTGCGAGGCCCTGGGTTCGATCCTCAGCACCACATACAAATAGAGGTATTGTGTGCAATTACAACTAAAAAATAAATAAATTTTTAAAAAATTAGTTTGACTGAGGGAGCAACTGGGAATAAGAAAGACTCTTCTCCAGGAGAAAGTTCTCTCAGAGCCACAGAGCCCACTGGACCCAGCCTTTCCAAACTCCAGAAGGCTCTTTGCAGAGTGGGCAGGGACACTACTTAAGTAGGGCCACATAAGTCACATTCACATGGCTTCTGCTTCTTCTGCCTCCTAGGACACCTCTTGACCCTGTATATCACACAGAGCTTTCCCATCCTTATTGCCACCCAGGCCCCTACTGGACTAACCCTAGTCCTCCATTAAGGTTCCTGCCAGCCCACTGAGGTGGTGGGATAGGAACAAGGCTCTGACTTCCCAAGGGCAATTCATTCTTCTTATCTATATATGTGTCTGTGTGTGTGTTCATGTGCACACACAGATAAGCAGAATGAACTGTCCTTGGGAAGTTCCACTTTTTGCTTCTTTTTGACGATACTAGCATTAAAAAGGCTACTTTATCACTGAGCTACACCCCCAGCCCTTTTTATTTTATATTTTGAGACAGGGACTCACTAAAAGTTGTCAAGGCTAGCTCCAAATTTGCAGTCCTGCTGGCATGATAACAGCTACTGTCTGTGAGAGCCATCCACATCAGTATAGCTCAGGAAAATACCCCTAGCTCCACCTCTGGGTCCTGGGAAATTAGGCATAAGGCCCACAAAGCTTCTGGCCAAGTGCCACGTCAGGACAGCAGAACTCTAAGAGGTTTTTTGTCATGCTGGTTAGTCCCTCTGATTGGAGAGACAGCCAGCTTGGAAGGTGCCTAGGAGCCACAGGATGTCTCACTGTATAAAACTAAGGAAGGCTGTAACTGTTACTGGTCCCAAGGCCAGGGAAATCTGCCATAGGACTGTCCATTTATATACCCAGCCTGCATATCATCTCTCTCTATCCCCCTAGGATGGGGGTAAGGGATCTTGAAATAAGGAAAAAGAGACTGATGGTGGGCCCCTTCCAGTAAACTCCTAGGGACTCACAGGGGGAAACAAAGAAAGGGAGGTCATGTGAGTTCAGAGAGCTCCCTCAGCCAATGTCCTCCTCAGAAGGGCTTGTGTGCTGGGCCTATCTGCCTGGGCCTGAGCCTGGGAAGGGCTGGGGGAGGACATAGTCAAGGCTCCTTACCGTCTGGAAGAGGTTGGATAGAAATAGCTGTGCCCATCTGGGAGATGAGTCACTGAGGGGCGTTGCAGCCATTTCTCAAAGAGCTTCTATTTTAGGTGAGATGCCTGTGACACAACCTAGGTGATGGGGGTTGGGGGTGGGGATTGCTGGGGAAAGAAAGTTTCTAGTGATAAGTCTGGGAGTTTTAGCACATACCTTTGTTCAGCCCTGTCCATGACCCAAGGGAGAGTCACCCCAAAGTCCCAAGACAAGGAGACTTACCTCCCAGGTCCCCCTTCCTTAGGAAGTCTTGCCTTACATCATGCTGCAGCGCCCAGGTGCATTACAGAAATGGGACCTTGGGTGTGGCTGAGCACCCACTGCAGGAACTGAGTTTTTGGCTGCTACCCTGGGCCAGTGGCTGAGGGAAAATAACCCTCCCAGAGTTCCTCTCAAGATAAGCAGAGGGACTAGGGATGTAGCTCAGTGGCAGAGTGCATACTTAGTATGCACAAGGCTGTGCGCGTGTGTGCACTCATCCAAACACACACATACACACACACACACACACGAGAGAGAGAGAGAGAGAGAGAGAGAGAGAGAGAGAGAGAGAAGCAGAGTGGACTGCACTTAGAAAGTCCTTTTTTTTAGTAGTGGGGATTGAACCCGAGGATACTTTACCTCTGAACTACACCCTCTCTAGCCCCCATTCTTTTTAAAATATATTTTTAGTTATAGATGAACATAATAGTTTTATTTATTTTTATGTAGTGCTGAGGATTGAACCCAGTGCCTCACATGTGCAAGGCAAGTGCTCTACCACTGAGCTACAGCCCAAGTCCCTATCCTAGCTCTTTTTATTTTATATTTTGACTCAAAATCTTCCTAAAAATTGTCAAAGTTGACTTTAAACTTACAATCCTCCTGCCTCAGCCTTCCAAGTAGCTGGAATTATAGGCCTGATGGGAACTCGAACTTTTTAAAAAAATTATTTTTAGTTGTTGATGGACCTTTATTTTATTCATTTATTTATATGTGGTGCTGAGACTTGAACCCAGTGCCTCACACATGTCAGAAAAGTGCTGTAACACTGAACCACAACCCCAGCCCAGGAACTCGACCTTTGATGGGAGCAATCCTTTCTTCATGCAGAATGAATTTTCTAGAGGGGTCTTTAGACTGGCTTCTGGGGACTGAAATGTTTTATCTGTGGCTTTCTCTGCCCCAACATAGTCAAAACATTCTTGAGTCCTAAAAAGCACATGGTGAGTTAGCAGTTACCAGCTGGAAGTTTGCTTCCCATCCCAATGTTCTTAGAGTTTCTAAAACCAGGCTTGGTCTTTGGGAGGCTCTGACAGTGCTTTCAGGTGCAACTTGTAGACCCCTGACTTGGCCTACATGAAGCCAAGTGGCCTTTAGGAGAGGTGGGACTGCAAAATGCCCAGTCAGGGGACCAAGAGCTGTCAGAGCTGTCAGGGTCAATCTATTCAGCAGCAACACTTGCTGGCCTGGTAGCCACAAGAGCATGTTATTAAGTCATCTCAGCCCTTGTTTTTCTCTACTTTGAGAACAAAATGAGAGAATGCCTGTGATCATGCTGTCTATGGTGCTTAACACTAGGGGATGATCTCCAAAGTGCAGCTCTTAGGTACTTCTTCTGGACTGTTGGGCAGAATGCCTGAGCCCAGACTCCCCACCTGGCAAGTCAGCCCAGAGCAGCAGCAGCATAGCAACCCTATGGCCTAGTGGCAGAAAGCAGGGCTGGAGCACACCTGACAGTAAACAGAAGGGGCCTTCTCTCCCAAAGACAGGACTGGATTTGTGTGTGTGTATGGTGACTGCTACTAGGGCACATTCAGATTCAGAACCTTTGGCTGCAACTACAGACAGGGGAACATCCTTGGCTTCCAGCTTCAGCTCATCAAGGCACCAAATCTGGTGGCTTTAGCCCTGTGGAAGCTGTGCTCCATATCATTAAATTGTCAGGCTTAATCCCACAAGTAAGCCTCTCTGGGATGAGCCCTGGTCTGAAACACACGCTATGCTCAGGCCTGAGAGCACCTGGGCTCAAGGGCTGGTTTGGGGGATAGGAGATACTCAGTAAACAAATTAGTAGATAATTTAGGGAAAAAAGGAAGCACTATGAAGAAAAAAGTTGGGTGATGTGATGGAGAATGCCTGGGGTATATTCTAGATTGTGTGGCCATGGGGGGAAGTGATAAGGAAGTAATGCATGATCTGAGAGACCTACACAGTGAGCTGAGCCAAAGGCTCAGAAATGAGCAGCTCCAAGGACCATTTGGCAAAGCAGGGGGCCCAGTGGGTCTCCAAGGGGAAATGAAGAGAAAAAAAGCCAGAGAGAAGGAAAGGCTAGGGTGCTAATGGGGCCATGGTAAAGAGATCCTGCAATATAATGAGAAACTGTTTAGAGGAGTATGCTCCGATTTACAAGTAGATTTGTTGGAGAGGGAAAAAAATAGTATTAGCTCATGTAACTAAGTCCAAGTGTAGATTTAAGGGAAGTAAATAAAGTCATCAGATCAGCTCCTTTCTCCTTTTCTTGGCTTCACCCACTGTCTGTTGATTTAATTCTTAGTATCTCTCTTTACTTTGGGAGATAAAGCTGTGACCACTCCAAGTCTACATCTTCTGACTAGTAATACAAAAAGAAAAAAGCTCCTCTCCCTTGTTGTTTATTTACCACATTGGTGATATGGAAGGCTCTGATTGGTCCTGGTGGTAAATCCCATGTCTTTGCTTATACTGGCTCATGGCAAAGGGAAACTACATGTTTAGCAATATGTGTTATTGTCTTGGAGGCAGAAATCATCCAATTTTCTTTAAAATTTTGTCTTTTCTGGGGCTGGGAGTATAGCTTAGTTGTAGAGCACTTGCCTAGACCCTGAGTTCAATCCTCATCCAAACACACACACACACACACACACACACACACACACACACACAAATTCATCTTCCTTAAGAAAAACAAAAGTTTTATTTTTACTTAGTCACTTACTATCACATTACTTTTCCGTACTTATTCTACTCTCCAGATTTTTCATTATTTATCTGTCTTCTCCAGGACAGGAACCATGATTTCTTTCTAATCCCCTGTGCCTCCCTCTCTTACCTATCACTCTCCACTTACTCATTTTGCAAACTTTTATCAAATACCCATTGTGCACCAGGCATTTTCCTAGACCATGCCTTCCCTCCTAGTTTATATTTTAAAAGGTCACTCTGACCGCTGTAATGGAATGGCCTGAAGGAGAGTGACCCATTCAAAGCTACTGGGATCTCCCTCCCACAGGAGGATGATGGTAGCCTGGATTGGTGAGTTGGGACTTAGAGATGGAATGCTGTACACACAAATCTGAGGTACAACTTCTGGGCAACAGGGAGGACTCTGGAGCAGAAGGGTGGCAGGCAGAGGGTTGATGGTTGATGGTAGAATGGGGAGGGTTGGACTACTTCTGCTCTGCCACTGTGCCTGGTAGCAACTAAAGGGCAGGAACTGCCTCCACCCTGTCCCCTGGCAGCCCAAACACACCTCAGTGCTAAGAACCAAGCAAATGGGGATTGCACTGACCTGGGCCATGAGCACCACTGATACTGATCACAATGCTGACTGTGCTGCTTCTCTTCTCAGGTGAAGGAGTGGCTCTGTCTGAACTGTCAGATGCAGAGGGCTCTGGGAATGGACATGACCACTGCACCTCGCTCCAAAAGCCAGCAGCAGCTACACTCTCCAGCGCTGTCTCCTGCCCATTCTCCAGCCAAACAGCCACTGGGGAAGCCAGAGCAAGAGAAATCTCGTGGCCCTGGGGGACCACAGCCTGGCCTCCATCAGGTTGAGACATCCAGGGCCACCTCAGCACCGGGGCCTGCCCAAGCAGCTTCCTCTTCAGAGGTGGGGAGGGTGTCTCCTCAGCCCCCTCTCCCCACCAAGCCTTCTACAGCTGAGCCCAGGCCATCTGCAGGAGAGGCTCTGGCCAAAAGTGCCACTACAGTGCCCTCTGGGCTTGGTGCTGGTGAGCAGACCCAGGAGGGCCTCACTGGGAAGCTCTTTGGGCTTGGTGCATCACTGCTGACCCAGGCAAGCACCCTCATGTCTGTGCAGCCCGAGGCTGACCCCCAGAGCCAGCCTTCTCCCAATAAGGGACCACCCAAGATTGTTTTCAGTGATGCCAGCAAGGAGGCTGGCCCAAGACCCCCAGGCTCATGGCCTGGGCCTGGGCCAGCACCCGGAGCCAAAACTGAGCCTGGGGCTAGAGCAAGTCCTGGATCTGGGCCTGGAGCCCTGGTGAAAACTGGGGGAACAACCAGTCCAAAGCATGGCAGAGCAGAACATCAGGCAGCATCCAAAGCTACTGCCAAGCCAAAGACCACGCCGAAGGAAAAGGCCACCTGCCCACTGTGCCAAGCTGAGCTCAATGTGGGCAGCAAGGGCCCAGCCAACTATAACACCTGCACCACCTGCAAGCTCCAGGTGTGCAACCTGTGTGGCTTCAACCCAACGCCCCACCTGGTAGAGGTAAGAGATCTGAGTCAGGCATGCTCCCTTGAGCTTTGTTGAGGACAAAGTCCTGAGGCAATGGGGAACATGGGAACCAGAAGGAGTGTAGAGAGCTGCGTTTGCAGCAGTTGTGGGACTGGCTCTAACAGCTAATGCTGAAGAGGGGCTATACTCCCTTTGCAGTCCCTGCCTCAGGCCTTAATACTTTTACTCAGTGAACTAACTGGTATAGTGAATGAGGATAATGGTGCCTATTCCCTCTGACTGGCTGACCAGTGCCCTGTGCTGGCCTTCCTATTTCCAGCTACTGTGAGCATTGCCTGATAAAAGAAGCCAATCTCCCCTGCTTATGGGGAACCTTTCCTTCCCAGAAAGAACCTGAGATCCCATCCTGCCTTTCATCTGTGACCCTCACAAGAGAAGGGGGTTGAAGGGCCAGATAGAGGATTATACCCTATGTCCAGGATTGGACTGCAAGCTTTTTCATAATGAGGAAGACCATGTCCCACTGCCCAGGCTCCAGCTCAGCATGGCTGATGGTGGAACAGTGGGTAAGAGTACAAACAATCACTGGCCCAGAATGGGACAAGAAAAGAGAGCATTGTGTTGCCATGGTCTCTCTACTAACTTATTCCGATTTCCCTTGAGCTAGGCCTCCATGGGGCCCATGAAAGCTATCCAATATGACTAGGAAGACTACTTTGGCCTCCACAAACCTTATGTTCCAACATGTAGGAATAGCTAAGCCTGAGCAAAATAAGCGACCTCTTCATGTGATGCCCACTTAGACCTCTGGCCCCATACTGCTACCTCTCTGAGCTCTAGGTCCAGTGGCTCACTGGAAGACAGCTTGCCTGGCTGGTAGAGCAGGAAAGTGTTTACCTAGGGGCTTACCACAGAGCCAATGGAATCCCAGCTGACTGTTTTGCTCAGATACCTCCAACCACAAGCTCATTGCTGGTCAGGTATCCTGATGGGCTCCTGAGCTGGCCTGGCCTAGAAGATCCTTGTCCCCAAGAGACTTCTCAGTCCATTGTTTTCTCATTAAACAGGATGTGCACTGAGAGAAGGGAAAACTACTTCTGTCCAGGAGTGTAAATGTTCCTGGCAGCTCCTTTTGGCAGCCCCTGGGATAAGCCACTGGCAGTGTCGAATCAGTTGAAACAAAAGTATTTTAGTCATATGCTGACTCTAGATGATTCTGGATTCTGATCTTGGTTTCTCATTAGCTGCTTGCTTCTGGCCTTCTTGGCCCCAGAGCTTCTCTTCTCATTGGCCAGGACTGCCCCCAACCCCCTTCCAGGTTCCTGTTTCTCCATGTTCCTGCCCCATTTCTATCTCCTTGACCAGGATTGCCTCTGCAGGGTCTGGTGGGTACATGGACCTGAAAGCAAAACTGATTGATGTCCTTGTCCTTACTCCTCCCCAAGTCAAGTCCTCTGTTTTTCCTGCCTGCTGTTCCTAACATCCTGTCTTGGGAGTGAGGTGGCAGGGCCAGTGGGTTCTTCTCCAGTTCCTATGGGTTGGTGTGCTATGGCTGTCTGCCCGACACCTTGCTTGGCCAAGGCCAGTCTATCAGTCTCAGAGTGACTGTTCTGTGTCTCTGTGCACAGTGTAAGGCAAAGGGACAAGTATCTGCATATAGGCTGGGTGCTTGAAGGAGGGACAGACCAGTAGAGTCCCACTCACAGCTCCCCACATACCTAATAGATCTGCTGAGGCTCCTCCTGTGGTCAGAGCCAACCCTCAGGGCCAACAGTTTAGGAATTTTCCTCACCATCTCTGAGCTATAAAAATCTTTTTTCTTCTTTCTAGATAAGAAGTCCAGAGCATTAATAGAAGAGGCAGTAAAATTGGACCACTTTTCCCTTTGAAATTTCCTCTGAAAAATACCATAGTGCTATTTAGTGACTCATTTCATAATTAAGAGTTGTTGATTCCAACTTTTTAAAACCTATTTATCTTTTTGAAGGATAATAGTACCCTCTGGCTTAATTTTTAATTGATTTTCCATTCAAAATAGTTGTGTAGAGAAATTAGAGGAATTAGAATTGTTACAGTAATGCTGCTAGGTTTTTTTTTTTTAATCTTATTATTGTTGCTGAAATTCCAGTAGCATCCTTGAGAAGCTGGGCCTATATGAGCAAAAGGTCTGGAATTTGTCCTGTGTGGGGCTGGGCTGGACTTAGAAGCTGAGGCTACAACAGGGACATCAGGCATGAGACCAGCATCTCCCTCTTCTCCTGGTCCACCTCAGGCTGCCTCTGGAGTGGTGATCTTAAGGGCCCTTTTCCCCTCCATGCGGAATGGGGGCAGTAATGTTCCTCTTAGGTTTCTATGAACAATTTAAAATGCTATACCTCCAATGCTCACTCAAAGCCCTTGAGCCAAGAGACTGGAACCAAAGTCTTCAGTCTCCATAGAGTCTCCATGAGGGGAAGGAAAAGTCCCCACAAGCCAGCCCCTCATTATCTGTGTGGGAATGGATACTATGGCCAAGGCAAGCTCTTAGTCTCATAAGGGACACCACACAAGGAATTAGCACATTTAGTACTAAGGCATGAAGGAAACCCAGCCCAGCCACAAGAGCACACACTGGGATTGCCAGGAAGGATTCCTCTTATGGAAGGCAGAGGATGAGAAAGGAAGAACTTATGCATGTCCAGGAGCAGGGAGAGAGACATGCACATATGTCCATGCCACAGAGTCAAGGGAGGAACAGCAACACTGGTGATGGCCATGCCTGTAACCCATTGTCCAAGTCTTTATCTCTGAGCATTTTTTTCTCTGGGGTTCTCATTCATTGCCCTCTGGTCTGGCAGTGGAGCTAAGAGTATGCAGGGCCGGGCACCTCGAGAGTTATGGTGTCACCATAACCCGACTAGCACACAGACTAGATCCACAAATGAGGAGAGTGTGTGGACTATGAGCTCATTTGGATGATGGCAGACAGGGCAGCTCCCCACCCCTATCTCCCCACAAGGCCACACTCGTTAATTATTCAAGAAGGTCTCACACACTTGTGGGATGCCCTACCAATTGTCTCAGTCAACTCACTTCTCCTTTACCCTAAACAGTGATACTCTGAGCTACTGAGCTACATTTGATACACGCACATCTGCATCTCCTCCCACCTTGAAGTTATGATTGTCCTTGGGGGGTTTGTACCTTCCTATACCAGGACAGGCCGGAGAGAGGGCAGTAAGACAGAAGTTTTTATCAGAGCTTCCATTGTCCATCCTCTGCCCACTTGCCAAAGGGGCTAAGAGGCAAACAAGTATCTAATGCCCCAGGGCTGGGGCTGGATAGAGCTCTTTAAAGAATATGAAAATGTGTATAGTGAATGAATGAACAAATGAGGAAATTAACACTGAAATGAGGGAATTATTAAGTGAACAAGTGAGTAGAAGAACAAAGGAATGAATGATCAGAGGTAGAGGTGGGGCTCATTGGGGTGGAGAGAGTTGATAATAGAATGAATAAGGGAATTGAGACCTCAGCAACTGTATTACATTCTTAAGGCACAGAGATTTGACTTGACCTGCTTCCACCCATCCCCAGCCCCCAGAAGACTTGGGCCTGTGTCAGATCTTCCCTGTCTCTACCCCTACTAGCCCCAATGCCTTGTATACTTCTCCCACTCCCAGAGGGCTGGGGAAGGGCCTCCAGCAGCCAGATCAAGTGTTTATTTTTAGCCCTTCACACATCTTCTCCTGCCAGCCCTCTCTTTCTCACTGCTTGCTATAGTAGAGCCAGGAGCAAGAGAGCCAACCAGGCAGGCTTTCTGCAACCTGGCTGCCTCCAGGAATAAATCTGTGAAGGAGCAAAGCTCCAGAGAGCATGTGACCACAGGTGACAGGCTCTTCTGAGGGCAGCGCCCATGAGCTTGGGTAAGAAGGCCTCTGTAAGAGCTGCTCCTGAGCATTTGGCATTGGGTTTGTCTTCTCCATCCAGACCACCCTTCCAAGGTACCCTTGCTTTATTTAGACTATTGCTTCTGAAGTGGAGTCTGCAGGCCAGAGGTGGGATACCCCGGGTTCTAAGCCACCAAGATGGGCCGGGGCAGATAATTTAATTGCGAGAGACCTAACCTAGATGGATGTATTCAGAGAACCAAGGTATAGTCAAGGCAGCATTGACTTGAGCCAGCCCCCTGTCTGGGCCAAGATTTTAACCCCATCATGTTTATTCAAGGGCTAGAGAAGCGGCTGTTTTCTCATTTCCAGAACTCTCTTCCATCTCCCCAGGTCTTTTTGACCTCTCACAGTCCTCTCTGACATAGGATATTTCTATTATATTTCTAGGTTGAAGATGGGGCACATGGACTTGGATTTTTTTTTTAAAGAGAGAGTGAGAGGAGAGAGGAGAAAGAGAGAGAGAGAGAGAATTTCCAACATTTATTTTTTAGTTCTTAGCGGACATAACATCTTTGTTGGTATGTGGTGCTGAGGATCAAACCCGGGCTGCACGCATGCCAGGCGAGCGCGCTACCACTTGAGCCACATCCCCAGCCCTGGACTTGGATTTTTAGATTAGGTTTTATGCTCTCCCATGCCCTAATGAATAAAGGAGCTTTGAGTGTAGACGCTTGGCACTCCTTCCTTCCTGCTGCTGTTCATCCTAGGTACCTAGACATTCAGGCTCCATTGGCAGCTCTGCCACTAGGATGGGCCATTATGAGAACCACAGGCTTATAGAATCAGGGTACAGAGAAAGGAGGTAGCCCTTGGTCTTTGCTGCCCTAGGTAGGCCAAGACCCTCAGTATAGTTACCTCCCACACTGTCTCTGGTCCCTAGTCCATATGGCAGATCCTTGGAAGCTTGGTACCCATTTGTCCAGCACTCTCCTCAGACACTTCAGATACCTTGCTGGGATGGACCTGCCAGACCTAATGAGCCTAAGACCCAGACAGTGGCCAGCCTATTTTAACTTACAGGGGTTTGTATGATGGACACCTAAGAGTATCAGATTAGGTCTAAGGCTGTTGGACTGGTTCTAGGCTGGTCCCTATAGGGAGCAGGGTAAGTATATACATGTAGGCTTTCTGAAGTGTCCCCTATACTGCCCTATGCCTCCGCCAAAGACTTATGCAGGGGTTGGACATCAGAGAAGAACAGAAGTTTTAGCCTCCAGGGAAGTAGCCTCCACCTGGAATAATAAGCCCAGTTTGGCCTCTGCTGGGACCTAGGGCAAAGAAGTGGAATTTAACTCTGTGAGCATCAAACCAGGGAAGATCATTGACATGGCATCTGCCATTGTGGCCTAATGAGGGTAGGCACCGTGGTGGGTACCAAGCTTCCAAGAATCTGCCACATGGGCTAGGGACCAGAGATGGTGTGGGAGGTGAGTGTACTGAGGCTCTTGGCCTGCCTAGGGCAGTAAAAGCCAAGGGCTACCTCCTTTCTCTGTACCCTGGTTCTGTGATTCTGTGGTTCTCATAATGGCCCATCTAGTGGCAGAGCTGCTGATGGAGCCTGAATGTCTAGGTACCCAGGATGAATAGCAGCAGGAAGGAAGGAGTCCAAACCTTCTACACTCAAAGGGAAAGAACAGACACAGGTGTCAGCAGGGCCCTGCTCTGTGTTACGCTATAACCCTCATTTCCCACTACCACACATGGACCAGGGCAAGGACTCAAATACTGATCTTGGAGGAGGATCCCAGGAGAAATGTCCCTGTCAGCTTCAGATCTGCTACAAGAGTCACCTACTTAGGATCCAAGAGTCCCAAATGCTATTACCCCTGTGCAACCACTTGGGGCTGGAAGACTTATATTTGATTTATGGGGTTTTTTTGTTTGTTGGTTGGTTGGTTGGTTGGTACTGGGGATTGAACTCAGGGGCATTCGACCACTGAGCCACATTCCCAGCCCTATTTTGTATTTTATTTAGAGACAGTATCTCACTGAGTTGCTTAGTACCTCGCCATTGCTGAGGCTTTGACTTTAAAACTCATGACTCTCCTTTCTTAGTCTCCATAGCCACTGGGATTATAGGCATGTACCACTGTGCCTGGCAATTTATGGTGTTCTAAGAGCTTTACCATTAATATGTCATATTTATAATGATCTGTTGGAAGTTATGGTTTCCAAGAAGGCCACATGTCAGTCCTTGTCTTTCTGTCTTAATCATGACTATGGTATTCAGCCCTCAGTTCTAGTAGATGACCCTGACAGTCCAAAGCCCTGAAGGAAGGAGGAAGCCTCTGTTTGAGATTCTTTGTTGGCCTTAGACAAAGTGACCTGGGTTGAGAGTGTGAGCAGAAAGGACTGCTCAGCTCCATCCCAAACAGGACTTCTCATTGGGCATAGAAGTACAGTTCTATAATCCTATCTACTGGGGAGAGTGAGGCAGAATAATTACAAATTCAAGTCTAGCCTGGGCAATTTAGTGAAAGCCTGTCTCTAAATAAGAAATAAAAAGGACTGAGGATGTAACTCAGTGGTAGAGCACCCCTGGGTTCAATCCCCAGTACTAACAAAACAACAACAATAAAATCAAGGCTTCTCCCAGGAGTCTATCCCCAGGAGTCTGCTGCTTCCTAATACAGCCTATACTTGAGGAAATGTAAGAGAATGGTGTCAGACATGAGGCCAGAAAAGGGCAGTATCTCCAGGATGCATTCATATCTGGATACCATTTTTGTTCTGCATGGACTCCTGACTGTTGAGCTCCAAACCAGCCCCCAAGGATTAGTTTTCTCCCTAAGGTTGGAACCCCAGCCTTCCCTTATGCTTGGGATCAGATCCTTCAAATGCTTTTGGCCTCCCCTGTTGCGTTCCTCACGACTCAGGGTCACTCCAGGTGAACTGGGCTGCACGAAATAACCACACAAGAGACAGAGATACCTTTTTCTTTGGGGTCCTGTGATGGCTCCTCTGACCTTAAGGGTCTACAGAAAGAGGGGGGAGGGAAGGGGAGAGAGAGAGAGAGAGAGAATGTGCTGAACCCTTTTATTGAGGAGAAGCCATTCAAATGAGGCAAGGAGTCAGATTTCAGGGAGTTGAGCTTCTTGATGTCTGCTGTCACAAGGTTGACTGACATCTTGGAAGGCCACACCCAAAGGCAGAGCAAGAGAAGGGGACACACAAAGGGCATTTCCATGGAACATTCTATCCCAAACAGGGCAAAAAGGAATAGGTGAGTGTGGCTCAACCCCATGGGTGACACACCTACATCTGAAGATGCACCCTCAACTTCCTGAACCAGGACAACTTCCAGACCACTACAAAATGTAGTGACTGGTCAAAGCCTCTCACTTCAGGATGGAAGGCGCGAATCATTCAGAGTGGCTCCCCATACTCCCCTGTTCCTTAGTTCTCTTTTTCTGGTCCCATGAAAGTTCCCTATGGGTTAAGAAATTGACCCTTCTTTTTAGTTGGACATTTATAATTTGACTTTGTATATTTTCATCTTAAGGATGGGGATATTTATCATCTGGGGCAATAAATCTATCAGTCTTTTCCTCCTTCTACCTTAAGTGTCATGCTTGGAAAGACTTTTTCTTCCCTAACTTTATAGAAATCACCATGGAAATATTCATTGAGAACTTTAATGTCTGTGATTTTTTCCAACCTCCCTCCTATTTCTTTGCAGAAAACCGAGTGGCTCTGTCTGAACTGCCAAACTAAGCGGCTAATGGAGGGCAGCCTGGGAGAGCAGACCCCCCTGCCGCTTCCCACTTCACAGCAGCCCTCTGCAGGAGTCCCTCACCGTGCTACAGCAGTCCCTCTGAAGCAGAAAGGGCCACAGGGACTGAGCCAGCCATCAGGGCCCCTACCTGCCAAGGCCAGTCCCCCACTCACCAAGGCCAGCCCCCTGCCCACCAAAGCCAGTGCCCTGCCCACCAAGGCCAGTCCCCAGGCCAAGCCCCTCAAGGCTTCTGAACCCAGCAAAACCCCAAGCAGTGCCCAGGAAAAGAAGACAGGAGTCCCTGCTAAAGCTGAGCCTATGCCGAAGCCACCTCCAGAGACTACTCAAATCCCTGGAACTCCTAAACTAAAGAGTGGGGTGAAGAGGACTGAACCTGCCACTCCTGTCATCAAGGCTGTTCCAGAAGCCCCCAAGGGTGGAGAAGCAGAGGTCAGTCATGTTTATTTCCCAGGGTCCCTGGCCTTCAGATGGGACAATTTGGGGAAGAACTTGCCTTCCTGGGGAGTTAAGGATATAGACCTGGGACAGGTCCCTAGGGGCTGCAGACAAGATTAGGGATGCCCCAGCAGAAGGAAAGCCTGGGTGAGGCTCCAGCAGGCCTGGAGATTTCAAGATTGAAACTTGTCCTATGGCATCCTGTTGAATGTTTTGCTGGATTTTGACACCCTTTTATCTAGTAAAGTTTTTATTTAAAGATCTAGGGCTGCTTTTTTTGAGCTCGCCATGGGACATTTTCAAAGACTGATGTGGGTGGTGGGCTCTAAACCCTTGGGAGGTAGAGTGGCCTTTCCCCAGGGCCCTGGGATTGATAGGGAGTGTTGGGAATCAGTGTCTGCTTCTTACTCTGTTACAGGAACCAGTGGGCAAGCCTTACTCTCAAGACCTGTCTCGGAGCCCACAGAGCCTCAGCGACACAGGCTACTCCTCTGATGGCATCTCTAGCTCACAGAGTGAGATCACAGGTGTTGTGCAGCAGGAAGTGGAGCAACTAGATAGTGCAGGGGTGACTGGGCCACGCCCACCCAGCCCCTCAGAGCTCCACAAGGTGGGGAACAGCATGCGGCCTTTGTTGGAAGCCCAGACAGTGCCCTCCAGTGGTGAACAGAGCAAGCCACCCTCCAGCAGCACTGGTGAGGAGCAGAAGCGGAGGCCTCGCTCTTTGTCCATCCTGCCTGAGGCCTTTGACTCAGATGAAGAGCTAGAGGATATCTTGGAGGAAGAGGAAAACTCTTTGGAGTGGGGGCGCCAGAGGGAGCAGCGGGATACAGCCGAGTCCTCAGATGACTTTGGCAGCCAGCTGAGACATGACTATGTGGAAGACAGCAGTGAGAGTGGCCTGTCCCCTCTTCCACCCCAGCCCCCAGTTCGGGCAGCAGAACTGACTGATGAGGAATTCATGCGACGGCAGATCCTAGAGATGAGTGCTGAGGAAGACAACCTGGAGGAGGATGACACTTCTACCTCTGGGCATAGCCTGGCCAAACATGGCACCCAGAAGATTGGTATCAGGCCCAGGCCTGAGCCTAGCCAAGAACCAGTAGCACTGCCTAAGAGGCGCCTGCCCCACAATGCCACCACAGGTTATGAGGAGCTGCTCTCTGAGGGAGGCCCAGCAGAGGCTACTGATGGCAATGGAGCCCTGCAGGGTGGGCTCCGCCGCTTCAAGACTATTGAGCTCAATAGCACAGGCAGCTATAGCCACGAACTAGACTTGGGCCAAGGTCCTGACCCCAGCCTGGACCGGGAGCCCGAGTTGGAGATGGAGAGCCTGACAGGCTCGCCTGAGGACCGCTCCCGTGGGGAGCACTCCTCTACACTGCCTGCTTCCACACCCAGCTACACATCAGGCACCTCTCCCACCTCTCTGTCCTCATTAGAAGAGGACAGCGACAGCAGCCCCAGCCGTCGGCAACGACTAGAAGAAGCTAAACAGCAGCGCAAGGCCCGGCACCGATCCCATGGGCCTCTGCTGCCTACCATTGAGGACTCCTCGGAGGAGGAGGAGCTTCGGGAAGAAGAGGAGCTGCTGCGTGAACAGGAGAAGATGCGTGAAGTAGAACAGCAGCGCATCCGGAGCACGGCCCGCAAGACACGGCGTGACAAGGAAGAGCTACGGGCCCAGCGACGGCGTGAGCGTTCCAAGACACCACCCAGTAACCTGTCACCCATCGAGGATGCATCCCCCACAGAGGAGCTGAGGCAGGCTGCTGAGATGGAAGAGCTACACCGCTCCTCCTGCTCTGAGTACTCACCCTCACCCTCACTGGACTCAGAGGCTGAGGCCCTGGATGGTGGCCCCACCCGGCTCTACAAGTCAGGCAGTGAGTACAACCTGCCCACCTTCATGTCCCTCTATTCACCAACTGAGCTGCCCTCAGGCAGCTCCACCACTCCCAGTTCTGGGCGGCCCCTCAAGAGTGCTGAGGAGGCCTATGAAGAGATGATGAGAAAAGCAGAGCTTCTCCAGCGTCAACAGAGCCAGGTGGCAGGGGCCCGGGGCCCCGATGGGGGACCCCCTCAGCCCACAGGCCCTCGGGGCCAGGGCTCCTTTGAATACCAAGACACTCCAGACCGTGACTATGGCAGGGCTGCTCAACCTGCCACAGAGGGCACTCCAGCCAGCCTGGGAGCAGCTGTATACGAGGAGATCCTTCAGACATCACAAAGCATAGTCCGCATGCGGCAGGCTTCCTCTCGGGACCTAGCCTTTACTGAGGACAAGAGGAAGGAGAAACAATTTTTGAATGCTGAGAGTGCATATATGGACCCAATGAAGCAAAACGAAGGCCCACTTACCCCTGGTACCAGTCCCACCCAGCTTGCTGCCCCTGTGTCCTTTTCCACCTCCACCTCCTCAGACAGCAGTGGGGGCCGAGTTATTCCTGATGTCCGTGTCACACAGCATTTTGCAAAGGAGCCTCAGGAACCGCTCAAGCTACACAGCTCTGCTGCCTCCCCCAGCTCGGCCTCTGAGGTAGGCATGTCCTTCTCCCAGGGCCCTGGGACCCCAGCCACCACGGCCATGGCTTCTTGTCCAGCCAGCCTGCCACGAGGGTATATGACTTCAACCTCCCCAGCCAGTTCCGAGCGCAGTCCTTCACCATCTTCCACAGTCCACAGCTATGGACAGAGCCTAACCACTGCAAACTATGGGTCCCAAACTGAGGAGCTATCCCAGGCCCCCAGTGGCCCTGCTGCAGGTGGACGGACTACCAGAGAGAAGCCTCTGAGTGGTAGTGATATTGAGGCTGGCACTCCTCAACCTTCCCGGATATATTCCTATTTTGCAGGCTCTAGTCCGCCTCTCTCCCCATCTTCCCCCTCAGAGAGCCCCACGTTCTTTCAAGGCAAGCTGGGTTCAAGGACCACAGCAGAGTTCTCTACACAAACACCAAGTCCAACCCCTGCTCCAGACATGCCACGGAGCCCTGGTGCCCCCACTTCCACCCCTATGGTAGCCCAGGGCACACAAACACCACACCGGCCCAGCACACCTCGCATGGTGTGGCAGCAGTCTTCTCAGGAGGCTCCCTTTATGGTCATTACACTGGCGTCAGATGCTTCCAGCCAGACAAGGATGGTACATGCCAGCGCCTCTACCTCCCCACTGTGCTCACCTACTGACACCCTACCCACCGCTCACAGCTACAGCCAGACAACACCTCCAAGTGTGTCTCAGCTGCCCCCAGAGCCACCTGGCTTCCCACGAGCACCCAGTGCTGGTGCAGATGGACCGCTAGCACTATATGGCTGGGGTGCCCTTCCTGCTGAAAACATCTCCCTGTGCCGGATCTCCTCTGTCCCTGGGACATCTAGAGTTGAGCCAGGCCCCAGGCCCCCTGGCAGTGCAGTAGTGGATCTCCGCACAGCTGTCAAGCCCACACCTATCATTCTCACTGACCAGGGCATGGATTTGACCTCTCTTGCTATGGAAGCAAGGAAGTATGGCCTTGCCCTGGATCCAGTCCCAGGACGGCAATCAACCACTGTGCAGCCTTTGGTTATCAATCTTAACTCCCAGGAGCAGACCCATGCCTTCCTGGGCACTACCACTACCGTGAGCATCACCATGGCCTCATCTGTGCTCATGGCTCAGCAAAAGCAGCCTGTAGTATATGGAGACCCTTTCCAGAGCCGGCTGGACTTTGGTCAGGGTTCAGGTAGCCCTGTGTGCCTGGCCCAGGTCAAGCAAGTAGAACAGGCTGTCCAGACAGCACCATACAGAGGGGGGCCCCGAGGAAGACCTAGAGAGGCCAAGTTTGCCAGATATAATCTGCCCAATCAGGTGGCACCTCTGGCCAGAAGGGACATTTTGATCACTCAGATGGGTACCACCCAGAGTATAAGCCTCAAGCCAGGCCCAGTGCCAGAGCCCGGAGCTGAATCCCACCGGGCAACTCCTGCAGAGCTGCGATCACATGCTCTGCCAGGTGCCAGGAAGCCACACACATTGGTGGTGCAGATGGGAGAGGGCACCGCAGGTACTGTGACCACACTGCTCCCAGAAGAGCCAGCAGGTGCCCTGGACCTTACTGGGATGAGGCCTGAGAGCCAGCTAGCATGCTGTGACATGGTCTACAAGTTCCCCTTTGGCAGCAGCTGCACTGGCACCTTCCACCCTGCTCCCAGTGCACCTGAGAAGAGTGTGGCAGATGCTGCCCCTCCTGGCCAAAGTAGCAGCCCTTTCTATAGTCACAGGGACCTTGAGGCTCCTGAGCCCCCCACCTACCGGGCACAAGGAGTAGTGGGGTCTGGGCCCCATGAAGAGCAGAGGCCCTACCCACAGAGCCTCCCTGGCAGGCTATACTCCTCCATGTCTGACACCAATTTGGCTGAGGCTGGCCTCAACTACCATGCCAGGTTGGGACAGCTCTTTCAGGGCCCCGGACGAGACACAGCTATGGACCTCAACTCACTGAAGCACTCCTACAGCCTGGGCTTTATAGATGGACGCTATATAGGCCAGGGCTTGCAGTATGGATCATTCACCGACCTCCGTCATCCCACAGAACTTTTGACTCACCCACTTCCCATGCGGCGCTATAGCTCAGTATCAAATATTTACTCAGATCACAGGTATGGCCCACGGGGAGACACAGTTGGCTTTCAGGAGGCTAGTCTGGCTCAGTATAGTGCTACCACAGCCCGCGAGATCAGCCGCATGTGTGCTGCTCTCAACTCCATGGACCAATATGGCGGGCGGCATGGCAGTGGTGGCAGTGGCCCTGACCTTGTGCAGTACCAGCCCCAGCATGGGCATGGGCTCAGTGCTCCACAGGGTCTGGCTCCCCTCAGACCTGGCCTTCTTGGCAACCCTACCTTCCCAGAGGGCCATCCAAGCCCTGGGAATCTGGCCCAGTATGGGCCTACAGCAGGTCAGGGAACAGCAGTCAGACAGCTGATGCCATCCACAGCCACAGTACGTGCAGCTGATGGCATGATCTACTCAACTATCAATACTCCAATTGCTGCAACCCTGCCTATCACCACTCAGCCTGCCTCTGTACTGCGGCCCATGGTACGTGGTGGCATGTACAGGCCTTATGCATCTGGTGGAGTCACAGCCGTGCCACTTACCAGCCTGACACGGGTGCCCATGATTGCCCCCAGGGTACCTCTTGGACCTACAGGACTGTACCGATATCCTGCACCAAGTAGATTCCCCATTGTTTCTAGTGTCCCACCTGCTGAGGGGCCTGTCTACCTGGGGAAACCTGCTGCTACCAAGGCCCCAGGGGCAGGGGGCCCACCAAAGCCAGAATTGCCAGCAGGGGCTGCACGGGAAGATCCTCTTTCCACAACTGCCCCTACTGCTGTCAAAGAGGCTGTAATAGCCCCAGCCTCTGCCCCACCACCTGGCCAGAAGCCACCAGGAGAATCTGCTACTGGGGGCAGCAGTGGGGTCCTCAGCCGCACTGTGCTTGAGAAAGAGGAAGCATCTCAGGAGGAGCGGCAACGGAAGCAACAGGAGCAGCTGCTACAGCTAGAGCGGGAACGGGTAGAGTTGGAGAAGCTGAGACAACTCCGGCTGCAAGAAGAGCTAGAACGGGAGAGGGTGGAGCTACAGAGGCATCGTGAGGAAGAGCAGATGCTAGTGCAGCGAGAATTGCAGGAGCTGCAGACCATTAAGCATCATGTACTGCAACAGCAGCAAGAGGAACGCCAAGCTCAGTTTGCACTGCAGCGAGAGCAGCTGGCTCAGCAGCGTCTGCAGCTAGAACAGATCCAGCAGCTCCAGCAACAGCTCCAGCAACAATTAGAGGAACAGAAGCAGAGGCAGAAGGCCCCCTTCCCTGTAGCCTGTGAGGCACCCAGCCGAGGGCCTTCCACTGGTACCACTGAACTGGCCCAGAATGGCCAGTACTGGCCACCCCTAACCCACACAGCCTTCATTGCCGTAGGAGGGCCAGAGGGGCCTGGGCAGCCTCATGAACCTGTGCTGCACCGGGGTCTTGCCAGCTCTGCCTCAGACATGTCACTGCAGACTGAGGAACAGTGGGAGGCAGCCCGCAGTAGTATCAAGAAGCGGCACTCCATGCCACGCCTGAGGGATATCTGTGAACCAGAGTCAGGGCCTGAACCCTGTGTGGTCAGGAGGATTGCAGACAGCAGTGTTCAGACAGATGATGAGGACGGGGAGGGCCGCTACCTCCTGACCCGGCGGCGCCGACCTCGGCGGAGTGCTGACTGCAGTGTGCAGACGGATGATGAGGACAATGCCGAGTGGGAGCAGCCAGTACGTCGCCGTAGGTCCCGTCTTTCCCGTCATTCAGACTCAGGCTCTGACAGCAAGCATGATGCCACTGCTGTATCATCCACTGCTGCCACCACTGCAAGGGCCATGAGCAGTGTGGGCATCCAGACCATCAGTGACTGCTCTGTGCAGACAGAGCCTGACCAGCTGCCCAGGGTCTCTCCTGCGATCCACATCACAGCTGTCACCGACCCCAAGGTGGAGATCATCAGATACATATCGGCACCAGAGAAGACTGGGCGTGGAGAGAGCCTTGCCTGCCAGACAGAACCAGATGGGCAGGCCCAGAGTATGCCTGGGCCACAGCTTGTAGGCCCAACTGCCATCAGCCCCTATCTTCCTGGCATCCAGATCGTCACCCCAGGACCCCTGGGCAGATTTGAAAAAAAGAAACCGGATCCTCTGGAGATTGGGTACCAGGCCCACCTGCCCCCAGAGTCTCTCTCACAGCTTGTGAGCCGCCAGCCTCCTAAGTCCCCCCAGGTCCTCTACTCACCAGTCTCACCCCTGTCCCCACACCGGCTCCTGGATACCTCCTTTGCTTCCAGTGAAAGGCTGAACAAGGCTCATGTGAGTCCCCAGAAGCACTTCACAGCTGACAGCACTCTCCGCCAGCAGACGCTGCCTCGCCCCATGAAGACCCTGCAACGGTCCTTGTCTGACCCTAAGCCCCTCAGCCCTACCGCCGAGGAGTCTTCCAAAGAGAGATTCTCCCTCTACCAGCACCAGGGGGTTCTGGGTAGCCAGGTATGGGCACAGGGGCTGGTCCAGGGTGGGACAGGGGTTTCTGCCTAGCCCGAGGGGCCCCCCCAGAGGGAGGGGTTTCTTCTGGGGTGGGAATGGAGTCACCTGTAGCTCCAGAGGCCCATGGGAAGGAGATGAGGAATAGATTCTTCAGTGTGCATCAATAGAACCCACAGTCTAGCAAGGGCAGCCCAGGAAAATACAGACACACTTGGGCCCACAGCTTTTCATCAAGATACCCCACTAGAAATCTCAACCTCTCCATAGCCCTATCCCTAGTCCATATCTAGTCCATCCCTGCCACTTCTCCCTTCAGTCCTCTTCAGCTCTCATCTCCAATTGGAGTACCTTTCCCTCTAAACCTCATTTAAGGCTGTTTCCTGAGAAATCAGTAATACCTCTGACTGGGCTACTTCCTACTTCCTGCCCTGGTCAGGCTTTCATTGCTCCAAGGCAAGCCAAGCCCCACGTTCTAGCACCCAAAGCCATCCCAGAGGGCTGCAGTATACTCTCTGACTCATCATGTTCCCTGCCCCACCTGTCCCTCAGTAACTCTGCTTACACACTTATTTGCTCTAGATAGAGACTTCTTATCTGTGGCTTAAGTTTCCAATGATATACTGGGAAAAGAAGTGACCTGGCCATGGGCTGCAGTAGTAGGGAGGATGGGGTTTATGAGGGCCTATTGCCAAGAACTTTGAATGCTAGGCTAAGGAGAATGGGCTTTTCCTAAACGCCCTGGAAGCCTCTTGAAGTTTTAGGAAGGTGAGATAGCACAAGATGGGTATGTTAGAGTTTCTGGGGCACAATGTGAGCTTATTGACTGAAGAAAGAGTCCCTGGGGAGAGGAGGTAATAGCCAGAGGCATTATAGAATATATTTACTTTTCTGGGTGTATTGCAGAGAGGATAAAAGAGGAGCCTTGGAGTGGAATTGTGGAGGTGATCGTTGTTGGGGTAGGCAGTGAAGAGCCCTGATATGTGGGGACACTGGTGTGTGTGGACCCTGTTTTGTGCAGGCCCTGGTGTATTCAGACCTTGGTATATATAGGTCCTGATGTGTGCAAGCAGGTGAGGGAATGGGATCAGGAGTCTGTGCTGCCAAGGAGGGCAGGTCAGAGCAGCAGGGTAGACCTGGCTCCAGATACACAGGTCCCATGGCCTGGTCATATGGGGCCAGGCTTTGATGGGCATTCACGGCGTGTGGCCAAAATAACAAAAGACAGATAACAGAGCGACGAGTTCAAAGAGCTAAACTTATTCCACTAAAGGCCCACCTTTATTCTGAGATTTGGGGCATGCTATCTTTTTCTTTTTGACATATGGTAAAAGCAGGTGGGAAGCTTTTTTGTAGTCAATTGGCAAGGTAAAGAGTCAGAATCATGGGCTGGAGATGTAGCTCAGTGGTAGAACACTTGCCTAGCATGTACCAGGCCCTGAGTATATTCTCTGCACCTCCAAAAGAAAAAAGTAAGACTCCTGATACAGTCCCCAATATATTTGGGGGATTTGGGTGGTCCATGAATCCCAAAATCCACCAGAGATGTGCAAGTGCTCCCACCCTTATGTGGCCTTGGTGAGCATTGTTATTACCTTTCCAGACAGTGAGCTCAACCAGCTACGGCTCCCAGGAAGGCAAAAGCTAAAAGTAAAGGGTCTTCAGGCAGTGCAGAGAGCACTGCTAAGGGACCTTGAGCAGAAAACCACTCTGCTAGAGAAAGTGCTGGAGAGAACCCAGAACTTCTCTGGTGGCCCAAGAGAGCAGAAGGCTGACAGAGGGATATGGAGTCCAAGAGCACAGCCCAGAGGATTTGGCAGAGGGTTGTAAAGAACAACTAGAGGAGGAGGATGGGCAGGCACCTGAGTAGCATGCCACTTTAGAGAAGAGTGAGGCAGGAAGCAGCAAAAGACAGAGCCTGCAACAACTTAAATGCAGTCAGCATATGCCCCTTCCCATAATGCCTAGGATTCACTCTGTTGCACTCTTCCTGTCTATGTCCTCTACTGCCCTCAGCCCCTACAGCTGCTAGGTCCTAAACCCAGAGCCATCTCAGTGGAAGGCAAATCTACCAGAGATGTGCAAGTGCCCTCAAAGCCACTGTGTGAAAACCAGCACAGAAGGCAATCTTCCTCTCCCTGCCCACCTGCTGCCCAGAGCTCTAGGAAGAAGGACTGTAAAATGATCACAGGCTTTCCCTCCATGGCAAAGAAACTAAGACCAGTGGGGTGGGCAGGGTAGGCCTCAAGGCATCAACAGCCCAAGCCAAAGTTTTTCTACCCCATACCCCACCAAGTCACCCACACTTTGGGTCTCAGTGCTGCCCACCCTTCCCTCTGTCTCAGGTGTCGGCGCTGCCACCCAACGGCCTGGTCCGCAAGGTGAAGCGGACACTGCCCAGCCCCCCTCCAGAGGAGGCTCACCTTCCCTTGGCTGGCCAGGCCCCCCCACAGCTGTATGCAGCCAGCCTGCTGCAGCGAGGGCTGACGGGGCCCACCACCATCCCTGCTACCAAGGCCAGCCTGCTCCGGGAACTGGACCGGGACCTGCGGCTGGTGGAACATGAGTCCACCAAGCTGCGCAAGAAGCAGGCGGAGCTGGACGAGGAGGAGAAGGAGATTGATGCCAAGCTCAAGTACCTAGAGCTGGGCATCACACAGCGCAAAGAGTCATTGGCCAAAGACCGGGGTGGCCGTGACTACCCACCCTTACGTGGCCTTGGTGAGCATCGTGATTACCTTTCAGACAGTGAGCTCAACCAGCTACGGCTCCCAAGCTCCACCATTCCCGCTGGCCAGTATGTGGACTTCCCTGCCACTGCTGCTGTGCCAGCCACCCCCTCTGGCCCCGCTGCCTTCCAGCAGCCCCGGTTCCCACCTCCAGCCCCTCAGTATACTCCAGGCGGTAGTGGGCCAACTCAGAATGGATTCCCAGCCCACCAGACACCCATCTACCCTGTCCCTAGCACATACCCAGCACCTACCTTTCCTCCTAGCACCAGTTACCCAGCGGAGCCTGGCCTGCCAAATCAGCAGGCTTTCCGTCCCACAAGCCACTATGCAGCCCAAACACCCATGCCAACCACACAGAGCACCCTTTTTCCAGTCCCTACTGATAGTCGGGCCCCACTCCAGAAGCCTCGCCAGACATCACTAGCTGACTTGGAGCAAAAGGTACCCACTAACTATGAGGTGATCACCAGCCCTGTTGTGGCCATGTCTTCAGCCCCCTCTGAAACCAGCTACAGTGGCTCAACTGTGAGCAGCAGCTATGAGCAAGGCAAGGTCACTGAGCTGTCCCGGACCAGTGACCGTAGCAGTGTGAGCCAGAGCCCAGCCCCCACCTACCCCCCTGACTCACACTATACCAGTCTGGAGCAGAATGTTCCTCGGAACTATGTGATGATTGATGATATCAGTGAGCTGACCAAGGACAACACCCCTACTGTCCCTGATAGCCAGCGACTGGAGCCCTTGGGGCCAGGCAGCAGTGGGAGACCTGGGAAGGAGCCTGGAGAACCAGGTGTCCTTGAGGGGCCTACACTGCCCTGCTGCTATGCCAGAGGGGAAGAGGAATCTGAGGAGGACTCGTATGACACCCGTGGGAAGGTTGGTCATCACCGGAGCATGGAGAACAATGGACGACCAGCAAGTACCCACTACTACAGCGACAGCGACTATAGACATGGAGCTCGAGCAGAGAAGTATGGTCCAGGGCCTGTGGGACCCAAGCATCCCTCCAAGAGCCTGGCCCCAGCTGCCATCCCCTCAAAGCGCAGCAAACACCGGAAGCAGGGCATGGAGCAAAAGATCTCTAAGTTCTCACCTATTGAAGAGGCCAAGGATGTGGAGTCTGACCTGGCCTCCTATCCACCATCTGCTGTTAGCAGCAGCCTGGCCTCTAGGGGCAGGAAGTTCCAGGATGAAATCACCTATGGGCTCAAGAAGAATGTGTATGAGCAGCAGAGGTACTATGGGGTTTCCAGTCGGGATACAGCAGAGGAGGATGATCGCATGTATGGTGGGAGCAGCCGGTCCAGGGTGGCATCTGCATACAGTGGGGAGAAGCTTTCCAGCCATGATTTCAGTGGCCGAGGCAAGGGGTATGAACGGGAACGGGAGGCTGTGGAGCGACTTCAAAAAGCGGGCCCCAAGCCTTCATCCCTGAGCATGGCCCACAGCCGGGCACGGCCCCCCATGAGGAGCCAGACCTCTGAAGAGGAGAGTCCCGTCAGTCCCTTAGGGCGGCCCCGCCCTGCTGGGGGCACCCTCCCTCCTGGGGATACCTGCCCACAATTCTGCTCCAGCCACTCCATGCCTGATGTCCAGGAACATGTCAAGGATGGACCACGGGCCCATGCATATAAGCGTGAGGAGGGCTACATCCTGGATGATTCCCACTGCGTGGTTTCTGACAGTGAAGGTAATGGCAGCTGGGGGTGATTTCAGCAGTTGCTCAGCACCTGGGGGGCCTGCCTGCCTGTGAGGCCCTGGGACCCAAGATGTCCCATCAGGTCTGGCATCTTATCCAGTGGGCCCTGCTGCAGGCTGACCTTGCCTGTTCCACCTGCACCTTGCTTCCTGGTTGTGGGAGGGTGGGCTGGGGACCTAGTGATCGCTTGTAGCTGTGGTGCCCACTCTGGTGTCTTTGCATGGCTTCCGCTAGGCCTCCCCTGCAGACATCTTGGGGGTTGATGGTGTTCTGTTTTTGGTCTCTGAAGCGTATCACCTGGGCCAGGAGGAGACGGACTGGTTTGATAAGCCCCGGGATGCCCGCTCCGACCGGTTCAGGCACCATGGGGGCCATGCAGTCTCCTCCACCCAGAAGCGAGGCTCTGCCAGGCACAGCTACCACGACTACGATGAACCCCCCGAGGAGGGCCTGTGGCCTCATGATGAGGGTGGCTCAGGTCGCCATGCCTCAGCCAAGGAACACCGGCACCACAGCGAGCATGGGAGGCACTCAGGCCGTCATGCTGGTGAGGAACAGGGACGGCGTGCTGCCAAACCACATGTTCGGGACATGGGTCGTCATGAGGCCCGGCCCCACCCTCAGCCCAGCCCTGCCCCAGCCATGCCGAAGAAGGGTCAGCCTGGATATCCTGGCTCTGGTGAATACTCACAGCCATCCCGTGCTCCATCAGCGTACCATCATGCCTCTGACAGCAAGAAGGGCTCCCGGCAGGCCCACTCTGGGCCTGCTGCACAGCAGCCAAAGCCAGAATCCCAGGCACAACCACAAGGTCGGCAGGTAGCTCCAGGGCCACAGCAGTCACAGCCACCAGCATCCAGACAGACACCCTCTGGGGCAGCATCACGCCAGCCACAGACACAGCAGCAGCAAGGTCTTGGACAGCAGCCTCCCCAGCAGGCCCCATCACAGACTCGGCTGCAGCAGCAGAGCCAGCCAATCACCCGGGGCCCAGCCTCTGCTTCTAGCCAGCCAACAGGGAAGCCTCAGCCAAGCTCCATGACAGCCCCAGCCCCCCAACCAGGAGGACTGGTAAGTAGGGTCCTGTGCATGGGTCCCACCCAAGGTAGATGCAACAGCTGAAGCTTTAACATCTCCTTGATTCCAGACTGGGTGTGGGCAGTGTCGATGGGCAGGAGCTCAGCTTTAAGTTCTGTGTTGCAGCCACGGGCAGAACAGACAAATGGCTCTAAAGTGACAGCCAAAGCACCCCAACCAGGGAGGGCTCCTCAGGCCCAGCCAACACCGGGACCTGGACCTACAGGTGAGGCTACACCAAGCACTGTTTTCTCCCTGTACTCAACTGCACCTTAAGCTTCCCTCACTGCATGGCCTCATTAATCCACAAGAAGTTGCCCAGTGTGTTGCAGACCTCCCAGCAGAAAATGAACCTGGGTTGGAGCCAATGAGGTCCTCCACACTGGGGTCTTAAGGCCCATGCTGCCTTGGGCAAAGAACCTAGGAACACTGGTGAACATAGGACCAAACCATGGCTTCTTACTTTCTCCTTTCCCTTCCTTCCTCTCCTCTGCCTTCTCATCCTCCTCTGCCTTTCCCTCTTCTTTACCTTCCTCAATCTTTTTTTTCTGATTCCTCCCACCCTTTCCTTTCCTATTTTTATCTTTATATTGCTTTAGCCCTTTCCTCATACTTCCACCTCACAGGCCACCTGTGTTCAGGTTTCCTTATGGCTACTTTTCCACTCAAACCCTGAACAGCTAGACCAAGGTATGACTTATTATGGTGGTTCCTTTCCCTTTAGGCATGAAGACTGGAGCCAGGCCTGGAGGAACACCAGGGGCTTCTGCTGGTCAGCCAGGTACAGATGGAGAGAGTGTTCTCTCCAAGATCCTTCCTGGTGGAGCAGCAGAGCAAGCTGGCAAGCTTACAGAAGGTATGCACTGCCTGTGGACAGGGCCTTGGTGTGTAGCCACTCCAGGGCCTTGCTCTTGAGGAGTCTAGGTCTGTGAGATGGTTCCAGGTTCAGTCATCTAAGCACAGTGCTCACCTACTGCTGCCTAGAGGTTCTCTGGGCTAGTCCTGCCCACCACCCTTCCCCCACCCTGCTAAGCTTGGCTTCGTTGTGCCAAATGACCCCAACTAGGAGGGGTCTGGCCCAATTCCTGATATTTCTCTTCTTTCCATGTCAACAGCTGTCTCTGCTTTTGGCAAAAAATTTTCCTCATTCTGGTGACCATGCCCAGCAGGGTGAGTATACCTGGCCTCTCCCGGGAAAGGGAGGAGGGGATCTAAGTTCCATGGTGTCCCAAGAACCTAGTCTTCAGTAGGTAGAGTAGCCAGAGATACAATGTGCTTTCATGGGAGTGTGAGAAGAGAAAGAGGTGCCCTCAATGTAAGGCCAACTTAGTAGAGTTCTCAACAAAGGGAAGCTAAGGCTAATGTCCCGTTATCTTTTTTGACATCCCTTACCTATCCACAGTGCTGTCCCAGCTATGAGTTGGCATTGCATTGTAGGTAGGGCCTGTTGATAGAGCTCCTCCCAACCCTCCTCTGTAAATTCTCCACAGGCTCTTGAAGACATGAAGCAAGATAACATTGCTGTGGAAAAATCTCTGGAGTCAAAGGCCTGGGCGCAGCTCTGAACTCTGCGTATAACAGTAAGTGTCAAAAAACAAAACAAAAACAAAAACAGTAAGTGTCAGGACCAAGGTGGGATGACCAGATGAAGGGATGAAGGTCCAAGGCCTTCATCAAAGGGGAGAGAAGCCAGAGTGCTGGCTGAGATGGTGGCAGATTAGTCAGGTAATACTGGGAAGGGGCGGGGCCCTACAACAGAGTATGCTGGGCACTGAGTCCAAAGTCATCCTGGAGGACAGGGCAGTGTGATTCCTGTAGGGGACATATCTCTTCCCTGATGCCTGATGCTAGTGACTTTTCCAGTTAGGAGAAGCCAGAGTTCCCAAACCCTGTAGAGCTTAGCAGCTCTGGGGATGAAGTCAGGACAATGTTGGCATCACAGGCTTAGCCTGGTGTCCATAGATAAAAAAAAAAGTAGAATAAGTAGAGAGGAAAGGGACATACAGGAAACAGGGGATTAACTCAGACAGTCTTAGTCCAAGACTAGGATAGCCCAGGGAGAGAGTAGAAGGGCATCAGGATGGAAGCCCTGGCTCTGTCTGGACTACAGTGGCCAAGGCGGGCCATTCTGCCCTCCCAATGCTCCTCCTGAAGCCTGTCCTGGCTCTGGTCTCAGCCTTACCTCAACAGAGGGAGGAAGACATGCATCATTCAGGATGAGGGGAGAGTAGCCTGGCTGTTGGTCCTGCTCTGTGCATAGACAGGTACCACCTCCCAACATCTCTTAAATCTGAGGCCCTTCTTCACTCCTCCTGTGCTACTCTAGAGTTAAGAATAAAGAGGCATATGCACAGCAGGGCCTGGCAGTCAGCAAGCAGGTCACTTGAAGCCCATGGGCCAGAAAGTGCCCTTGCCCAGGCCAGGCCTGCTTGCAAGAGGGAAAGAACTGGGTTTAGGGCCCAAAGGCTACCTGTCTGTAGAGGAGCAGTAGGGGGCCCTAGATAGGTTCATTCTTCCATCTATTTGTCAAGATATTTGTCAAGCCCCAAGAATGTGCTAGGCCCTGTTTTAGGCATTGGGGATATAGCAATAAACAAAATCAAGTCCCTACCCTCTGAAGCTGATAATCTTTTTTTTTTTTTCTTTGCTACTGGGAATTGAACCCAGGAGCTCTTTACTACTGAGGCACATCCCCAGTCCAGTCCTTTTTGTTATTTTGAGACAGGGTCTTGCTGAGTTACTTACTGTCTTGCTAAATTGACAAGGCTAGCCAGAACTTGTGATGCTACTGCTTCAGGCTCCCAAGTTGCTGGGATTACAGGTGTGCACCACCATACCTGGCTGCTGGCAGATCTATTAAGAAAGACAGAATAAATAAGTTTAAAACTAAAATTTAAAAGGTGATATATAAAGTGTTGTGAAGCAGAGTTATGGGAGCAGTGGGGTCTGCTCTAGAGAAAGTTGTAAGAGCTGAAGGTATGTGAGGTAAGGCTTGGAGCTGGAGAAAAAGCCAATATAAAATGTGCCCAGGTGAGGAAACAGTGCCAACAGAGATTCTGGTACACTGACAGGCTTCAGGGACAGGCAAAAAAACAGTTGTGCTTGGAGAGAGATGGTCAAGGGCAAAGTCTAAGGGGGTGGGAGTGAGTTGAGGCAGACTTTTAAAGTCAAAGTAAAGTGCTTGGAATTTATTCTAATTACAATAGCCACAGTGCAGCCCCAGCATCCTTCCTGACTTCACAATGGGCTTCCTGCTGCTTTATGGCTCAGGTGGATGTTTCTTGGAGTTGCTGTGGAACAGACCTGAGATCAGAAGTGGTGCTGAGAGGAGGGAAAGAAGGGACAGCCCAAGGTTCATGAAAGTACCCACCTTGAGTTGGGATCATGGCACTATTATATTTGAAGGGAAAGGTAGCATAGATGTGGCTTTGTTCTGCATTCTGCCACACAGTGTGAGTGGGCCAGCCATTGAGATCACTGCCTTTGTAGTTAAAGGAATCTTTTTTTTTTTTTTAATTCCAGCATTCGGCTAGTGATTGGGCCATGTGATTGAGAAGTTACTGTGTGTACATCTCCTGATGTTTATTTTATTTATTTTTGGAAATACTGGGGATTGAACCCAGTGGTACTTTACCACTGAATTACATCCCCAGCCCTTTTTATTTTTTATTTTGAGACAAGGTCTCACTGATTTGCTGAGGTAAGTCTCAAACTTGCAATCTTCCCTCCTTAGCCTCCTGACTAGCTGGGATTATAGGCATGCACCACTGTGCCTGGCCCCTGATATCTTCTAGGTTAGTTTCAGAGATGAGCTGGGAGAGGCTTGTCATTTGAAACAAAATCCCATCTCCTTCACTCTTAAGCACAATTACAAAGAACTTTTATGATACTGAAGGAGATATCAAACCAAGAGCAATGGCACATACTCAGCCACTCAGGAAGCTAAGACAGGAAGATTACTTGAGGGGCTGGGGCTGTAGCTCAGCGGCAAAGTGCTCACCTAGCATGTGTGAGGCCCTGGGTTCGATCCTCAGCACCACATAAAAATAAATAAATAAAGATATTGTGTACAACTACAACTAAAAATTAAATATATATTTTTTTTTAAAAAAAGGAAGATTACTTGAATCTAGGAGTTTGGGGCCAGTATGGGTACCATACTGAGACCCCCATCCCAAAGGGGGAAAATAGAAAAAAAAAGAATATGTCCCTACTTGGTAGACATGATTCTTCTTTATTCCTGTTTTTCTCTCTATGACCTCTAACCTATCCAAGCACCCACCTCCCACAAAAGCATGGGATCCCATGGGTGAGGAGAAGACAGGTTGTTGGCATATCTGAGAATAACATGACTATGCGAAGCAGCTGCTCATGGTTCTTGACAAACCCTTTCTTTTCTTTTTTTCTTCCTTTCTTCCTTTTCTTTTCTAAGCATCTACATCTGGCAAATCCTTGGTCCAAAGACTGATACCCAGTGGGCCATGGCAGGCAGGCCTCAGTTGAGGACAAGATGTTTCTTCACCTGAGTGAAGGATCTGCTGGACAAGTGAGACCACTGGCCTCGGGACCTTTGATTGTCTTTCCAGAGACCTTGCCTTCCTCAGGCCCAGCCGTCGTTGGGAGGGAGGAGCCCTCTCCAGAACCCTGCCACAACAGCTGTCCGCAGTTCTTCCCACAGCTGCTTCTCTGAGGCCCGGCTGGCCAGGCTTCCAATGCGTTATACACAGAGTTTGGGAGCATACTGCCCTCCCTCTGAGATGCCAGAAGTTTTTCCACAGCCTTGGAGAGGGGCTTTGACTGAGGGCTGGGGGCCCTGGGCTCCATTTCCTTCACATTCCAGCTGGCCCAGATCCCTCTGAGTCCACAGGGGCCTCCCCCTTCACCCTGACCTTTGGGTGACATCAAAGCAGACCTCCATGTGGCCAGCATGGGGTTGGGAGAACTTTACACACTTTAGGACCTAACACTGTCTCATCGCTGAAATAAGAGGCCATAGACCGAAAAGCAGCGTGGGCGCTGGCTGAGGCTTCTCCCAGCCCATGGATGGCAGTGTGCTAGCATACCTGCCATCATCTTAAAGCCATCCCCCCAGCCATCATGAGCATCCCAGTGGCACCGCCATTGTCTCGACCAGCCGGCTCCTCATCAGTACACCTGGGGATTTCTTTTGATTTCAAGAACAGCCTTAATCATTCCAATTTGATTTCCGTGTATACCTCATAAACATTTTTTTTTCTTTCCTTCCCTTTCTCTTTCCTTTGCTCACTCCCTGCCTCTCCCATCAACACCTTGTGACTGATGGTTTGGTTTCCTCTCTGCTCTGCCCCAGCTCAGCACAGGGAGAATGCTGACTTAGAAGCAATAGGGGGCAGCAGGCCACCAAGAGCACAACCCCAGGGCGAGGTCTAAGGAGGCTCCTCAGCCCGCCTCTGTTTACTGTGCAATTTCAGTCCTTCGTAAGCCATCACCAGTGGGTGTGCTCAGAGCAGAGGTGCCAGGGCTTCTGCCAGCTGAGGGAAAGGCCCAGAGCTATGTGCAAGGGAGTGTGGCACCGTCCGTCCACCTGGTGGATTAGGCGGCATCCTTACCAAGGCCCTTCCCTTGGAGGCCTCCCTTCATCCTGGGCACAGCCACAAATCTCATCTCTAACGTTCTATGCAATGAAATATAAACCCTCAAAGACAACTGTTAATATTTAATAAATTCCATGTTATGTATAAGGAGTTAATTGCAAACATGCAATTGAGAAACCAGATAGATATGCTCATATCATCACCCCACCCAGTCCCTACTCCCACTCTGTGAGTGTGTGTGTGTGTGTGTGTGTGTGTGTGTGTGTGTGTGAAATTCTCAGTCTGTGGCATGTTTGACCCATGGCAGAACTCACTGCTGCCAGGTGAGTCACCGCCTGTCCTGCAGTGGAGCATGCACAGCTCGCAGCCTCTTTGCACGATTCATCCATTTTAAATGCTCAACCCTCTTGCTTGGAGTTCTTTTTGCCTCTGAACCTCTCCTTCAGGAGCACTTCCAGCTTACTTCTGTACAAGCTAGTGAGGATCTGCCAGAATTGCTGCCTAAGCATGCCAGATTGGAGGGCAAACAGTACAAGGCCCCACACACCCTAGTTTTCTCTGTCCAAGATAGGTAAAAAGGAAACCCTGGAGTAGGAACCTGCACAGGATGCATGTGTATAAAAGTTCTGAGGTTTTATGTAGGATTTCTATCTATATGCCATTTTCTTCTCCTACTCCCAGCTCTGAACCAGAGGCATCTGGCTGCCCCTACCCAGCAGGGCATTTCTCAAGGTCAGATATGGACTGCATTCTTGGCCAGAGAAGCAGAGGCCAAGAGCAGATCCTGAGACCCCAGATCCTGACTGAACCTGCTTCATACCTCTCCTTGTGGCTGGGAGGTTCAAAGGGCTGTGAGCCTGGAGATCTGGACTGGAGCCAGGGGATTAAAAAGTGCTCAGGAAGAGCTGAGTTTTTGGCATTTTAATGGCCTTTGGCTAGCAATGTCATCCAGAGCAGGTGAACTTTTCACATCAACAGTGGCATTAAGCTGAACTTCTTGAGAAACTTCTCAATAGCAAGACTTATGGAAAATCTTGTGTGGCCCTCTCTGCATCTGTCCCCTGGACCTTTCCCTGCCTCTTTCCTCTTCTCTAAAGCCCTAGTAGTATCCCACTGTCATCAGCTTCTCCACTGTTGAGCCAGGAATGGGACAGGCAGTTGCTACCTGATCCCTTGGGGTCTGACCTTCCTTCAGAGCGTTCTGTTTTGTACCACACATTTCTCAGGGGTCCACATTTCTCATGCTTGTCTATAAGACCTACATACCCCTTCAGAGAGGGATACTGTCAGTCCACTCTGGGATAGGAAGCTCCCAATCTCCATGTTGGATCTAAGACCCTGGCCTTCTGGGATTTGACCTCTCTCATGCCATGGGTCAGCTACCTCATCCCAGAGATCAGACCTGGGCCATCTGAGCAAGGGCTGAGGGAGGCCATCATCTAGGTCCTCTTGCCACCCAGGACCAGGTCTGTGTGGGATGTGATACCAAGGCAATAACTCTTTCCACTAATGGGACTAGAGTGTAGGCAGGGAGATGTCAGCCAATCAGCCTCCATCAGGCCTAATCTGAGGCTTTAAAGTGTTGGCTTTTCAGTAAATTTCCTTTGTGACCAAATCCTCTGAGTTTGAAATTTCTGACTTCTGCCACTCCCTATCCTGCACAGAAGCCATAGGACATATCATTGCCCCTCTGTGAAGATGGCTATGGCAGGCCTATGGGTGTCATAGCCCTTGAGTGGGATGCAGCTGTGACTCTAGAAGCAATACAGCCAGTGGCTGAGGGACCAACATTTGGTGGCTTGGGAAATAGAAATAGGCACATCTCCAAATAGGGAAGAAGTGACTGGGATGCAGTCCAGGCCAAATCCATTCCCCCCTCCCCCAGTGTCATGAACAAGGGCACTCTCTCCTCTGCCTACTTGAGGTTTTAATGCACTCACTTCATAGTGATAGCATCCTCCCTACCACCAACCTGTTAGTCCTGGGCACGGCATGCAGTCTTAAGGCCCATAATGAAAGAACAATAGTGGCAGCAATTCTGGCCTGTCCTCTAGAGCCTGTGGGGAATTTCCCAGGCTGGTCTTTGCCATGACCAGGTAGTCCTGCCCTATTGGCCCCTCCCCCTGCTCTCTTACCCAACCCATGCTGTAAATACTTATCATCATGGACTCCAACAGGGTCAGAGGGACAGGCCTTGGAGATTCCATCTCTGTCGCCCCAGGTGCCAGCCCCTGCTGCCATATGCACTGAGTGGCACTGGAGAGCCATAGAAATTGTGAGATGTTGTGTGCATGTGAACGTGCGTGTCCATGTGTGTGTGTGTGTCTGTCTGTCTGTCTGTCTCTGCCTCATTCAGCCTCTGGGGTCAAATCAACTCCTTCTCTCCAAGTGCAGTACACTGGAGAGTGGTGGCCACTCAACACCTTTTCCTCTAGCTTCTATGTCTTGTTTTTGCTTTTCCTTCCCCCCTCTCTCCCTTTCTTTTCTTTTTTCCTTCTCCTCTTTATTTGAGGGGGGAAGGGTGCTGTACAAAGTCAAACAATCAAGTTTACAGTTGTAAGTGCAATGACCCGAGTCCTCCACATGACCTTGTGAATTGTGTGCCGTCCTCCTGTGCTCTGTGAGAACTCGTGGTACTTCAGTGTCCCTTCCCCTGTATTGTGACAAGGTAATTCTGTGGTATCAGAATAAAAGGACTTGGTATAAACAACGTGCAGACTGTCTCTGGGATGGTTTCTAAAATCTGAAGCCATAGCTAAAGGGGTAAATACCAAAATTTTTGATATTTGTATCCACGATTAAAGAAAAAAGAGTAAAAGAGCAAAATTTCAGAAGTGCTGGCATGGGGCAGAGTGTTGCTCAGTGGTAGTGCACTTGCCTAGCTTGCCTGAGGCCCTGGATTTCATCCTGGGGAGAAAAAAAGCAAGCAAGCTATGGTATGACCCAGACTGAGTCCACACTAAGCCATTCCAAGACAATGAGCCCTCCATAAAAGCACCCAGGGATAGGTTCCTAGCTTATGTAAAGCCAGCAGTTCACTGCACTGTCTGTTGAGTCTTTGGTTCCCAGAATAAGCACACAGCTTCCTGGAGGTAGGCGAGCAGGTGCTGCCCTCTTGTGCTGCCAACAAGCCTTACACTGCTTGCCTTGCTTGGCCTATTTTTTTTTTTTTTTTTTTTTTTTGTACTGGGAATTGAACCTAGCGGCAGTTAACCACTGAGCCACATCCCCAGACCTTATTTATTTATTTTAATATTTATTTTTTAGTTTTTCGGCAGACACAACAACTTTGTTTGTATGTGGTGCTGAGGATTGAACCCGGGCCGCACGCATGCCAGGCAAGCATGCGCTACCACTTGAGCCACATCCCCAGCCCTTTTGTATCTTATTGAGTTGCTTAGGGCCTCACTGAGTTGCTTAGGCTCTAAGTTGCTGAGGCTGGCTTTGAACTGGTGATCCTCCTGCCGCTGGGATTACAGGTGTTTGCCACCATGCCTCGAGACCCCAGAATTCTTGATGGCTGCCAGATCTTAGTATTTCCCCAGATGGTTGGGAGTAACCCAGAATCATTAGATTTTGAAAACACAGATAAATAAAAAGAATATTAGCTTTGCCTCAAGTGGTATCTCAAAGGCAAGGTGAGGTTCTGGGAGCAAGGTCCCTGAGATATGAAAGACCAGCCAGACTTGGAGTAAGGAGAGGACATCCCTGCTGGTTTAATTGCTGCTCTCCTGCCACCTTAGTCAACCCAGACCTGTGCCACGTGCAGAAGGAGACTGCTACCTAGGTTCTTCTTTTCACAGGAAGCTTTCTGGCCCTGGGGGGTAACCTGACCTCACCAGGGCCTCTGCACCCAAAGTCTTGAGATGAGGCCTGAGAAAGAAGACAAAAGCCCAGATCGTTTACAATCTCCAGCAAAACACCACTGAGAAGGGCGGGGGAAAGGTTGTATAGACAGATAGCTCTTGGGACAGGTCTGGTGACTGATAAGTCCAGGCAACACCTGACCCTCTGCCCCACATCTCAGAGCTCCGATCCATGTTCCGCGTGGACCTGAGCCCTTCCCTCCCATCTGCCTGAGAGTCTTTCCAGGGCACCATCGAATGAATGTTTGCCTCATAGTGGATGAGGAGGGACTCCACTCTCAGCCCCAGAGCAGCTGGGAGACCCATAAGGACAGGCTCTTGGCAGGTCCTCGCACTTCCATAGATCTACACACCCGCTGCCTCATCCCTGATCCTTAGGATTCTTGGTCTGTGTTCCTGTTAGGCTTCGCACTTCCATTAAATGTTTAAGGCTCACTCCTGTCTAACCTCGCTGCTTTTCGCTTTGCAACCTCATCCTGATTCAGACCCCATCCTTCCTCAGAAACCTCGCCCCTAGCTGAACATGGCTTCTGTACTCCGCTTCCACTCGCCACGGGTCTCCTCAAGAGAGCCCAAGTCCTCCTCCCCTCTCGGTAAGAGGCCCAGGATTTGGCCCACAGACCCCGCCTCCCACTCGCCTCCCGCAACCTCCACTCCCCACTCAATCTAGTCCTTTCCGCGAGGTTTCGGTCCGCTGTCCTCCAGGACTCCTCCCTCAAAAGTCCCGCCTTTTTGCCATCGAGGCCCCGCCATCTGTCAACGGTTCTAGCCTGTTCATCCAAGGTCTCGCCCCTCCCATTGGCCATCAGACTGTAGCGGAAACAGGCTGTGTTGCCCCAGGCTCCGCCCCTCAAAGGCTCACTTCCGGGCTCTAGAACGCCCCGCCTTTTCCCTGCTACAGAGAGGAGGCTATGGAGCGTCAGGTGAGGGCTCGGCCCGCGAACCCCGTGGTCTGTGCAGCCCGGGCCGGGCCTGACCCTGGTGTGTCCCCTGCGCAGGTGCTGCTGAGCGAGCCCGAGGAGGCGGCGGCGCTGTACCGGGGCCTTAGCCGGCAACCCACGCTGAGCGCCGCCTGCCTGGGCCCGGAGGTCACCACGCAGTATGGGGGCCGCTACCGGACAGTGCACACTGGTGTGTGGACGCAGGGGAATTGGGTAGCGACGAGAGGAGAGGAGGGAAAAGTGGAGGGTGCTTAACAATACACAGGAGTGTGTGGAGGAAGCCTGGGTTGAAAGGGTATCCCGTTCAATTTTCTGCTCACAGGTATATGCAGGGAGGCTGTGCAGGCATTAGTGTCCTGTAGTACGTGGGTTGAGGGATTTGGAGTAGAACACAGATATGAGTGCAAGGTGTGGGCCTTGTAAGGCAGATTCATACCACTCCATCCGATATACATGCCTGGCTGCCCTCAAGATTTTAGGGGATCCAGGAGGGGGGCAGGGACAATAAGTTTTCTCCAAGCAATTGTTAGCTCAGGCTCTGGAGGCCTGGACTTGGTTTGTGATCAAGTGTTTTCCAGGCTTTACCCTGGGTGTCTGGAGACAGATTGGGGAAGGTGGATCTGGGCCTTCCTGGGTGAGGGGCAGTGCCCAGACTGGCTAAGACAGGTTGAGCAGCCTCATGCCTCCCATTGCAGAGTGGACCCAGAGGGATCTGGAACGAATGGAGAACATCCGATTCTGCCGCCAGTACCTGGTGTTCCATGATGGGGACTCAGTGGTGTTTGCAGGGCCTGCAGGCAACAGTGTGGAAACCCGGGGGGAGTAAGTTTGAGGGAGGAAGTTTGTGGATAAGGCCACCACCGTCTGCCATACTAGCCTTTTATGAATGCCTACATGTGGATAGGGCCCAGAGGGAAGCTAGGAACGAGGTTCCTGCCCCTTGGGAGCTCACTTGGTCTCTGGTGACATGACCTGATAAGCACTGAAGGCTTGCTCCATACATGGGCTCAGCCTCAAGCCCATAGTATCCCTGAGTTCCTGCCCTAGGGAAGAGAGGCAAGACCACCTGCCATTGTGGTAGTAAGAGATGCTGCAAGGGCTAGTATGTGACAAGAACCTTAAGAATCTGGGCTATTTGGGGTTGAGACATAATCCTAACCTGCTACCCATATCCTTAGGCTACTGAGCAGAGAGTCTCCTTCAGGCACCATGAAAGCTGTGCTTCGTAAGACTGGAGGCATGGGTCCTGGGGAGGAAAAGCAGTTCCTGGAGGTGAGTCTGTATGGGACCAGAGTAGGTGACAGAGAGCTCAGCCCCACAGATAAGGGGCAGACAACCTAATGTCCAGATGTCCACAGGTCTGGGAGAAGAACCGGAAGCTCAAGAGCTTCAACCTATCAGCACTGGAGAAACATGGGTCTGTTTATGAGGATGGTGAGGCATCTGGTTGGTGAGAAAGCAGGGTGGACAGCAGGGAAATACATAGCCCTGGACTCCCCCTGATTGGTCCTCTCTACCCAGACTGCTTTGGCTGCCTGTCCTGGTCACACTCGGAGACACACTTGTTGTATGTGGCAGAGAAGAAGCGCCCCAAGGCTGAGTCCTTCTTTCAGACTAAAGCCTTGGACATGAATGCCAGAGATGATGAGATGGCCACACCGAAGAAGCCAGACCAGGCCATCAAGGTGCTTGTGGAATGGCCAGTACATGAAGACCCTGAAGGGCTGCCCTGGGACTCAGTGTGCTCCCTTCTCAAACTGTACCTGCCAGAACTGGGGAGGCACTGGCTTCTAGGAAGCAGAGTAGGGATTTGTAGACAGACTGGACATTGAGTATCCTGTGTTCTCAGGGGGACCAGTTTGTGTTTTATGAAGACTGGGGCGAGAACATGGTTACTAAAAGCATCCCTGTGCTCTGTGTGCTGGATATCGAGAGTGGTAACATCTCTGTGCTCGAGGGAGTCCCTGAGAATATATCCCCTGGACAGGTCAGTAGCCACCCAGCATATGTCCTCCCTCCTGGAGTCTGGGACCCCCTGCTTGAACAACTGCCCCTTACTTACAACTGCCCTGTGGTCTTGTTTACAGGCTTTTTGGGCCCCTGGGGACACAGGTGTGGTGTTCGTAGGTTGGTGGCATGAGCCCTTCCGGCTAGGCATCCGTTTCTGTACCAATCGCAGGTAAGGAAGTGAGACAGGCAAGTGCCTTGCAGCCCAGCTAGCCTTGAACCTGAGTGTCTCTCTGTCCATTCCAGGTCAGCTCTGTATTATGTAGACCTCATCGGGGGAAAGTGTGGTAAGTGGCTAGCGCCCACCTGTGCTTTTCTAACCCACATTGGCCCTGCTAGTCTGTGTGATGCTCACGTTTCTGTGTGACCCAGAACTCCTCTCGGATGACTCCCTGGCTATTTCTTCTCCCCGGCTGAGCCCAGACCAGTGTCGCATCGTCTACTTGCAGTACCCATCTCTGATCCCTCATCATCAGTGTAGCCAGCTGTGCCTGGTGAGCTGGAGGTTTGGAGGTGTTTGGGTGATTAGCAGAAAGAGGAGATGGTGGCTGAGAGCTGAAGGGCCAGCATCATCTCCCCATGAACCCCTTTGTAGATATTCTTCTGTCCTGGGTGCAACAGTAGTGTGAGTTTTCCTGTTCTCAAGGAATGGAGGGCTTTGTACACTGTCAGGGCTCATCACCTTGACAGCATCCTCCATCTATAAGAATGTTCCTTTCCTTGATTCTCATCTGCATGTAGCCCAGGCTTTGCAAGGGACTGGAATATAGTGGGGAGTTACATAATCCCAGACCCTACCCAGATAGAGTTGTGGGCCTCTATGAAAGTCCTCTGACTTAGATATGCGTATCTGAGGCCTCTGTGGGCACCTGGTCCAGGTCACTGGAAAGGAAATATATCAGGCTCCTCTGAGGTCCCCCTTCCTTTCCCCCCAGGCTATCCAAAGCTGTCACTGAAGAGAATAGATGCAGAGCTCTATGCCCTGAGGGTATTGCCTGTCCCTGGGCAGTCCTGACTCTTACCTTCTCTTGCAGTATGACTGGTATACCAAAGTCATCTCAGTGGTGGTGGATGTTGTACCTCGGCAGCTGGGAGGTGAGGGGTACTGTCTGTGGGATACATTGGGGCCTATAGTTCTGTGAGTTCCTGCTATCTATTCCATCCATCCCTGGCTCTTCCTTCCTGGGTTCCTTCAGAGGACCCTTTCTCCCTGCTGGGCTGCCCCTGTGCCCAGCCTCCATGGGGAGTGGGGCCATCACTATGGGGAATGATTCTGGCTGGATGAAAGTGTTGGCTGGATGAAAGCTTAGATCACAGTGGACTGAGCTAGCTGGAGCTTTAGATAATTTAATGTCTGCATTAAATTTCATAGATATTTGTTTTTCTAAGAGCTGGCTAAAACCTTTGTTTCTTTGAGCAGGTCTCAGAAAGAGTGCTAGGTTGAAGTATCATACTTGAAAGGCCCTGGACCCAAGGGTGCTATGTTACCCTGCTCTTCACTAAACCCCAGCAGCCTTTGTCCAGTTCAAGTCAGATAGTCCCCTGGGAAGGTGGTTCTTGGCTGGGAGGCTCCTGTCTAAATTTCAGGTGTTTACAGCTCTGCTTGAGATCCGGGGCCATCCCAATGACATGAGGGGAGAAAGTCTTTTTTTTCCAAGCTGCCCAGAAAATTCCAAGAGTCCAATGAATAAGATTGTCTCTTGCAGCTGAGGCTGTACTTTAGTAGTAGTGTGCATGAGATCCTGAGTTGGATCCCTAGTACCAGGAAAAAAGTCTTCTCTGTGATTGCAGGGATGTAGTGATGGGGTTCTAGTTTGAACCCCAGCTCTGCCCCTGATTAGCAGTGTGTCCTTGGACAGTGACCCAGCCACATTTCTTTGTGGAGAGAGTAGTAGTCCCTCTTTTCCTTGTAGTATTATATTGAGAGTTAAATGGTGATAATATTAAAGGATAAGACTTTTGAGCCCCCTGTGCATACACTGTGCTCAGCGCTACAGTGGACAAACAGGTGCTATCTTGCTTAAAGATACCAGAGGCCCAGAGCAACTTAGGAAAAGCAAGTGCTTTTCTTTTGAGAACCCATTGTTTCTCAGTAGTTCTCAAACTGCTTCTTAAGCGTCCTCAGAGTCTTCTCTTCCTCCCTCATGCAGGCAGCTTCTCATCACCAGAGTGAGACTGCCATTTTGTTATAAGTTGCAGGGGCCCCAGGTGGATTCCCTAAAAGCCCAGCCTACTTCATAGTCTTGACCCCCCATAACCTCTGCTCCTGGACCCAGCACCAGCCTTCCCATTTTTTCAGAGAGCTTCTCTGGGATCTACTGCAGCCTTCTGCCTCTAGGATGCTGGTCAGCTGACAGCCGGAGAGTAATCTTTGATTCAGCTCAACGCAGCCGACAGGTAACAGACACTATGATCAACTGCCAGGAATCTGGGCCCTGAGGCATAGCATATACATGCCTTTGGGGAATGCCCAGTCCTAGTGTCTCACCTGCCCTTTGAAAAAATCCTTCCTGTCCTGTCTTGCACTTGATTCTCCTTGAGGGGATCAACTGCCCTGGCGCCCCATAGCAGAACCTTTGACCTTTTTGCCTGAGGCACAGGTACATCCTCTCCCAGCTGGGGGAGAAAGGGGCTGCCACTGGGTGGGTCCAGGATATTCATTTAAAGGCAGCTAATGGAGATAAGACCAAACCCTTACCCTAGGGATGGGATGAAGATGTCTATAGTATACCAGTCTCCTTTTGGGTGTAATATCATTTGGTCTCTTGCTAACTCAAAAGGATCCAGTGACCAGGTGCAGCGGTGCTTGCCTATAATCCCAGCAGCTTGGGAGGCTGAGGCAGAAGGATCACGAGTTCAAAGCCAGCCTCAGCAACTTAGTGAGGCCCTAAGCAACTCAGCAAGACCCTGTCTCTAAGTAAAATATTAAAAAAATGGCTGAGGATGTGGCTCAGTCGTTTAGTGTCCCTGGGTTTAATCCCCACTACCAAAAAAAGAACCCAGTAATATTTCTTACCTTGCCCAGTGATACTCAATTATGATGGAACTGAGATTTGAACCTGGGCCCTCAGGGCTCTTGGATGTGGTGCCCATGTGGTTTTCTCTCTGCCTCAGGATCTATTTGCTGTGGACACTCAGATGGGCAATGTGACCTCCTTAACAGCTGGTGAGCAGGGGTTCTGGTGTGGTGGTAAGAGCAGGGTGAGTGAGCCAACTGGATTAGGGTTAGACAGCTGGAGCTACAGGTATATGTGTGGTAACAGCAGCACTCTCAGCCACTGACTATTCTACAGGCTTTTCCAGTAGTCCTCTGAGGATTCTATCCATGCAAAACCCTTTCCTGTTCCACTGACCTTCAGTACTCAACTATGTCCTGGCCTAGCCTCAACATGTTACCTACCCTGCTCCTAAAGCCCACAGAACTTTCTCTAGCCTAGATCTGCCAGAATCATCCTTCCCTTCCCTAGCCCTTGGGTGCCCTGTCCTAGGCAGAAGCAGCTCTGCCACCTTCAGGCCCAGGAGAAATCTAGTATTAGCACTTCCATCTTCCCTACAATCAGGCCTGGTGTCAGTCCCTGAAATGTCTTTTGAGACACCTACCCTGACTACCTGTTCCTCCACAAAACTATGAAAGTATTAATTCTAAACCTACATCTCATGACATAGTTCCTGCTTAAGCATTTGCTTAAACCCCATAGCCCAGTCTCCAACCCAACTTCCTGGGCTCCTTTACACTGTAGTCATTGAAGGCCTTGGTGGTCTGGTGTGTCCCCAGGTCTTTCATTTCTTAGGCACAGCCAGTGTCCAGATGAATAAGGGACTGAGGAGGAGACTCACCCAGGGTCATGTGCAGTTGGGTAAATACTTCTCAGGGTGAAAGGGGCACCTTTCCATAGAACCTCCAGTGGGATTCTGCAGAGAGCAGATGGGAAAGGTGGTCCCTGCCATGCACTTAGTGACATCTTTTTTCTCCAGGGGGGTCAGGTGGAAGCTGGAAGCTACTTACAATTGACCGGGACCTTATGGTGGTACAGTTCTCCACACCCAGCCTGCCTCCAAGCCTGGTGAGTGTTGGTGGGTTCAGGCTGGCAGGCAGGGATTCAATGTAGGCAGAGCTTCCCAGGCCAGGAAACTGGTCCAGAGTCTGACCATGTCTGATCAGCATGTAAAAGGGCTGAAGCACATACCCAGTCCAGCATGGTTCACAAAGGTTTGGCATTCACCGGGAGGAACTGCATGCTGGGGCTTTCTCTGTCCTAAACAGGGTAACTGGGGAAATGCCTAGACCTCTGATTTTATAGGGAGACAGACATCAAAACCTAGAAGCCAGGGAGGTATGCAGGGTGGGGATGAGGAAGGATTCAATGTGAATAAGAATACCTTGGTATGCACCAGCTCACAAGAGTCCATTCTGTATCCTCTAGAGATATATGTGAAGCCCAGCTTGATAAGATTTTCCCACCTCCCACCCTGGGTAGAAGCACAAGGGCAGGGAGGTAGCCAGGCCACCTGTGACACTTTCCTTCCCCTTGGCAGAAAGTTGGGTTCCTGCCTCCTGCAGGGAAGGAGCAATCAGTGTTGTGGGTAGCCCTGGAGGAGGCTGAGCCCATTCCTGACATCCACTGGAGCATCCGGGTGCTACAGCCACCCCCAGATCAAGAAAATGTGCAGTATGGTGAGCTGGGCCAAGAGCAGAGGGACACTTTCTTCAGGCTTCCAACACATCACATCTTCTCTGTACCTTTCTGCTTCCTGGCTTATATTGTAGAGTTTCCTGAGTGTCTTTTAAGAAGTTTACTGTGTTTTTTGTGTTCATGGGGAGAAATATCTAGGGATCTGAGCCTCTGCTCTGGGTATCAGAACTAGGTACCACCAGGCTGAATGACCTGTCCAAGGTCTAAAAAGAACAGGCCTCATATAAGGCCTGTGTGATCATACATCCTACAGAACGCTATCTCCTCAGAGTGGGGCTCCCTGATTAGGGTAAAAGGAGCATAAACCTTCAAAAGTTTATGTACTATGCTGTAGGCCACCTTGGCCACAGGTCGCCTCAGACCTATAGTTTTAGATGGCTTGGATAGGGAAGGCCTTAGGAAGTGGCACTGGCCCTGCTGACTGCTGCCTTCTCTCTGCAGCTGGCCTTGACTTTGAAGCAATCCTTCTGCAGCCCAGCAACACTCCAGATAAGACTCAGGTGCCCATGGTGGTTATGCCCCACGGTAGGCATCTGGCGGAAGAGTCCTTGCACTCCTATCATCCCTCCTAGCTGGCCCTTTCATCTTCTACTCCTTGTCTACAGGAGGACCCCATTCATCCTTTGTCACTGCCTGGATGCTGTTCCCAGCCATGCTTTGCAAGATGGGCTTTGCAGTGCTATTAGGTGAGCAAGGAGGGACCTATACTCTACTAAGGCTTTGGTGGAGTAATGGGGTGGGGCTGGTTTGTATAAGCCTCAAAGATGCCTCCCCAGTCTCCTGGCTTTTCTGTAGCCTGGTTATTTTCTCTAGTAACCATTACCAAGAACTGCTCTGGCGCAGCCTCTGGCCCCATGTATGGTGATAAGTAGATTTTGGGACTTCCATAGAAAGAATGCTGTGGTCACTGGGTAGCAGCCTCAAACCTCTTGACCCTTTCCCCTTGACAGACTGTTGTACTTCTGGTCTCAGGGTTTACTTCACAAATGTGTGAAATATTGTCCAGGGAAATGAGAATGTTGTTTGACAACTCTGTCTGTTCCCTCCCTTGCCTTCAGTGAACTATCGTGGCTCCACGGGCTTTGGTCAGGACAGTATCCTTTCCCTCCCAGGCAATGTAGGCCACCAGGATGTGAAGGATGTCCAGGTAGCAGAGGGCTGGGGCTTCTGGACAGGCTGGAGGGTGGGCTGTCAGGGTGTGGCTCTGTTCAACTGGGCAGGCAGCTGGCTGCAGTGTGCTGTGCCTCACCTTGTAGTTTGCAGTGGAGCAGGTACTCCAGGAGGAGCACTTTGATGCAGGCCGTGTGGCCCTTATGGGTGGTTCCCATGGTGGGTTTTTGTCGTGCCACTTGATTGGTCAATACCCTGAGACCTATGGTGCCTGCGTGGCCCGGAACCCTGTGATCAATATAGCCTCCATGATGGGCTCCACTGACATCCCTGACTGGTGAGTATGTAACACAGGTTTCTGTCTTCCTCCCTTCCACCCTGTATTTTATTCCAGTGGAGCCCCTGTAGGAATCAGAATTCCTGGGGCTATATCAGATTGGTTTCTTGCAGGTGTGTGGTGGAGGCTGGCTTCCCTTATAGCAATGACTGCCTGCCAGACCTCAGTGTGTGGGCAGAGATGCTGGACAAGTCACCCATCAAGTATATCCCTCAGGTACCTAGTTTTCTTCCTTGTCCCGTGTGCCATCTATCCACCCAGAATCCAGGGGCCAGTTCACCAATGCCCCCCACCTGGCTCCTCGCACACCTAGGTAAAGACCCCGCTGTTACTAATGCTGGGACAGGAGGACCGGCGTGTACCCTTTAAGCAGGGCATGGAGTATTACCGTGCCCTAAAGGCCCGGAACGTGCCTGTTCGGTGAGTGTCTTAGGCTATCCTTGACAGCTGGTGGGCAGGTGAGCAGGGGAGGACCCCCCAACCTCAAATGTTGCTGCCCTACCCCTACAGGCTCCTGCTCTATCCCAAAAGCACCCATGCACTATCAGAGGTGGAGGTGGAATCAGACAGCTTCATGAATGCTGTGCTCTGGCTGCACACACACTTGGGTAGCTGAAGCCCTGCCATTCTGCGTGAGCTGGAATATCATACTTTTTCTTGGAGAGCTCCAAAATCTAACAGAGCAGTGAAGGGCCTCCTGGGCTCTGGACTCTGAATGAGTGGCGGGGGAATGTGGGCTATGTAATAATAAATAAGGACACAGATCCTGGTTCAATGATGGTACTTTGTACCACGCCATTCCCATCCCCATCCCCATCCCCATCCCTAATCCTGGGGTCCAGAGGCCTACGGCCCTGAATGTGATAGCTACAAGGGCTTCATGTGTCTCCAATGTCAGAAGCAGAGGGAAGTGAGAGGCTCTGCGCCTGTCAGTTTTGGCCAAATGGGACTCTGTACCAGGCTAGCTTCTTTGGCTATTGTCTTTTCAGTTAGAATCTGCTCTGCACCACCCTCTGCTCCCAAAAGTACCTCTGGAGGATACATGAGACCTTGCACCTCCAAAGAACCCACAGGCAAAAGTACTTCCAGGGTCAGACCACCTAGCCAATGGTTGCTGGGCTCCAGCCACCCAGGCCCTAATAAGGAGTCACAAACTCATTCCCTAGAAGCAGAGCTAAGAGGCATTTTCCACAGGTGTAAAGAGAAAAGGTGGCTTTATGTCTGACAAGTTTTGTGCTCCCTAACGCAAGGGGTTAAGACCAGGCCTAGCCCAGCTGTATGACTTTGTGAATCCAGTCCACAAACACAGAGACACGCGTGAAGATGGCTGGCCAGCCGGGCCGGGCACACACTCGGTTGGGGATTATAATTCCCTCCAGGACCCAGCAGTCATGGGTAAAGCAGGCAAGTGGGCCACCGTAGTCACCCTGGCAGGTAGAGGGAACTGTTGAGAGCCTTGGACCATGGCATTGATTATCCTCTTGGGGTTGAAATCATACATCTCCAACCCCTCACACCCTCCGTGGGCTGGCCCAGGAGCCTAGCCACTGACCTCACAGGCCCCCATAGGGACCAATAATCCCTCAGTGCACATCTCGTGCTCTCGGACACGTCCTCGATGCTTGACATTACACTTCTGGTTGGAGATGACTTTCAGCAAGGCCACATTTAGGACCACATCATCACTTGTACCTACAGTGAGGAGAATGGGGAGAAGGAGAGGCCCTTGGGCAGGACCCAGAGCTGGACCTTCTGGCCTGGAGCAGTCCATGATTATGCACTGTGTTCTTACCTTTGGTCTCACCCCAGCCTGCAATCTCACACTTGGTCCCTGGAGGCACCACATATCGCTCAGGGGGTAGGCAGATCAGGGCCACACGCTGGTTCAGGATCACCGATCTTTAGCAGAAAAAAGGGCAGTCAGCACCTGAGGCCCCAAGGCCCAACCCTTACACCTTATACCCTCTGAACTTGTGCACATACCTCTTCAGCTTGAGCAGGACAAGCTGGGAGCCTGAGGGCCCACACACCATCTTGGCCACTGGGATCTGCTGCAAGCCTGGCTCCCCTGGCTGTGGGTTCTGAAACAGGGTGCCCAACCACACTTCATATCCCGTGAGAGGTTCATGGCTAGAAGAGAAGCTCTGTTAGATCATTTTTATTTATTTATTTATTTATTTATTTTGGTGCCGGGGATTGAACTAGGAGGCAATTCACCACTGAGCCACATCCCCAGCCCTATATTTTGTGTGTGTGTGTGGTTTTGGTTTTTTTTTTTTTTTTTTTTTTTTTTTTTTTTTGTGGTCTCACTGAGTTGCTTAGCCCCTTGCTTTTGCCGAGGCTGGCTTTGAACTCTAATCCTTCTTGCCTCAGCCTCCCCCACTGCTGGGATTACGGGCTTGCACTACCATATCTGGCTAATTTATTACATGCCTGCCTCATACATGCCAGCAGCCACAACTCTAGCCCTAGATCACTCTTGATTGCCAGTGTGCTGCCTCCTGGCTCACTTGTTAGGCTTGTCTGGGGAAGGTGGCTAGAGGGAAGACAAAGAGTGGGATTGAGGGGACTGAGGCTATAGCTCAGTGGTAGAGTGCTTGAGTGCTTGCCTCACAGGTGTGAGTCCCTGGGTTCAATCCTCAGCACCACATCAAAATAAACAAATAATAAATAATTGGGGCTGGGGATGTGGCTCAAGCGGTAGCGCGCTCGCCTAGCATGCGTGCGGCCCGGGTTCGATCCCCAGCAGCACCACATACCAACAATGATGTTGTGTCCGCCGAGAATTAAAAATAAATAAATGTTAAAATTTAAAAAAAAAAAAAATAATAATAATAATAAATAATGATATTAAAAAAAAAAAGTGGGACTGAGTTCCCCAAACCCAAGAGAGGCTCACCAGGATGAGAAGCATTGCCGGGCAGACAGTACCCACTGTTCCTTTACTAGGGACCCTCCACAGAAATGCTGTCCCTGCCTGCAAGAATTGGGGTTAGGAAAAGAAACGGTGAGTTCTGGGACACATACTGGACCTGCCATTTTCTCGGTAGGATTTGAGACCAGCAGCAGGTTCCCATCCCCCACTAGCATAAAAACAGGACACAACCTCAGCTCCTGTCCTGGAGGGACAGACACTTTTGCCTCACCGATTACGCAAACTGACTGTCCAGGGTGAGTTCCCAGGATGGCCCCCCACCACACGGAGCCTGGAGCGCCGTTGATCCAGCCTGTCCACCCTCTTGCCGCATTTCTCAAACTGTACCTGGTCTGGGGATGGGGGTGTCTGATGAAACCCCCTTGGATAGAGGTGGAGGGACAAAGGGGCTCTACCCACTACTTGCCCAAGTCTTCACCTGGGGGATCTAGGATGGACAGTGGCTGGTCATCATCTGAAAGACCAAGTATATCCATGTTATGGGAGAACCAATCTGAGGTTGATGGCTGAGGCAGTATATGGGGAAGAGTTATCAACACTCACTGCAGCGTCGAAGGGCACAGTAGTCAAAGGGAGTCCCTGGGTCAATTGTGTAGCACCATGGCCCGTGACTATCCCCATCTGGATTCCGGCAGAAGTTTTCCTTCAGTTGAGCTTGAGGAACTGAGGAGGGCGTGTATCTAGGTGGAAGCCGGAACAAAATCATGGCAGGGTGGTCTCAAACTTTCTCCAAACTCAGGTCCAAGAAGCCAAAGCGTATTGCCCAAGGCTTAAAGCGCACTTACTGAGGCTTGTGCGGTGTCTCAGCAGACCAGCGCTGGCACTGGACACCCTTGCGGGTCTTGCTGACTGAGCCGCGGTACTGCTCACCTGAGCCGTAGTAACAATCTGCCATGGGCGGGTCAGAGAGAGCTGACCGGTCAGCTCCAGTCCCTCACCCTGACCCTCAGGCTTGGCGCCTCTATTCCTTCTGCTCGGGCCTTACCCTCCGGCCGCACGTCGTCAGTACAGCGCTGGATCTGGTAGCAAAAAGCCACGCGCATACCAGGCCGTGAGGTGAAGCACCAGGGCGCCTCGGAGCCGTCTGGGTTTCGGCAGAAGTTCTCCCGAAGGTCCCTGGACAGACAGCCGCCTCCGCTATGGGACTGGGCCTCCAGGCCCCCCCCAAAAAAAAAACTCCTTCAAGTCCCGCCCCCTCCCGCCCAAATACTCCCCCCAGCGCCCTAGGATCACTCACTTGCAAGCGTATTTTTCCGGCGCAAACCGGTGCTGATGCGGGCTCTGAGCGTCCCAACGCTGGCAAGGCACGCCCGTAGTGGTAGTATTGGCTGTGCCCCGATAACCCTCACCCTTCCCGCGGAAGCAGCTGAATGTTGTGGCCTCGCGGCTTGGTTGTGCCTCGGATCCTTGGATGGACCGGGGAAGATCGGACCCTGACCGGAGGCTGAGCTTGGGCTGGGCTTTTCCTCTTATAGATCTTTAGTACTCAGCAGGATTTGCTCTTAACTTCCCGTTGGGTTGTCCCACCCCAGCCAAGTCACGCTCTTCCCCCAACTTTTCCCAGATGCCCTTCCAAGCTCAGTCCCCGTGGCCTACCACAATGGGGGAGGTCGCAGAATTCTCGCTCGAGCTGCGGGTCTATAGTGTAGCACCAGGGTCGCTCAGATCCATCAGGATTTCGGCAATAGTTGTCATCCAGACCTTGGTCCGGAAACCTGGGGGTAATAGCGGGCATGAAGAAGACCCTGGGACTCTGTCCCTGCCCAATTTCCTTCTTGCTGAACCTGCTGCTGATCCAGCCTGTCCGCACTTCTCATACTGTACCAGGTCTGGGGATGGGTGGATCTGATGAAAGTGAAGGGTCATTTTCCCCTGACCCTTCCTGTCAGGATCGGACCTACAGCCCCACTCCTGTAGGTCTGGACCTTCCCTTAGCCCCGCCCCCGGAGAGCTACACCCACACGTACTTGCCAGGCTCGAAGGGATGCGGATGGGGGTGCTGCAGGTCCCAGCGCTGGCACTCGCGTCCCGACTCTGTATGGTCCACCGCGCCGCGGTAATCTTCGCCGTTGCACCAAATGCAAGCAGCTGGAGACACAGCGCCAGTACGTTCCTGGACAGGAGTGGGCCTGTTCCTCCCTCCCCAGGCTTGACCGAGCGCTGCTTACCCTCCTGGCAGGACTTGATGCCACAGCTTTGGAAGCGCACTTCAGGGTTTGTCGTGTAGCACCAGGGACCTCCAGGGTCCCCATCAGGATTGCGGCAGAAGTTCTCTTCCAGGCCGTTCCGGAGTGTGGGAGTATACCTGGAGGCAGAGAGTCGTTGCTACAGTGTGTGCTGCGGAAAGTCTATGGGCTGGGATATAGGGAAAATATCAGTCTCACTTGTGGTCGTTAGGGAACCTGTGTCTCCAAGCTTGGCAGGGCAGGCCACCTGCTGTTGTTGCCACAGTGCCCCGGTACCCAACCCCATTGTCCATGAGGCAGGACCGCACATAGTCTGGAAGCAAGAGATGAAAGGTTAAGAGGGTCTGAGGTCCCTGACCTCATATTCGCCCTGCTCTTCCCTGCACCCACTTGCCTTTTTTCTGGAAGAGATCACAGCACCCAGAACGTTGTAGCTGCATGTGGGGCGAGTGCTGGGTCCACGGCAGGAGTTGGCAACCATTGCTACTCATGTTATAATGGAAGGCACTGGGGAGGAGAAGGCACAGGGTTATTCAGAGGCCCAGGTTCCCATACCTCCAGCCAAATCTAGACCACAAGGGCACTCACCGGCAGTCCAGGAGGGGCCCACAGAGCCTAGCACACTCTTCAGCATCTGCCACATCCTCCTGCCAAGGCCCTGGTATCACTGCATGTAGCAGGTGCTGCAGTTCTGTGCCACGAAGCACCTGGAAGTCATTCAGTGGTGAGCGCTGCCCTGTGTGTGAGGTGAGCACAGGACAAGTTGTCATGCATGTCAGTGGCATGTTCCACATTTTGTCCATTCAGAAGATCAGATATAAGGATAAATTCTGTTTGCACTTTCAAGCGCCAGTCCAGTGCCCCCTGCATAGGGTGTGGGAAGTAGGCCCAGACATGCCAATTGTCATCACTAGTACCTCTAGCAGCCCAAGTACAGCTCAGATCTAACATATTCCATGAGAACTATGGGTGATGGTGCTTACCCTGTGAAGTTTAACCAACTCATCCTTTTTTTTTTAATCTGCATGTGTATTTTATTTCCATTAGAAAAATATTGTCTACATAAAATTTTGGTCCACTTTTACTTCTACCACTCAAGAGTGAATATTTTACAAGTAAAAGCAGAATCATATATCTAACATGAGAACTAAATATTTCATATCATTTAATTGAATAGAATGTAATTGAATTAGGCTTGCTCTTTATTATTTTTCAGGAACAATAACTATCTACCCTGTGTTATTTTTCCCCTGTACTTTAGTTTACTTGAGTGACTATGTAATGAGTGTCCCTTCTCCCATATTCAGCAATGAGTGCACACATGTGTAATTTGTAGCATCAGTACTTGGATTCATTATCTAATATTCAATTCATGTCAACTCCCTGTATAATATGGTATTTCCATTGTTAGGTGCAGGACAAGCTGTCTGCAGGGCATGTCAAACAAAGTTAACTGCAGGATGACCTGGCCTCTCAAACCCTCTGTCTGGTTCTTTATCAACTATTTGCTTCAAACTCAAACACCCAAGCCCCCGCTCAAGGCCGAACACGTAACCCCCTTGTGCCAACAAGGCAGCTTGCAGACCCAGAGACCTCATTAGATTTGGGCTATAAAAACTCCCTCCTGTCGGGCCCCTCTCTCTCTTCTCTCTTGCTCTCTTTCTCCTTTGCGTGCGTCCTCTCTCCTTCTCTCTCCTTCTCTCTCTCTCTCTCTCTCTCTCTCTCTCTCTCTCTCTCTCTCTCTCTCTTTCTCTCTCTTCTCTGTTGCACTGCTGCAATAAAGATCTCTTGGTTGCTCTGAGTGTTGTGGTCACTTCCCTTTCATCCATGATAACTACAGATATTTTAGTCACATGTATACTTTCAACATCAATTGTAAGAATCAAAATGTTAATTTATAAGACATGATGAGAATAACACTGCCCACTTATAAACCTGCCGTTGTGAGAGGTCCCTGGACAGCCACTGCTTCAATCTCAATGCATGCTCCTTTGGATAAAGCAGCAATCTGGAAAGCAGCTCTAGTAGGAAAATTACTCTTGAAATACTGTTTGTAGATTTCATTGACAGTATTGAAGTCATTCATGTCAGTCAGCAAAACAATTGCTTTGACCACATTAGTGAAGTCACAGCCTGCCACTTTCAGAATTTCCCCCATGTTTGTAAGAGCTTGTTTAGTTTCTGCTGCTATCCCTCCACATACAAGCTGTCCACTGGAAGGATCCATGCCTATCTGTCCAGAGATGTAAATGGTCTTGTCCACTAACACTGCTTAACTGTAGGGACCAATGGCCCTTGGGGCTTTCACAGTGCTGATCACCTTTCTGATCAGTGATGACATTCCAGTCCTTCTTTCTTACGCCCCTCCGACAGAAGATACCCCTTCACCAGCCCTGCCCGATTCTCACCCAACAACTGACCAGCCCCAGGCAGCGTCTGCTGGAGGGACGGGGGAGCGCGCTCGCTCCCAACTCATCCTTTAAATGAGAATACTTAGACTCAGAGCTATTACTTTACTCAGGGAGGGCCCCAACCTGGCATTCTGACTCCAAGTCTGGGCTCTCATGAGCATGAAGGCATATGCTAGGTTAGGGGGTAGATCAGGCTCAAAAGGAGTCACTGCCTGCTATGTATGTTCAGCTGAGTAGTCCCAACACTGCTTTAATGCTGTGAACGTAGGCCTGAGTGGGCAGTGTTTTTTTTGTGTGTGTTCCAAGTCTTCCCAGCTCTGTTCAAGAGGCCAAGGTCATTTCTCCCTGCACAGTGGGAAAGTGAGCTCCTGACAAAAACAGTAGCATGGGCTTAGGGTCTACCCCCTCCTAAAGGCAGGTGAGGATTAGAGGTGGGGGAACTCACCTGGGGCCACTAAGACCTGGGTCAGAAGCAACAGGATTGGGAACCACCCCATCCTCCTGGCAAGAGGCTGCACTGTGACCCACTACAGCCCCATCGGGGAAGTTGTGAAACCTGGCCCTACAGGATTGGGTGGCTGTGGCTACACACCCCCACTCCAGGGCTGCTGGGGCCTGACCTGAAACCCTGTGGCAGGAGCCAGATAGGACTAGCGCAAGGGCCTTCACCCTGGCACACCTAGACCTCTGAAGGTCCTAGGAAGTGGTCAGAGGCTAGTAAGATTAATAGGGGAGACTCAAGTTAGCCAGGGATGGGGGTGAAGCCTCCCTACAGCCTTTTCTGTCCCAGGGCACTGGACAGAAAAGCCCATCGGATTGTCATTGGATGCTGTCAGAGGCCTGGGTGGTGACATTAAATTTCTGAGCCTCAGTTTCCCCCTGTAAATTGGGAAATATTATCTGCCCAGCCCCAGTACTGGTTCCCCCTTTTCTTGCCTTATCAGCAGTGCCCCAGCTGTAGATAAGTCAGCCCACACCCCTGGTAGCACAGCCAGGAAGGCTCACTGCCTGCCAGAAGTATCGTCCCAAGGAAGGTGAGCAAGGTCCCCTTTGGGGCCTGAATAGGGGTGGAGATGACAGGTAGCAGCGACTCTAGCAGGAGTGGTCTTTCAAGCATATGGGCCTGGAAGACACATGGGCCAATCCTCCAAGTAGGGCAGGAACAGAGACAGCTGGCCTTGGGATCCCTGTCAGGACGTGGCCTTAGACCACGGCTAGGCTAGCAGCGCCCCCAAGGCAGGGGGTGTGGGGGTTGAAACAGGTTGAAAACAGTCCTGCGGTTGGCAGAGGGATTTCCCTGACAGCGGCCTAGCGAGGCCAGTGCGTCTATGCGTGTGCGTGCGCGTGCACGACTAAAGGCGCTGCGCGTGAGAGGGCGCATGGTTTGGCCCTGGACGGACTCCGTAGCCGAGAGGCTAGGCGGATGTTGTGAGCCGGTCGCGGCCGCCGAGGCTGGGGGTGAGTGAGGGGCCGACGGGCTCTGAGCGGAACGGGTCCCTGACGCTCCCCTCGAGCCCTTGGCCAGTGCAGTGCGACAGCTCCCGCCTCAGGGGAGGAGGGTCGCGACTTGTGGTGTGGGACTTAGAGCGGGAGCTGGCCTAGGGTCCTTTGGAGCTTGAGGCCAGATGGGGGCGACTTGGGGGAGCCATGAGTTGCCCTTGGCGTCCTTGGACTCTGAGACAGAGTCGGTTTGTTTCCATGCCTGGATCCCTGGACAGAACTGGGCAGGATCACAGTGTCAGGGATCCCCCCCCCCCCCCCGGGGCAGGGGCCGCCTTTCATTTGAAACCTCAACACCTGAGACCCAGAGTGGTCTTCTGGAAGGTTAACTTCCAGAAGGTTTGAATGACCGCGTCTTATCAGTGTTAGAACTGCTTAGATGTGAAGGGGTACTGCATATGGACGCCCACTGAGATCCCGCAGTGGGTGGCAGGGCCAGAGAATCATCTTCCCTAGGCAGACGTAGAGCAGATGGCAGGAGTTAGTGGTGGGAGCACAGGACCTGTTTGGGGTGAGATAAGAGTGGGTTGCAGGAAAAAGTGCTAAGTAAGGCAGTGCTAAAGGGCCGAGTTCTAGAAAGAGACTAGTAGAACTGTGATAATGGAGATATACTATCTCTGTGTTGAACAGTATAGCACAGCCACCTGGGGTCATTGGACTTCTGAAATGTGGCAAATGTTACTAAGAAATTTAGTCTAAAATTTTCAGACTTTAATTCAAATTTAAATAACCACACGTGGCTGCTGGCTACTGTGTTGGACAGCACTAGAGACTTAGTGCAGCTTCTGGAACAGATGCAGCAACAATGTGCTTTGTAAGAAGACCAGTAGAGTATAAGATGAGGGCTGGGCAAGAGTGGTGCTTAGATGGGGTGGGTGGTGCGTGTGTGAATGGAAAAAAGAAGCCTAGCAGGATTGTGGACAAAAAAAGGGAGCAACCTGGAGCTGAGGAGAGAAGTCTCATCTTTGGAAGAAGAAGTAGGACTTGTGGCTGAATATGGCTAGACTAGTAGTTTCCTGTATTTGGGGGAAGGTGCTATATACCTCTTCTGGATATGAGCTAGACCCAGTGTAGAAGTAGATAAAGGGACTTTGGCGCTGGGCCACCTCACTTTGGACATTTTGGTCTGATTTTCAAGAGCTAAGTCATCTAGTTATGATTCAGCAAACATATATCTGACACCTGCTCTCTGCTAGGCCCTATGCTAGGCACTGAGACACAGTGTGGAACATTGGACCCAGACCTTACCTACCTTCCCTGCATAGGAAGCTGGGAGCCCTTGCTTTCTCTGCCCTAGGTTGGTATGTGTGTAAGTGTGCATGCTTCTGGCCTCACCTGCTCCCAAGCCTTCCTACCATTGCAGGACTGAGGTCAGGTGTGAAAGCCCTTAGCTGGCCTTGAGTAGACAGGCTTTGCATTTGGCTCAGCCTCCAGGACCACTAGCTGCCCATGAGAGATGAAGGATGGCGTCCAAGGGGGCCGGCATGTCTTTCTCCCGCAAGAGCTATAGGCTGACCTCAGATGCTGAGAAATCCAGGGTCACAGGTAAGGGCTGGCAGGGCAGGGAGGATGCTCCTTGCATTGGGGGAAAGAGAAGGTAGGACAAATGCAGCAAAGTCTGGGGTCCAATGAGCCTCAGGCCTTTCAGCATCTCTTGTCCTATGAGCCAGCTCTTCTCCATTAGCAATTGAGGGCAGTGCATTCAACATGGCTGTTCTTTTGACCCCTTTGACTGGCCAAGGATCAAAAGTCTCTGGGGTCAGCAGGAGCCAGGAGCTATGCTGACCATGTGCCCCTTTTTTCCCTTCTGACCTGTGACTCAGGCATTGTGCACGAGAAGCTGCTGAATGACTACCTACACCGCATCTTTTCCTCTCCTGACCATGTACCCCCCGCAGCCACCAGCAGGTATGGCTGGGGGGGTAGCCCCTCCTCACTCTGATGGGCCTGACCCAAGGCTGGAGGCTGGAGTTGTGCAGAAGGGCATCCTGTCCTCTGGGCAGTGTGGCTTGGGTTCTGATCTCATTCAGCTCCTGGCTCAGAGACCTGTGGCCAGAGAGTCTACCTTCTGGTCTCTACTTCTTCCTCCTTCCAGGTGGTGCTAGTTCCTTCTTTCTGAGGATGTTGTGGAGGTCAGGGAGGGGTGCTGGTGCAGTGCTAACATAGCACCTGGTCCTCTTCCACATTCAGAATCTGGCCCTATGTGTACCTGCTTGCACCTCTGCCCCACCCTGGCCCCTTGTTGCCTCTGCCTAAGTTTGTAAAGTACAAACCCCACTGGGCCCTTTTATTTGCAAATGTAATACAATTTAAGTTTAGTCTATGTAAAAGTTTAAAATATACTTTAGCAGAAACTTTAAGAGAGAAGCAAAGTCATCTGTCACTTTGTTATTCCAGTGTGACAATTTGGATGTGATTCCTTTCTGTTTACTTCATCTCACAATGTATATAGTTCAGATTATGCTCTATATAAAACTTCTAAAAAATGTTGTCACTTTCAGTGCCCCTCTTCAACATTTTTGAGCATTAATTGGCAAAGAATAAACTGCCTGTATTTAAAGTACACAACTTGTTAAGTTTTAACATGTATGTAACCTATGAAACCATCCCTAACATCAAGGTAATGAACATGTCCCTCACTTCCAAAAGTTTGTAGAAGTTTGAATCCTATTTTCATCATCAGACATTATCCCATGAGTATTTTTCCACATTACAAATGGATCTTGGTGGCCATCTTTTAGGACCAAGGTTTTTCCATGGCTCATATTACTGCCCTCATTTAGAGGAACTTTTGCTTTTACAAGCAATTCTGTGAGTATATCCAGGATTGTAGTCTTGTCGGCTAACATATTTGAACTGCAAATACTTTTTTTTTTTTAAGAGAGAGAGAGAATTTTTTAATATTTATTTTTTAGTTTTCAGCGGACACGACATCTTTATTTGTACGTGGTGCTAAGGATCGAACCCAGGGCCGTGTGCATGCCAGGCGAGCATGCTACCGCTTCAGCCACACCCCCAGCCCAACTGCAAATACTTTAAAGACTGTTGACAAATTCTTTTTTTTGTGAGGGGATACTGGGGATTGAAATCAGGGGCATTCGATCACTGGAGATTAAAATCAAGGGTACTTGACCATTGAGCTACATTCCCAGCCCTATTTTGTATTTTATTTAGAGACAGAGTCTCACTGAGTTGCTTAACACCTTGCTTTGCTGACATTGGCCTGTAATCCTTCTGCCTCCGCCTCATTCCTGCCTCCATCTCTCTCCTGCCTCCGCCTCTCAAGTGCTGGGATTACAGATGTGTACCATCGTGCCTGGCTGTTGACAAATTTTTTTTATAGGATCATGTAGATTCTTTTTTTTTATCATTATTTGTTTGTTTGTTTGTTTATTTATTTATTTATTTATTTATATATTTAGTTAGTTTTCGGCGGACACAACCTCTTTGTATGTGGTGCTGAGGATAGAACCCAGGCCGCACGCATGCCAGGCAAGCGTGCTACCACTTGAGCCACATCCCCAGCCCCTCATGTAGATTCTTCCTCCCTTCAGTGAGGTGTGGGTGTCCCTGCCTCTGGGTCCCTTACCAGTCTTGACTCTTCTATCCTTCATGATCTGTGCTCTTGGGCTAGGCCCAAAAGGCAGCACCATTGCCTGTTCTATTTGAGTGACTATGGTGGTCAAAAGATTCCTACTTGTGGAGGGATTCTATCCACCCTTTCCCCAACCCCAGTCCTGACCTATTCTCAGGGCCATCTGATCCCTACTTCATGTGATACCAGAGATGGTCCTGTTCTTGGTGGTGCTGTGGCTGCCAGGAGGGAGAGCAGGTGGTAGGGCCATCGGTCAGTAGTTATGGAAATGTAGGCCCCTGGGCTGAGACATAAGAAATTCAGAAAGTGCATACAAGTGCTGGTGTTGGCTAAATGTCAGTGCTGCAGGCACTCAGTGTAGGCTCTCTCAGGCTAGTTGCCCACAGCAGTGTGCAGTCTGCTCTTGGGGGCAGGCATAAGTGCAGCCCTCCCAAATTTAGGCCTACAAGAACTGCTTTTTAGGAACCCTGCATTACCCTTGGGCCTATTATGACATTCAGACAATGCCCTGGGGTCGGCTTCAGCCTTCCATATTGGCTGGACAGCCCATTGTATAGCTGCCCCTGACCTTTACCTGGGGCTCAGCAGGGGTGGGGCCTTTGTGCATCTTGGTCTCCTGCAGCTCAGGGTCATTAGTGGCTTATAGCAAGGAGATATGTGGTCCCTGAGCCTGGGTCATAGTTATCTTGTGGGAGTTGGTGCTTTACCCATCTGTGTCCCCTTCCAGATCCTACTGTTTAGGTAGATGAGTAGGGTAAGTACTGGGATTAAAAGTGGAAGAGCAGGTACTGACATTCTGTAGGCTGGATTCAGATGGGCATTGGGCCTATGCTCTGCCAAGTCCTGCTGGTTGCTCCCACTCCACTGCCTGCTATTCTTAGCAGTTGAGCTAAGGACAGAGCTGGCCAGCATTAGAAAGTGCCCTTTCTACTCTGGGCATGTGTGCTAAGAAGATGAAGTGGCCACCCAGACAGATTTTTCCAGACCCTTTAGCTATGGCATGTGGCAGGCAGGTGGACCATGTGCTGGCCATCTGTGGACAGGTAGGTATAGGATGCCAACCAGCACCTCAGAGAGTTGAGCCTTTCATTTGCCAGACTAAATTCAACAGAGTCTTCTCTAACTGTGTGATAGGAAGACTGGAAGTCTGTCATGAAAGGAACCACAGGCCTAGAACAAGGGCTGGATTAAGTGGCCTTGGTACTGGACATCTTGGGGACTGGTATTTCTCCTAGACTACTTTTCCCAGCCATAATCAACACAGCCACCTTCAAGAGTGGGTAGGTTATGGAACATGCAGGAAGCATGCATTATTCCTTGGACTCATCATAGCATCTCTGACATACAGCTGTTCCCTTTTTGAAGGTGAAAGAATTAAAGTTTAGAAAAGGCTGTTCTTTTATAACAGTCCCAAGGTGCATGCACCAATTGTAGGACTGGTTGTAGTTTTTAGTTTGGTGGCTAATCCAGCTTCTGAGTCAGAAGCGTACCAGGGTCTAGGATGAGGCAGAGGGTTTAGTGTTCTCTGATGATTTCAAGGACTTGTGGGCCCCTGGCAGCCTCTCACTTTCCCCAGGAAACCCCTGAACTTCCAGAACCTGCCAGAGCATCTGGACCAGCTGCTACAGGTGGACAATGAGGATGAGGAAAGCCAGGGTATGTGGCATCCTCTGGAGTGGGGCTGGGGGGTGCAGAGCTGGGCCCTAGAGGCTTCTCTGGTGAGCTCAGTGCACCCTATGTATCTCTCATACCATTTGCCCTGCCTAACTCCATACCTCTCCTCTTCAGGACAAGTTGAAGGACGGCTTGGTCCATCCACCGTGGTCCTGGACCACACAGGAGGATTTGAGGGGCTTCTCCTAGTTGATGATGATCTCTTGGGGGTGAGTAAGGGTGAGGTATGGGGCCCCTGGTCCAGCTCCTTCTGACAGCCCCAAATTCCTCCTGATATGGCCTTCTAAACTCATCCTGCCATAGTCCCAGACCATGTGTCCTCAACCCCTAAATCCTCCTGACATATCCCCGAAACCTTCCCAACAAATTTCTGAGCCTCTCACATCATGCCTCTGGTCCAGAACCTCCTGACAGAGGTACAGCCCCTCCCTCCCTGTTCAGGCATGTGCAGTGGTAGCCACAACATGCCAGTACCACCAGGGCTTACTGAGCTGGAGATAGGGTCTATGTGCCTGAGAAGAAGCTCATCATCCCTCTTTTTTACCCAGGTGATTGGACACAGCAATTTTGGCACTATCCGCTCTACCACATGTGTGTACAAAGGTAAGTCCACACTTCCCTGAGGCCCAGAGAGTTGGGATGAAGTTTGAGGGCCCCAGCCTAAGGCAAGAGAAAGTCTTTGTCCATCTGCTGGCTCTAACTCTGCTCGTTCCAGGGAAATGGGTCTATGAGGTGCTCATCTCCTCCCAGGGGCTCATGCAGATCGGCTGGTGCACCATCAACTGCCGCTTTAATCAGGAGGTACACACAGAGGAGGGGGCCCATCCTGGGGAGATCATCACCTTTCATGGTCCTCATCAGAGTTCTGGCAGCCCCCAGACCTGCTCAGGACCCTAACCTGGACTTCCCTCTTGAGAAGGAATGTGTTCCACTCTACTCCAGGCCACCCCAGGGTAGAATCCCTTACTTGTCCCCTCACAAGCATCAGCCCCCTTCTCTAGAGCCAGGGGAGTCCAAGGTTGATGACTCGTAGGTTCTGGCCTGCTCCTACCTCCCTCCCCTTAGAACTCATACGCAGTTCCTCCCTAGGAAGGGGTTGGAGATACACACAACTCCTATGCCTATGATGGGAACCGGGTGCGCAAGTGGAATGTGACTACAACAAATTATGGCAAGGTAAGGGCCATGTGGATCACAACCTATGACTATCCCCATAGCTTATCTGGAGCCACTGGGCAGCCATGAAGGACTGAAGTCACCAGGGAAGGGACAGAGATTCGAGGCTTCCCTGCTTGAATCTAGTCTCCCCTAAGTGGTCCTAGAAAGAGCTAGGAGTGCAGAGTGAAAGGGCTGCTGTGCTTTCATGCATCTGTAAGCCCTCCTCTCATGGCAGGCATGGGCAGCGGGGGACATTGTGAGCTGCCTGATTGATCTGGATGATGGTACTCTGTCTTTCTGCCTGTGAGTCTCCCATGTTTATCTGTAGGCCTGGCCTCTAAGGGCCTCCCCAGACTGTCCCCAGGGGTCCAGGCTAAGTTTGGTAGCCTGAAGGTGGGAAGTCACATCCTTCTTGGCACTGACTCACAGATGTACTCTTCTCCTCCAGGAATGGTGTGTCACTGGGCATTGCCTTTGAGAACCTGTCCAGGGGCCTGGGCATGGCCTACTTCCCAGCCATCAGCTTGTCTTTCAAGGAGTCTGTGGCCTTCAACTTTGGCAGCCGTCCTCTACGATATCATTTTGGGAAGATGGCTGTGGGTGGCTTGGAATCTAGGATGAGGAGCTCCCTACCCCAAGAGCATTGCAGGAAGTCTAGGATGAGGGACTCCTTGCCCCAGGAGTACTGTGGGGCTTGTGGCAGATGCTGGCTGCTGCGAGAAGTAAATATGAATAGGGTGCATCTTAGGTAGGTGGGTACAAGGATAACAGTCCTTATAGCAATCTTTTTAGATACTATCATTATAGTACTTCATGGAGCAGATGAAGGATATGAAGTGGCAAGAGTTTTCCCCCGTGGAGTTGTGATATAAACCAAGCATCATAGGCCTGCCCTAGAGCCCAGTCCCTCCTTGGGCACACAGTGGGAGGGCAGGGTACATTTGAGCCTCAGGTCAGGCATTTCTGGCTTAACTCTGAGGCACCTACCCAGTCGCCGGCTTCCGGCCCCTGCAGGACCCACCATGTGCTGACCTGGTGAGAGCACAGAGGTTGCTGGGCTGCTTCCGGGCAGTGCTTAGTGTGGAGCTGGATCCTGTGGTGAGCCAGGGTCTGGGCGGGCTAGCTGGGGTTCTTTCCCAATCCTCCTCCCCATATGGCCTAATTTTCCCCTCCCCGCACCACAGGAAGGTCGACTAGTGGAAAAGGAAAGCTCTGAGTGGCAGTTGCAAGGACAGCCCACCATTCTCCTCACACTGGCCCACATCTTTCAGCGTTTTGCACCACTCCTGGTAAGAGAACAACAGGGAGGAAAGAAGCAGGTCATAGTAGTTGTGCCCATGGTAGAAACCTGTGCCAGGACCTGCAGTGCTCAGGTGTAGGAGGTCCAGTAGCATCACGTAGCAAGTCCCCCACACAACCAGAGCCTTCAGACTTCAAGTACAGCACTTGGGGAGGAGGGGACACTTCCAGCTGAGTGCATCAGGGGATGTTATGGGAAGAATATTGAAGGGTAATGATGTTGTAGGCTAAGGAAACTGCATGTGCAAAACCATAGAAGGGTTGTGAGGAAGTGGTTCTTCTTGTCTCTAATTCAGACCCCAGAAAGGCACTTCTGTGTCTTAGGGTTGCACGAGGGGCCCAAGATTGCCTGAGGCCTGACCCTTCAGTGTAGCCTTGGCCATATGCCAGGCAGGGGTTACCTGAGCTGAGCTGAGGGCTGCCACTTCACCAATGCCTGCCTTTCACACAGCGCAAGGTGTATCTGGTAGAGGCTGTGCTCATGAGCTTCCTGTTGGGCATCACGGAGAAGGGCACACCTGCACAGGCACAGTCCCTGGTACACCAGGTTCTAGACCTCTTGTGGCTCTTCATGGAGGTGAGATTCTTGACCTTAGGTTTAGGCCAGGCTGTTGGGCTCCACTGGGGTAGGAGGTAGGGAAGGGTCTTGGAAAAGGCTCCCAAATGGTTGCCCTAGCCTCTCTCCCCAGGACTACGAGGTACAGGATTGCCTTAAGCAGTTGATGATGTCTCTGCTGCGGCTGTACCGGTTCTCACCCATCGTTCCAGATCTGGGCCTGCAGGTGGGAGTGCCTGTCCCTGCCCTGAGCCCCAGTACCTCACTTGCCTATTCTGAGAATTCCCTCTCCACAGATCCACTACCTGCGACTCACTATCTCCATTCTGAGGCACCAGAAGTCCCGCAAATTTCTGCTTAGCAACGTTCTGTATCCTCCCCTTGCTGCCAGGCAGGCCAGCCATATAGAATGCTCTGGGATAAGCAGAGGCCAGAAAGGGCAATGTCCCTATATCCAGGAGCCCCCAGAGAGGCTCAGGACTAGAACTGAGTCCCTTCTGTGCAGAGCAGGAAAGGTAGAGTGGAGGACTGCTGAGGCCTGCCTCGCTTGAGCAGGGCTTTCCAGGTTACCGTAGACTCTACAGCTATGTGGAGGTATGGGAGAGGCCCCAGGGTCTGTGCTCTTTAGCTATAGCTCTGAATTTTATGTCTGTGTTCCTTTTGCTCTAAGGAGGCAGAGCCTCTGAGTAAGAAGGAGAGCCTAGCTCTGGGTCCCTGACCAGGAAGCCTAAGCTTCTGGCCATTTTCTTAGTTTGGGTCTTCCAGCCTCCAGAAGGCTGAAACAAAGCTGGGAAACACAGGGTCCAGAGTTGGGGACTTCAAAGAGGCTCCCAGGTCCTCTCTCTCTAGTCCATCCCACAGTTGTCTATTCCTGTGACAAGCCATCCACAATTGTCTATTTCTGTACACCTGCTGGATATCATGCAGGCTTGACAGCCATAGGTCTTTCTTAAAGTTTATGATCTGGGGAGATAAGCACATAGCAACAATAGCACCCTTGGTAGTGGACACATCAGGGTAGGCTTCCCAGAGAAGGCTCATGAGGGTCTGCAGGGTGTCCTTTCGTGAGCTGAGCCCTTCCTTGACCACCACTAGCTTCGACGTGCTCCGGTCTGTTGTCTTCTTTTATATCAAGAGTCCCCTGCGTGTAGAGGAAGCTGGCCTGCAGGAGCTCATTCCTACCACCTGGTGGCCCCACCGTTCCAGCAGGGAGGTGGGCAGACCCCAAGTAGGGTGGGCAGTGGTCATGGTGAGGTGAGGGCTGGCCCAGGTTACCAGAACTGCCTGGCAGTTAGCACATGATGCCTTTTGCCCAGCCCTGGTCCCTAGAGTTCTGGGGAATGAGGATAGAGCTCTTCTGTCTGAAGTAAGACTGAGTAAGATTCCGGTAAACCCTGTCTTTCATCCTCTGCCCCTGCCTAGGGCAGAGAGAGTAAGGAGGTAAATGAAGAGACTGCTGAGGAGCGGCTACGGCGGCGAGCTTACGAGCGGGGCTGCCAAAGGCTGAAGAAACGCATTGAAGGTCTGCACCCCGCTTCAGCCACTGGGTAGGGGGTGGGGAATTTGTGTGTATGTGTTTGGGAGTACTCAGCAGTGACCCCATGCCTGGGTTGGACTGGGAGGACCCTGGTGGTGGAGGAGGCCTGACCCAAACCTATCCCTCTTCCATCCCTGGGAGCCTGAGGACTGTGTTCCCACTGCATTCCCAGTGGTGGAAGAACTACAGGTCCAGATCCTGAAGCTGCTATTGGACAATAAAGATGATAATGGGGTGAGTGACTCCAAGACACCTGTGTGGGTCTCTGATGGGGAGGGGTACTTTATTGGGACCCAAACCCAGATGACAGGGGCTGGCTCATGGGAAGTTACAGCATTGAGCTCTTTCAGTTTGGGCCAGCATTCTCAGCTTATTTTAGCCTTTTTTCCCTTTCCTTAAAGGGTGAAGCTTCTAGATACATCTTCCTGACCAAGTTCCGAAAGTTTCTGCAGGAGAATGCCAGTGGCCGTGGGGTAGGTGTCCTCCAGGGCAGCCCTCAGTGGACTTCTGGCTGATTGTGTTGTAAGGGCTGCACCCTGGACTTCTGGCACCCCTTCAGCCTGCTGTATCTCTGCCTTGCCCTGCTCTGTTCTCTGCCACCTTTCCCTCCTGGGATCCTGAGCAGGTCCTTGGACAAGAAATGGGCTGGGCTGTGGGCTAGCACTAATGTTTTGGGTCCTCTGCTGACAGAACATGCCTATGCTCTGCCCCCCCGAATACATGGTCTGCTTTTTGCACCGGCTCATCTCTGCCCTCCGCTACTATTGGGATGAATACAAGGCCTCCAACCCCCGTGCTTCCTTCAGTGAGGGTAAGTAAAACCTGGCCCCAGGTCAGAAATACTGGAAAGAGTTAATACTCGTGTTAATGTGAAATGCTGAACTGGATGTAGGAGGCTGGTAGGAGTTGCCCCAGCTTCCTGCCCATTTGATTCATTCCCTACCTAAGGCTTCTCCACTTGGGGCTTCAAGGGCTCTGTGTTTCAGGACCATTGAGCCCATGTTTTTCTTACTATCCTTATAGGCTCCTGCTAGGTCTCAGTACTAGCCTACCCAGCTCCTTGTAGTCCTTTGTAGGGATACCTTTAGTGTGTTCAGGGGGGCCCTGTGTTTGGGTTGTAGTTTCTCCAGGGGAAAGTGGAAAATTTACCCACTCTGAGTTGGGGATATCTCATAAGTTTGGGGTGGGATCCTCTCTGCTTCTGAGTGGCTGGCTGTGCTAGACCAGAGTAGAAGGGAGTGTCATCCTACTAAGCCCTGATTGTTATCCCGGCCTCCCCAATTCCTTGTAGAAGCTTACATCCCACCCCAGATCTTCTATAATGGCAAGGTGGACTACTTTGACCTGCAACGCCTTGGGGGCCTCCTGTCACATCTTCGAAAGACCCTCAAAGGTACGTGCAGTTTCTTGGGCAGTAAACAATCCCACCTAGCCTGGTAGGGCTCTGCTGTGGGTGCTGACCTCCCCTATTCCCACCAGAGGGCGCCTGAGTCTCTCCACACACTCAGGGAGCTGCTGATCTGTCATGCCCCTGATCTTGGGTCTGGTACCCACTCCACTGGAAGGTTGGCAGTGCACTAACGAAGCAGAGGAGAGGTGTACTGATGGGACCATGGGATTTTGGCAAGGTAGGGCTGTTCAGGTGCTACCTGAGCTGCCTTCAGGGATGGGCACAGATTGCTCCAGTGCTGAGGGCTGAGGTATAGGGTACACAGGGCAAAGAGTTAGAAACAGCTCAGTATAGCCAGGAAACAAAAAGCAGCTGGTGTGCTGGGGAGTAAAATGTGAAGTAGGGAATGGTGGGAAATGAGACAAATGTGAGGGCTTTGGGTGCAAAGCAGATGTGGACCCATTCCAGGGGCAGCTTTGGAAGGCCTGGACAAGGCATGGAGTAAGATTGGGGGCTTTGTTATAAGAATCTCCCTCTGCCTGCCACGGTATGGAGGACAGAGTGTGGGAATTGAGAAAGATGTCAGGGAGGTCAATTGCCCAGGCAGTGGAGGAAGAGGAGAAGGGCATAAGTGAAAGGAAAAAGTAAATGGTGATCCCAGTCCTGCCAGAGTTTGGGTCACTAGGGAACTATCATGGAAAAGGACTGCAGGATGACAAGTTTTGTGTTAGAGATGCTCAAGGAGCAAGGCATGGGTTGGTTCTGTTAGCTGTTGGCATAGAGATGAGGAGGAGCCTGGGATGAGGCTTGGCACCCTGGGAAGTGTGCAAAGTAGGGCAGAGACATAAGCAGCCTGGGACCTACTTTTTTTTTTTTGGTACTGAACCCAGTGTGCTTAACCACCGAGCCACATCCCCAGTCCTTTTTATATTTTATTTAGAGACAGGGTCTCACTGAGTTGCTTAGGGCTTTGCTGAGATGCTGAGACTGGCTTTGAACTCAAGATCCTCCTGCCTCAGCCTCCTAAGCCACTGAGATTACAGAATTGCACCACCATATCCAGCGGGACTTACTTTTGTTTATGGGACAATCAGTGTAGGAGAGGCCCTAGAGAGCATGATATCACAGGAAAACACATGGGGACCAACAGGAGGGTGTGATGGGGAGTGCCTCCTGCCACAGATTACTGTGAGATGAGGAGCCCTTGGGGTGCAGAGAAGTCTGGGTTTCTCTTGGCAAAGGGCAGGCATAATAGGACCCTGCAAGGCCTCCTTCCCAGCTTGCCAGTGTTTTCATTATCCTGGACTGTTCTGCTCATGGCCCCTCATCTTACCCATGGCCTGAGACCCTCCTGTCCTGACATTCCTTCCAGATGACCTTGCTTCCAAAGCCAACATTGTGATTGACCCACTGGAACTCCAGGCAGCCACTATGGATGACCTGGACGAGGATGATGAGGCAACCCCAGCTGGGACCCAGGTGTGGCAGTAGGGGGCTTTTGCTTTATCATCTATGTGGGGATGTCATACCAGGCTGCTTCTCCGCCATGTAGGAAAGGGTCTTCTTACCAGGCAGGTTCCGTTGCTGTGGGTGGAGGCATGAACTTTTCATTCCCATTCAATACCCCCAAGAATCAAGGAAGCTGTAAGTGGGCCTTGGTCTGGGGGGGCTGAGTAGCCTCTGGCCTCCTCTCTCTACCACAGCGCCCCATGCAGGCCCTGGCCATTGGGGGAGCACTGCCCTTGCCCCGGCCTGGCTGGCTCAGTTCTCCAACTCTGGGCCGAGCCAACCGCTTCCTCAGCACAGCAGCTGTGAGCCTCATGACCCCACGGCGGCCTCTGAGCACCTTGGAGAAAGTGAAGGTCCGCACGCTGAGTGTGGAGCAGAGGACCCGTGAGGACAGTAGGTGTTGCGTGGGGCCTGAGGGATCTTTCTGTTGTGTACAACTCCCCACCTTGGGCAAAGCCAAAATATATCCCCATCCCCCACTCTGCCTGGCAGCATCCTAAGGGCACAGGAAGAACAGTCTGAAGGCAAGAAATCAATGCTACAGAAATAGGTCCTGCCACTGTGAGGCCTTGCCCTGCACCTCATTTCCCTTTTATATTGTTACCCCTGCGGGTCCCTCCTTGGGTAAGGAAAGGGGAGAGAGGATCATCTCTCCTGCTGTGAGGCCCATCCAGGCTGCACAGGTTTAGGAGAAAACCAGGATGCCCCTGTCCTGACTCTGCCCTCCCCTGACTCCCTAGTTGAGGGCAGCCACTGGAATGAGGGCCTGCTGCTAGGACGGCCCCCTGAGGAACCTGAGCAGCCCCTCACCGAGAACTCACTGCTGGAAGTTCTAGATGGTGCCGTCATGATGTATAATCTCAGCGTCCACCAGCAGCTAGGCAAGGTCTTGCACTGTTGGTCTATGCTTGTTGGGTGCAGGGTATTCTGCATGGTGTGGTCGGATATGTATGTGCACATATGTCCATGTGCCAGCAGGGGTGCCTATTGCAAGACTGTGCACATGAGCACATGGCACAGCAAGACTGATTTATGCCTTGCCTCTGCTGCTTAAGGCTGACTTAGTTTCCTTTTGTGGGAGACTGACCTAGGCCTAAGGTTGGGAAGTTTATTGTACTGGAGTCTAAGCTGAGTCTGAATAAGCCTGACTAAGGTACCCAATAGTCACCCTGGACATGTCCAATGTTCTAGATGGTTGGTGTATCTGATGATGTCAATGAATATGCGATGGCTCTGAGAGACACGGAGGACAAGCTTCGCCGGTGCCCTAGGCGGGTAAGGCCTAGGCAGGCAGGCAGGTCTTGGGATGGCAGGTAGTTGCACATGGGCAGCTTGCTTACTTGGGGTTCCCAGGGCATCCCACGGAGAAAATTTGGTTCTGGGGCTGCCCCTTCAGTTTTTATTCCACCCCTGCCCTGACCATACCAGGGCAATGAGAGAGGCTGGCAGCAGGGATGGCCATAACCTGAGCTCTATCAACCAGCTGCAGCCTGGTGCCAAGGTGCCCCTGCTCCACCCCCTTTCCCCCCCACCATCCATTAAGTGCTGATATTCACTATGCTCCTCATCAATTATGGATCTACCCTGAGTGCTTCCTTGGCCACTTGCAGAGTCAGCAGGAAGCAAGCCTGGCTTCCCCCACTCTCAGAATCCCTCTGCTTGCCTAGCCTGGGTTGGGCTTCCCTGGCAGATCTCCCTACCCCCACTGTTAATAGACCCCTGGGCCTGATCAGCTGCTTAAGCTGCAGTTTTGGCATTGAGTCCCTGCGGTGTTCCAACCAGGGCCTTACAGACCCCCAGCTGGGCCTTAATTCCTCATCCTGAGAGGACAACGATGGCCTTGTTCTGGACTTGCTTAGGGTCACCAGCCAGTCAGTGGCAGAGGAGAGTTTTGAAAGTGAAATCCAACCCCTTACCTACTCCTGGCACTAGGAGGCTATGTCCTGATGGTCTTCCTTTCTTCCTGGGTGGCAGAGGAAGGATATCCTTGCAGAGTTGACCAAGAGCCAGAAAGTTTTCTCAGAAAAGCTGGACCACCTGAGCCGCCGTCTTGCTTGGGTTCATGCTACCGTCTATTCCCAGGTGAGTAGGCATGGCCTTAGCTAGCAACTGACTTCTTCCCAACCTCACTATCTGGCTATGGGTTGGGCAAGGTTATGCCAGACCCTTCATGCTCTCTGCCTTTTTGGGCCCTGGGACACATGAGTCCCTTTAGAATCCCTCCTCCCACCCCATGCCATTTCCTCTGTGCCTCTCATGCCCCGAGGGACCATTTCTGACCCCCAAAATGTTCATGAATCCTTTTGGGAGACAAGTTCTGACTCTACATGCCTTTCTTTTTTCCTTGTCCTTCCTCAGTCCTGGACAACGCCTTCTCTCCTAGCACATTAGGGCTCTGTGACCCTCCCTGAGCCTTCCCTTCTTCACTTGTCATCCACAAGGCTGCTGGCCTGCTCATTTTTCTTCACTTGCTCATTCATTTGATAACATAAATCCAAATGCTAGAGTATGCCAGATGCCATCTTTGACGATGAGTACACACAGCAACTAATCAGAAAGATGAGCCTCTGCTCTTCCAGATACTGGACCTGGTGGGTTACTTAAAGGGACTCTGCACTCCTACTGGGACTGAAGTTTGACTCCAGCCCCAATCCCAATCCTTCCCATTTGTTTCTTCTCGAATCTGTATTTTCCCTCCCACCAGTAGGATATGTGTGTGCACATGTGTCCACATGCCGGGCTGTCCCCTAGGCGTGACCCTACTCAAGAACTAGGCAATCAAGGCTTCTGGTGTCCCCATTTCCACTGTGCCATCTGTGCTTTGGTATTTCTCCTAGTGGCATCTTCCCCAAATCTAAATCACTTCCACCTCTTGTTCCTTCCTCTTATTGCGGAAGGTAACGTTTGCCTTCAGCCCCATGAAGGTGATCAGTTCAGGGAAACTTCCTTTTTTTTCCCCACCACTAAGATTTCATACCTGCCTACTTCCCTAGGCAATATGGCCATCCCCTCCCACACTGTCTTCTCAGGATACTTTCTTTCTTTTTCTGTTTTTTTTTTTTAGTTGTAGATGGACACAATATCTTTATTTTTATTTATTTATTTATTTCTATATGGTGCTGAGGATCGAACCTAGGGCTTCACATGTGCAAGGCAATCAGTCTACAACTGAGCCACAACCCCAGCCCCTCAGGACACTTTCTTTCTTCCCTCTCCACCAACATTGTTTTTATAACTGTAGTAAAATATACATGACATAAAACTTATCTTTAGCTGGGCACAGAGGTACATACCTGTAGTCCCACCTAACCTTCTGGATAGGTAGATTGCTTGAGTCCACAAGTTAGAGACCAGCCTGAGAAATGTAGTGAGACCCCACCTGAAAAAAATTTATAAAATTTATAATCTTTTTTCCTTTTCAGTGCTGGGGGTGGAACCTGGGGCCTTGCTACTGCTGGGCAAGCTCTTAACTACTGAGCCACACCTCAGCCCACATCTTTTTTTTTTTTTTAATATTTATTTTTTAGTTTTAGGTGGACATAATATCTTTATTTTATTTTTATGTGGTGTTGAGGATCGAACCCAACGCATGTCAGGCGAGCATGCTACCGCTTGAGCCAAATCCCCAGCCCCATCAGCCCACATCTTGAAGTTATTTTTTTTAATATTTATTTTTTACTTGTAGTTGGACACAATACCTTTATTTATTTATTTATTTATTTTTATGTGGTGCTGAGGATCAAACCCAGGGCCTCGCATGTGCTAGGTGAGCGCTCTACTGCTGAGCTACAACCCCACCCCTTAATTTATTTTTAATTGTTAAGTATACTCACATTGTTGTACCAATCTTCAGAACTCTTTTCATCTTGCAAAACCTATTAAATAATAACTCCCCATACCTCTTTCCTCTCAGCCCTAGCAATCCCCATTCTACTTTTTATCTCTGAATTTGATTACTCTTAAGTATCACATAGGAGTAGAATCGTACAGTATTTGTCTTTTTGCAGCTGGCCTATTTTACTTAGCCTAATGTTCTCAAGGTTCATCCATATTGTAGCTGGTGTTAGAATTTCCTTCCTTGGCCTGGGGATGTGGCTCAAGCGGTAGCACGCTCGTTTGGCATGCGTGTGGCCCGGGTTCAATCCTCAGCACCACATACAAACAAAGAAGTTGTGTCCGCTGAAAACTAAAAAATAAATATTAAAAAATTCTCTCTTAAAAAAAAAAAAAGAATTTCCTTCCTTTTTTAAGACAGAATGGTATTCCATTGTATGTATATATCACATTTTGTTTATCCATTCATATTTAATCATAGACTCTTAGGTTGCTTCCACAGTTTAGCTATTATGAATAATGCTGCTGTGAAAATTGGTATACAAATACCCCTTCAAAAACCTGTTTCCAGTTATCTTGGGTATATACCCAGAAGTAGAATTGTTGGGTTATACGGTAAGTCTATTTTTATTTTTATGAGGAGCTGTCATGCTATTTTCCATAGAAGCTACGCCATTTTACAACCCCACTGACAGTACACAAGGGTTCCAGTTTTGCCTCTTGCCCGCGAACACTTTTTTTTCATGGTAGCTCTACTAATGAGTGTGAGGTAGTAACTCATTCTAATTTGGATTTGCATCTCTCTAATGACTGGTGATGATGAATACTTTTTCATGTGTATAATGTACATCTACATTATCTTCCAAGGAGATTTATCTGTTCTTGTCCTTTGCTCATTTTTTAAAAATTATTTATTTATTTATTTATTTAGTTAGTTTTAGGTGAACAGAATATCTTTATTTTTATGTGGTGTTGAGAATCGAACCCAGTGCCTCATGCATGCTAGGCGAGCGTGCTACCACTTGAGCCACATCCCCAGTCCCTTTGCTCATTTTTGAATTTTTGTTATTGTTGAGTTGTAGACTTTCTGTATATTCTTTTATCTTTTTTTTTTTTTTTATATTGGAAATTGAACCCAGGTTTACTTAATCACTGAGCCACATCCTCAGCCCTTTTTTTTTCCCCCTATGTTTTATTTTGAGACAAGGTCTTGCTAAGTGCAGTAGGGCCTCGCTAAGTTGCTGAGGTTGGTCTCAACCTGTGATGCTCCTGCCCCAGCCTCCAAGTCATAGGCATGTTCCACTTATGCCTGACTCTGTATGTTCTTGTTATTCACCCCTTACCACGTATATAGTTCACAAGTATTTCTTCCCATTCTGTTGGTTGCCTTTTCACTCTATTGATTGTATCTTTTGATACAGATGTTTAATTTTTACATAATCCAGTTTATCTATTTTTTTTCTGTTTGTTGCCCGTGCCTTTGGTATCATATCCAAGAAATCTTTGCCAAATACAATACCATGAAGCTTTTTCTCTGTTTTCTTTTAAGAGTTTTGTGGGTTTGAGTCTTATGTTTACATTTTTTATCCATTTGGGTTAATTTTATGGTATAAAACAAGTGTTCAGTTTTATTCTTTTGCATGTGACTATCGAGTATTCCTAGTGCCATTGGTTGAAAAGACTGGCCTTTTCCCATTAAATGGTCTTGGCACTCTTGTTAAAAATCAGTTGAGGGTTTATTTCTGGACTCCCTGTTCCATTTCATTGATCTATGCCAGCACCACACTGGTTTGATTACCATAGTTTTGCCATACATTTTGAAATCAGAAAGTATGAGACCTCCACAACTTTGTTCTTTTTCTTGAGTATTTTGGCTACTCAAGGTCCTTGAAATTCCATATGAATTTCTATTTCTAAAAAAAATAATAGTAGGGATTTTAATAGGAATTGCATTGAATTGGTAGATTCCTTTGGGCAGTGTTGACATCTTAACATATTTAGCTAATAGTTCATGAACACAGCATGTTTTTCCACTTATTTGGAATTTTTTTTTTTTTTTTTTGGTGGTATCAGGGATTGAATCCAGGGTGCTCAACCACTGAGCCACATCCCCTCGTTTGTATTTTATTTAGGCACAGGGTCTCACTAAGTTGCCCAGGATGGCCTCCACCTTGTGATCTTCCCACCTCAGCCTCGTTGCTGGGATTACAGATGTGTGCCACCACACCTGGCAGAATCTTTAATTTCTTTCAGCAGCAACATTTTATAGTTTTCGTGGAGCTTCAAGTCTTTTTGCCTTCTTCAAGTTGTTTATTCCTGTTTTAATAAATGGAATTGTTTTCTTGGTTTCCTTTGTTCATTGTTAATAAGGAAACAATTGATTTTTGTGTGTTGATTTTGTATCCTGCAACTTTTCAGAATTTGTTTATTCTTTTTTTTTTTTTTTTGGTATCAGAGTTGAACTCAGGGATACTCAACCACTGAGCCACACTCCCAGCCCTTTTCTTATATTTTTATTTAGAGACAGGGTCTCACTGAGTTGCTAAGTGCCTCGCTTTGCTGAGGCTGGCTTTGAACTCACAATCCTCCTGACTCAGCCTCCCGAGCCACTCGGATTACAGGTGTACACCACCACACCTGGCTCTTGTTTATTAATTCTACCAGGTGTATGTATGTGTAAAATCATTAGGATTTTATACATGTAAAATAATTTTACCACTTTCTTTCCAATTTGTATGCCTTTTATTTCTTTTCTTGCCTAATTTATTCTGGCTAAGATTACAGTACTTTGTTGAATAGAAGTGACAAAAGTGGCAACCCTGTCTTTTTCTTGGTCTTAGAGAGGGATTGATGCCAGGCTCACTATTGAGTGTGCTGGCAGATGTAGGCTTTTCATACAGAGTCTTTATTATGTTGAGCTGCCTTCTTTACCTTTGCATCTTTAGACTCACTCATCTGTAATTTTGAGAAGTTCCTTTCATTATTAAAGGAAAGTGTGTGAAGTCTTTTCCTTGGTCCTGTACCTACCTTCAATCCCCTCTCTTCTTTCTCTGTCTTAGTCACCTTATCTTCCCCCACCTCTTGGCCCTGCAGAGGCTCTTTGACTCCTCTGATATAGTCCTGCCAAGTTCTCCCCCAAGCTTGCTGGCAGTTTCTTTCTCCATTGATTAGACCCTTAGGTATATTATTGCCATTGTCATCCTCACCTCAGATTCCATCTTCCCTGGCCATCTGTGGTAGCAAGATGCCTACTGCTCTGAGTGGGCCCAGACGCATACCTCTGACTCCTTGATTTTATCTCCTTGGGTTGTTGGGTTTTGGAGCACCTCAGAGAGCTGGTATCAAGTGCAGATACTGTAGTTCCACTCTAAGAGGTGTATTTGCTATGGTCTGAGCTGGGGCTGGGGGCCTCATTCTGGCCTATGTCCCTTCCTATGATCCTAACACAGACTTATGGGAGCCACATTGTGGGGAACAGTGCCCTCAGCAGGTTTCATCTCTTTTCTGTGGCCACTCTTCCACTAGCAGTTATGTTGCTCCCCACTTTTTCTCCTTTGATCTCCAGACCAAAATTTACTTGCCTCTTTACATAATTTCTTTCGGGACACCACCAGGTGCCTCATGCTCCTTTTCTCCTAAACCACACTCCCCTGTGCTCTGCACCAGACCTGCTTCTCCTCTAGTACTTTTGACCTCCATGGAGGCTCTACTACCACCAGATGTGTGGGTCCCATTCTTGGTGTGACATGTCCTTTGCTTCCGTATTTTATTAGTCCATTCCCCTTGTCATGCAGTCATTTTCTCTACCATTTTGGACCTGCGCAAGACTGGTATCCTCATTAAGCTGTCCCCACTTGTCCCTGCAGCCCCTTTGTGCACTGGGCAGTGCTTCAACTCAGACTTGGTCATATCATCCTCTAGCAAACCAGAATTCCTGTCAGGGTCATAGTGCTGCACTCTCCAGTTTGGATGCTTTCCTCTTGCCCTACTGACGACTTGATCACCCCTGCTTGAGCCACTGCTCACATTTCTGCAGTCCAGCTCTCACTTCTGATGTCATTGTCCTAGTGAGGCATTACCAATTCCCAGACCAGATAATGTATCCAGGACCCTTCCAGTAAAAAACCTAACACCCTGTACGCCTCCTGCAGGAGAAAATGCTAGACATTTACTGGCTACTGCGTGTCTGCCTACGGACCATTGAGCATGGTGATCGCACAGGTTCTCTCTTTGCCTTCATGCCTGAGTTCTACCTGAGTGTGGCCATCAACAGCTACAGTGCTCTCAAGAATTATTTTGGTCCTGTGCACAGCATGGAGGAGCTCCCAGGTGATGGGACCATTCAGGCTGGGAGGGGATAGAAAGGGGCCTTTAGTGTGACTCTCAGGAGCCCTGATCTGAGCCATATGTGGCCTTGCAGCATACATCCACAGGACAGAGGGAAGGTTGGTTCTATCCCATGGTCCTCCCTGTATCAAGTTCACATTTACACTCTGCCTTGGAATCTGCTTCTCCCTGCTACTGGAGGGAAAATAGATGGTGCAGTGGGACCCCTGGTTTCTTCTTCCTGATGCTATTGAGCAGCCTTGTGGCCCCTCACCCAAGCACCCTGACGCTAGTCACAGTATGTGGCAGTGGGTCAAGGGCAGACTATCTTTGTAAATTATAGCAGGAGGTGGGGCCCTGCTATAGCCACAGAGGATCCTGTGCTTCTCCAAGATACTGATTCTAGGCTGGGCCTGGCATTTGGTTTCTGGATCAGGCTGTGTGAGCTGCCAGGCCCCAACCCTGCCCTGCCCAGGCCTTGGTGCAGGCTTTGTCTTCAAAGACACAATTGTGAGTGTCCAGTGACTTTGATTGCTGAGTCAACAAATGGGTGTGTTAAGATGAGTTTGAGTCCAGATTAGGCCCTCCCCCCACAGTGAGTCTGTGCCTTACCTTCCCCAACTGCTAGTTTGAGTGCTCTACCCAATGTCCCCAGGTGCCAACCCAGGTCCAGATTGGCTTTTGGAGCTAGCTCTGGAGCCTACTATCCAAGCCCACCCACTCTGCCAAGGGTCATGTCTGTCTCTGGAGCCCCTGCTCCCAGCCAGTGGTTTTCTCCGCCCACCCTTGCAGGCTATGAAGAGACCCTGACTCGCCTGGCTGCCATCCTTGCCAAACACTTTGCTGACACACGCATAGTAGGCACTGGTGAGGTGTCCTGCAGAGGGCCCAGGGAGGTGGGGATGGGATGGCACCTCTGGTGGGCTGTTTTCTGTGTATATTGTGGCATGGGGATAGGGCTTATGCTGGGCACCTGCTAAGGCATGGCCTGTTGTGGCAGACATTCGAGACTCACTGATGCAGGCCTTGGCCAGCTACGTGTGCTACCCACACTCTCTGCGGGCTGTGGAAAGAATCCCTGAGGATCAGTGAGTAGGGGGTTGGGGAATCACACCCTGTCCTGCACAGCACTTTGCCCTGCCTCACCATGTGTCTGCCGCCCCTCACCCTTACAGGCGTATCGCCATGGTGAGGAATCTCCTGGCACCCTATGAGCAGCGGCCCTGGGCCCAGACCAACTGGATCCTAGTGCGGCTCTGGAGGGTAAGCATGACCTTAGGGGGGCTGCTGAGGCTGCCTTTGGGGGGAAGGTAGCTCTTTCCCACTGACCTCAGCTGGCCCCACCCCCAGGGCTGTGGGTTCGGGTACCGCTATACACGGCTGCCACACCTGCTGAAAACCAAGCCAGAGGATGCCAATTTGCCCAGCCTCCAGAGTAAGTATCCAGGTTGGGCATATTCTGCCTGGCAGCCTCCTGAGCAAAAAAGCTTGGATTTCCCATTGCTCTTGGATTCTTTCAGACTCTTCTGCTCCTACCAGCCCCTCTTTTGGACTTGTGTTGGCTCCAAACTCCATTTGTCCCTTGGGGCTTGCATTTTTCCTGCTTCTTCCCAGTTTAAGGATGCTCTGGGACTACTCCCTCTCACTCCACGGTTCCATTTGTATTCTTTGAGCCTGTTGCTTTGCAAGTGTCACAGTGAAAAGGTGCCATTTTTACCCAGGCCGCTGGAGTAGAGACTCTATCCCTTGCCCTCTATGCCAGCTCCTTGACCTCCAGGCTTGTCACAGCACTATGTGCTTCTGCTCCTTTGGTATCTGCTGGTGCCAGACAAAGGGCTTAGTTTAGGCCTTGCATCCCTGAGGCAAGATATGCATAGGCTGGAGATTGGCCAGAGCCCCAAGGGATGATCATGGGGCTTCCTGGAGTAAGAGGCATTTGGTTGGGAGCAGAGCCTATGTGTGGTCTCTCTCCTGTGTCCTGCAGTCTCTTGAGCTACAGGACCTTCATTAGACCTGGCCTAAGGTCTTAGTCTGACCAGCCTGTACCCACTGTTCTCACCATGCCTGTTTCCCATTGCAGCCTGTGCTTTGGTCTGAAAAAATGACCTCTGAGAGCCTGAATGCCTTAGGCAAAGTCACACAGCAAGTCCTTGCCAAATATCTCAGACCTGCCTCTAAGGCAGAACTGAGCTGCAAGTGGAGAATAGCAAGGAGGCCAGATCTTTTCTGTGGCTGAAGGAACTATTGATTTGCATCTAGAGGAGTGGTGAGATATACTGAGACAGCTGCAGCTGAGAGCTCTAGTTACCACTGTCTGTCAGCCCAGACTTGGCACCCACCACTTCAGACACATGTCAAGGCGAGGCCAAGGGCAGCAGAGGAAAGTAGAGGACAGCAGGGCACAGAGTAGATTCTTGGAGAATCTGTCCTCAATGCTAGTGGGGAAAAGTCTAAGTTGCTCTATATCTGGCCCTGTCTGATGGGCATGTGACTCAGAACTTGCTGGGGTCAGGCTGCAGCTGTATAACTGCCCTAGGCCTAGGGTGGATGATGTGGTATGGGGCTGGACACACCTGCAGCTTTTGGTTTGCCCCAGAGAGGGAGGGGACAGTTGAGCTCTAATCCTCAGGTAGTTCTGTACCCTGACCTGCATGTTTCCCAGGAGCCGTCTTTCTGTTCTTATACCAGTGGGTGAGGACAAAGGCAAACAGTTAGGAATACTGTCCTGAAGTCCTTGATAATGTGCCTTCCCATCCGCTTGCAGAACCCTGCCCCTCTACCCTGCTGCAGCAGCACATGGCAGACCTGCTGCGGCAGGGTTCTGATGTGGCACCCAGCTTCCTCAACAGTGTCCTCAACCAACTCAACTGGGCTTTCTCTGAGTTTATCGGCATGATCCAGGAGGTAGGCCATGGTGGGGCCCTATGGGCCAGGGTGGTAAAGGGACCAAGGTGTGGACCTGGGTTGTAGCCAGGCCTCTGACTGCTGCTTGCCTACCTGTTGGCTGCACAGATTCAGCAGGCTGCTGAACGCCTGGAACGAAACTTTGTGGACAGCAGACAGCTCAAGGTATGTGCCACCTGCTTTGACCTCTCAGTCAGCCTGCTGCGTGTCTTGGAAATGACCATCACACTGGTGCCTGAGATATTCCTTGACTGGGCCCGGCCTACCTCTGAGATGCTGCTGCGGCGTCTTGCACAGGTGTGTCCATCTAGGGCAAGGAGGGTAGGATCCTGGGTATACCCCACTGGTGAGCTTATCCATGTACAAAAGGCTCCTGCCCCCACAGCTGCTGAATCAGGTGCTGAACCGTGTGACAGCTGAGAGGAACTTGTTTGACCGTGTGGTCACCCTACGACTACCTGGTAAGAACCTAGATGCCCTGCACCCCTACACAATAGGCCTTGAGTCCTCTGCCAGGAGCATGATGCCCGATTCTCTATTCTGCACCATGACAGCTAGGCTCAGCACCCCCAACCCAGCTTGGCCCTTCTGTAGAGTGGACAGAGAGAAGGGTTGATGGCATCAGCCAGGCCTGGAGCCTCTGCCACAGGAGCATGAGGGAGGTTCATTTTCTTCCTTCCCTCCCCTTAGGCCTAGAAAGTGTGGACCACTACCCTATCCTTGTGGCAGTGACAGGCATCCTGGTACAGCTCCTGGTGCGTGGTCAAGCCTCAGAGTAAGTTTTTGAGACTCCCATGGGAGCTGGGCAGGACTTCCCTGTACCCCAGTTTCCTTATCTTATAAATGGGCCTCACTATCAGGTTTTAAGGTAGAGGGAAGGTGGTGAGATGTAAACTGCTTAAGTAGGTGACAGTGGCAGCTGCTCTGGGTTGAAGAATCAAGGACCCAAGCAGGACAAAGTGCCCTGGCTTGTGGCCATTCCTCAGGTAGCAGTGGGGGTATAGGGCAGACCATCCTTTGATGGCCAGGGCAACACTGCTAGATCAAGAGCCAAGCACATTACAATGCTGCCTGTCAGTGAAGGCCTCAATGAGCATGGATTACCTTTATTACAAAATTCCATTAACAGCAGGGTCCAAGACAGCCATGGGGACTCGTAGCTCAGCCCCCACACCTGAGGGGCTCCTAGAACCCCTTCCCTGCCTCTCTGCAGTGGGAGTGGTGAGGTGCATATGAAGCCAGGGCACCGCCTCAAACCATTAGGCTGAGAACAGTGCCAGCCATTAAAAGGCTCCTGCCCTCAGGGACATCAAGTTCCATCTGGGCCCTCTCAGTTTGGCCTTGCTTGCCAGGCTTTTTACTGCTGTGCTGTGAGCCCATGGAATGAACTTTGCCTTGAAATGACTGCTAGAGAAAATAGGGCCACTGTGGCTGGGGCTCAAGCCAGGTCCCCAGGGGTTCTCCTTCCTAATGCCTGCCCACCAGACTGTGCATGCAGTTGTGAAGCTTTCAGAAGGTTGGCTGCTGGTAGTTGGGGAGTGCTGTGTCATCAGAGGGAGGATGTTTCTTCCTTTCTCCAGGAACAGGGGCTGGAGTTGAGCTCTCCATCATTTCCCCTGTGAGACCCCTGCCCCAGGTATGGGAAGGGGAAGGTGGTGTGCTTTGACTGTTCTGTATCACTCCTTCATATCTGCTTCAGCCACTGAAGGGGTTCCTAGGGCTCTAATGTAAGAGCTTTTCCAGATGGACTTGGTCCCCCATCCTTAAGGGACATTGGGACAGTAGGAGGTCCCAGGAAAGGCAGACACTAGCAGGTTTTGCTGGGGTCTGGGGCCTTGGGGACCCATGCTAGGCAGAGCAGGAGGAAATTAAGAGACTCTGATTTTTCTATGAATAGGGCCATTGTGGTTCAGGTAGGAACCACAAAGGAAGCTGTAGGACCAGGTACAATGCTTCCCACTAACACCTGGCAGTTCTCTGTATGGTAGCAAGGAGCAGAGCAAGCAGCAGGAGGGTCATGGCCTGAGTGGAGGGCACTGGGCAGCCTAGGTCATCATGAGACCTTCTGAGCCTGTGGAGCTAGCAGATTCAGAGCCAGCCAGGAACCGTAGGCCCATGGTATTGCTCAGATCGAAGTCCTCAGCTACAGCCAGCTGCACACGCCCGTTGAGTCCTCTCCTGCCAGGCTCCAGGAAGACCACATGCTTATGGACACTAGCCTTGCGGCTGGGTGCATCTGGTGGCGTGGCACTGAGCACTGAGGATTGTGCACTCAGCTCCTGGAGTGAACTGGGTGCCCGGGTCCAGTGGTGACTTCGACAGGCTTGGTGACAGCACCGGAAGCAACCATGGCAGGGTGGTGCAAACAAGTACAGCAGCACCAGTACCAGGCCCACTGCGCAGCCCAGTAGTGTGGTGAAGCCTGTGTTGAAAGCCTCAGGCTCCAGGTGTGGGAAGTGCACACTCACATTGTACTCAAATGTCTGGTTGTGGTGCAGGCGGGGCCCAGTGGCCAGGCACACGAAGACACCAGCATGCTGCTCCTGCACTTTGCCTATAGCTAAGCTGCCATCCGCCAGCACTGCAATGCTGCCATCTCGGGATCCTGGTGCTACAAGCAGTTCGTGCTTAGGTGAAACCCAGGCAATGTGCACAGCTGGGGCGCTGGTGTTGCAGTAAAGCCTCAGGGACCGACCCACCTGTGCGTGCAGCTGCTCTTCAGGCTGCTCTAGGCTGGTAGCTGGGGCAGCTGAGCAGTTCTCAAAGACACGGCTGTGCTCAAAGAAGCGCACGCGGGATGTGGGTACCTTAAAGGCCAGGCACGTGTACTCACGTGCAAAGTCTCGCACCGCACTTAGGCCCCGCTGGTGCCAGCGCTGCAGCAGGTGGTAGAGTCGGCAGTTGCAGGGCAACGGGTTATTATGCAAGTAGAGGCCATTCTTGAGGAAGACTGGCAGTGCGGCCAGCTCAGGGACAGAGACACGTCCCAGCCGGTTGGAGGAGAGGTCCAGGGTGCGCAGGTGGATCGCACCCAGACCGTGCAAGTGGTTGAAAGAGAAGGTCATGAGTTCGTTGCAGCCCAGATAGAGGCGGCTGAGTGCACTCAGGCTGTGGAAGGCATGCTCATCCAAGTGTGCCAGGCGGTTATTGAACAGAAACAGCATCTCCAGTGCCTCAAGTCCATCAAGGTCGTGAGGGCCAAGTGCCCGCAATGCATTAGATGATAGGTCAAGGAGTTTTAGGCTGCTGGCATTATTGAAGACTCCGTGACCCAATGCATCCAGTTCATTGTGGCCTAGGCGCAGGGCGTGCAGCCGGGAGAGAGGTGCCAGCCAACCGGGGCGCAGGCGCTGGAGTGCGTTGTGGCTCAGGTCGAGTTCAGCAGCAGCTGCAGGTAACGTGGCTGGCACGTCCTGCAACCCCAGGCCTGCGCAGATCAGCAGATCAGCAGCACAGACACATTTGCTGGGGCAGTTGTGGGGCACAGCGGGCAGAAAGCCCTCAGAGTCTCGGTTGCCTAACGTGGCGACCGGCAGCATGCACAGCAGGGCACCCAGCAGCCCTAGACAGGCCATGGCAGCAACCATCAAGAATGAGGGCAGCCTTGTGCGGGTCACAAATCCAGGACTCACCCACTCTTGTTCTGGCCCAACAAGCGTGGTGCCGGATGGTCCACGGCCGAGGAGGCTCAATGCTGGCTTTACTCAGCTCAGATGGACGCTGCAGTCAGCTCTGTCTCCCGTTGCTTTCTCCCAGGGCTTTCCTGGTCGACTTCTAAATAGTCGCTTAGAGAAGCCGGCCCAGGGGGCGGGGCATCGGGTTTCTATTGGCTCCCGCTGCAAGGGGCGGGGAAATCACATCCCCTGCCGCTTAAGAACCCCTACGGCCACCAGGGGGTGTACGAATTCACTTCCAATACCCAGCCTTCCCTTAGCCAACAAACCAGAAGAGTAAAAGGGGCAGCCAGGGGAGAATGGTAAACTGCTCCTAATGTTCTTTATTTGAAGGATTATTGTATCATGGGGCACGTGGACTTTAGGTGTTTTATGGTAGCCCACAAAACTGGTACCTGGGCTGCATGTGATTTCACTGAGACCCCCCAGGACTTAGAAGAAGGTTGCAGCTGGGAGGTGGAAATAAAGGCATTAATGCAATTAGGTTTGGACGGTCACACAACCCCAGGAGTCCCCCAGTGTTCCGATTACACTATATACCCTTCCCTACCTAGGACAGAGAGAGCTACATCAGTGCTTTTGGCTGACCCCTGCTTCCAGCTGCGATCCATATGCTATCTTTTGGGGCAGCCAGAGCCTCCAGCACCTGGCACTGTCCTGCCTGCCCCAGACCGGAAGCGCTTCTCCCTGCAGAGCTGTAAGTGGGCCAGGGGTGGTTAAGGGAAAAAAGATCTGGGACTCTCTGAAGTCAGGACCTCCAAGAACAGCAAATCTCCAGCCTGGGAATATTCAAAAGGCACCAGATTCTAGGCTACATCTGGCCTGACACACCTACCACTATCCCAGATACTGATTATATCAATGCTGAGGAGCTGGCACAAGTGGAACAGATGCTGACACATCTGACCTTTGCATCTGCCCAGGCAGCAGCTGCATCCCTGGTGAGTGGGACCACAGCACATCCCATGCTACTTGAATACATGTGTGCACACCAATATAAGCATAGCATATCCAACCACCCTTCACTTCCCTCCCTACAGCCCACCAGTGAGGAAGATCTCTGCCCAATCTGTTATGCCCACCCCATCTCTGCTGTGTTCCAGCCCTGTGGACACAAGTCCTGCAAGTAAGTGGGGCCCCATGGGCTTTGGGAAGGGGCAGTAGGAACATCCAAGACAGTCTTTATCCCCTCCCCTTTGCAGAGCCTGCATCAACCAGCACCTGATGAACAATAAGGATTGCTTCTTCTGCAAAGCCACCATCGTGTCTGTAGAGGACTGGGACAAGGCAGCTAATACAAGCACCACCTCCTCAGCTGCCTAGGCCTGCCAAACCTCCACCTGCAAACCCAGACCCAGGCAGAGACCTATTTATGAGCTTCCCTTGCCCTGTTCCCTATCACCCAAAACCACATCCAACCTCTTTGTCTATGTGTAGCCCCATTGGTAAGAGCCTGGCCGTGGCCCTAATAAGGTCTGGGCTTGACTTTCAATCAGGGCCACAGTAAACATTAAATTATTATTCCATACAGCCCTGGCCTGGCCCTTTTTAAGGGAATGGGGTTTGTAGGGTGTGGCCCAGCAGGGATTCTGCTACTTTATGTCCAAGTGAGAAGGCAGGTGTTCAGAAGCTTCATCCTCATCCAGTCCTCCCCAGACAAATAGCACCAAGTCCAGGGCCTTTTGTGTGTCAAGCCAGTGCTCCTCTTGCTGATGGGGAAATAGGGGTTCGGCCAGCCCCAGGCATCCCCTCACATAATGATACGAGGCTCTGGCACTGATTCACCAATAGACTTGTGGGGCAGCACACTGGCTCCGTTGAGGTAGAGCTCGTCGTTAACTATAACATCCTCGCCCAGCACAGTTACATTCTCCATACGCACCTGGGTGAGGGGGGATAAGACCTTGTCAGTGAGGCAGATGCATTTTCTGGCCCTCTCCCCATCTGGCCCAGCCCATTGGCTTACCCACTGGCCCACACGGCAGCGCCAGCCCACGATGCATGACTCAAGCCAGGAATGGGAACGTATGTGGGCATCCCGCAGCACTGTGCACCGCCGGATGCACACGCCATCCTCCACCACCACACCAGGACCCAGGCTCACATTGGGACCAATGCTGCAGTTCTGGCCAATACGGGCACTTGGATCCTGAGAGCAATGGGGAAAATACAGTTGGGCCATTTGTCCCCTATGGACTGAAGGGATTAATGACGGTCTGGACAAAGGCCTCACCACAAGAACATTGCCCACAATGCCAGGGCCTGAGCATAATCGCTCAGGTTGCTTCTGCCTCAGTGACTGAAGGAAGAGACACATGCCAGTGAGGAAATCCTTGGGCTGACCGATATCCATCCAGAAGCCTGTAGGGAGGGATGCATCAGGGGCTCAGCCCAGCCACAGACCACCCCCACCCATGACCTCTCTGCCTCACCCTGCAGCTCCATGGCATATAGCTGCCCCTCCTTGGCCATAATGGGGAAGACCTCCTTTTCAATGGACGTAGGCTGCAGCTGTGGGAGTGGGCAGCTTGTAAGCAGGGTCATGGTAGTAATGGCCTGTCCCACCCTAGCCCACCCAGCAGCTGTCTTCTACACACCTGGATGCGTTGCAGCACTGCAGGGCTCAGGATGTACATGCCTGCGTTGATCTTATTGGACACAAATACCTGTGGCTTCTCCACAAACCGGTGAATGCGGCCCGTGTCAGCCTCACATACCACCACACCGTACTTAGAAGGCTCCTCCACCTTGGTCACCTGAATACAGGGGGACTTAGGCCTAGTCCAGTGTTCCTAAACCTTTACACATATGCTGTCCCAAGTTTCAGGGATTCTGTCCCAAATACTTAGAAGATACTGCTTAGCTGTGCTCTTATAAGGATAAAGATCAAAGGGGGAGGGGCAAGGGAAGCTGGGCTGGGATGTTGCAGGGAATGTCAAAGGAGAAGGAAGACCTGGTCTCTTACCAGGATGGAGCCCTCCTGACCATGGTGCTGATGGAATTGCACCATGGCTTGGAAGGGGAAATCACAGATCACGTCGCTGTTGAGGACGAAGAAAGGGTCTGCAGTCTCAGAGAGCAGGTCACGGGCCAATGCCAGGGGCCCAGCTGGGAGAAGGGAGCAGATCACGGCCTTGCTGGGGATCTGAATTCCTGAATTCAGGCTCAGCAGGTACCACCCTCTTCTGGATGCAAACCCTCCCCAAGGAACCTTCTTGTATCCACTGACCTGTCCCCAAAGGCTCCTCTTCATGAGACATGGAGATTCGGATTCCCAGCTGGAAAGGAGAAGTCACCTCGTCAGGTTCTCCCTCCAGAGCAGGAAGGTGGACCAACGGAACCGGCTACGAGTCCGTGCCTCACCCTCTGCTCCTGTGTCTTCATTTCTTTCTCCAGCACCTGCGACATGTAGCTCACAGCCAGGATCACGTGATCCACACCTGCCTGTCGGACAGGATAAAGCCAGCGAACAGGCGGGCTCAGCCGGTAGGTACGGGCACCCCTGACCTTCAGTCGCTAGACGTCCCTCGTCCGCCCAGGACAGACCCCGGGCCTTACCGCAGCAAGGGCCTCCACTTGATGCAGCAGTATGGGCTTATTGCAGAAGTCTACCAGCGGCTTCGGAGTACTCAGCGTTAGTGGCCTCAGCCGCGTTCCATAGCCGCCTACCAAGATCAGTGCCTTCATCTCGCCTGTGGGCGACGGGAGTCAATCCTAGGCTCCAAGGTGCCTGCACCCCGCCTGGCCAGAACTACACCCGCTGTGTCCTGCCCCACGCCCTTCACCAGTCAGACTGACCAACTCTGGTTTCAATTTGTTCGCCTGGCCTAACCTAACGCCGGCACCCGGCCGCAAGAACACACGTTACCTAGCGGGCGGTGGGCGGCTGGCAGAGTACTCGGACCGCACTAGGCGCGGGCAATGACGTGACCCCAGCGGGCCAATCAGCTGCTGTCTACGTGGCACGGCCGCCAGCGTCAGAGCGCTGGGCGCGGCACTACCAAAGACGTAACCAATGAGAGCCTGAGTGCGCCAGGCTGCTATGGGGACCCGAAAGAGCCTCGCGGGTCACCTGTCTATTGGCGGAACCGAATGCGGAACTGGCGCCAAGGGCGAGGCCTCACTCCCTACGGGAGCTAGATTGGCTGCAGGGTAGACGCTTGTGGCCAAGCTTTGCTGTCCAGGGCCCCGCCCCCTGCGCTCCGACCCTGGGAGGAGGAGTGGATGACGCGGTTGGAAGTCGTAGGCGGTGCTGGGCTGGGTGGATTCACCCTGGAGCTGCTAAGTTTTCAGAAAGATACGGACAAGCTACAATTTCTAGCGGCTTTATTTTGACATATACGACCTCAGACACAAGCGGGGTGGGCAGCGCTGGGTGTACAGAAAGGGGCGGGCTCGGCCCGGGCACCCCTCCCTTACACGCAAGGTCCAAGGAAATGCAACTGCGCGAGTCGAGGCCGGAGTCACCTGTAGTATCCAGGCGCAGGCCTCGGGTGGCGTGGACAGGTTTAGCTTCCAGGAAAAAGAAGAGCTGAGAGTGATTCCCAGAATGCGAGGTCTTACATGTCCCCGAGGAGCAAAGGAACCACGTCCTTCCCGGGGGTCGCCATTTTCTTCATTAAAATATTTTTTTAAACCGGCACAAACATAACCAAATTGTACAGCTGTAAAGTTAAAAGCAGTCTGCATCTAGGGAACGTGCACATGGCCAGGTGAGTAGCAGCTACTAGACTAACCCAGGCCTCTGGCCCTTGGTGGGAATCCCCATACCCATTGCACAGACCCAGAAAAGAGAGGGTGGGGTTCCTGGCAAGTTGCTACATTGGTCCCCTTCCTTTTTAAGCACCACCAGTCCCTTTCCACCCCAACCCTGGAGGCGGGGTCTGGCGTTGGCCCAGCCCAGCGAAAATAACAGAGAAGGGTGACCTGAGCACCCCAACCCATGATCCCCAGTTGCACTTTGGTCCTGATTTGGGGATGGGAAGGCAGGGCCTGGCAGCATTAGGACTCTCTAGCCTGGGCCAGGCAGAAGGAGCAGTGGCAGAAAATGTGCACGCACAAGCTTGCCACCACCCATCAAATAATGATTGGGTTTCCAGGTACCAAAAGTGCTGATAAGAAAGGCCCTGCCTTGGGGGAGAAGCAGCAAATTCCAGCCCTTCCACTATTTCTAGTGCCAGGAAAACACAATAAACGAGTACAGCCTCCTGTGCTGAGTAGTACCAGAACAGGGTGGCATCTCATGTCCCCAGGCAGTGGCCCCAAATCCTTCTTCTTATCCTCCCCACTGCCAGGGAATATCAGCTACGCTAACAATGACCTTTCCCTCTGGCTGAAACCACAGAATGGTACAGGAGAGACGGTGGTTATTACCAGAAACAGGCAAATTTGTGCCTCCCAGCCCCAAGGAATGGGAACCTGCCCACCTGGTACCAGGGTTGAAGGGCTTAGAGAGGTAGGATCCATCAAGGACCCCATTTCAGAGACTTCATCTCTAAAGGCCAGGAATCAGGTCATCAGTTACCAAGGCTTCTCACAAACACAGGCCAGCAGGCTTACCTTTAATGCCCAAAACAGGGACATGTCAAAAGAGACAATGACAGTGGCCCTAAGCTTATAGGAAAGGATGCTAACCTTGGCAATGACTGAGTGTGGTGCCTGTCACCTGCTGGCCACCTTGTGTTAGAGGAAGCAAAACTACATGCTGTTAAAAGGTGGCAGCAAGAATGATTAAAACTATGTGAAAGGGCTACCCCTTGAGTGTTGAGGGCCACACTCCAGGCCCATAGGAAGGGTGCCAGGCCAGCAGGGAAATAACCCTAAAATTCATTCTGGAACCAGGTTTAAAAAAAAAAAAAAAAAAAGCAGCACCTGCTGAGGAAGGGCAAAGGGGCAAAAGCTCACCTCAGAAATGAAAGACTATTTTGCTGAGGAAAGTATGAAGGAAATCAATATACTAACAAACAAGGCAACACCCCAAAGGAAGGCTCCCCACAGTATAGGGGCTGGCAGGTGGACAAATGGACAAACTGATGGACCCCAGGATTATTCAGACGAAGCATTCGATAGCATAATCTGGGCACCTGCATGCACCCAGGGCCCAATGTCTCTAAGAGCAGACAAGCTTAAAATTCTCCCTCACAATGTGCTGCCTCCTTGAGCTTTGCCTGGGGAAGTGAGAGACCCTGAGCAGACCACAGCCCTTGAGTCCTGGGAGGAGCAGCCCATCCAGAGGCAGCACAGCTGCCCAAACTAGAAGAGGAAGACTCCCACCCACAGTACAAGAACTGCAAATACTGTATGGTCCAGGGCCCCTACAGGCCCCATGGCCTACCAGAACACACTCTTCTCAGCAAACAGAGTGGTGCCCTTCAGTGGGACAGAAGGGGTTGGCCTCCTCAGGCAAGGGGATCTTGTTGAGAGAGGCTGGTTGGGGTTTTGGATAGAGGAGCAGGTTTATGTGCCAGGTCCATGGAGAAACCAGGCCTGCCTGCTGCCATAAACTGGCTTCAGCTCAGCTTCATGAATGTAGCCCCATGCCAAAATCAGACCCAAGAAACATGGGTCCAGCTGTGTACAGTCAGCTTTCTGATGACAAGGGCATCTGTTCAAGAGCTGGCTGACACCCACAGCACAAAACTGAAAAGCTCCCAAGAGATAGGGATTAATCCCCTCTTATATTGGGGGAACAAAGGATGAGTGGGCATGGAGGGGCCCTGTACCAGTCCAGGGCTTCATTACACAATCAGCAGGACCCTGCAGACACAGACCCTAAAGACCTAGGTAAGAGAAACCAAAGTCCAAGGGCATCTTGTCTCTGCTGCCAAGCCCACCAGGGGCACCTCTTCCTTCCTAAGTCAACCTGGACACAGCAGTCACAGCCACAGAGCTACGGAGCCTGGCCAAGAGGACGCATGTTCTGCCCTCCTTCACTTTATATATATGGATTCCAGGCTACAGCTAAAAACATTTCTTTTAGTTTACACCAAAGAGAAATATAACCCTTTAAAAGCAAGTCTGTGTGTCCTCACGGCAAGTTCAGAGCAATGGTCCCTGCCTGCGGGTGGAGAGGAAGAGGTCCCGGGGGGGCCCATAATTGGGCCTACTGGTTTTCGTCCCGCATCTGTTCCATGATGCTGATGAGATTCTCCAGGCCAAACACATAGCCTCTGTCTGGCCCATCATGCACAGTGGGGTCATCCCGGAAGCCTTTGAATGTGCTATGTGCAAAGTCAATCATTCGGACATCCACCTTAGGTGGAGAGGAGGGGCCTGCCTCAGAGTTGGTGCTGCTGGGGCTGGTACTGGGGCTACAGGGTGGTGCCACTTCAGGGAGCCCCATGTCCAGGTGCTTAAGACGCAGCTCAGATCGGCACTCCTTGCCATCATAGATGACAAGCAGAGAACTGGAGTAGAAGCGGTAGGACGCCTGCCGCTCCAGCACAGCTTTGAGGCCCCGCAGTTTGCTCAGAATAGGCTCAAAGAGGTCACGTCGCAGGTCCAGGCCATTGTGCAGGTACTGATAGAGAGCATTGCGGAAGCCTTCAATGGAGAGCCCACGGCCATAGTACTTGTTCCTGCAGAGGTAATGCCCTGTGTCCAGCTGGTACACCTGAAACCCCAGGAGACAGGGTGAACACCAGGTAAGTCTGATGACCTTGTGGTACCCCGGGCAAGCACCATCTGGAAAGCACTCTATAACCAACCTGTACTTTATTGCTCTTCCAACTGGAAGGAGGCAGGCCACATTCTCGCTAGGTTTTGCCATCATAAGAGCTATGAAAGGCAATTAATGGGCCTATGGTCACCTTTAGAGCCCTCCTCCAAGCTGCTCTGGGCCCCCACTAGACTTTAACTAGGAACATACTGCTTAGTTGAACATACTGCTATTAGACAAGGGTCTTACTTGCCCTACTGTGGAGGGAGCAGACTCTCATAGCAGCACTGAAACCTGGAACCCAAATCCAGGTCAATAGTTGGGACAGGAGGTCTCAGGGAAGGGGAGAAATGTCTCCTGGGAGGACATTTGGTACTGTCCTCTGTACTGTCTTCTAGGTATGGGCACAACCTAGAATATGCAAGTACAGCACTGAGGCTCTCACTAGTGGTGACTCACCTGCATGCCACAGACCCTAACCCCCAGTGTAGCAGATGTGCTCTGCTCACACTTCCTCATCTGCCGGGCCGCCTTCTCAGCTGATGCATCATCCCCATGCTGCCGGGTGCCCATCTTCAAGTCCAGAACACAGGGATACTTGAAGTGGTGTACCACGTTCTCAAGCAGGAGAAATTCTGGTCCAAGGTCAAGAATGACAACCACACTCACCATCTGGTCCATCCAGGACAGCACAAGAAAGGTTTTTTTATAAAAAAGAGCATTCTGGTCTAATGCAAAATGTGTTCACTTCACAAACTCTCAAATGTGGGTTTCACACCTCTCAAATGTGGGTTTTACACCTCTAGCTTGTAACTATTATTTTTCAGTCTTGGGAATTGACTTAGGGGTGCCCTACTATGGAGTTATATCCTGATTTATTTATTTATTGAGACAAGGGTATAACTTGTTGAAGTTGACCTTAAACTTGTGATCCTCCTACCTCAGTCTTCCAAATAGTTGGGATTACAAGTGTGTGTCACTGTGCCCAGCTTACTTCTTTTTGCAACTGTGTAGAGGGATTGAACTCAGGGGCACTTGAGCACTGAGCCACATCACCAGTCCTATTTTTTGGGTCTCCTGAGTTGTTTAGCGCCTCACTTTTTGCTGAGGCTGGATTTGAATTTGAGATCCTCCTGTCTCAGCCTCCTGAGCCGCTGGGATTACAGGTGTGCACCACCACACCCACACTAGCTTATTTCTTAACAACAACAAAAAATTTTCAGGCATGGTGGCACAAGCTTGTAATCCCAGCTGCTTGAGAGGCTGAGGCAGGAGGATCACAAGTTCAAAGCCGGCCTCAGCAAAAGTGAGGTGCTAAGCAACTCAGTGAGACTCCATCTCTGAATAAAATACAAAATAGGGCTGGGGATATGGCTCAGTGGTCAGGTGCCCCTGAGTTCAACCCCCAGTACAAAAAAAAAAAAATTGGTAAAATGTATTAAATAAAATTACTATTTATAACCACTTTTTTTTAAGTGTATCATTTCAGTGGCATTAAGTATATTTACACTGTTGTGCATCCATCACCATTATCTACTTCCAGAAATTTCTTCATCTATTCAAAGTAAAATCCTGTCCCCTTTAAATACTAACTCCCTATTCTCTCTTCTCCTAACTCCTGGGAAACTTTTCTTCTACCTCTGTATCTAGGAATTTATCAATTCCAGTTGTCTCAAACTAGTGGAATCTTACAGTATCTATCCTTTTGTTCCTAGCTTATTTCACTTTACAAAATGTTTTCAAGGTTCATCCATGTCACAGCAATATTAGAATTTCATCCCTTTTTGTGGTTATATAATTTTCCATTATAGGTATATACCATCCCCACTGATGTGTTGTTTTGCTTTTTACAAACAATAAACTAAAGATATAGCAGATCTGGACACATTCTTGACACCATCAATAAACCATGTCCTACTCAAGGCAGCACCTCAGCCAGTCCTAAGAAATAAGGAAGATACGTTTGTAGCATTACTATAAAAATGTGGAGATGAGATTCTATTGCCCTTTAGAATTCTAAGATAAATGCTGAATAAATTTTTCTATCTGGGGGCTGGAGATGTAGCTCCATGGTAGAGTGCTTACCAAGCATGTGCAAAGTCCTTGGTTCAATCCCCAGTACCAAAAGAAAAAAAAAATCTACCTTGTCATTTTTTCACTAAATTCTAAAATAGTGAAGTACAAATTTAAACATATCTCACAATAGTCTGTTCTAGACTGCCAAGTTTTAAGTTTCAATCTTATCATGTAGATAAGAAAAGGCAGAAAAAACACCATGTTAATGAAAGTAAAAGAAGGAAGAAGAGGAGTCTAAAAACAAAGATGAGAACAAAGAGAAGCCCCTGGACAGGGGACCTCAGGAATGGTCTGGAGGGGCCCTGACATGGGCCCTACAGTCCCAGAAGACACTGGTGAAGGAGGGGTGTCAAGGATACTGTAGAGCTTTCGGTCCTTGGATTCAGAGCGCATGCGGCTCAGCTGCTGCTTGTGACAACGCAGACTCCAGGGGTTGTGGCTGATCTTCTCAGAACTCAGACCACTATTGCCATCTAGCATCTGGAAAGGGACGTCTGAGTGGCTGTGTAGTTCTACCTTCGGACTCTTTGCCTCCTGGGAACTAAAAAACAAAACAAAACAAAACGAAAACAAAAAAACAAACAAACAAACAAAAAAAAAACACCCAAAAAACAAAAAACACACACATACACATCACTATGGGACTCAGGCAAGTTATCTTTGAGGTCACAAGGTAGAGAAGAATTGTATCAGGCCTAACCTACCATCCACAGACCCTGCTAACAGATGGCAGGGGGTTTCAGATATGTGTGGCAATAAAAGTGAGTAAATAATATGAGTACTACTCTTCCTTATATCTCTCAAAAATAATTATTCATGTCAAATTATGTCATGAAGATACTATTTCAAATCCACTAGGATAGGATACTATAATCAGAAGAAAAAATTTGAACAAGAGCTAATCAAGATGTGATGAAATTAAAACCCTATACATTGCAGGTACAAATGTATATGCAGCCAATGTGAAAAACAGTGGTGGTTCCTCAAAAGGTTAAACATAAGTGGTGCATGCCTATAGTCCCAGTTACTCAGGAAGCTGAGGCAGGAGGATCACTTGAGCTCAGGAGTTTGAGACCAACCTGGGCATCAGAGCAAACACCATTTCAAAAAAAAACAAAAACAACAACAACAACAAAACACACACACACACACACACACCCAAAAAATTGAACATAGGACTACATGACTAGATATATACCCAATTTTTTGCCAAGATATATACCCAAAAGAATTGAAAACATGGATTCAAACAGATACTTTATACCAATGTCCATAGAAGTATTAATCACAAAAAAATTTAAAAACATAGAAATAACTCACCAGTATCCATCAACAGATGAGCAGCTAAACAAAATTGCACATATATACAATGGAATATTATTCAGCTATAAAAAGGATTGAAATTATGATACATGCTAGATCATGGATAAACTTGAAAACATTTTGCTAACTGAAATAAGACAGACACAAAAGGACAGATATCGTTTGATTCCACTTACATGAGGTAACTGCAAATTCATAAAAACACAAAGTTGAATAATAGTTTCTAAGGGTTAGGGAAGGAGGAATGAGAAGTCAGTTGCACAACACTGTGAATGTACTTAATGCCACTGAATTGTATACTCAAAAAGGTTAAAATGTTCATTTTATGACAATAAAAAATTAACACAGTCAGGTATGGTAGTGCATGCCTAGAATGCTAGCTATTCAGGAGCTGAGGCAGGAAATTGCAAGTTTAAGGTCAGCCTGGGCAACTTAGCAAGACTCTATCTCAAAAACTAAAAGTAAAATAAAAGGGATGCAGTTACAGGTCAGTGGTAGAGCATTTACCCAGCATGCATAAGGCCCTGGGTTCAATCCCCAGTACACACACACACACACACCCCAAACAAAAACAAAAACAAAACAAAAAAAAAACAAAACAAAAAAAGAGAGAGAAAAAGAAAGAAAACGTGATGAGGGTGCAGTTTCACACTAAGCAAACAGGGTGGACCACGGGCTGCCACTTTCATGGATGTGAATAACTGTCCTGCCTTGGTCCAGAACATCTAGAAAAGCTTCCTATAATGGGATTTTAAAAAGCATATGCTGGCATTGTGCTTATGAATGATTGTCTATCTCTTCATGAGTCCTGGTAGCAGCACAGTGGTACATGCCTTTAATCCCAGTAGCTGGGAGAACTGAGGCAACATCACAAATTCGAGCCTGTCCTGGACAACTTAGTGAGACCCTATCTTAAAATAAAAACTTAAAAACAAGGTTGGGTTTGTAGCTCAATAGTAGAATGCTTGTGGAGCAAGCATCAGGCCTGGGTAGGATCCCTAGTACCACCCCCAACCCAAAAAAAAAAAAAAAAAAAAAAAAAGAGGAGGAGGTGGAGGAGGAAAACATCATCATAGGGAAAAAACAAACAAACAAAACAAAACAAAACAAAACAAAAAAGCAAGATATATTCTACCAGGAACAGGCCAGCAGGTGCCAAAGGTACCTGTGTTTCTCAGGGTAAGGTTTGTGCCTGTGGAAAGCATCAAGCCTACAGAGAATTTTATTTCTAAAATAAATCAAACCACAAAAGTATTTTGGCAAGAAGGGACACCAATTGATGAAATTATACCACAATTTTATTATGTTCCAACATAAAAATCTTTGCTTTAAGTAAATGGCAGTACTGTTTTTCACACTGACAAGCCCAGAAAAACAAACCACTGGTAAAGCAATATGGCCTGGAAATTGGAGAGCAAGTCTGCAGCTTAGAAAAGAAGTGGAGCACAGCAGCAATTTCAAATGCCAGTCTCCTCTTCAGAACTTCTGGCCTTTTCTCTCACTGGGCAAGGAGTTATACAGACTTAAGCTGACCAAAAGGATTACTGTATGCTGGAAATGTTGACCTTCTTCCCAGGGTCAAGAATTTGGGAAAGCTCTGCAACATTGGTTAAGAGACCCTAGTTCCTTTAACTGGAACTAGAGGAACCCATCTAGGCCTGACAAAACCCTCTACCTGTCAAAACCCTCATTTTCTGCTGCAGAGAGCACTGTTGAGGCCATTTACAGACACTTTTTTGTGTGTGTGATTCCCTTTAGGAAACCACCAGGGTAACTTACTTGTCATATAAGTCCAATCAAATTTAGTGTCTGAGCAGGGCCTCTGTGGCATCTGGCATCACCCTTAGAGATGCAGCCCTAGCTCTGGTGAGGAAACAAGTTTCACCCCTGGAGTGACTGAGTGTCCACTAATAGGCCAAAACAAAAGTATGATCACTGCAGGTAGAGCTGTCACTTTCAGAGTAGGGCCTTGTTCCTGAACATGAACATAACTCAATGTGAGACTATATTCACTGGCTTTTTACCAGATGACTCATGAAGTAAATTCTGTATTTTAAGAGGACAGGCGTGGTGGTGCACGCCTATAATCCCAGCGACTTAGGAGGCTGAGACAAAAAAAATCCTAAATTCAAAGCCAGCCTCAGCAACTTCGAGACGCTAAGCAACTCAGTGAGCCCCCGTCTCTAAATAAAATACAAAATAGGGTTGGGGATGGGGCTCAGTGGTCGGGAATTCAATCCCCAGCACCAAAAAAAAAAAAAGAAAAAAGAAAGCCCACTCTGGGCTGGGGTCATAGCTTAGTGGTAGAGTACTTGCCTAGAATGTGTGAGGCACTGGGTTTGATTATCAGCACCACATATAAACAAACAAAGGTCCATTGAAAACTAAATATATTAAAAAAAAAAACAAAACGCAAGCCCACTCTAAAGAACTTCTGGGAGAGAAACACCCATTGCCAGCTACAGACTTGGGGAACATTCCTTGTCATTGAGCAAATTATGTCCCAATTATCTAGTTAAGATGAAGTTCCTTAGGGAATGAAAGGAACACAGAAGTGCTTCCACAGGACAGAGTTAATCTGTCCACAGAATGTTCAACATATGGAGACAATGCTTACTTAAGAAGTGGATATGTAGCACTCTCCTTACATCACAGTTGCTGACCTGGCCAGAGAGAACCACTGACTGAGGGCGCAGGAAATGATTCATCACACCCAGCCAGAGTCCTATTGGGTTTCTGTGCTTCCTCACATAAATGGGAACTATTCAGAGGGTAAGTGAAGAGGGCTAGAATGTCCTAGGCCCTGAACAAAGTGCTGGGAACTAGTGTGGACAGCAAATGTTGGTGAATTGATCTGATGTCAGGGATGAACTACTGCCACATCTAAGAAAATTCCCAACTTTTTTTCGTGTGCATGGTGCAAGCGACAGAACCAAGGGCAAGGTAAGAGCTCTACCATTGGGAAACAGTTCCAACCCCCAATTTCAACTTCTGAATCAAGTCCTTGAGCACCCTACTCACTGAAACTTACTTAAATGAAATTAAATATGAAGTAATTTAATTGTACAATTTTTATTTCACTATTTTAGGAAGTTCGCTTTATTTTCAGTCCATACTAATGTTATTAATTTTACTACTCAGTGGTGTTGTTTTTTTTTTTTTAGAGAGAGAGAGAGAGAGAGAGAATTTATATATATATATATATATATATATTTAGTTTTCGGCGGACACAACATCTTTGTTTGTATGTGGTGCTGAGGATGGAACCCGGGCCACATGCACACCAGGCGAGCGCACTACCTGCTTGAGCCACATCCCCAGCCCCAACTCAGTGGTTTTTTAGTACTGTATTCACAAGGTTGAGGATATAACCACTACTTAATTTTCAGAATATTTTATTCACCCCAAAACCAAACTGTGTCACCTCTAACAGTCACTATTTGCCACTACCACTGTCTTTAACTACTAACAGAAGCAAGCACTAACCTGCTCGCTCTCTATGGCTCTGCCTGTTCTAACTACTTTATATATATATAGTATATATATATATATATCATGTAGTATATGGTCTTTTGTGTCTGATTTATTTCACTTAATGTTTTTAAGAGTCATCTGTATTGTATGTTTTATCAGTACTCTATTCCTTTTTAAGGGCTGAATAAAATTCCAGTGTACAGATATACATACCATGCTGTGCTTATCCATTTACCCACTGATGGACATGGGTTGTTCCCATGGTCTGGCTATCAGGAATAATGCTAAGAAAATCTATGTACAAGTTTTGTATGAATATACTATTCAATTCTCTTGGGTAAATACCTAGGAGTTAAATGACTAACTACCTTCCCCCCAACCCTGGGTACTTGGGATTAAATCCAGTCACACTCTACCACTGAGCTACATTCCTAACCCCCTTTTTGAGACAGGGTCTCACTAAGTTGCCCAGGTTAGAATAGAACTTAAGATCCTCCTGTCTCACTCAATCTCCTCAATCACTGGGATTACAAGCAGGTGCCATTGTGCCTGGCTTGGGTTTAACTTTTTGAAGTCTTGCCATATTGTTTCCAAAGCAGCTATACCACTTTACTTCCCCACCAGCAATGGAGGAGGATTCTAATTTCTCTATACTCCTGTTATTACTTTCACTGTCCATCCTTTTGATTATATCTATCCTAGTGGAAGCTCACATTAATTTTTGCAAGAAATACAAGGATTTCCAAATCTTTGAGAAAAATCAAATCCCAATACAATAAATTTTAGATTCAGGGATAGGATTACTGATATCAGATTATCAGAGGCTAGACACAAAACCATAAGGGTAAGACTAGACTGCATGGCCTATCATGGGTCTCATGCTTGGACATCCTGTAAATCAGAAAGCATTTGCAATCTCACTATAGACCAATACTTTTCAACATTCTCTCTTACGTGTACGAGACATAACAGAAAACCACAGAAACTATTGTCACCAGTACAGGGCATCCTTGCTTCCAAAGGGTTGAGAGAGTTTTAGTCTCTCTTAATTAGTTATGGCCATCTCCAGAAAGATGCATCACTGGGTTTATGTGACACCCAGGGGAGGCCACACCTGCAAGGGTAACCCAAGAATACTAATCATCCTCCTGAATTTTAGAAAATGCTTCCCCATGATGTGTCAGGTCTCTAAATATGTCCTGAGTACTTATGCCAGCAGGAAAAGATTATAACTGAAGCTTTGCTTGCCATCCTCTTACCTCTCAGAGGTCTCAAAGGAGAGGCTGGCTTTCTCTTCCTTATGGTCACTGCCACTGCCTGACCGGTGCAGGCTCCGTCGGGAGTGTTTGCGCCGAGGTTGCTCCCGTTCTGATGTGTCATCCTGATCCATGGTCTCACTTTCCACATAAGGGTAGGCCACCAAGTTGATGTAACCATCACTGTCCCCCTCAAAACAGACAGATACCACACCTGTTGAAAAAAAGGCAGCCAGTAAACAAATGTCAACAGGCTGGGTCCAAGTAGCACAGATTATTAGCATCTGCATTTCCACTGCACACAGGCTTTACTTTCCCTTAACCAAATACTGACTGATAGAGGAATAGCAGCCAGCAGACATCATCTTTCCAAAAGAAGATGACTACCACCTCTACCCTGATCTGTTGTTTACTCAGATAAATCCCACTTGATCATGTTTTATTATCATTTTAATATATTGTTGATTTGATCTGCTAAAATTTTGTTCATATGTGTAGGTTCATGAAAAATATTTTATATTTTTTATAATGGGCTTCTAGAATGAGTTTGGAAGTAGTCCCTCTTGAAAATTTCAGAAGAGCTTGCATAGATAATATTTGGTTTTAATATTTAGCATAATTTAGCAGTGAAGGCATCTGGGCCTGATTTTTTTTAATATTTCTCTTTTTTTAATATTTACTTTTTTAGTTTTAGGTGGACATAATATCTTTATTTTATTTTTTTGTAGTGCTGAGAATCGAACCCAGTGCCTCACGCATGCTAGGCGAGCGCGCTACCACTTGAGCCACATCCCAGTCCTTTTTTAATATTTCTTTAAAAAAAAATTTTTTTAGTTGTAGATGGACACAAAAATTTATTTATTTTTATGTGGTGCTAGGAGCAAACCCAGTGCCTCACATGTGCCAGGCAAATGCTCTACCACTGAGCTACAGTCCCAGTCCCCATTGTGGGAATGTTTTTAAATTCCAATTTCAATCTGTTTTATAGAGCAGCTGGGATTACAGGCATGTGCCAATGTGCCTGCTCCACAGCACAATTCACAATATCAAAAACAGTAAATTAGGGGCTAGGATTGTGGTTCAGTGGTAGAGTGCTCATCTAACATGCACAAGGCACTGGGTTCGATCCTCAGCACCACATAAATGTAAAATAAAGATATTGTTGTGTCCACCTAAAACTAAAAAATAAGTATTAAAAACAAACAAATAAAAAAAAACCAGTAAATTATACAGACATAATGATATTAACTAATCTTCAAATTTTGGCAGTTTTCACACTAATTCTGTTTATGGTCTAGGATTTCACATTAATTCTCCTCAGTCTCCTTCCATCTGGAAATATTCCTCAGTCCTTAATGACCACAACACTTTTGAAGAATACTAGTGGTTTTTCTCTAAGATGTTCCTGAATTTGGTTTATCTTGTATTTCCTCATGATTAAATTGAGGCCATTTATTCTGGGCAGCAACCTGAGTCCTCATCATTTCAGGAGGTATATGCCTTGCTTGTTGTTAACTGTCAATGAACCTTTTATTTATTTATATGCATTGCTGAGAATTGAACCCAGTGCTTGACACATGCTAGACAAGAGATCTACCACTGAGATACAACCCAGATCCCATGTCTTGTTACTGGTGATTTAACTTTGATCACTTAGTTAAGATGATATATGTTGGACTTTTCCACTATACAGCTTTTTTCCTGTTGTAATTTATGAGCATTTTATGTGTAGATGCTTTGAGACTCTCTAAATATCCTGTTTCTTACTTTACTTTTAGCCCAGTAATTTTAGGATCCATGATGGCTCTTACTTGCTACAATTATTACTGTGTTGTATGCCTACTGGACATTTTGTTTCCATCATTGCTCCTATATTTATTAATTAAAAGGAATTAGAGTTCCATAAGTAAGAACAGTCCCTTCATACTCATCTATCTTTCTAGCGTGGATTTATGAATATTTTGTTTAAATTCTTCTTGAGTTGGCCACTGGAACTCCTTTAAAGTTGGCTCTTTAAGTACTTTTGACATGTACTTCCATTATTTTTGACAATTTTTTTTAAACTTTCTATCACAGGAATTACTTTTCCTGACTCAACTCAGAAGCCAATCATTTTACCAAGAAGCCCTGCTTCTTGTAATTGTGAAATAGTAATTAGAAAAATCAAGATGATAGAGTTAGATATATTGATTGCTACAGACGTATCATTGCTATTAAGCCCTTTTAGCAGACAAAGCTAGGAAATACATGTATGAATACTAGCCCATCTATTTATTGCCATCGAGTTTTTGTTTGTTTGTTTGTTTTTTGTAGTGCTGGGGACTGAACCCTGTGCACGAGAAGCAAGCACTCTAACAACTAAGCTACATCCCTAGCCCCAATATAGGTGTTTTAAAACTCAACCAAGCTAAGAAAAAAGTACCAATAAGGAGCCAGGCACAGTGGCACATGCCTATAATCCCAGCAGCTCAGGAAGCTGAGGTAAGAGGATCACAGGTTTGAAGCCAGCTTGAACAACTTAGAGAGGCTATACACAACCTAATAAGACCCTGTCTCAAAATAAAAAAGGGCTGGGATATGGCTCAGTGGTTAAGCACCTTTGGTTCAATCCCTGATACAAAAAAAAAAAAAAAAAACCACCAATAATGTTCCATATCTTGGCAATAGATTTTCATTTATTAGTATATCAACCACAATCATCTAGTGTTACTGCTTGTTGTACTAAGGGGGAAGGTCAAAGATTCTGTATATTTATGCAAATAAGATTTGTCTCATTCATTTACCAAGTATTCACTGAGCATCTACTAGATATTAGGTCTTCTGCTTACTAGTGTAAAAGACAAATTAAGGTCTATATTTTCAAAGAGCTTATATGCTAACGTGAGAAACAAAGAGTAAACATGGACAAAACAATTACAGATTTTGCTAAGTGCTATGAAGAAATTAAGTGAAACCAGGTGCAGTGGCACACACTTATAATCCCAGCATCTCAGGAAGCTGAGGCAGGAGGATTGCAAGTTCAAAGCCAGCCTCAGCAACTTATGAGGCCCTAAGCAACTCAACAAGACCTGTCTCTAAATAAAATATAAAAAGGGCTGGGGAGGGGCTGGAGTTGTGGTTCAGCAGTAGAATGCTGGCCTAGCACATGTGAGACCCTGGATTTGATCCTAGGCACCACATAAAAGTAAATTCATAAAAAAATAGATATTGTGTCCAACTACAACAAAAAACTAAAACACACATTTTTTAAAAAAGGCGGGCTGGGGATGTGACTCAACAGTTAAGCACCCCTGGGTTCAATCCCAAGTATCCTCCCCACCAAAAAAAAAAAAAAAAGAAAGAAAGAAAGAAAATTGGAAATATTTACAGAGCGGAACACTTAATATAGGATGATCAGGGAAGGAGTACCTAGGTAGACTGAAGGATGAGGAGAAGTTGTGGACAAAGAACATTCCAAGTTAAGACCCTAAGATTAAAAAAAAAAAGCTTGGGGTATTCTAAAAACTGTTTCACTTCTTTTGGCCAATTAAGAGTTAAGAAACACCAGGTGTGGTAGTTAAGAAGACTTCAATCCCAGCTATTCGGGAGACTGAGGAAAGGCGATAGCAAGTTCAATACCAGCCTCAACAATCAAGCAAGATCCTGTCTCAAAAAGCAAACAAACAAACAAACAAAAAGGAATGGAGATATAACTCAGTGGCAGAATGACCCTGGATCCAATTCCCAGTAACCCCCCACCAAAAAAATTTTAAGAAACAACCCAATTAAAAAATTATCAAAGGACTTGAATAGACATTTCTCTAAGATTTATTATACAAATAGTCAACAGGCACATGAAAAACATGCTTAATTAACATCAGTCACTGGGGAAACGCAAATCACAGGCCCAATCAGAGTTCATTCATAACCACTTGGACAGGTAAGAAAAGAGAAATAAGAACAGAACAGTGCTGGCAAAGCTATAGAGAAATAGGAAACCTCATACACTGCTACTGAGAATGTAAAAAGGTATGACCACTGTGGAAAATAAGTCTGACAATTCCTCAAAAAGAAAATTACAGGACTAGGGCTCAGTGGTAGAGCACTTGCCTGGCAGACATGAGGCCTTTGTTTCAATTCCCAACACCAGTGGGGGGAAAAGGGGATTTTATAAAAACAGAACCTAAAAAAAAAGATTTAACCAGGTGCAGAGACATGTGCCTCTAATCCCAGTGGCTCAGAAGGCTGAGGCAGGAGGATCATAAGTTCAAAGCCAGCCTCAGCAAAAGTGAGGCTCCAAGTACCTCAGTGAGATCCTGTCTCTAAATAGGACAGGGGATGTGGCTGTGGTTGAGTGCCCCAGAGTTCAATCTCCAGTATCAAAAAAAAAAAAAAAGAAAAAGAAAGAAAGAAAGAAAGAAAAAAGAAAAAGAAAAAAATAGTTTACAATGGGCAATCATAAAAATTCATAAATATAAAAATGCATAAGGATCAGATGCTAAAATAAAGTGACTCATTCCAGTAAGTATTCACAGGGTTCTTTCTACAAAATTAACTCACATTTTAAAACATTATTTCTTCCATAAAATGTTAAAGGACTCCCAAGTCCCAGAAATTTCCATAAATTCATTCCCCCAGCACAACAGAGGATCAACAGAGCCTCTTGCTAGCTGTCCAACTGCCCTAACCTGGAAAGCATCAATTTGTCCTTTTCTAGGGCCAGAGACTTTTTCTCTGTCTGTTTCTTTCCTTATCTAAAAACTTTTTTTCCCCTTCTATTAGTGGCAGTTGAACCCTGGGGCACTGTAACACTGAGACACTGGGATTACATGCATGTGCCACCATATCTACCTCCAAATAGGAAATCTTGAAGGCAGCACTGGGTCTTTAAGCCGACTTTTTCTCAGCTTTACCTATTAGTGAGTTCAACCGTCAAGGTCTAAAGACCTTTATGACAGTTTCGGCTTCTAATTTTGCCTTGTTTAAGTAACTTAGCTGCTTTGACACCAGAAGAAGAAGATCATATCACATGTTAAACAAAACAGACAACTGAGTTTATAAGGCCACAGCTGCTACTCTCACAAAAATGGCCATTGACTGACCTTTGTATTCAGGGGTGAACTCCTTCATTTCAGGAGGGAGGGACTCATAGAAGCGCTGTTCCCGGGAGATGAGGGGCTTGCACACAGTGTGGTCGTCGTAGCGCATCATGCTGCTGTGTCCTCCCACTTGGTGGATGAAGGGCTCCAGGAGGACTCCCCGGTCTCCGGCCCGACTTGCGTTCTTGCCATACTGCCCCACTTCCATGGTTTGACAAACACACATTGCGTTGGGGCCCAGTTGCACACTGAGGGCAAAGGATGCAGCACATGAGCCACAAAAGGAGAGCGAGGTACAAGGTGCTGGCAAGTTGAAGGCCAATGGTTAGAGTCCACTCAGCTTATTATTCTAGCCTACAGAAAAGAAGACAGGAAAAGGGAATCAAAACATCTGCCAAAGGCTAGAGATATAGCTCAGTGACAGAGCACTTACCTAGCACATATGAGGCCTTGGGTTTGATCCCTAGCACCACCAAAGCCACAACCAAAAAAATATCTGGCAAATCACAGTGTCCTTAGAGCAACCCGAGAGCAGAGCCTGTTTTGTTCCCTACTCTGTGTATCCCAGCATATACAACCCTGCCTAGAACATGAGGACAGTTATAAATTTTTGTTGAATAATGCAACTTCAGTCTTCTCCATCTATCTATCTGTGCACAGAGGCCTATCTTCTCTTCTTTCCTTAGATCCCTTCTTACTTTCTTGGATTTGATTTTACAGCTACAGTACAGCAGAAGGAGGGTCAAGGAAACAGCTATCAGAAAAGCAACTACCTCAGTTTACTTCTCACTGAAAGATGAAGGGATTAGAAAAAGTAAATAGAAATTTATTCTGTTCAGGGGCTCTTCCTAACTCAAGAGAAGGGTTTTTGCCTAAGGAATTAGGTCATATTAGCATCCAAACTTCTCTACTAAAGGTGGCAAAGAGGAAAAGTCATTTAGTGAGTTGCTTTTCCCAGAGGAATTCAGATTTCAGATTTCTTCTACCTTAAATCTATGGCTGTCAATTTATAACCATGTCTAACACTTTTCTGTCTCACTTATACCAACCAACGGAGCAGGGAAAAAAATTTTGTACCCAAATAAAAATGTCAATTCTCTCTTAAGAAAATTAAAACATTACCAGATTCCTTAATACTGAATGTATTTTCAGTATTAGGGAATGTACTAAGCAAGACTACATCTAAAAGATTAAGAGAAAAAGAGAAAAATAAAGTATTTGTAGAGTTGGAAAGTATAAAACATTATTTTCTGGACCTCATAATTACGGACAATGGGCTACATAGGAACATCACTGTCAAACCACAGAATTTAATCCAAAGCTGCCTGCCTAAGTTAGATGTGGTGGTACACACCTGTATTCCCACATTTTTTAGCCCAATTATCTACTCTCTAGTCCTCTTTCAGAGCAAGGCATCTCCCTGCTGCAGGGAGCTCTCCCAGTCTTCATTTTCTCTAAACCCAAGTCTGGTGCACATAGGTTTCTATGGTGCAATGTGCTAACTCCACCACAGCAATACACCACTGTACTGTCATTTACTCATCTATCATCACCACAAAACCATTCTTTCTTTATTCCAGTCCAAGGCATTTTCTAGCACATAATAAATGCTGAAAGAATTAAATAATGCCTGAATGAATTAAATAATTCCAGCCACAACAGTGAGTAAAGCACAACATAAAAATAACAGAAACTCCAAGAGCAGATGTAGCAGAAAGTGAGGAAGCAGTTGTAGAGGACCTGCTCCTTAAGGGAGGTCTGGTTAGGGTCTTTGAAGGCATCCACTGTGACAGTAGACTCTAAGTTGGTCCCATAACTTGGCTATGTGAATAAATATGGATATGCACCTATCCTGTGTTAGCCAGCTTGTCCTTGCTGTGACCAAAATACCTGACAAAAACAACTGAGAGAGAAAAGTTTAATTTGGGCTCACAGTTTCAGAAGCTCAGTCCATGGTCTGCTGACTCCATTACTCTGAGCCTGAGATTGGCCAGCATCCTTACTCTGGCAGAAGAGCAGGCATGGTGGAAGAAAGCTGCTTAGCTCATGGCAGCCAGGAAGCAAAGAGGGGAGACAAGGACAAAATAAATAATCACAAAGGGCATACTCTGTCGGGAGCCACACTGGAAAGAAGCTATGTACACAACTTTAAGTCCTGAGTAAAGAGGTATTGTACAAGTATTGCACCCATTGCAATGCATTTGGACCTTACCTCTGCTCAGAGAAGTGAAGCTCCAGGCATAGGCGTCACTCAAGGGGCTGGATTACACCCACTTGTTTGTGGTAACCCTACCCCTTGCCTCATCTGAATGGCTTCTCCCCTATAAAGACCAGGTTCCTAGCGTTCCCTCTCTTTCAAGCCTGCCTTGCCACCCTTGTGGGAGCTATAGCTGAGGAGCAATCACTGAACCCAAAAAGGTACTTTCTGTGTCTGTCTTTATTTAATCACCCAAAATTCACTTGGAGTGACCCTGACCAATTTAGTTGTGTGTTACAACAACACCCCACCTACCTAGAGTTACCAGCTAGTAATCAATTAAAATTGTTAACCCATCATATGGATTAGTTCACTGATTAGGTCATGGGATCCCATAATCATTTAGGTCATGGGATCCCATAATCATTTCACCTCTGAACATTCCTGCATTGTCCATCACATGAGTTTATTGGGGGACACCTCATATCCAAAGCATAATATACTATGCTGACTTAAAATTCTTAATACCAAAGCATAGTACAGCTGGGTCATATGGTGGTTCTCTTCCCAGGCTTGAGGAACCAACATATTGATTTCTATAATGGGTGTACTTATTTACAATACCACTGGTGTATATATGTGTTCCTTTTTCCCCCACATCCTTGTTGGTATTTACTATTATTTGTATTATTGATGAATGCCATTCTAAATGGAGTGAGATGAAATTTCAGTGTAGCTCTCATATGCATTTCCCTGACTTCTAAAGACATTGAACATTTTTTCATATACTTGTTGCCCATTTGTATTTCTTCTTTTGAGAAGTGCCTGTATTATCCATTTATTGATTGGGTTATTGGGGGTGTGTTTGGTGGGCAGATTTTTTTCTACAAATGTTGATGCTAGAGTAAGAATGGCTCAGGTAACAGTGATCCTGGTGATTGATGTTCCCCCATTCAGAGAGGAAAAGTGTTTTAATTAGTTATTTTGACTACTAGAAGGTTATTTTAAAATTGTTAGTCTACTCCTCTGGAGTTCCAGATTTCTACCATGGTACCTATTAGTTTAAGCTCCCTAACCTTCGTACAATGTTTCTCCTATGTTTGTTTTCAAACACTTTGGTTCCACATTTTAACATAATTATCGTATATAAAAGGAAGGAGATTAATTACAAAAAGAACTTGCTGATTGGCTTTTCTCACTGATAAATTGCAACAAATGGAAATAAATTTGCACTACAAAAATACTAGTTACAGCAGTTGACTTTCTAATTATTGCAACCAACTCCTTGAATACACAACTGAACTCCAAAATGAATTATCTCTATTCAAGCAAAATGAAGTTTCTAAATGTTGCTGAAATTGTATATTAATTTGTTTTCCTTTCCTTTTTTTTTTTTTTTTTTTTTTTAGTATTGGGGATTGAACACAGGGACACTTAAAGACTGAGATACAACCCCAGCCCTTTTTTTTTTTTTTTTTGAGCTAGTAGCTGAAGCTGGCTTTGAACTTGCATTCTTCCTACCTCAGCCTCCCAAATCACTGGGATTAAAGGCATGAGCCACAATGCCTAGCTGTTTTCCTTTTTCAAAGCAAGAACTGTTAGTGAGATAAAATGACTTTTAGGCTTTATGGTTTATGGTTTGCAAACTAATAAATGGGATATGTAATTCTGTAAAAGAAATGAAAATAAATTGTGATTATATATGTATGTATGTGTGTATATATATATATTTTATACATATAGTGGAATACTTTAAAAAAATGAAAAGAAATCAACTACTGCCACTACCCATACTGATGAATCTTTGAAATGTTACTGTAAATTAAGCTAGAAAACTGAATCTTTAATGTATAAAATTACATTATGACTTCCAACAATACTCCACTAATTTCTAATCATATTAAGGAACTAAATGTACAAAATAAAACCTCACGCATGGCATGATGTAGCAAGAAAATATTCTAGGGGCTGAGGATGTGGCTCAAGTTGTAGTATGCTCGCCTAACATGCGTGAGGCACTGGGTTTGATTCTCAGCACCACATAAAAATAAAATAAGGATATTGTGTCCACCTAAAACTAAAAAATAAATATTAAAAAAAGAAAATATTCTAGACATCAGAGGTCATGTAGTATAATTCTACTTATACAAAATTCAAAACAACAGTAGTACTCTAGGTAAAATACTGATTGAGAGGCACACATGACATTGTTCTATACTATAAATATTCACTAAGTTATGCACACTGATTTGTGAAATAAGTTAACAGCATCCCCTCTCTATATATCAGCAAAAATATAAATTAGAAATGAAAGCCATTTAAATATATCCCATTCACAACAGCAACCAAAACTATATACAATATCTATAATTTTTTTCTTTTTCTTTTTTTTTTTTAATACTTGGAATTGAATCCAGGGGCACTTAATCACTGAGTCACATCCCTAGCACTTTTTAAAATTTTTTATTTAGAAACAAGGTGTTTTTTTTTAATTTTTTTTTTTTTTTTTAGTTCTCGGCGGACACAACATCTTTGTTGGTATGTGGTGCTGAGGATCGAACCCGGGCCGCACGCATGCCAGGTGAGCGTGCTACCGCTTGAGCCACATCCCCAGCCCTAGAAACAAGGTTTTGTTAAGTTGCTTTAGAGCCTTGCTAAATAGCAAGGCTGACTTTCAACTTGCAAACCTCCTGCCTCAGTCTCCCAAGCCACTGGCTTTAATTTATTATTATTATTATTATTATTTTGGCAGGGGGTGGTGTTGGGGGGCCCACCAGGGATTGAACTCAAGGGGACTCGACCACTGCACCACATCCCGAGCTCTATTTTTTTTTTTTTTTAAGAGAGAGAGAGAGAGAGAGAGAGAATTTTTAATATTTATTTTTTAGTTCTTGGCGGACACAACATCTTTGTATGTGGTGCTGAGGATCGAACCCGGGCCGCAGGCATGCCAGGCAAGCACGCTACCGCTTGAGCCACATCCCTAGCCCCCGAGCTCTATTTTGTATCTTGAGATAGGGTCTCATGGAGTGGCTAAGACCTTCTCTAAATGACTGAACCTGGCTTTTAACTCGAGGTTCTCCTACCTCTGCCTCCAGAGCTACTGGGATTACAGCCCCTGCACCTCGCTGTAATTTCTTGAAAAATAATCTAGACCAACAATAAAATGTTTCTGAAGGATCTAAAAGAAGACATTTGTATGAAGGAACACTCAATATTGAAATACAATGTAATTTCAATTAAAATCCAAGAGGATTTTCCTTTCTTTTGCAGTGTTGAAGACTGAATTCAGGGCCTCATGACTTAAAAACAGTGGGTGAAGGATGGGGGCATAGCTCAGTGGTGGAATCCTTACCAGGTTTTAATCCCCAACACCTCAAAAAACAAAAACCAGCGTGACATTTTGGAAGACAAGCAAAGAGATTCAACAAATATTGGGAATGGTGTGTATAAATTGAGGTGGTATTTAAAATCCCATTTCATCAACCAGAAAAAGATCATTAATTCACAAATGGAGCTAGAAAATTGGACTACTTCCAACAGTAATAATTTCCCAACATAAAGGAATGTAATGTACAAATAAAACTTACTTTAGGGTAATTAGGAAAATGTAATGCCTTTTGACAACATTAGAGAAAATTCCATAAACAAGACATAGGACACACAAACCAAAATGGAAAGCTCTGGCAAATTAGACTGTGTTAAAATTATTTAAATGTTAACATCTTTTATTGAGATAAATTTATATACTACAAAATTCACTCACTTTCAGTGGACAGTGAAATGACTTTTAATAAATTTACAAAGTTGTACAATCATCCCCACAATCCAATTTTAAAACACGTCTATCATCCCAAAAGATCCTTATGCTCACTTAAAATCCACATTCCTACCACCAACCACATTAAAATTATTTTTTGTATGAGAGAATTACAAAAGAAGATAATGGAAAAAGTCAATTCATAAAAGAGAAGCTGGCCAATAAACATGTACCCCTTTATAAGTAATCAGGGAAATGCAAATTAAAATAAGGAGCTGTTTTAACTCATGCTGGCAAAGGAAAAAAAAAAATTAAAACATAACAAACACTGGCCAGTCAGGGAGAAATATCTCCTCTCCATTGTTTTCAGCAATCCAAAACTAAAGACACAACTGCCAAAACCCAGTACATACCTAAGATATCAAGTTCAAGTATGTTTACTGCACACTGTTGTAAAAGAAAAATGGGAAACCACTTAAAATGTACTACATCAAAGGGAAAATGGATAAACAGGTGTAATCATAAAGTTCACAGTATTGAATCACTGATCCATGTATGTCAACATAAATAAATTTTGAAACCAAACTGGAGATGCAAGCTAAAAAATGGTATTTGTGCAGGGCATGGTGGCATATGCCTGTACTCTCAGCTACATGGGAGGCTAAAGCAGGAGTACTGCAAGCTCACAAGGCCAGCCTTGGCAATTTAACAAAACCAATCTCAAAACAAAAAGGACTAAGAATGTAGCTCAGTGGCACAGCCTTTGTCTAGCATGTATGAGGCCCTAGGTTTAATCTCTAATATTAAAAAAAAAATCATTTCTAGTATGATGTCATTGTAGATTTTTTTAAAATATTTTTAATTGTAGATGGACACAATACCTTTATTTTGTTCATTAGTTATTTCATGTGTTGCTGGGGATTGAATCCTTGAATCCAGTGCCCCACATGTGCTAGGCAAGTGTTTCACCACTGAGCCACAACCCCACCCTCACTGTGTTGTTTTTTTTTTTTTTTTTTTTTGAGAGAGTGAGAGGAGGGAGGGAGGGAGAGAGAGAGAGAGAGAGACAGAGAGAGAGAGAGAGAGAGAGAGAGAGAGAGAGAAAGAAAGAGAGAGAGAGAGAGAGAGAGAGAATTTTTAATATTTATTTTTTAGTTCTCGGCGGACACAACATGTTTGTTGGTATGTGGTGCTGAGGATTGAACCCGAGCCGCACATATGCCAGGCGAGCACGCTACCGCTTGAGCCACATCCCCAGTCCCTCACTGTGGTTTTTAATATACAAAAATGGTATATATGGGACTGGAGTGGAGTGCTCACCTGGCATATGTGAGGCACTGGGTTCGATCCTCAGCACCACATAAAAATAAATAAAATTAAGGTATTGTGTCCATCTACAACTAAAAAATATATTTAAAAAATAGTATACATGAATATTCAAACACATTTACCTATATATTGATAACAATGATATGCACCAACTTTAGAGAAGGAAAGGAACTGGTATCCAGGAAAAAACAGAAATATTAGCTATATCAATAATTTTTTTATTTTTTAAAAAGCCTAGCATGGTGGCACATGCCTATAGCAGCGTGGAAGGCTGAGGCAGGAGTATCACAAGTTCAAGGCCAGCCTCAGCAATTTAGTTGGACCTTGTTTCAAAAAATAAAAAGGACTAGGGCTGTAGCTCAGTGGTAAAACACCCATAGATTCAATCCCTGGAGGAAGGGGGGAGTTTGAAACAAATATGATAAAATATACACACTTAAAAATCTGTGTCAAGTGTATTGATATTATTCTTTGAATTTACATTTAATCAAAACAAAACAAAACTTCTATTAGTACTAAAAGCGTGGTGTCAACAAACAGCAAACAACAGGGAAAGAACACTACTACCAAGCTTCCAATGTGTGCTATGAATACCATCACAGTCCCGTGAGAGGTAAGAAGAAATTGTTATAACTCTTCACTTGATCTCAAGCACCACTCTTTAATTTTCTTCAGTATACTTTGGACATGATACACATTAGTTACTGTTGATGTCCACTATTTATTATTATGATGTCAGCTCCATGAAGGTAAGGGTCCTTGTCTATTTTGTTCACTATATATTATTTTAAGTGACAAGAACAGTACCTGGGGGCTGGGGATGTGGCTCAAGCGGTAGCGCGCTCGCCTGGCATGCGTGCGGCCCGGGTTGGATCCTCAGCACCACATACCAACAAAGATGTTGTGTCCGCCGAGAACTAAAAAATAAATATTAAAAATTCTCTCTCTTTCTCCCTCCTCTCTCACTCTCTCTTTAAAAAAAAAAAAAAAAAAAAAAAAAGAACAGTACCTGGTACAGTACAGGCACACAATAAATATGGCTGAATAAATGAATATATGTATATTTATGAAGTACAAAACAGATATACAGAGAGAGTAGGACAAATATGTAACAGGAAAAATGTTCATGAAGGAACAAGGCCTCCCCCTTTTTTTAATTTTTAGGGTTATAAACCAAAAATGTTTATAAACTTCTAATCTAGGCCTACCAAAGCTAGAACAAAGAGGTAATGTGGCTTTACAAAGAACAAAGGATGTTGGCCACAAAATTTCAAATCAGCAAATAAAGGGAACATAAAATTCTTTTTTGACTCTAAAAAAGATTTGACATATAAAATAAAAATAAGATTAAATATACCTAGATAAGAAAAGCAACAACAACAAAAACCTAAACAAAATTTGGAAGAAAAAAGAAACCATAAAGAAGAGTTCTTTTTTTCAATGATATAAAAGAGAAACAAGGCTGCAAGAAATCAGGGAGACAAACAGTCTCAACTACAAACAATGAACCAGATCAAAGAACATGTTGAACCTAATTTAGGAGATATAATATAAGAAATTTTTTTGGTTTATGTTTTAACTCAACAATACAGCAAGCCCATAAAGTGGCAAGAAAAAGTCTTGGCAAAGAATGTGACTGCTATCAGATATGGTAGTGAACAAAGTCAACACTATTAAACTACGAAAGTACTGTCCCCACAGCAATTCTAAGACAATATCTAGTCACCACATTCTTTAGTCAAGCAGGTACAGACAGACTCAAAAGGCAAGCACTCTAAGAAGCTTGGTCAAAATTCTAAATTCTTTGGCCAACATATTTTTATAGTCTCACCTGGGTTTGATAAGCAATCTTTTTAGTAAGTGAAGCTTTCTTAATACCTTCATATTTCACAATATGAAAATTTTTGAAAATTTCCTCAAAATCTCATTAAAAAATTGGTCTATAAATCCAGTATTTCTATTATCTTTCTAAATATATCAGGGCCGGGGGTATATTTCAGTGGTAGAATGCTTGTATAGCATGCACAAAGCCCTGGATTTGATACCTAGGACTGCCAAGAACAACAAAAACTAATTAAACTAAATACATCCACATGGGGCTGGGGATGTGGCTCAAGCGGTAGCGCACTTGCCTGGCATTCGTTCGGCCCGGGTTCGATCCTCAGCACCACATACAAACAAAGATGTTGTCTCCGCCAAGAACTAAAAAATAAATATTAAAATTCTCTCTTTCCCTCTCTCTCAAAAAAAAAAAAATAATAATAAATAAATAAATACATCCACTTAAGTACTAAAAGTATCATGTACTTTTTTTTTTTTTTTTTTTAATGGTACCAGGGATTGAACCCAGGGCACTTGACCACTGAGTCACATCCCAGCTCTATTTTGTATTTTACTTAGAGACAAGGTCTCACTGAGTTGCTTGGCCTCTTGATTTTGCTGAGGCTGGCTTTGAACTCTCCATCCTCCTGCCTCAGCCTCCAAAGCCTCTGGGATTACAGGTGTGTGCCACCACACCTGGCAAGTATCATGTTCTTTAAAAAATAATGAAATTTGAAATGTGGGCTGGAGATACAGCTCAGTTGGTAGAGTGCTTGCCTTGCATGCACAAGGCCCTGGGTTCAATCCCCAGCATCACCAAAAAATAAAAATAAAAATAAAAAATAAATAGATAAATAAATAAAAGCAATTTGGGTTGCTCAGGCTGGTCTGGAACTGGCAATCCTCCTGCCTCAGCTTCCAAATACTGAAATTACAGGCACTTCATGCTAAATAAAATTATGACAACAGTATTTGGGATTTTTGGTCTTAGGTTTGCTTTTTACTGTTTGATACAATACAATCCAAGGGAAAAACAGCAAAATTATTCTAACTGAAAGAACACAATAGGCCAGGCACAGTGATCAGGCTTTAATCCCAGCAGCTTGGGAGGCTGAGGCAGGAGGATTGAAAGTTCAAAGCCAGCCTCAGCAACTTAGTGAAGCCCTAAAGCAAGTTATCGGAGACCCTATCTCTATATAAAATATAAATAAAGGGCTAGAGATGTGACTCAGTGAGATTAAGCACCCCTGGGTTCAATGCCTGGTAGCAAAAAACAAACAAACAAAAAAAACCCCACCCCACAAAGAATTATTAAGTCACTGACAGAAATACACATACACACACACACACACACACACACACACAGTTTCAGCTGTACAGCTCCTGATTTTATGAGGATTAATTCTAATTAATTTCAGAATAAATAAGTAGTGATACGGTCAGAAAAATTCACAGACAAAAACAAACCTGAAAGTATGTATGCTCTCAAAAGCATATAACCAAGGGAACTTATTAATCTAATGCTTTTTTTAATATTTATTTTTTAAAATAAATATTAATTTATTAAAATTTTTAATAAATAAATTTTTAATAAATGGGGGGATAGGAAAGGCAGAATAGAATAGACATTATGATTGTGTATGTATATAGGTGACTCTATGACCAGTGTGATTCTGCAATTTGTACAATTAGAAAAATGAGAAATTATACCCCAAGGATTCAAATGTATGAATTCCCAAGATCATTGTAATGTCATGTGTAGCTAATAAAAAAAAAAAAAATAAGTTAAATTTAAAAAAAAAAGTTTGGAATATTTTTAGTCATTATTCCTTCAAATATTTTTCTGTTCCTCCCTCTTTGAGTTGCTAATTACATTTACATTATACTATTTAGTGTTCACAATTTTTCAGTCATAACTTAAGTTTATTTTGAGTGTTCACTCCTGAACCTGTAATGCCAGCCAGTGTATCATCATACCTGGTATGGTATTTTTCAGCTCTACAAAAAAAAAAAAAAAAAAAAATATATATATATATATATATATTTCTTTTTTAGTTGTAGTTGGATGGACTATTGTTTATTTTATTTACTTATTTTTATGTGGTGCTAAGGATTGAACCCAGGGTCTTGCAGATGCTAGGCTAGCGCTCTACTGCTGAGACACAACCCCAGCCCTAATACTTTCTTAAATTGAAGTCCATTCTTGTCTTTTGCATATAAGACTGTAGATACTGATATAAAAGTTATTCTTGCCAGGCACAGTGGTGCAGGCCTATAATCCCAGCGATTTAGGAGGCTGAGGCAGGAGGGGTTCAACTTCAAGGCCAGCCTCAGCAACTTAATGAGACCTTGTTTCAAAATGAAAAACATAAAGGGCTGGGGATGTGGCTCAGTGGTAAAGTGCCCTGGATTAAATTCTCAGTAATCCCCCCAAAACACACACACACACACACACACACACACACACGTTATGAGGATGAGAAGGCAGTCCTCCTTCCCCCAACCTCATGGTCCATGTCCAATGGATACTCACAGACCTCTCCTTTGAGGAGGAGGATAATGTAGGAACTGTCCCTGACCTAAGACTGCCAATGTGAGCTTGCCCTTCCAATCTCCCAGGGACTGGCACATCCCTTACCAAGATACCAGAAGAATGTATAGAAGCCTGGCACAATCTGGGAAATTTGAAACAAGAAAGAGAAAAGATTTAATGGAAATTATTTTACCATTTGTTCCCAGATAAGAGATGAAGGATTATTTTTGGTTTTGGTTTTGATACTTGGGATTTAACCCAGGGGCACTTAACCACTGAGCCTATCCCTTTTTATGATTTTTTTTAAAAATATGTATTTCTAAGGGATTTCCCCAATTTTTAAAAATATTTATATTTTAGTTGAGTTGTCAATACCTTTATTTTATTTATTTATTTTTATGTGGTGCTGAGGATCAAACCCAGGGCCTTGCACATGCTAGGCGAGCACTCTTCCGCTGAGCCACAACACCAGCCCTGCCTTTTATGTTTTGAGACAAAGCCTCATTAAGTTGCTGAGACTGGCTTTGAACTCACAATCCCCCTGGTCAACCTCCCAAATCACTAGGATTAGAGGATTGTTTAACATTCCCAAGTCCTATCCCAGGAGCTAATGAACAACATCCTGAAGCCACCAGGATGAATAGGGAGCAAGGAGGAAAAGAAACTCTGAAATGTGCCAGCCTATCAAGGAACAGCCAGAATGGCATTAACTTAGGTGAAGCAAGGAATCTAGAGTCCAGTGACTCTTGTTCCTGATTTTATTTTATTGGATTTCTAAAGATTAGAAAATTGTGTTTCCTGAGATATATTGTTTAGTAAAGATCTTTTCAAAAACAGCTGTTTCAACTGTGTTTCAAAGTCAGGGAGAAGGTATTCAAGGACAGAATTTCAGGAAAGGAGGATGGGTACAGTGACATGCACCTGTAGTACTAGCTTCTCAGGAGACTGAGGCAAGAGGAAGGCTTAAGCCCAAGAGTGCAAGACCAGCCTGGGCAACTTAGTGAGACCCTGTCTTAAAAAGCAGAAATAGAAGAGGTCTAAAGTGATACAGGGAAAATCAAAATGAAAGAACCAAAAGAAAGGAGAAACAAAGGTGCCCATCCTTCTCACCTGAAATATTCTGTTTACAAGTATACTTTAACAAGCAGCCACAGGAAAACCTGTGCTGTGACTAGTCAGTAAAAATGAGCCATACCTGAATCAGCCAAGTCTGGAATCTAAGTATGGTCAAATCTAGAAAGCACACATGTAGAAGGACAGGATAAATAGTTACAAAATAAACACAAAATCACAGAATACTTAAAACTATTTAACTGCTGTCATATAGACTGGGGTACTTTCTGAACTCATTTCTTGTACCTAGCCAGGTGCAGACAAAAGCTTAGGCACAACTGAAAAAAAAAAAAAAAAAAAAGATATCACAAATGACCTGCCCTCACAGTCTAGGTTCTGGCTTAACAGATAAACACTGATTTCTTTTCTTCACCTTTTTTCTACAGTAGCTCAACTAAAAGAAAAGCTGAGCCCAATGGAAGAAAACTGACAGGACCAAGATAAACAAACTCTAAGAGGAATGGGAAACAGGTTGCACACACCTTTCTATTGGGGACTTTTCCCTCACGACACAACTCCTTCCATCTTGGGCTGGGAATTGAATCCATAGACACTCTACCACTGAGTGTCCTTTTACTTATTTATTTTTTGAGACAGGGTCAAAGTGCCCAGACTGACCTCAAATTTGTGATCCTCCTGCCTGATAAATCACTGGGATTGCAGGTGTACGCCACATGCATAGCTGGCTTGCAGATTTAAGAGAAAAGCATTTAGCCAAGAGGAGGAGAAAGAAATAAAGAAAAAGAAGAAATCCTTAAGGAAGCACAGTCATTGGAATTATTAGTCAAAGATATTAAATCAACTGCTTTAAACATCAATGAGCTAAAGAAAGTCATGAAAAAAGAACTATAAGAAATGAGGAAAAGGGTGTATGAACAAAATGAGAACATCAATAAAGACATAAAAATTACAAAAGAGAGGGGGCTGGGATTGTGGCTCAGCAGTAGAGTGCTTGCCTAGCATGTTCGATCCTCAGCACCAAATAAATAAATAAATGTATTGTGTCCAACTAAACTAAAAAATAAATATTAAAAAAAATTTACATGGGCTGGGGATGTGGCTCAAGCGGTAGCGCGCTCGGGCTCGGGTTCGATCCTCAGCACCACATACCAACAAACATGTTGTGTCCGCCGAGAACTAAAAAATAAATATTAAAAATTCTCTCTCTCTCTCTCTCTCTCTCTCCTCTCTCACTCTCTTTAAAAAAAATAAAAATAAAAAAATTAAAATTAAAAAAAATAGACTATTAAAAAAAAAAATTTACAGGGGCTGGGGATGTGGCTCAAGCAGTAGCGCGCTCTCCTGGCATGTGTGCAGCCCGGGTTTGATCCTCAGCATCACATACAAACAAAGATGTTGTGTCCGCCGATAACTAAAAAATAAATTAAAAAAAAAAAACATTTACATGGGCTGGAGTTGTAGTGCAGTGGTAGAGCATTTGCCTACATGTGTGAGGCTCTGGGTTCGATTCTCAGCATCACATATAAATAAATAAAATAAAGGTCCATTAACAACTAAAAAATATTTTTTAGAAAATTTACAAAAGGGCTGAGGATGTGGCTCAAGTGGTAGCGCGCTCACCTGGCATGCGTGCGGCCCAGGTTCCATCCTCGGCACCACATACAAACAAAGATGTTGTGTCCGCTGAAAAACTAAAAATAAATATTAAAATTCTCTCTCTCTCTCTCTAAAAAAAAATTTACAAAAGAGGAATCAAGTAAATTCTGGAACAGAAATGTAAAATAACTGAAATGAAAAACTCATTAAAGGGATTCAATACTAGATGTAAACAGGTAAAGCAAAAGATCATCAAACCTACAACATAAATATCACTTGCTTCCTGAGAGGCAAATAAACAGAATCTGAAGGACCTATAGGGCACTGTTATGGCTTGAATATGAGAAGTCTCCCCAAATCTCCTGAGCTGATACAGGAATGTTCAGAGGTGAAATTATTCAATTTTGAGAGTTGTAACTTAATTAGTCCATCCCAGTTTGAAGAGACTGTGTGGTAACTAAAGCAAGTGGAGCACGGCTACTGGAGGTGGGTCATTGGGGGTATGCCCCAGAAGGGTGCATATTCTCTGTGGCCTATTCCCCCTTCCCCCTCAATCTCTCTTTCCTTTTTGCCACAAGGGGAACAGCTTCTATCCATCCTGCCTTTTCCCCATGATGTTCTGCCTTACCTTGGGCCCAGAACAATGAAATTGGCTATCTATGAACTGAGACAGCTGATACTGTGAGCCAAAATAAACTTTTCCTGCTCTAATAGATAGTTATTTTGGTCACAGGGACACAAAGCTAACTAAAGTAGACACTATCAAACATGCCAATATACATATTATAGGAATTGCAAGAGGAGAATAAAGAGGGAAAGGAGTAAAAAAAAAAAAAATCTGAAAAAATACTCAAGAACTTTGCAAATCTGAGGAAAGATATGAAACATGCATTTAAGAATCCCAATCAACCCAAAGCAGGATAAACTCAGAGACACTACCCAAAAAATCAAAAAAATTAAATAAAAAACATATTATAGGGCTGTGAATATAGCTCAGTGGTACAGTGCTTACTCAGCATGCATGAGGTTCAAGGTTCAATTCCCAACACCACGAAAGAAATTTTTTCAAAAGTATAAAATTGTTGGAAGCCCAAAACAGACAGTTTGTTTTTTTTTTTTTTTTGTCTGTTTGTTTTGGTTTTTGATGGTCCTGGGGATAGAACCAAGGGCCTCTCAGATAGTAGACAAGCACTCTTAGACTGAGCTACAACCTCAACTCAGAGAATATATTTAAAGCAGAAGTGGTTCCTTTTTTTTTTTTTAAGAGAGAGAGAGAGAGAGAATTTTTTTTTTTTTTTTAGTTTTCAGCGGACACAACATCTTTGTATGTGGTGCTGAGGATCGAACCCGGGCCGCACGCATGCCAGGCGAGCGCACTACCACTTGAGCCACATCCCCAGCCCCAGAAGTGGTTCCTTATGTACAGAGCTCCTCAATAAAATTAACAATTAATTTCTCCCCAGAAATCTCCAGAAAGCAGTGGGATAACATATCTAGAGTCCTAAAAGGAAAAAAAAAATCATCAAAAGAATTCTGTTGCCTTCAAAAATAAAAGAAAGAACCAGGCACAGTGGGACACACCTATAATCTCAGCAGCTCAGGAGGCTGAGTAAAGCAGGAGGATCGTAAGTTCAAAGCTAGCCTCAGCAAAAGCAAGGCACTAAGCAACTCAGTGACACCCTGTCTCTAATAAAATACAAAATAGGGCTATGGATGTGGCTCAGTGATTGAGTGATTGAGTTCAATCCCCAGTACCCTTAAAAAAAAAAAAAAGAATAAAAGAGAGGGTGCTGGAGCTATGGCTCAGTGATAGAGCACTCACCTAGCACGTGAGACACTGGGTTTGATTCATATAAATAAATGAATAAAATGAAAATCTATCAAAACTGGAAATCCATATACAACAAAATGAAATTAAACCCCTATCTCTCTCCATGCACAAAACTCAACTCAAAATGGATCAAGGACCTAGGAATTAAACAATTTACTCTGCGTCTAATAGAAGAAAAAGTAAGCCGTGGGATTAGGCCCCTACTTCCTTAATAAGAATCAATAAATGGGATGGAATCAAACTAAAAAGTTTTCTCTCAGCAAAAGAAACAATCTGTGAGGTGAATAGAGAGCCTACATCCGGGGAGCAAATTTTTATCCCTCACACATCAGATAGAGCACTAATCTCTAGGGTATATAAAAAACTCAAAAAGCTAAACACTGAAAAAACAAATAACCCAATCACCAAATGGGCCAAGGACCTGAACAGACACTTCTCAGAAGAGTATATACAATCAATCAATAAATATATGAAAAAATGCTCATCATCTCTAGCAATCAGAGAAATGCAAATCAAAACTACTCTAAGATATCATCTCACTCCAATCAGAATGGAGCTATTATGAAGACAAACAACAAGTGTTGGCAAGGATGTGGGGAAAAAGGTACACTCATACATTGCTGGTGGGACTGCAAATTGGTGCAGCCAATTTGGAAAGCAGTATGGAGATTCCTTGGAAATCTGGGAATGGAACCATCATTTGACCCAGCTATTCCTCTCAGACTTTTCCAAATGACTTAAAAACTGCATACTACAGGGATACGGCCACATTAATGTTTATAGCAGCACAATTTACAATAGCTAAACTGTGGAGCCAACCTAGATGTCCTTCAGTGGATAAATGGATAAAAAAAAAAAAAGTGGCATATATATACACAATGGAATTTTACTCAGAATTAAAAAGAACAAAATCATGGCATTTGTAGGTAAATGGATGGCGTTGGAGAAGATAATGCTAAGTGAAGTTATCCAATCCCCAAAAAACAAATGCTGAATGTTTTCTCTAATATAAGGAGGTTGACACATAGTGGGGTAAGGAGGGAGAGCATGGGAGGATTAGATTAATCTAGATAGGGAAGAGGGGTGGGAGGGAAAGGGAGGAGGCAGGAGATTAGCAAGGATGGTGGAGTGTAATAGACATCATTATACAAAGTTACACATATGAAGACTTGAATTGGGTGTCAACATACTTTATTTATTTATTTATTTATTTATTTATTTATTTATTTAGAGAGTAAGAGAGGAGAGAGAGAGAGAGAGAGAATTTTTTAATATTTATTTTTTAGTTCTCGGCGGACACAACATCTTTGTTGGTATGTGGTGCTGAGGATCGAACCCGGGCCGCACTCGTGGCAGGCGAGCAAGCTACCGCTTGAGCCACATCCCCAGCCCTCAACATACTTTATATACAAACAGAGATATGAAAAATTAGGGTATATGTGTATTAAGAATTGTAATGCAAAAAAAACTAAGTACATATATAAAGGCATAAATTGACATGAACATACATTATATAGATACGAAAAACTGTGCTCTATATATGTAATAAGAATTGTAATTCATTCCACTGCTGTCGTGTATTTAAAAAATAAAATAAATTTTAAAAAAACACTGAAGGGCTGGGGATGTGGCTCAAGCAGTAGCATGCTCGCCTGGCATGCCTGCGGCCCGGGTTCGATCCTGAGCACCACATACCAACAAAGATGTTGTGTCCACCGAGAACTAAAAAAAAATAAATAAATATTAAAAATTATCTCTCTCTCTCTCTCTCTCTCTCTCTCTCTCTCTCTCTCTTAAAAAAAATAAAAACTAAATAAAAAACTGAAGATCTAAATAATTGGAAAAACATCCCTTGTTGATAAATTTTCTAATGGTTAAAATGATAACACCACCCAAGGAGATTTACAGATCAAATACAATATCAAAATTCCAACAGTATTTTTTTAAACAGAAATTGAAAAATCCATCCAGAAATTCATATGGAATCTTAAGGAACCCTAAATAGCCACACACTCTTGAAAAATGAACTAAGCTGAAGAAATCACATTTTGTAATTTTAAAACTCATTACAGGGGGATTGGAGTTGTGGCTCAGTAATAGAGCGCTCGCCTAGCACATGCGAGGCCCTGGGTTCGATCCTCAGTATCATGTAAAAATAAATAAATTAATTAAAGATATTGTATCCAACTACAACTTAAAACCTCACTGCAAAGCTACAGTAACTGAATCAATAGGATGCCAACATAAATAAATACATAAAAGAACAATGGAATACAATAGAAAGCACAGAAATGAACTCTGACATATCTGAACATTTGATTTTAGAAAAGGGTGCCAAACACATTCAATGGGGAAAAGACAATCTTTAATAAATGGTCCTGGGGAACCTGGATAACTCATCATATACAAAAATTAACTCAAAGAACATAAACATAAAAGCTAAAAATGAACTAAAAATATAAAACTTTTGGAAGAAAATGTAGAGGAAAAGCTTCATGATATTGGTTTGGTTGATGACTTCTTGGACATAACACCAACAAGCACAGACAACAAAACACAGATAAACAGAACTTCATCAAAATTAAACACTTTTAGAACTCAGGATGTGGCTCAGAGGTAGAACACTTGCTTAGCATGTGCAAGGACCTCGGTTTGATCCCCAGCATTACAAAAAAAAAAAAAAAAAATTTTTTTTTCAGAGTTAGGAACTGAACACAGGACCTTATATATACATCCTTAGTTCAGAGAAAATATATGCAAACCATACATTTCATAACAGGCCAATATTCATAACATATAAAGTACTTCTACAACAAACAAACAAAAAAAACCCAACAATCCAATTCAAAACTGGGCAAACTAAGCAACTCAGTGAGAAGGGCACAGGAATGGAACAGACATTTTCCCAAAGAAGATTCACCAATGGTAACAAAATGTAAAAGATGCTCAATGACATTAGTTATTAGGGAAACGCAAATCAAAGCTATGAGAAACCTCTTCACCCTCATGTAACATAAATAAAATAAAAATCAGAAATAAGTGTTAGCAAAAATGTGGAGAAATATTAAAACTTGTGCAATGCTGGTGGGAATGAAAAAAGATATGACTACGGAAAACTCAAAAAGCTTAAGCATACATGCTAGGGATTGTAGCTCGATAGTAGAACGCATGCTTAGTATACTTAAGGACCTGGATTCAACCCCAGCATCACACACACAAAAAAAGCTAAACAAAGACTTACTGTATGATTCAACAATTCTACTTTAGGTCTGTATCCAAAAGAAATGGGGCTGGGAATGTAGCTCAATAGTAGAGCATTTGCCTAACAACATGTGCCAGACCTTGGGTGCCATCCCTAGTACCTGAGTTAGAGAGGAATGAAATTCTAGTAATATATATTACACAGATGAACTTGGAAAACACTTTCCTAAGTAAAATAAGCCAAACACTAATAATTTCACTTTCATTAAATATATAGAACAAACCAGGTGTGGTAGGGCAAGCCTATAATCCAAGCAACTAGGGAGGGCAAAACAAAAGGATCTCAAGTTCAAGAGCAGCCTTAGCAATTTAGCAAGACCCTGTCTCAAAATAAAAAATAAAAAGGTCGGGGGATGTAACTCAGGGGCAAGTGCTTCTGGGTTGGATCCCCAGTACCAAAAAAGAAAAAGAAAAAAAAAAAGAAACAAAGAAATACATAGTAGATTTAGAGGTTACTAGGAGGTACAGGAAAGGAAAATGGAGCATTTTTATAATGGATACAGAGTGTCTATTTTAGATAAAAATGTTCTCAAACAGCCATAATGGTTATACAACATTTGAATGTATTTATTATTGCCTGTATATTATATAATGGAAAGTGATTAAAAAGCTGAATTTTGAGGCCAGAATTGTGGCTCAGTAGTAGAGTGCTTTCCTAGCATTCGTGAGGCACTAGATTTGATCCTCCGCACCACATAAAAATAAACAAATAAACTAAAGGTATTGTGTGTCCATCTACAACTAAAAAAAATAAAAATTAAAAAAAGGCTCAATTTTGCCCTGGCATGGTGGCGCTCCCCTATGATCCCAGTGGCTTGGGAGGCTGAGCAACTCTGTGAGATCCTGTCTCCAAATAAAATACAAAATAGGGCTTGGGATGTGGCTCAATAATTGAGTGCCTCTGAGTTCAATCCCTGGTATCACCCCTTCAAAAAAGCTCAATTTTATTATGTGTATTTACCACAATAAGATGTTCAATTATAATAGCATCAAGAAATCTAGTATCTTGGAATAATAGGTAAATAGATCAATGAAAGAAAACAGATTTCAGAAACAGACCCACATATACATAGTCAACTGGTTTTCGGTTTGGGGTATATATTTGTTTTTGATACTGAGGACTGAACCCAGGGGCACTTTACCACTGAGCTATACCCCCACTTCTTTTTATGTTTTATTTGAGTCAGCTACAGGTCAATTTCTAAGTTACCGAGGGTCTGTCTGTCTTAACTACAGGGGGCTTGCCTTGAACTTGAGATCAAGATATATAGTTTTTATTTTGTGGTACTAGGGATTGAACCCAGGGTTTCATACACACTAGGCAAGTACTCTACCACATCCCAAGCCTTACAGTCAACTGCTTTTTTTTGACAAAAATATCAAAGCAAACCAGTGGGGGAAAGAAAATTTTGGTGGTTTTAAACTATGTCATTTTTTTTTTTTAACATTCTTTCTTCCAAAAGGTGGAGCCTCCGCTTTTTCTTGACTATGGGCTACACTTAGTAACTCAATTTAAATGAAAAGAATACAGCAGCAGGGCATGGTAGAACATGCCTATGGTCTCAGCTGCTCCTAAATACTTGGGAGGCAGAGGCAAGAGAATCACTAGAGCCCAGAGTTCAGGGGGGAGGGAGGGAGGGAGGGAGGGAAGGAAGGAAGGAAGGAAGGAAGGAAGGGAGGGAGGGAGGGAGGGAGGAAGTGTATGACCAGTTCATAGGAAGCAACATGGCTTATTCCCTACTCGTCTTGAATAATTTGTTCTGCAGGAGAAATGACATGCCATGAGGATACCCAAAGTCTTATGTTTGAGGCAGGCACAGGTATAAACTGAGACCTCCAGCCAACAGCTATGTGAGCAAGTCATCTTACAAACAGATCCTCTAGCCCCAGGTAAGCCTTCATATGACTGCAGCCCCAGAAGACATCTTGACTGCAAATTTATAAGACTGTGAGCCAGAACCACTCAGCTAAACTGTTCCTGAATTCCAACTCTCAGAAACAAAAGTAATGTTTCCTGTTTAAAACTACTATATTTGGGACAAATGTGTTACACAGCAACAGATAACAAATGTGTCTTTTCAACAAGTGTTGCTGGTACTGGAATAATCAGATATTGGTGGGGGTGGGGTGGAGGAGATGAATGCAATCCCAATCTCACCCAACACACAAAAACTAATTTAAGGTGGATCAGAGACCTAAATGTAAAAGCTCAAATTATAAAACTTCTAGGTAAAAACAGATGATTTGTATTATCTGACTTAAAGACCTACTAGAATTCTTCAAGATCTAGAGATAGGCAAGGATTTTCAGACATAACCACAAAAAAAAAATTAATAAATCAGATTTCATCAAAATTGGAAACATCTGATCTTTAAAATGTAACAAAGGGCTGGGGATGTGGCTCAAGTGGTAGCGCACTCGCCTGGCATGCGTGCGGCCCGGGTTCGATCCTCAGCACCACATACAAACAAAGATGTTGTGTCCGCCGATAACTAAAAAATAAATATTAAAATTCTCTGTCTCTCTCTTTTAAAAAAAAATCATTAAAAAAAATTTATAAAATGTAACAAAAACAAAAAAAAGTGCCAGGCAAGATGGTGCATGCCTATAATCCCAGTAGCTCAGGAGACTGAGACAGGATCACAAGTTTAAAGCCAGCCTCAGCAACGGCAAAGCACTAAGCAACTCACTGAGAAGGGTCTCTAAATAAAATACAAAAAAGGCCCGGGAATATGGCTCAGTAGCTGAGTGTCCCTTGGTTCAATTCCCAGTAACAAAAAATAAAATAAATAAATAAATAAATAAATAAAAAGGCAAACCACCATGAACCGAGAGAAAATAATCACAAAACACTCAACAGTACCCAGAATACATAAAGACCTTCTAAAACGTACTAATTTTTTAAAAATCAGGTTTTTAAAAAATGGGCAAAAGATTTAAATAAATATATCACAAAGAAAAATAATACAAATTCAGGGGTTGAGCAAGGTAGCAGCATGCCTGTAATTCCTGCAACTCAGGAGCCTCATGCAGGAGGATCATAAATTCAAGGCCAGTCTAGGCAATTTAGCAAGATGTAGTCTCTCAAAAAATTAAAAAATATTGGGAGGGCTGGGGTTGTGGCTCAGGCAGAGCGCTCACCTACCATGCATGAGGCACTGGGTTTGATCCTCAGCACCACATAAAAATAAAGATATTGTGTCCACCTATAACTAAAAAATAAGTATTAAAAAAAAAGATTGGGAATGTCAAGCACGGTGGTGCATACCGGTGGTAATCCCAGCAACTCAGGAGACTGAGGCAAGAGGATTATTAGTTCAAAGCCAGCCTCAGCAATTTAGCAAGACCCTGTCCCCCCCGCCACCCAGAAAAAGAACTGAGGATGGGACTCAGTGGTAAAATACTTCTGGGTTCAATCCTTGGTACCAAAAAAAAAAAAAAAAAAGTATGGGGAAACATGCTTATCATCATTAGTAGTCAATTAAAACTACAGTTATATATTACTATGCTATTACCAAAATGGTTAAACACTGGGGCTATAGGTTAGTGGCAGAGCACTTGCCTAGCATGTGTGAGGCACTGGGTTTGATCCTCAGCATCACATAAAAATAAATAAATAAAGGTACTGTGTCCAACTAAAACTAAAAAATAAATATTAAAACAAAATAAAGGCATTCTGTCCATCTACAACTACAAAATTTTTTTAATTAAAAACACAGACAATATACTAAATGTTGTTGAATATGAAGAACAGCTACAACTTTCATATTATTGGTGGGAGTATAAAACTTTTTGAAAAAGGTGTTAAACTTTCTTATAGAAGTAGACATATTATTAAAAAAAAAAAACTTGTAGAAAAGAGTTAGTTCACAGAAGTTTAACTCATATATCAAACACAGGAAACAGCCTGGATTCCATAAACAAGAGCTTAAACAAACTGAATGCTTATGCAATGACATGCTATACAGCAATAAAAAGAATTACACTGATTCAATAGCATGAATAAATTAAAGCAGCATACTACACAAAAGTATATGAATGCATACGAATGTATAAGAGTACATACAGTATGATTCCACTTTTATGAAGTTTTAGAACAGTACAAACTAAACTCTGATGAGGAAAAAACAGAGAATAGGTTATCCCTGGCTAGAATAGAATGGCAGTTTAAGTCAATTCCTATATTAAAGAAAAGAGGAGCCTGACCAGAAAAATGCTTATTATTGTATTATTAAGCTGTTCATTTAACTCTAATAATAGAGTTTGTCAGTTATTACTATATTGCCTCCAAACTCAACCCATCACTGCTCTGAACAAAAATGGGGATGAAGTTGGCTGGGATTGTGGCTCAGCAGTAGAGCACTTGCCTAGCATGTGCAAGGCCAAGTTCAATCCTCAGCACCACATATAAGTAAGTAAAGATATTGTATTCAACTACAATTAAAAAATAAATTTTCGGGGCTGGGGATGTGGCTCAAGTGGTAATGCACTCGCCTGGCATGCGCGGGGCATTGGGTTCGATCCTCAGCACCACATAAAAATTAAAAAAATAAAGATGTTGTGCCCACCGAAAACTAAAATAAATAAATATTTTTAAAAATAAATAAATAAATATTTCTTTAAAAATGGGGATGAAACCATCAAATATTTTTCCCTTGTTAGCTTATGTTAAGGCTTGTCAATAGAGGACATTAGAGGGATGATAATGTAAAAGAAGTTTCTCTACCTTGTTTCACTATGCTAATCTCACCAGGCCCCCATCAACTCAGTAAACTCCCCTGACACACAGCCACTTGCCAGTCTCTGATTCCCACAGTGCAGAAGCCACCAGTTTCCTGATACCCCACTCAAGCAGTTTCAAGACAAAGTACTTTCAGTGATAAATATTGTAAATGGCTTTCTCCAACATCCTAGAAAGTAGACTTACAGCAATTTCTAGAGGGTGGACTTCTAACATCCCTCTACTACCAAGCCACACTCTTATTAGTTCTTGTTATTTAATCCAATTCTATTCTATTTATTTATTTATTTAGTGTGTATGGTATGGGAATTTAACTGAGAGGCACTCTACTACTAAGCTACAGTCCTAGCCTTTTTAAATTTTTACCTTGAGACAAGATCTTGTTAACTTGCCCAGGCAGACCTCAAACTCGAAATCCTCCTTCCAAGTCACTGAGATTACAGGTGTACACCAGCATGCCCAGTGTATTCATATTTTCTATGCTAATGAACTCACTTTAATTATTGCTGCACTGTCAGGAGAGGGCATGGGGGAGAAACAGTGAACCAAAATGGCCTATGTATATCCTGTGCTTACCTGTAATATCTAGTGTGCTGCTTGGCCCTGACCCATACAACATCCTCCAACTGAGTGCAAGTCTTTATAAACAGGTATCAGAATAAACTACCAAACCAATTTTTTTTGTCCAAATAGCAATTATAAAGTCACCAAATTAATTAGGAATCATATTAAATTAAAATCCACCAAAAAAAAAACATAAAAAAATAATTCATTGCTGGGCGTGGTGGCACACACCTGTAATCTCAGTAGCTCAGGAGGTGGAGACAGTAGAATCCTGAGTTCAAAGCCAGCCTCAGCAACAGCCAGGTGCTAAGCAACTTAGTGAGATCCTGGCTCTAAATAAAATACAAAACAGGGCTGGGGATGTGGCTCAGTGATTGAGTGACCCTGAGCTCAAATCCCTGTACCAAAAAACAAAGAATTCTTGCTGGGAACAGTGGCACACGCCTATAATCCCAAAGGCTCAGGAGGTTGAGGCAGGAGGATCAAAAGTTCAAAGCCAGCCTCAGCAACTTAACAAGACCCTGAATCTAAACAAAATATAAAAAAGGGTTGGTGATGTGGCCCAGTGGTTGAGTGCCCCTGGGTTCAATCCCCAGTACCAAAAAAAAAAAATATATATATATATATATATTCGTATAATCCAATATAAAGTGAGGGTTGGGGTTGTGATTCAGTGGTACAGTGCTCACCTAGCATGTGTGAGGCCCAGAGTTCGATCCTCAGTACCACATAAAGATAAATAAATAAAGGTACTATAAAGGTACTGTGTCCATCTACAACTGAAAAAAAATATTAACATATATATATAAAAAACACATATAACATATATATATAATTATATATATATAATATATATAAACTGAATGCCTACAAAGAGTCAGACTGTATATATTATACTACTATATATTATATTAATATACTTAGTTCTTGCCTTCAAAGAACTAAGTCAGATAGAGGGCAGGAAAAGATGAGATATTAACAAGCAATTTTAATAGAGTATAGTAATGATGTGATGAGTATAATAATACTGTGTCATCAACCAAAATGAAAAATGGGGGTCAAGAAAGACTTCTTAAAGGGTATGGCATCTCAACTGAGATATGAAAGAACCGGAGTTAGCAAGAGGGGAAAAAAACAAAGAGTGAAGATAAGAGTATGGACAAAGGCCCAAAAGGGAGAGAATGACTGTTACCTGAAACATCTGAAGCTGGAGGGCCAAGAGATATTTGACAGGAGCAGATGATGAAGTGTCTCAACTAACAAAATGAGAAGATGAGTCCTGACCCAAGTCACTGCAGAATTTCTACAAAAGATCAATGACTCATATTTGCACTGGCTATAATGTGGAATGGACTGATGTAGGCAAGGCAAGACTGCAACTGACAAACCAAACTATTCTCAATAAGTTTTGAAAAACTAAAGTAAGCCATAAGTTAACCACTTGACAAGCTTCTCTTTCATCTGATCAAGTCTGAGGTAGGGAAAGTAGGTTTTTTTGTGTGTTTTTTTTTTAGTGGTAGTTGGACATAATACCTTTATTTTACTTATTTATTTATTTTTATGTGGTGCTGAGGATTGAACCCAACACCTCACAAATGCTAGGCAAGCACTCTACCGCTGAGCTACAACCCCAGCCCCAGGAAAGTAGGTTTCTTCAACCCAATATCACAAGAAAGTACAGACAGAAAAGTCAGCTGACTTGATAAGTAAGGTTCCATAGCTAGAAAGCACTTAAAACACTATCATTCACTCTCCTTGCCAGGAAAGCACCAAGATCTGTCTTTTCAGTCTAGTCTAGAAAAGCAAGTGTCAGGAGCTGGAATTGTGGCTCAGTGGTAGAGTGCTTGCCTCACATGTGTAAGGCACTAGGTTCAATTCTCAGCACCACATATAAATAAATGAATAAAATAAAGGTTCAGCAACAACTTAAAAAAAAAAAAAAAGAAAAGCAAGTGTCACTTTGTATATGCAGTACACACCTTACAAGATCATTTGCTCTGTTTACTGCCTCTGCAAAATGATGTGGGAACCCCAAACCTTTCAGAGACAACACTCCACTTTTCCATACTGCAAGGAAGCAAAAGCCAAAGAGTGTGAGGAAGAGAAAATGAATGGTGAGGACACGAGCATTTCAAAACCAGGTGGTATTTGACTGTTTTGCAGTACTGGATATTAAACCCAGGGGCACTTTACCACTGAGTTACACTCCCAGCCCTTTTTATTTTTTTATTTATTTTAGACAGGATCTTGCACAGGCTGGCCTCAAACTTGCAATCCTTCTGCCTCAGCCTCCAGGCTGGACTTAATCCACAGTGTGTCCTTAAGAAGGTCACTTACTGGCCGGATGCAGTGGTTCTCAGGAGATTGGGAGGCTAAGGCAGGAGGATCTAGAGTTCAAAGCCAGCCTCAGCAACTTAGGGAGGTTCTAAAGCAACTCAGTGAGACCCTGATTCTAAATAAAATATAAAAAAGAGCTGGGATGTGGCTTATTGGTTAAGTACTACTGAGTTCAATCCCTGGTACCAAAAAAAAAAAAAAAAAAATCAGTTACTTTTTGCAGTTTTTAGTCAATATTTAAAAACTGAACATGAGCTCGTATGGTGGAGCATGCTGCAATCCTGGCAACTTAGGAGGCTGAAGCAGGAGGATCTCAAGTTCAAGACCCTGTCTCAAAATAAGAAAAAGAAAAAGAGAAAGAAGAAAAGGGGGAAAAAAGAGGGGTGGAAATGAAGTTTAGTGTAGAATTTCCCAAGGTTCATTACAAGGGGCGGGGGCGGGATTGATTTCCATAGACAATAAAAGAAAAAGCACAACATCTACATCCAGCAATAGTTATTTACATTAAAAATCAACTCAAAAGAGAGGGTTTATCCTCTTCCCCAAAGCTGAGCCTCTATGGGCTCCACCGACATTTAAGTCAGAAATTCAATTTTTTTAAATAAAAAGCTAAAGTAATGATAAATTTTTTAAAAAACTTACTGACATGGGGAAAAAGTACAGCAAAGTAAGATTGCAGTGTACCAGGGCCACTCACACAGTCTTCAGTGGTGACAGCAATCATATTGGCTATAAGGACCAAAGGGTACTACTACCAAAGGGCTCTTAATTAGCAGAGAGGAGAAACAAAGTCCCCTGGCTGATTTTCATGATTTATTACTCAAATCAACAGCTGCAGAAACAATTAACCAAACATTTTTGTAATGAAGGATTTTATCTTAATTTTGGGTTGAACAAAACTAAAAATCTTAACTGCTCTGGGGCTGGGATGGTGGCTCAGTGATACAGCACTTGCCTAGCACTGTGTGAGGCCCTAGGTTCGATCCTCAGCACCACATATAAATAAATAAAATAAAGGTATTGTGTTCACTTACAACTGAAAAAAAAATTTTACCTGCTCTGTTCAAAGGTTATGATCCCATTCCCCCCGCACCCCGCCCAGTACTGGGGATTGAATCCAGGGCACTCTACCACTGAGGTAAATCTTCAGTCCTTTTTATTTTTTGAGACAGGGTCTTGCTAAATTGCCCAGGATAGCCTGGAACTTGTGATCCTCCTGCCTCAGCCTACTAAGTGGCAGGGATTACAGGTATAATTCTGCACCCTGCATTCTAATTCTTGAAAAGACAAAACTCCTAAAGAAATGGTTTTGATTTATTTTTATCACTTCTAAGTTCTTTTACCTAAAAGGAATTTATGATACTTTATTGGTATGTTCATCATATTAACCCTCAGATTCTTAGGATTTTTATCATCAAGAAGTTTTAGAGATGTGGGTGTAGCTGAGTGGTAGAATGGTTTGCCTATCACACATAAGGCCCTGGGTTCCATCCCCAGCACACCATACACACACACACACACACACACACACACACACACACACACACACACGTTTTACCAACAGGTACAAAATGTAAGCTCCTTTACAACTGACATGGGTCAGAATTTCATTTAGAGCTACAAAGATTGTAATAAGGTTGTACAACAGCATAGACTACATTTTCCCAGGAAAAACAATTACCTCTCCATAGCCCAGTAGATTTTCCCAGAAAAAACAATTACCTCTCCATAGCCCAGTTTCCCAACTATCACCCAGGGTACAAAGCTTTTTAAAAGAGAAAGTTACCTACATTTAATACATGAAAAAACTAAGCCAGGCATGGTGGCACATGCCTGTAATCCCAGTGGCATGGGAGGCTGAGGCAAGATGATCTTGAATTCAAAATCAACCTCAGCAAAAGCGAGGTGCTAAGCAACTCAGTGAGATTCTGTCTCTAAATAAAATATAAAATAGGGCTGGAAATGTGGCTCAGTGGTAGAGGGCCCCTGAGTTCAATTCCTGATACCCACCCACCCCAACACACACACACACACACACACAAAAAAAAAAAAAAAAAAACCTCTGCTGGCAGTATAACTGTGTTAAAGAACTTGCTGAGCATGTGTGAGGACTAACCATTACAAAAAAAAAAAAAAAAACCACTAAAGCACACAGAATATAAACAAATAAAGGCTAAAGCAGAAAAAGGAGACAGCTATATATGGCCTACCTTATAACGGATTCTGAATCTAAACATCCATCTACATTCAAGACAAATATAAAGGCCCAGTTTTCAAAGTTAAAAACAACTTTCAGCTGGGCATGGTGGTGCACACCTGTAACCCAACAACTGTGAAGCTGAGGCAGGTAGATTGCAAATTCAAGGACAGTCTTGGCAACTTAATAAGACCCTAATTCAAAATAAAAATTAAAAAGTTGGAGCTGGGGTTGTGCTCAGTGGTAGAGCATCTGCCTCATGTGAGGCACTGGATTCAACCCTCAGCATTACTTAAAAATAAATAAATAAAATAATGGCATTGTGTCCATCTACAACTAAAAAAAAAAAAAATTAAAAAGGGTTTTGTTCGGTGGTAGAGCACCCCTGGAAAATGAATGAATGAAAAAAGGGGAAAAGAGCTTTCCTTTAATATAAAAATAATTTTTAAAAACCTTTTCATGGGGCTGGGATTGTGGCTCAGCAGTAGAGCTAGCCTAGCCCGGGCGGGGCCCAGGTTCAATCTTCAGCACCACATAAAAATAAAGGCATTGTGTTGTGTCCATCTACACCTAAAAAAAAAAAAAAAACTTTTCATTTTGGGGCTAGGGTTGTGGCTCAGTGGTAGAGTGCTTGCCTCGCATGTATTCAGCCCTGGGTTCAATCCTCAGCACCACATAAAAACAAATAAATAAAATGAAGGTATTTTGTCCAACTACAACAAAAAAATAAATCTTTAAAAAAAAAAAAAAACAAAACTTTTCATTTTAAGGAAAACCTAAACATCAAGATCTATTTTGGGGGCTGGGGATGTGGCTCAGCGGTAGCGCGCTCGACTGGCATGCGTGCGGCCCGGGTTCGATCCTCAGCACCATATACCAACAAAGATGTTGTGTCTGCCAAGAACTAAGAAATAAATATTAAAAATTCTCTCTCTCTCTCTCTCTCTCTCTCTCTCTCTCTCTCCTCTCTCTTTAAAAAAAAAAAAAAAAAAGATCTATTTTGTATTAAAAAAATTAATTTCATGGATGTTTATAACAACTTTATTCTAAAGTGCCAAAAGTTGGAAGCAACCAAGATATCCTTTAATGGATAAATGCATACACTGTAGCACACAGACAATGGAATATTATTCAGGGCTAAAAAAAAAAAAAAAAGAATGAGCCATTAAACCAAAAGAGTTGGAGTAACCTTAAATGCATATTCCTAAGTAAAGGGGTCAATCCTAAAAAGTCTACATACTGTATAATTTCAACTAAATGACATTCTGGAAAAGACAAAACTATCTCCATAGTTTTAAAAAGAAACCAATGGTTGCCAGGGGTTAGGAGGAGAGACCAATGCACAGGTGGAATACAGAGGATTTTTTAAGGCAGTGACTATATTCTCTATGATAAAAGATGAATACATGACTTTGTACACTAGTCAAAAGTCACAGAATGTACAGTAAAAATGAATCCTAATGTTAACTATGAACTTTGAGTGATAATAACCAGATAATGCAGATTGAGAATTGTAACAAATCTGGTACATCTAGCACATGGGAACTCTGTACTTTCCATTCAATTTTTCTGTGAGCCTAAAACTGCTCTAAAAAATAAAACCTATTAAGAAAATTCTTTAAATGTTCTAACTTTTTATCTGGGTGATCATTACAAAAATATATACACGTTTAAAAAAAAAATCACCAAATTTTGGGTGCTTTGTATGTATTTTTGTGTCTAAATAAGAGTCACTTTAAAAGAAAACAAAAATCCAACAAGACAAACTAATCATTTGAGGGAAGAAAAAAATCAGTGCTTAAAGGAACACTCCAACACAGAACTCTCTATCATGACAAAACATGGGTACTGTCTAAGCACTGATATGCCCTGGCTGAATATCTTCATCTGTTTCCTCAAATGTAAAATGTCAGGCAAGCACTCTACCACTGAGCTACATCCTCAACCCTTCAAATGTAAAATCAGTGTCCCACATACACACAATATGTAACCTTTTTAAAAAATATTTTTTAGTTGTAGATAGACGCAATACCTTTATTATTCTGAGGATTGAACCCAGTACCTCACTCATGCTAGGTGAGTGCTCTACCACTGAGCCACAACCCCAGCCTAACAATATATAACCTTTTATGTACTTGTCTTATAGGGCATTAGAATAGGAATTCCTTCTGACTTAATTATTCAAAAGAAAAAACATGCAGACCAGGAAATAAAGACACCTATCAAATAAAAGGAATATTACATGTCAATTTTCTTCCAATGAACTATTTTAACTGAATTAAAAGCAAAATAAAGACATTTAAAATGTTTAATAAAACATCCTCCAGAAAAACAGTATTGAAAGAATAAATTTCTTACTTTAACCAACTCCTATGTGAAAGTTTTCTCTTACATACCTTCTCCAAAAAAAGTCATCTCATCAACCCCATAAGAATCAATTTTAACCACACAAGATGGAACACATCTGTAATCCCAGTGACTCAGGAGGCCAAGACAGGAGATCACAAGTTCGAGGCCGGCCTCAGCAACTTAGTGAGATCCTGTCTCAAAAATAAAAAGGGCTGGGTATGTAGCTAGTTGGGTTGTAAAGTGCCCCTGAGGTCAACCCCCAGGACCAAAAAAAAAAAAAAAAGAAGGAAGAATCAATTTAATATTTAATTCCTTCAGAGATTCTGATAACCAAGCTTTTTTTTTCCTTGTAGTTGTAGATGGACAACATGCCTTTTGTTTATTTTTATGTGGTGTTAAGGATCAAACCCAGTGCTAGGCAAGCACTCTGCTACAGCCCCAGCCCTCCAAGTTCCTAACTATATGAAGAAACTAGTCACTGAACACTGGCCCAAGAAGTCAATAGTGAAACAGAATGAAATATTCCAGACTATCCTAATAAACAACCTGTCAAAATGACCTTTAATAAAACTGGGATTTAAAGTATGAACAGCCATCTTATCTGCACCTCCCAGAAATTAAAATCCATAACACTTAAGTAAGGGTTCTTTGACACAAAAGACTATTCATAGTCAATTCTCCTTATCGATGATAATTATGTTTTATAAAGCACTAAGTACACTGAGTTATCCAATACTGAGTGAGTTACTGCACCAAAAAGAAGTAAATGGTTAAGTTCCTCCAAATCACTGATCACACCACATCCTCACCCCTCAGTATGGGGGACTGAATCCAAGGGCCTTTTTCCCAGTCCTTTTAACTTTTTGTTTTGAGACAGGGTCTCACAAAGTTGCCCAGGCTGGCCTTGAATTTGCAATCCTCCTACCTCAGCCTGGGAGTACAGGCATGTGCCAACTAGGCCTGGCTCCTACTCACAACATTTTCATCAACCAATCAATATATAACTTTTTATGAATGTTTCTGTTTAAAGACTGCTTATTTGCCAGGCTCAATGGAGCATGCCTATAATCCCAGCGGCTCAGGAGGCTAAGATGTCTCAGCAACTTAGCAAGGCCCTATGCAACTCAGCAAGACCTTGTCTCAAAATAAATACAAAAGGCCTGGGGATGTGGCTTAGTGGTTAAGTGTCCCTAGGTTCAATCCTTGGTACCAAATAAATTAAATAAAGTCTGCTTATTTAATAGATATTACTGATGTAATTAATACTGAACTCATAATGAAGAGTACTACAACTCATGCTGGAATAAAACTCACCTAACATATATATTATAAGGTATATCACAGCTTTCCTGTGCTTAGGAACATCAAATAGCACACTAGGGAGCCATTTCAAGCACTGTAATCTCCAACCAAAAAAAAAAAAAAAAAAAAAGCAAAAACAATAATAACAGAAGGACACTTATTTACAGTATGACAGCTGAAAAAAAGAGTTTCACCTTGTTTGAACCCAGCTGGGAACAGGCAACACCAAATTTTCCCCGCTCTGTACTTATCTATGAATGATGGAGAAAGCATTCAAAATATTGATTTTAAGGTTACAAATAAATTCTAGCAGGTAGGCTAGCACCACATTAAAATAAAGATATTGTGTCCATCTACAACTAAAAAAAAAACTATTTAAAAAATGTTGTGTCATGAAAAGGAATTTGGTTACAAACAAAAACACTAACAGTGGAGGCTGGGATTGTGGCTCAGCAGTTGAGCGCTCACCTAGCATGGGCGGGACCCAGGTTCAATCCTCAGCACCACATAAAAAATAAAGACATTGTGTTGTGTCCATCTACACCTAAAATAAATAAATAAATAAATATTTTTTAAAAACCCACTAACAGTGAAATTACAGATAATCCTTCATTTTTACTTCTTGCTTACTCATACTTTTTCTTGTTTTACTAGTGAATATATATATTCAGCTTTATTATGATTCACCCATCACACAAATCACCCACTGAAGAGTACAATTCAATGGTTTTTAGTATATTTACAAATGTATGAAAAAAATCACAATTTTAAAACATTTTCATCACCTCCAAAAGAAGTCCTATACTGTTTAGTCATTACTTCCCTATCCCCCCAAATCACCTCCATGTCCCAATAAGCAACCACTATTCAGCCTACTTTCTGTCCCTACAGAATAGCTTATACTAGATATTTCTTTTTTTTTTTTAATTTTATTTTTAATATTTATTTTTTAGTTCTCGGCGGACACAACATCTTTGTTGGTATGTGGTGCTGAGGATCGAACCTGGGCCGCACGCACACCAGGCGAGCATGCTACCAGTTGAGCCACATCCTCAGCCCTAGATATTTCATATAAATAGAATTTTGTAAACTTTGTCTTGTTTCTTAGCATTTTTTTTGAGGTGCACCCAAATTGTATCATTATTTCAATGCTTCATTCCTTTTTATTAAAGAATAACATATCAGTGTGTGTGTGTGTGTGTGTGTGTGTGTGTGTGTGTGTGTTCACATTTTTACTTATCTAAGCATCAATTAATAAACATTTTCTGGTGCTTCTCTTTTTGCTATTATGAATAATGTTGCTATAAACTTTCATGTACAAGATTTTGAATGCATAGGTTTTCATTTCTCTTGAAAAGAAACCTAAGAGAGGGATTGATGGGACAAAGAGTAACTCTGTTTAACCATTTAAAGAACTGCCAGATTATTTTCCAAGGTGGCTGCAATGTTTTACATTCCCACTAGCTGTGTATGAGGGCTCCAATTTCTTCACATTTGCATTGACAATTGTCATTATCTGGCTTTTTTATTACAGAATAAATTGTTTAATAACTGTACAATCATAATACACCCAGATTTTTATAGACTAGATGGTGCTCTTACTAACATCAAACTTTAGACTTGAAAAGAGTCTGGTCCTAGGGGAATAGGTATTCCCCTAGCCCAACTTAGGGATAAATATAAATGAGCTAAATCCACAAATAAAGCTTTTACAGAAGAGATCAGAGCAGATTTTCTAAACACTTACAAAACACAGTCACTAATGGAGATCCAGCACTGAAGTGAATATGGGCCACCATCAAAACTCATTTATGGGCTACTCCTATTGGGTGCCCTCTCACCCTGTGGGAGTCAATCTCTCTTCTTCTCAAATAAATTCTATTACACTAAAAAAAAAAAAAAAATCATTTACAATGTTTCAACATAAATACAACTTCAAACCATACAGCAAACAGAGAATATTCATCTGTCATCTTTAATAAAAGAATCAAGAAGTCTTAGGTTTTCACATCCAGACCTCACTGTGCAAAGGGAAATGAAAATCTGTACTTAAACTCAGTGTAAGCCAAACACAGTGGCACAAACCTGTAATCCCAGTCGCTCAAGAGATTAAGACAAGAAGATCATAAAATCCAGGTCAGCCTGGGCAATTTTGTGAACCCTTCTTTCAAAATATAAAGTTTTAAAAGGACTAGAGACATTGGAGAAAAGATAACCTCTTCAACAAATGGTGCTGGGAAAATTGGAAATCCATATGCAAAAATTAAACCCCTATCTCTCACCATGCACAAAACTCAAAGTGGATCAAGGGCCTAGGAATTAAACCAGAGACACTGCATCTATTAGATGAAAAAGTAGGCCCAAATCTCCATCATGTCGAATTAGGCCCCACTTCCTTAATAAGACTCCTATAGCACAATAATCCATATCAAGAATCAATAAATGGGATGGATTCAAACTAAAAAGCTTCTTCTCAGCAAAAGAAATAATCAGTGAGGTGAATAGAGAGCCTTCTAATTGGGAATAAATTCTTACCACACGCACGTCAGAGCACTCATCTCTAGAATACATAAAGGACTAAAAAAATCTTAACACCGGGCTGGGGATGTGGCTCAAGCGGTAGCGCGATCGCTTGGCATGTGTGCGGCCCAGGTTCAATCCTCAGCACCACATACAAACAAAGATGTTGTGTCTGCCGAAAACTGAAAAATAAATATTGAAATTCTCTCTCTTTAAAAAAAAAAAAAATCTTAACATCAAAAAATCTAATGACCCAATCAATAAATGAGCCAAGGAACTGAACAAACACTTCTCAAAAGAAGACATACAATCAATCAACAAATATATGAAAAAAATGTTCAACATCTCTAGTAATTAGAGAAATGCAAATCAAAACTACTCTAAGATTTCATCTTACTCCTGTCAGAATGGCAGCTGTTAAGAATACAAACAATAAGTGTTGGTGAAGATGTGGGGGAAAAGGCACACTCACACATTCATTGCTGGTGGGACTGCAAACTGGTGCAGCCAATATGGAAAGCAGTATGGAGACTCCTTGGAAAACTGGGAATAGAACCACCATTTGAACCAGCTATCCCACTCCTCGATCTATACCCAAAGGATTTAAAAACAGCATACTACAGGGACAAGCCACATCAATGTTTATAGCAGCACAATTGGCAACAGCTAAACTGTGGAACCAAACTAGATGCCCTTCAATAGATGAATGAATAAAGAAAATGTGATATATATACACAATAGAATATTATTCTGCATTAAAAGAGAATAAAATCATGGCAATTGCAGGTAAATGGATGGAGCTAGAGAAGATAATGCCAAGTGAAATTAGCCAATCCCAAAAAACTAAATGCCAAATGATTTCTGATATAAGGATGCTCATCCATAATATGCTGTGGGGGGCTGGACAGGGAGGATGAAAGGATTAAATGAAATCTAGATAGGGCAAAGGGGAAAAAGGAAGGGAGGGAAAGGGAGGGGGCATAAGGGTAGGAAAGACAGAGGAATGCGGTGGTTATCATTACCCTAAGTACATGTATGAAGACACGAATGATGTGACTCTGAGTACAACCAGAGATATGAAAAATTGTGCTCTATATGTGTAAAATGAATTGTAATGCATTCTGTTGTCATATATAACTAAAATTAAAAAAAAAAAAAAGGCTGGAGATGTAGCTCAGTGGTAGACCACTTGCCTAGTATGTGTGAGGCCCTGGGTTCAATCCCAAGTGTTTGGGGGGGGGGGGTAGAATCAGTGCAAAATCAGACTCCCTGCCACAAAACAAACAAAATGCCTGACTGCTTCCTTGCCCCAAGCCAGAGATAAGAGTATACAGTGTAAACTTTTCCCATTTCTATCTATAATAGTTCTTTATGATGTTAGGAAAGCAAATAATTCCATTTACAACAGCCCAAGACCTAACCAAAAAGAGGATCCAAAAATATTAGCAACCAGTGTCATGTTCATCTAATACGTTTTCCAAGAGTTAAAACCAGCAGTTTAGCCTGGTGCAGTAGTGCACACGTGTAATCCCAGCAGCTTGGGAGGCTGAGGCAGGAGGATCATAAGTTTAAAGCCAGCCTCAGCAATGGCAAGGTGCTAAGCAACTCAGTGAGATCCTGTCTCTAAATAAAGTACAAAATAGAGCTGGGGATGTGGCTCAATGGTTGAGTGCCCCTGAGTTCAATTCCTGGAACAAACCCCACCACCCCCTGCCCAAAAAAAATAGGGCTGGAACCGAAGCTTAGTGTTCAGTGGTAGAGTGCTTGCCTAGCATGCATGAGGCACTGGATTAGATCCTCAGCACTATACAAAAATAAACAAATAAAGGCATTCTGTCCATCTACAACTACAAAAAAAAACACCACCTGTTCCTGCTGATGGGCAGAATAACAGCCTCTGGAACAGAAGTCCTCTGTTTTTCCTTTGCTAGCAAAGCAATAAACTATATATAGATAGATAGATATAGATATATACATACACACATACACATACACACACACACACACACACACACACACACACACACACAGCAATTTTGTAGCCAAGAAAGGAGGTAGACCACAGAGCTCTTTTTGAGATTTGGATTTTCAGTTCTCAGGCTTTGTTTCAACCCTTTCAGCAAGTTCTGCCTCTCCTCTGCAGCACTGAGAATGAGCCTGCCTTTATAAGGCACTAGAGTCAAATGTGCAAGCACCTCAAAAATGATAGGAGGGCTGGGGATGTGGCTCAACTGGTAGCGCGCTCGCCTCGAGTGCGTGCGGCCCGGGTTCGATCCTCAGCACCACATACCAACAAAGATGTTGTGTCCGCCGAGAACTAAAAAATAAATATTAAAAATAAAGTTTAAAAAAAAATGATAGGAGACAGGGACCCATGACCACCAAATCCCCATTTCTACTTGTCACTCCATTTTCTTATGTAATTTTAGAAGGTGTTTCCAACTCAGAAAAATTTAGTACATCTTTATGTACCACAAGAAGGAGCAAAAAAACGTATAAAACACAATCCCTACCAGAAAGGAGCTAGAAAGGAGCTAGATTCTACAAGAGAAAACTTATTAAAAAAAAAAAAAAAAAAAAAGTTTAGTTGTTAATGGATCTTCATTTATTTATATGTGGTACTGAGAATTGAACCCAGTGCCTCACACAATTGTAGGCAAGTACTATACCACTAAGCTACAACACCAGCCCCAGAAGAAACTTTTTTTTTTCCCCTGTTATGACACTGAACTAGGGGCACTCTACCAATAAACTACATTCCCAGCTTTTTCATTTTTTATTTAAAAAGAAGGTCTCACTAAATTGCCAAGGCTGATCTTGAATTTGTGATACTCCTGCCCTGGCCTCCCAAGTAGCCAGGATTATAGCTGTGCACCACCCCAGAGGAGTCACCCCCAAAAAATGTTGTTTTTTTTTTAAACTGGAGATTGAACCCAGGAGTGCTTTACCACTGACCCTCACCCCCAGCTCTTTTTTTTTTTTTTTTTTAAAGAGAGAGAATTTTTTATTTATTTTTCAGTTCTCGGCGGACACAACATCTTTGTTGGTATGTGGTACTGAGGATCGAACCCGGGCCGCACGCATGCCAGGCGAGCGCACTACCGCTTGAGCCACATCCCCAGCCCCTCACCCCCAGCTCTTTATATATTTTTTTTAATTTTAAGACAAGGTCTAAGTTGCAGAGGCTAGGCACAAACTTGTGATCCTCTTCCTTCAGCCACACATTTCGCTAGGATTATAGGCATGCAACACTACACCCAACTAACCAAAAACTTCTTAAAAGAACAGTTCTGTTTTGTTATTTAAGGACTGTAATGCCACTACAGTTAAGAGGGAATGCAGCATCTGCACAGGCTAAAATGTTTTATTTATTTATTTATTTTTTTAATGTTTATTTTTTAGTTATAGTCCGACACAACATTTTTTGTTTGTATGTGGTGCTGAGGATCGAACCCGGGCCGCACACATGACAGGCGAGTGCGCTACCACTTGAGCCACATCCCCAGCCCCGCTAAAACGTTTTAATGGGTATTTTGTAAAGAAGATAGGTAAGACCTGAACTGAATTCTAGAGATAAAACTAAGGTGAAGGAACAGGATATCCCAAATAGGAGCAAAAGTCATGCATTCAGCCAGCAAGAGGAATAACCTAGATCAATAATATGTATGTAATATTAAGCACATAATTTGGTTAGGGGGAATTAGGATAAAGCATGGTGGTAGCGCTGGGGATGTGGCTCAAGTGGTAGCGCTCGCCTGGCATGCGTGCGGCCCGGGTTCGATCCTCAGCACCACATACAGACAAAGATGCTGTGTTCGCCAAATACTGAAAAATAAATATTAAAGTTCTCTCTCTCTTTCCCTCTTTCTCACTCTCTCTCACTCTTTAAAAAAAAAAAAAAGCATAGTGGTAGGTTGGGATAGCTGGGGCAACAGCACCTTGAACGCCACATCAGATCTCATCCTAGAAGCTTGTCAAAGTTCCTAACTTCAGCGTAGGAGCTCCACAGTCTAAATTGTATCTGTAATCCTTTTTAGTTTAAAGTGCTGACGGTTATTGGTAAATTATGCATAGACAAAGAATTTAGGGCCTGCTATTATAACAAGTCTCATCATTTGCACTTAAAAAATGTTGAGCAGAGAAGTATTGCTATTTGTGTTCATCTACCACTCATTCATGAAATTGTAAAAGCATTAAACAAAAACAAAGTTCTTGGATATTCTGATTTCCTTGAGATGGCTGTTCTATTAGGGTTATATCAACCATGTACTTTAATGGCCCCTGAATCCCTAAAATTGTATGTAAAAGTCAGTGTTGAGTACTTGACCAAGGATAGTTTATTTACATATCTCAAAGAAGTCAAATATCCAAAACAGGATAGAAATCCTCACCTAGAGTTACTATTATTTTAACATAAACTGCAGGAATTTAACCCTGTGTCTGCCTTAATTAACTTTCTAAAAGAACATTAATGGGGGGTGGGGAAGGAGGCTTGGCTTCGGACAGTTTTGACAATGTTTTATTATATCCTTCCTTTCTTTCCAAGAATTGCCCAAGGAACAGGTCTTAACAAGGTCAAAACTCATTAAAAATTCAAAAAATTGCCCTAAGGGAGGACAACGAAATAAATAAATAAAGACTACTCAATTTCTCTCTTCTTACAAACAGCAACAGGCTGCCAACTCCTCTGGTATCAGCATCTACTTTCCAAAAGAATCTCCTGACCAAGGAGCTGGTTTCTTTCAAAATTAAATATGCTGAAGTGACACTATCCTAACAGGAGTGCATAAAAAATTGTTACTTGACTTCTCAGTCATCTTATGCAGGCTTTATAGGACTACCCACAGTGACTGTATGAGGAAGCCAAAGGTCCACAGAACTCTTTCTAGACCTGCATACTCTGCCCAGAATCTCCAACATTATTTACCTCCCAGGAAAGGGCCTGATAGTCTATTTTCATCAAGTGAATACATGTAGTACTGCTAAAAGCTAATTTAGCAGTTCAAGAACATCCACAACAAAAACAAGTCTCATTTCTTTTTTCCAATTCTAACATACTCCCAAATTTCCTACGTCTCCAAATCAAACTAATGGAATCTCTTTAGGAAATAAAATTAATCAAGTCAACACCATAATAATCTTTCTCCTAAAAAACAGTCCAAAAAAGTGGACTGATAGCCACTTTCAGGTTGCTAGACCTGAGGCTTCAGCTGCAAGGAAATTATGCCCCAAATAAAATGATGGACATTTAACCAGGCCTTTCAAGAGGGAGCTCCAAAGAACACGTGATGTTCTGAAAGAGTCTCAGGAAAAGAAGCCAGGGCAGAGGGTCTTCACCCTACCAGACTTACAGGGCCGTGACACAGGACTGCCAGGCTCGCGGGGGCTTTGGCCTGTTTGTCTAGTCTTAGTCTCAAAAAGCCTGAAAAATCACTTGCAAGAATGATACCTAAGAAAGAAGTACGTGTATATCACACTCAGGAGCAACACAACGCCCCGGAGAGCATCAGAATGACACTGGACACGTTTCAGAGCTCTGGATCTGTGGAGTCCACGGCTTTGGTCAGAAAAGCTTGTTTCTCAATAGCCCGGCTAGCCAACCAACCGGCCCGCCCTAGGGCACCAGGCTCTTGGACCCCGACCCTCGGCTGTCCTCCGAGCCTCAGCACCAGCATCTGGGAGGCTCGACGGGCTGCCAGTCAGGACACTGGAATGATGTTGAAGCGATGCTCAGCTTAAGCCCGGGCCCCACGCGCGCCCACTTCAATCCCGCGCCCACCGCCACCCTACCCGCGGGCATCAGGCGGGTCTTTCGGCCCGGCTCCTGTCACTCACCGGCCCGGCCCGGACAGCGGGCGCCCAAGGCTCCCCACGGGAGCTGGGCCCCCCGGGCCTCCAGGTTTCGGCCCGCCCCAGGAAGGCAGCGCAGGTGGCTGAGCCTCGCAGCAGCGGCCCCACAGCGGCCGCTCGGTCCAGCTCCTGGCGCTGCCCACTGGGTAAGGATCAACAACAAGATGGCGGCCAGCCGAGGGGGCGGAGACCGGGCGTCATAGTAACCAAGAAGCCAAAGAACCCGCCCCCAACTAAGGCTATCCCCAATCAACAGCCTCTTAGCTCGACACCCGGAGGAGTACTTTTTGATGACCGGCCCGATGGCCTGTCAGTCAGAGCCTGCCTCTCACGCCCCGAGCAGAACGCCTGGGGCACGTGACTGTGACGGCGGGAGTAGGCGCATGCGCGCCGTTCTCTAGCCCTGCTTTCGGCTGAGCTTTTGCTGGCGACTCAGGCCGGAGCGCCCTTGGTTTCTCTTCCTGTGTAGCCCCCTCATGCCTAGCCAACGTATCTTGTCACACTCGCGCACACACTTAGAAAATGTCAGCGGTATTCTACTTGCTTTCTTTGTCAGCCACCCTGGAGTTGGAGGGGGCGTTGACACATTTTCTGTGGTGAGGAAACTGAGGCCCGAGAAGGGAAGCCGGGTCAAGGTCACGCCACCTCTGGAAGTGGAGGCAAGCACTGGGTTTTAGCCTTTTCCTATGTCTCCAGAACATAAAGAGTGTCTTCTCAGCGGCTTCCACATTTGCCCCTTGCTTGGCCTGAGGTGCATGCAGCCTTTTGTGCTGCCTCAACAGACCCTGGCCCATTTCCCATACTTGTTCTGCCTGATGTGATGTCCCCCAGCACAAGCCCTGGCACACAGCCAGCAAATCCTCTCTACCCTGGAACATCTTAAGTTCCTGTGACAGCATTTTGCCCTAGACTGTCATGACCTGCCTCCAAGGCAGATTATAAATCCCATAAAGTGGTCATCCCTTGTTTTCCATGTAGATCACCTAACCTTGGGCTTGGCTTAGGGGTCAGGACGCCAAATGCGGCGGTTCCATGTCTGGTCGTAAACTCAAATGCCTGGACTAGCTAAGTCTAACTTTTGAGCCTTAGCCTCTCTGAGCCTTAGTTGCCCTATGTGTAAAACAAGGATAAAAGCCAAGCTTCTCAGAGATACAGATTTTTAATGAGCCCTTAGAGCTATGTAAGAACTCAGGAAAAATCCACTGATAGCCACATTCAGGTTGCTGGACCTGAGACCTGCTCTTTACACTCTCACTTTGGTGGAAGCCCTATTAAGAGTTCTTTTCCCACAGAAGGTGCTGAGCTTCTTCCTGGGCTTGGGATATCATACTGGATCAGGAAGGGAGGTTGTTTAGTGCCCAGAGCCGATTCAGGCCCACAGACTTAAAAGAGGAGGGGATGATTTGATATAATTTAGGGATTCCGTAGTAAGGGTAGCCTCCTCCACCCAGACAATAGGTCTTCTTAGAGGGCTGGCAGTCAGACATCTGAGCCAGAGTGGGTGTGGAGAAAAGATCAACACTGCATCCAGCAAGGCTGGCTTTCCTGCAAGTTGCTGTAGGTCAGCTGACTGTGTAGAGCATCTCAGCTGAGCACAGGGAAAACTGAGGATAGAGGAATCAGAATAAACATTTAGGGTGCAGTAATCAGAAAGAAAAGGGGCCAGGCGTGGTGGCGCATGCCTGTAATCCCAGCAGTTTGGGAGACCAAGGCAGGAGGATCATGGGTTCAAAGCCAGCTTCAGCAAAAGGGAGATGCCAGGGCTGGGATTGTGGCTCAGCGGTAGAGCATTCACCTAGTATGGTGGGACCCAGGTTCGATCCTCAGCACCACATAAAAAAAGAAAATAAACGCATTGTGTTGTGTTCATCTACACCTAAAAAATATTTTTTTTTTTAAAAGTGAGGCGCTAAGAAACTCAGTGAGACTCTGCTTCTAAATAAAATACAAAATAGAGCTGGGGATGTGGCTCAGTGGTTGAGTGTCCCTGAGTTCAATCCCTAGTCCCCCCAAAAAAAGAAAAAAGAAATGAGAACACCATTAGAAGAGGGCTTCCATCAATCTTACCAGGACTAGCCATGCACAGATTTTTCAAGTCTTCACCACTCCTCAACCCAGTGCAAAAGCTCTGGATCCTTCCCAATAGAACCTCTACACATTGTTGGAAAATGGCCCTGAAATTTGGTGGGACCCTCAAAAAGTAGCAGTGTCCTCCTCTTTGTAGGAAAAGGAAGCAGTCAGTTTCTGAGAGGACAAGACAACTAGAGGTCCCCTCAGTCACTGACAAAAATAACAGAATCTAACTTCTGCAGAGTATCAGTCACTATCAGAGCATCATACAATGTCTCTTTAAAGAAAAGTAACCTACTGGGCATGGTAGCACATTCCCATAATTCCAACAACTTAGGATGCTGAGACAGGAGAATTGCAAGTTCAAGACCAGTCTCAGCAATTTAGTGAAGCCTCAATCAACTTAGTGAGACCCTATTTCAAAATTTAAAAAAAATTAAAAAGGGATGGGATGTAGCTCAGTGGTAAAGTATATCTAGGTTCAATCCCCTGTACCACCCCCCCAAAAAAAACAGAAAGAAAGAAAAGAGAAGAAAAACAACCTTACCACTCCCTAGGGTATGCCGGTAATGTAGCACTTTCTCCAAGTAAGAACAAGGAAACACAGATCTGAGTTTCTCCCACATATAGATTACAAATCTGGAACTATTCTGTTTGTAATTTTGTTTATTATTGAATCAACTTGAAATCATAGTACATGATCATGTGATGAAGAAATTCCACACAGTGAAGTAGATGCTTTAGAGCCAGCGCCTTAGAGATGCTTTAGAACTCATGTTGAACAGGTAATCTTGGCCTGTACCTGAGCCCAGATAATCAGAAGAGAGAGGAGTCAGAACTCTCAGCAGAACTTCCTTCCTCCCCTTACTATAAGAGAATACATTCCAGGACCTACAGTGTGACAACCCCCCCTTCTAACTAGAATCCAACCTGTTCTTTCCCTCCTTTCTCTGATTCAAATGCCTAAGAAACCTCAATTCTCCAAAACTGGACACCATTTCACCTATGGTCATTGCCAGATTACTCTACCATAGTTCACTTGTGACACTGGAGTATCTTGGAAGCACTCCCCTCATCATTCCCCTCTCCCCTGTGGGCGGGAACTAAGCTAGGTTTAAGTCATCTCTAGGCTCCACCAGTGTTTGACAAAGATTGGCTGAAGGGTGAGTGTGGGGGAGAGAAGATCCCATTCAAAAAAATGTAGATGGAGGATACTTGGTGATAAAAGAAAATACTGAGATACGGTGAGGAAAGAAAGGAATTCTGGCATTAAGGGCCCCAGGAAGATAATGGTTTGGAAAAAGTGGGGACTCGAGGGCATCCTGTGCTCTTCCATTAAAATGTTCCTGAGGAGAAGAATGAGAGGATGCAATATAAGTTAAACCTGCCCACAGGGAGCAGATGGAGACAGGCACTGGAGAGGCCAGAAGTCCAAATGCTTCCTCCATCCTGATGATGCTGATGTGGACACTTCCATAGGAGTAGCCATTTACAGGTAAGGAGTCGGGCTTGGCAGGGACAGGGAGTACCCTAGAACAACCTCATTACCTACTACTCAAGAAAGTCAGTTGACATACCAGTTCATGACACTGCTAGGTACCTGGGACATCTCCATCCTTGGTGCCTCCAAACTACTCAATGGATCCTTCATTCCCCTGGATGCTGGAGCAAAGTAGGAGAAGAAGCACAGGGTAAGGCCTTGAGCCCCAACCTGAGTTTAAGAGGTGGGCTCTCAGGCATAGAGGCTTGGAAAGGAGACTGACCTGTTTAGCCTCAAAGCCTGGGCTGATTTGCTTGGAGCCTGAAGTACCTGGGTCAATCTAAAATGCCAGGAAGAGAAACCAAGCAGTAAGGGCAACAGGCCTGTTGGCACCAGGAATTAGTACCATTCATCTATTGGTATTTGATTATTGTCTGTATTTGATGCCCACATTATTATTCCCACTTCCCCTGGGTTTCACTTCTATGCCCACAAGGAATTCAGTCTATAGAAGTAGGGCAGATTTTAAGTGGAGAACAGGGGTCAGGAATAGGGAAATACCCCATGCATGACAGACTCAGAGCCTCAAGCCCTGAGCCATCCACACCCATCCCAAGACTAAGCTCTGCCTGAAGAACACTTTCTTTCAGTGTCTCTCTGACTCTAATCTGAAGACCTATGGAGACTCAGCATTTTTCTCCTCCATATCAGTTCTATGCCCATCAACTTTTTTAAAAATATTTTTTTAGTTGTAGATGGGCACAATGTATTTATGTATGTATGTATGTATGTTTAGGTGGTGCTGAGGATTGAACCCAGTGCCTCACTCATGCTAAGCAAGCACTCTACCACTGAGCCACAATCCCAGCCCTATGCCCATCAACTTTTGCATTGTTTTTCAAATTTAGAAAACCACAGTCAGGGTCCAAAGGTGAGCTGGGGGAGGAAGGGAGCATGGGGATAGCAACCCTACCTCTGAAGGAGCCTGTTGACCAGCCATCCTAGAGCTAGAAGCAGAAGGGCACCAGTTGCTGTGAGCACCACCACAAACCAGGGTTCGGGCTGCCAGAAAGTCTCTGTATATCTTACAAGCAGGGGTGTCATCACTGAGGGCACCTGAAATGAGAACCATAGACTCATCACTGCCCTGCCAAAATGTTTTGATTATTGAGTTTTCAAACCTCTCCACACCCCAGATTTGCTCTTCTATATTGCCAGGTTCTTTGCACTAGCAGTTTCCTCCAGAATGCCTTTCTCCATCATTTCACTTGAAAAACCTGGGTCTCCTCATCCTTCAAGGTCCTTTTGCCCCATCCCCCAGGCCTGAGGAGCCCCCTCACTGTGGTTCTTTGGGTGCTCATGGCCACGGTGCTGGCCCTCCAGGGAACTAGATGCACAATGATGGTGACTGTGGTGCTGAGGTGGGGGATGGAGGGACCCGCATCAGCCGCACGGATCAGTAGTTCATAGGTACAAGGCTGTTCTTGCCAAGGAGGTCCCAACATAGAGTCATTGTGCACCAGGATGGCCTCTTGCAATCTGAACTGGTTCTTGCTATCTCCTGAAATCAGAGTGGCAGAAGGAGACCATTGCTGGCTGTGGCTTGCTCCTCACCCACAGGTTAGTGGCCTCTACAATCCATACCTCCTATGATGCTGTAGGAGAAGGCCAGGCGCTGTGGCTCCTGGGGTATCCAGCATGATACTTTGGTCACCTCCACACTATGGCCCAGAGTAGTATAGATGGTAAGTTCCTGAAATGGGGGCTCACACTCAGGGGGATGGTCATTCACATCCTGCAGAAAGGATACCAAGTTATAGGAGTGAGTTTGACCCACTTCCCAAACCCCAGAAGTCAGCATCTCAGCTTTGTCCTATCACAGCCAGAGCCTAGGCAACAGGTCCTAATGCTTTCTTTCCCCAGTGAGGCTTTACCCATTCCAACCAACCAATGGAGGAAACTAAGGCATGGTGTGGAAAAACAAAAGGCCAAAAGGCAACTCTTGCCTCCCCACGTCTTTCCAAGGCCTTGGGGTTCAATTACCTCAACCTCAATGGTAATGGTACAGGAACCTGAGCGGTGGTAGGTGGGGTCCCAGTCTTGGCCATGGTCAATCAGCAGAATAGTCAGTCTGTACAGCCTCTGCTGCTCATAATCCAGAGTCCCCAGGAGGTGAATCTCTCCTAGAGGGTATGGTCACAGCTTCAGCCTGCAAAGCCAACTCTGGCCCCACCTCTCCATCCTACCCCTGGTGTGGAAATACCACTGAGATGATCCACAGCAAAGATAGAGGATCCATCAGATGTGTAGTACTCAATGCTGTTGTGTGGGTAATCCATATCCGTGCCCACCACAGTGCCCAGCAGTGTGTGAGGCCCTGCATCTTCCTGAACCCGGAACGTGCGTGGGGCACAGGCTGGGGTGAACTCATTGACAGGTGTCACCATCACCAGTACTGGAACTTCAGCTGGGGGCCATTTGGCAGTCAAAGGGCTGGTCTGAGTGCTCAGCCCTGCCTTGGGGGTCTGAGAAAGGAGGCATAACCCTGCTCTGGGGCTTCAAGGAAGAAGAAAGTTGGAGAGAAGGTGGCAATAACCTCCCCTTCTGGAGGTCTAAGAGAGATACTATAGGAGTCTGAAATGAAAACAACCCTGCCCTGCTGGATTCTGAGGGAGGAAAGATGACTATTACTTGGGAGAGAGACAATAGACAAAATGGGATGGTAGACTGAATAGCCCTGTCCTGAAAGTCCAGGCCTAAGTATGGTCACTCACTGGTCATCTGGGGCTGACCACCATCAAGCACCAGAATAGAGGCTGCATGCTGGAAGCAGGTCCCAGGAGTATCACAGTCCAATGTAGCATTCACCTGATCAGAGGGGTCAAAGAGTGAGGCCCAGCCAGGACCTGGGAGAGCCATAAGCCACACTGGGCTACCTCAGGTCAGGGCATCTACCCTGGTCCTCTGTTTCGCAGAATGCAAAGCAGATTGGCTCAATAATCATGGAATCCCATCCCCATGGTCTCAGTGTCCATACACCCTTGGCCCACCCACCCCTTCCTGCTGCAAGCATCCTACAAGTGGGCCTGGGAGTGGGAGACCAGCACCTCAAGGACCCTGTCACGAAGGCAGAGACTGGCAAGACCAGGAGGGCTGTGGAACCACAGCTGGTAGTTGAGGGTGGCACCAACAGAGTCTGGGTCAGTGCAAGTGATTGTGTTCAGCACAGTGCCCACCGGTGTGGTCTCCGGGATTTGAGTCCTGAGAGTAGAGGACCACAGCAAAGCAGGAGTCTGACTCAGATGTGAGCCACAGATCTCAATCTTACCCCAACAGTTAGGCAAGGTTCCCGCATACTCACACCAGAAGAGCCGGGATGCAGAGTGGGGGCCAGTGGTTGACAGAGAGCACATTCACAGTGAGATCGAGCTCTGCACTGGCCCATGGCTGAAACCTTTCAAAGGCCTTCACCTGCAGCCTTGTGATCGCTGCACCTCGGGAGTGAGCCAATTCTAGGGGCATGGTGGTTTGGACTACCCCATCCACTGGGTATGATGACAAAGCAGAGAAGCAGAGCTCGGCCCTGTCCTCAGCTCAATGGTTCCCCCAAAACCGTCAACAGCCTCACCCTTGGAGGCAGAGGATACCACTCCCGCCTCCTACTTGAAGGTTAAGACCCCAACCGGACCTTGCCCCAGTCGCACCCTGGCTCTGGCCTTTTTTCTCAGGTGGGCGAGATCACATAGGGGCACCTTTAGACAGGTTGCAGAGACATCCAGGTACCCTCCACCCTGCCTTGCCCCTCACCGCTTCCGATGGAGTAGAGTGGACTGGGCACTGGAGAGAAGATTTCATAGCGCAAGTTGAAGCCCCTAGCCTGGACTTGAACCACCTTGCTCCCAGGGATTTTGTCTTCAGGAATGGTGACATTCTGGGCCTTCTGTCTAGATCAAAAGTGAAGCACTGGCTTCTGCTTGCTCCTTCTCATCTGGTGCCCTGAGGGTAGTGTCCTCCTCCTCTGGGGTTTCCCTCCTAACAGAGTTACAATGTTCCAGCAACCCTGCACCCTACTACTACCCCTGATTCCCTAGAGCTAGGTCCTGCTATGCGCCCCCTCATTCCCCTAGTATAGGGGAGCCTTACAGGAAGGAGACCTGGCTGGATGGTGCAGGCAAAATCTTTACCACCAGCATTCTTTGGCAGCTTTGGCCTTGTCCAAGTGACACTGAGATCTGCAGCTGGAAGATCTACGGGACATACAGGATAGGAGGGGAATCTCAATGTCTATGCTCAGTTCTCCCCTCAAGACCTCCACAAGGAACTCCAACTTTTACTCTTCCCCCATAACCAGTCATTTTTGATGACAAGTATTCCTTTGAGTCATATACCTTTGGGACATAAATTCTCCTGTTAGGTTGCAAACGACTCAAGAAAGTGATATCTGAGTCATTCACATGTGAATTATTAGATTAGAGTTGCTAAGGGCCAATTACTAAGAGGTGGAAATTTTAAAGAAGAAACTTTTCTAACCTCTTTACTGGCCGCTTAACCCAGAACTTTCTCTTAAAGTGTTATTGCCCTAAAAACTCTCCTTCATGTTGAGGGACTCTTTCTCTTTATGAACCAAGCCAAAGTGAAAGTATGGTCCACATAGGGCAGGAGATGCAGGTCTGGGAGGGAGAGGCAACAAATTTTCAGAAGGTGATGATATATATATATATATATATATATATCCATCCATCCCCAGGTCCCAAGTCATGCTTACCTTCTGAGCCTGGCCTTTGAGACCCTGAGGTGGTGCCCGAAGCCAACCCTGCTCATTGATGGAGAAAGGTCCAGGGAAGTATGGAGGGTCCTGGGCGCTGATAATATTCATCTAATAGAACAGAGATGCTAGCAGCCCCAACCAGCCTCTAGTGCCCCAAGCACTACTTTCAACAACCCAGGAGGCACCTGTCCACACCTGGTCTCCCATGCCCTGCCACTGACTCTTGCCCCAGCCTAGGCTCTCTGCCCTCTACTGGGAATCCTGATACTGACCCTCAATCCTTTCTGCTTTAAAACCAATTATTTTGGGCTAGCGATATAGTTCAGTTGGTAGAGTGTTTGTTTCAATCCCCAGCACTACATACACACAAAATCAAAACAAACAACAACAACAAAAAAAAACCAATTATCTTGTTTTTAAACTATGTTTCTTTTTGAAGGGTTACAAAATGTTATAAAATTGCAATGGAGGGCTGGGGTTGTGGCTCAGTGATAGCACGAAATAAAGGTTCATAAACAACTAAAAAAAATTGTAATGGAAAACTCAGAACACATATGAGAAATTGAAAGAAGAGCCCAGTTCCTTAGACTTCTCTATGGGAACAATTACAGTCACTGGGGAAAGGGTAACATTAGTGGCTCTCTTCAAGAATAGGCATCATGCACAGGCTCAACTGTGGATTGTAGTGTCCCTCTGCAGGCTGTAGCTGGTCAGGCAGTGGTGAGCTTGTATTCCCCATCCCACTCGCACACACATCATGTCATCCACTATCCTATGTGCTGGGCTTACCTGAGTTCCCTGGACTTCTAGGCCTGGGAGCAGCAGAGTGTACAACCGGGCCCCAGGTTTGACTGTCTCTGGCACCTGAATGGTTTCCCCACCTGACCAGGGGGAAGATCAGGCAGGCTCTCTTCAGGTCATGTCTGTCCACCCCTGCCTCCTGCCCCTGGCCTCACCTGAGCTAGCAAATCGACCAATACACTGGATATGGCCAGAGTCCCGCTGCACATCCACAAAGAGTGGTCCCTCCATCACAATGTTGCCACATGTATATCGCAGCCGCAGCTCATAGTGGTTTACTGCAAGGGCATCCAGCCGAGCTGAGCTGCTCAAAGTCACCTGTGGTGGACAGGCAGTAACATTTGGGGCCTAGTCTCTCTGTCTCTGTATACCACCTCTGGCTTTGGGGAATTTCAGGTCTGCCCTGTGCCCCCAGTTCCCAGTTTTACTCATGACTCTACCTTTCCCACATAGATCCCCTGCCACTTGGTCAGGCTGGGTGGGTTGAAGAAAGTGGTAGGTGGTTGCACATTGACCAATTCCAGGGTAGGCATGTGGGAGGAGCAGTTGAAGGAGAAAGACTGAAGGATGGTTCCAGGACCCTCGCGTTCAGACACATTTATGAACCAGGGCAGACTGTGGAGGTCTGTGAGGAGCAGATAATTCAGGCTGGAGGCCCCCCATGCTCAAGGAACCACACTTGTAAACAAAGTCCCACCCTTTTGCTGCAGGGTCTGACAACACCTTGATATCAAACAGCCAAGTTCTGTCCTTGTTCTCCACATCTGACATTTTATAGATGGGGAGAGATAACTGATTGAGGAAGCAGAGATAAGAAACACTGATCAGGAGTTCAGACCCTTACTCTAACCCTTACCCTGAATCTGAGGTCAGAACTCCAAAGGAAAACTGGGGTATCCCCATATACCAGCTTCTCACCAGAGACAACCAGAGCAAAAAGAAGCATCAGGAGCCTCAGCAGCACCATAGTGGCCTGAAGAGATGACAGAGGAGACTGTTTGTCAGGCCCACCCCGTTGCCAGGTCAGTTGCTCAAACACAGTCATGCAGGCGGGCCTTCGGGACTCCAACCCCACCCATCTCTGGTGACTGAGCTCTAGTTCCCTGGCAGGCCTCCAGAGGCCTGGAAAATACCATTTTCCACTGTTTCCCAGTGAATTCCCCCATTCATTATCATAACCCTAAGAGGATGTGATACAGGTGGTGAAACTGGCCATGCTGTTCTTGGAGACAGAGAAAGCACAGCATTCAGGAAAACTGAACCCAAATCTAGTTATCCCACAAACTCCCCCCACACATCATTAAAATGTCTTCAAAAATCTCACTTCAATCATCCACAGAATCTCTCAATAGTTGTCTATGTTCAACAAGCAAAAGAAATCCTTGATTGTAGATAGAAAAGTAGTAGTTACCTATGGGAATATCAACTGGAGGGTCCACAAGGTAGCTTCCTGGATTGGAATGGCTAAGGATGTACTATATTTTTTAAAATTTTTATTTATTTATTTATTTATTTTGGTACTAGGGATTGAACTCAGGGGCACTCAACCACTGAGCCACATCCCAGCCCTATTTTGAATTTTATTTAGAGACAGGACTCACTGAGTTGCTTAGCACCTTGCTTTTGCTGAGGCTGGCTTTGAACTCATGGTCCTCCTGCCTCAGCCTCCCGAATGGCTGGGATTATAGGCATGCACCACTGCACCTGGCATGCTATATTTTTTAAAAAAATAATTAACTAGGGCTGGGGATGTGGCTCAAGCGGCAGCGCGCTCGTCTGGCATGTGTGCAGCCCGGGTTCGATCCTCAGCACCACATACCAACAAAGATGTTGTGTCCACCAAATACTAAAAAGTAAATATTAAAAATTCTCTCTCTCTCTCACTGTCTCTCACTCTTTAAAAAAAAATAATTAACTAATTAATTAATTTTGGTACTAGGGATTGAGCCCAATGGCACTTTACTATTGAGCTGCATCCCCAGACCTTTTAAATTTTTATTTTGAGACAGGGTCTTCCTTTTTTTTTTAAATATTTTTTTAGGTGTAGATGGACACAAACACAATGCTTTTATTATTATTATTTTATGTGGTGCTGAAGATCGAACTCCGGGTCACGCCCGTAATAGGGGAGTGCTCTACCGCTGAGCCACAATCCCAACCCGAGACAGGGTCTTTCTAAGTTACTTAAGGCCTTACTAAATTGCTGAGGCTGGTCTCAAACTTGCAACCCTCCTTCCTCAGCCTCCTGAGTTGCTGGGATTACAGGCATGCAACACTGTGTCTGGTCAGGATATCCTATATATTGATCTTACTGTCAGTTGGATGAGTATCTACAGAACTCTATCTTTGAAATTTTCCCATTTACCATATTTACATTCTATGCTAGTTTTTGTTTATTTTTTTTATGTGGTGCTGAGGATGGAACCCAGTGTTTCACACATCCTAGGCAAGAGCTCTACCACTGAGCCACAATCCCGGTCCCAGCCCCTTTCTATGCTAGTTTTTAAAAACAGTTTTCTTCAAGCTGGGCGTGGTGGCACATGCCTATACTTGAATTTCTGGGCTTAAGTTATCTGATCCTCCTGCCTCAGCTTCCTGAGTAACTGGGACTATAGGCACATGCCACAGTACTCAGCTCTGTAGCCAGCAGTTTGTTCTCCATCCTCACATTCTCCAGAGTTTGATGTTTGCTCCCTTTGGATCCTAAATCTCCATATTCTTTCAGGTTTCTCCCACATCCCAACTATTCTTGCTCAGCTCCTTTGCTGGTTCTGTTTCATCTCCCCTATCCAGTGGGTTGTTCCAGAGCATAGTCTTCACTGTTTACCATCTCTGTCTACATTCATGTCCCAAGTCTCGTTCAGACCTACTGCGCCACTGGAGATTGGGCACAGTGGTGCACAACTGTAATTCCAGCTATTTGGTAGGTTGAGGCAGGAGGCAGGAGGACTGCTAATTCCAGGCCAGCTTGAACTTAACAAGATCTTGCCTCAAAGTGAAAAATGAAAAGGACTGTGGATGTAACTCAGTGGTATAGTACCCTGGGTTCAATCCCCAGTGCAAAAAAAAAAAAAAAAAAAAGAGGCTTAAGTTTAGCTTCAAAACATACCCTAAAGCGGTTCTCTTCTATCTACCTGCTGTGCACCAGCCCAAGACTTCACCTTTCTTGCCTTGATGAAGGCAGGAACCTTCACTCTTATTACAGAGTTGTTCTCTCAAAGCAGCTGATATTATCAAACAGGAACCAGTCCAGGTCATTCACTACAAAAGAACTTGTTCTCCCTCTATTACTGAGCTACATCCTCAGCTCTTTTTAAAATCTTATTTAAAATTTTATTTTGAGATACGATCTCACTAAGTTGCCCAGGCTGGCCTCCAACTTGCCACCCTCTTGCCTCAGCATCCCAAGTAGTCAGGACTGGAGAGGAATGCCACCCCTACCAGCTAGAAGGCCTGTCTTCTTGACCTCCTCACAATGACTAAGGTTGCACCCTGATGTCACTGCTCTGAGAGACCTCTTCTTCAAACTACTCCATTGCCCCATATTTTCCTGTCTGCTGAAAGGTACAGTCGGTTTCCTGTTACACTATACCCTTGAACCTAGCCTCTGATTATGGAGTAATCTCAGCCGACAGGTTCTGATCATTCTCGCTAAAGAAGATCGTCGCTGTCTCCCTCAGTCTTTACACGGTGACAGTCACAGGGCTTGCGGATGGTCCGAAGTCGCTTCTGAACTTGAAGCTAGGCGCGCGCTCCCCACTAGAGGGCGATCAAACCTAGCACAACACAAAGCGGGAACGCAGTGGGGTGGGATTTCTGAAGCCTGGTTCTTTACGCTGCTATGAAGTCCTGCAATCCCTGAGTACTCAGAGGGGCCGAACCTCGCTCCTGTCATTTCCAGGGATTGTCGAGGCCAGCCTAAGGAACAGGTCATACCCCTAATGGGCCACAACATTGTCGAGTACAAGGATCTGGCCCTCTGCTCACATGCGGTCGCCCCACGAGGCCCTGGTGGGAGGGACTGCTATTTCACGAGGGAACATATGGGGAAGGGGAGACCACCCTGGGGAAAGGACCTATACTTCGTTACGCAACGAACACAGGGTTAGCTAAACCTTCCAAGGCATCAGGGGTCGCGGAATGGGCACCATCCAGTTTCCAATTACAGCCTCTCCCCTCCCCGCAGAGCTAGTGCAGAAACCGGACGCCCAATTCACTCATCCCGCCAGGCTTCGGGGGAGGGGCCGTTTCAACTTCGCCCCGCCCCCATTGGCTGCGGCGCCGGGGGCGGGGCGTGGCTGCCAGATGTTGGGGCGGCGGCGGCGGCGGCGGCGGGAGTTCAGCAGTGTGAGGATTCTCTTAGCAAGGCGCAGGGAGAGGGCGTCGCTGGCTGGCCACCCGAGCCTTCTCCGCGTCGCTCCTGCCAGGAGTCGAGGAGGAATTGGCAGGGCTGGCGGGAGCTCCGGCACCGACATGCACAGCGCTCGACTTGACAGCTTCCTGAGCCAGCTCCGCTGGGAACTGGTGAGGCTTGGGAGTGGGCGTGGTCGTGAGGACCTATGTGGGGTGCCCTGCTGCCGCCCTGCCAGGAAAACAAACGGATGCGGGGTTGTTCGGGTGCCCATCCAGGCAGGATGGGGGCGGGGCGGGGCCGTGCGGTGTAGCTGGCCCAGATGGTCCACCTTGAGTTTCTGGACAGTTGAGAGCTGTTCTGGGCATCAGGTAACAGCCGCCCCGCTGGCTATGCCGCTGGGCAGCGTGGGAGGAGGATAGTGAGGAGGACTTCTTTTGAGGTGAGGCAGAGGCGCCAAGGATCTAAAGAGGTTCCAGCGTTGCTGTGGACGCCCCCTACCTCTGACCTGTACCTTGTTCCTCCACCCCTCACTTAGAAAGCACCAAGTCTTTCTTTGAAAGACGCTTTGGGGATATGCATCATCCAAAAGGCACGGGATGCCTCCCCTCCAGACCCTGGGCAGAACTTACTTCCCGATGCAGGCCCACAACCCTGCCGGCCCGCCCCAGTGGCGGGTGCCGACTTGCCCAGCTCTGCGTGCTGCAGCCTGCCAGACTGCCACCAGGTCTGCAATGGAAGCCACACGAGCTTCGTGTTTCTGTGCCCCCATGCCAGCCCTGTGCTCACTTTCTGCCTTGTTGCCCAGGCCAGCACACCTATCAAGCCCTCTTGGATGCTCTATTTTCATGGCTGGCCTGGCCAGGCAGGCAGGGGTGACAAATGATACCCCTATGACTTGTACCCTTTCTTCCCCTTCAGTTGTGCGGTCGGGATACAGGCTCATCCCCTATGCCTGGCCCCTTGCAGCCACCCCCTAAAACTGATCCTGCTGTGCAGTCTGGCCATCAACTTAGGGCTTCAGATGCCTTGGAAGAGGATTCTGTCTGCTGTGTGGAAGAGGAAGAGGAGGAGGAAGCCTTGGTGGCAGAAGATAGGGATGCAGCCTTGAGGGGCCCAAGGGAGCATGCCCTAGACTGGGACTCTGGCTTCTCAGAAGTGTCAGGCAGCACATGGCGAGAGGAAGAGCTTTCTGTACTCCCGCGCCCTGCACTCCCAGCACGGCTCCCTCATACCCAGCGCCTCTCAGTCAGTGATCTCCCCCTGCTTAACAGGGCATCTGTAGCCAGCATACCACCTGCCCACCACCGTCCACGGCCCAAGTCTACTCCAGACGCCTGCCTGGAGCACTGGCAGGGATTGGAAGCAGAGGACTGGACAGCAGCCCTGCTGAACAGGGGACGTAGTCGCCAGCCCCTGGTGCTGGGGGACAACTGTTTTGCTGACTTAGTTCACAACTGGATGGAGCTGCCTGAGGCAGCAAGTGAGGGGGGTGATGGAGGCATACCCCGTGCCCGAGCTCGACCCCCCCAATTTCTGCTTGGTCTCTCTGAGCAGTTGCGGCGCAGGCTGTCCAGGGCTCGTAGGGCAGCTATGGCAGGAAAGCGGCTGTCATGCCCACCTCGCGCAGAATCTGAACTGCCTGCGGACCTATCACGCTTTGCAGCCCTCATGAGCTGCCGCAGTCGCCAGCCCATCATTTACAATGATGTCAGTTATCTCTGACCCTGCCTTCTAGCCTGGGACAATAAAGGCCTTTTTCTAGACTGTTGGTTCCATACCCCTGAGGCTTGAGGAGGTGGTCCCAGCCTTGTGAGGCACATCGGGGGAGGCAAATCTAAAGCCTTTTCCTCACTCTTCCAGAGTGTTGTCTTGCCCGTGTCACTTGCCCATGTGATTTATTGTCCTGTGTTCTGTCATCCATGTTTTCCACTATGCCTTCCTTCAACAAGCATTTATTGTGTGGGCTCAAGATGCAGGGCTTTTGGGCAGATCTCCATAGAGCCAAGTGGTAGGGCAGTGGCTGCCTTGTTACAATTCATAGTGCAGAGGTGGGAAGGCCATTTCTTCTTCCTCACCCTCACAGCTCAGCTCCAGTACTAGTACCTGAAGTCCAGGTTCAGGCACCTGGCCGGTCACCTGCTGAACCAGTTCTGTCACCCTGGTATGGGGGGGGAGGCAGGTTAGGGGAGATTGGGCAGGTGAGCTGAGGTAGACAGAGGATAACTTGGCATGGACTAGAGGGTGCTACAGAGCCTTCAGGAGCCCAGACCACAAGCAGGAGCAGCTCAAGACAGGAAACATCTGAAACTATTTTAGGAGCAGCTGGTGGGGCGGGCAAGAGGCAGGAAGCTGTAGGTCCCCTGGGAGTGGGCTGTGAAAGGGCAGCTGAGCAGAGAGGGTTGGGGGCTGGTGGAGCTCGCTAAGAGAGCTCCCAAAGGCCCCTCCTTAGGCTCTCGCCCTGCCCCCAGTCCATTTGCTTGCCCCATTTGGTGAAAGAATGCTTCAGGAAGGTGTGAGGGGCCTAGAATGGGGTTAGGAAAAAGAAAGGCTGTGTGTACCCCATCCTCAACCTCCAAGGGCAGGCAGGGCCTAGCTAGAGCTGGCTGTGGGCTCACCTGAGGGACAGGCGCTGGGCCTGCTTTTGAGATGACCATCGTGCCGAATAGAGCAGGGCTTGGTCATACAGAAGCATCCTTATCCTTAGTCCATATTGTTCCTAGACACATACAGATCAGATACCCACTGGGCCAGGCTGGGTTGGACTTGGGGGCAGGGTGGGGTCAGGGCACACCTGGAGATGGGCCAGCAGTGACTCCAGTGTCCTCTCAGGCTGTCCAGCAGGCACCTTCAGGCGGTCCCAAGAAGTCCACTTCAGGCAATTGAACTAGGGGGTGGGGGTGAGGATGAGTGAGAGTTTTCACATAAATGGATAACCTCTGTCCCAGTTACTAGCAGCCTTTTCTAGGGGAGGAGCTAGACTAGAAGCAGGAAGTGAGGGAGGGGGAGTAGAGGGTGGGATCTGGGCCCAGAGTCTCAGCCCCCTCCCTGCCCAGGCTGAGGCCAGCACAGGAAATGGGGCTATGGGGCCCACACAGGGAAACAGACTGATCCATCATACAGGCCAGTTGTTGGAGGGGGACTAAGGGGGTGGTGCTTCCTGAGGAAGCCAGAGCTAGGCTACTGGAGTCTCTGATAAAGCTGCTTGTTCCTCAAATGCAAGGCTAGGAGCGGGAGGATACATCCTATTCCTCATCCTTACTTTTAGAGCCTTTGACTAGTTTTAGGCACACAGGAGTACATAGTACAGTGACTACTGGAGCCCTACTGGCCCAGAGATCCCAGCCGAGACACAATCTATAGAAGCCTCCTGTTCCTGTCCAATAGAGTTTCTGATGCCTAGAGTTGAGGACAGAAGAGTGGCGGACAGCCAGAGTCTAGGATGGGGGACCTTGCCAGCCCCTAAGAAAACATACTGGGGTCAAGATGAGACTAGGTTAGAGACTCTTCCTCCATTCCACAGACAAAGCAGCCTGTGTGCTGGTTAGAGGTGGGGTGTCTCACTAAAGGGCTCTACATGTTGTGTCCAGAGGGACCCTAGGGCTGCTTGGCAAAGGCTAGGGCCTTTGCCAGTGACCTTTGACCTTTGGCTTCTCCCCTGACAACAGCATTCCCTCTATCCTCTTTCTTATGCCCCAAGGAAATACCACTACTACAAAGTCTGGGCACACAATTTGGAGATAGTCCCTGTCCTGCACTCACAGGAACATATGCACACAAGCCCAGGAACACCCACATGTATACCCACATACACATCCATGCATGTCCACATCGAGGAGAGCCTTGCATTCCCATCTGGCTCACAGATGTGCAAGCTTTCTCCCTTCACACCTACACACCAGGGATGCCCAGACTCTGGTGCACTCACATCTGTGACAATCACACACACAGGGCTGTTGTTCCACATTGCTAGTGGCAAATCTAGTGCCCTTTAATTCACCTTGGAGGGGGCAGGCCAGGGCCCTACATCTTTCTAGGGGTGGGGCCATGATTCCCCTTACCTACAAATTCCCCCTCCCCACTATCTACCCCCTCAGGAAAACTTCTGGGAAGGAGGAGGTTGGGAGGATGTCTGGCTCCACTAATGAGTTAAAGCTGCACACCCCCCAGACCCTGGATTGGAGTGGGGTGGGAGGAAAGGCTGATGGCTGCTTCCTGTGTCTGACAGGTCTCAGCCTGGCTTCATAGCAGGAAGGGGGCTGGAGGGAGTCTTGAGAACTCCTCCACAGTCTGGGTTCTGGAGTGAGGCCACAGCTAGAGTAGGGCCTGTTTGGGAAGATGCAAGAAAGCCCAAAATTAGCAGGGGTAAGGGTAAGATATCAAGGGCTCACCATCTGGGTAGCTGGAGCAGAAGGCACCCAACGCATGAAGTTGTTTTCAGCCAGGTGCAGATAGCTATGACGAAAGGCACTAAGGGACCGTGCCCCATACACTACCTTATACAGTTCCAGGCCCACCAGACCTGCCACAGCTGCTGTAGTGGTGGCAATGGCTGGTATAATCTGGCCCATAATTCGTTTGCTCTGTTAAGGACAGGAGATTTGGTTAGAAAATAAGCTGTAGAGCTAAAGTTTAGCCTCTACTTCCAGGACTGAGCCCTAAGGGGTCGGGTTACCTGAGAATAGTTGACTGATATGATCCCATAGTTTTGAGATCGAAGGCTGGCTGCGGCTGTCACAAAGTCCATGTGAAAGTTGCTATCATCCTGTCAGGCCCAAATCACAGTAGCATTAATATTAAAATGTGCCCATTCCCTTGGTCAACTGTGGGCCACTGTAGATGCACAGTTTTATTTTTTTGTAGTACTGTGGAGTACCCAGAAGTGCTTTATTCCGAGCTATATTCCCAGCCCTTTTTACTTTACATTAAGACAGGGTTTCTCTAAATTGCCCAGGCTGGCCTCAAACTTATGATCCCTGCCTCAGCTTCTTGAGTTGCTTGGACTACAGGTGTGTGAAGTGAGGCCCAGGAGGTCTTTACACAGTTTTGTAGGTAGGAAGGAGCTCACCATCTCCCCCTTGTCACACAGTGAGGCTGAGGTTCAAGGAAGGTGAGCTGCTTCCAGGTACATACTGGAAGAGAACTCAGGGATTCTCAATCAACCCTCTTTGTTCCTCACCTTCACCCACAACTTCCCTAGCCCAATACCTTACACCAACTTAAGATCCCACCTTCTCAAACATCAGAGGCTTCAGGGGAGGAAACTTGCCCCAGACTTCCAGAGCTTCTTGCAGTTTCTTTAACATCTCAGGACCTATGAGGGGAGGGGATGATGGGGTAGTCCTTAGCCCCTGTCTCCTACACTCTTCCTGGAGTCTAGTGCCTATTCTTGGTTTTTGCTAAGTCTGCCAGTTACTACACTCTTTTTTTCTGGGGGGGGGCATGGGGGGATACCGGGGATGGAACCCAAGGGCACTTAACCAATGAGCCCTTTGATTTTTTATTTTGAAGCAAGGTCTCACTAAGTTGCATAGGGCCTCGATAAGTTGCTGAGGTTGGGTTTGAAGAGTCTCAGTGTAAAAAAAAGAACTGGGATATGGAGTAGGCAGCAGGGAAAGGATCTACTGAGGGGCTAGAAAATGTGGCTAAGCCTAGAGGAGAGCATGGAAAGAGGGCTTGAGATGTACTAAGTTGGCTATAAGGCTCTCAAGCCCTACCTTGCTTCTGTAGGATAGGCTAAAGTCAGGGTTAAGCCTTTTAATGACAGTATGGGGGCCAGGGCCAAGGGTCTCACCAAACTCAGCAGAAGCCCAAGTCAGCTCTAGGTTATTAGTGAAGATGAGGGACAGGTGCTGGGGATCAGGCTGTGGTAACTTCAGCAGCTCCCTGAGTGCAGTTTGATCTGATGAGCCAGGAATCCCATGCATCTGAGCATATAGGTTGGCAGCTGCCAGCACATAGAGGAGGTGCATATCCTGCAGCAAGACCAAGAGTAGCAGCAGAGACATGGCTGTGAGTGAGCATGTATGGGTAAATACAGGTGATTCATTGTCCATTTGTGAATCTGTTTGAGTACCTGCTTGCCACACATATAGATACCCAAAAATACACAAACATGGCGATCAGAATCTGCATTTCTACAGAATGCAGAGATGACTTCCTCTCCTCTGAGGGCCATATCTCTATCTCAAGGCTCCCCAAGGATTCCCACTCACCTGGTTGGCGTCAAATTCCAAGGGCTGGGGACACTGTTTGGGACTTGACCAGAATGGAGTTCCATCCTTAAGCACCTAGAAAAAGATAGGCTATTGGGCTGAGTCTGGTCCCCATGAACCCTCAACCACCCAACCCCTTGCCACCTACTTTATCAGGTGGGAAGTGTTTCAGTAGCTGTGTGATGCCATAATGGAAGCAGAATTGCCATTGGCCAAGGGCCCACACCACACAGTTTTGCCAGGTCTGTGGGCGCTGTCCTAGGACACCCAGCCGTAGTAAAGTCAGTATCTGTTGTCTATCCATGTCTGCCAGGGAAGTACGTGCCCTGTGGAGAAAGAAGGAAGTTTGAAGCTGAGTCCTGAGCTTGGAACCCTAAACCTTCTTCCACCTCTCTGTGTGGCCTTACTGGTTGATGGTCTTTGCAGATAGTTGAAAGAGTGCTTCAAATTCATTCCGGGCCCACTGTGGTGGAGGGAAGGATAATAAAGTGTCAGATAAGGAACATATATGCAGTTGAGAGCTGAGCTTGGTGGAGTGAGGTGTGCTCACCTGCAGGGAGTGCTCAGCTGTGCTTGGGAAGTATCGCCCAGTACAGACAGGGTGGGGGGCATCCTCAGAAGCTGAAGCTGAGACAGGGCCACTGTAGACCTCAGTTACATGTGGTATAAATACTGAAGCACTGCCCCAGGTGCCCTGTGTACCTGCCTCCAACAGTGGCTTCAGATAGTGGGTACAGCGAGCAGCCACATAGTGCCCTGACAAGGGAGCAAAGGGTCAGAAATGAGGCTGACCTGCCTGGGCAAGGGGCTGAGCTCCAAATCAGGCACTCACGAGCTGGAAAACTGTCCAGAGCAGCAACCACACCATCTACATTGGAGAAGAAGTTGTCCCCAAAGATGTGCTCTGTGGTGGGATCTAGTGACCGAATGAGTGGAGTTACCCGTAAGTCTGGGTTCAGTTTTTGAGCAGCTTCAGCAGCCACCTCTGCCTTGGGCCTCTTGGAAGAAGGGAAGAAGATGTTGGGTATGGGACATTATTTAGAGGGCAGTCTGGGACACGAGTGTGGGAGGGGCCAGCACTTACTCCAACATCGTGGGTCCTGAAGAGAAACTGACGGCTGAGATTGGAGTGCTCTACATGGTCCATGTCAGCAATAGTCACACCACCACAGCCTCCTGCTCCTAGGCCCACTAGAGCAAAGTCTTTGAGCAGCTCACAGCCAATGGCACCAGTGCCCACCTGCAGGTAGAAGCAACTTTAGCCTAAGGGCCTGACCTGGCCTCCCAAAGACACTCCCACCCCCATTCCACAGCTCACCAAGAAGTAGTGCTGGAGGCTCAGTTTCTTCTGAAAACCAGCCCCAAACACCGCGATTTGCCCATCATAACGGCAGCCTCTCTGGAGGACACAGACTGGGGTCAGTGATGGCTGCTGGCTTATGCTGCATCTCCTTCTTTCACTGAATCAGGACCTAAGATCCATTCTTCACATTTCTTCCCTAGCCATGATTTTGAACAAGGTTTGCACCCCTACTCCAGGAACTCACCGGAGCACAATCCTCAGGATTGGGAAGAGAATCTTCTGGAAGGCAATCAAGGGCGTCAAAGTATAGCCACTGGTCCAGGGGCATGAACTTCCTGGAGATTGCCTAGGGGACAGCACTTTACACCAAGGGTTTCTACCAACTTCTAACTCCCCTCAGATTATAGTTGAAGGCTGTACCTAGATTGGTGAAGCCTCCAGGGCCATGGTCTGCTAACTGGGTGTTTCATTGACCCACATACCTCCCCGTCTCCTTCCTCATCCCTGCCTGTGACTGTGCCCACCTTCAGGACTTCCTGGGCAGCCACTGCTCCCAGAATGGCTGCCATGGGACTCAAGTCACCAGCACTACTCAGGGCAATTGTCCGCAGTAGGGCCTCATCCAGTGGCTCTTCTTCTCGGCCCTTCAGGGGTTCCAGGGCCTGTGCCAGACCTACTACAATCTCTGCATCAGCCTGTGGGGTGAAAATCTATGGGCATTGCAATCCAGCCTGACTTGGAAACCCCTACGCCTAAAGCCTTTAGGTAGCTATCACCCTGTTCTACAGAAGAGGAAGCAGAAGCCTAAGTGGGAAGGCCTAGTCCTATTTCTAGCCTGGGCAGCATAACTAGAGGATGCCCTGCACCAGAGAAAGGCCCAAGAGGCTTTACCAATTTGAGTGGAACTTCCAACTTGGTTCTGATGGATTAGGACACAGCAGGGGTCCCCAGGCTGTGTGCCTGGCACGTCTGTGGACTCAGCCTCTAATTTAAAGATAGTGATTTTCATCTCCTCCTTTTTTTTTTTTTTTCCTTTGGTACTAAGATTAAACTCAGGGATGCTCTCCGCTGAGCTACATCCTTAGTCCTTCTTATCTTTTATTTTAAGGTAGGGTCTCCTTAAATTATCAAGTTACCAAGTCCCCATCACAGAAGGAGAGTCTATTGTCCTCTTTTCTCAGAGTGAGAATGCCAGGGGAGCCCTGACCTTGAATTTGCAATCCTCCTGCCTCAGCCTCCTAAGTAGCTGGGATTTTAACTGTCTGTCACTGTACCCAGCTTCTTCTTCCTTTTTAAAAATTTTTTTAAGTGGGGATATTGTTTCTGGGGTTCAAACTTGAATCTGTGAATTGTCACTGAGGTGAGGTCTCAAGTGAAACTCCAATAAGGCTAGGGGGTATAGTGGGACCACTCACATGATCCCAGGGTTGGGGCAGCCGGCCATGGAGTTGCTGGAATTTGTGCAGTGCACAGAAGGCCTGATGTAGGCAGTGGGCACGATGGGCTTGCTGGTGATTCTGAGCTACCATCCGGGGCTGGTGCAGGGCTATGTTCAGGGGCTCCTGCAATGGATACTTGGTTTAGGGTCAGGTCTAGAACACTTCAGAACACTCCCATCTCAGATGCACTTGCACTTACATGTATCACAGTCTTGGATCTCTTGACTTCAGTAATAATCCCACCATGCAAGTAACGGGAAAAAGTTGTTGTGTCCCCAATCTCCAAGGACCCATCCTCTGAAAGAGATCTAATCTAGTAAATTATGATCCCTGAACCTGGGTAGTTTCCATATCCCATCCTGACTTCTGTGTCCCAGACCTTATTGCACCCTGGGAAAGGTGAAAGGAAAACCTATCCCCCAGGACCAGACTATATTTACTATCAATGAGGTCTTGGGCATTGAGCCCAGGGTGGGATGGTGTTGGCTTACCTTGTACATGGATGGGCCGGGGAGAACAGCCATTGAGTTCAACCATGCCCTCAATGCCTGAGAAAGTTACTAAGTCCCCATCACAGAAGGAGTTTCTATTATCCTCTCTTTTCAGAGTGAGAATGCCAGGAGAGCCCTGGGTGGAAGGTGGCTTGTCTCAGGTGTGCCTATTCCTGTTTTCCACAGGCTTTCCAACCAACAATTCCCTAGACATCAGGTAAATACCCACTTCTCAGTACTCACCTGGGAGATGTGCTGGATAGCAGCTGTCAGGGGCTCTGACTCTGTAGGGTCCTGCACAATGAAGTCCTCACCAAAGTCACAGAATAACTGCCTAGTGTAAATGGCCAGGATCACAGGTTGTAGTTAAGGATAGGGGATACTAGGAATGCTGGGAGAGGTTTGGAAACTAGATTTTTTTTTTTTTTTTTTTTGTTACTAAGGCAGGTCTGGAGGCTGGATTGGAAGAACCAGAGGGGTGGGACTGAAGACCAGAATTGCAGGAAGTTCTGGGACAGGCCTGAGGTTGGGTGGAGGGGCACTGGAACAAGCTTAGAATTGGAGACAGCACTGAGACCAATTGTTGGCTGTGATATATAGGCTGGGCAGACAATCTCACTCACCCCACAAGGCCCCGGGTATCAGCCACTACAAAGCAGATTCCATGCTTGTGGCACAAGGTGCCCACCTTCAGCTGTTCCTCCAACTTTGAGGCAGTTAGCACTACCACCTGGATGAACACCATGATCAGCAGGCCAGAACCACTGCCAAGGCCTCCCTTCTGTTGAGAGTAGAGCTGGAAACTGGCCTAGAAACTGGGACTGGAGAAGTTACCTGGAAGTTCAGCAGTAGGTCCTCTGTGATGTCACCTGTATGGACAAAGACCTGGACAGCTTCATTGAGTTGAGCCAAGTGTTTTTGAGAGGCATCAGCCCTGTTCTTTTCCAAGTCGTTCTCTGAAAGGAAAACCTAAGGAGAGATCCAGTGCAGAATGAGCAAAGAGATTTCCCTTGGGTCCCATCCTGGTCTGAGAGCCTGGAGCCCCTCAGGACCCTTACCTGGGCAGCCAGGTCAGACCAGCAGGTGGGATGGGGATCATGCAGAGTGAGACTGCCAATCCCCATCAGAACCAGGTTCTTGGCCACCTCAGCCCCCAGGCCTTTCAGGCCAGATAGCAGGACTTTGGCTTTCTGAATCCTCTGCATGGCAAGTGGGCCCAGCACATACCTGTGGATGGGAAGTAGGAGGACAGGCATCTAGAGATCAGAGAGGTCTGAAGGCCACCCCACTCCCTATCCACCTCAAGGCTCACAGCTGCCGGGAGTATATCTCCTCATCCAGCGACATGGAAGGCTCTGGGATATTCATCTTCAGGCCTGGCGCTTACTATAGTCTCTGTGTGGGAAGTGGCACCACACAGGTCTCAGGGGTTGTAACTAGAGCAAACAGGCAGCAAAGCCAAGGGACTAAAGAAAGCTGTTGGCTACCACCTCCTTCCTGATTCCTCTGTCATTTCAGGGAAAGCAAAAGTGAAAGTGAGAATATACTCTGAGCAGACTCCTGCCCAGCCTCCAGGCTAGGACAGATGCCCAACCTCAGTGGGCCAATTGCCAGGTCTATTGCCTGGGATGAGTCCCAGGATTATAAGAGGGTAGGCAGTCTGAACTGAAGGTAGGAAGCACAGAGCAGCCACAATCACATCGTTTTTCTTTTAAACTTCTCTTTTTAAATAATTGTAGATTGATTAAAAGAAGTTACAAAAATAGGATAGAGAATTCCGGTGTATCTTTTATAGGTTTGTATTTTTTGTCTTAGCAATTTGAGGACAGTTGTCTGGAGAATGAACCACAACTACTGAAAAAACTCCACAACAGCTAAATCAAGGGCTGTCATAAGTTTTTGGTTTTGCTTTTGTTTCAATTGAGGTGAAATTCAGATGGACTCTGGAGTACATGCCTGTAATTCCAGTGTCTTGGTAGTTGAGGCAGGAGGATTGAAAGTTGAAGGCCAGCCTCAGCAACTTAGCAAGATACTATCTGTTTCAAAAAAAAAAAAAAAAAAGATGGGGATTTATTTCAGTGATAGAGCATCCCTGGGTTCAGTCTCCAATACAAAAACAAAAACAACAAAAAATGAGGTGAAATTTGTATAACAAAATTAACTATTTTAGGGGCTAGGGGTATAGCTCAGTGCCTAGCATGCATAAGGTCCCTGGGTTCAATCCCTAAGATTACCAGAAAAAAAAATTAACCAACTATTTTAAAGCATATAATTAGGTGGCATTGAGTGCACCCACAATATCATGCAACCTATACCTTTCTTTAGCTTCAAGGTTTTTCATCATCCCAAACACATTAAGTAATTACCACTCTTTCCCTCCACTCCCACTGTGATCCTCTAGCAAACACTATTATGCTTTCTGTTTCTAGGGGTCTGCCTATTTGGGATATTTCTTATAAAAGGAATCATAAAAAATGCCGAGCGCATAGGCGCATATCTGTAATCCAGTTACTTGGAAGGCTGAGACAGGAGAATCTCAAATTCAAGGCCAGCCTCAGCAATTGAGCAAGGCTAAGCAACTTAGTGAGACCCTGTCTCAAAAATAACAAAATAAAAAGAGCTGAGGGTGTGACTCAGTGGTTAAGCACCTCTGGGTTCCGTCCCTGGTACCAAAATAAATAAATAAATAGAAAAATAAATAGGGCTAGGGAGGGCTAGGGTTGTAGCTTAGTGGTGAGCACTTGCCTAGCATGTGTGAGGCCCTGGGTTCAATTCTTAACACCACATATAAATAAATAAATAAATAAATAAATAAAAGGTTTATTGACAACTTAAAAAAAAAAAAAAACAGGGCTAGGGATGTAGCTCAGTGGTACCTGAGTTAAATTGTCCTGGGTTAAATCGTCCAGTACCCTCCCCCCAAAATATAACTTTTTATGTCTGCTTCCCTTCATTTAGCATAATTTTTTTAGGTTCATCCAAGTTGTACCCTATATCAGTATTTCATTTCTTTTCATAGCTGGATAATATTCCATTGCATCTGTATATCACATAATGTTTGTGCATTCATCTGTAGATGAACATTTGAGTAGTTTTCACCTCTTGTCCACTATAAATAATGCTGCTGTGATCATTCTTTGTTTTTATTATTACATCTGTATTTCAGCATTTGTTTCTTTTTTTTTTTCAAAGATGTGATGTGGCCCATAAACCCTGAACATTTTTTTTTTTTTAGAGAGAGAGAGAGAGAGAGAGAGAGAGAGCATGAATTTTTAATATTTATTTTTTAGTTTTCGGCAGACACGACATCTTTGTTTGTATGTGGTGCTGAGGATTGAACCCGGGCCGCACGCATGCCAGGCGAGTGCGCTACCACTTGAGCCACATCCCCAGCCCTTTGTTACATTTTAAAGATCAGATGTTTTCAATTTTGATGAGCCACATCTCCAGCCCCAGCATTTGTTTCTAAAAGACGAGAACCCCAATTTTTTTTTTTTAAAAAAGAGAGAGCAAGAGAGAGAGGGGGCAGAGAGAGAGAGAGAGAGAGAGAGAGAGAATTTTTAATATTTATTTATTATTTCTTAGTTCTCGGCGGACACAACATCTTCGTTTGTATTGGTGCTGAGGATCGAACCCGGGCCGCATGCATGCCAGGCGAGCGCGCTACCGCTTGAGCTACATCCCCAGCCCCCCCAATTTTTTTTAAATATATTTTTTTGTTGTTTTGGTTATAGTTGGACATAATACCTTTATTTTATTTTATTTTTTTAAAGAGAGAGAGAATTTTTTAATATTTATTTTTCAGTTTTTGGCAGACACAACATCTTTATTTCTTTATTTTTATGTGGTGCTGAGGATTGAACCCAGAGCCCCGCACGTGCTAGGTGAACACTCTACTGCTGAGCCACAACCCCAGCAAGAGCCCCAATTTTAAATATAAATACAATACAATGACCCACTCCACTTTCTACCCCTAGTCCCTCCAAATCAACAATTTCTTAGAATCACCAAATATCCAGTGAGATTCATTTTTCAATGTGATCATTTTTGAACAAGTACTTGTTTGAGTATTTTTTCAATTATTTTGAGTATATATTTAGGAACAACATTGCTAGGTCTTATGATAATTCTATGTTAAACTTTTTGAGGGACACCAAACTATTTTCCACAGCAACTATTTTCCACAGCAGCTATACCATTTTACATTCCCACTAATGTACACAAATTCCTATTTATCTCCATCATTGGCAACTAGCTATGTTTCTTTCCTTCTAAAAAAAATTATAATACTATAGAGTATAAACAGGTAGGTCATTGTGGTTTTCCTTCAATAGACATTTATTGGATGAGTCAGATGTATCAGGAACAGAAACCAGAGCCAGATTCTGAAATAAATTTCTGTCTTCAACATCTATTTTTAAATTTTAAAACATTAAAATAGGCCTGGGGCTGAAGTTGTGGCTCAGTAGAAAAGCGCTTGCCTAGCATGTGTGAGGCACTGGGTTCGATTCTCAGCACCAATAAAAATAAATAAAGGACCACCACCAACTAATAAAATATCTTTAAAAATAAAAAAAGTAGGGGCTGGGGATGTGGCTCAAGTGGTAGCGCGCTCGCCTGGCATGCGTGCGGCCCGGGTTCGATCCTCAGCACCACATACCAACAAAGATGTTGTGTCCACCGAGAACTAAAAAATAAATATTAAAAATTCTCTCTCTCACTCTCTCTCCTCTCTCACTCTCTCTTTAAAAAAAAAAAAAAAAAAAAAAAAAAAAAAAAAAAAAAAAATAAAAAAAGTAAAATAGGCCTGGTACAGTGGCACATGCCTGTAACTTCAGTATTTCTGGAAGCTGAAGTGGGAAGGTTGCTAGTTTGAGGCCACACTTCATCTTGGTAACTTAGTGAAACCCAGTCTCTCTCTCTCTTTTTTTTGGTCCTGACAAGGTCCTCTTTATTTTGAGACCTTGTCACAAAATAAAAAATATATAAAAAGGGCTGAGGAATTAGGTCCATGGTTGATTGCTTGCCTAATATGTGTGAGACCCTAGGTTTGATCTCCAGTCTCTAAATATAAAAAAAAAGTTGGGGATGTAGTTCAGTGGTTGAGTGATACTGAGTTCAATCCCCAGTTTAAAAAAAAAAAAAGTCCCTGGTAACCTGTTCCTCTCCTACCCCATTATATTAAGCCCTTTTATGTTGCAATAAAAAAAAAAATAGCTGAAGCTACGTTCTTATAAAGAAATTTATTTAGCTCACAGTTCTTGCAGGTCTTAGAGTGTAGTACCAGCTTTTGTACAGCTCCAATGACGCCTTCATGGGGGGGGATGGCATCACCTTGGTGGGAGATTATGAAGATTATACAGAAGACATCATATGGTATGGAAGCCAGGGAGATTCAGAGATCAGTCCTTGCTTTTTTTTTTTTTTTTTTTTTTTGGTGGTGCCGGGGATTGAACCCATGGCCTTACACATGCTAGGCAAGTGCTCTACCACTGAGTTACTTCCCAGCCAGTCTTGCTGATTCATTTTCTATGGAACTAACTGGGGTCCCCAAAAAACTACATTAATCCATTTGCAAAGCAACAACCCCAATGACCAAATCACATTTCGTGTTAGTCAGTTTTCTATCACTGTAACAAAATTCCTGACACAAACAACTTATAAGGAGAAAAGTTTTATTTTGGCTCATGGTTTCAGAGATTTCAGTCCATGGTTGCTTGGCCCTGTGGCTTTGGGCCTATAGTGAGGAGCAGGAGCATGTGGTGAAGGAGGCCTGCTCACCTCATCACAGCCAGGAAGCAAAGAGCGAGAACTTGGAAGCCTGAAGCAGGAAAATCTCATTTGAGGCTAACCTGGGTAACATGTGAAACCCTGTCACAAAATAAGAAAAAAATATAAAAAGGGCTGAGGATTTACCTCCATGGATGATTGCTTGTCTAGTATGTGTGAGGTCCTGGGTTTGATCCCCAGTTCAAGGTGGTAAAGAGAGAAGAGAGGCTAGGGTCCTGATAACTCCTTCAAGGGCATGACCCCCAAATGATCTAACTTCCTTCCACTAGGCTACACCTCTTAAAAGCTCCAATAGCACCATGGCGGGGTACTAAGCCTATAACATATGGGCCTTTGGGGGACATATTAGATCCAAATTATAGCCCCTTCTACTAGGCCCTACCTCTTAAAAGTTCCAACATCTCTGAACACCACCACACTGGGGACCAAGTTTCTAGTGCATGAATCTTTGGGGGACAAATCACATTCAAATTGCAATACTTATCCTTGGAAACCACCATTGTACTTTCCATATCTGTGAATTGACTATTCCAGGTGGCTCTCATAACTAAAACCATACAGTATTTATTCTTTTGTATCTGGCTTATTTCACTTAGCATGTGTCTTCTGGTGTAGCTTGTATCAGAATTTCATTCCTTTTTATAGTTAAAGAGTATTTCATTGTATGTGTGTGTCACATTTTGTTTATCAATCCATGGACCCTTAGGTTCCTTCTATCTTTAGGCTATTGTAAATAATGTTTATATGAACATTGGTATACAAATACCTGTTGAAATTCTTGCTTTCAATTCTTTTAGGTATATATCTATAAATGGAATTGCAGGATCATATGGTAATTCTGTTTAACTTTTGTTTTGTTGTGCTAGGGATTTAACACAAACCCTCACACAACAGGTAAGCACTCTATCACTGGGATACATCCACAATCCTTTTTATTTTTTAAAAATTTGAAACACAGTCTTGCTAAGTAGCCCAGGCTGACCTCAAACTTATAATTCTTCTGCCTCAGCCTCTGGAGTAGTTGAGATTACAGGTATGTTCCACCATGCCCAGTTGTTTTTCTTCTTTATTATAATAGCTATTTTTTTATATTTATTTTTTAGGTGTAGTTGGACACAATGCCTTTGTTTTATTTACTTTTTTTTTTAAGAGAGAGTGAGAGAGGAGAGAGAGAGAGAATTTTTAATATTTATTTATTTTTTTAGTTCTCGGCGGACACAACATCTTTGTTGGTATGTGGTGCTGAGGATCGAACCCGGGCCGCACAAATGCCAGGCGAGCGCGCTATCGCTTGAGCCACATCCCCAGCCCTTATTTACTTATTTTTATGTGGTGCTGAGGATCGAGGCCCAGGGCCTCCCACATGCTGGGTGAACGCTCTACCACTGAGCCTGAGCCTGAGCCCCAGCCCCAGCCCCATATGATAATAGCTATTACAGTGTAAAGTAGTATTTCATTGAGGTTCTGATTTGTATTTCTCTAATGACTGTATTGAATTTTTTCATGTGTTTATGGTTCTTTGTATATCCATTTGTTGAAATCCTTGGACCATTGTTTTTGTTTTGGTACTAAGGATTGAACCCAGGGATTCTTTACCACTGAGCTACATCTCCAACCCTTTTTGTTTTTTATTTTGAGACCGAGCCTTGCTACATTGCTTAGGGCCTCATAAGTTACTGAGACTGGTAAAACTTGCAATCCTCCTGCCTCAATCCCCAAATTGCTGGGGTTACAGGAGTGCATCACTGCAACCAGCATTGGACCCTTTTCTTTTTGTGAGGGGTAACCAGGAATTGAACCCAGAGGCACTCAACCACTGAGCCACCTCCTCAGCCCTTTCAATTTTTTATTTTGAGACAAAGTCTTGTTAAGTTACTGAGATTGGCTTTGAACTTGGAATCCTCTTGCCTCAGCTTCTCAGGCCACTGGGATTATAGTGCAACACCATGCCTGGCTAATAAAGTCCATTTTATCTTTTTTCTTTTGTTATGTGTGCTTTAATGTTCTATTTAAGAAGTCATTGGCATGAAGCTTTACCCCTGTTTTGTTATAAGAGTTGTGTGTAGTCTCAGTTTTTACATTTAGGTTTCTGATCCATTAAAAAAAATTTTTTTTGACTGGGGATTGAACCCAGGGACACTCTACCACTGAGCTATGTCCCAGACTTTTTTATTTTCTGAGACAGGTTCTAACTAAGTTGCTGAGATTGGCTTTGAACTTGAAATTCTCCTGCCTCCCACTCCTGAACCCCTGGGATTACAGGTGTTGCCACTAAACTGGGGTCATTTTAATTTTTGAGCATAATGTAAGATAAGGATAAACTTCACCTTTTTTTTTGGTACTGGGTATTGAACCATGTTCTCACTCTCTTTATTTTTTTGAGACAGGGTCTCACTAAGTTGCTAAGGCTGGCTTTGAACTTGGAATCCTCCTGCCACAGCCTCCCCAGCCATTGGGATCACAAGTTTCAACTTCATCTTTTGCATGTGACTCTAGTTTTCCCAGCATCACTTGTTGAAAAGACTGTCCTTTCCCATATTGAATGTTCTTGGCATTCTTGTTGAAAATCAATGGACTATACATGTGAGGTTTATTTCTGGGTTCTCTATTATATTCCCATGTTCTATATAAGTATACTTATGCTAGTACTACACTGTTTTGATTATTTTGGCTTTGGAGTAGATTTTCAACTTATATTTTGTTTTGTTATTTGGTGTTGGGGATTAAAACCAGGGCCTTGCAAGTACTAGGGAAGTATTCTGAATAAATTTAGCTTTCTGAATCCTCTTGGTTCTTATTTTTCTAGGTTGTTTTGGCCATTAAGAATCTTTGGTATTCCATAAAAATTTTAGTATAGACTTTTCTATTTCTTAAAAAAAAAAAAAAAAACTAGGCATGGTGGCACATACCTATAATTCTAGTGATTCCAGAGCCTGAGGCAGAGAGAGAGGACTACAAGTTCAAGAACAGTCTGGGTAATTTAGTGAGAACACATCTCAAAATAAAAAAATAAAAAGAGCAGCTGGGCATTGGTGGCACACATCTATAATCCCAGAGGCTTGGAAGGCTGAAGCAGGAGGATTGCAAGTTTGAGGCAGCCTCAGCAAGTTAGTGAGACCCTGTCTCAAAAGAAAAAAAAGAAAAAAAAGAACAAAGGTTAGGGATGTAGTTATAGGTAAAGCACCTCTGGCTTCAGTCCCTAGTACTACAACTCAATCACTCCATCAATTAATTAAATACAAAGAGCTAGAGATGCAGCTCCATGGTGGAGCACTTGCTTAACATTCGTGAGGCTCTGGGTTCAATCCTCAGCACTGCAAAATAATTTTTTTTTTTGAGAGAGAGAGAGAGACAGAGAGAGAGAGAGAGAGACAGAGAGAGAGAGAGAGAGAGAGAGAGAGAGAGAGAGAGAGAGAGAGAGAGTTTTTAATATTTATTTTTTTAGTTTTCGGCGGACACAACATCTTTGTATGTGGTGCTGAGAATCGAACCCGGGCCACATGCGTGCCAGGTGAGTGCGCTACCGCTTGAGCCACATCCCCAGCCCAAATAAATTTTTTTTTAAGTGGAAAAATTTTAAAACATCATTGGTTTTGATAGTGATTACATTCTGTCTATAGATCACTTTTTCTTATAATCACCTAAATATTAAGTGAGACCAACCTTGAACATGACTGGTTCACACTCCCCGGCTGGGTGCTGAGGCGCTCAGTCACAGAAATGTGGCAGAGCTTTCCCCACCCTTGGTTTCGAGGGTCGGTGTCTTGTGCATGGGTGTCTTGCTATAGCCCCATGGGTGAAGCTATGCTCACCTGTTCCTTTGTAATATAATCTCATGCCCTGTTTAGTTTAAAATCTTCCACGGAAGTGCGTGGTGTGTGTCCCTTTCTCTTACTGTGCCCTTGGATGTGGCCTACCCAGGTGTCAGTCAACCTGCTGACAGTGGACATCATGAAGATAGATTCAGCCCCCTGAAACCTGACCCTTTGCCTCATTTGACTAGCTTCTTCTCAATAAAAGGGGTCAGCATGTTCTCGCTCTGTCTCTTCCTGCGGACCCTTAAGGTCAGAGGAGCTGTCACAGGACCCCAAAGAAAAACATATCTCTGTCTCTTATGTGGTTATTTTGTCACAGCAACCCCAAACAAAAAGGTATTTTTGTCTCGTGTGGTTATTTTGCGCAGCCCAGTTTAACTGGAATGACCTTTTAGTTGTGAGAACAGAAACCTGGCAATTAAGTCTTCAGATTCATGCACATGTGATATCTTTCCAATTTTTTTTTCTCTTTAACTTTTTTTCAGTAGTGTTTTGGAGTTTTCAGTCTTTGTATACTGTATAAAAGTCACTTTTTGGTTAAATTCATGACAAAATATTTCATTCTTTTTTTTTTTAAAGAGAGAGTGAGAGAGGAAGGAGAGAGGGAGAGAGAGAGAGAGAGAGAGAGAGAGAGAAAGAATTTTTAATATTTATTTTTTAGTTCTCGGCGGACACAACATCTTTGTTGGTATGTGGTGCTGAGGATCGAACCCGGGCCGCACACATGCCAGGCGAGCGCGCTACCACTTGAGCCACATCCCCAGCCCCAATATTTCATTCTTTTTGATGCTAATGTAAATGGTTTCCTGAATTTCCTTTCAGATCTTTCATTAGTCTATAAAAAATGCAACTGGATATTTTTATACCTTTATTTTATTTAGTTTTTTTAATGTGGTGATGGAGATCAAACTCAGTGCCTTATGCATGCTAGGCAAGCGCTATACCATCAAGCCACAACCCCAGCCCAATGCAACAGAATTGTTAATTTTGTATACTGCAACTTTGCTAAATTCATTAACACTTAACTTTTTTTCTGTGATTTTCTTTAGGGTTTTTCTATATTTAAGATTATATCATATGCAAATAGATATATTACTATTGTTTCTCCAATTCAAATAGATTGGAAGATTGGATTTTTTTGGGGGGTACTGGGGATTGAATCCAAGAGCCATTCAACTGAGCTACATTCCCAGCCCTTTTTATTTATTTATTTTTGTGGGGTCTTACTAAGTTGTTTAGGACCTCGCTAAGTTGCTGAGGCTGCTTTAAATTTGCAATCCTTCTGCCACAGTCTCCTGAATTAGTTGGATTACAGGTGTGCATCACCATAGCTGGTTCCTTGATTTTTTGATCTTAGGGAAAAGGTTTCAGTTTTTTAGCATCACATATGATGTTAGTTATGGGTTTTTCCAATTTGACTTTTCCAAATTCAGAATTCCTCTTCCAATTCTTTATATATATATATATATATATATTTTGGTATGTGGTGCTGAGGATTGAACCTGGGCCGCACGCATGCCAGGCAAGCGCGCTACCGCTTGAGCCACTTCCCCAGCCCCAACCAGATTTTTTAAAAAAATATTTTTAGTTGTAGATGGACACAATACCTTTATTTATTTATTTTTATGTGGTGATGAGGATCGAACGCAGTACCTCCCACATGCCAGGCAAGTGCTCTACCACTGAGCTATAGCTCCAGCCCAAGATCTTTCTTTTAATTTAAGGTTTTATAGCTATAATTTTCTCTCTAAGCACATCTTTTATTGCATGCTACAAATTTTGGTGTATTATTGTCATTCATCTGAAGGTATTCTATAATTTCTTCTTTGACCCATTGATTGTTTAAGGTTGTGTTGTTTGAAAGTCATGCCAAGACAAATGAAGGACTATAAAGTTCCAGTAATCCATCCCTTTGTTGAAATAGTTGAGCATAATGGTATTACTTTTAAATTCAAATTCCCATTGTTTGCTGCAGTATATAAGAAAGCAACCACCTTTTGTGACTCTAATGTATTTTTCACTTCAGATATTTTATTTTACCCTTTTGTCAAGGATAGTTTTGGTTAAACTTTTTTTTTTCTTGTGAATGGATTGTACATTCCTGTTTCATCATATACATTATAACTTTTTGTTGTTGTTGTTAAGAACTGGATATTCTGAATAGTGGCTTATCCATCATGAAGGAAAAAAAAAAGAACTGGATATTCTGAGTATTATACTGTGTTAACTCTGGAAATTATATTTTTCTTTCCCCTCAGATTGCTAAATGTTTCTTGTTAAGGGCTAGAGCCACCTGTGACTTCTACAAACTATTAAAAAATATATATATATATTTTTAATTGTCAATAGATCTTTATTTATTTATTTATATGTGGTGCTGAGAATCAAACCCAGTGCCTCACACATGCCAAGGCAAGAGCTCCACCACTGAGCTACAAACCAGCCCCTACAAACTATTTTTGTTCTTCTTGTTGTGTGTGGTCACTGAAGTTCATGATATCACTGCAGTCAACTAGTGACCTAACAAAGACTTACCAAAAAAAAAAAAAAAGGAACTGGCAAAATTCTGAGATATGGAGGGCAGGGGCAGACAGGAAAACTAAGATAACATCTCAGGGTACTACCAGGCCCACCAAAGTGCACAACCCAAATTTTGAAAAGATAAGGTCTCCCCTGCCTGCCTAGTATCAGCCAGTTGCTTTAGGAACTGGGACTGCTAACCCACAACCATGGTAGAGCTGAGGAATGGAGATGGTAGCTGCTTGACTCACACTCTTACAAAGAATAGCATTCTGTCACTTCACCCAGTACCCCCTGTTGTTAAATGTTTGATCAGAGTCTAGAGTTCTGGGATAGTTGGATACAACTGCTTTTTTCCAGCTCAATGGTTGCTTTCATCAAAGGACTGACCCCTAGAGCTTCTGACTCCACTGCTATATATGATTGCATTCCATAGTGTTTGGATTACTAGAGCTTTATAGTATTTATTTTTTTCTTCTAGTATTGGGGATTGAATCCAAGGGCATTCTAACACTGAGCTACATCTGGCCTTTTTAAAAATCTTTTGAGACACGATCTTGCTAAATTGTTGAGGCTAGCCTCACAATTTGTGATCCTCCTACCTTAGCCTCAAATAGCTGGGATTACAGGTGTGCGACTGCCATGTGTGGATGTAGTAAGTTTATTAATTTGGGAAGATACTTTTCTTTTTAAAATCCTCTTGGCTATTTAGGACCTCTTTTAATTCATATGAATTTGAAGATCAGTTTTTCCATTTCTGTAAAACAAAGCCATTGAAATTTTGATAAGAATTATATTGAGGGCTGGGGATGTGGCTCAAGTGGTAGTGCACTCTCCTGGCATGTGTGCGGCCTGGGTTCGATCCTCAGCATCACATAGAAACAAAAATGTTGTGTCCGCCGAAAGCTAAAAAAAATAAATATTAAAATTCTCTCTCTCTCTCTCTTTGAAAAAAAAATTATATTGAATATGTAGATTGCTTTGGGGGAGTATTGCCATCTTAGTACTGCTAACTAACTCACAAATACAGATGTCTTTTCATGTGTTTAGGTCTTTCACAAGTCTTTTTTTGGCGGGGAGGGAGGTAACCATTACACCTATTTTTCATCATCCCAAATAGAAACTCTGATCATTAAGCAGTATTTCCCTAGTTTCCCTTCCTTTTAGCTCCTGGCAGCCTCTATTTTATTTCTGTCTCTATAAACTTACCTATTCTAACTACTTCATATAAGTGGAATCATACAGTAGTAGTAGTTGTTTTTTTAAATTTTTTTTTTTTTACTTCTGGTTGGACACAATTCTTTTTTTTTCTGGGGGGGGAGAATTTTTTAATATTTATTTAGTTTTAGTTTTTCAGCGGACACAGCATCTTTGTTTATATGTGGTGCTGAGGATCGAACCCGGGCGGCACGCATGCCAGGCAAGCGCGCTACTGCATGAGCCACATCCCCAGCCCAAACACACAATTCTTTTTTTATTTATTGTTATGTGGTGCTGAGGATCGAACCCAGGGCTTTGCACATGCTAGGTGAGTGCTCTACCGCTGAGCCACAATCCCAGCCCCAAGTAGTTGTTCTTTTTTATCTGACTTATTTCATTTAGTTATTATAAATACTTAATCTAGCCAGGTTCAGTGGTGTACTCTTATAATCCCAGTGGCACAGGAGACTGAGGCAGGATGATCATAAGTTCAGAGCCAGCCTCAGCAATTTAGCAAGGCCCTAAGCAACTTAGAAAGACCCTATCTCAAAAAGGGCGGGGGGTGGGGGGTGGGGGCATGCTGGGAATGTGGCTTAGTGGTTAGGCCCCCATGGGTTCAATCCCTAGTACCAAAACTTATATACACACACTTATTTATTCTATTTCCTGACTCATCAGATCCCCAATAGTTGGCACTGTTATCTCAACCTTATAGATTAAACTGAGCACAGAAAGCTAGTTGAATTCTAAGATCACTCAGTAGGTAAAAAGGGTGCTAGTAGCCAGCCTCTACTCTTTTCAACAAGATGCTGCACTTCCCCTCCCTAAAACTCTTGGCTCATGTCAGTCCCAGACATGTCCAACACCCAAAAATCAAGGGCATCACATCCCTCCGTAAAGCCTCATGCTCCTTCAGATTTGGTGTCAAGCTGCTGAGGTAATAGTGGGAGAAGGAAGTTTAGGGGGCTTCACCCAGAACAGAGCCTCAGTCAGGCTAGGGCCACTACAAAAAATGCCCTTGGGGGCTGGGGGTGTGACTCAGCCGTAAAGCGCTCACCTAGCCATGTGCGAGGCACTGGGTTTGATCCTCAGCACCACATAAAAACAAATAAATAAAATACTGTTTCTAACTACAACTAAAAAAAATGTATACATATATATATATATATATATATATATATATATATATATATATATATAAAAAGAAAGAAAGAAATGTCCTTGAATGCCAGGCACAGTGGCGCATGCCTGTAATTCCAGTGGCTCCAGAGGCAGGAAGATTGTGAGTTCAAAGCCAGCCTCAGCAAAAACAAGGTATTAAGCAACTTAGTGAGACCCTGTCTCTCAATAAAATACAAAATAGGGCTGGGGTCGTGGCTCAGTGGTTGAGTGCCCCTCAATTCAATTCCCAGTAAAAAAAAAAAAGTCCTTGAATGACCCAAAGATTAGCAATTTGGTCATCAGTTATTTGTTGTGCTTGTTTTGAGTTCCCTTTAGGGACAGATCTTGGTTTACCCATTCATGTTCTTACTTATGGCTTTTGGGCTTTTCCCAAGTTACAGAATGTGGACAAAGCTGCAGTGATCTCATTTTGCTATAGTCTCTCTGTGCCCTTTAGAAGGCACATGCCCAGGAATGAAATGGCTGGGTTGGTGGCTAAAAGATGTTCCTGCTTTAGAAATCTATGCCAGTTTTTCCAGGTGTAAATTTATATTCCGAGAGCCAGAAAAAAATTATTTTTTATTTTACATGGAAATCTTTCCCTGTCCTCCCCACTTCATCATTCCCCATTCCTTACCCCCCACCGTGCTTGGACCAGACCATGTCGGGATCAGGCCATGCCCGGATCAGGCCATGCCCAGCCGTGAGGGAGGCAGGCAGAAGCTCAGACTCAGGCTGAGAAAATCTCAAGCACTTTTATGCATACAGTCAACAAGTGATCCTGGTTTCCAGGACCAGAAAGAACCTGGCCACATTAGATTGTGGCTCTAAACAAGAGGCTGCAACCAGGAGCAGGCACTTGCTGATGGAAATGGTAAGCTGGTAGTGTCAGCTCTACGTGACAGAACAGGGCAAGGTGGAAAAGGAAGTGCACAATCTCTGTCACTCTACCATTCATCTGCTTTCTGCCCAGGGCTCATCCTGGAAGAGGGGCCATCCCTCTAAACACTGCTGGCCAATCTTCTAGTTGAAGGCATGTCTGGCCACTCCTCAGATTCACTGTTCTCATTGCCACAGGAAGGTATCCAACTTGGCCTGAGAGGAAGGGTTTATAGTCCTCACCCTCACTCTCTGCTTAGCCTTCGTCTTGGGCTTAACAGGCAGTGGGCGAATCATGGCTGTGTTAGTCTGGAGGAGATGTCAAGGAAGAGGCCTGGAAAAGGGACTGGAATGCAGGCAGGAAAAGCTCAGATCTGATGGCAGGCAGTCCTGCTACACTGAGCAAGGCTCAGCTTTGTACACTTGAAGCGACAGACACTGGTAGTCTCGGGGTACAGGTGAGACATAGTATGAGCTCTATAGCTTAGCATAGCCCATTGCTACAGAACAAGGATACAGGCTGTATGAATTTTGTCCGGCCTCCAAGGCCATCAAAACCTGTTCTTACCTAGGGGAGAAAGAAGAGATGAGTAGGATATTCTAATGGGCTAAGAGGCTGGCTAAACCTTGCCCCAACCCTAAGGCAACTGGTACCAACCACTTCAAACTTACCACATCTGTGCTGCGACAGGACTCTGCTATGGCCCTCTTTGGCTGTTTCTGGCCCAGAACAGCATTCCGGATAAAGACAGGGAAGGCACCAGCCAGGTCCTCATCTGGCTCTCTTGCACAGTGCTGGCCACCCAAAGAGAGCTGGGACTTCTGCAGGGGAAACCCCAGAGCCAGATTTAAAGAGCCAGATGGCAGCAAAGGAGGGAGGGTAGTGGTGGTAGATAAGATTGAGATCCTCTGACACCTCAACAGGAGGCAGAGAGGATAATGAGTAGGGTCCCAATGATGACTCTGAAGTGTTTCAGTGCTAGGCCAGGAGAGAAAGCTCTGATAAGACTGTTTTTCCAGAAGTCCAGCTTGTATACCCATCCCTGGTAAGTAGTGAATCCCATACTTCGTTTGGGAAGCCCTTACCTGCTTGGGAACTCTGGGCATCTTCTTGAGAATGTCCTGAACAGGAGAGCTACAAGAGTGAGACATGAAGGCAGGGGGCAGGTTAGCAAAACATGAGGACCAAGTTTAGCATATGCCCCTAAAAGGTTACCATGTAGCACAGCTGCTGTTAGGCTGTGTTCTGGGTGAGGTACCTCAGTGGTCTCCACCCCAAGTGCAGGTCTATGAACAACTGAACAGACAAAAGAGGCAGAGTCAAGGTAGATTGGACCTGTCCCAATATTGTGAATTCATTCCAATGTTTCCCAAGACCTTACCATATTCCAAGCTCTACACGAAGCTGTGGAGCCCAACCAATTCACCACTCAGGGAGGAAGTCTAGTCATACCCTTATATAGGCAGAAAGCTTGTAATCAGGCCTATTCCTATCTTCCCAGAGATGGGGGCATTACTTCCATGAGACCCTTCACAAGTTAGCCTTTCAGAAAAACCTTCAGTAAGATAGCCCATGAAGTTCTTTCAGAAGAGATTCCCTAAAGAATCTGTGCAGAAAGAGTCTGGGGCAGAATAGAACATGGCTTCACACAGCTCTTCATGCCTGCCCCTCTAGACTACTCTCTTGGGGCATGGGGTCCTGGACCTCATAGTTTTAGATGGTCTCATCTCAAGCCTTAAATGCACACAATGGAAGAGGAAGTTGAGAATCTTTTGCTCAAGAGTCTGGTAGGCAGGCATTGGGAGTTATTGGGAGCACTCACCCCAACTCCACCAGTCCAGACCTGCCTTTCTGGGACCCCTGCATCCTCTCTAATTCATATTCCAATACTTTACCTTGAAGGATGATGATAAGGATTAACAAGATGAGCAAGAAAAGGGCTTTGCACAGTGAGTGTTCAGGCCAAGGAAGAAAAGGTGGCTGGAACCAAAGCCATAGCAAAGCCTAGGCAGCCCCACTGTGCTATCAGCCATTCAGAGCTATCAGGGAAAGATCTGAAGAGATGTCTCAGTTCTTTCTCCAAGTCATGTACACTGCCAGGGACTACCACTCACTGTGCCTTTTCAAGGCATAGCCTTTTGGAGTGGCCATGCTGGGAGTTGGAGGGCTGGGTTTGGGGGGTATCCACATTGAAGGAAGCATCAAGGTCAACATCATCACCGAATGATGGCCGGCGGAGCTTCAGGTTTAGCATCTCCACAGGAGCTGGGCTGAAAGCAGAGATAATCTAATTACTTGGGACCACAGTAACAGCCCAGAGGACCACAGCCCCTTAAGCATCAGACAATTCAAATCCAAAGGCCTGGAACCCACTCCTGACTCAGGATTACCCCCAAGCCCTAAACTCTACAGAACAAACAACTTGGCTCAGTCCTTCACATAGCCTTGGGACTGGTGAAGGTATGGAAGACAGAAGCAGGCAAAACCCAAATGAATAAACAGTCCATTGCCCTTTTACTATGCAGCCTCAGAATGCAGTGCAAGAAGCCAGTCTGACTGATGTAGAGGGCAATGCTTCCCAGTTCCCGACGATGTTGCTATTTATCACAGCAAATGGTACCCTAGGAGGCTGGCACTTCCAGACCTTAAATATTATGCAGGCATGAAAGTACTTCTAGAAAGTACTTTTAATAAATGGGAAAACATATGTTAAGTTTAAAAAGCAATACCAAATTCTATGTTTAGTGCAACGCAATCACGTGATTTGGCACACATATCTACCCTACCACCACCTTGAACAGAAAAAAGATGGGAAGGAAATGTACCACAAATCAACAGTAACTGCCTCTGTGATAACTTCATATTTTCTTTTTTTTTCTATTCTTTTTTTAAAAATTGATTTTATTTTTTTAAATACACAACAGTGGAATGCATTATAATTTGAATTTTCAATTTATATAACTTTACCTTTTTTTTTTTTTTAAAGAGAGAGTGAGAGAATTTTTTTTTTTTTAATATTTTATTTTTTAGTTCTCGGCAGACACAACATCTTTGTTGGTATGTGGTGCTGAGGATCGAACCTGGGCTGCACGCATGCCAGGCAAGTGCGCTACCGCTTGAGCCACATCCCCAGCCCATAACTTTACCTTTATAATTGGTGTGGTAGTAGTGGGATTTCTCTTAGAAAACTACAGCCAATATATTTTCCTAGCCCATCCAGATCTGGCAGGGCTCTCCAGCTCCTATAATCTGAGGAGAACCCTGGGGAATGGCAAGGGCAACTCTAAGGGTTCAAGAACTGTTCAGGGCTGTATCACAGTCCCAATTCCACTGGGTGTGCAGATCAGAGGAAAGGGAGCTACTTCCACAGATGTGAATGGGGAAGCAATCTGAGAAGCCAGGACAAACTTCCTTTCCCTGGCCAGCCCTCTGGAAGCTCTACTCTCCTGTTTGCATGCAAGTGGAAATGAAGGTGGCACAAACCCACCTGAAACCAACTCCACACTAGTTGCTTTATTTCCCGCTCCAGGAACCACAGAATAAAGCAACAACCAGGACCATTCATGCCCACTATGCAGTAGCTGTTGTTCTGCTACTATTTACTAACCTAGTAAGGGTTAGGAAAGGTGAACTCAAGAGGCAGATCTAGTCTGGTGAGGTGCAGATATTTTGCTCTCTAGGTGGATCTAGGTGGATCAAGATCTTATTGTCATCTGCCCAGGATGCTCATTGGTGCTCAAGGCACATGTTCAGCCTAGTCTTAAGCTAAGCCAGTTTTCTTCACTTGCACCTCCTGGCCATCCATTGCACTAAACACAAGACTCAGGAGGTTCCTGGTATCTCCTCTACACGTATATCTGGCTCATAGGGACAGAGTGCTTGCTCTTTCTGCCAGGGGTCTACTTTCTTTCCTTCCCATCTCTGTCTTATGAGGAAAAATCTGGGGCTCAGTAGCCCCTCCTTTACTAGCTGAGGCCCTGGTATGAGGCCCTCCTGGGTGATACCATCACTCACTGGGACATTCACCCATGGCCAACTTATACAGCTTCATGCAACAGAACTTAAGAAATACGTAGGATACTTGCAGCCCCTTTTCCAAATCATAGCCAAGGCCCTGGGAAGATCTATTACCTGTGTGGTACAGGGTCAGTTAATATCTCCTCCATAAACTCATGGCTCCTGATAGTCCTACACTATATGAAAACCTCCCTAGCTCTCTCTAGCCTAGAGGTCAGGAGCCTTTTAGGTCCATGAGAGGTCTTCTTAACATCCTCTCTGTAGCTGGAGAGGTAGCTACCTCCTAAGGACATCCTAAAATGACAGGAGCAAAGGATAGCCCTACTACAACAAATGGAATGGGCAACCATCATTAGCACCTAGAGACTTCCATAAAATTCTGGGAGACTGTGCATGGTCAAGAGGATAGGAGAATGACATAACAGCCAGAATTCACAAGGAGGGGGCTATGAAGCATTAAGCAGGCCTGAAAACTGGGGCATTAATAGATGGTATAAGCTTGGTCCCACTGGCAGAACACTAGGCAGCCAGGCAGCTAACTTGAGTCAATAAATGAAAGATGCTTTCCCCAAGACCCTAAACAAACATCCATGAACATCCATCCCCGGTAACCTAGGTCAGTCAATACTGACCTAACAGTAAAGCCTTGTGCATCTTGGATTCAACTAAGACTCACCATGATGCTGGCTCATGGCATACTCCACCCCCCTCCAAACTCCCACCTAGGCTGGGCTCTCAGGAATTCTTTCTATTACTTCCTAATCAGAGGGCCAGAGGCAGCCAAGGACTACTGAGCATAGGAGGAAAGCCCAAAAGAAAGGCCATGATGTACAAACACCGACTCTGAGATAAACAGCAAATGTGAAAGCATAAAACAAAAATAGCACATATTACAAAAGATGTACTCAGCAAGAAAGAATGCTTGCAAATTTAAAATAGAATTATCTATTCAACCTAAAAAAGGAAGGAGATTCTAATATATGCTACAGTAGGATGAAGCCTGAAGACATGTTGAGTGAAATAAGCCAGCCACAAAAGGATATTACATGATTCCACTTATGTGAGGTTGAATTGATAGAGTAAAATGGCAGTTGCAGAAGCTGATAGAGACAAATGGGGAATTTGTTTAATGAGTACAATATATCAATTTGGGAAGTTGAAAAAGTTCTGGAGATAGATGGTAGTAATGGCTGTATAGCAATGGTGAATGTACTTAATGCCACAGAATCACACTTAATAACAGTTTATAGGTAAATTTTATATTATGTATACTTTATAATAAAAATATTGGTAAAGATTGAACATGGTGGTATACCCCTGTAATCCCAGTTACTTGGGGGACAAAGGCAGAAAGACTATAACTTTGAGGCCAGTTAATTAGCAAGACCCTTTTTCAAAATAAATAATAATAAAAAAAAGGACTGAAGAGTATAGCTTAATGCTATAGTGCACTAACTTTAATCCCTACTACCACCAAAACAAACAAACATACAAACAAAAACAAAAAAAAAAAAAACAACCCTGTAACATAAAGCTGATTTGCAAAGCCCCAGAGAAATCTGGCACCCTGGGCTGGGGCTCAGTGGCAGAGCACTTGCCTTCCATGTGTGAGGCACTGGGTTCGATCCTCAGCACCACATAAAAATATATAAAGATATTGTGTCTATATAAAACTGAAAAAAAAAAAGAAACCTGGCACCCTTGCCACCAACCTCTCTCCTCCAAGCATACCCAGCTCAGTCATGCCTCAGGCCTTTACCCTTGCCATCCTCTGTGCCTAAATTACTCTTGCTTCAAAAGGCTGGATAAGAATGTGTCTATACATTGCCATATATTATAAAACTTTAGACTTCTTCCAGAGCAACAGCATCATGTCAGCTGTCAAGGGGAGAAGGCAAAGGCAGGGCCTTTGAGGTCCCTTATAGTTATGAGGGTTTTTAGCATTAGAACAAAAAGAAAATAGGACAAAGCTGCTACTGAGGGGTCAACTACTACTTGTGAGAGCTTGGGGCCCTAGGAGGGGACCCTGGATTTAGAGTAGATTGTGCCAAGTTAAAAGAAGGGCTAATGCTAAAAGCAACCGACCTGCTTCCACCCCGCCCCCAACTTTTTTTTTTTTTTTTGTGGTGCTGGATACAATGCGTTGTGCATGCAAGGCAAGCCCTACCAACTAAGCTATATCTCTAGCCCATTCCCTAATTTTTATGCCTAGAAAAATACTGGAGAAAATAGAAAATTAAGTCATTCTGCATGCAGCCTGATGGAAAGCCCAGCCCAGCTTTGTACAGATTTAGGCCTGGCAAATGGAGTGTCAGGTGGATTTGAAAGGCAAGGGAGAGGCCAGGGTTATGGATCAGTGGTAGAACGCTTGCCTAGCATGCATGAGGCACTGAGTTCAATCCCTGGCACCACATAAAAGTTAAAAAAAAAAAAAAAGAAAGAAAGGCAAGGGAGAAAAGAACTGTCTATGAAGCTTACTCAGAGTAAGGGAGATTCATCTCTATTTGGGAGCTCCAGACTAGATTCTGCTTATGTAGTGTGGAGCTGATAGCTTTTGGACTTAAACCATCAAAACTCCCAGCTCATCTATTCCATAGGAACACAAGCTCCAAGAAGACAGAGAAGGTTTTAGAAGGCACTCAGTAAGGATCTGTTACAGGAGTCCAGGCCTCATAGCAGCTTGGGGTGGTAAACAAAGTATAAAAAAGCAGGTATACAAAGTCCCTAAGTATCTAGAGGCAGACTGTGCACTTTTCTCTTGTTATGAATGCCAAACACAAAAGGCAAGTGCATGGAAACACCATGAGGCCTATAGAATTGAAGCTAGAGAAGAACTTGCCAGCTGTTAGTGATATACTAGGGGAGGGTTTTATACCCACTGCCTTGAGGTAGCTTTGGTTCCAAAGGTTTATCCATATCACATGGTTTCTGAGACTATTAGTTGAGAGTGTATACTAAACCTGCTAAGCTCCTGATGGGACCCTTGTGTTCTCTGGGGCATCTAAGGACACATGGTCAATGACTGAGGATAAGATAGGAAGAAAAGACCAGAAATAGCCCAGTTTGTCAAAACCAAATCCATGCTGGACCTCATGGCAATTCATGTGCCTATCATACTCCCAACAACCCTTTCTGGGTCCAATCCAAATGGAGGGTGGCAGGTAGGTAAGCAACTTTGGCTCTAGATAGACTAAAATAAGAAAGGGAGAATAAGACTGAAGATTTGAAGTACAAGAACAGAGAAAACTGGCCTGTGCATTCACTCTCCTATGTAGAAGCATATCATGTACTATGGGATGGGGTATGAATGTAAGAAAATTGGTGATGAGGGACACAGATTAAGAAGTGGATTTTGGGGGCTGGGGATGTAGATCAAGCGGTAGAGCACTTGCCTGGCATGCGCTGAGCACTGGGTTCGATCCTCAACACCACATAAAAATATTTAAAAAAAAAATAAGGGTACCAACTGGGACCATACTTAAAAAAAAAAAAAAAAAAGAAGAAGAAGAAGAAGAAGAAGTGGATCTTGAGGGCTGGGATTGTGACTCCCAGCAATCTAGCTCGTCTAGCACATGTGAGGCCCTGGATTCGATCCTCAGCACCACATAAAAATAAATAAATAAAATAAAGGTATTGTTTCCAACTACTTTCAAAAAATAAAAAATGTTTTTTTAAAAAAGTGGATCTTGGTCTACTCAGAGATATGTAGTACACATTGAGTATGACTCTAGCATCTCTGTGGTCCATGGCACCTGGCACAGCATGTGAAGAAGTGCTACCCGGCATAGGAGAGTAAGCTAAGAAAACTAAGGCAGTCTGTTCAGGGCAGCTAACTCATTAGTTGAATGAAGCAAAAGCACAGAGGCAGGAGGGAAAACATGTCCTACTATTGTTGACATTGTGATTTGGCTAAAGCCTAAAGACCCACTGCAGCATAAAGACCCACTAAGATTCATGAGTGTCCCAAGGCACATCTGGGCAGGGTTTGGGCATGCAGCAAGGGGAATTATGTCCAGGATTATTTCAGGGAAAATTCTTTGGGGCTGACATGCTACACAGACAGGAGGAACAACAAGATGGGTCATAAGCTTCACATGGAGAATAGTGCAAAGCAAGGGGTCAGAAAGCACCATACAGGCTAGTAAACAGGCAGGTACTATCAACTGATTGGCAGAGGGAGTATTTCACTAAAGAACAGTGAAAAGTGGCTCAAATAAAACATTGGGTCACTGACAGAAGTCTTCTGTCTGGCTCCCTGGATAGAGCCCTCTTACAGGCAGGAAATAGACCTGAAAATGCTCTCCTATTTCTGTGAAACACTCAGGGGAAACAATGAATGCCCTCTACTGGCAGGGATGCCAATCCCTCTATCTCTTTGCTCCCTCTGCTGGCAGCTTTAAAGCACACGTTCCTGGAACCAGAGGGAGATTATTTCAGAGTGGTTTCAAGTTTGCTTCAGAATTTGGGGCAGACAGACACATGTAGAGAATCAGTCCATAAACAGGGTGCCTCAAGACAGTCAGTGCTCCTGCTCATTCTCTGACTAAGTTCTCTCTGGCATTCCCTGGCCTTTCCTTTTAGAGCACAAAATTTGTCTCAAACTGCTTTCCTACTAAATCTTGGCTGGCTCCCAGGGCAGGAGATCCACAAATTGCAGATCCACACATCCTACCAAAGCCATGAAGAGTGAAGACCCTTCTCAGGGCATTCTCTTAGCTTGTGATCTCTGCACCACCCCAGGGGGTCAACAAACCTCTCTAAAACCAGACGGTTGACAGTCTCACTGGCCACTGGTGGCAGGTTCAAGGTTTCCTGCAACATCATTAGCTTCTTTTTCAGGCTCTTGGGAAAGAAAGAGAAGAATGTGAGAGGAGATAAGGCAAAGAATAAGCAGCATACATAAAGGGCATTGGGAATAGGGAAAGGCCTGAAACTCAAAACACCAGGCTTCAGAAACCCTCTCTGGTAAAGTCTCTCTTCTGGTAATTAACAGTCTCAGAGAAGAAGGATTATGAGGAAAGACCCATTGTGCCATTTGACCTCTGCCCAAGAGGCCCAGGGTGTATACCCTGACTCACTGCCTGATCCAGGAGGATGCAGGGAGCTCAGAACTATCACCACTGACTGATGTACAGGTTCTTGGGAAGAAAAAAGTCTAGCCTTGCTCTTTTTTTTTTTTTTTTGTAATTTGTTCTAATTAGTTATACATTTAAATTTTTTTTAAAAAAAAACATATATTTAATTTTATGAGGTGATGAGGATAGAACCCAGTGCCTCACATGTGTGAGGTAAGTGCTCTACCGTGAGCCACAACCCCAGCCCCTTAATTTTTTTTTGCAGTTGTAGATGGACAGAATGCCTTTATTTTATTTATTTTTATGTTGTGCTAAGGATTGAACCCAGTGCCTCACACATGCTGAGCAACCACTCTGCCATTGAGCTACAGCCCCAGCCCAGTAGAATGCATTTTGACACATCACACATAAATGGAGTATAACTTCTCATTCTTCTGGTTGTGCATGATATACAATTTTATGAGTTGTGTAATTATATATGCACATAGGGTAATAATATCTGATTCAGTCTACTATCTTTCCTACTCCCATATCTCCTTCCCACCCTTCTCTCCCCTCCCAACCTTGCTCTTGAAGGACACATAAACCATCCCTCATTCTCAATAGGCCAGGAATGTCCCACCGTGATTTCCTTTTCAGCATTCTGTAAGTCCTTTTGGGCTGCTCTCAGCTCCAACTTGGCCTGATCCAATTCAGAGTAGACTGTCTGCAACTACAAGAAGGTATAGGGAGTAAAGGACAAGCCAAGTGGAGGCGATATGCCTTGCCCCCCACCTGTCATAGTTAGGGTCGCTTAGGGTCCAGAAGAAACTGGAGATATGGGAGGAGACCCCAGATATCTGTCTGGTGATGCATGTGTGGAGTTGCCTAGCAGCAAAGGCTGCTCTCTACACAGTGCATTCTGTGGAAAGCAGCAGTCCCAGGAGCCCTTCCACTCTAGGTCTGAGTGTAAAAAAACAGGTCTCTGAAGCTATCACATTTGGGGTTTGTACACAAAGCCACAGAAAGTCAGTGCCCAGTCTCTTGAAGCCATTCACCAGCCTCATGGAGTTAGCCATGCTGTCAGGCCAGATAGCCTGGCTCAGGAGTCTTGAGCAAGCATAAACAAGCAAAAAAAGAGTTCCTTGCACTCTGCTCAGTTACCTTGCTTTTGGAGGAGACCAAGTCCTTCCTCAGCTTGTCAGCCAACTCCCCCGAGGCCTTCCGAGCTTCTTTTAGATTCTCATACTCTCTGTGAAGTGATGATGGAAAGAGATACCAGAATGAACACTCTGCTACTTAAAAGAGTCACAGCACCAACCTAACACAAGTCCTTACCCAACCCCTCAGTTCATTCTCATTCTTCCTCTGACACCAGAGTCCAGCAGGGGCCAGGTGGCCCTGTGGAGAGTCCTGCACAAAATGCAAGGAGTCTGGTGACACTGTTCCCTGTCTGGCCTGAAGGTATTTGTAACTTGAGAGGGTTGCAGGGAGCTCTGGCCTCACTAGGGGGCCCTCTATACCACTTGGTCCCTACAGAAGGAATTTTGTTTTTGTGCCTGTTAGCCAAGCTCCCTCCCTCCCATCAACCTCATACCACCATCGTGAAGAACAGGGGCAAAGTTTCTGATCCAAGACACTCGGGGTCAGTAATAGTACTGATGGGAAACAGACTGCAGATATCACCAGAGGGCGTACAGCTCAGAGAGCTAATGTCAACTCCTTAAAAACAACACTAAAGCCAGGCATGGTGGCCCACACCTGTAATCTTAGCAGTTTGGGAGGCTGAGGGTTAAGTCCCACTGGGTTCAATCCTCAGTATCAAAAAACAAACAAACATCACTTAAAATTCATACTCTTCTCAATGATTCTCTGAGGTATGACTATCACTATCTTCACGTAGAAAGGTGAGGGTTCAAGAAGCCAAGAAACTGGCTCCAGGCAACTCAGCTGGTGACAGGTAGAGTCAAGGTTCAAACCAAGGCAGGATGGCCCCAGAGCTTGCCACTTAACTCCATCTGCTTTACAAGAGACAGGCAGCAGAGGCATGGCTGGGGACCCATGGCCTAGCTCCTGAGCTCACTGAAAGGGGCCAAAGTACGCACTTCTTGAGAGACACACAATACACAGCCAGTTGCTCCACCGCTGATTGTCCCACACCCATGTCTCGAATCATTTCCTCCACTTCAGGCCGCTGACTCTGGAGAAGGTTCTCAATCCTGAAAAACACACACAGCCCACAGCATTGGAAATCTGGAGGCTGATGCTTAGTCTGCCTTCCTAGGCTGCTGTTGCTATGGCAATAGCCTGGGCTGCTAGGATGCTTTAGCAGGTGGGTGTGCCCAAGGAAAGGCTATATAGCAGAGCTGAGCACAGCTCTAGGGATGCTGCAGAGCAAGAGGTGCTGACAGAAGCCCTCAAGGTCAGGGATTTCCTATAGAGAGGTTACTAAAGGGAAAAATCTGCCAGGTCATCTGGCCATAGGCACAGGACAGGAAGGAGTATGGCAAGTGCTCCTATGGAAATCAGAAGAGTCCACAGAGGCCAAGAAAGATTTGTGTCCATATGTAGCTGACCTGAGCCCTCCATGTCCTATGGGGATTTGAGCCATAGAGGTGACCCAACTTACTCCCTGCTGCAGTCCTAAGAGCTATACTATCTGGAGGCCCTGGGTATAAGGACATATACAGGCGCCAGCTCTAAACTCACTGCTCCATGGTCTTCATCTTGCTCCTAAGTCGGCGGGCTTCCTCCCGTGCTTGTTTAGTCTCATCTTGTTGCTGCTCCAAGAACTTCATCTGCTTCTGAAGAGCAATCAAACCCAAACATGGTGCTTGGGAGCCATGGCTAAAGTCACTGGAGAACTCTGCTCTAAAACTATCTGATCTTATCTTTTGAAAATGCTGATAACCATATGCCCCCAAAATCCCAGAGGTTAAGTGTGTCCCACTCTGGTCTATGCTTTTTCTGCTAAGAGGCCCTAGGCCCACTGTTTCTTCACCTCCATGCCTGGTTCCTCCTGAGGTTTGTCTTATTACAGTCATAATCCAATGTCAGCATATATAGGATAACTGTGGGCAGACAAAATCCTGTGGTCTAGGTCTCATAGTGCATATTGTACAGATAGCTAAAAGAAATTTTGAGCATAAACTCAGGCCTCACCAGCAACATCCAAACCCATGGACTAGAGCATAATAGGACAGCTGAGTCAGCAGCAATTGGCTAGACTGCCCTCAGCATGAGACCGTTCTATCTCTGACCTGGGAGTGCTATGACAAACTTCAGCTCTGCAGCTAGGTGCTAGTTTGTTCCCTCCTACTGGCCGGGCCATGTGATCTAGCCATCCCCCAAGCAGGAATAGAGAAACCAAATATCCTGGGGCCTTGTCTGTTCACAGGGATGGCTCCCATTCCCTTTCAAATGGCATCCAACAAAGACTGCTCCTGCCTACAAGGCCAGAATATCAATTGTGGGTTCAGATCAATCGCCTCATGTCCCTTGGAGAGCAAGAGGCTCACCAACCTAGGCTGATACAAAATTCATCTGGGCCTAGGCTGCTTGCTCTATAGGCTTTGATCTGCCTGGTCAGCTCAGCACAGCTGACTTCAAAGGCCCCTGCTCCTCCCTGGGATGCTGTTTGATCTGGCTCCAGAGAGCAGCCCCATCAAGGACTGGAGTGCTAATGGAAGGTTCTTCAGGCTGGCTCACCAGTGGAGTGTGAGCCACTTTTGGAGACACAGCCTAGCCTCACTGAGGTCTTACTTGAGCCCCTTCTGTGAAGTATTTGGAAGGCTTCACTTCTTCAAATTACCTAGTACAAAATCCATAAGCACACTCATATGACTTTTTTCTTACGGCCTGGATGGGTACAGTATAGGAAGGCCTGGGAAGAAGTGATTTACCTATATTTTATGAATTGAGCAAACCAAGTAATGACTGAGGCAGAACCAGAATATAAGCCCAGGATAATAAGCCTGACTAGAGGTCTATCTTCCCACCAACTCTGCCCACAGAACCTGGGGACCTACTTTGAGTGTAGAGCATAACATCTCAGCCTTGCCTAAGGCCTTTTGCAGAGATTCCACAGTGGTGTTGCGCTCTTCCAGAGTGTCTCGCAGAGTGTCGATAATAACCTGGCTGTCCCGTTTCTCTTTTTCTGGAATAGAAGTGGAGGGTAGAGGCAGAGTCCCATCCATTCATCAGAATGAGAACCTGGGCCCTTAAGCTCCTGTACCTCATCCCTGAGTCAGGTAAGAACAAGGCTCAAACCAAAAAATCGGTTGCCCTTGTCTCTCTCTGGCATGCACCAAATCAGGCAAACTGAGCCCCAGAGCCTTCGTCTAGGAAATAAGCCTTCTTTTTGCTATAACTACTGGGAAGATTTCACTGTTTTCCCATCCCTTGGGTATGGTTAATTTATTATTCCAGAACTCAAGTAGGTTACTGACAAATACAGCATCTGAGCCTTCTCCTAGATATTCTGTCCCATCAGGTAGCCTCCCATTCCCCAGCCTGGGTCCTGGGCTAGAATTCTTAGACGAAGAGAAGAGGCGCACCTGGTCTAGGCAGATAGCTTCATTCACCTCCTTTTCCTCTCCTTTTCTGCCAGTCACAAGAGCTGGCAATACTCTTAACCATATAAAGCAGAGAGAGCCTCTGGTTCTGCCAGAAGGTTTGAGGCCTTCCTTCTAGAGCCCCTCCCTCCAGTATCCAAATCAGGAGCTTTCCAGGGCATCTGTCTCTTGAAAACTCACCTTTCTGGGAAAGCTGGGCTCTGATATTGTCCAGTTCATTCTGAAAAATAATACCCACAATAAACAACAGGAATGCATCACAGCTGGTGTCCAGATGGCCTCCCATATGGCTGTGGGAGCCTCAGGTTCAGACAACGAGGACTGTAGGTCCAGGAAAGCATGGACCCTGGTATACCTCAAGGCCCAAGCTAAGCTAACAATTGAGAGATAAGCATTGCTTAATCTTTGTGTGCCTTTTAAACCATAGCTAAGATGGAAAAAACTAATCCCAGAAGCAGGGCCTCAGAACAGAGAGTTAGAATAGATGCAAAGGAAGTGAAGCTAAGTCCACAGATCAGTCTCAACAGCACAAATTTCCATCACTTCCCTGACCCTGTACTAGCCTCACACTCTGAGTATCAGTTGCACTCACCAGGGACCCAGAACAGGGATGGCCAAAGACCTTGGGCCACCGCTAGTTCTCTCTACCCTGTGTCCTGCCTGCTTCACAGGCTACCTCCTTGAAAGCTCTAAGGTGACTTTGTGTAATACAAACATTTCAGCTGTAGAATCTAAGAGGAATCAGTAAGGCAGGACAGCTTTGCATTGCTAGATTGAGAGGGTCAAGTGAACTCCTCAATGGCTTGCATATGTTCCACAGTAGCAGTACAGAGAGGCTGGGCAGAAGTACATACAGCTCTTATTTGGAAGTCCAAAGAATTCAACACCCTTATGGGCAATCCTAGTTATGGAGGAACCATAATCAGGAAAATCAAGGTTTTACAGGACTTAAATGCTTGGTCAAGGGTCCATAGTTGTAGTTAGATGGAATCCCAGGCAAACCTTCCTTTAGGCAGGACTCTAGGGCCAGAAGCTTCTGGTTGCTGGGTTGGTCAGTGTAAGCTAAAGAGGTGGGAATAGAAATAGGGGGTAGGGAAGAACATGAAGGGTCTTCCTGAGAAGGGACACCAACCCAAGGCTGCTGCACCACTACCCAGGAAGTTTTCTAACCCCTTTCCAAACTACTTAAGGTGTTGCTTCCCTGTTTCATAGAACTGGCTTTGAAATATGGAAAGAAATAAAGCTGCTTTTGTTGTCTTTATCACAGAGGACACCACTTAAAACTGGGAACAATTGAATATACTGGTTCAAAACATAAAAGGTCTACACTCCCAGCACAGTGAGTTCCGAGGACATCATAACACCTGGGGCCCATTTTCAAATGAACTCTGATCTGACAAATATCCAGCAAATTAACTCTCAGAGTCCAGCAATCAAATGTGAAGCTCAATCTGACTTCCTCAGGAGTTTTCTGCCAATCCAGCCTCCTGATATCCTAAGAAAGCTAAATTTTAGATTTTGGGCAGAAACGGTATAAGTATTGGAAGGAACCTGCTTAGCCCCCGCTGTAGTATGTGTTTCCAGTTGGGCTGAAAATCTTGATTCCAGGGGCTTTGCCCTCTATTACTGGTCCAGGGAAGACCCAGGCATCTGACTCTATACCAAGTTCCCTAGGCAATTTTGAGGCACATGCAAAGTAGGAAATAGTGGACCCATACATCTTTCCTGACTGGGAAGTCAAAGAATTTCCTAATCTGTCACTAACTAACCAGTAGCAAGGTGGAAGACAGGAAGGCTACAGGCCCTTCATAAGGTAAGAGAACCTTGGGAGAGTCACTCTATCCTTTGGTCAGAATTGCACTGAAATCCAAAGAGGAGGTCTTCCAATTAAGTGGCCCCATTACTCTTTACAGTATATTTCTCTGATAACCGTGTCTCATCATCATTTACCCTCCGCTCTACTTGCCTCTGCCTAGAAATCTCTACCAGTCTTTCCTCCATAACCCTATCTCTATACTCTAGGAACCTTCCCTGTGTAGGAATAGAAAGTGAACTCCCACAGAAATTGGAGTTCAGTGGAATGAGACACATTCTGGATACCTTTAAGAATTCTGCATCCAAGACACTCTCCTCCTCCTGGGCAAGGTCAAAGAAGAGCTTATTGATAATGGTTCTTTTGCCAACCTGGATGGGAAAACAAGATAGAGTATGACTTTCTTGCTGGGTCATGGGCAAGGAGAAAAGTTTGTACATGAATCCAACTGCCTGCCTAATATGTTATACCAGGTCTGTTTCCAGACCTAACTTTTCAAAGTAAACGTTTTGAATTTTTTTTTTTAAAGAGAGAGTGAGAGAGGAGAGAGAGAGAGAGAGAGAATTTTTTTAATATTTATTTTTTTAGTTCTTGGCGGACACAACATCTTTGTTGGTATGTGGTGCTGAGGATCGAACCTGGGCCGCACGCATGCCAGGCAAACGCGCTACCGCTTGAGCCACATCCCCAGCCCAATGTTTTGAATTTAGAAGACCCCTTCATTCCTGCAGGTACCTCAAGATAAGACTTGTTTGGTTGCTGAAGTCATATCACTACAGACACACACTGAAAGGCCAAGGTTCGTCGTAGGAGATTAAAACGCACACACACAGATAGCAGTGAAAAGATGAAGCACCTTATTGCAAGCTTGTGCTAGCTTATATAGAAAGTGAGAGTCAGTTATCTTAAACCAGGAAGTTCCCGGAGTTAATCATAGTAAAGGGTCAGGTCATCACCTATGGTGCACGCACATCCGCCCTGCATAAGATTCATGGGGGGTACGAACTGTTCACGATCACAGAAGACAGGAGGACCAATTAGAAAATTCTCAAAACAACTTGTTATCTGCCCACTGGCAACTTTCCCTCGGCCATGTTGCATTAGGGGCTCCTTATCTGAAAGGCCTGGGGAGTTCTTAGCTGCCCACTGGCAATTTTCCCTCCACGTGTCTGAAAGGCCCAGGGAGTTCTCAGGGAGACTCCCAACACTCACAATGAGTGCTCAAAAGGCATTCAACTCTAGGTGCTGGAGCATTTTCTAAAGACAGAAAAAGAGGGCTGGGGATGTGGCTTAAGTGGTAGCAGGCTCGCCTGGCATGCATGTGGCCCGGGGTTCGATCCTCAGCACCACATACAAAACAAAGATGTTGTGTCCACCGGAAAAAAAAAATAAATATTAAAAAAAAAAAAAAGACAGAAAAAGAGCCAAATATATCCAGGTGAAGACTGGCTCAGAAAAAAAAAAAAATAGTGTCCAGGAAATATAAAAAAAAAAAAAAAAAAAAGGACCGGGCCAAGTGACAAGTCAACTCCCTGTGGGTGTACAATAGATCCCAGAGCAACGCAAGGGCATACATGAGACTCAACTTGCCCAAACCAGGAGGGTGAAAAAGGGTCATAATTACTATTTGGTTTTAGAGATCTTTCTACATTCTTGCTTCCTGGCAAGAAGACTAGGTCCAGTTGAGGTGGGCCCACCCCCATATTCTCACCTGGATTCGGCATTGTGGGCAAGTCCGACTTGGTGCTGTCTCAAACCACTGAATTAGGCTGGAATGAAAGTAGAACAACAGATCAGTGAGCCCTGGTATGGCTGGGGATAAGGGTCAGGCAGCCACCAGATCAAATCACCCCAATGCGGGCTAGGGATGTGGCTCAAGCAGTAGCGCTCTTGCCTGGCATGCGTGCGACCCAGGTTCGATCCTCAGCACCACATACCAACAACGATGTTGTGTCCACCGAGAACTAAAAAATAAATATTAAAAACTTCTCTCTCTCTCTCCTCTCTCACTCTCTCTTTAAAAAAAAAAAAAAAAAAAAGACAAATCACCCCAATGCCTGCCCACACAGGAGGACATGACAATAGTTGTTCACAGCACTTCCCACAGGCACTCAGACCAACTGGCCATTTCTGGCCCTGTAGTATTAGCCTGAAGCTGTTCTGCCAACCTTCTGGGCTTTGACTGGGATAGAGTGACAATCAAAGCCCAGAATCTATCACAGATAGGGACTCTGATAATACACTTACTTTAAGCTAGGACCACCAAAGGCTATACTTAGATGGTACAAGTAAATAGAGGTTAGCTTTCTATCTATCTGTGTGGTCCATCAAAACACAAATCTTAAATTTACAAAGTCTTCTCTGGAAGATAATACCATCATCCTAGGTATCCACTTTTGAATAACATGTACAACATATAATCTAAGCCAATCAGGCACAGTAGAATATAATATGTAAGGAGAATGAATGAAACAACAAAATCATTACGGATAAATCAGAAAAATATAACACATAGGCAAATAAATCAGATACACACAAAAAAATACATTTTGTAAAATTCCATTTATATAAAGGAAAAATATAGGCAAAATTCATCTATATTCTGAAGACAGTAGTTTCCTTCATATGGGGGACTTAAGGAGGGTTAGGTTGGTAGGAGTAGTTAAAGAGTATATAAAGACATTTCTAGATCTGATAATACTATGCCTTACCTTTCTTCCTTTCTTCTTTTTTTTAAATTTTGTTTTCAGTTCTGGGGATGATCAAATACAAATCCAGCGCCTTGCACATATTATACTAAGCAAATGTTCCACCACTGAGCTACATCCCAAGCTTGTTTCTGGATCTGAATTCTAGCTTTGTGAATATGTTGTTTGTGAAAATACTGCAGGCCATACACTGATTATATGTATATTTGTCTATAACTACATTATACTTCAATAGAAAAAATGTAAAAAGTAAACAGGCACGCAGGAAAAAAGCATATGTCCACAGACATGTATTAGAATTGTCAGACACACACCAAACATATTATGTTTAAAAAAATAAATATCAGTACAGAATCAGAAGCTAAACAGCAACATAGAAAATTTTTATTTTGTTTATTTATTTTCATGTGATGGTGGGGATCGAACCCAGTGCCTCACAACATGCTAGGTGAGTGCTCTACCACTAAGCCACAACCCCAGCACCAACATAGCACAATTTTAAAAGAACCAAACAAAGCCAGATATAGCAGCACATGCATGCAGTCCTAGCTACAGGCAGGTAGATTGCTTGAGCTCACAAGATTGAGACTAGCCTGGGCAACATAGTAAGACTCCATCTCAATAATAAAAACAACAAAAAGAACCAAATGGAAATCCTAAAACTGAAAACCAGCCAAAACTTAAGTCAATGAGTGTTTTTTTTTTTTTTAAAGAGTGAGTGAGAGAGAGGGGGACAGAGAGAGAGAGAGAGAGAGAGAGAGAGAGAGAGAGAGAGAGAGAGAGAGAGAGAGAGAGAATTTTAACATTTATTTATTTTTTCTTAGTTCTCGGCGGACACAACATCTTTTGTTGGTATGTGGTGCTGCTGAGGATCGAACCCGGGCCGCATGCATGCTAGGCGAGCGCGCTACCGCTTGAGCCACATCCCCAGCCCCAAGTCAATGAGTGTTTAATGGCAGTTTAAACAAAGCTCAAGAATTAGTACAATGAAAGATAAATCAGAGGAAACCTCAAGAATTAAAGACAAAAAAATGTAGACATAGAAGATACTCAGAAAAGTGCTAGTAAATGTGTAAATGGAAGTTCTGGAAAGAAAGTGGTACGAACACTACCTCCACCAAAAAAGTTCACATCCTAACCCCTAAAACCTGTGAATATGTTAGCTTATTGTAGCAAGAGGAAATTTGCAGATGTGATTGAGTTAAGGATCTTGAGATGGGAAGGTTTTGAACCCAGGGGTGCTTAGCCATTGAGTCACTTCCCCAGCCCTCTTTTTATATTTTATTTAGAGACAGGGTCTTACTGAGTTGATTAGGGCCTCGACAAGTTGCTAAGGCTGGCTTTGAACTTGAAATCCTTCTGCCTCAGCCTCTGGGATTACAGGTGTGCTTCACGGGATGGGAAGGGTTTTGCTTTATTTTGTTTGTTTTGTTTTTGTGGTGTAGAGATTGAACCCAGGACCTCACACATGCTAGGTAAGTGCTTTATCACTGAACTGTATCCCCAGCACTGGGGTGGGGTAATTATCACAAGGACCCTTATAAGACAGACAGGAATGTCGAGTCATTTAGAAAGGTTTGATGGTATAATGCTATTGACTTTGAAGATGGCCAAACTGAGAAAGGTACCCCTACTCATGCTTAGAGTTTAACCTAAGAAGACCTAATGTAAGACTTCTGACCTCGAGAACTACAATGCAATAAATTTGTGTTGTTTTAAGCAATTGAGTTTATAATAAATTGTTATAGCATGTGAGAAGCCCTGGGTTTAACCCACAGCACCACCCAAAAAAAAAAAAAAAAAAACAGAAAAATAAATCCTGACATATGCTACAATTAACATGGATGAACCATGAAGACATTATGCTAAGAGAAGTAAGCCTGTTACAAAAAGGTAAATATACTATGATTGCACTTAAATGAAGTACTTAGAGAAATCAAAGTTATAGAGCTAGAAAGTAGAAAGGTGATTACCAGGGCTTTGGGACAGGGAACAATTGGGAATTACTGTTTAGGGAGTATAGAATTTCAATTCGGGAAAATGAAAGCTTTTTTATTATTTTTTATTTTGTGGGGGTACTGGGAATTGAACTCAGGGGCATCCAACCACTGAACTAATATCCCCAGTGCTATTTTGTATTTTTATTTAGAGACAGGGTCTCACTGAGTTGCTTAGTGCTTCGCCATTGCTGAGGCTAGCTTTGAACTTGCAAATCCTGCCTCAAACTTCCAAGCCACTGGGATTATAGGCATTGCAACACTGCACCCAACCAAAGGCTTTTTAAAAATACTGGTCATCAAGGAGCGAATATACTTTCTTCTCAGCAGCACACAGATCCTTCTCAGTAGCACACAGATCCTTCTCTAAAATAGACAATATCTTTTTTTTTTTTTTTTGGTGGTGGTGGTGCTGGGGATTGAACTCAGGGCCTTATGCATGTTAGGCAAACACTCTACCAACTGAGCTATATATCCCCAGGCCCTAAACTAGACAATATTTTATGCCACAAAACAACTCTTAACAAATACAAAAAAAAAAATAGAGTTAATACCCTGAATTCTATCAGATCATAATGGAATGAAATTAGAAATCAATGATAAAATAAAAACTAGAAGCTACTTTTAACATCTGGAGACTAAATACACTATTGAATCACAAATGAATAGCAGAAGAAATTAGGGATGAAATAAAAAAATACTTAGAAGTAAATGAGGGGCTGGGGATGTGACTCGAGCGGTAGTGCGCTCGCCTGGCATGTGTGCGGCCCGGGTTCGATCCTCAGCACCACATACCAACAAAGATGTTGTGTCCGCCGAGAACTAAAAAATAAATATTAAAAAAATTCTCTCTCTCCTCTCTCTCTCTTAAAAAAAAACAAAAAAAAACTTGTAGATGGACACAATACTTTAAAAAAAAAAGAAGTAAATGAGAATAGTGATAAAATATGTCAAAATCTTAGCACTATGAAGGCAATACTAAGAGGAAAGTTCACTGCATTGAGCTCTTTCATTAAAAGATAGAAAGTCAACAAATAAAGACCTAACATTACATCTCAAAGCCCTAGAAAAAGAACAAATCAACATCAAAATCAGTAAAGACAGGAAATAATTCAAATCAGAGGTGAAATTGAAACAAAAGAAACAATTCAAAAAATGGACAAAAGAAAAAGTTGGTTCTTTGATAAACCCTTAAACACACTAATGAACAGAAAGAAAAAGAAAATTCAAATTACTAAAATTTGTGATGAAAAAGGAAATATCATGATGGACACTACTGAAATACAGAAGTTAATCAGAAACTATTGTGAAAATTCATACTTCAATAAAATAGAAAATCTTGAAGACATCAACAAATTTCTAGAGGCATATGACCTACCCATATTGAATTAGAAGGACATATATGATTTAAACAGATCAATTTCAAACAACAAAATAGAAGATTTCATCAAAAGCCTATCAATTGGGGCTGGGGATATAGCTCAGTTGGTAGAGTGCTTGCCTTGCATGTACAAAACCCTGGGTTCAATCCCTAGCACCACCAAAAAAAAAAAAAAAAAAGAAAAAGAAAAAAGCCTATCAATTAAGAAAAGCTTCAGGACCAGACGGATTCTCAGCCATGTTCTACAAAACCTTCAAAGAATAATTAACACCAATACATCAAGGAAAGAAAACTTCAGACTAATATTCTCGATGAACATAGATGCAAAAATTCTCAATAAAATTCTGGCAAATTTCAAATAAAAACATCTTTAAAAGATAGTGCACCATGATCAAGTGGGGTTCATCCTGGGGATGCAAGATTGGTTCAACATATGGAAATCAATAGACGAAATTCATTACATCAATAAGACTTAAAGATAAGAATTATATGATCATCTCAAAAGATGTAGAAAAAGTATTTGACAAAATACAGCACCTCCTGGGACTGGGGTTGTGGCTCAGTGGTAGAGTGCTCACCCAGCATATGTGAGGCCCTGGGTTTGATTCTCAGCACCACATAAAAATAAATAAATAAAGTAAAGATACTGTGTCCAACTACAACTAAAAATTAATTAATTAATTAAAAAAAATACAACACTCCTTCATGCTCAAAATACTAGAAAAACTAGGGATAGTAGAAACATACCTCAACATTATAGAAGCTATATATTCTAAACCCAAGGCCAACATCATGCTAAATTGAGAAAAATTGAAACAGAAAATAAGAAACAAGAAAAGTTCTTTTCAGAAGAACTCAAACTATCACTATTTAACAACATGATTCTATATTTAGAAGATCCAAAAAATTCCACCAGAAAACTTTAAAACTAATAAATTAATTCAGCAAAGTAGCAGGATATAAAATTAACACCCATAAATCAAATGTGTTCCTACACATCGGTGATGAATCCACTGAAAGAGAAACTAAGAAAACTACCCCGGAGCTGGGGATGTGGCTCAAGCAGTAGCGTGCTCGCCTGGTATGTGTGGGAACCGGGTTTGATCCTCAGCACCACATACAAACAAAGATGTTGTGTCCACCGAGAACTGAAAAATAAATATTAAAAATTCTCTCTCTCTCTCTCACTCTCTCTCCTCTCTCACTCTCTCAAAAGAAAAAAAAAAAGAAAAAGAAAACTACCCCATCCATTCACAATAGCCTCAAAAAAAAGAATCTGGGACTTAATCTAACAAAAGAAGTAAAAGACTTCTACAATGAAAATTACAGAACACTAAAGAAAGAAATAAAAGAAGACCTTAGAAGATGGAAAGCTCTCCCATGCTCTTAAATAGGCAGAATTAACATTATCAAAATGGTTATACTAGCAAAAGCATTATACAGATTTAATGCAATTCCTATTAAAATCCCATTGACATTCTTCATAGAAATAGAAAAAGCAATCATGAATTCATTTGGAAAAATAAGAATAGCCAAAGCAATCCTTAGAAAGAAAAATGAACAGGAGGCATCACAACACCAGACTTTAAATTATACTACAGAGCCATAGTAACAAAAATGGCATGGTATTGGCACCAAAAGAGATATGTAGACCAATGGTTCAGAATGGAAGACACAAAGAAACCCACATAAATATAGTAATATCACACTAGACAAAAGCACCAAAAACATACATTGGAGAGAAGATAGTTTCTTCAATAAATAGTTCTGGGAAAACTGGAAATCCGTATGTAGCGAAATGAAATTAAACCCCTATCTCTCACCCTGCACAAAACAACTCAAAGTGGTAAAGGACTTAGATACTAGAACAGAGACCCTGCATTTAACAGAATAAAAAGTAGGCCAAATCTTCACCAGGTTGGCTTAGGAATTGAATTCCTTAACCAGACTCCTAAATCAAGAATCAATAAATGGGATGGAATCAAACTAAAAGGATTTTTCACAGCAAAGGAAAAACTCAATAATGTAAAGAGAGAAACTAGAGAATGGGGAAAAAAAAAATCTTTACCACATGCACCTCAGAGAAAGCATCAATCTCCAGGATATATAAAGAACTCAAAAACCTTAACACCAAAAAAAACCCCAAATAACTCAATCAATAATTGGGCTAAGAAATTGACACTTCACAGAAGAATATAATTGATCAACAAATACATGAAAAAATGTTCAACATCTCTAGCAATTAGAGAAATGCAAATCAAAACTACACTGAGATTTCAACTCACTTCCATCAGAATGGCAATTATCAAGAATACAAGCGCCAGGTGCAGTGGTATAAGCCTGTATTCCCAGCGGCTCAGGAGCTGAGACAGGAAGATCATAAGTTCAAAGCCAGCCTCAGCAACTTAGTGAGGCACTAAGCAACTCACTAAGTGAGTTGGCACTTAGTGGAACTAAGTGAGACCCTGCCTCTAAATAGAACACAACAGAGGGCTGGGGATGTGGCTCAGTGGTTGAGTGCCCCTGAGTTCAATTCCCAAAACTAAAAAAAAAAAAAAAAAAGAATATAAGCAACAGTAAATGTTGATGAGGATGTGGGGAAAAAGTACACTCATATATTGCTGGTGGGGCTGCAAACTGGTGCAACCATTATGGAAAGCAGTATGGAGATGCCTCAGAAAACTTGGAATGAAACCACTATTTGACCCAGTTATCCCATTCCTTAGTTTATATCCAAAGGACTTAAATCAGCATTCTACAGTGACTCAGCCACATTAATGTTTATAGCAGCTCAATTCACAACAACTATGGAACCAACCTAGGTGTCCTTCAACAGATGAATGAATAAGGGAAATGTGGTATATATACACAATGGAATATTACTCAGCCTTAAAGAAAAATAAAATTACAGCATTTGCTGGTAAATGGATGAAGCTGGAGAATATTATGCTAAGCGAAATAAGCCAATCCCAAAGAACCAAAATAGGAATGTTTTCTCTGATATACAGACACTAATTCACAATGTGTGGGGCTAGGGAAGAATGGAAGTACTCTGGATTAGACAGAGGGGAGTGTAAGGAGGGGAGGGGGTGTGGAGGTAGGAAGAATAGTAGAATGAATAGGAAATTATTACCCTATATGCATATGTGATTACACGATCAGTGTAGCTCTACATCATGTACAACCAGAATAATAATAATAAAAAAAAACAGAAGAATAAGAAGTTATACTGCATTTATATATGTCAAAATGCAGTCTTTTGTCATATATAACTTAATTAGAACAAATTTTAAAAAGAATTTGAAAAGATTTTATTCATCTGTATGCAGGGTATGAAGAATTAAGAGAATACAGGGCTTTGTTCTTGGTTTGGAAGATGCTATTTAATTGGAGCTCTCTGTTCAGAAATCAATAACTTTTTGCATCTCAATCCTGTGGGGCTGAACCCTAAGATGAATAGTTTGTGTGGGTAAAATGGAGATTTGGAATTGAGCTTCATGCCTATAAATGTTTCCCAAATAATTGTATGCATATGAACCTGTATAACAAAGTATTCTCCATAGAATCCATGAAAAAAAATAGTGGTGATGGTTGCACAACGGTGTGAATGTGCTTAATGCCAAAGAATTGTACACTTAAAAACTATTGAGGGGCTGGGGCTCAGTGGTAGAGTGTTCATCTTGCATGTGTGGGGCCCTGGGTTCGATCCTCAGCACCACATAAATAAAATAAAGGTATTGTGTCCAACTACAACTAAATATATATAAACTACTGAGAGCTGAGGTTGTAGCTCAGTGGTAGAGCACTTGCCTAGCATGCATGGGGCACTGGGTTTGATCCCTCAGTACCACATAAAAAAATAAAAGGGCTGGGGTTGTGGCTCAAGTGGTAGAGTACTCACCTAGCACACGTGAGGCACTGGGTTCAATCCTCAGCACCACATAAAAATAAAATAAAGATATTATGGCCACCTAAAACTAACTAACTAACTAAATAAATAAATGGATAGATAGATAGATAGATAAAAGGTTTCACATCCATCTATAACTAAAAATATACTTTTTTAAATTATTGAAGTTGGGCATGGTGGCACATGCCTGTACTCCCAGCGGCTTGGGAGACTGAATAGGAGGATCACGATTTCAAAGCAAGCTTCAATAACTTAGCAAAATCTTAAGCATGTTAGGGAGATCCTGTCTCAAAATACCTAATAAAAAGGGATGGGGATGTGGCTTAGTGGTTAAATACCACTGGGTTCAATCTCCAATACCAAAAAAAAAAGAAAAAAAATATTCAAAGGAGCCGGCACAGTGGTACAGGCCTGTAATCCCAGCTACTTGGGAGACTGAGTCCTACAGATGTAGCTCAGAGGTAGAGTGCTCTCAAGTTCAATCTATAAAAGGACAAAAATAAATAAATGAAAAATGATAGTTTTTATGACATGCATTTGTGCATATTTTGCCAAAATTAAATTTAAAAAAGGCATGGAGGTGTGTGCCTGTAATCCCAACAACTCAGGAAAATGAGGTAGGAGGCTCTCAAATTCAAGCCAGCCTTAGCAATTCAGGGAGGCCCTAAGCAATTTAGTAAGACACCATCTAGAAATAAAACAGAACTGGGCGCAGTGGTGCATGCCTGTAATCCCAATGTCTTGGAAGGCTGAGGCAGGAATACCACAAGTTCAAAGCCAGCCTCAGCAACTTAGCAAGTTGCTAAGAAACTCAGTGAGACCCTATCTCTAAATAAAATACAAAATAGGGCTGGGGGGGCTGGGGATGTGGCTCAAGCGGTAGTATGCTCGCCTGGCATGCGTGCGGCCCAGGTTCGATCCTCAGCACCACATACCAACAAAGATGTTGTGTCCGCCGAAAACTAAAAAATAAATATTAAAAATTCTCTATCTCTCTCCTCTCTCACTCTCTCTTTAAAAAAAAAAAAAAATAGGGCTGGGGATGTGGCTCAGTGTTGAGTGCTCCTGAGTTCAATTCCCAATACACACACAACACACACACACACACACACACACACACACACACACACACTGGAAAGGGCAGGGGATAGCAGGATTCCATGGCACATGCCTATAATCCCAGTGACTCAGGAGGCTAAGGAAGGAGGATTGCATGTTCAAAGCCAGCCTCAGCAATTCAGCAAGGCCTTAAGCAGCTTAATGAGTCCCTGTTTCAAAAGGGAAAAAAAGGGGCCTGGGATGTAGCTTAGTGGTTAAGTGTCCCTGTGGGATGGAGGGAAGGAAAGAAGGAGGGGAGGGAGGAAGGAGGGGAGGGAGGAAGGAAGGAAAAAATGAACGAACAAAGGGAGGAAGAGAGGAAGAGAGGAAGGGAGAAAGGGAGGGAGGGAAGGTAGTAAGCAAAATGTCATGTTAAATCCACTAGGATAGCTGTTATCCAAAATTGGAGGGCCATGTGTGTGGCTCAGTGGTAGAGCAAGTTCCAGGTGTATAAGGCCCCGGATTCAATCTCCAACACTGAAGAAAACAAAAACAAAAACAAGATGGAAAAATGACAAGTGTTGTAGAAACCTCATGTATTTTTGGTGGGAATTTAAAAAGATGCAAGTAGTAGTGTAGCTCAGTTGTTGTAGAGTTCATAATTGTCCCAACACCAGAAATCATAATAAACAAATCATAAATAAACAAACAACATCGAAATAATAAACAAAATGAAAGAAACTAAAGTGATGTTCAAGATCAGCCTGAACAACATAATTAGACCCCATCTCAAAAAGGGGAAAAAAAATGAAAAAGATACAGTTGCTATGGAAAATAGTATGCAATTCCTCAAAAGCTAAAAGCTAAACATAGAATTCCCATGTGTCAGCCTATCCATTCCCAGGTATATATCCAAAAAAACATATAAGCCCATTACATAGATGACTAAAGAAACAGAGAAAATACCAAATTCCTTACAAAGAATTCCAAATAGTGTAGAGCTTAATTCCTTTCTACTTGAGTATGAATTGGTCCTGTAACTTACTTCTAAAGAACAGAATTTTGAAAGAAAAATAATAACTTCATGATGGAGAAATCTGGTAGACACCACCTTAACTAAGGGATCATGGTTAATACCATCAGAGATAAGTATGTTGTTAGCATGTATCCCTCAATAAGATACCATGAGAAGAGCACCTTACCTCTATAGTATACTTCCCCAAAACCTATAATCCAGTCAAATCATGAGAAAATATCAGAAAAACTCAAGTTGACAGACATTCTACAAAATACTTGACTGGGACTCTTCATTAAAAACAAAAACAAACAAACAAAAAAAACTGGGGCTAAAGTTGCGGCTCAGTGATAGAGTGCCCGCCTAGCACGTGCAAGGCCCTAGGTTCCATCCTCAGCACCACATAAAAATAAATAAAATAAAGGTATTGAGTCCAACTACAACTAAAAAATAAAAAATAAGTTCAAAAACTGGGCTGGAGTTGTGGCTCAGCAGTAGAGTGCTTGCCTAGCATATGTGAGGCCGTGGGTTCGATCCTCAGCACCACATAAAAATTAATTAATTAACTAAGTAATTTTTTAAAAAACCCTGCTGGGTGAGGTGGCTCATGCCTATAATCTCAGCAGCTTGGGAGGATAAAGTAGGAGGATCTCAAGTTCAAAGCCAACCTCAGCAATGGTGAGGCACTGAGCAACTCAGTGAGACCCTGCCTCTAAATAAAATGTAAAAAATGGGCTAGGGGCTGGGGATGTGGCTCAAGCGGTAGTGCAATTGCCTGGCATGCATGCGGCCCAGGTTCTATCCTCAGCACCACATACAAACAAAGATGTTGTGTCCCCCGAAAACTAAAAAAAAAAATATTAAAAAATTCTCTCTTTTTTTAAAAAAAATAAAATGGGCTAGGGATGTGGCTCAGTGGTTTAAGTGCCTCTGTGTTCAATCCCTAGTACCAGAAAAATAAATAAATAAATACTACCTGTACTATCTTTACAACTTGTCTGTAAATAAAAAATTATTATAAACAAAAAGTTTATTACTCAAAAAACAATAATGTAGAAAGAGTGTGTTGGGGTAGCTCAGCAGTAGACTGCTCCTCCAGCACATGGGAAGCCCTGGGTTCGATCCTTGCACCACATAACAACAAATAAATAAAGATGTTGTGCCAAGTTATAAATAAAAAATACATTAAAAAAAAAAGAGTGTGTTAGTATTCTAAACTCTGAGTTACCTGGCAAGTGAAAAAGGTGTTGATTAATTTGAATTTGGTATGTTAAGACTATATATAGTATAATTACTAAAAGAATGAAAATGGGGTATATGTCTTCCAAACTCACTCAGGGGAAAAAAGGAGCAATACAAAATATGTAACCAATTCAAATTAAAACAAGAAAGGAGTAAATAAGAAACAGGCCAAACAAAACAGAAAACACCAAATAGGATACTTAATCTTCATTCAGTAATTGCATTATTATAATTTTATAACTATCATTATTTTTGTCTTTTGCTTTTTGTTACTAGAAAATGAACAATGGTGGTGGTGGTGGGGAGAGGTTTGTACCACTGAGTTACATCTCCATCTATTTTTTATTATTTTTTAAAATTTGAGACAGGGTCTCACTAAGCCTTTTTTTTTTTTTAAAGAGAGAGAGAGAGAATTTTTTAATATTTATTTTTTAGTTTTCGGCAGACACAACATCTTTGTTTGTATGTGGTGCTAAGGATGAAACCTGGGCTGCACGCATTGAGCCACATCCCCAGCCCCTCACTAAGCCTTGAATATGTGATCCTCCTGCCTGCCACTGCACCCCCCATTGCAACATTTTAAGTAGACTAAATGGTCCAGTTAAATACAAAGATTATAAGAGGAGATTTTAAAGTCCAACTAAAGGTTGTTTTCACATATAAAACATGAATACACAGAAAAGACTAAAGTGAAAAGTTAGAAAACAGAGGATATAACAGAAAATAAAATATTTTAAGAAGTGATCTTTCGTTTCTAATCAAACAATGGTTCCCTCAGCATGGGGCTCAGGCCATCAGAAACCCTGAGCTTTGCAAGTAAGGGGCACCCTGTAGCTATCAAGATGATGCCTAGCTACCTGCTCCCTGAGGCCTTTGGTCCTACGAATTCCCTGTGACTATTACTATTACACTCAACAAAATGGTCCTATATAGTCAGCAGGATTCCTTGATAGGGAAGTATCTCCTTGCCTTTCCATATTAAATCGAGTTCGCTGGCATGGTGCATAAACTGGTGTATTTGGCTCATGAGATGATTCTAGATAGAATCAATCCACAACAAAACCTTTTGGGTGGTCAGAAACCTGTTAAGTTTCTACCTTGAAGAGATAAAAGGGCTTGTTAATGTAGTGAAAGCTCAACTCTGCTCAGGCTAATAGTTTTGAAGTCACATCTCTTTGCACAAGTGTTCATGGAAGCCCCTACTCTCTTCACTACACCAATTCTGCCCCCTGGGGGCTCAGTTATCACCTCCGCCTTACCCACTTCAGCCCAGGTCTGGAAGCTCCCGCGGAGCTCAGTCTATTGAGGTCCTCACCGCCCATCTGGGCTTCGAGTATGTGTTGCCTGAAGGTCCGACACCCTAAGGCCCCGAAGCAGTACCAGGGCAAGCGTGAGCCCGTACACCGCTGTCACTCACCACTGAAGGTGGAAGGTGTGTCCACAGTGGATGGCCGCCACGTCGCGGGAGTGGTCGAAGAAGTCCGAGCAGATAGTGCACAGGGCACGGATAGGCATGATGGCTGGACTCAAGCGGACCAGGTAGCCAAGGAAACTGCAACAGGTCCAACTTCGTGGCCGCGCCCCCGGGTCTCGGCCTGCTTCAAATTTGGCTCCACAGCACGACTTCCGGGAATAAACCGGAAATGACGACACCAAACCGGGAAAAGAGCCTGAATGTTTGGCTCTGATTGGATCAACTCCCGGCGGGGCGGGACCATTGATGAGGTTTAGCGGCCCTCGACCATAGAGAATCCTGGGATTGAGCGCGGTGGCTCTTAGGCGATTTTTAGACACCTCCACCAACCCCCGAGACAAAGGGCACTGCCTTGGATTAGGGCGTAAAGCAGCGACGCTGCGAGATAACCCTTCTTCCAAGCAAAGCTGGCTGTTGTGGTACCAAGCTGGCGCGAAATGACCAGGCCTGGGCTGTCTCTTCTTTCAGCACTCAGGGAAAGTCAAGACTGCAGCCACAAGGGAATGGAACCGTGGTCCCCATGGGTCCCCGGGGTTCTGGGCAGTGCTGAACCTCTTATAGTTCCGCTTATAGAACGCGCACTGGCAGCTTATAGTTCCCAGACCAAAAGAATGCCCCACCCTCTCAGCCTAAGATTATTAGTCATCTTGGAAAGATGGATATGTATGGCCCAACCAATCAGTACGACCCACAGTAACCTTGGCTTTATCTAAGTAAGAGCTAATGATCGCCGCGTTTGGAGATACTAGGGCCAGTAACTTAATTTAGCTCTCACTCCCAGGATTCTTGCCTGAGAATGTAGTAGGGTTGCAATTTTGGAGGCACAAATGCTTCGAAGACCAGGAACCAACAACCCTTTTTATTATTCCCACAAAAGAATAAGTTATTCTTTGAGATTCTCCCTGAGAAAGCAGCAACCCTGGTGAGTTCAACTCTGGGCTAGAGCAAGACTACTTTGGGATCTTCAGCCGTTTTGACAGGGTTACTCTCTCTCCTGAAGAAACTTTGTGCAGAGCCCCATGAGCTGAAGAAGCCACGGAGCAAAATCCCATTGGGCCTATATGGAAAGCACAGGTGTTCACAGGAAGGAATCAACACACAGCAGTATAGAACCTTTGTGCAATGCCCATCCTATACCTTCTCCCCAGCTAAGGAAAGCCCACTTAGGCTATGAGCAAGGTTGCTTGCTGTGGTGGTTGGCCCTGGATGGGTTCTGGCTCTGTACCCAAGTTAAGACAAAGGCTCCTTTAATCAACAGAGGTCAGAACAGCAGCCCTTACTTGAGCTTTCAGCCCAGGAGGTATTCCTGGAACCATATCTAGCTCAGAATGCACCACCCACATGGATTTCTAGAGTCCAGAGGACACCCACCACCACCTTTGTGGATCAACTGGTTGAGAGTAACCTTCACTCTCAGCTCAAGCAATCTACTGAGCATCAGCTACTACCTGTGAACCTTCTCCCAGCCTCTCCCCTCCCCACTGCCTTCCAGGGACTCTTCCTTGGTAGGACAGAGGAAGCAAAGGCAAGAGGGTGGCCAGAGGCTTTGCAGGGTGACGTTTATTTGCCAGGTTCAGCAGGCACACAATTAGCCCACCAACCTTCACGTACCAGAGCAGACCCACAGGCATGCAAGGAGAACGGCAGGACCACCATGGAATGCCAAGCAAGGGCGAGGACCAATATGGTTGCCTGTCCAGGCTGTGGTAGTGTCTGACAAAGGGCACCTGTCAGGAACCTCCCTCAGGGTACTAGGGAGTCTTATACTTCTTCATCCCAGCAAAAGCAACTTAACATGGCTCAGAGGCCCCTAGGCCTCTGATAGAAGCAACAGTAAAAACAGAGAAGGATCTTCTCCATGTTCTTGTTAAACTGAGAGCAGAAAATCCACCGTTCTGAAGGGCAAACCCCCAGATCATACTAAGGATTATCACCAATCAGCAGCCCCCCTGGGATAGAGAAGACTTATGGGCTGAGCCTGTGCAGGGTTAGCATACAGAAAGAGAATGGGGACATAGCCCTCCCTGTTTAGCCCATGGTAAGGATCCAGCTAGGCTGGGGCACTGGGTGCTAGTCCTGTACTATGTTCTATCAGGTCTCATTGCCACATCCTAATTGCTTCTCCTTTCCCGTAGAGGCCCAAGAGGTTCAGGGTACAGGGAAACCCACTGCAGGACTCAAGAGGGCAAGAAATAACAAGCGTCTCAGGAGGGCCTTCCCAGGGACAAAGATGGAAGCTTCTACCCTCCTACTCATTCTCTTATCATCGCTCATATTTCTAAGGACCCCACAGCTAGCATTTGGTGCCCCCAGCCAACACATGACCAATCTTGATTTAAAGCAAACTGCCCTAGATTTTTGGATACTCTGTACTAGCCAGCGTCTACTCCTAAAGCAGCCTACATACCACAGGTATACACCTTCATATGTAGGAGCCTAACACCACTGACAGGGCCTCGCTGGAGGACCAGCTCTCAGGGCAAGGCCACTCAATTTAGGGCCTGGGAAAGTATGCAGGGCCTGCCTGGGTGAATGATGAGGCAGGAAGGGAAGGAGAAAGAGAGCAGGGACCCCCTGAGATCCCTAGAGCAGCATCCCACAAGGAACAAAAATTCGTGAAGGTAGCAACAGACAGAAAAGCCACAAGGTATCCATGCAGGGGTTGGGGCTGGCCCTGCCTCTGGCCTGCCCACCACTCGCACATACACACAGGAGACAAGACTGCTCTCCCGTGGCCCCCAGGAATGCCCCACTAGGATGGGGAGCTTGGGGGAGCAAGGGCATCATGCCAGTGACTCTATGTACAGTGAAAAGCCCCTCATTCACTCTCCCACCCTCCTGCCCGCCCCCCATCCCCCACCAGACTGCCCACTCAGCTGGTCTCCTCTCTTCCAGACTCCTGGGCATAGCCAGTAGCCCCTTCTTTACTAGAGGGTACAGCCTGGCCTGTGGCACCCTCTAGGGTTGTGCAGTCCGGCTGGGCCATAGCCGGCTCAGGGGTGGCAGCTGCCTTGGCAGCTGGTGTGACACTGCTTTGGGTAGTGGGCACCATGCTCTCTTCTGTGGCTGGAGTGGCTCTCCCATCCGTGGCTGGAGTAGCGCTTCTGTCGGTGGCTGGGGTAACACTGCCATCAGTGGCTGGGGTGATGCTCCCATCAGTGGCTGGGGTGACGCTCCCATCAGTGGCTGGAGTGGTGCTGCCATCTGTGGCTGGGGTGGCACTACGGTCTGCAGAGGCCACATTTTCACTCTTGGTAGCACATGCAGCATCACCTTCTGTGGCAGATCCACTTGCAGCTGCAGCCCCACCTGCAGCCCCAGGGGTGGCAGTGTCTGTGGCTGAGCCAGACTGCACTGCAGCTGTGCCAGATTGCTCTGGTGCCCGGAGCCGTTTCATGAGGGTGGTCACTCGGACAGCTTTCTGAAAGGAGGACAGTGGAGGAGAAACTCAAGGTGAGGCTAGCTGGATCCAATCCCTGGCAATTGCTAAACCCAGCCCCTTCCTTGGTACCCCAGCTACTTCTGACCACCTTAGACCAGGGATCCAACTGCTCAGTACTCCACTTAAGGTCATGACAGCCATTCATGAGAACCTAAAGAAAGCTTGTCTATGGTTTTGCAGAGGTATGGTATGGGCAAGAAACTGGGTATCAGAAAGAACACTTAGGACTGGGCCAAGAAAGAGAACAATCAAAACTTACCTTCCACTTGGCCCTGGCAAAGTTCTTTTCAATCTGGGCACAAACACCATCCTTGATGTTCTTATCAGAAGCAGCATTGCCAGAAATCCTGGGAAGGGTACAAGTACATCTGGATTTGAGAGATATGGGTCTTTGGGAAGATTCTGTCCAGTCCTCCCACTACAGGATCCAAGACTACCAAGCAAAGCCTGTAGGCTGGCAGGAACTTGGGTCAAGGCCTCAGGGATGGGGACATTTAGGTATGAGGGGAATAGAAGTCAAGAGAAGCCTGGCCTCTCCTCCTTCAGTTCTCTCCTGGGTCTTGCTCACCATTCATGGGAGATAGCCTCTTCTGCAGTGATCCGCTGGTCTTGCTCCACCTCCATCAGCCTTGTGACCAAGTCTTTGGCTGGGGACAAAGTCAGGAAGGAGCTACGCATGGGCACCCCATCTCATTGTCTAGAGGTGATGAATGGGCTGGGGGGCAGGAGCAGAATCCAGCAGAGAAGCTGAGAGCAGCGCCTCCCTTCCCACTGCCCTACACTCTACCCACATACTGAGCATCTCCTCACCTGCTTGAGAAATATCATCCCAGTATGGAGAGTCAAACTCATAGTCGCCAGCCAGGATCTTCCGGAACAGATTCTTATCATGGTTCTCATAGTCATCTTCTTCTACCTCCTCATAGAAGGGTGGGTTACCTGAAAGCCTACATGGAAGCAGAGTCACCCAAGATAAGCCAGACATAGGGCTTCTCCCCACCCAGCTGCAAGCCTGCATGTCTACCCATCCACTCACAGGATATACATGATGACACCAATGGCCCAGCAGTCCACAGGGCGTCCATACCGTTGCCGGCCTACCACCTCCGGGGCTACAAACAATGTCCAAATGCTAGTCAGTATCAGGCCATCCACAACTACTACCTGAGATAGGGACATCCCCCTACCCAAAGTGATTCCCTCAAGGCTGACCTCCCCCAACCTGCCCCTGTCCCATCCCTGCTTGCCTAGATACTCAGGGGTCCCACAGGGCTCCTTGATGAGGCCATTCTCTAGCTTAGCCAGGTGGAAGTCGCTGATGACAATCTTCGAGTTCTTCAGCCGGTTGTAGTAAACCAGGTTCTCCAGCTGCTCAAGCCACATGTCATTTGGGTAGGCAGAAGAGGATACCATGAGGGCCTCAAAGTCTGGACCAATGCCCCAAGATACTTCCCATTGTACTCCAACCCCAGCTTGGCTTCAAATTGACCCAGTGATTCCGATCCTTGACTCACCTTGAGGTTCCTGTGCACAATCTTGAGTGAGTGCAAGTAGGCCACAGCCTCCAGGACCTGCCGCACCACATTGCTCGTGTCTCGTTCTGAGTAGTAGCCCTGGTCCAGGATCCAGTCAAACACCTCCCTCCCCGTGGCCCTGAGGGACACCAGCCCCTGAGCCCGGCGTGGGCAGGATTGGGGATGGGGCAGGAGTGTTTGGGAGGCTTCCCTTCACCAGGCAGCTGACTGGGCAAGGCACAGGGACTTAGAACCCCAAGGGTCCAGAAAGGGGTCTTTCCTTAGTTGCTGAGGGCAGGACAAATAAAGACCCCAGGGACTAGGGAATCTTGGGATCCCAGACCCACACTCACAGCTCCAGGAAGATGAAGTATTCTTTTCGGGTCACAAATACATCTACCAGCTGCAGGATGTTGGGATGCTTCACCCTAGAGGCGGGGAGAAGTCAGTAGTTAGAACTAGGTGAACCCTTAGGAGAATCCCTGGTCACTGTGGCAGCCACAGGACACTGACTAGCCAGAGGATGGTATTGCCTGAGTCTACCTGCCCTCTAAGCCCTTCCCTACAGCCTCCTATCCTTCCCTGCCCCCAGACCAGACCTCAACTCACATCTTGAGGATGCCGATCTCATTCTTGGCTGCCTTCCGCACCTTGCGGCCATCCCGCTTCTGAAACTTCTTGCAAGTGTGCAGCTTGCCTGTAGTCTTGTCCTTGGCCCGAAAGATTTCACAGAACTCCTCACTGTAGCAGGCAGGTCATCCACTCAGTCCTGGGCCTTAGTGTAGGGTACATTCCACGCCCCCTCTGCTTGCCCACCCACCCATCTTTGCCCAGCAGGCCCAGCACTCACGTCTTGATGACCTGTCCCAAATCATATCTGTCAGTCACCTCCGATGGCTGGTTATAGTTCTTCTTGTCACCCAGAGTCACACACCCAAACGGCATTGCCAGGCTCTAAGCTGTGGGCAGGATGGGGATCTAGCTCAGCTACACCACTCTACTTCTCCCACATCAGATCTGCCTTTGAGAGACCCTAGCCTGGCTCAGGCCAAGCCAGAGCACCAGAAAGGGCTCAAGGTAAGCAGGCTGAGACCACTCTCTTTTCTGGCCATATATCCAATCACTCAGTTTGGCTGCCAGAACTACAAATGTGTTATGCTGATATATCAGGGAATAGTTCTATATTATATACACTTAAGAAGACTTATCAAACAACTTCTTTAAATTTTAGCTATTTTAGCCAAGTAGAGTGGCACCCGCCTATAATTCTAGCTACTTGGGAGGTTGAGGCAGGAAAATTACAAGTTCAAAGGCAACCTGGGCAACTTAGATCCTGTCTCAGAATAAAAAATAAGAACTGGGGATGTAGCTTAATGATAGAGTGCTTGCCTGGCATGTGCAAGGCCTTGGGTTTGATTCCTAGTACTGAAAACAATTAATTAATTAATTAAAAACATAAAAAGGGGGCTGGGGATGTGGCTCAAGCGCTAACATGCTTGCCTGGCATGCATGGGGCGCTGGGTTCGATCCTCAGCACCACATACAAATAGAATAAAGATGCTGTGTCCACCAAAAACTAAGAAATAAATATTAAAATCTCCTCTCTCTCTCTCTCTCTCTCTAAAAAAAAATTAAAAATAAATAAAAATAAAAAGGGCAGTGGATGTAGCTCAGTGATGGAGTGCTCCCAGGTTTAATCCCCATGCCACAAGAAATAATAAATAAAAATAAATTTTAGCCATTTTACTGATTAAGGGGCTATAACCACCCATTTACCAGATATTCATCCCTGAAGATCTGGAGATAGCAAGTATTGGCAACTCTTCCCTTTAAGAAACAGTTTGGTTGAACAGACATTCCTGATACACTGGTAAACATCTGCCCTATACAAACACAGTGCTTCAGAACACTTGTACTAGAATGCTCATAGCAGCCATATTCATAATTGCCAAAAACTGGAAACAGCTCAACTATCCACCACTACAGGACATATTATTATAGAGCCACATTATACTGCAATGAAAATGAAGGAGCTACAGCTATATAGAACCAATTAATCTTATAGTGCTCAGTGAGAAAGGGTACAGAATATATAGAGTATGATTCTATTGCCACAGAACTCAAAAACAATTCATACCATTCAGGGATACAAATGCACTATAATGAAAAGCTAGAGAATAAGCACCTTTGAGTCATATAATGGTTCCTTCTAAGAGAAAGGAGAGATGGTGACTGATTCAGGACATGTGGGGGCTTCTGAAGGGCTTCTTTCATGCATGTGGTACTAGGATTGAACCCAGGGGCATGCTATCACTGAGCTACTTCTCCAGATCTTACTTTTTAAAAATTTTTAAAAATATTTCTTTAGTTGTTGATGGACCTTTCTTTATTTATTTACATGTGGTGCTGAGAATCAAATCCACTGCCTCACATGTGTGAGGCAAGTACTCTACCAAAAAGCTAAACTCCAGCCCCAACCCAGTCATTTTTTGTTTTGAGATAGGATCTTGCTAAGTTGCCCAGACTGCCTCAAATTTGCAATCATCATGCCTCAGCCTCCTATCCTGGATTACAAGTATGTACCACCACACCCAGGTAGAGGGCTTGTTTCTGAACCTTAATAGTAGTTACACAGGTTTGTGCCTTATAACAATTTATAAAAATGTACAAGCTTGGAGCACATTCCTAGATTTTTATTATACTTCACAATAAAAGGGCATTAATAAAACTGGAGGCCAAAAAAAAAAAAAAAAGCCTGGAGGCCATCCACATTGAAGAATACTTGGTACCTATTAAGAATAAGGTGTGAGGGCTGGGGTTGTGGCTTAGTGGTAGAGCACTTGCCTAGCATGGGTGGGACCCTGATTCGATCCTCAGCACCACACAAAAATAAAGGCATTGTGTTGTGTCCATCTATACCTAAAAAATAAATGTTTAAAAAAAAAAAAAAAGAATAAGGTGTGCTTCACTTTATTCTCAGTTGTTCAATAAAAAAGGGTCAGAATGGTGGGTAAAGGGTACTGCTATTTGGGAAATATTTTAAAGTTCATACTGGTTTACTTTTACAACCCTACCCCCCACACAGCCGCAAATTGTGAAGGATACCAAAAAAGAACTTTGGAAGGACACCAAAGGAAATAAGAGTTCTCTTTGGGACAGAATTGGATACTGAAGGAACAGAACCCTCAAAAATAAGACTTTTGTTTCTGTTAGAATTTTTACTATGATGACTTTGATTGCTTTAGTAAGTATTGCATTTAGGCATGGTGCTTAGGATATTCTTCTGAGGGAAAAGCTCCATCTTGGTGGAAAGGCAGAATTTGACTAGGTTTATATTCCCTGAGCCCAAGAGGAAGGATTGGTCAGAAGATATTCAGGGGTAATGGTGAGCAAAAGCAAGACAAGCCTGCCTAGCACTATACTACATTGTTGGGCCCATAGGGACCCAGCATCAGGTACAGAAGTGAGGCCCCAGACCAGATATAACTGTCTAAGTAGGCTCCAGGCACTCTTTGAATCTGGGGTATGGTGCCCCCAGGTCTGCAACTCTGTCAGCTGTGGCCCAGTCTTCATCTGTTATGTTGTGTGGCTGGTTCCAGCATCCAAAGGAAAAGATACTCTCCGTCCTTGTTCAGAGTAGAGGACCTTTACAGACCTGACTCCAGAGTCTGCTCTATGATACCTGGTCAGTGTGAGCCTGGGCCTATAGCAGGTTCCACTCTGAGGATGCCCTGGAATTGCTCTGCCTCTGCTGTGTATGTATGTGCTCCCTTCACACCAACAGCACCTGCTGTGTGCAGGGCCTGACTGGGCCCTTGAGTAATCAGATGCTTCCCTGTTGAAGGCACTCACAACCCTAGGGCAGTGGTGAATGGAGAACGCCATTCCTAGAGGACAAAGCTTAGCACGAGGGACTCTGCCAGCAGGGGACAAAGCCTAGACGCAAACAGGCCCTGACTGCTACTCACTTCTTCCCAGGCAGAAACTAGCCCCAATTCCCAGAGGCCAAACCTCTGGAGGTCTTCCCTTAAATGTGCCCTAGGTATAAGGGAACAAATTCTAATTCATCTGGGTTACTTGGGATCAGGGAATATAAACACATTTTGTCAGCATGATTCAAGGCAGAGTTTAAGCCATCTAGTGAGGCATCGCAGAGGCAAACAAGTGAGGCTTTGAAGATTGTTGCCACCATGGCCACAGCCCTGCTCCTGCATCTATTGAGGAAGAAGAGCACGTGGCTGGAATCCCATTTCTGCAGCTGAGAGCAGAGGCCCAACTACCTACCATGCTAGTCACCCATCTCCACACTATGTAACATCTTGGGAAGGGGAACTCCATCAGACCTCATCCACTCTAATAGGCAGCAATTGCCCTCCCAGCCTGGAATCTGAGGGCCCTGCACTAGGCAGAAGGGTGATAGCTCAGCCTGGAAGTCCCCCAGGAGGGCAATGAGGGACCTGTGTCCCAGCTCCATTGCTTTGCTTACACAATTTGCTCTGACACAAATGCCCTTCCCCCAGAGTCTCCCATCAGAATCTTATTTGTCACTGCAGAGTTATTTATAACATTTAAAAAAAAAAAGAAAAGAAAAGAAAAAGCAACTACCTAAATGTCCAACAACAGGTAACTTGCCAGCTTGACTCTACCTACTCAATGGCAGGAAAAGTGAGCATTGGCAAGGGTCCTGCCCACCTTAGCTTCCCTATGGAGCAGTCTTAACACGAACAAGGTGCTAGACCAGAGCTGAATTTATTGTCTCATTGTGATTTCTGACATTAAGGTTGTCTCTGCAACAAATTATTTAAAACAATTCTGATGTTCCACAGTCAGATGCAAAATGGCCCTTCTCTGAGATACCTTCTCCAATCTTTGCCCCACCCCATTCCAACAACTCCCATCTCTGCCAGCATGGTGTGGGTGCGAGGTTTTGTGTATGCCTGATCCTGGTCCCAGCTTTTGGTTATGCATATGAACTCATGCCCACGGAGGCCCAGAACTGGTCTTGGGGTCTGTCTCCACCATGGAAAGCTTACAGTAACATCAGCCTGGAGCCATGTCCTGCAGACTCAATGCTAGGACAGGAACAGATCTGTACTCTCCCCTACTATGGCTGCCCTGATATCAACCAATTATTATCCACCTCATCAATCTAATTGAACTCACTGTGCCCCTGACCAGGCTTCAGGGTGAAGAGAGGAGAAAGGGGGGCCATATTTCCAATTAGCACTTTCATCCCTTCCATCCCCACCCACTACACCATCTGCTACCCACTGCTGAAACAGATTGAATTTGGGGGCCCCCTCTGAATTAAGAGGAACTTCCTCCTGGTGAGATTCCCCACCCCCCCACCACACACACACACACACACACACACACACACACACACACACACACTGACAGGCACCAAAAAATATGGGAGGTGGAGACTGCCCACTCAGGTCTAACACAGGCTAACAAAATTTGCATAGGTTCATCACCTGCATTTTTTCCCATAAATTATAACTACTTCTGTAGGATGGGAAGAAACAATCTAGGTACTTCTCCCAGGTTTGATCAAACTGTTCAAAAAGCTCATATTTCCTTTTTTTTCTTTTTCTTTTTTTTTTTTTTTTTTTTTTTTGCATATTTCTTCTATGGGTAGACCGCCAAATCCAGCCAGCCAGAATCCAGGAAGGGTCCTTGGGCTTGGTGGCCAGTAACATTGCTACTCCATGGGAGGCTGCAGATTGGGTGCACCAAGCCCCTTGCATCTGTCTGCAAAAAGATGGACCCTGGCCCCAAAGCTAGAGGAGCAACCAAGGAGTTTGCAATTATTAGCTCCATTGCCTAGACCCAACAATAGAGAGCTCTGCTTCCAGCAACACAGGACCTGCCTCTTCCTCAAGTCAGATCCACATTAGCCTAAGGAGGCCCCACAGCAGCCATTTCCTTGGAGATATAGCTCCTTCCCCTCTCTGCAGGAGAAACAAAACAGTGTGCACCTGGGGCTGTCAAAGGGCACTTGAGGGGAGTGCAGAGCCTAGTGTTGCCACTGCCCTCCAGCTGGCTCTTAGGGAACCTGAGGGCCCATCACTTCCCAGTTACTGCCTGCTTCCCTAGACTTGACCACTGGACTCAGGGAATTGAGTCTCAGGGAACCCTGAGGGAGCCTCTTTTCCTTGGTGCCCTAGAAATAACAGGTCCCATGGGGGCTTTACTGATCTTTAGTCAGTCTTATTCAGGGGATGCCCAAGTGAAACAGAGGACAAGAGGCCCCATATCAAGGTCCTTTCCCCTTCTCCATGGGATCAGCTTGATTTAGGACCCACCTTTCATAGCCATAACTAGGCGTTTCCTGCTTGCTGCTCTGGCCCTTACCATGTGGGAGCTTGCAGTAAATATGAAGGCCAGGAAGGGTTCAGGAGGCCTCCAGCTGCCTCCCAAAAACTGTAGGCAACACCTCCATATTTAGTGGCAGCTGTGAACATCAGACTGCAGGCACCCCTTCCCCTCCCCTCTCAGGGAATAGGGCTGGGTTTCCTGCGGCAATGGACTTGTCCAGGCCCAAGCCCTGTCTAGCTCACAGCTAGACTCAGCCACAGGCCCAGGTAGAGACCTCCTCACAGGTCTGGTATCAGAAGGCAGAGTCCACTGTGCAACTGCTTCAGGAACCTGTGTATGGGGCTACACTGGCTGGCTATAATTGTGCCACAGTCAATAGTTCCTGGTACTACTCTCCCCACCTAATGAGGGAATATGGAACAGGGGGGTCCTCTCCCACCCCCTCCCACCCCCCAACACCAACTTGCACGTGGGCATGCAATCCAGTGTTACCTACAGAAAATCCAGTCCTCAATATGCAGGTAGAATCAAGAGCCAACTGCACTACCACCCCTACCCTAGGACCTGGGGGCCTCCATTCTTTGAACCCCTGAAAGAGAATCCACTGACGGCCCTACTTCCTTTTGGTTGGAGGAGGGGAAATGCAGAGGAAGGCACTAGAGTAAAGGGTTGCTATGGTGATGGAAGTTTTAAAACAAGGAGAGGGGGAAGGGAAAGATATTAGCCAGGTCCCTTCTTTAAGAATTCTCTCCTGGGCTGGGGATGTGGCTCAAGCGGTAGCGCGCTCGCCTGGCATGCGTGCGGCCTGGGTTCGATCCTTAGCACCACATACCAACAAAGATGTTGTGTCCGCCGAGAACTAAAAAATAAAATATTAAAAATTCTCTCTCTCTCTTTTAAAAAAAAAAAAAAAAAGAATTCTCTCCTGCTTTGACCTAGCTCCTTCCCCATGGGTTCTGTGACCCTGGTCCTTATTGAAGAAAGGGAAGTGGGGGAACTGAGAGACTAGAAAAGAGAAGGTGTAGAGGGTCAAAGACACAGACAAAAGCAGAACCTGTGATGGAAGAGAAGCAAGAAGGTGACAGTAAGAGGGACATTGACACACGAGGAGAAAAGGGGAGGTAGGGAAAGGACTTGAGATACCCAGCAGTACCCTAAGGTTTCCATGGCCCTGTGCTCTGAACCCCTGTGTCCTAGCTATCCCTGATATCTGTACCTTCAAGACTGAACTCTCCAGTATCCCTCAGACAAAGCAGCCAGATTCTTGGGGCATTTTGGTGGGGAAGAGGCCAGCTGTTGCAGTTCTCCAGCCAGGACAGTTCCCCAGATTCTACTTATCCCCAGACTCTCCTTATCCTTCCGGCAGCTCAGGTAAAGGAGATCCAATATGTTGAAAACACAGAATAAGGGAATGGAAAAGAAGCTTGAAGACCTGGATGTTTCCCTTTACAATTCCTCCTTTTCAGCTAGATACTCCCAGCCATCTCTCCAACCCCCATCTGCTATCTTCTATAGGACTTGGGTCCCTAGAGCCCCTCTTGCAGCTCAGCTTCATCTGTCGCCAACCCTTTGATGGATCTAGTCAGGAGGACCAGAAACAGCAGTGTAAGCAACCCAGAATCAGGATAACAACTGCACAACGCCTCTGTGCCTCATGCCTCAGTTTCCCTAAACAGAGATTCATAGGCTCTGTGGCCTTTTTCCAGGGCAGAAGATTGTCCAACTGCCTGAGAGTGGAGACAAGAGCATGGGATTAGAGAGGAAGGTCAGCAGCAGATATGTAAAGCCAGCCTAGGGCACATGAGGGTCCACACCAAATGATCTACAAGAAAGGGAGACCCCTGCCCCACCTTGGGGACTAGCCCAACTCTGAGAAGAATGGAGACACTAATTTCCCAGTGAGAAAATTGAGGCTCAAAAGCCACTGGAGGGGCTGGGGATGTGGCTCAAGTGGTAGCGCACTCGCCTGGCATGCGTGCGGCCTGGGTTCGATCCTCAGCACCACATACAAACAAAGATGTTGTGTCCGCCGAAAACTAAAAAATACATATTAAAAAAAAAAAAAAAAGCCACTGGAACTGGCTTCCACTTAAGGGGAGGAGGGTAAAGCACCAGGTCCCTAAAGATTCTGGGGGACTCAAAGCCTGGGATTTGAGGGAGGCACAGAACAGGTTAGACTAGTGCAGACTCTGAGGTTTTGGTGAGGGACAGAGGACCCTGTTTCCTAGGAAGGAACCTGGTGGAGCAGGCTCTGTCTGGGGTCTGCAGATAAAAGCAATTGGTGGGGGGTGGGGGAGGACGGGATAGGGGGGTTTGGGGCTCAAGAGTCTCCAGGGTCTCAGCCAGACAGTTCAAGTTGGGGAAAGCAGAAGCTCAACTCAAACCGTTCCCAGTTACCCACAGTCAGGGGCCCTGCTCCCCACCATGGTGCCACCCTGACCCCCTTCCCCAGCGCTGCTGGCTCGCCCCCGCTGGCACAGCAACACACATGCGGGAGGCACACGTGTGAGCACCAAGCCCCGCACCTCCCAGCTGGAACATGTGCGCCCGGCACCCCCACCGCGCACGTGGGTCCTTGCTTTGGACCACCCCACACACACACATTGTTGGCCCTCCGGAGAAGACTTGGAAGCTGGAACTTTGCTGGGGGGCTGCTGGTCCCCAGGAGCTTGCAGCCTCCTCCCCCAACCTCGCAGCAGCCCCGCCCAGCCCCCTCCGGCTGTCGCCCATAAAGAACTCTCCGTTGTCATGGAAATTAGTGACTGCTAAGCCCGAGGGTGGGGGCCTGGGGGCAGTTGGGAGGGGCTGGAGGCGTCTCTGGGAGCGGGGAGGGATGGCTCAGCCCTTAGCCCCTACCCTCATGGGGCACCACGATCTTCGAGGGTTAAGGTTTTCACAATTCGTAACCGCAAAGGCTTCCCCCGGGACCCCCACCCGCCACCCCAGCCGTCCGAGGTAATCGGGTACTTCAACGACCCCGCGCGCCAACCCCCCCATCTGCAGAGCCCGCGAGCTGTGTTCCCGCTGGGACCCCGAGCCCTCGCGCCACCCCCCTCCCCCGCACTCTGCGCTAGGAACCTCTAACCAGGAAAACAATCCCCCAAGGCCCCCCAACAAGCGTCCAGGAGACGCCCCCCAACCTGGGGCCCAACCCTCCCTGCTCCCGCACCTGCAGTTCTGGTTGGTCACAGAGAGGAAACGATCGCGGACTCAGCAGGGCGCCGAGGGCTCCGAGAGTGGCGGGTAGAATCCGCTTGGGGCACGCGGGGCAGACGCGGCGCCAGCTGCAGCCGCTTCAGCTCGCGAACCTCCAGCATCGCCAGCCGCTAGCCGGCAGTGGATTCGCACCCCGGGCCGGGGGCGGGCTGGAGGCGGGGCCTCCTAGCTGGGCCTGCCCCCACCTTGGGATCTCACTCGCGGGAGGGCACTAGCGGATTGGTGTTGAAGCTGGTGAGCCCCAACCATGCTCTCAACGATTCCCTTAAGACCCCGGACTTCCAGATCGACCCAGCAACAGAGGCCAGAGGGGCCATCCTGGGCCCAATGTAGGTGGTAGGGAGTGGGGAACTGGGGAAAAGCCTAAACCCTGGAGCTGCACGGAAGTCTCTTAGCTTTTAGTACTTGACGGTAATCTCTGGGGGACGAGGGCTCCACCCAGTTCCCCAAACCCAATCCAAAGGGCGGAACCCACGTAGGAGAACCAACTGGGCAATTGCTAGAGCGTCCTCCTACCTAGGAGCAGTAAATTCTCAGGGGGGTGTGTATGTGCAAGTGATCAGAAGATAACGCAGCAAGGGCCCCAGACCATCCTAACCCCAACTCCTGCAACGCAGAAGCCTTTCCCAGATGAAACAGCCAGGGTTGCTGGCCCAGTCTGCTCCCTCTTGTATGGTGTTGAATTTTCCAACCGATAAAAGTCACCTATGACATGGTGTGTGCTCTGTTTTCTTTCCACTGTAATCACCCCCGAACGCTTCATGAGCAACCCCACCCCATGAGCTGGGGCATGGGGTCACAGGAGAACTGTGGCACCAATGTACTCCACCAAGCCTGGACTTGGAAGGAGAAAGCTCAGAACTGCTAGGAAGAAGATTTGAAAGAAGTCCTTGATCTCATCTTCATCCTTTATACATGGAACCAATATGTGCCCCCATTCCCCTCACAAGCACTAAGGACCGTTCCAGTATCTAAAAGGCAGACTTAAGCCTTTCAATATCCAGTAAGCCATCTGGCCCTGACTTCAGGGGTGGGGGAAGAATGGGATTATCCCCAAATTCTTAGGCATGTTGAGTGAGGTTCTTCTGCATGGCTACCCATAGCTGATGACAGGAAAGACTAAATGAAGAAATTGAGAATAGAACTAGAAAACTAGCCTGGGAAATGACTACCTCAACCAAGGCCACTCTATGTCTTCCTCCAGATGGGGTATTGAGGATCCTTAACTTCTTTCCTTAGCTTTGATTCACCTTCTGCAGGCCCCTCTGTGCTCCCTAAGTTCTGGGTGGTCACTGTGATGACACACATAACACTGCTGGGTAGGAATCTCCTCGCAAGCCAGGCATGTACAAGACGAAGACTATCATCTCAGTATGCTTAGCTAATGTTTGCAGAATGAATGAATGAAGGGCTTGGCACTGAGTCCTTCTTGCCATCTGCCCACTATCCTTAAAATGATGGGACTCTGAGTTGTATGTGGTAGCCAAGTCATGAATTGCTGACCCCATGTGTCATACACATTTTCTGTCTTTCCCAAGGATCATAACTATCCAGGCATGGGACCAACAAGAAGCTGAAATGGGGGTTTATAGGCAGGGGAAGGGGTGGCTCTCTAGAGCTTTGCCTGATGCTGGCAGTACTCCACTTCTTCTTGGTCCTGTGCACACTCTGTATGCGTGTGGGTGAGAGCACGTGGCAGGGTGTGTGCGCACACGTGTATATGTTGTGTTCTTTTATGCTCAGAGAGATGGCAACAGCACAGTGTGTGCAGTGGTGCCCAGGGTCACGTGTGTCTGTGTTCTGTGTGCACTCAGGCGTGCTTGCTGGCACGTGTATATTAATGCTGTAGTTAGTCCCTAGAGATGTGGATCCTTCTTTCTGCCTGACACAAGTCTCAGGATTGTGGAGGCTGAATCAAGCTATGGAAGCAGGATATAGGAAGGGGCTGGACCATTCCTGGGGGGTGAGCCAGGTCTGTGACATCCATAGATCATTGTTTCCAAGCTCCGCACTAGGGCAGCCCCTTACTTTCAAGTATATGTGAGGGTAGATAAGTCTTTGTCATTTGTGGAAGGCAACCTGAAGACATGGCTTGTCCCTCAGCATCCAGCCAGGAAAAGTATGACCAACTTGAATGTTTGGTTTCAACATGGAGCCCCTCTGGACAGGGGATACTAACACCACTGAATGTCATTCATTCAGCTCTGGGTCATGCACTGGGTCAAACCCAATCTTTTTTCCTATTTTCCTCTTCAGAGCTAGACAGTATCAACAGACATGGCTTCTATCTACCCACTAACAGGGATGATGAGAAGCCTTTCAGCATAGGACAGAGTTTGAGGCAAGAGCAGAGGTAGTTGGCACTGCATTGCCTCTGTGAGAACCCTCTTGAGAACTGTACTCTGGGCAGCGTACAGGAAGGAGTTTCCTGAAGTGGGAGGCTAGGGAAAAGAAGGGAGTCCAAAATTTATAGTTCTAGCTTTTACCAAAGCTAGCAAATCAGAGGGGCAGGAGAAGACATGATCCTCAGAATCTACAGAGCCTACAGTGCAGATCAGTGCTACTCTCCCCATCTCAGGTTGTGCCTCGCATCTAGGATCCAGGACTTATTGGCCCTCTCTACTTCCTACCCTGTGTTTGAAAGGCCAGTACTCCCAGGCCCTCGTTCTCTGACTGGACAAACACAGCATAGAACTCCAGCCAAGGTTCAGACTCTAGGAGGTACCTGTGTTACCAGGCCAGCTCCTCTGAGAAGCCCAGACTGACCCTGACAAGGTCCCTCCCTTTAGGGTCAATGCCATATCCTCAGCCATCTTTAGAACTGCCCAGTTATTGTCCATGCTGTCTTTAGCACCCAGAAGAGGGTCCAAGATGTGGGAGGGCTAGCAGTCTTTCCTTCTAGAGTAGGGGAGGGGGCTGACCCCCATCCCCCACGTCATGACTCACACCAGGCTGTGTGGGTTATTACATTATGTTTGAAATTGCCATGGCAACTAGCTGGCAATCAAGGATAATTACACTTGTCGTCAGAGCAACAGGGCAAAACCCACAGCAGCCACTCTCTGTGGTTGCCCTTGGGGTACAGTAAAGGTCAGGCCAGATCATAGCCAATGCTATCCAAGGGGCCTCAGATCCAGAAAGGGCAGGTTGCCAGAGCCCATGGAGTATCAGAATTCAGGCCTCCATTCCTGATTCTGTGCCTGAACTCCTTTTCCCCCCACACCACACTATGCCTGAAACATGCAACATTGCTTAAAGCAAGCAGAACCAGAACTTTATGTTCACAGCTGATACTTGTAGATAGCCCATGGGCCTTCCTCCTCGTACTCACGGCGGCTGAGCCACAAGCTCTGGAAGGAGTCCCGGCATGCCATGATGGAACCCCCAAGCCAGGCAGCAACTGCACGGTGGGGAGAGCCCAGCACAGTGGCACCAGGGCCTAGCTCCTGTCTTAAGCGCTCAGGGAAGCCACTCACCAGGGTGCTGCCACCATCCAGCACCACATTGGCCAGCAGTTGCTTCTGCTGCTTGGCCTCTAGTCGGCTGATGCTTAGCAGGGCCAGCTGTGGAAGTCCTGGCTGGTTGACACCTAGCAGGTTGGGCTGGAAGAGAGCCTCGGGGCAACAGAAGCGCTCAGAGCCCAGTGTGACAATCTGCTTATCTGGGAGTACAAAGTCCACTTGGGCTTGGGTCTGGGTGCGGGCCATCTCAGCCGCCATGTCCATAGCCACATAGCAGCAGGACTCTTTAATTTGGTTGACGAACCCTGCCTTAAGTGGTGAACGGCCACCTGCCAGCAGCAGCTGAGCCAAGTAGTCAGTAAGGTCAGCACCAGCCACATCCAGCCGGTAGGTGTCAAGTGGCGCCAGATCCCCAGTGAGGATGGGTGCCACGTAGGAGGTGCCATGGCCACTGCCCAGCACCAACCCAGTGGTACGCCCATAAGCATAGAGTGCCAGCAGGGCCTGATGCACTGTCTGCATGGCTGGCACATGGAAACGTTCAAAGAGTATTTCTGCCACCTTTTCTCGGTTAGTACGTGGTGAGATGGGGGAGTCAGCCACAAGCACAGCCAACTCCTCAGGCTGTACCCCCAGCCTGCAATAGAACAGGTGCTGCCACAGCACCTCTAGTGCATCCCAATCAGACACCACACCCCGATTCAGTACAGGATAGGAGCCTTCCTGGTTTTCCGGCACTGCATACCGGGGCTGGCCCTGGGCTGGATGTTGCAGCAGCTGAACTTGTGAGGGTACCACATTGAGGACATGGTCCTCACCAGCCAAACCACATTTGGTGAATCCTGTGCCTGTATCAATCACTACAGCTGCCATGTTCTGGTAGGGGCTTGAAGAGTGACGACAGAGAACTGGTGACCGTCCTGACAGAGCATCCATGGTAGACACCAGCTCATAACAGGCCCCACGGAGCAGGCCAAGATGCGTGACCACTGATGAATGTGTAATGTCCTCAGCTGTCAGCTTGAAATGGTTCCCACTCTGAGATTCAGTGTCCACCATGGCCATGGGCAAGACTTTGCAGCCAGTGCCAGGTGTGCTAAATGCAATCAGAGAAAGATGTTCTTCCTGGGCCCTGGGGGAGCTACCAGGTTGCCAGGATGAGAGCTGATGCATACTAGGGCTTTGAGCACTACCAATACCAACCATCTCTCTATTCCTATAGCTACAGGTCTCTTCTGGAGCCAAGGGCACTCGAAGTACCTCTACACGGGCAGGCAGATCCAAGGGTTCATTTTCCTGGGTGGAAACCTGGCAAGGCTCTCCAGAGGTGAGGGGCCCTCTTGGCAGGGTGGGATCTTTGGTGGTGGTAGGGGGGGGCATCCTGGTGAAGGGTACTTGCCCAGGGAGAGAAAGCTGATTGGTAAGAGGGGTCTGCCCAGTGAAAGGAAGCTGACCAGTTTCAGGGAGTTGCTTAGTACAGGGAGGCTGACCAGGTGGAGAACCCTGTTCAGCTATGGGTAGCTGCCTAGCAAGGAGGTTCTGCCCACTGAGGAAACTCTGACCAGTGAGGGGGACCTGCCCAGCATCTTTGGTCTGAGGATCAGGGTGAGCAGTAATGACTTCTTTCTCATTACGTCTGCCTACCTCCTCTTGGAATAGAGATTTGGGCATCACCTGCATATTGACAGATGAAGCAGGCTCTGAGTTCATCCACTGCAGTTTCTTGGGCTGGATCACAGAGGTGTCTGTCATCCTGGAGGACTCTAGCATCCAGATGGTATGACTAGGTTCATTTTTTTCAGCATCAGGTTTAGACCAGCCAGGATCAGGTACATGGGGCCGAATCCTCTCACCAAATTGGAGGGGTGTCTCCAGTGGAACAGGCCCAGTGAATATCCCAACCCTCATGGGTGTTTCAGGGGAGTCCCGTGACTCCAGGTTGTGCCTGGCCTCCTTGGGAACCAGGGCCACCTCTCGGTAGCTGGCAGATGAGAGGCTGGAGGGTACAGGGCTGGACAGCATGGGTGTGGTGGACCAGAAGCTGGAGTGATTGCTGGCAGGGGACACGTTGGGCCTGACCAATGACCGGGTATTTTCAGGAGAATAGAGAGATGGGTGGCTGGGCACAAGGCCCACCAACACTGCTCGTGAGCCCATAGGGTCATGGCACAGCAGCCCTACCCTGGTGTTGCCCGTGGCCATATCAAACACCAGCACTTGGTCTTCCACAGCTTCCTGGAGCTTACAGGCTGGGGTACTGGTTGTAGGAATTTGCATGGCTTCCTTGGGAAGCTGGGGTGTGGACTGCTTGTGGCAGGTTACTTGGTATGAAGACTGTGGCACACTGGAGTAGTTGTTGCAGACATTGGGAGGCTGCTTGTCAGGTTGAGAGCTGCTTACATCCTGGTTTCTCTTCTGGAACTTGGGAGTAGATGGAGGCTCTGAACATGGATTTGGGCTGCCTGGCTTGGAGGGATAGACTATGGGCTTCTCCACTGGGTTTTCAGGTTGCTCAGGTGGCACCTGCCTTCCAGTAATCTTGTGCTCCTGGGCATGGTCTGGGAACACTTCTGAAGCAGGTGCTGCAGTAGGAAGCTCCTCTTTAGGTTGGACTTTTTCCTGGCAGGATGGGGCAGTTTTAGAAGATTCCAAGAGGATTGACCATTGGTTGCCACATCTCCTGAGGAGGAGGTCTTGAGATAGGTCTTTGGTGACTGGAATGGTGTCAGTCAAGTGATCAAGGGTATAGGTATAAGGTTCAGCTGCTGCAGGCTTTGGGGTCGCATCCAGAGCTGGATTTGTAGCCTGAGCTGGAGTTGAAGGAGTCAGTGACGGCAAAGAAGTAGTTTTAACTGGGGCAGGAGCCTGAACCAAACACGAGCCCTTTCCTGGGCCCTGATCTTGGGCTGGAGCCTGTGCTGGAGCCTGTGCTGGAGCTTGTGCTGGAGCCTGTGCTGGAGCCTGTGCTGGAGCCTGTGCTGGAGACTGTGCTGGAGCCTGTGCTGGAGACTGTGCTGGAGCCAGTGCTGGAGCCAGAAGAGAAGCTTGGCCTTCAGCTGTACCATCCTTTGCTGAGAGAAAGTAGGGTAGCCATCGACTCTTCCTGGTGCCCAAGGGGGCCATCTGATCTGTGTTGCAAGGGCCTTTGCCCCAGCCTATCAGGACTTTAGCTGGAGCCTTGCCCTCCTTCCCAACCTGCATCTGAAGCCGGGAACGGTAGGATGCGCACCGGGTAATGTCACTGTTGTTGTTAACGCGTGTGCACGCTGGTAGGTTCAGGGTCCCGTCGTCCATGACAAGATGCTGTTGGGCTGCTACAATGGGACTTGAATATGAGCCAGTAGAGGAGAGTCTCAGAGCATCCTGAGAGGTCTGCATATAGCGGCACCTGGAGCTAACCTGAGCAGGGTCCTGGAGTTGCTGGTGAGTGGGCTCGGGGATGTGGGCCTGGGAGGCTGGGCCACAAGCTGCATCAGTGGTGGCCTCAGAGGAAAATGACAACCCCTGCTTGAAGTATAGGGATCCTGAGTTTATCCATGGTCCCTGGGACCCTCTGAGGCCACCCCTCAGCTGCTGGTTGCAGGCCGAGGGGTGGCCTTGGGGGCCCGATGGATCAGGGCCCCCCACCTTCTTGGTGGCTTCCATAGTCCTGCTCCATGTCCTAGGAGCCCTGCCCCCACTTCATTGTCATGGCAACCCTACACATCACAGCCCCCAGTGACCTGGGAGGTGACAGTGTGGGAAGTCAGTGGCCCCACCCCTTGAGGAATGGGAGGTCTGCCCTAGGGACCTTGGAAGGCAGAGAAACCCAGAGATCTCAGTGAAGTTGGCCAACTATAGGCCAGCCTCCTCTCCCCTTACCAGTGAGTGACCACTCTGCCCAAGCCAACTCCAGAATGAAGGCAGTACCTCAGAGGGGGCAAGTGTAAAACCAGAAGAGAAAGGTAGGCAGGGAGACTCTAAGGAAGCCTCTGGCTCTGGGTCTTTTGGGGAGGTTGGCAAAGCCCCTTCACCACTTAGTGCTGGGAGACAGAAGAGGGTAAGGGGTCCAGGCTTAAGCCCAAACTCCCCTCTTATATATTCCCCAGCTCCTGCTCCAGGGACAATAGCTCCTTGGCAGTCTCTGATGCTCCAGATGGTTCTCCTCTGCTAGTGCTTCACAGAGCCCCCTCCCCAGAGCCACATGTCCCTGAAGCCCAGGACTAGTATCCCACTGGGGTGAAGATGGGGGTGGCAAGGGTAATGGTAGAGACTCTGCTCAGAATCCTCAAGCCAGAATGTTCTAGCTCTTGTCACATTGTGTCAACTTCACCTTGCCCATAAAGGGGGCAGAGCACAGGGCACAGGGCTAGGCCACAGGGCCAGCCAAGTGGCAATTATATGATAGGGTGTGGTAGGGACACAGTCAGCACAGGGCTGGCCACACTGTGGGGAGGTCTCAAATGCTGGACTAAGCACATAATGGACATAGAGCTATGTGTATAGTAAGGACAAATTGAATATGGGCCTGGACATGGAGTATAAGAAATACAAAGTATAGACCAGTTCCACCTTCTACTTCTTAGGTGGGGAAAAAATAAGGGAGGAGTGAGATGCTGGTCCTGGGCTTCAGGAACATGTGACTTGGGAGAGGGATCTATGAGGTCCCCAGGCCCAGAGCTGCCCTGCAGCCACAGGAGACAGCCCTAGGGTAGTAGTTTAGAGAGCCAGCCACCAATTTTCATAAGCCTGGGTCTGGAAGTTCTGACCTGGGCCCTTCTCCCTCCACCAACCAGTCCTGAGTTCTCTGTTTTCCAGGGCTGTGTCCCTTTAGGCCTCAGTCTTTCCACCCAAGAAACAGGTTTGTGGAGAATGCAGCTGTAGGTTCATCCTCTGAAGCAGTTTATTTTCACAAAGGTTAAAAATAGTATTTACAGTTGGCCATGGGGTGTGAGGCTATGTGACTAGGGATCCAGGCCAGCACTACTGCATCTGCAAAACTACATCTGCACCTGACAATGGGCAAAGCCTGACTCAGCCACATCTCATGACCCCTGGGCCCCCTCCACCTTCCCCTTCCCTGGATGAAAACTTCAATTAAGACAGATGGTTCTGACACAGAGGAGCTAAAATGCTTATCTTCATGCTATGGCCCAGAAAGGTAGCAGAAACCTAAGGGTCTATGAACTGTGCATGTGTGTGCATGCACTTGTGCACATGTATACTTGTAGAATATCATTAATCTCTGAGAGCAAGAGTTGTCTTTTTGTGATACAGGTGCTAGTAGTTGCCTAGAATGCCTGTGCAGCATCAGAGCTGGGCTGTGCCTGGGAGGGCTGAGGAAGTACAGAGTGATGCCCCAAGAGACCCCTGTCATTCTGATTCCTGAACCATCCCCTACCATCTCCTACTTCTACAACGTAAGGCATAACCCTCGTTTTCAGAGCTGGAGTCCTTTATGAGTAATGGCCTGAGGTCTTCTGGAGAAAAAGAGCAGAGCCAATTGAAGGTTCTGGCCCAAAAAGGAAGGCCCAAATGAGGCAGCCAAAAGAGACAAGATGCTACCTGGGAAGCAAATACAGCTTATAACAATAACAATGACTGACACTGTGACTGGAAACTGAGACAGGGAACCTGCCTCGATCCTGCCTGTCCAGATTCAGCTGCTTACCCACGTAAGAAATAAGCAAACAATACAAAAAGGAAAAAGGAATTTTATGCAGTTTGATTGATCAGATCCTCCTTCTGTGCCAGTGCAAAGCAGAGAATACGTAACCCATCCTTGCAGTAATTCAATAAGCTGGGCACTATTGTACCTTTATTATAGATAAATAAATCAATGACCAGAAAGGAGAGAGAGGCCTGTTCTTACTATGGTAAAGCCAGAATCTGCAGCTAGGCCATGAGGCTCAAGACCCATACTACAGAAACCTATGGTGCAATGACTGAGTGCCATGCCAAAGCCACAGAGACATGGGTCCTGCTTACATGCCTTCCTTCTGGGTGTTACAGCCCCAAGCCGTGTCTTCCATGGACTTTCTCCTCCAGATAACTTAGCAGGTAGCTCAGGTGTTGAAGGGGTATATTCCTTGTTGGTGCCACTAAGCCAGCGCCCTCCCAAGAACCTTGTGTTATTGAGTACAGGCCAGGTGTACATCCCTTTGGGCCAGGCTGAGTCCTTGTACTTAGAATTCTTGGCTGGAAAAAAAACCCATTCCCATCTTATCCAGCTGAGGGGAGGAGCAGCAGGCAGGTAGAGAGATTCTTAGTCTAGGCCTTTTCCTCCCAGACCCTGGAGAAGGTACCCCTGTACCTTCCCCCCACACTTGTTTTTAAATAGTCTCTCACCAGGAAGAAGGGCTTCCAATTCTATTTCTGATTCTGGGAAGTGATGAGGGCCATGTGTTGCCATGGCAACCTAGAACCCCTCCCCCAGGATGAGCCCATTCCCCAGACTGAGGGCTGTAGGGTGAAGAGCAGGTAGCAAAAGGAGCTGGAAGGAGCTCAATCTGAGGGGAAGATAGGATGGAGTGTCTCCTGTGAGGGGTGTACTGGCATTGCCTTTCTCCTTCCACTTCATCTATCCCTCCTGACAGGCTTGGGGGAAGGCCCCAACCCCTAGAGAGAGAGTTGAGTCCCTATAGAAAACCATTCTCTCCTATAGATCAAGCTGAAATCTTGTCACCTAGAAGGCCTTGGGGATGGTGAAGAGGCAGCAGGAAGGGCATCAAGGACGAAGCACAGCCAGGCATAGTGGCACATGCCTCTAATCCCAGCTTCTCAGGAAGGAAGATCGCAAGTTGGAGAGCAGTCTGGGCAACTTAGCAAGAATCTCCAAAATCAAACAAACAAACAAAAAAAGAGGCTCAGGGATATAGCTTAGTGGTAGAATATTTGCCTCATACAAGTGAGGACCTGGGTTCAATAGGGGTTGGGAATAGATTATTATTTCTACCAGAGAACACATAACCCAGCCTTGCAGTAATTAAATGAGCCCAGCACTATTGTACCTTTATTACAGATAAGGAAATCAATGACCAAAAAGGAGAGAGAGGCCTGTCTTAACTATAGTAAAGCCAGTATCTGTAGCTAGGCTATGAGGCTCTAGACCCATACTACAGAAACCTTTGGTGCAATGAGTGAGTGCCATGCCAAAGTCACAGAGACATGGGTCTTGCTGGAGGGGAGATTACATGCCTTCCTTTTGGGTGCTACAGCCCCAAGCCCCACATCCAAGCTATATCTTCCATGGACCCTCCTCCCCCAACTTAACAGGTAGCTAGGTTATGGCCTACTGGATCAACAAGGCTTGTTTCACCAACATAGACCTGTTTCTGACTCCCAGGAGGAAGCTAGCTCTATTAAGTTTCCTGTTCTGCACTTTTATAGTCCACCTCCCTTCCATTCTCTGTGTCCTGAGAAGACTCTGGACATTAGGATCAAAAGGAATCTTCAAGGGTTCCAGTGTAGTTATACTGTTGATAATGGATCAGAAAATAAGACCTGTTTCTCCAGAGGTTCATTAGGGCTTATACACCAGCCCTTCTGCTTCTGAGGAGGGAAGCATTCCAGTCAGGAGCACAACCTAGATCCAATCTTTTCTCAATACTCAGGAAACTGAGGCCCAGCAGTGTGCCTTCTGCTCCTGAGGAGGGAAGCATTCCAGTCAGGAGCACAACCTAGATCCAACCTTTTCTCAATACTCAGGAAACTGAGGCCCAGCAGTGTGCTTTCCTCTCCTGATCCCCCTCCCAGAAGCTACCCAGGAGCCCTAGATCTCCTGCTTCCCTGAAGTTTCCCTTGGTCATGATATACCCATTCCATGGAGGTAAAACTATTTTTTAAAGGAGGTGGCTCCTCTTGCTCCCATGCCTCTCTGCCTGACCCAGAGGATGATAGCCAAGGACAAAGAATCCCATCATCCCTAGGGGAACCTATGGCAGGGTGAAGGGAAATAATCCACTCCTAATCTGTGATGTAGAAGGCAGAACCTACTAGTGCCAGGAGGATACAGCTTCTGAGCTCTAAGGCACAGGCAAATTTAAATAACAGATGTTTAAACAACCTTCCTTGCAAGCCTTCAGTGCAGTGACCCCTCTGCTGTGATGTGTTGCAGCTTAAAAATAGCCTACAATGAACTGCTCTGAGCCCCAATTGACTCAAGCTTACGTAACTCTGCATGAAAGATGGCCAGCTGCACCAGTCCAGAGGGAGGGCAACAGCTCAGCCTCCCTGATTGGCTAGGTAAGTTCCTTACCCCCTTGGGAGCGGCCCCCCAACAAAGAGGAGATGAAGAAATACTGTTAGAAGCACACATTTATTTCATGACTGCTGGGAAGAGACCTCCAACAACATCTGCAGAGGGAATGTGAGAGGAACTACTCTCCTTCAGGAACCATACAGAACCCAGGCCGGATAGAGGGTATAGGAACAGATTAATGTGTCAGAGAGATCTGGGTACAAGTTCATGTTGGCACGTGATTACAGCTGAGCAAAAATATTTGTTTTCCCCTTTGAAGAGGAGGCTCCCTGACTTGGAGGTACTTGCCAGCAGGACACATGCTTGGCTGAATCTGTCACTGCTATGGAGCCCAGGGGTGGAATCAACCTCTTTGGACCTTCTAATTCTCCATGTCCAACATCCCAGGAGTGACCCATGAGGGAGGGGGCACTGTCTTCAAAGCTGATAGGATCCTGTGATCCTGGCCACCAGCTGCTTCAGACCCCATTCCCTCTGCCACCTTTCCTGACACATCTCAGATCTCAAATGCCCAGACAATGACAGCCTACAAGAGTGTGCAGGTGGCTAAACCAACCTGAAAGGGAGCAGAGAAGAGAGGTAAGGGTGCCCCTGGCATAGGGAGCTCTGGTGCTCACTGATCCTCCTGCCTCTGCCCATGCTGAGCCCTACCAAGGAGTCATCAGCTTCCTTCAACTACTTCAAATTGAGTTTAAAACAGGACCAGTGCTGGGCATGGTGTCACAGGCCTGTAATCCCAGTGGCTTGGGAGGCTGAGATAGGAGAATCAAAAGTTCAAAGCCAGCCTCAGAAACTGTGAGGCATTAAGCAACTCAGTGAGACCTTGTCTCTAAATAAAATACAAAATAGGGCTGGGGATGTGGCTCAGTGGTCAAGTGAGTACCCCTGAATTCAATCCCCAGTTTAAAAAAAAAAAAAAAAAAACAGGACCAGTCCACAGAACAATGGTGAGAATGGGCTTGGAGTGGGGCTGTACCTGGCCTCAATTGTGACTCCCAGAAAACCTTTGGGATCCTGGAGAAATTCCCTGACATACTAGGGCTGAGACATATGGGTATCTCAAGCCAGACTAATGGTTCTCCACCAAAGCAGGTCAGTCTATCCTGTGTATACCTCTCTAGGTGCCCGATGACAGTAACACAGATGTGACAGTAACACAGATGTGACAGTAACACAGATGTTACTGCTTTTTCCCCAGTCCCGTAGCCCCACTAGACTACTAAGGAGGGAGATGAGGCAGAGGGCCAGTACCAGCTCTTGGTGGAAAGGCTGGATTCTAGAGCCTTGGGAAAAACAACTTCCTACCCTATCCTCACCTATTGGCAAGCCTAGGGGCCACCTGCTGTACTGGAACCACTATTCAAGTCTTCCCCAGGGGAGAGGCAGCCCAACCTATCCCAGACTTGGAGGACACTCAGAAGCCTCCTGGTCCTCCTAGCCCATCTGAGGGCCTAGAGTTGACCCTCTCTACCTGTCCTCCCTGTCACCAATAGCCAAGTCATCAATTTGAAACCCTAAAATAGTTCTTAGCTCACAACATTCTGGATGCACTTGCAACTATCAGGTGACCCTAAAAATGGAGTTCTGAGCTTAGGGGCTGCAGAAGTTTGGAGTGGGGCAGCTGTGCTATAATCTTGTACCATAAGCGGGGCTGGGGATATAGCTCAGTTTGTAGAGTGCTTGCTTTGCATGTACAAGGCCCTGGGTTCAATCCTCAGCACCAAAAAATTTTTTTAAAAAATTAAAAAAATAATCATCTTGTACCATAAGCACCTATTTAACTGGAGCCCCTCCCTGGAGCCAGAATTAGACCCAGAAACAGACCAAAAATCCCCACATTAAGGCTGTGTAAAAAATATCACACCCCTTAAGCTCTCTTTTTCCTTTCTTGTTTAGGTCCCCTTTCCACGCAAAGCTCCCCTCCTGGCCAGAGACCCCTTCTTCTCTGAGTCCCTGTCTTCTGAGTAGTGTGGAAGGAGCCCCTGGGCCTTCTCCTCACTGCCTCCTTGCCTCACAACTGAGGGCTTAGAGTTTTGAGTGACTCTTAGATCCTCAGGATGGATTAAGAAGTAAGGACTAGGGGCTGATATACCTATTCCATGGAGGTAAAACTATTTTGTAAAGGAGATGGCTCCTCTTGCTCCCATGCCTCTCTGCCTGACCCAGAGGATGATAGCCAAGGACAAAGAATCCTAAGAGACTACTAAATGGACTAAGGGGGTAAGTTAAGTACATAAGCATGCAGCAGCTAGTGTACCACTGAGCTCAGTGGTAGAGTGCTCGCCCAGCACATGCGAGGTGCTGGGTTTGATCCTCAGCACCCCATAACAATAAATAAATAAAATAAAGGTATTGTGTCCAACTTCAACATATATATATATAAAATGTAAGGATTGCAAGCTGGAGGGATGGAGACAGTCCTTTCCAACTGGTACAGGGACACAGCTGTGGGGTTGCTCCAGGATACTTCACTTACTTCTCTCCTAGCCTTGATTAAGACAACTATCACACACACACAGTGACCAAGCATGCAAGGCCACAACCTCCTTTATACCCATGCTGAGAGGCATCAGAGGTATAGCCTATAAATAGGCAGACTGTTCCCACCCACCATTAGCTCAAAAAGCCCCTCATTTTGGGGCCCCTGCATTCCAGCAGAAGAGTCCCATTTTACAACTTACCAACCTATCCTCAGGGTCCTTCAGGTCCCTAGGTCTGAGTCTCTGGCCTGAGGTTCTTATTCCAAGGACCAAAACTTAACAGGGAGCTCCTGATCCAAACCAGGGTTCCATGTGTGACAGGGCACAGAGCTGGGGGTACAAAGAAGGGAGCTGCCCCAGCCCTTAGGGTGATCTAGGGTCCTAAGTAACGTAATCTATAACCTGAGACCAGACACCCTGGTACTCCAGCTCCCTGAAACTGGGCCCAGCTGTCTGTTCAGCAGTAGGGGCATCGGGGAGGAGCAGGAGGAGGAGGAACAACTTCTAGAGGAACATGCCCCGCTAGTGGCTATTGTGTAGTGGCCTTGAGGAGTATAAATAGCTTGGGCAGTTTGTGCTTCAAAGTTGGCTCCTTGATAGTGTGGAGCCCAGGCTTCTCTGCTGGTTCTTCTTTCTCAAGGTTGCAAGCACAATGCTGGCAGATTTGGGAAGTGGGCAAGTCTCCATGTCCTGACTATGTGTATGTATATGGTGGGTTGTACTGCGGATGTAGAATGGGACCCTGAAGAAGTGCTGGGGTGGGGTGGGGTGCAGGCAACCTGAGCCATGGAAGAAATCATACTAGCTGCTGCATGCTTGTGTACTCAACTCACCCCCTTAGACCATTTAGTAGTCTCTAGTAATCTGATCTATGCCTTGCTTTTAGCCCCCAGTGCTTGCTTAACCTCCATTGCTTCTAGAGCCTTCTGGCTGACCAGCCCCTTTCAAGTTGAAGGGTCTTTGTGTATACTACTCACGTTACCCAAAATTCTTTCCCCCCAACTCTGCTTCTGGCTGATATTCCCCACTTGATAAGGCCTCAGCAAAAATATCACCTCCTAGGAGACTTCTCTCACTTCTATCTAAAGCAGTCCTCTTCTCCCTCATATCAGCTTCCTATTTTTCATTCACAGCATTTACCATAATTTGTATTTGAATATGCATTTATTTTTTTTACTTCAAGGACTAGTGTCTCTGTGGACACTGCTGACTCTATGTGCCCAGCAGTCAGGATATACAACAGGCACTCCATAAATACATGCTATAGAAGGATCTTCCTCACTGGCTCACTCTGTTGAGGGAGGGAACTAATGTGTCTTATTCCCCTCCCATGGTCTTAGAAGGTTAAAGGGTAGAGACAAGGTGGAGGTTCAATGCTCTCTGGCCTGGAATGGCCCAGAGGCAGCTTGGGATTAGGCTCAAAGCTGCTAAGCAGGTCCAGCCCCTGTGGAACTTCTCAGGGATTAGGTCAAGTGGGCAAAGGTGGCTCTGAGAGGGGCCGGGGCCTCAACATGCTCCTGTGCACAGATGGGGATTGAAGCTGTTCTGGAAGCACATTCATTTCATCCAATGCACAGGGACCCAGATTCACATAGGCTGCAGACAGCTGCACATAGTGGTCCCCAAGCAGTGAGGCCACTACCTGTTCTACTTCCACCACTAGTGCTCCAAAGGTAGGTCGTGCTGCCGGGTCCACCTCCCAGCATTGTTGCATTACTTGATACCTGTAAGAGAAGGGTAATGTCAAAGGCAGGGTCACCCCTACCCAGGGAAAATGCACAGCCCACCTGCAGTTAAACCCTGTCAGGCCAGAGAAAAGGACATGTGACAGGGCCTACTGTCCTTGCCCAGTCAGGGGCAGTTCTTTTCATCACTATGATTACTGCTACAGTCCTACCTTCCCATCCTGGCAAAGGGCCACCCTGTTTCAGAGGATAAGAGCTTTGGTGCCTGTAGACTGGGATATATGATCTTAGGCAATTTAGCAAGGCCTTTCTATAACTCTGAGTTCTCCTCTGTTCACAGAGAAGTAGGGGCACAGGGCAAGAGTGCCTATGAAATGCTTAGCTAGGGCCACCTCACAAATTCTCATGATTATCTTCAGATGCATTGACTGACTGACTGATTGCAAGTAATGAGGATTGAGGATTGAACCCAGGGTGCTCTACCCCTAAGCAACACCATTAGCCCTATTTATTTTACTTTTTATTTTGGGGGATACCAGGGATTAAATCCAGAGGCATTTGACAACTGAGCCATATCCCCATCCCTATTTTCTAGTTTATTTAAAGACAGAATCTCACTGAGTTGCTTAATGCCTTGCTTTTGCTGAGGCTGGCTTTGAACTCAAGATCCTCCTGCCTCAGCCTCCTGAATTGCTGTGATTACAAGCATAGACCACCATACTTGGCCAGCCCTTTTTATTTTTGAGACAGGCTCTCACTAAATTGTAGAGGCTGGCCTCAAACTTGCAATCCTCATTCCTCAGCCTCCCCAGTCACTGGGATTACAGACATGTGCCACTGTGCCTGGCCCCAGCCTTTTTGTAGTTTTTGAGACAGGTTCTTGCTAAATTGCCTAGATTGGCCTTGAACTTGCAATCCTCTTGCCTCAGCCTCCCAAATTGCTGGGGTTACAGGTATGAGCCATAGTGCCTGGCTCCCCAGCTCATTTCTGAGAAACAGTCTTGCTAGTTTAACCAGATTGGCCTCAAATTTGTCATCCTCTGGTCTCAGCCTATTGAAAAGCTGCAATTACAGGCATGTGCCATTGTGACTGGCTTTCACAAATCTTCTAGGAAGGAAGTAAAATGGAGATTAAAAGTCCTGAAATAGGGCTGAGGATATAGCTCAGTTGGTAGAGTGCTTGCCTTGCATGCACAAGGCCCTGGGTTCAATCCCCCAGGCACTGCAGGAAAAAAAAAAAAAAAGTCTTGAAAGAGGAGTATTTGGGACAGTAACAGTATTTGGGCACCATTGTTCTGCAGTAAGGGTTTACCTGATGGGTCAGTCTCAGAGCATGCCTCATCATTTGGGGGAAGTCATCCTTGCTTTAAATGGTAGTCTAAGTGCCCTACATATAGCATCTCATATATGTCTCAGATTCTTTATAAGAGTGGTACTGTTGGGGCTGGGGTTGTGGCTCAGTGGTAGAGAACTTGCCTAGCATGAGTGAGGCACTGGGTTCAATTCTCAGCACCATATACAAATATATATATATATATATATATATATATATATATATATATATATACACACACACACACACACACACACACACAAATATATATACACAAATATATACACAAATATATATATATACAAATATACATACATACAAATACACACAAATATATACAAATATATACATATACAAATATATATACGTATATACACATACAAATATATATACATATATACAAATTATATATATTCTTAAAGGTATATATATACACCTTTAAGAATGGTACTGTCATCATCCCCACGTCACAGATGAGTAAATCACAGATGAGTAAATTGAGGCCCAGTGAGGAAAAAGGGCTTGCCTTAGTGTAGAAGACACTGTGGTGTGCCACCCAGCTCTCCTTCATTCTTCCAGAGGCTGGAAGTGCTATCTGCAGATGACTCTTGGCTTACGCCCTCCCTAGAAACTGATCTATACAGAAAAGAAATGCCTCTCCCAAGCTCACACCCCCTCATCAGGCAGCCTGTGACCAGCATTAATTAGTGCCTTGTACAAAGATCTGGCCCTTGGTTTCAATTTCAGAAAATTCTGAAGGGCCATTCCAGCTCAAGCAGTCCCATGGATGGGTTGCATGTAATCTCTCCTGTGTCTGTCCAGTTCTGCTTCCCTCACTGCAACCTATCAAAGAAAACTTGTAGAGAAATCTCTACCTGAGTGTGTTCAGGCAAGCCACCCCAGATGCAAGTAGGCAGTGAGATAATTTCCCTTACTCCAAACCAAATGCCTTAGTGCATTGGATAGTAAAGATCAAGCCCAGTGAGGCATGGTGACACATGCCTGTAATCCCAGCAACTCAGGAGGCTGAGACAGGAAGATCACAAGTCCAAAGCCAGCCTCAATAACAGTGAGGCCCTAAGCAACTCAGCTAGCTTAAAATAAAAAATAAAAAGTGCTGGGAATGTGGCCCAGTGATTAAGCACTCCTGGGTTCAACCTCCCAGCACCTAGCATCAAAAAAAAAAAAAAAAAAAAAGTCAAGCTCAAGAACTGTGAGGAAGGGCTACTCACACCCTTTCTGGAGCCCAGCCTGGAACAGGATTTGTCAATGCCTTTCACCTGGGGTCTGGTTCTTCCTGTTCTAACCACATAGATCTGAACATAGCTGAATAGCTGAGACATGCCTGTTGTTTAGGGAGCCAAACCCACCCTGTAGGCACTGATGACAACACAGCTGCTGCCATCCCTCTGGGAATGAGGAATCTGAAACCAGATTGAGTGAAAAGAAAAAAAAAAAAAACAACAAAAAACCCTAATCTGGAGATGCAGAGGGGCCAGTGTAGGAGCCTGAAGGTTAAGTGAGTGGAAAAGATGGAAAACAAGCCCCCTTGGCAGGAAAGCGGGGAGAAGAGCAGGGAAACCAAACCCCTGGCCTCAACCCAGACTGAATTGGAATGCTGTTACCATGGCAACTGTGAGATCCTTTCAGCATTCTGCTCTGCATGGGGGTGGGACCAGTCCATAGATAAGGAAACTGAGGCCCAGAGAGGATCCCTTTCCAGAAGGTCAGTCAGAAAGCCAAGTAGAAAATGTCTCCTCTCCTCCACCCCCATCTCTGGAGCACAGCTTCCACCTCATTGCCAGTTCCACATACTCACAGAGAATTGGGACAATACTCAGGCTGGGGCAGACGCCGACCCTGGGCCAGGAAATGAATGAGGTCAAAAGGGTCAATGTGGGGGTATGGTGGGGCACCCCGTGTCAGCAGTTCCCACAGCAGCACACCAAATGACCACTGTGGGAGGGAAGAGGAGAGGGCACTCAACTCTCATCCCAAAATGGAGGCAGGTGGGTTCCCTCCTCTACCTCCCAGAATCCTTCAGCTAGAAATATAGGACCCACCCTCTACTTGGAGCTTATTTCTCAAAATCATAAAAGGTGTGTCCCCTTCCGTCTCCCACCACCTCAGACTTCCTAGAATTGGAGCTGGGCAAGCTCTGAATTGTCAGAGCCAATGAATTTACAGCCTCTTCTTGCCCTGCTGGTTGTCAGATTCTATCTCACATCTGTCCAAGAGGTGAACAAATGAGCTGTGAGGGTTGCCCAACCTGGGAATTCCCTAGGCTTGAATCAGGTAGAGCTGAATAGGAAAAGCTCAAGTGCTCAGGACATGGAGGCCCCAAGGACCTAGGGCACATGAGGCCTCACCACATCAGACTTGGTGGTAAATCGATAGGTCTGAAGGCTTTCCAATGCCATCCACTTGACAGGTAAGCGAGCATGGCGTTGCTGCTGAACACTGTAGTACTCCTTGTCCAGGACATCACGGGCCAGACCAAAGTCAGCCACCTTTACTGTGAATGATTCATCCAGCCTGGGAGGGGGAAATCACACTTAGAACTGACTCCTACCAGGCTCTGAATCCATCTGTTCCAGGGCCTTACAGAATTTCAGAGCCCCACTATCCAGTTCAAATCTGCACTGGGCAGACAAAAAAAAAAAAAAGGTCCAGACCAGGAAGGACATGCCCAGGGCTTCACAGCAAAGCCTGGAGTGGGCTCTTCCCTGAGGTGGCCTTGTGCAGCTGCACACTCTCATGCCCTGACCCTTTGCTTCACCCCAGCTGCAGCTCACATGCAGTTCCGAGCAGCCAGGTCCCTGTGTACAAACTTCTGCTCTGATAGGTACTCCATGCCTCGGGCTACCTGCAGGCCAAAGCTGATGAGGTCCTTCACAGTGGGGTTCTGGGGGCAAAGAGTATTTGGTGACCAAGAGCAGAATAGTTCCATTTGTAGATGCTGCCCAAAGCCCTGCCCCCTAGGGCAGCTGAGCACTGACCCGCTGAGGTGACCGGATGAACTGAAGCAGGTCTCCATGGCGCATATAGGGCAACAGCACACGGGGAAGCCCCTCAGGTGGCAGCATGATACCAATGAGAGCCAGAACATTTGGATGGTGCAGGCCGCGCATGAGCAGTCCCTCTCTCAAGAAGGCTTCTACTTCCTGAACCTCTGTGATGCCTGTAGAATGGCTTGGGTCAGGCCCAGTAGTCTCCTGCTCGGGATCACTTAGATGCCAACACAGCAGGAAGAAAGACCCTCCTACTCTTGGGCTCCTCTCCCTGCCCACCCAACCTTTACCACACTTACGATTCAGCGACTTGATGGCACAGTGGATACGATTCTGAGCCTCATCTGTGTATTCTCCATGGTAGACAACTCCAAAGTGGCCTTATGAGAGGGTGATGGTGAGAGGGTTCCCAGTGCCCAAGCTAACAGCACTCCCTTTCATTGGCAACCAGACCTCAGACCAACAAACAGGCCAATCTGACATTAAAAATAAGCAGCAGCCACATGATGGCAGAGCCTGAAGCTCTCCCATGCCCACTCCAGAACCCACTGAAAATTAGGATTTTTTCCTAATCCTCATTTTACAGATGAGCAAATGGAGGCTCAGAGAAGTTAAATGGTATACTCAAGGTGACACAGGTTGATGAGAAAGCAGAGCAGAGCCCATGCCATCTCGGGACTCCTCTGCCCTAGCCCTACCTGGCTTTCATACCTTTGCCAATGACTCGATCACTGTGGGTGATTACACGCTCATGGGGGATCAGTACATCCTTGACCTCAGCCAGGAGTGCAGAGTCCAGGTCCCTGAGCTTAATGGACTCTGTCCGCAGCAGTGGGACACAGGACCCATCTCTGTTGTCCAAAAAGGATTCTGCATGGACCCGAGTGGTAGAATCAGGACTATCAATAGCAGAGAGTTCTGTGGGGGGAAAGGGAATGAGAGATAGGCTTGTGGGGAAGGGGTGGCCCTAGCTTCTATCTCCTCCTCCATCTCACCAGGGCCATGTCTATAGTCAGAGCCTAAGTGGAGCATAGGCAGGAGCGTGGGTCCATTGGTCCGGTCCAGGGATGCCAGGTCATCAAGGTTGGGAGAAAGAACTGTGGAAAGACAACCTATAAGAATCAGCTTTTTCCAAGCTCCTGGTAGCTGACCCCAACAGGGAGGTATGGGAGACCCCCAAGATCTGGGCAGGTAGAGGTGGGGACTTGGAGATGCCACTATTTGGGAGTAAGGGCTAAGTCAGGATTGAAATGGGGAGCTCACCCAATTGTTTCCTCCGCCACCAGTAGTTGAAAACTAGCACAGTGGCCATTGAAGCCATGAGCAACAGCAAGGCGAGCAAGACAATAAGGAGTGTGTTCTGTGGGACCCCTGGCTGCACCACTCTGCCAAGGATATGACACTCACCATCCACGCAAACCTGGGGGCAGATGATATCTCAGGCCCAGCCTTAGGCACTCAACCCATATTTCCTGTGGAAGACTAGCAGAACTGCCTACCTGCAATGGGGCTCCATCCTTGCCAAGTTGTAGGTAGGTGGGCAGGGGACAGACCACCACGTCCCCCCGGAACTCGTGCTGGCAGCTCTCACCACCCACGGTCACGTTCACACTCACGCAGTCAGCCACAGCACCCAACCCAATATACTGCAGAGACAGTCATGAGGACAAACCAGTGGCCCAGCCCCCCATCTCCTAATCTCCCACTATCCCTTCCCCATCCTCCACACCTACCTCAAACTTAATAGTATGCTCTTCAGGCTTCAGTGGGGCTAGTTCAGCACTGGGTAGACGGGGTGGGGGTAGGAAGCGAAAGCCTGGTAGTGTGAAGCCAGCAGCTCCATCCCCCCAGGCACTCAGATTTCCTGTTACCCACTCCTGGTGGCCTCGGACCACATATTCAGGCAGGCGGCATTGATGCTGCTCTGGAAATTGCCCCTCACACTGTTGGGATGCACATGAGAATGGTTAGGCAGGTGCCCCACTTATGGCTGCCCCAGTCTCGTAAGCCCAGCCCAGGGCTAGTTTTCAACTACTGGTGGCATAGGACTGGAGCTCAAGGGATTGGTTCAGCCTTTTTCTTTCCAGTCTAGCAGACACTCACCCTGTTCTCCACTGTTCCTTGCCCATCATGGAATGATAGCACTAAGTGCCATGCTGAAGTCAGATACTGGCCATGGATAGTGACATGGGAGCCTCTGTGAAAGACAGCAGGATGGTGAGTTTGGGGTACTTTCCAAACCTGGCTCCCTCATTCCTCAGAGGCCAATTTGAGCAAAGTAGTAGCACTTACGGGTATCCACAGTTAGGGCTGATGTTCAGCACAATGGGGTCTTCCTGGTAGTGGAAGGTCCAGGAGCCAGGCACCTCAGCACCTCCCACCTGCAGGCGAAGGGGTACTCTGGCCGTGGCAGCCCCAGGGGGTGTGGCACATAAAATCTGCCCCTGGCTGACCCTGTAGGAATGAGGGATTGGGCTCAGGGGTACCCCCCTTATGACAGACAGGCTTACCTCCTTCAGGGTCTACTAATCCCTCCTAGTTCCTCTGTTGATTGTCTCCCCCACGTGCCCACACCCTCCATGGATCTGTCTGAAGATGAGTTGGTCCCAATAAGACTTCCAAAAGGGCAGGGAGGAAACAAGTCTATTAACCGGAACTAATAGACTCTGATAGACTCATTAGCATGCGCGTGCTCTTGCTTTCTCACTCTCTCGCTCGCTCTCTCTTTGGTAGTGTTGGGGATCAAACTCAGGGACTATATACCTGTGTGCCCAAGGGGTCCAGCTCACACTCAAGTTCCTCTACAAAGGAACAAATGTTCTACAATTGAGCTACATCCCTAATCCCAATGATAGGCTCTTTTGCCTCTGGGATGGAGGGGGCAGCAGATCCTTATTCCTGAAACTGTCCTCCAAACTGACTATGTGACTGAGCTCTCTTCTCTCCATCCAGACAAGATTTAGGACCCCACCTGCTGGCTCCCCTGGATGAGTCCTTGTGACCTCCCATCACCTTGCCTGATAACCCTTACCGTTTCAACTGGCACTGGGTTCCATTGACCAACACAGCCCGGCTGGTGCCTACAGACAGGCCCTGGCCTTCAAGAGTGAGACAGGTGCCCCCTGCCCGTGGGCCAAACAGGGGTTGTACTCTTTTCAGCACTGGCTCCTAAGTGGGCATAGAGGTGGCTTAGCTGGAACAGGACTCCCACTCCAAGCCCTTCCCTTCTGGTACCACCCACTGGACAAAGGCACAGATAGGGCAAAATGTCCTTACCACAAAAGAGAAGCCTTCCAGCATGGAGATGCCTTCTACCTGGAAGTGCTTTCCCCGTGGCATATTAGTCACGATAAGGGTGATGTTGGTAGTTCCTGCTGCCTGTGTGCCCAAGGGGTCCAGCTCACACTCAAGTTCCTCTACAAAGTCCTTCCGGGGCACTGGACTAGGATGCCAGGGGACCCTTGAGGTCAGCCAGGAATCACACAGACCTGCCTGTATACCCACTACCAGTAACAGGGTTCCTCTGAGCCTGAGGATGGTAGTTCTCCACCCATGCCTTTCTCTAGGGCAGATAAGATTGCATGGGGCAGGGACTAACTTTGCCTAGTCCATGACTAAACCAATGGATAGGCACATGCAAGTTCAAAACAGGATAGAGATTTCTCCCTAGACACAAAGCAACTAGACCCATTGCAGCTTACCCCATACCCCCTTGTTCCTGATAAGCAAAAGACAGGGTCTCACAGGAAAAGGGTTACTTGGTTGCTCCCATCGAGGATAGAGAAGGTAGGGCTGGCTTGTACCTGAGGTTTGAGGTGTCCTTAGGCAGCAGGTGGCAGGGACTTTGGCCCACAGTGACCTGATGTGTTCCCTCAGGTATAAGACCAGTAGGATGCAGGTAGAAGTTAGAGCCACACAGGGTCAGCTTTGTGCTGCCCCTTAGGGGTCCACTGTCAGGGTAAAACTGAAGTGGGAGGAACAGAGAGACTGAATTCTTGTGCAGGTCTGATTTCTCTCAGCCTCATCTTCTTCTGCTAGAGTTCCCTGCCATATCCCTTGTTTGCCCCATATTTCAGTCATTCTGGGTCACTTGCTAATCCTCATTCAAAGTTTTTTTTTTTCCCTTTAGTATCAGGGATTGAATCCAGGGTGCTTAACCACTGAACCACACCCTCAACCCTTTTTATTTTATTATTTTGACTCAGGATCTCTCTAAGTTGCTTAGGGCCGTGCTTTGTTGCTGAGTCTGGCTTTGAACTTACAATCCTCCTGCCTCAGCCTTCTGAGCCACTGGGATTATAGATGTGTGCCACTGCACCCAGCTCATTCAAGCATTTTTCTTGCCTACCAAGTCTTTGCATGTTCATCCCTTTGCCAAGAATGCCCTCCTTGGAGATCTGCAGACATTTTGGGCCTGAGCAAGATCATGGTCAAAATTTGCTGACCCCACTACAGGCCCTGCTTATCTTTAGAGATGTTGTACCTTGGTAAGCACAGGTGGACAGTGATCTTGTTGCCAGGAGCCAGGACACTCCTTCTGTCTGCCGCACATGTTCCCACACCAGCCACAGCCCATGAAATGCTGTGCTTGTAGGCAACGCCTACAAGTGAGGAAATGGTGGCAGCCAGGCCCCTGGATAGGTACCTGGAAGACCTTGAGGTGACAAATAGGCAGTTTAGGGATGACTGGAGAAAGGAACTGGGCCCTATAGACCCTCCTATTCCCATTGTAGACTGGGGTGGTGAGACCTGAATGTCAATGCCTCCTGGGAATGAATAGAAAGGCTGTGATTCTAGACTCTGACCATGCCCACCTCACCTGGTCCCCAGAGGCAAAAAGTAGGTGGTCTCCAAGGCGTTTGACATCTCGATGGATGGACTGTCCGTTGTTACTCAATGAGAAGTTGGATACATACAGCAAGTAGTTGAGTGATCTGACTAGCTCCACCTGGGACAAGTCAACTGTGAGAAAAATAAGCATGGAGACAGGAACAAAGGGCCAAGGGGTTGTGGAGTGAGAGACTTACCTGTAGGATACGCCCATCAGATGTGCCCATGTGGGCCACTGTGACATTGTCAAGGCGTGTCACATAAAGTGCAGTGACCTGCACTGATCCTAACAGCCCATTGAATAGATCCACACGTGGGAACCTGCGGCTGACCAGCAGAGGGAAGTGGTGGCAGCTGATGTTGGGGCTAGAAGCTTCCAGGACAGGCTGAAGAGTGTCAGGGAAGAGAGAGTTAGAATTTAGCCCTGTGCACTGACCTTTTGGGACCTCAGTCGGTGATCACAGCAGCCCCAAGCTCCCATCCCTCACCTTCCCTGATGAGAGACACCCTGGGCTTGCCGGTTATCTGCCCTTACTTCCCCCACAGGGCTCTTGGAGGTAGCAAGGGCAGGGAAAGAAAGAAGCCCAGGCAGGAAGGTCAGCTCTCCCCGACTTTTCCATTCTGGCACTTATTGGTCTTAGAGAATCAATCCCACTACATCCTCACAACCACCTGTAAAGTAGAATCAAACTCAGAGAGGGTTGGCCACTTGTCCAAGGCTTCAAAATACCACAGGATAGGAACCATGGTGGAAGCCTGTGCTCTTACCCAGAGTTCTCTCCCACCCCCTGCTGGCTCTACTGTGCCTCTGCAAGTGCACTTCAGGAAACCCTGTCTGAGCTTAAGTTTCTCCACTCACATGAGGGGTTGAACTCTGAGGTTAATTGGCCAGCACAAGATTGGTAATATGGTCCTTCTCCTGGAGACTCTAAAGGTCCTCCTGTATCTCTCACTTCCTCTGTACAGAGGGAATAAACCAAGGCCCTATGGCTTGGGTGCCAAGCTAGGCCCCAGAAGCTGGGAGACATTAACTCTCTCATGCTCTTAGCAAGAAGGTGATTTGAAGGCTGTACTTTCTAGGGCAGGACCATGAAAGCTTCTGGGAAAGTAGGAAGCCAGTATATGAATTTAAAGTATTGGGGGCTGGGGATGTGGCTCAAGCGGTAGCGCGCTTGCCTGGCATGTGTGCGGCCCGGGTTCGATCCTCAGCACCACATACCAACAAAGATGTTGTGTCCGCCGAGAACTAAAAAATAAATATTAAAAATTCTCTCTCTCTCTCTCTCTCTCTCTCTCTCTTCTCTCTCAGTCCCTCTTTAAAAAGAAAAGAAAAGAAAAGAAAAGAAAGTATTGGGGCTGGGTTTGAGGTATTGGCAAAGCCCAGTGGCTAGCCCCAGGTGCTTATGATTCTCCCTTGCCAGCCCTGAGGACATTCTTTAAAGCAGAAGCCTTTGAAGTCTCCATCAGACCACCTTTCTGATACCTCACTGTTAAGCAAGAGTCTTGGGAATAAGAGTAGGTGCAGAACTGGGCCTAGAAAGCCCATATACCCTAGTCTGTAGCCTGTGTATGTAGAGACTGAGACTTTGTCTTTCCTTGAGAAGGAAAGGGGCCTGGCCCTAGCTAGAAGCCTGCCAGGTATTTCCAGAATGACTCAAAGACAGGTGGGGCTCTGGAGTTGAAAAGAAGCCTCAGCTCAGCCAGGGCCACACCCCTGTTTACTTGTCTGTAGATCCAAGAACTTACCTTTGGGTCATAGGCTTGACTAGGGGCCCCCAGCTCCTGAAAACACTTGCTCTAAGTGTCCAGTGCCCCATGGAGAACCCACACTCTACCTAAAACCATGGAGGATAGGCACAAGCCCTGAGGTACAAAGTGGGTACTGCCCCAGAGGCTGCAAGCCTAGTATCATTAAACAAATACTGGCTATACACCTCCTGGGAGCCTGGGAAGTCTGTGGGTAGGGCTCAATATTGGTCTTACTAGTGCCTGGCACTGCCTAGTTACTAGATGCTGGGTGTATTCTAACCCACTGACCCTAGCTACATTGTGGAGAGGTTTTCACTTCCCAGAAGAAAGAAGATGGGGCCAGGCAGGGCTTTCCAGCCCAGAAAAGAAGTATCACCCATAGGGACTCTCCATCCAGATGTACTCAGCTAAGGGAGAGAGACTAACTATTTCCTCTCCTCACACTGGATTAAAGTTCTCTCACCTTCAGGACATTAATAGGAGCTGGAAAGGCAGTCAAATGAAAGTCTCACAACAGGGCCAGGGGCCCAGGATGACCAGAGATTCAGAGCAGCTGCTTGGTGGAAGTCCACTCATCCAATGTTCCATCCAACCCATATGGGCGTCCTCCCTCCCTCCCTCCCTCCCTCCCTCCCTCCCTTCCCTTCCCTTCCCTTCCCCCCTCCCTCCCTCCCTTCCTCCCTCCCTCCCTTCCTTCCTTCCTTCCTTCCTTCCTTCCTTCCTTCCTTCCTTCCTTCCTTCCTTCCTTCCGTACTGGAGATTGAACCCAGGGTGCTTAAGCACTGAGCCACATCCCCAGCCCTTTCTATCTATTTAATTGTTTATTTTTATTTTTAATACCACAGATTGAGCCCAGAGGTGCTTAACCACTGAGCCACATCCAAAGCCCTTTTAAATATTTTATTTAGAGACAGGATCTTGCTGAATTGCTTAGGGCATCACCAAATTGCTGAGGCTGCTTTGAACTCACAATCCTCCGTGCCTCAGCCTCCTGAGCCTCTGGGATAATAGGTGTGTGCCACCACACTTTTTATTTATTTATTTTTAATTTTGAAATAGGTTGTCACTAAGTTGCTGAAGCTGGCTTTGAATCTGTGATTCTCCTGCCTCAGCTTCCCAAGCTGCTGGAATTTCAGGTGTGGGCCACTTTGCCCAGCTGGGTAGGGCTATTTCGGTGGCTTTAATGAGTTAATTTTGGTTTTGTTCTCAGGTTTTTTTTTTTTTTCAGGGGACTCCCAATCTAGAGGGGTAGCTCTAGAGATTGAAGCCAGGGCCTCATGCATACTAGGCAAGCACTTCATCACTGAGCTGCTCAAAGTAGCATTTTAAAGATTGTCTTGTTTGTTTTTATTCTCACTCCCTGACTCTGTGGCTGGACAGACATGGGTAAGGTCTGTTGGAAGGATCCCCCATTTCAGCATGGGATGTGAAACCTCCTGTCTGGGGCAGTTATGGTAGCAGGAAATATGGGGTTAAACAATTCCAAGCCCCTCCTAGGCCTTTACTCATCCCCAGATGTTTATAGTTGATTGCACAATATTGGGTTGAGGCTCCCAGAACCTTATAGAGCAAAGTTGCCTTCTCACTGTGTCCAGGGTCCTCCTGTAATCACCCTACAGAGAATGGGTTAATGAAACACAGGCCATACAGGTTCCCAACAAACCCCCTGACTTCCAAAGCCTAGGAGGTTTCCCGAACATGGTGGGGTCAGGGGTTCTTTAGAAACTCTTGTCCCACGCCCCTAGGAAAGTAGAGCAAAACAAGTGCTCCCATAAGGAAAGTAAAACTGTGTTTGGTAAGCAACCCGAGTCTGTGAAAATCTGTAAGCATCTGCCTGTATGAGAATTTGTGCCTTTATGCAAACTTTTCTGTGTGTGTGTCTGAGGCAGATTGGGCAGATTGGAGGGATGTTCATCATTTTACCCAGAATTTGGGAACTGTGCTGGCAGAGAGACAATTATACAACCCCATTCTGATGTAACCAAAGAAACTACCTAAAAAACAAAACAAAAAAAACAGAAGCCATGATGGCTGAGATGGTGAAAACACAAAGTGAGGACGTATCAGAAGCTAGCATAGGCTGGGTTCAGTGGTGCAGGCCTGTAATCCCAGCAGCTTGGAAGGCTGAGGCAGGAGGATTTCAAGTTCAAAGCCAGCCTCAGTAAAAGAGACGTGCCAAGCAACTCAGTGAGACCTTGTCTTTAAATAAAATACAAAATAGGGCTGGGGATGTGGCTCAGTGGTTGAGTGCCCCTGAGTTCAATCTTCAGTACCACCACCACCCCCAAAAAAGAAATCCAGCATAGTTGGAAGATGAGCCTCCAGGGGAGCGTTTGTTTGGCTGATTTTTCACACCACCCCAAGCCTGCATGAACTGGGAAGAAGAGAATGCTTCTCTCTGCCTGCTCTCCCCCTCCAGGTCCTCTCAGTGATGGAAGGGAGCAGCCTGTGTTCAGCCACCAACAGACTGTTCACAGGTAAAGTCCCCTTCTTTCTGCTTACCGGGTTAGGGCAAAAACTGGGCGACTGGAAGAAGTCAAGGCCTCGTGGGAGGCCAGAATGAACTGAGGACTCACAACAGTGTTCCACACCCTCATCAATTAGGGTGTCCAGCAGGTTGATGGGAAAGGCACAGACAACAGAGTTGGGACCCATGCCAGGACTGCCATTCCTGCCAGTGGTGAAGACTCCAAATAGCACTTCATTGCCCTCGGTGATACTCAGCTCAGCAGCGAGTTGGGTGCCCACTGAAGCAGAGTGGGCTGCCTGAAGGATCGGGTAGGACTGCTCCCGGTCTGGGATCCCACGGCGCCGACGTTTAGGTGCAAAATGACAGTCAAGGACCAGTTCTCGGTAGTCACTCAAATCTGCCTCCAAGGCATTGAGCCGTGCCAGGCGGGTTTGCAGGGCACCAGGAGAGTCTATCACACTGGAAGGCTGAACAGTGAGCAGGTAAACAAAGGCTCCTGCATGGAAGCTATGAACATATTCTATATGGTAGGAGTCCAAATATTTTGGCAGCACTGACAATGAGGAAAAGCCTGGTTCGAATCCTGAGGCATCTGCCTTGAGGCGCCGGATGGACACTGAGCCAGGGCTAAAGCTGGTAGCCACCTTTGCATCCAGTGAGGATGCCACATAGAAGTAGGAGGCCTGGCCCTGCTCAACCACTGTCACACGGGTGCCCAATGGGCTGGCCACACAGTCCGGACAATCCTCAGGCCGGTTGTTATGGGCTGAGAAAAGGCAGATAGGCGCTGCCAGGTGCAGGGTTGTCCCGCGCATCTCCAGCTCATGCAGAAAGCAGCGGCCTTGTAGGCTTGAGCCACAGCTGACCAGTGCTGGCAACACCGGCTCCAGAACCAGCACCAGTGTGTCTGTGTCAACTGGTGGGCCATGGGGGCCGCGGCCACAGGCCGCACATGTCTGACAGCCAGGATCCCCGGTAGGGCCAGTGGCCAGACTCTCAATAGACTGCAGGTTAGGCCCAAGCACATGCAGGTGATTGCGTGTGGCCACAAACACCGCACTCCCATCCCCGCTGCCCTCATAGGTGGCCAAGGCCTGTACCTGGCTGCCAGCAAAGAAGCTGGGCACTACATACTTCACATCAAAGTCGCGGGAAGCAGCGTAGGGTGTGCGAGGGCACTGCCAGTCCCTGTATGACATCGACACCGCAGTCAGCAGCAATAGCAGCAGCAGCAGGAAGAACAGTGGCAGTAGCTGACGAAGCTCCATCGAGGCGATCTGGAGCCCCTTGGGGATACCTGGTTTCAGGCCTTGGCTGGGAACAGAGGTCTGAGCTGAGATCAGCGTTGAAGAACGGTCAGAAAGCTCTTGGACGGCCAACCTCCACCCAGGGTTTCTGTGAAGCCCAACCCCTTCCACAAGGAGCACCTGATGCCAATGTACACACGGCAAAGAAAGGAACAGCCGTCTCACCTGCCGCGGGATCTTTGGCTTGGAATTACCGCGTGGAGCAAAGTCGACCCGAGGGAGCAGACCGGGTGAGGCTGGGCTGGGGGCGGGGCTAGGGGCGGAGCTGGGGGCGGAGCCTTGTTGAAGGCCAGGCTCTCAGCCCATCTGACTCTTCTCAATGCTGGGCCCTACACTTTCTCTTGTGCGTCTATTTCTCAGGGGCCTGTGGGTGGGTGTGCGTGGAGTGGCCTGAAGAGAAAAGAGCAGGCCTGAGCCATTCCATTACATCCCTCCAACAACCGACCATGTCTAAGTAAAAAGTGGATAGGATAACCTGGTTCTTTTGTTCTGGTGGAGCTATGTTACAGCAACACCCTCAGACACTGGTTCCCATAGCCCATCTGGGGGACCTACCGTGTGGGGAAGAGACAGGGATCTTGTGGAGTGCCTCACTTCAAGAGCAGGAACAATCTTTTTAGTTGCCTGCCCTGAGGCTTTGTCAGAGGAAAGTAGTTGTGCCCTGATCACCCAGGGCCATATGAATTAAGGTATGAGACTCATTCCCTGGACAAGAGTCAGAGGAGACTATGTGAAGGTTTAACTCTGCCTCTGGTCCCTCCACTGCAGCCTCAGTATGTGGAAGCCATAGGGGGTACAAACCATAAAACTGACCTCTGGAAAGACTCCCCCCAAAGGTTCTGCTCTAGTGCCCTATGATATGGGGGAAGGGATGGGCTTTGGTTCCCAGGGCTTCTCTAATCTACTCTGTAAGCCTTTTAGTCTCTGAGATAAGAATAAAGTCCTGGTTAGATGGTTAGCTAGAGTTTTCTATCCAGTCTGTAAATTGGTGGGTAGATCCTAGTTCTGCTTTGCCATCTCCTTCATTTAGACCTCAGCACTGTCTTTTGGCTAGTGGCCTCCCTCTACACTGGAGGTGGGGATCTATAACCAGATAGCCCCTTTAGCCCAGTAGGCCTGGACTCTAGAGGGAAGGGGTCCAGGCCTAACATCACTGTCACAGTGGTTCTGGGATATTATCAGTGGTTCTGGAGTGGGTAAGGAGGCTGGGTAAGGAAGGAGCCTGGACTGGGGAGCTCTACCTCCTCCACTCCCTACCCAGTGCACACCTCACTGCCTGTACCTCCTTCCTAACCTGACCTTTGCAATGCTATTCCTCTTTTCAGGAGCACCCTTTTTTTGTTCTTCTCTAAAAGCTGAGATAACACCTCTCCCAAGGAGCCATCAAGACCCAGGTCCCTCTCCTGGATCCCACACACTGTGCTACACACATTCCAGCACAGTTTACTCTTGAGTATTCCTTGCTTTCTCCATTTCCTGGGCAGGATTTTCCCTCCTTCCATGCTGGATCTTCTTGAGCAGCTGGTGACTGAGAGAGGAAATGGAACATAGAGCAGTCACACCCAGTGCAAGATACCATGCCCAAGGCAACATAAAAGGCACTCCCTTCCTGATCCAAATTGGCCCGGAAATGAATAAACACCCAGTGAAAATCACGGCACCCTTCCAGCATTCCATGGTCAACACATCTAGATATAGTCACACAGGACAGAACTGAAACGAAATACTCTCCACCTGAAGTCCATCCCACCTCCAGATGTTGGGAGAGATTTCTACCGATTGGGAGAAGACTTCACAAGCCCTCCTAAATCATCTGCCCACAGGTTTTTAGGGGGTAAAAATGAAGTGCCATCAATTGGTTCTCTGCTGCCACCATGTGGCCACATGGTGGATGACCTTCTAAGGCAGACAATCTCAATAGTGAGGTTCACAGAAGCACCCTTTCCTTCCTTCTTCCTTGGTTAGCTCTGCAGAAGGGGGCAGGCAAGGCTTGTGGGGAAGGTCTGCTAATAGTACAAGAGCTCCCCCAAGACTCACCATGCCTGGCCCATAACTGGTTTAGTAACTGCCCAATTACCCTGGCATCTTGTCACCATGAACAAAGTGGCTAGCACTTTGCCCTCTTTGGGCTTTCGGTCTCCTGTGAACACTGTTCTAGAAGACTGGGTCCAGTTTCTTTTTCTAATCCAGAGATCACTTTAGTGGCAGCAGAAGTTTCTCTCCAACTACAGTATGACCCCATCATACTGCAGCTTCAACTCTCTACTGCCAGACTTTTATCTGGAGGTTGAGAACCCCAGGTCTTATAAACTCTTCCAACTTCATGAAAAATGTTGTTTTGTCTTTTTAAACCAGGTACTTGCCTTTGCACATGATGGTTTCCTCTTTATTTGGCTGTCATTCTACCCTGATCCCCGAATAAGTAAACTGTATGATTCTAGGTGCCTATTATCCAAATACACAGATAACTGTGACCCCTCCATCTCTGACATAGAGGCTGACTGTTGATAAGAACACTAGTAACAATCAGGGACATCTGGACTGGCATCACTGTGTTCCCTGAAGCAGTGGGTTGGTATAATAATCAGGAGCAAGGAGAAGAACAGAAGCTTAAAAGAGGCAGAAAAGAGATCCGAGCATATGTGTAGGATAGCAGCACTTATCAAACCTGGGGCTACTCCCCATGGACTTTGGAATCTGGGTAGGTGGCCTGCTGCCATACTGATTTCAATGTGATCTAGTTTGGAGCCAATGACAGAAGATATGTTGCCATTTCCTGAGACAGGAATACAACTCTCCCACTGTATCCTTGGCTGATGCTACCTACAAAGACAAATTCTCCAACATGGGTTGGTTTTAAAGATAGTAAAATCTGGGCCAAACTCTCAGGGGCTGCAAAAGGATGCTTTTGATCACATTCAGTGTATAATTTTCTCCCAGAAACACTTCCTAGGCCTTTTGCTTCCCTGGCCAATGAGAAGTTGTAGCAGAATGGGGAGAGCCCCAACAATAAAGATGAAGGCTTTCTGCACTGTGTCCTAGGCTCTGCTCCCAAAATTCTCAGAGTGAATGAGCCTTTACTACCAAACCTCCTGGGATGTCCATGGAGTTTCATGCAGTTCTGGCCATGCCAGGCTAAGGAATAGGGTAACTGAGGAAGAACCAGTGCACGTAGTGACATCAGCTCTTATTAAGGCAGATGCATTCCTAGAGTCCCTGGAGGCCAAGGGAACCTCCTCTCAAATCCTCTAGCTCATTTTGGAGGCCATTCTGAGGAATGTGCTGGTTGAGGTAGGGGAACTGAGGCAGATAGCCCTTCATGGAAAGGCCTATAGGGAGAGGCTTGTGGCTACAGGGAGACTAAACTCTAAATTTGTGCCTCACCAAGGGCTCTCACCCACACCATAGCCCAGATTACCCCACTTGGGCCATCTTTATTTTACTCAGCTCAGCCCATGCTGATCTTTAGCAGTCTATTAAGCAGTCATAGCCAGAGCTTTGTTGGGTGGTCCTTCAGGGCATGCAACTGGAGGGTCCACCCTGGAGAGGGAAGACAAGTGCAGAGGCAGACTGGGTACAGAGGGAAGGTGCAGGGGCAAGGATAGGACAGTAGGATAACTGAGAGCCTTTACATATGATGATTTCAGGTGAACCAAAACATCTGCAGCCAAGGGTCCAACTCTGAATGTGTGTAGGCTGATGCTAGTGCAAGGGCAGGAGGAGAGTGGCTTAAATATGCATGTGCTCCTGTATATGAAGAAATATGTGCAGAACTAGGGAGGAGAATCCAGTGTTTGTCCATGATAGTAGATGGAAAAAAAAAAAAAAAAAGAACAATGACATGGCTGCAACAAGTGTCTTCCCCAAAGTACTTTAATGCACACACCAACCCATGGCTTTCCACACCCAGTGGGACTGGAAGGGCTGAGTCTGCACACATTCCCATCAGTAGGTGAGGGGTGTGAGGATGAAGAGGCGGTCTTCCTCTTTACGGATCCAGCGCATCAACTTATGGATGGCACTGACAGCTGATGCCTTAGTCCCCAGAGGGCTGTAGCACATGTAGAGCTCAAAGGCGCCTGTCACCTGGAGAAGGGGGCAAAAGGAGGTCATCTAAGATGGATAGCCCTTATGAACCCTACCCAGGACCTCCATGAAGCCCAGTCTAATGAGGGCCACCTTACCCAGGCTAGGAGGTTCTCGTTGGGGCCTGTGTAGTAGATGGTCTTGAGTGGGCGGGAGGCATTGTGGGCACGACTGTGCAGGTACTGGTAGAGGCCCAGCAACCGCTCCTGTTCCTCTTCACTGGTGTATGGGGCCTCAATCTCAGGACTGCAGATGAGGGAGTGGGTTCACAAAGGAATGACTTCTATTGCCTTATCTGGAAATCTAGAAAATCTATTCCTAGACAGGGAGACTCCACCACATGTTCTACTCTCCAGATGTTCTCTAGGACAGGTTATTGTCATCATCTCCCCACTCCCTGGAAGACTTCCCAGGAGACTGGTGCTCTGCCCCCTCACACACCCAAGGTCATGGTATTGTTTTCTCTGGAGAGGCCAATTTGAGTTTAGGTGACTAAGAAGAATGATATGTCTGCAGTTGATAAAAGGTGTACTGGGAAATCCTCTGGGAAATCCTCTGGGTAAAGGGAGGACAGAAGCTGCCTTATCTGCCCAGTTCCTTCCCTAGAGGAACAAGTGAGGGAAGACTCTGCATCCTGGATTGGACCAAAATGACCCCCTAGGGCAGAGTTGCTCTAAGGCAAGGGTCCTAGGAGACCTGTGTTCCAGCTTTCTTCCCTGTGTATATTGGTCAATTTCAGGTCTTACAGGTAATGAAATAGATGTATGCTGGTGGCATGATAGAAGTCTGGGCCCCTCGTACCACAGTAAAACAACTCTAGAATGCTGGTCCACTCCCAAAGGGGTTGTCAGCTTCAGAGCTACATCCTAGGACTCAGGACCAACCAGCCTCCTCCTCCCCATATCCTTGTGTCCCTGAAGCAGTGTCCTCCCTCACCTGGTGAAGAGTCCTGAGCTCTTTGATTTATAGAGGAAGTGACGCAAATCAGGGATGCCCACTTGGGCAACGCTGTAGTAGGGTGTGCGCAGTGCCTCCCGAAGCGCAAGGTGAGCTCCGCGTTTGCGAAGGCGCTCCTGGAAGCGGCGGCGGCAGTCAGAGACAGCAAAAAAGTCCTCGCGGTCGGTGGAGACAAGTAGCAGGCAGAGGTCGGTGTCAGGCTCTAGGTAAGAGATGTGTGCGTGGAAGAAGCCAGCTGCATTGAATTTGGGCAGGCATACCGGCGTCCAGGCCTCACCCTCACGGAAGGACGAGGAGGAACTTATGAGATTGAAGAGCAGGTGCAGGTCGATGGGGTGCAGGAATTGGTCCTTGCGGCGCACGAGCGCCACCAGCTGGTTGCGGGCCACTAGGATGGAGAAGACAAGGCTGCGAGCACGTGCCTGTTGCAGGCTGGCACTCACTGCATCTCGAACCGTGGCGGCCAGGGGCAGGCACCGCGCCGCCCCCATTAGGAAGCTGGGGTCTCTAGCCATTAGCTGTAGCAGATTGTCGGTGATGCGCTCGGAGCCTGAAAGCAGGCGCCGCAGGTCGTAGTTCTGCTTCTGCTGGAAGATGTGGCTCAACTGTGCCCCAGTAAGAAGGCTCAGAATTTGGTAATAGATGTAGAGCAATTCTTGTGCCAGCTCCTGTGCCGACTGCCGCGTTCGTGCCACTGCCACCAGCACCAGTGGGCTCCGGCGCACAAATACCACCTTGTAGCCATCTGAAGATGGGGACACAGCATCAGCCTCAGGTCTTTTCCCAGAAGCCATCCTGATAGGCCTTACCCAGATCTGTGCTGCCTTTCAATTTCCACATCTTTTTCTCTCAGAGCTCTCTGTATTCAGCTTCAGGATGAAACCACCACACTTTTTTTTTTTTTTCCATACTAGGGATTGAACCCAGGGGTACTTTATTTATTCATCCATTCATTCATTCATTGAGACAGGGTTTCACTAAGTAACCAAGGATGGGCTCAGAATTTGCCGTTGTGCTGTAATCCCAAATCCCGGCAATTTGGTGAGTTCCACCAAACCAAATCCCTTGTTCTCTTTCTCTGCCTCTTGCTTCACAGATTCATTCCCTCAGAAACACAAGGTCTTCAGAAACAGAAAACATACATTCTTAAGGGAAATGTTAACTCAGCTGGGTGGGACTAAGGACATCCTTTTTTTTTTTTTTTTTTTTTTTTGTACTAGGGATTGAACCCAGAGGCGCTTACACTGAGACACATCCCCAGCCCTTTTTAAGCTTAGGGCCTTGCTAATTTGCTGAGGTTGGCTTTGAACTTGTGATTCTCTGGCCTCTGCTTCCCAAGTCTCTGGGCTTACAGGTGTGCACCACCATGCCCAGCTTTTTTTTTTTTTTTCCCTCAATCACCCCTGCCCTTCTAGCCAATTTTCACCTGTTTTCTATAATAAAGCTATGTCAAAGCCATCATTAGCCCTCACTGCAGCCCCATAAGACTGGCCATGTTGTTAACGTATGTTCAGATGAGGACCTTAAGGTTCAGAGAGGTGAGTGGAGGGACTTGACCCTCAGCACACAGCACATCCCAACCCTCTAGTCTGTGGGGGTCCAGAACCTGCTATGAATTAAACCTGACCAGTGCAGCCTTCCCCACCACCCTGGGACTTCAAGTGGCTCACCTGCATGGATGGAGCGGATGGCATTCTTGTCTGCCTCCAGAAAGGATACTAGTGCCACCATGACACCCATTGTGCTGGAAAGCGCCTCCTCAGAGCCATAGCGAGAGTACACGGGTTTCCCTGCCTCACTCAGGACAAAGACATGCTTCTGGTGCAGGCGCCATGCCTCCGTAGCGTCTTCTTCATCCCCCTCTGTTGTGCCCTCCCTTGAAGGCTCCATGTCTGGTCTCCCAGTTGCCCCTGGGGGTTCCAGCCAGTCCTCAGAGCTTCCTGGCAGCATCTCCTCTTGTAGGTCTCGAGCCACACCTGTCAGCTGGGTGCTTAGCTCACTAAAGTCCTGGCTGATCTGGCGCATATCTGTAGGCAGTGATGGAGGACCCCCAGCACCCTCCTTGGGACTGTCCCCAGAAGCTGCCCCATCCTCTGACTCAGTTAGGTCCTCATAGGAACGGGCATGAACAAACATGGCACCCTCCTGCCCGGCACCTGTAGGCCAAAAGCACTGGTGCTTAGAAAGGGAACTGCTGGCAGACACTCTCTAACATGGTTACTCTAACATGACTTTCTGTCCTGATGGGGCCATGCCACTGTTCCTTCCTGCCATGCTCATGCTTCTCTGCAATTTAGAGCCCATTGTTTTCCTCTCATCACACTCGCAATAAGACCTAAACCCTCATGGCAGCAGTGGTGACTGGTATTTACCTACCTCTTTCATTCCCATATTAGGCCCCCTCCCTAAGAGACACTGATGCTGACCTTTGTCCATTTGCTCTTTGGACACCTCAACATGCCCCAACCTACCTCAGGAGCTCTGCAGTTATATCTTCATCTTACCTACAACCTTAGCACTCTATCATGTGATTCTCTGATTTCCTTTGGGACACTTGCCAATTATTTCCCTATCCAACTACAGTGGTAAGGTAGGAACCTGTTTGTTCACTGTTATATGCCCAGTACCCTGCTCTATGCCTAGAGCACTTCCCGTACTCAGTGAATCTATTTCCCTGGGGGAAGACTCCTGTCCCATTCAGGTCACAGTCCCTGACTGACTCCATAGCCTATGGTTTCCCCATGACAGAGACCATATCAGTCTTCCTTTATTAATTTGTTTTTCAGCACTGGGGATGGAACACAGGGCCTTAGGCATGCTAGGCCAAATGTTCTACCACAAAGCTACACTTCTAGTCCCCTTATTTTTCTTAAAGAGACACTATCTTACTATGTTGCCCAGTCTGGGCTCAAATTTGTGGATCCTCTTGCCTTAGCCTCCCAAGTAGCTGGTACTATAGGTGTGGTGCCACTGTGCCTGGTTCCTTTACTGATTTTCTTTTCTTTCTTTTTTTTTGGGGGGGGTGGTTCTGGGAATTGAACACAGAGCCTTTTGCATGCATGGCAAGCATTCTACCAACTGAGCTATATCTCCAGCCCCCTTTACTGATATTTTTGCCAAAGTAGTTATAAATTCAGCACCATACAAGGCATTGGTAATATGAATGCCCTGTGCTCAAAGAGCTCACAATCTTGTTGGAGAGAGAGGGTAAACACATGCCGAAAATTACAAAATGACTAGTGTCCTGTACAGGGCAGGCCTGATTTGTGAGGAGGAGACATTTAACCTGAGAGCTAAGGAGGGGAGAAGGTTCCAGGATCCTGTAGACATAAACAGAAGGATAGCCAGACTAGCAGCCCAAGAGCACAGGATGAACAGCACAACATGAAATGGAGAGGAAGACCAGATGTAAACTTAGTCTGGCTCCCTGCAATATCACTAGGATGAATACCCAATGAATGAATGAACAAATAATGAATGGTGGGAAAGAAAGAGTGGAAGAGCCAGAAGCTGACTGTTCCAGCTGTCAGGTGATAGGGGCTACTCACTCTGCCCATACCTGGTTCCATTCCCTGGGCCAGTCCAGGTGTGGGACTCTCTGCTCTCTCCACACTCTGTCCATCAGAAGGAGCCAATGTGCCATCAGGGCATTCACTACTTTTCTTCCTCTGCATATCAGCAGCCATCCTTTGGGCTTTCTGTGGGATAAACAAAATCTAGGAGGATGGGGAGAATGTGCAATTTGTAGAGTCACTGATGTAATTAACAGTGTGAAAAAGTGTCCCTTACCAGGACCCTAAATCCCTGAAAAATATTTTCTTCTAAAAATTAAGTAACACATTTCTTTTCTGATTATAAAAGGAAGACAAATTTATTTTAGAAAACTTGGAAAAGGCCAGGTGTGGTGGCACACTCCTGTAATTTCATCTACCCCGGAGGCTGAGACAGGAGGATTACAAGTAGGAGGTCAGCCTAGGCAATTTAGCAAGATCCTCTCTAAAAACAGAAAATAAAGCTGATGTGGTGATGCTGGCCTGTAATCCCAGTGGCTCAGAAGGCTGATGCAGCTGCATGAGGTGGTGCACACCAGTAATCCCAGCAACTAAGGAGGCTGAGGCAGGAGGATCACGAGTTCAAAGCCAGCCTCAGCAACAGCGAGGCAGAAGGATGAATACCCAATGAATGAGTGAACAAATAATGAATGGTAGGAAAGAAAGAGTGGAAGAGCCAGAGGCTGACTGTTCCAGCAACTAAGCAACTCAGTGAAACCCTGTCTCTAAATAAAATACAAAATAGAGCTGGGGATATGGCTCAATGGCTGAGTGCCTTGAGTTCAATCCCCGGTACCCCCCCCCCCGCAAAAAAAAACACACATTAAATGCAATTTTTTTTTCTTTCTTTTTTTTCAGTGTTGAGGATCAAACCAAGGGCCCTACCACTGAGGGACATCCCCAGCCCTAAATGTAAACATTTTGACAGACTGAAAACAGGGGCTAAAACTTACTGGGTGTCAAGGCAGTGTGCTAAGAAGTTTATATGGATTGAGTTATGTAATCCTGAGCACTCCTCTGTGAGGGAAGTGCTTTTATCAAGCTAGCTCCATAGATGAAAAAACTGAAGCTGAGAGTTTAAGCAGCTTATTTAATGTTACTACAAGAAAGAAGCCCTGCATATGGGAACTAAAACAATTCTATACCTTCATATTTTTGCCTCCATGTTCTGCCATGAACATTTATTTCTCCATTAAAAACAAAGTTGATTGGGCTGGGGATGTGGCTCAAGTGGTAGCACGCTCGCCTGGCATGCGTGCAGCCCGGGTTCGATCCTCAGCACCACATACAAAGACGTTGTGTCCACCAAAAACTAAAAAAAATAAACATTAAAAAAAATTTCTCTCTCTCTCTCTCTCTCTTTGAAAACAACAAAAACAACAACAACAACAACAACAACAAAAAGTTGAAGCTAGGAGCAGTGGCCCACACCTGTAATCCCAGCAGATTAGCAGGGCTGAGACAGGAGGATCGCAAGTTCAAAGCCAGCCTCAGCAAAAACAATGTGCTAAGCAACTCAGTGAGAGCCTTTCTCTAAATAAAATACAAAACAGGGCTGGGGAGGCTGAGGCAGGAGAATTGCGAGTTCAAAGCCAGCCTCAGCAACTTAGTGAGGCCCTAAGCAACTAAGTAAGACCCTGTCTCTAAATAATATACAAAAAAGGGCTGAGAATGTAGCTCAGTGATTGGGTGCCTCTGGGTTCAATCCCCAGTACCAAAAAAAAAAAAAAAAAAAAAAAATTAAGTTGACGGTCTGGGGTTGTGGCTCAGCAGTAGAGCGCTTGCCTAACAAGTGCAAAGCCCTGAGTTCGATCTTCAGCACCACATAAAAATAAATAAAGTAATTGTCCAACTACAACTAAAAAAATAAATAAAGAGTTCTTTTTGCATATTTTATTTATTTAAATATTTTAAAAATTGTATATGGACACAATAGCTTTATTTTATTTATCTATTTTTATGTAGTGCTGAGGATAGAACCCAGTGCCTACATGTACTGGCAGGCGCTTTATCACTGAGCCACAACCCTAGCCCCCTTTTTGCATATTTTAGTGCTTACAGAAAAAGAAGTAAGACACAGCTAACAGGCTTTGCTTCAGATTGGAGCTCTTCTTTTTCTCTGAATATTATTTTGTACTTCTTGAATTTGGCAAAAGGAATTCCCTTACCAGTAGCATGGCGTGGGGTTGTAGCTCAGAGGCAGAGCACTTGCCTAGCATGTACAAGGCCCTGGGTTCAATCCCCAGCACCACATACAAAAAATAACTAAATAAAAACAACTACAGGGGCTGGGGTTGTGGCTCAGTGATAAAGCACTTACCTAGCATGTGTGAGGCACTGAGTTCGATTCTCAGCACCACATATAAATAAATAAAATAAAGGTCCATTGACAACTAAAAAATATTTTAAAAAAAGAAAAGAAAAAAGAAAACTAGAGATGTGAGAATTCTCTATGCCAATTTGATGGCCAGGACAGATTTAACATGATCTTCTGGTCTTACCACGCTTCAAGGCCAGGTAGAGGACACCTCTAGTAGATAGAGGAGGAATCAGCTTTATCAGCAGATGACCTTATCTTCCACTTCACTGAGAAGACTTGTCACCAGGATAAAACTTCTGTAGACTACCACCATCATCTTGTCTCATCTGCCAGACTTTGCCTTTCTTTCTTTCTTTTGTTCTTGAGGGACTTTTATTTTTATTTATTTATATTTGGTGCTAAGGATCAAACCCAGTGCCTCAAACATGCTAGGCAAGCGCTCTACCACTGAGCTACAAACCCAGCCCCAACTCTGCCTTTCTTTTTCTTTTAAAGATATGTTGTTCACACTCCCCTGTGGCTAATTCCAGTCCTTCTTGCTTAAAAGAAAGACAGACATAGCTTTTTAACATTCACGCTTGTTCTCTCCCTCACCCCACCTCTCTCTGTCTTGGATCTTCCAGCTTCTTTTATCTTCAAAACGCCCTTCCTTAGATATATTTTCTTTGTGATAATTCATAGAGCTGTACAGATGGTCTTCAATTTATGATGGTAGGAAAATAACATTAATTGAGTAAAAACCATACTTTTTATTTTCCCCCTTCAGTATTGTGGATTGAATATGGGGTACTCTACCACTGAGCTACATTTCCAACCCCACTTTTTTAAATATATTTTGTAAATTGTAGATGGACACACTACCTTTATTTTATTTATTTATCTTTATGTGGTGCTGAGGATGGAACCCAGGGCCTCACATGTGCTAGATAAGCACTGTACCACTAAGCTATAACCCCAGCTCTCCCAGCCCTTTTTATTTCTAATTTTGAGTTAGGATCTCATTAAGTTGCTCAGGCTGACCTCAAACTTACCATCCTCCTGCCTCAACTTCTGGAGTTGCTGAGATTACAGGTGTGTGCTGCTATGCTCAAATAAAAGCTTAATTTTTTTCCTTATACAAAATCTAGCTGGGTCTGATAGAAATTCAGAGTAGCTCCCTTCCAAGCAATGATACAGGCTACAGGCATCTTACAATTCTGTTCTTTGGAGCTATATCCCCAGTCCCTGGCCTTGAATTAAAAATATATATATGTTTCTATAGTTGTAGATGGACAGAATGCCTTCATTTTATTGTTTGTATTTTTATGTGGTGCTAAGGATCAAACCCAGTGCCTCAAGCATGACAGGCATGCACTCCACCACTGAGCTACAGCCCCAGCCCTGGCTTTAAATTTTTGATCCTCCAATCTCCCAAGTCAGTAAGATTATAGGCATGTGCCACCATGCCCAGCCACTTAATGATTTTTTTTAATCAATTCTATTTGTAATGTAATTTGAGACTGCTCACACTCACTCAGCAAGAAAGTCAATTTCCTCCCAGGCATGGTGTGCATACCTGTAAACCCAGTGGCTCTAGAGGCTGAGGCAGGAGGATCACAAATTTGAGGAAAGCCTCAGCAATTTAGCATGGTTTCATTAAATCCTAAGTGACTTAATGAAACCATGTCTCAAAATAAAAAAATAAAAAGGCTGATAGGGCTGGGGCTGTGGCTCAGTGTTAGAGTGCTCTCCTAGCATGTTCGAGGCCCTGGGTTTGATCCTCAGCACCCCATAAAAATAAGTAAATAAAATAAAGGCATTGTGTCCAATTACACCTAAAAAATAAATATTAAAAAAAAAAAGGGGGGGGGCTGGGGATGTGGCTCAAGCGGTAGCGCGCTCGCCTGGCATGCGTGCGGCCCGGGTTCGACCCTCAGCACCACATACCAACAAAGATGTTGTGTCCACCGAGAACTAAAAAATAAATATTAAAAAATTCTCTATCTCAAAAAATAAATAAATAAAAATAAATAATAATAATAATAATAAAGCTGGAGATATGGCTCAGGGTCCAAAAAAAAAAAAAAAGGGGGGGGGGGGCTGGGGATATGGCTCAGTTCTTAGGCACCCCATTTCAATCCCTGGAATCAAAAAAACAAAGCAAACCAATTTCCTCATAGGGGTGTAAAAGGCCTCATCCCATATGCCCTCACTTCTGTACTTTTAAATTTTTTTTGGTGGGTTGGGGTTGTGGCTCAGTGATAGAGCGATCACCTAGCACATGTGAGGCCCTGGATTCGATCCTCAGCACCACATAAAAATAAATAAAGGTATTGTGTCCAACTAAAAAATATTATTATTTGGTACTGGGAATCAAACCAGCCCTTCTCATTTATTTATTTTTGAGACAGGAACTCTTCAAATTACCAAGGCTGGCCTCAAACATGCAATCCTTCCTGCTCAGCCTTCTGAATTGCTGTGATTACAGGTGTGTGGACTGCACCCAGCTTCTCCTTTACTTCTTTGACCTTATCTCCTACCCTTTGTCCCAACTATTTCTGCCTTAGTCTAGCCATAGTGGCTTTTCCTAAATATCCTGAGCATACCTTTATTTCAGACTTTGCCCTTGCTGAACTTCCTCCCTGTGCATATTTCCCTGTCTGGGCTAGTACATTATTCACTGTTCCTCACTTCCTTCAGATTGCTGCTCAGTATTTCATTATCAGAGAGGCCTTTCTGCAATATCCCTGCTCACCCTGGTTTATTTCTCAGGACTGAAGGTCCCCCTGTGGCTTGCTACAAATTTCAGGTGATTAGAGCCACATGCAGGAGGAGCTTAATCAACATTTGCTAGATAAATATCTTTGAAAGGGAGGCAATGCACGATCTGTGAACACCTAGATCCAGCACTTCTACAATGAGGCAAAAAAAACAAATAAACCAACTCAGTCTGTAGAAGACTTTTCTTTGGTGATAGTCAAATATTCAGGAACAATGGCTCTGCAATTAGAGGAACTTGGATTTACAGTTCTGTTTTCTCATCTATAAAATGGAGATTTAAAGAAAAAATGGAGATAATTCTGGCATACACTTGTAATCCCAGGTAATTGGGAGTCTGTTGCAGGAGGATTGCAAGTTTGAGATCAGTCTGAGTGATTTTTTGAAACTCTATCTCTAAATAAAAATATAAATAAAAAGGACTGAGAATGTAACTCAGCAAGCAGTAGAGCACCTCTTCATTCCATCCTGAGTAAAAAAAAAAAATTTAAATTAAAAATGGTGATAATAATACTACTGATTCATTGGGTCATAGAAGATAATATATGTAATCTAATTACCTTAGTATACAATTATTTTGACATATCATACATTTGAATCTAATAGGGTATGAATTCTCATTTTTCCACGTGTACAGATTGCAGGATTCTCAATATTTTTTAAGTTAATTTTTAAATTTATATATGACAGAGGAATTCATATTACACATGTAGAGCACAAATTTTTCATATCTCTGGTTGTCTCAATATTAAGAAGTAAACTCTCTCAAAATTAATAAATTTAAATAAACCCTCATAAAACCTCAAAAAAATAATAATTACCTTAGTATAGAGTAGGCATTTATATGTGTACTGCTGTCATTGAGTACATCATGATTATTTTTACTTTGCATTCAGACCATGTATAACAGTACTCACACACAGATCCAATGGTCTCTGTCATGTAAATCAGTCCTTTATGAGTTTGCTCAGCCACACAGGGGCCCTGGATGAATGGCCTGGGGAAGCATGCATCTGATCTTATGAAGTCAGGTGGGCTCTAGCCTGAAATGACCCACCTGTCAGATCAGGCTATTTACAAGTGTTAAGAGTTGAAAAACAGATGACTAGCTCTTTGCTGCTCCTAGATGTCTCTGTGCCATGTTTAATTGGCCCTGCTCTGTGGCCTTGAACTTCTGGTTCAAAGATCCAAACAAGGTCTATAGCAGTTTAATCCTATCCTGAGAACCCATTCCCCACTGATCCCTTGTAGGCTCCAGCTGACTAAACCCAGTATGTCTGACTGTACCCAGCATCCTAGCATGGTACCTGCATGGGGAAGAGAGGAGAGTCAACTGTCTAAGGGTAGTAGGTGCTTCTTTTTTATTTTTATTTTTGGTACCAGGGATAGAACCCAGGGGCATTTCACCATTGAGTTGGGATCCCCAACACCCCTCTTTTTTAAACAATGTTTTTTTAAGAACTTTTTTAATAACAAAGACTTCCTTCTTTTTTTTTATTTTTTGTGGTTGTAGATGGCCAGAATGCCTTTATTTTATTTATTTTTATGTGGTGCTGAGGATCAAACCCAGTGCCTTATGCATGCCAGGCAAGTGTTCTGCCACTGAGCTAAAGCCCCAGCCCCCAAATCTTTTTTTTTTTTAATATTTATTTTTTAGGGCTGGGGATGTGGCTCAAGCGGTAGCGCGCTCGCCTGGCATGTGTGCGGCCCGGGTTCCATCCTCAGCACCACATACCAACAAAGATGTTGTGTCCACCGAGAACTAAAAAATAAATATTAAAATTTCTCTCTCTCTCTCTCTCACACACACACTCTCTCTTTAAAAAAAATATATATATATATATATATATTTATTTTTTAGTTGTAGTTGGACACAATAACTTTATTTTATTTACTTATTTTTATGTGGTGCTGAGGATCAAACCAAGGCCAAGTGCTCTACTGCTGAGCCACAACCCCAGCCCCAAGAATCCTTTTTTTTTTAAAAACTTTTTTTTTTTTTATGTGGTGCTAAGGCTTGAATCCAGTGCCTCACTTGTGCTAAGCAAGCACTCTACCACTGAAGCTAAACCCCAGCCCCCCCAGCCCCTTTTTATTTTTTGAGACAGGGTCTCACTAAGTTGCTTAGGGCCTTGCTAAATTGCTGTGGATGGCTTGAACTTGTGATCCTCCTGCCTCAGTGGCCAGAGTTGCTGCAATTATAGAGGTGTGCGACCACACCCACTAGTGAGTACCTCTTTCACCACAGTCCCCCTGCCATGTGAGATCATGTAGCATCTCAGTTTCTCCAAGATCAATCTGGGGTTCTGGCAGAAAGCCTGATGGAGCAAATAGCTTTTTGAATACTTATCTTGGAAATTCAGGCAGAAAAGCTCAGTGAATCACACAAAACCCACCCCAACCCCCAAAAGACCCATAATCTGTGCAACTGAAGCTGCTGGGAGGTTCAGCCTGAATCACTTAGGCAAGGTCTTTCAGAATCAGCCCAGATGTCTCTACCAGGCAGCCCCTCTAGATATCCCCAGGACTTGCTACTTTTCCTAGAAGTCCCTTGCAGGGCTTGTAAGCAAAGTAACCAAACAGGTTGGTGCAATCAGCCCTTCTACTGTGCCTGGGGTGGGCCTTGCAAGAGCTTCTCCCTACTGGTTCCTAATCACCTTGCTCCCTTTTCCTACTTGGATAGTGCTTGTTTCACCCCACCTTCACCCTTTGGAGAGTGATTTTATCTGGGAGGGAGTTGCCAGGATGAAGGATGTAGAGACAGGGTCCTATTAAGAATGTGCTGTGGCTGCTTCAGCAAGATACTTACTCTATGCTTAAAGACTAGCCTGGAACTTGTCACTTCTGGCGGCCACTCCCCTCCTTGACAAAGGCTGCTCACACTTCTCAAGCGAACTGCAGCCTAGAAAGGGTGCTTCAGTACAAGTGGCAGCCCAGTTACCTAGCCAGGGCGCCCTTGAGAATAAAGTCCTGAGCCCTAAGACCCTTCCAGGAGCTCCAGAACACTTGCGTTGCTTTTTGAGAGGACTCTGAGGGTCAAATATACGTGCATTGGTAGATGTGAGTACTATTTCACCCTCTTGGCCAAAGGATGGGTTCCAGGCCTCTTTTTTTTTGTATTCCCCAGCTATGGGCCAGCCGGCATAGGGACCCCAGGAAGACCCACTTTCCTATCACAAACGGTGCTCAGGGTTGCTGGGACCCTAGTCTTCATGTCCCTCCCTCCAAAGATGACAGCTCTCCTGCTTCTCAGCGACCCCAGGCCACGTGGGTTGGCAGTCGGACTCACCTGTTTTTTTTGGGGGGGGGAACCAGGACGCACAGAGGGTGCCAGTCACTGCCCTCTGCCGGACCCCCGGAGGGGTGTAGGTGTCCGGCCGGGCCAGGCCCAGGGACACAGTTTCGCGGGGCCACGTCCCCTTGCGGACAGACACATGGCAACAGTTCGGCCACCGATTTCCCCTTGCCGCCCCTCACCCGGCCTCTTGCGCAGGAAGGCAGCCTTCGCTGGCCTCTCGCCGAAGAGGCCCGGTTCCAGTCGCTTGGCCCGACCCAGCCCGCCCCCCTGGTGCATTGTGGGAAATGTAGTCTGTAGGCGGCACGGCTCGAGCGGTTCGGCCCTCCAGAGCCCAAAAGACTCGGGGGCGGGACCTGACCCAGATCCGGGTTTGTCTCACCCGGCGCCTCCTTCTCTAGCGTCTCGGAGGCCCGGGAGCACCCTCTCCCCATCTGCCGTCCCCGAGGTCAAAAGCCCTGCGACTGCTGCATATCTGTACCTTTGGTCCAAACTAATGACAGGTTTCATTCAAGAGAGAGGAAGTAACGTTGACGTTGTTTCCCCGACATATTGTGGAAGGACACTGCAAGTTTGGAGTGCTGGATAAACATTAGTGAGTTTACAGTAGCTGTAAAGGATGTGAGCATGCGCAAAAGCCGCACTAATCGTTTTTAATATATGAGACTCTAGAACAGGTAGTTCTTAACTGTGCACACTGAATGACCTGGGGAGCTTTTAAAAAACACTAATATTTCAACACCACTCCTAGAGATTTTGATTAAATTGGATGGGTATGGGGAACCAGGCTTCAGTATTATTTTAAGGGCTCCCTGGGTTATTTGCAAAGATAAAGAACCACTGTTTGTAATTTCCTAGAGGCAAAACAATGAAAACAGGAAAACGCAAGCTGTTCCAAATGGCTCTTATTTTTGGAGAACAGTTTAAAGAAGTCACATTAAGTTGACAACAAAATATCTCATATTTTCTTTTGAAGCAATTAACACACTTTGTAGCTTTGTGGTTTGTTCTCCCAACAATTCTGGGATGAAGGGGAAAAAATTCTGAAACCACTCCTGTGACTCTACCAGCTACTCCAACAAACACCCAAAGCAATATCCTGTGTTCCTCTTTTTTTTTTTTTTTCCTCCAAAGCAAGCAGTAGGTCTTCCTGTGTCCCCCTTGGTCCTATGGGAGGGAGCTCTACCTTAGTCTTTTTCTCATGGTCTCAGATGGCTACCACTTGGAGCCAACTGGCTTGTGACTGCCATTATAACAAAGCTATGGCCTTTTACAGGAGATACCTTCCTATGGGGCTTTCAGAACCTCAAACATAGTTTTAAAGGAAGCTTCTCAGGTGAGAAAATGTTCTTTTCCTTGGAATGAAGATAGAAGAGTCTTCACAGGTCTCACAATATTTTTTCTACTCACTAGCTCAGGACTCCAGGTTCCCTCTTATACAGTTGTTTTTTTTTTTTTAAGTTGTTGATGGACTTTTATTTATTTATTTGTTTATTTTTGTCGCGAGGATCAAACCCAGAGGCACTTAACCACTGATCCCCATACCCATCCCCCCCTTTTTTTTAATTGTAGATAAATAGAATACTTTTATTTTATTTTTTATTTTTTCTTAAAGAGAGAGTGAGAGAGGAGAGACAGGAGAGAGAGAGACAGAGAGAATTTTTAATATTTATATTTTAGTTCTCAGCGGACACAACATCTTTGTTGGTTTGTGGTGCTGAGGATCAAACCGGGGCTGCACGCATGCCAGGCGAGCGCGCTACCGCTTGAGCCACATCCCCAGCCCTTTATTTTATTTTTATGTGGTGCTGAGGATCGAACACAGTACCTCACACATGCTAGGCAAGTGCTCTGGTGCTGAACTACAGCCCCAGCCCTTTTTAGTGTTTTATTTAGAGACGGGGTCTCTCTGAGTTTCTTTCTTTCTTTCTTTCTTTCTTTCTTTCTTTCTTGGTGGTACTGGGGATTGAACCCAGGGCCTTGTGCATGTGAGGCAAGTACTCTACCAACTTAGCTATATCCCCAGCTCCCTCACTGAGTTTCTTAAGGCCTCACTAAATTGCTGAGGCTAACTTTGAACTTGTGATCCTCCTGCCTCAGCCTCCCCAGGAGCTGAGATTACAGGCATGCACCACCACTCCTGGCTATTTTATTTATTCATATTCAGTGCTGAGAAATGGAACCCAGTGCCTCATACATGCTAGGCAAGTACTCTGCCACTGAGCTACAACCCCAGCACAAGAATATAAGCCAAGGACTGGGGTTGTAGCTTGGTGGTAGAGCACTTGCGTAGCACATGTGAGTCACTGAATTTGATCTTTAGCACCACATATAAATAAGTAAAATAAACGTCTACTGACAACTAAAAAAAAAAAAGGATTAATAAAAAAAGAATTTAAGGCAAGAAGATCTTATAGTCTCTGGTACAGAGATATCCTGGCTAAAACATTAAGCAGAAATTGTATCCTAGGAAATTGAACCCTATTGAACACAAATTAACTGGTTATGGTGGCAAATGCCTGTAATCTCAGCTGCTTGGGAGGCTGAGGCAGGAGGATTGCAAGTTCAAAGCCAGCCTCAGCAAAAGCAAGGTGCTAAGCAACTCAGTGAGACCCCATCTTTAAATAAAATACAAAATAGGGCTGGGGATGTGGCTCAGAGGCCAAGTGCCCCTAAATTCAATCCCGGTACCACCCCCCAATAAAAAAAAATAATAATTCAAAGTTTTCTACCTAACCAGATTCCCTAACTGTAGGACCTGAGAATTTCTTCTGAATAGTAGTACTGTATTCTGAAGTATTATATCTATTTAGTTAAGTATATATCCCATGTGCTTTTGACTGACTATTCAGAAGAATAGTAGTAGTGCTTGCCTAACATATGCTTGCCTAACATTTGCAAGGTATTATGTTCAATCCCTAGCATTGCAAAACAAGAATAATAGCAATAAAAACAAAAAAAATTTAACTAAATAAAGAAAAAACAAAGAAAAAAAGAAGCCATGCATGTTAGTACATAACTTTAATCTCAGTTATTCAGAGACTGAGGCAGGAAGATCACAAGTTCAAGGCCAGCCTGCGCAATTTAGCAAGACCCTGTCTCAAAATAAAAATAAAAAATAAGCTGGTACACACCTGTAATCTCAGCAACTCAGGAATCTGAGGCAAGAGCATCACAAATTCAAGGCCCTAAACAATTTAGTAAGACTCTGTCTCAAAATATAAACAAACAAACAAACAAACAAATAAGATAGGGCTGGGAATGTGGCTCAGTGATAAAACACCTCTTGGTTCAATATCCAGTACCACAAAGAACAAACAAACAAAACAACCCAAAAGGGTTGGGAATATAGCTCAGTAGTGCAGTGCTTGCTTAGTATCCACAAGGTCTTAGGTTCCATCCCCAGGAGGGAAAAAATAAAACCCAAAATAAGTAAATAAATGAAAAATTTTTTTAAAGGGCTGGGGGATGTAGCTCAGTGGCAGAGTCCACAAAAATAAATACAAATAAATAAATAAAAGGACTGAGGGTGTAGTTCAGAGTTAGAGTACCCTGGGTACCATTACAAGCACTTAACAAGGTCATCATGGGATTTTTTTTTTCTACAAACAACATACTGCTCTGTACCTCTGTCACCATCCAGGTTAGGGGCTCCTTTAAAGTGTAAGCTTTCTGTTTTGTCTAGGCTCAGGAATTTCATTTACCAGGTAAGTCATATACACCACAGTAAGGACTAATCTAACAATTAGATTTCTTCTTCTTCCCCAGATTTCTTCAGTTTCACAACTTTTATGGAGATTTCAGAACCTGAGTTGATGCAAAATTGTGGCTAAATTATATTCCAAGAGCCAGCCAGATATGGTGGCTCAAGCCTGTGATCCTAGCCACTTAGAAGGCTAAGGCAGGAAGAGCTCAAATTCAAGATCTTGGGCTGGGGATGTGGCTCAAGCGGTAGCGTGCTTGCCTGGCATGCACGCGGCCTGGGTTTGATCCTCAGCACCACATACAAACAAAGATGTTGTGTCCGCCGAAAAAACTAAAAATAAATAAATAAATATTTAAAAAAAAAATCAAGATCTCAAAAAATAAAAAGGGCTAGGAATGTAACTCAGTGGTAAGGTGCCCATGGGCTCAATCCCAGTGCTGCAACATAATAATACATAAATAAATAAAATAAAATAATACAAATTTTTAAAATTATATAAAGTATATCCTGTGGCTGGACCTGTTCCCAGACCTGTTGCTATTGTGCTTGGGAAATCCTTTAAGCCATTAAGCCCCAAGTTTTATTTTTTGCCCCACCCACCCACCCCCAAAGAGAAAGGGTCTTGCTGTGTTGCTTAAGGCCTAACTAAATTGCTAGGCTGACTTTGATTTTGGAATTCTCCTGCCTCAGTTTCCAAAATTGCTGGGATTAAAGGCCTGCACCACCATGCCCAGATTTTTTTTTTTTTTAATGGTACTGGGGATTGAATCCAGGGGTGCTTTATCACTGAACTACATCCCCAGACCTTTTTCTTTTTCTTTTTTTTTCAAGACAGTGTCTAGCTTAGTTGCTGAGGCTGGCCCCAAAATTGTAAACCTCTTGCCTCAGCACCTTGAGTTGCTGGGATTATAGATGTATGCCACCATGCCTGGTTAGCATGGTGGTTAGTCCCAAATTTTCTTTTTTTTAGAGAGAGAGAATTTTGAATATTTATTTCTTAGTTTTCGGCGGACATAACATCTTTGTTTGTATGTGGTGCTGAAGATCGAACCCGGGCCGCACGCATGCTAGGCGAGCTTGCTACCGCTTGAGCCACATCCCAGCCCCCCCAAATTTTCAATTCTGCATATATAATAATGATTTCAAAGTTATCATAAATTGAACATATATTTATTGTTCAATTAAAGTTTTTGTGAGTGTTCCACATCTGGGATGATGTGACAAAATGGGTTAATTAAGGACTCTCTTATCTTCCTCAGCAGTTTCCTTTTATACCAATACATGATACCTACTGTGAAGTATCCTGAAATATAATAAGAGTGGCAGTCCTGCCCTGTGGGATGGGGCATGGCTGTAATCACAGCAATTTGAGAACCTGAGGCAGGAGAACTGAAAGTTCAAGGCCAGCTTGGGCAATTTAGCAAGACTCTTAGGAACTTAGCAAGACCCTGTTTCAAAACAAAAAAAATAAGCTGGGTGAGGTGGCACACATCTACAATGCCAGTGGCTCAGGAGGCTGAGGCAGGAGGATTGCAAATTCAAAGCCAGCCTTAGCAACTCATCCAGGCCTTAAGCAACTGAGTGAGACCTTGTCTCAAAATAAAAAATAAAAGGAGCCAGAGATGTGGCTCAGTGCCCCTGAGTTCAATGTCCAGTACCAAACAGCAACAACAACAAGAAAAAACTAAAAAAACAAAACCAAAAAAAAAAAAAATAGGACTAGGGATGTAGCTCAGTGGTAAAGTGTCTCTGGCTTTAATCCTCAGTACTATACCCACGCACACACTGCTACAAATAAGTAAGTAAATAAATAAATAAAACAGCAGTTCTCTGGAGATTTATTTTCTGTTGTGCTACAGATTGAACCCAGGGTCTTGTATACACTAGGCACTTTGCTCTACCACTCAGTTGCATCCCCTTTTTCATTTTTTGAGATAGGGTCTCACTGAGTTTCCCAGGCTACCTCAAACTTGTGATTTCCTGTCTGTCTCCTAAGCAAATGAAATTGTAGGCATGACCCACCATGACTGATTAATGGTTTACCTCTTTTGATGATAAAGTACTATCAGAAAAGGGAATGGTGTGCCAATAATGGTCCAGTTTGAGAAGCAAAGTTTAGGTACCTATTATTTATTCTGTATTGCTGTTCTTCCTTTCTTCAGGAGTCACTCAGCACTGGTGTGCCCCAGGGCTCAAACTTTGCTCTCCAGTCTATAGTCACTCCCTTGATCATCTATTTCTTCCAAGTCCATAGCTTTAAGTACCAGTGACATGCTGATACCTCCCAGATTTGCTTGTCTACCTCTGATCTTAATCCTCCAGATTGATGTACAACTGCCAACTCCACATTTTACTTGTTTCCTTGGCAATTAAAAACTCAAGCCCAGAGAGGTGGCACACACCTATAATCCTAGCAGCTTGGCAGGCTGAGGTAGGAGGATCATGAGTTCAAAGCCATCCTCAGCAAAAGTGAGGTTTTGAGAAACTCAGTGAAACCCTGTCTCTAAATAAAATATAAAACAGGGCTGGGGATGTGGCTCAGTGGCCAAGCGACCCTGAGTTCAATCCCCATATTCCACTACCACAAACAAAACAAACAAAAAACCTTCAAGTTCATTCCAGCACACCTGGCTTTCTTCATTCCAAGATCTCAATGGTACCAAACCTGACAGTTCTATTTTTAAAGTTACAACTTTCCTTTCCTTTAATTTTCTCCATAGATTTTACTACCACCAGAGAGAGTTTAGTTTTTAGTTTGTCTCCAATAACTATTGTCATACACATCTCCACTAGGGCAACAGTTTATTAGTTTTGTTCATTCCTGTATTCCCAGCACCTGATATAGTAACTGTCATATAGCAGACACTTCATACATTCTTGAAGGAATGACCTCTCAACAAGATACCTAAAAAGTGAAATGTAACTTTATTATTTCTTTCTTTTTTTTCCCCTGTGGTAACTGGGGATTAAACCCAGGAGAGCTGTACCACTGATCTACATGGTGTTGCTAAATTGTTCTGGCTAGCATTGAATTGAACTTGTAATCCTCCTGCCTCAGCCTCTTGAGAAGATAGGATTATAGGCCTGTGCCACTCAGCTTGGTGGAAGAGAACTATAAAGACTACTCTACTCAAAACCTCCTTTCTCTACAATGAAGCCTGCTTTATTTTAGAATGCTTTGTGGGCATTTCTTGCAGTTGATTTCTTTGATCATATAATGTTGAATTTAGGCTCCAAAATCCAGGTTACCTTTCCTGAAGGCCTACTGACAAAGATATCAGGTGGCTGGGACCAAAGAGCCTTTCAATAATGTAGACAATCCATCTGGGAATTGGATGTGGCTCTTCAAAGAACATTAGCTGGAAAATTTTGGAGGTGAGCTGCAAAACCGAAAGCTGTATTTGTTGTCTTATTTTCTGCTAAATTGCAGATTTGCAGTTTCCTCCCAGCTATTCTATGACCTTGCACAAGTCATTCCGGACTGACTAGATTTATAGCCTGAGACCTAGCATGGCTCTGTGGAAGTTGAGTGGATTTTTCTTTATGGTTTGCGCTAGTGAACCTTTAACATGGATGGTGTCTGGTATTCTTGAGCTGGGATGCCTAAAATTCATCAGAAAAAGGGGATGAACCTCTAAGGTGTACTGCTTCTCTATCAAAATGCTTCTTTCATACTTATCCTGGAGTCTCAGGTAGAAGGGCTTTGCTTCCTGGGCAGGGAGAGCCTGGGGCTAGGGCCTTGTGTGGGCACATGGCCAGGAGTCATTTCCTCCAACAACTTAGGCCCTAAGACGCAATTTCCCATTTCTTTCACACGAACTGACAATGAGGCGGCCTCGAGCTAGGCAGGTCAGGACCGTACTGTTCTACGCAGGGAGCACACCTACGGAAGGCAAAGTCACCAACAGCACACCTTGCTCAATTCCCGGGACAGCTCCAGACAACGAGCTGAGGTAGGGTAAAGGACAAAACACAACCCCTAGTAGGCCCCACGGGCGAAGCAAGAAAGCGCGCCTTCCTATTGGACAATGGTTAGCAGCGTGCATTATGCCCCGCCCCAGAAGGCAATCCGCCCCCCCCCACCTCAGCGCGGTGCACCGCGGGAGTGGAGTCTGCGGGACTAATCGCTGTACTCCATATCCCAGCGGGCAGAGCGTTGAAGGCCGCGGCACGGCGCCTTTGTGGAAGCAGCTGCCGGCGGGGAGGAAGTTCCGGGGTCCGCGGCTCTGTGTCGGTGGCGGCGGCCGAGGAGGAGGAGGAGGAGGAGGTGGTGGAGGAGGAGGAGGAGGAGGAGCGGGCCGCGGAGGCTACGCTGCCTCGGTAAGGGCCCAGGGCGGGAGCAAAGACGGGCCGGAGCTTGCAGGGAAAGGGCCAGCGGACTGGGCCGCTCTGGACATTGTGATCCTGAGAGGCCTTGTAGCCGCGGTTTTGGAGTCGTATGGTGGCCGCTGCCTTGTTCGGGAAGAAACGAGTCCAGCGGCGGTGTGGTGAGGGAGGCGCCGCCCGGGCAGGAACGCCCCGGAACGGTCGCGGGCCCGGGGCGGGGCCGGGCGCGGCGGTAGAATTACCGGTCCAACTGCGGAGCGGCCAGCTGTGGGGTTGTGGGCCGGCGCGTGGTTGTGGCTCCATACTCCTAGCCAGCGGAGCTGCTGGAGAGCTCTTTCTTCTTCTCTCGCTCGCTCTCTCTTTTTCTTGCTCCTGGTCCAGTTTTGAGGCGTCACTAGAGGATCTGTTTTTATGTCCAGCTTGTATATTGGCCCTCAGACCCGGGCAGATTCTAGTGGGCTCGGTGGGACCGTAGGGCGCGAGAGCTCATAGCCCAGCCTGCCGGGCTGTGGAACCTGGAAGCGAGGAGTGGTTTGGTGGGTTCTGTGCCCGTTGCACGAACGTGGGAGGGGAGGGATGTTTTCTTGTATTCATGCTTTAGATTCTTTTTGGCATTGTAAATATGTATTTTTCTCCAAACTTTAGAATTGATGTTAATTAGTGAGTTCAACTTTGGGGATTGCACTTTTTTTGGGGGGGGGGATAAAAAGAAAAGGCCTGTTTTGTAGAGTACATAAACTGTGAGGGTAATTATATTGTTTGTATAATCTAGGTTTACTTGTGAAGTTCAGAGTGGCTGGATCTAAGTGAAGGAATAGATTGATGGGTCTGGGTCACCTGGTTTATTTTCTGAACTCTAGATCTTGCCCTAACTTTGTTTAGTTTTCAGCTTCCTGTTGAGTATACCATCAGTTTGAATGACTTAAATATGTCACCGTTACCAAACTTGTGAGGACTGTAGGGAGAGGTGTGAAGAACTTGGTGAGAGGTTGTAGGACTGGCTGTGTGGAAAGTAAGTAGTGATACGTTGTGTTGGTGAAACATAAGTTGAACTTAAGCCTTGTCTTCTTAACTAGAATCCATTTAGGTATTGGACCAGGGATCAAATCGCTCTGGACATTTGTAGACCCTTCGAGAGATATAATTTTGTTTTTTCAACGTCTCAGGATTGAATTTAGGGCCTCTCGCATGCTAGCCAGGTGCTTTGCTACTGAGTTGCCCTCTAGCACTCATAGAATTTTGTTACCAGACATGGGCTTATTTTTCTTGTCTTTAGTATCCTAAGTTCTCCTAGCCCCTCAGACCAGGTAGAATTGTCAAGGCAAAGATTACTAAATATTCTCTTCAGACAGAAATTTGAGCAAGATTATACTGTTTTGCCAACACAACATATTAAATTGTATAAACTGATGTAATTTGATTCAAAGTTGAATAGAGATTAAAAATTTTGGAAAGTTATGAAATTTTATATTTTGTTTTGGGGAATCAAGGCTTTTAAAAAATTTTTTTCGATAAGTTGCCAAGGCTCTCCTTTAACTTGTAGTCCTCTTGTTTCAGTCTTCTAAATTATTGCTAGGATTACTGTGTGCACCATCACAGCTGGCTTTTTTTTTTTTTTTTTTTTAAATGGAGCTTGAACTCCAGGGGTGCTTTACCACTGGGCTATATCCCAGCCCTTTATTTTTATTTTTTATTATTATTTTTAAAATTTTGAGTCAGGGTCTTGCCAAATTGATAAGACTGTCCTCAAATGTGATCTTCCTGCAACAATCTCCCATGGTGCATCGTCATGCCTGGCAAAGTTGTGAAAACTTAAAGGTCATGTCATTCTTTGAAGGAATCTTCTAGCTATAGACCAAATATATAGAACTCAACTTTATTTTTTTCGTAACAAGGATTGAACCCAAGGGCACTTAATCACTGAGCCACATTCCTAGCCCTTTTTATTATTTTGAGACAAGGTCTCCCTACGTGTCCTAGGGCCTTGCTGAGTCTGGTTTTGAACTTGTGGTCCTCCTACTTCAACCTCTTGAGCCGCTGGGATTACTGTTGTACACCACCATGCCTGGTTTAGAACTAAATTTTCTATTAGGCTCCCACAACATGTTCATTTTGTTCACCTTGTTTATTGAGGTAACTGACTAACTGACACCTATTGAGTACCTTTTGTAATCCTACCCCACTATGTTGCTCTGCATAGCAAGAATGGGTAATTGTAGGGTCTCAGATAAGATAGGGATTAACCCCTGCCCCCTTCACTTCACTAAATCATTGACATTGGACAAATTACCTAGGTTCTGCAAGCCTCAGTTTCCTCATCTGGAATGAGGTTAATAAATACAGCCACCTGTTAGTATCGTTTTTTGGGAGGAGAGTTATGTAATACATGTAATGCGCATAAGACAGTGCCTGGTGTGCAGAAAATATTCCTTAAATATTATTACCTTTTTTTTTTTTTTTAAAGAGACAGAGAGGAGAGAGAGAGTGAGAGAGAGAGAGAATTTTTAACATTTATTTTTCAGTTCTCGGCGGACACAACATCTTTGTTGGTATGTGGTGCTGAGGATCGAACCCGGGCCGCACGCATGCCAGGCGAGCGCGCTACCGCTTGAGCCACATCCCCAGCCCATATTATTACCTTTTAAAAATAATTTTTAATTTTAATTTTTAAAAATTATTCTAATTTATGTATGACAGCAGAATGCATTTTAATTCATATCACACATAGAGCACAATTTTTCAAGCCTCTGGTTGTACACAAAGTAGGTTCAGACCATTTATGACTTTATACATGTACTTAGGGTAATGATGTCCATCTCATGCCACCGTCTTTAATATTATTACCTTTTTGAAATAATTTTTTTGAAGTCCAACTCATAGGCCATACAATTTACTCATTTAAGGTATTTAATTCAGTAGGTTTTGATACACTGCATTTTTAAAAAGTATTTGTTTGAGTGTGTGTGTGTGTATTTTTTTTTCCAGTTGTCAATGGACCTTTATTTTTTTATATGCTGTGATAAAAATTGAACCCAGTGCCTCACACATGCTAGGCAAGCATTCTATCACTGAGCCACCATCCCAGCCCACACTTTTTAAAACTGTGGAGTGTGTGTGTGTGTGTTTAATATATATAACTAATATATAAATATATAGTAACAAAATTTTACCTTTTTAATTATTTTAAAGTATATAATTTGTTGACATTAGTTACATTCACAGTTTAGTTCAACCAGCAATAGTGTTTCCAAAATTTCATCACTGTAAACAGAAACTCTTTAACCAAGTAACTCCCTATTTCTCCTAACACTGGTAACCTATAATTTACTTTGTTTCTCTGTGAATTTTCATATTCTAGGTACAAGTGTAGATGAACCGATACAATATTTGTCTTCTTTTGTGTTTGGTTTATTTTATGCAGCTTGATGGTTTCAAAGTTCCTCCATGTCAGTAGCATGGTATCAGAACTTCATTCCTTTTTATGACTGAATAATATTCCATTGAGTATATGGATCACATTTTGTTTATTCAGTCATCTGTTACAGACTGTTGGGTCATTTCTACCTTTTGACATTAGTGAATAATGCTGCTGTGAACATTGATGTACAAATATCTTTTTTTTTTAATATTTACTTTTTAGTTTTAGGTGGACACAATATCTTTATTTTGTTTTTATGTGATGCTGATAATCGAACCCATGCCCCACACATGCTAGATGAGCTCGCTACCACTCGAGCCACATCCCCACCCCCAAATATCTCTTATTTATTTATTTTTAGTTGTAGTTGGACACAATATCTTTATTTATTTAATTCTATGTGGTGTTGGGGATCAAACTTAGGGCTTTGCCTGTGGTAGGTGAGCGTTCTACTGCTGAGCCACAATCCCAGCCCTCCAAATATCTTTTTGAATCCCAGCTTTCTTTCCCTTTATCTTCCCTACCCCTCCCTACTTTGTGGTGCTGGGGATCACATGCTAGGCAGTTGCTCTACTTCTGAGCTAAATTTCTTAGTTCCATTTTAATCACTTTTAAGTTGTGTTAAGGGCCATCACCATCCAGCTTCAAAACTTTTTTCATCTTCCCAAACTGAAACTTTGAATCCATTGAACATTAATTCCTCATTCTCTCTTCCCTAACAACCACTATTCAATTACTTTCTGTCTCTGAATTTGACTAGGTGTCTCATAAGTGGAATCATATATTTGTCTTTTATATGTGTCCTACTTTACTTAATGTAAATCTTCAGGGTTCATCTGTATTGTAGCATATGTCAGAATTTCATGTCTTTTTAAGATTCAATACTTTTTTTTTAATCCATGATCCACTGACGGACATTTGAATTGTTTCTACCTTTTGGCTATTGTGAATAATGCTGCTGTGAACATTTGTGTGGAAATATCTGTTCAGGTTCCTGCTTTCATTTCTTTTGGGTAAAGACCCCGAAATAGAATTACTGTATCAAATGTTAATTTCTGTGTGTGTGTTTGAGTGTGTATATGTGTGTTATTTTTTTAAATACTAGGTATTAAATCCCAATGTGAAAATATTATTATTATTATTTTTAAAGAGAGAGAGAGAGAGAGAGAGAGAGAGAGAGAATTTTTTTAATATTTATTTTTTAGTTTTCGGCGGACACAACATCTTTGTTTGTATGTGGTGCTGAGGATTGAACCCGGGCCGCACGCATGCCAGGCGAGCGCTACCGCTTGAGCCACGTCCCTAGCCCCGTGAAAATATTTTGAAGAAAATATATTTAAGGAAATAAAGTTAAATAAGAGGTCATAAGGATGAGGCCTTAATATAAGGACTGGTGTTCTTATAATAAGAGAACTGGACGCCAGAAATGTACACACAGTTCAAAAAGGCCATGTGAGGACACAGCAGGAAAGTCTATAAGCTAAGTGGAAGCCTCACCAGAAACCAGCCTTGTGGATATGTTAATTTTGGACTTCCAGCCTCTAGAACTGCAGAAAATAAAATTTTTGTTTAAAGCATTCAGTCAGTGGTATTTCATTATAACAATACATAGGTTCAATTTTTCTGTGTTCTTTGCCAACATTATTTTCTGTGTATTTGTGTGTATGTCTTTTTTAATATACAGATGTGAGTTGGTCTCTCACTGTGATTTTAATAGCATTTTCCTAATAATGAGTGATTTTGAGCATCTTTTTTTGCATATTTCTTTCTTTTTTCTTTTTTTTAGAGAGAGAGAGAGAGAATTTTAATATTTATTATTTATTTTTTTTTTTAGTTTTCGGCGGACACAACATCTTTGTTTGTATGTGGTGCTGAGGATCGAACCTGGGCGGCACGCATGCCAGGCGAGTGTGCTACCGCTTGAGCCACATCCCCAGCCCAAGCATCTTTTTTTTAATATTTATTTTTTAGTTGTAATTGGACACAAATTCCTTTATTTATTTATTTTTATATGGTGCTGAGGATTGAACCCAGGGCCTCGCATGTGCTAAGCAAGTGCTCTACCGCTGAGCCACAACCCTAGCCCCTTGAGCATCTTTTTTAATGTGCTTATTGGCCATTTCTTTTTTGGAGAAATGTCTGTGTATATCCTTTGACTTCCCCCCCTCCCTTTTGAGGATCTAACCGAGGAGCTCCTGAAAGCTGGGTAAGCACTCTACCACTGACATTATTTTTTTAATTTTATTTTTTGTTTTTTTGAGGGGGAGAGGATTCTAAAGATTTAACCTGGATGCACTTTACCACTGAGCTACATCCCCAGCCCTTTTTTTTTTAAACTTTGAGATAGGGTCTCACACTAAGTTGCTCCTGCTGACCTTGAACTTGTCATACTTCTACTTCAGCCCCCTGAGCCACTTGGATTATAGGTATTTGCCACCATGCCTGGGTTTGGAGCTTTTTTTTTTTTTTGTGGTATTGGGACTTGAACCCAGGGGCTCTCTACCATTGAACTATATTTCTAGCCCTTTTTATTTTTTAGACAGTGCCTTGCTAAATTGCCAAGACTGGCCTTGAACTTGCAATACTTTTGCCTCAGCCTCCTGAGTAGCTGGGACTATAGGTGTACACTGCCTGGGTAAGTGACATTTTTAGTTAAAAAAACTTTTTTCGGTACTGGTGATTGAACTCAGGGGTGCTTTACCACTGAGTTAATTCCAAGTCCTTTTGTTTTGAGACAGGGTCTTGCTAAATTGTGATCCTCCTGCCTCAGTCTCCCAAATTGTTAGGATTATAGGTGCATACCCAGCTAGTGTTTCAGTTTTACAAGATGAAAAAGGTTATGGAAGGGCTGCAGTTGTGGCTCTGTGGTAGAGTACTTGCCTAACATTTGTGAGACACTGGGTTCGATCCTCAGTACCACTTAAAAAATAAATAAATAAAATAAAGGTATTGTGACCATCTACAACTAAAAAAATAATTAAAAAAAAGATTTGAAAAAAGTTATGGAAGTAGATAGTGATAATGGTTATACAACATTATAAATTTTTTTGAAGGAAATTTTTTTAAAAATATTTTTTTAGTTGTTGATGGACCTTTATTTTATTCATTTATTTGTATGTGGTGCTAAGAATCGAACCCAGTGCTGCATACATGCAAGGCAAGCTCTCTACTCACTGAGCTACAACCCCAGCCCAAAAAAATATATTTTTTTTTTTCAATTGTTGATGGCCCTTTATTTTTATTTATTTATATATGGTGCTGAGAATCAAACCCAGTGCCTCGCACATGCCAGGCAAGTGCTTTACCACTGAGCTATAACCCCAGCCCATGAATGTATTTAATACCATTGACTTGTATATTCAATAACATTAAAGGTTGTAACATTTTTTAAAAAAAATTTTTTTTAAAGAGAGAGTGAGAGAGGGAGAGAGAGAGGAGAGAGAATTTTAATATTTATTTTTCAGTTATCGGCGGACACAACATCTTTGTATGTGGTGCTGAGGATCGAACCCGCGCCGCACGCATGCCGGGCGAGCGCGCTACTGCTTGAGCCACATCCCCAGCCCAAGGTTGTAACATTTATTTATTTATTTATTTATTTTAAAGAGAGAGTGAGAGAGGAGAGAGAGAAAAAGAGAGAGAGAGAGAGAGAATTTTTTAATATTTATTTTTTTAGTTCTCGGCGGACACAACATCTTTGTTGATATGTGGTGCTGAGGATCGAACCCGGGCCGCACGCATGCCAGGCAAGCACGCTACCGCTTGAGCCACATCCCCAGCCCCAAAGGTTGTAACATTTAATAACAGAAGTTAAGAGTTTGGAATATAGCTGGGTTTGAGTTCCAACACTGCAAAGAAAAAGAAGTTAATAGTAAATATGTATATTTTACCATAACAAAAAAAAAAGGAAAACAAGAATGAATGAATCAGGCATGGTGGTGTGTACCTGTAATCCCAGCGACTCTGGAGGCTGAGGCAGGAGGATTGCAAATTTGAGCTAGCCTGGCATTTTATCAAGACCCTGTCTCAAAAATAAAAGATAACAAAGGGCTGGTAATGTATCTCAATGGAAAAGTCCCCTAGGTTCAATCCCTGGTACCAAAGGTAGATGGTGAAAAAAATAAAAAACAAAGAATAAGAAATAGAGACTCAAAACCAATCAGCTACCATCATAATTCCAGTCATAAAGACTGCTGACATACAGTGTGAATGCTTTATTTTCATAATGTGCTTGTCAGCTACCTGGAAACCAAAGTCTTTAGGTTCTGGGGTAACAGTTGCTGAACTGAAACTTAAAGTAATGGAAGTATATTACTAGGCGTACAGCGTGTAGCTTATGATGTTTATCATCTCTCAGGACCATGTTCACTGTGGAACCATTTTTCATATAAAAATCTTCAAAGCTCTTATTTGAATATTTTCTTCTATCACCAAGATCTGCACATGCTGCAACTTCACCAGGTCTGTATCCTATCCATCAGAACTTGCCCACATGGGCCTTTCTGTTCCTTGCAGCATTAGCATTTAGTGCAGGTAAGAGCTGAGTAGTGAGGTAGCAGTCTTTTACTTGTGTATTAGCTGCCAACCATAGTCTGGCATAGTCTGAGATTGATCTTCCTTCCTTCCTTCCTTCCTTCCTTCCTTCCTTTTTTCCTTCCTTCCTTCCTTCCCTCCTTCCCTCCTTCCCTCCTTCCCTCCCTCTCTCCTTCCCTCCCTAGAAGTGATTAACCACAGAGCCACATCCCCAGTCACCCCCTTTCACTTTTTGAGGATTGAAACTTTTTAATTCTATAATAAAGTAGGATTAAGACTAGGTTGCTAAAAGCACATTTTCTTCACATTTATCCTTCCCTATTGAAATCATGTTGCTCAAATATAGATCATTCTGCCCCTACTGATCACCAAAATATATACAATTATATAGTTTGAAAACATAGAGAGATTAAGTACAAGTAAGGCCCACAAGGTACTGCTATGTAATGTTATCTACCATTAAGTTGATCAGGCCAGTTGTTATATTTGACAATGAGAACAAAATCAGCTGGTTTCTCTTCAGAGCTATGACTGAACAAAGACTGGTTTCTTTTTTTTTCAGCTTTTGGGACTAGAGATTCTGAATGCCTTTTATTTGAAGAAGATGCTTGGATAAGTTTCCAAGAACATGGTATTAGAACCCCTTTAACTGGAAATTTCCCAGCCCTTTTATGTACATACATATATACATACATATATATATATTATATATAATTTTATTTATATGTATATATAAATTTTATTAATTACAGAGTCTGGCTGAATTACTTAAGGCCTTGCTAAGTTGCTGAGGCTGGCTTTGAACTTGGGGTCTTCTGCCTCAGCTTCCAGAGCTTGAGATTATAGGAGTGCACCATCCATCCCAGCTAGTCCTGTTCATTTTCAAACGAGTTTATATGGTAGGTGATTTGTTATCACTCCTTAGTAGATTTCTGACATTGATGAGCTCTTTCCTGCTTTGTGCAGAATCAAGTACTTTTTTCTGGGGTTAGATGAGCTTCAGCACTTTTGTTGTTGTTTTGTTTGTTTGTTTTTAGGACTTGGGATTGAATCTAGTGACACTTTACCATTGAGCCATATCTCACATTCCCAGTTCTTTTTATATATTATTTTGAGACATGGTCTCACTAAGTTTTTTAGGAACTGCCTAAGTTGCTGAGGCTGGCCTTGAATTTGGGATCCTTCTGCCTTAGCCTCTTGAGTCCATGGGATTACAGGCATGTGCCACTGCTTCTTGCTGGGTTGTCTTTTGTTATTAATTTATAATAGTTCTTTCTGTAGTCTAGATACAAATCTCGTAACAGGTATGTAATTTATACAAGTTTACTCCAAGTCTGCAAATAGCTTTTATACTTAAAAAAAATTTTTTTTGAGATGGGGCTTGCCTAGGTTGGTCTTGCCTCTGAGTTACATTCCCAGAGCTGTGTGTGTTTATATAAAAGAAAGAGAGGGGGGGAGAGAATTTTTTTTTAAAGCTATTTATCTTTTTTTTCCTAAGTAATTGCAGGTGTCACCAACTTATTTATTTATTTATTTGTTTGTTTGTTTATTTATTTATTTATTTATTAAGACAGAGACAGAGACAGAGGGAGAGAGAGAGAATTTTAATATTTATTTTTTAGTTATCGGCGGTCACAACATCTTTGTTTGTATGTGGTGCTGAGGATCGAACCCGGGCCGCATGCATGCCAGGTGAGCGTGCTACCGCTTGAGCCACATCCCCAGCCCGGGAGAGAGAATTTTAGTATTTATTTTTTAGTTTTCAGCGGACACAACATCTTTGTTTGTATGTGGTGCTGAGGATGGAACCTGGGCCGCACACATGCCAGGCGAGTACGCTACCGCTTGAGCCACATCTCCAGCCCCCCTGTATATTTTTTAAAGTTAATAAATCATTATCCTGTATCAATTAACATAGCTGCTTCATTTTTTTCTGAGAGTTGCATAGTATTCCAATTTTACAGATATCTTCTATTGATGTACATTTAGGTTTCATGATCTTTTTTTTTTTTTACACTTTTTTTTAGTTATAGGTGGACACAATATCTTTATTTTTATGTGGTGCTGAGGATAAAAACCAGTGCCTCACACGTGCTAGGTGAGTGCTCTACCTCTGAGCCACAACCCCAGCCCATCTTTTTTTTTAATATTTATTTTTTAGTTGTAGTTGGAAACAATACCTTTATTTTATTCATTTATTTTTATGTGGTGCTGAGGATCAAACCCAGGGTCTTGCACATGCGAGTCGAGCGCTCTACCGCTGAGCCACAACCCCAGCCCTCATGATCTCTTGTTATTACAAATAATGCTATACTTTCTACCTTTATAAACTTGACACGTTACACCATAAAGTCTAGAGAATGAATTCCTAGAAGAAGAACTGGAAAGTCAGGTCATATACATTTAATTTTGTTTTGAGATTTCTGGTTACCTTGTGTTATTTTTTAATTTCTAAATTTATGCCATATGGGATTGAGAAAATAACTTATATTGTATATGTGTCCTTTTTGTGTGTGTGTGGTGCTGGAGATTGAACCAAATGTATGTATCTTTTTATATTTGTTGAGATCTTTTTGGTGGCCCAACATGTGGTTCATCCTGGAAAACATACTGTATAAACTTGAGAAGGATGGGATTCTGCTATTTGGTGGAGTGTTTTGTATATGTCTGTTAGGTCTGGTTGATTAATTGTGTTGTTCCAGTCCACTCTTTTCTTGTGTCCACTGAATTAAATCCCCATCCCTATTGTGGGGTTTTTGAAGTTTTCAGCTATTATAATAGAACTATTTCTATTTTTTTTTAAGAGAGAGTGAGAGAGGAGAGAGAGAGAGAGAGAATTTTTAATATTTATTTTTTAGTTCTTGGTGGACACAATATCTTTGTTGGTATGTGGTGCTGAGGATCGAACCCGGGCCGCATGCATGCCAGGCAAGTGTTATACCGCTTGAGCCACATCCCCAGCCCAGAACTATTTCTTCTGTTGATTTTTTTTTCAATATTTGCTTCATATAATTTGAGGTTCTGTTATTAGGTATATTATGTTTTAAACTGTTCCATCTTTTTGCTGTATTGAATCTTTTTCTTTTTTTCTTAATACTGGGGATCAAACCCAAGCCTTGCACATGCTAGTGAGTCACATCCCTCGTACTACTGCCTCAGCCTTTTGAGTTGCTGAGACTAGGCAGGTAGCTGGTTGAGACCACACTCACTTGAATTGACTGTATTGAACCTTTTATTTTTATTTTGTTGGTGCTGAGGATTGAACTCAGGGCCTCATGTATGGTAAACACAAACTGTACCACTGAAGTGTACCCTCAGTCTCCTGGAACCTTTTAATTAATATATAATGTACTTCTTTGTTTTAGAGGTACTGGGATTTGAGACCATGGACTCAGGGATACTAGGCAAGGGCTTTACCACTGAACTATATCCCCAGCCCCACTTTTTTGGATTTAAAGTCTATTTTGGGCCTGGGGATGTAGCTTAGTGGTAGAGCTCTTCCCTAGCATGTTCAAGGCCTTGGGTCTGATCCCCTGTACTGCATAAGGGAAAGAAGTTTGTTTTGGCTCATAGAATAGAGTCACCTTAACTTTCTTTTGGCTACTGTTTGCATGGGATATTTATCCTTTTCCATTCCTTTTTAACTTATTTGCATCTTTAGATCTAAAGTGAATCTTTTCTAGAAAGCATATAGTTGGATGTTTTCTCTTTTTTTCCCATCTGTATCTAGGACCCTATGCATGTTAGGCAAGTGCTCCATCACTGAGCTACATTCCTAATCCTTTTGTTTTTATTTTGAGACAGAATCTTGCTGAGTTAGTGAGGCTGATCTCAAATGTGTAGTCCTTTTATCTCAGCCTCCTAAGTAGCTAGGATTACAGGTGAACTCCACCATACCTGGCCTTGGATCATGTTTTTGTTATTCTGCCAATATCATCTTTTAATAAGAGTTTCAACTGTTTACATTTAAAATCACCAAGAAGCTGGGCATGATGGTGCACGCCTATAATTCCTTTGGCTCCAGAGGCTGAGATGAGAGGATTACAAGTTCAAGGCTAGCCTGAGCAACTTAGCCAGATCCTAAGCAATTTAGTGAGACCCTGCCTCAAAATAAAAAGCAAAAAGGGCTGGATGTAGCTCAGTGGTAAAGCACCCCTGAGTTCAATCCCAAGTACAAACTAACTAACTAATAATAATAACAACAATAATTATTATTATTATTAAATCACCAAGGAACTTTTACTATTTTACTATTTGTTTACTATTTGTTTTCTGCCTCTGCCTCAAATTTTTCCCCTTTATTTCTTCTGTTGCTAGCTTCTTTTATATTTATTTATTTATTTAATTTAAGGCAACACTTAGAATTTATTTGTTAAAGTGATGTAAGCCTAAATTCTAGAATAAATGACAGTTTCAAAACTAGTCACAACACCCAGAATCATGGCTCAGAGTTTACTCTGTAGCATAGCACAGCCACATTTATCCAAATCAGAAATAATGCTTCACTGGGACCCCAAGCCAGGGACTTTGACTATGCTAGACAATCTGTGAAATCCACATACTAATTAAATAAACCCCCTCTTGGAGGACAAAATAGGATACTTTCAAATAGAAAGAGCAGATTTCAAACCATGAATACAAAATGGCTGACACAGAAGGGAAAGATGGCAGCAGCCTCTCATGGTCTAATTGGAGTTGTTATCACTCTCATCATTATATCTCTCTTTTATTCCATCACTTGCTTCATTTTCTTCACCATATTTTGATTTCCTTCTGGCTTTGTGGTACTGGAGATTGAAGTCAGGGGTGTCCTACATTTTTTTTTTTTTTTGGTACCGGGATTGAACCCAGGGGCTCTTTACCATTGAGCCACATCCCTGACCCCTTTTATATTTTATTTAGAGATGGGGTCTCACAGAGTTGTTTAGGGCCTCACTAAATTGCTGAGGCTGGCTTTGAAATTGAAATCCTCCTACCTCAGCCTCCTGAGCTGTTGGGATTATAGGCGTGTGCCACCATACCCAGTAAGGTGCCCTAATTTTAAAATTTTTATTTTGAGACAGGGAGTTGCTAAACTATCAAGACTTGCCTCAAACTTGCAATCCTTCTGCCTCGGTCTACCAAGAAGATGGGATTACTGTGTGTGGCTCTAATGTGCATATTCTAAAGATAATTTTCTTTGTGGTTACCTTGGAAATCATCTATAACATTCTATAGTTATAATGTGATTTGAATTTATATTAACAAATTCAGTAGCATAAGGAAATTGTGCTGTAACAACCCCCCACCCACCCCCGTCCTTTGGAAAGCCATTCTTTAACTATTGTTTGTCTGGGAAGATTAAAATTTTTTGTCACTCTTTAATGGACAATTTTGTTGGATATTCCTGGTCCTGTATTAGGTTATTCCATACCTTTTGGCTGCTCCAAGGTTTCTGATGAGAAATTGGCTGATAATCTTATTGAGTATCTCTTGTATGTGAGAGGTGGCTTTTTATTTTTTTATTTTTTTGCTGCTTTTAAGATTGATTGTTTTCTTTCTTTCTTTCTTGTGGTATTGAGGATTGAACTCAGCACCTTTAAAGTCTAAGTAAGTACTCTACCACTGAGTTACATCCCCAGTTCTTTTTTTAATTTTTAGATTGGTCTGTTTCCCAGGCTGGCCTCAAATTTGGAATTCTCCTGTCATCTTTTATGAAGTAGGTAGGATCTTAGATGTATACTATCCTGCCTGGTTAGGATTGGTTTTTTTTCCTTTTTCCTTCCCTTTCCTTTCCTTTCGTTCTTTCTTTCTATCCGCTTAATCCTTCCTTCCTTTCCCAGGGCTTCATGCATGCTGTACCTAGGGTTGTTTTTTTTTTTTTGGTACTGGAGATTTAACTCAGGGGCCCTTTACCACCGAGCTATGTCCCAGTCCCTTTTATTTTGAGACAGGGTCTCACTAAATTGCTTAGGGCCTTGCTAAGTTGCTGAGGTTAACCTTGAACTTGGAAACCTCCTGCCTCAGCCTCTTGATTTGTTTGGATTAAGGTGTGTGCTGCACTCCAGATCCAACCCTAGGAGTCTTTCTTTGTCTTGTTGTAGTTTGATAGTTTGATTATGTGTCTTGGTATGAGTTTGTCTTGAACTTTGTGAATTTCTTGGATTTTCAAATTCATTTCTTTCATCAGCTTTTGAGAGCTTTTTTCCTTTTTGTTTTTCATTTTATCTAGTTTTAGTGAAAGTTCTATATGAGCTTACTTTATTCTTATGTCTTCTTAGTTGTTTCTTCCTTTTATCTGCTCTATTCCTACTTGGCAAAATTTGGCTTTCCAATCAAGGAAACTTTGTCTAGTGATAAGTTTAACTAATGATAGCCTAACCTAGTTATAACCATGTTGCTAGGGTGAATGCCCACACAGATAGTTCTGTTTTTAGCCTTTTTCCTTCTCACCAGTTTAATGTAGATGATATATTACTTCCTATAAGCCTGGACTGCTTTGCCAGTTTTCTGACTTCTAAACTGTCCTTTCACAACCTGAAATTCTTCATCCTTTCATATAGGCATGGATCAAACATTGTACTTCTATTGCAGCTCTTTGCAAAGAGAAGACATAATCTTCATATGCATGGGGGAAGGTGCATTGAAATACCTTTTATTCTTCTTGGCTTTGGTCAGAAGTCACAAAAGGATTAAACTTTATTTGGCTGCTGCCACTTTAACAGTGGCTACAAAAGGGATGAATCGCCAGAATGTCTTCAAATAATCTTTCTACCTCCTTCGTTCTCCTTGAAATTTCCATGATGTATGTTGGTTCATTTGGTTATACTCCCCAACATGTCTTAGGCTTTATTCACTTTTTTTTTTTTTTTAATTGATAATGGGATTGAGCCCAGGGCTACTTAACCACTGAACCATATCTCCAGCCCTTGTTATTTTTTGAGACAGGGTCTCATTAAGTTGCTTAGGGTCTTACTGAGTTACTGAGGCTGGCTTTGAATTTGTGATCCTCCTGCCTCACCCTCCCAAGCCACTGGGATTATAGGCGTGTGCCACCACGCCTAGCCTTTATTCACTTTTGTTCATTCTTTTTCTTTCTGCTTCTCAGACTTAGTAGTTTAAATTTTCCTATTTTAACAGGGTACAGTGTCATATGTCTCTAATCCCAATTATTTGGAGGCTGAGGCAAGAGGACTGGATCAAAAATGTGTGTGTGTGTGTGTGTGTGTGTGTGTGTGTTCGTTCTTGGGAATTGAACTCAGGACCTCATGCATGCTAGGCAAAGGCTCTATCACTGAGCTGCTTCCCTAGCTCCTTGGAAGATGGGAAGTTTGCAGCTAGTCTGGGCAATTTAGTAAGACACTATCTCAAAATAACATAAAATGAAATAAAAATAGCTGGAGATGTAGCTCATTGGTAGAGTACTTGCTTTGCCTGTGTGAGGTTCTGTGTTTGATCCACAGTACCACAAAAAGAAAAAAAACAAAACAACAACAAAAAACCAAAACCAAATCCAAAAATACTGTACAAAAATAAAACAACCACTTCTTCCTGTCTTCAGAATAGCTTTTTTCTGATACATTTTTTTCAACACTTTAATTATACTTTCTCTGACCCTGGGCATCAGCCTGAAACGAAGTGTTAATGGTGTTTTCTGGTCTTGTATGATTTCATTTTGCTTGGGTTTTTGTGCGACTTTCTAAATTTTCCCATTTACATGCAGCTTTTGAATGTCCTAATTTCCAAAGAATTTCATCCCAGCTTTTCCACTGTGCCTTTACCAATGTTCTCTTGCCCCAGATATGAGTCTATGGCCTGCTTTACAGCTTCATTAGCAGTGCCTGCAACTTTTTCTTGAGTTAGGTGAGATAGAGAAAAGCACTTTTCATCAGTCCTAGATACTTCCTGCCCCACAAGGTTGAATAAATATACCTAGTAATTTGTGAATAAAATCTGCTCTGCTCTTCAAGGACAGAGCTAGGAACTGGTCTGCCATTGTTCAAGATCATAGTAACTGCCACATTGGTGAGGAAAGGACAAGTAAAAATGCCACAAAAGTTTCGTACTGTTTTGAAGATGTCTTTTTGGTTGTTTGTAGTACTGGGAACCACACCCTAGTCCTTTTTTTTTTTTTTTTTGAAGGAGGTTCTAAGTTGCTAAGGCTGGTCTTGAACTTAACAATTTAGATGTTTTTTGATATGGAGGAATGAGCATTGGAACTTCCTTGTTAGGTATTTTGATAATCTGTGTGTGTTTTTCCCCCACTGTCTTGCTGTCATTTTTTTGTATCAAATGTCTTTGGATTTTCAAAAGTTTTTTTTTTTTTAAATATATATATTTTTTAGTTGTAGTTGAACACAATGCCTTTATTTTATTTATTATGTGGTGCTGAGGATCCAACCCAGCGCCTTGCACATGCTAGGTGAGCACTCTACTGCTGAGCCACAACCCTAGCCCCTCAAAAGTTATATATATAAGTTGTAGTTGGACACAATACTTTTATTTTATTTATTTTTATGTGGTGCTGAGGATCGAACTAAGTGCCCCATACATGGTAGGCAAGTGCTCTACTGCTGAGCCTCAACCCCAGCCCAAGTTTTTAAATTTTGAAGTCCACTTTGTCTACTTTTTATTTTGTCAATTTTGCTGCTAATTTCATATTTAGGAAACCCTTGCCAAATATGAAGAGTTTTCAATAGCTGAAGAAAAAGTTCTGGAGATATTTGCTTGATCTGTTTTACATTCCTGTCTTTAAAGCAATCACTTTTGGTGAAGATAATAAACTAATCTAGATTAGTCAGATTGAATGGTATAGGATTAGCTACTTGGACTGAGAATGAGGTTAAATGCTAAGATGCTATTTCCCAAAATGCAGGACACATGGGTGCTAGAAAAATTAATAAGTGCTTATTTAATTTAATAAATGTGAAACTCTTAGTAGTAATATATTTTGAATATATTTTAAAAGTTTGTATAATGAAGAATATATATTTTTCATTGAAACTGTATTTTTTTGTCATTATAAGTTAATATGTAAATATTCAGGAGTGACTTCCAAAAATATTCCTGTGGTAGTTCCATATACCACACAGAGATAAACTGGTTTAGTCTTTGCTTTATGTTCTCAAGTGCTTACTTTTTTGTGGTTTATTTTATACAGGTACTGCTCTAAGTAGAGTTTGTTAGAAAAAAGGATCTACTTACTGGGGCCCTCCTGATATAGAAAGAAATGTGGGGGGATTCTCGATCTGCTAACCGAACAGGACCTTTTCGGTAAGTTCTGAAATCTGAATATTGAAATTGTCGGTATTTTAATGATAAGTGTATAATATAACATTTCTTCTTCGTGGAGAAATAACTCTTGAGTTTTTAGAAACAGAAAGTATTTTAAAAAGTTTCAATCATTTCTTTTTCATTTGATGGGGTGTTAGGGAATGAGAATGGAACTCAGAACTTCATACATGCTAGGCAAGTGCTCTACCACTGAGCTATATCTTCAAACCATTGTTAGTCATTTCTAAAATGATTGTGAGACTGACTATGAAGCATGCCAAGAGTTTTGTCTTGTAACAGTTTTTTTTTTTTTTCTTAACCACTGAGGCACATCCCCAGCCCAGCCTGTTTTTTTTGGTTTGTATTTTTAGTTGTAGATGGACATAATAATACTTTTATTTTAATTTGATGCCAGGGATTGAACTCAGGGGCACTCGACCATTGAGCCACATATCAGCCCTATTTTGTATTTTATTTAGGTAGGGTTTCACTGAGTTGTTTAGGGCCTTGCTGAGTTGCTGAGGCTGGCTTTGAACTCATGATCATCCTGCCTCAGCCCCTGAGCCACAGGAATTACAGGTGTGTGCCATGGCACCTGGTTCCTTTATTTTATTTATTTATTTTATGTGGTGCTGAGAATTGAACCCAGTGCTTCACATATGCTAGGCAAGCACTCTACCACTGAGCTACAACCCCAGACTGTTTTATTTTTTCTTTTGTGACAGTGTCTTGCTAAATTGCTTAGTGCTCACTAAGTTGCTGAGGCTTGCCTCAAACTTGTGATCCTTCTGCTTCAGCTTCCCAAGTTACTGGGATTATAGGCATGCCATCATTGCTGGGTTCTTATAACGTTTTTTCCCTCCCACATTTTAAATTGGTGTGTTATTATAGTTGTACGTAATCTTAATACTTTATGTAAACATTAAAAATATTGCTATATATTTTATTTATATTTATTTATTATAGCAAAGTAATGCATACTTGGTTAGTAGGAACAGTTAGCAAAATGTACATTTTAAAGTTCACTTCTAGGTCTCTGATTTTAGAAGTTACTAGGTATGAACAAGTGGAGGACATCTTAGCATTTATTTGTAAATGGAGTGGTGTGTGTGTGTGTGTGTGTGTGTTTTACACCATGCTAGGGATTGAAGAGCCAGAGCACTCTACCACTGAGCTACATCTCGAGCTCTTTTATTTTTTTATTTTGAGATAAGGGTCTCACTAAATTCCTCTGGGTTGTATTTCACATTTTTATAATGAGTTAACTTTTTTTTGTTTTGTTTTGTTTTGTTTTGTTTTTTGATACTAGGGATTGAACTCAGGGGCACTCAACCACTGAGCCACATTCCTATCCCTATTGATCCTAGAGACAGGATATTGCTGAGTTGTTTAGCGCCTCGCTGAGTTGCTGAGGCTGGCATTAAACTCACAATCCTCCTGCCTCAACCTCCCGAGCTTCTGGGATTATAACTGTGTACCACTGTGCTCAGTTAATATTTAGTTTTGAGACAGGGTCTTGCTAAGTTGCTGAGGATCTCACCAAGTTAATGAGGCAGGTCTTGAATTTGAGATCTTCCTGCTTCAGCCTCCCAATTTCCTGAGATTATACAGTCATGCGGCTCTGGACCCAGCTCTTTTGTACCTTTTTTAGGACCAAGGACTGAACTCAGGGCCTTGGGCATGCTAGGCAAGTTGTCTGCCACTGAGCTAAATCCCCAAACTCTGTATCATCTTTAAAACAAATTTTTTTTTATGGGGGGATGGTGGTGTTAGGGATGACACCTGGGGCTTCAGACATATAAGAAGTGTTCCACCACTGAGCCATATCCCCAAACCTTATTTTTAAGATTTCTTTTTTTTTTTTTTTTCTGAACTGGGCATTGAACCCAGGGATGCTTAACCACTGAACCACATTCCTAGCCCTTTTTACTTACATTTTATTTAGTGATAGGATCTTTCTTAGTTGCTTAGGGCCCTGTTAAGTTGCTGAGGCAGGCTTTGAAATTGTGATCCTCCTGAATCAGCCTTCTGGGCCCCTGGGATTACAGGCATGTGCCCCTGAGCCCTGCTTATTTTTAAGATTTTAGACTAGAGGGAGATATAGTTTATATAATATTCCTCCTTGGGGGAACTAATTTAAACCAAAAATAGGTATTTTGCAGGATTAGAATGTATGAAACATCGTTTTTTGTTTTGTTTTGTTTTTATATTTGTGCCCAGGGTCTTGTGCATGCTAGGCAGATACTACACTACTGAAGTACTTCCCCAACCCTTTAAAATAGTTTTAAGTATGGGCATTGTGGCACATACTTATAATCACAGACTTAAGAGTCTGAGGCAGGAGGATTACAAATTTGAGGCCAGCCTTGGAAATTTAGGGAGACCCTGTTTCAAAATTAGAAAGGCTGGGTGCAATGGCAGTTGCCTGTAATCCCAGAGACTCTGGAGGCTGAGATAAGAGGATCGATTGTAAGTTCTAGGCCAGCCTCAGCAATTTAGTGTAGGCCCTAAGCAACTTAGGGAGACTGTGTCTCAAAAAATAAAAAAGGGTTGTAGCTCAGTGGTAAAGCCCCTGGGTTCAATCCTCAGTACCAAAAATAAAATTATATTAACAACATAAAAAGTACTGGAGGTGTAGCTTGTTGGTAGAATGCTCTTGCATTCCATTTCTAATGGGGGGGTTATCTTCATATAATCAGTTACTTTTGATCTACTTTCTCTTAGGAGGGTAAAGTAATCCTTAGGGCAGTACTCAGAGGCAGAAGTTGGATGTGTTCTGCTCAGAAAATGCTCTGGCAAGTAAACATATAGATTTAGATGCTAACATATAGATTTAGATGAATCTGAGGAGTCTTCAGTCTTCCCACAAGCTAATTAATAGGACTTTAATGATACATATATATATATTTTTTTTTGTGGTACTTGTGGTGCTCTATCACTGAGCTACATTCTCATCCCTTTTTATTTTTTATTGGAGATTTTCTTGCTAATTTACCAAGAACTTAAAATCTTTCTGCTTCAGCCTCCCAAATAGCTGGGATTTCAAGTGTGTACCACTATACCCAGCTTTTGAATGATTTTTAAATATGAGAGACACTATAGTTAATTATAACATCTTACTTTGTGTTACTTATGCAGAACATTTAAACTTGATTCTCTTATGATGAACTTAACTAATGTTAATGGGAGCCCATGGAAGACATTGTGTTCTGCAAATTCATTAAATGTACATAATTCTCATGTTTAGGTTAATGTTAAGTTTCTATTACTTTAAAAAAAGAATTGGTAGTGTAACTTTATTGAAATGAGTGACCCAGAATTAGTTGTCCTTTGGATTTTTTTTTATCGTGGTATAGTCTGTACTCAGAAGTGTCTTAGACTAGAAACTACATGTTCTGAAGGGAGAACTGAGTTGGTCTTGATTTCTTAATACTTTTGTTTTACTGCTAAACAACAGATGACCTTTCACATAATTTTGTTTTCCTTTTTCATGTGTCTAGGTGCTTAATTGCCTACTTAAATTCCATAATGTTTGTCCAAAACTAAAATGAAAGTTAGGGAAAGGGAAGAAGTTGGGTAGAATGAAAGATTGAGCCAGCTCTTGTTTATCTATTGCATTCTATAAACTGAGATTGTGAGTTTAATACTGTACCTATTTTTAAAATACATTTTGTTTCTGTGTAAAGTTAGGCATTGGTACGGGAATATAATTTTTTTCATTTGGGACATGGGAATAATGCTTAAAGACCTAAACTTGTCACTAGGTCTCTTCTAGTTTTAAGCTCCTGGATGCTCTTGCTTAGCTTACACATGCTTTGTGGCATGATTCATGCTAATTTCTGTGATACCCTTGGGTAGTTATAATAAGACCCAGCTGAGAGTACTTTCAGGCAGAGTCACTGTAGAACTGGGATTTAGATGTAGCCAGAAAGTTGCTTATCTGGTAAACACTGGTGTTGCTCCTAATGGTGATGATGTACAACCAGCATTTTTTGGTTGGGTGGTATCTAGGCAGTAGTCATAATTAAATATTTTGGGATATTACCCCTAGATACAGCAGTAGACACTTCCTAAAACTTAGTGTAAGAAATTTACATTGCATTGATTTTTCCAATGTATAGGAATCATCATGTTGACCTTGGAATTCTAAGTTCCCTGGCTTTAGGAAATGGACATTTTTGTAGTATGTCACCATTGTTAGCTTATCTGGTATTGCGGATTTTCCCTGTTGCAGGACTGGGTGAAAGCTTTTTCTGCAGCAGTCATGTTGAAAACCTTGTGTTGACTTTCCTCGTGTTCTGAAATGGGAGCATAAAAGTTTACTCGTCACTTCGTCTTAAAATAGCAAAACTTTGCTGTTTTCTGCAGATCTAGGACCTTGTTACAGAACTCTGCCAAAAAAAAAAAAATGTTTAAAGAAGAATGTGCTGTGATTAGAGAAGAATATGCTGGTGTGTAGATTTCAAACTCTCTGGACAATATGAATAACACTGTCTTTGTTTCTACAGTGGGAGCCAAGAAGAAAGGTTTGCTCCCGGGTGGAACAGGGATTATCCTCCTCCTCCCCTTAAGAGTCATGCTCAAGAGAGACACTCTGGCAACTTTCCTGGCAGAGATTCACTTCCCTTTGATTTCCAGGGGCATTCGGGGCCTCCCTTTGCAAATGTAGAGGAGCATTCTTTCAGCTATGGAGCTAGAGACGGACCACATGGTGACTATCGAGGAGGGGAGGGACCTGGACATGATTTCAGGGGGGGAGATTTTTCATCTTCTGATTTCCAGAGCAGAGATTCATCACAGTTGGACTTCAGGGGTAGGGACATACATTCTGGGGATTTTCGGGATAGAGAAGGGCCACCTATGGACTACAGGGGTGGAGATGGTACTTCTATGGATTATAGAGGTAGGGAGACACCACATATGAACTACAGAGACAGGGATGCTCACACTGTTGAATTCAGAGGAAGGGATGCTCCTCCATCTGACTTTAGGGGCCGGGGTACCTATGATTTAGATTTTAGAGGCCGGGATGGATCCCATGCAGATTTTAGGGCAAGAGATTTATCAGATTTGGATTTCAGGACCAGAGATCAATCTCGTTCTGATTTTAGGAATAGAGATATAGCTGATTTGGACTTCAGGGACAAAGATGGAACACAGGTAGACTTTAGAGGGCGAGGTTCAGGTACTACTGATCTAGACTTTAGGGACAGGGATACACCACATTCAAATTTCAGAGGTAGACACCGGTCCAGGACTGATCAGGATTTTAGGGGCAGAGAGGTGGGACCTTGTATGGAATTTAAAGATAGGGAGATGCCTCCTGTGGATCAAAAAATTTTGGATTACATTCAGCCATCTGCACAAGATAGAGAACATTCTGGTGTCAGTGTGAACAAGAGAGAAGAATCCTCACATGACCATACAGTAGAAAAGCCCACGTTTGGTGTTCAGAAGGCAGAATTTGAGCATTCAGAAACAAGAGAAGGAGAAACAAAAGGTGTAGCCTTTGAACATGAATCTCCATCAGACTTTCAGAACAGCCAAAGTCCAACTCAAGACCAAAACAAATCACAGCTTTCTGGAGGTGAACAGAGTTCAGACGCTTGTCTGTTTAAAGAAGAAGGCGATCTGGATTTTCTTGGTCAACAAGACACTGATTACAGAAGCATGGAGTACCGTGATGTGGATCATAGGTTGCCAGGGAGCCAGATATTTGGCTATGGCCAGAGCAAGTCTTTTCCAGAGGGCAAAACTCAACGAGACCTACAGGTATGTTGATGACGTGGATTGCTTTTTTCTTTTTTCATAAGGCATTTCTGAAGGATTAAGTATAGAATCTAGGACCTTGAGTCCTTGATGTCTCATTGCCCTACTATTAAAAAGCAAAATTTGGTCAATCCCCAGGGCTGCAGAACAAAAAAGGCAAAATTTGGTTGGGCATGGTGGCACACACCTATAATCCTAGCAACCAAGGAGGTCGAGTCAGGAAGATTGCAAGTTTGAGACCAACCTTAGGAACCTAATGATCGTGTCTCAAAATACAACTAGAGTTGTAGCTCAGTGGTTCAGTTCCTAGTACCCAAAACAAAAACAAACAGCAACAATAAAAGACCTCATCTCAATAGAAAAAGCAGATTTTGTATTCACCATTGAAATGTAGGAATGTAAATCTCTAGAGAAAGGGGCCTCAGTTCAGATAATATTTTTGGGGCAGAGTAGGTACCAGGGATTGAATCCAGAGGCACTTAACTCTGAGCCACATTCCCAGCCCTTTTTATTTTTTATTTTAAGATGGAGTATCCCTAAGTTGCTTAGGGCCTTGCTAAAATGCAGAGGCTGGCTTTGTATTTGTGATCCTCTTGTCTCAACTCCCAGTTGCTGGGATTATAGGTTTGTCCACTGCTCCAACCATATAATATTTTTGATAGGTGTTGATTCATTATTTTGCTTTATTGGGCTGATTTAAATACCTTGGGACGATTTAATCTGAAAAGTAACTATCTTTGGGAAGTGATTTTCACAACTTTTTGATAGTCAAGCATTGTGATTTAGGATTCATTTTCTTACTTAAACTCAGGCTACCTAAGAGTCTCTCTCTAGTCATGAGGAGGTTATTTAAAAGTTGTAATTTGGGCTGGATTTGTGGCTCAGTGGTAGAATGCTTGCCTAGCATGTATGAGGCATGTGGTTTGATCCTTAGCACAGAATATGAATAAATTAAAAAAAAATTAGCACGCCTGTAATTCCAGTGGCTTGGGAGGTTGAGGCAGGAGCATCACGAGTTCAAAGTCAACCTTAGCAAAAGTGAGGTGTTAAGCAACTCCTTGAGACCCTGTCTTTAAATAAAAAACAGGGCTGGGGACGTGGCTCAGGGGTTGAGTGCCCCTGAGTTCAATCCCCAGTAACCCTCCCCACCCTCCCCCCCGCCAGATTAAACATCAACAACTTAAAAAAACTGTTATTATCTTCTTTTTTTAAAAAATTTTTTTTTGTAGTTGTGGATAGACAGAATGCTTTTTATTTTAATTGTTAATTTTTATGTGGTGCTAAGGATCGAACCCAGTGCCTCATACATGCTAGGCAAGCGCTTTGCCACTGAGCTACAGTCCCAGCCCTTATTATCTTTTTGTAGCTAATTTAATTAACTTTAAATGTTACATTTCTATGCAAGGAAGTTTGTTTGCAATTTAATAAGAAGATGTTATCTTTAAAATAGATTTTATCAATTTCTATTCAGGTTTCTATTATTTTGGACAGTGCTGTTAATACATATTACCAAATAATGGGTTTTGAGAATGTTAGAGCCTGGTGATCACATAATTTATTATCTAAATCAGTTTGATTATGCTAGGCAATAGGCATAACTAGGAGATAGGATCATTTAGTTATAGGAGTCTTTCTCAAAAGGTTTTTCAGCTTTTATCTTTTGTAGTGGAGAGAAATTGATTGGAGGGAGATATGGTCATTTAGTTACAGGAGACTTTTTCTTAAAAGTTAAATTCTAACTATAATTTCGAAATGGAGGAAAATTGGAGCTAAGGCTTTTATAAGTATGAAGAGTACAGATTTCTTTGAATTTTACTGTTAAATTGTGTGGTTTATACTTACATGACACCTTTTGACTTTGTTCTGAAATTTGTTTATAAGAAATCATCTTTATTAAATGACATCTGCTCAGATTTCCCTTTTTGCTATTTGCTCATTCAGGAAAAAAATACAGTTTTGGGAATAATAATATTTTTTGTTTGTTTTTCTATGAAAGTCCTATTGGGGCTAATTTGTTTTTCTCTCTTTTTAGATGTTGATGAATCTTTTTTTTTTTTTTTTTTAGAGGAGAGAGAGAGAGAGAATTTTTTTTTTTAATATTTATTTTTTAGTTCTCGGCAGACACAACATCTTTGTTGGTATGTGGTGCTGAGGATCAAACCCGGGCTGCGTGCATGCCAGGCGAGCGCGCTACCGCTTGAGCCACATCCCCAGCCCGTTGATGAATCTTTATTTTATTCATTTATTTATATGTGGTGCTGAGAATTGAACCCAGTGCCTCACGCATGCTAGGCAAGTGCTCACTGAGCCTCTCTCTTTTTCTTTTTGATGCTGGGGATTGAAATTCGAGGGTCTTGCGCATGCTAAGCAAGTGCTCTCACTTAGTTAAACTCTCAGCCCAGTATTATTTCTCTTTATGTCTTATTTTACAATTTTAAGATTCCTTGGGCTGAGGATATGGCTCAGTTGGTAGAGTGCTTGCCTTGCATACACAAGGCCCTGGGTTCAATCCCTAGCACCCTCCCCTCCACATACATACACACAAAAAAGACTCCTTCAGTGAGCCTGGGTTAATTCATTTGTAATCCAAGGATTTGAAGTCAAAATTTAAAATAATAAAGTCATATTTTTTCACATCTTTACATGATTCAGTCATTTTCATTTTTGATCCTGAATACCTATATTTCATGTTGTTTCACTTTTCATACAAAAGTATATTTATTGGTGAAATAATTTTATATTCTGAATTTAAGGATCAAGATTACAGGACTGGCACAAGTGAGGAGAAGCCTAGCAGGCTTATTCGATTAAGTGGGGTGCCTGAAAATGCCACAAAAGAAGAGGTGAGGCATGTGTTTTTTTCTGTCTCTGTCAATTAAATTTTTAACCTTATTTTGAAAAATTATAGATTCACAGGAAAGTATAAAGAAATGTATAGGAAAGAAAAGCATGTGTATTCTTTTTTTTTTTAAATAGAGAGAGAGAGAATTTTTAATATTTATTTTTTAGTTTTCGGTGGACGTTACAACATCTTTGTTTGTATGTGGTGCTGAGGATCGAACCCGGACCGCACGCATGCCAGGCAAGCGCGCTACCTCTTGAGCCACATCCCCAGCCCCAGCATGTGTATTCTTTACCCAACTTCCCTTGGTGTTAATATGTTGGATAACTGTAGTATATCTAAACCAGGGAATTGACTTTGGTATAATTCATAGAACTTATTCATATTTTGCTAGTTATATATGTATTCACTGAGGTGAGGTTTGTAAAAACATGACAAATGGTGACCTGGTAATCATCTGGTAGGGCATATTATTTCAGGAGTCCATAAATAAAGATACTGATTTATAGTAATATGAGTTTGGAAGCTGCCTATCTGCTCAGTTAGGATAGACTGACTAAATTTATGGCAGAAGTTATGGAAGAATTGGTCAGGATATTGCAACAGGAGCTAATAGTACTTATTCTGTGACAGGCATTGTGTATGCTTATAAGCATTAATTCACTTAATTATAATGACCATGAATAGGGTTCTTTTCTTTCTTTTTTTGGTTGGTGGGGATACTGGAGATTGAATCCAGGGGGGCCGAACCACTGAGCCCTCATCCTTAGGCACCCCACCCCCACCCCCCACTTTTTTGAGACAAGGTCTTACTCAGTTGCTAAGGCTGGCCTTGAACTTCTGATCCTCCTGCCTTGGCCTTCTAAGTAACTGGGATTAGAGGTTGGTGTGTCACCCTGCCCAGAATGAATAGATGTTCTCTTTTTTAAATATATTTTTTTAGTTGTAGTTGGACACAATACTTTTATTTTTATGTGGTACTGAGGCTCAAACCCAGCTCATTGCATGTGCTAGGCAAGTGCTCTACCACTGAGCCACAACCCCAACCCCTAAATAGGTATTCTTAATACATTCACTGCAAGTGTTAAGTATTATAGGTTGAAGATTCCATATCTGAAATGCTTGGGATCAGATGTATTTCAGATTTGGGGGCTTTGGATTTGGGAATTTTGGAGTAGACTTTACTGAGCATCCCTAATAGGAAAACCTGAAATCCAAAATGCTGCAAAATCTGAAGCAGATTTTTGGATTAAGGATTCAACCTATATTGAGTACCAGGCACTGAATGATATAGCAGTGAATATTATAAAGTCACTGCCTCCATCAATAATACAGAAGCAAACAAAAGATAGGTAACATTTTGAAACAGTGATACATTTTCTGAAGAACACTAAAGGTTTAGGGCTGGGATGTAACTAGCACAGTACTTGCCTAGCATGTACAAGGACCTGGGTTTGATCCCCAGAACAACAACAAGAACAAAAGATGTAGATGTGACTTTGTATTTTGCAGTTAGATATCACTGAAGAAGTGACATTTGTAGTTAGAGAACGATTCATTTGAATATAAAGAAAAAACTGACCAGACCGAATTACCATGGCTCTGGACTGAATGAGCTTAGTGCATCATTTTATGTTTAACAGATAATTAACTAGACACGGAAAGGTTACACAACAAGTGAGTAGGAGATGCTTGGAATTCAGACAGTTTGATATCTTCAGACAGTTTGAGCTCTTGAAGGTTATGCTCATCTGATTTTCTTTTACACTTAGGAATTTTTGAATAAGCATGTTCTATTCATTTAGCATTTTTTTGAGCATCTCGTGTACATGTCTTAATTTTGCCTTTATAAAATAATCATAGCTTTAAATTATGTAGAATAAAAACCAATAGAGAAATATAAAATTCACTGTTTGAATATGATTTGTATCATAATGTGTAAATACCATTTTCTTGCAGATTCTTAATGCCTTTCAGACTTCCGATGGCATGCCTGTGAAGGAGTTGCAGTTAAAGGAGTATAACACAGGTGAGTTTCTTTATATGCATGTGGCCTTGGGTTAGGAAGGGTCTTTGTCAGATCTCTGCATCATATGCTACTTAATTTTTTTTTTTAAAGAAACCACAGATTGTGGCTCAGTGGTAGAGCACTTGCCTAGCATGTGTGAGGCACTGGGTTGAATTCTCAGCACCGCATATAAATAAATAAAATAAGTGTCCATCAACAACTAATAAAAAAAAATAGAAAACACAATAAGATTTCCAGAAGCCTCCTGTTGGTGCCTTCAGATAATACCCAACTTTAGTCTTAGCTGGTTCTTTGTGGATGTTTGTCCACAAATGGGTGATAAGGATGCATGTTCCAGTTCTTCTGAGTTCCTGTGAGATATGAAGTGAGTGTTGCAGCATCTGTTCCTGACTATATTTTACATAACTAAGTTATTAAACTTTCTGTTTGTTCTTTATGGTGGTGGAATGCTTACATTTGAGCCTAGGATTTACTAACTTGTTGAATATAAAATTTTACATTTCCTTGTTTCAAAGTGAAACTTTCCAGTTTCCACAGAAATTGTACCAAGTAGAGTTTTCTTGAATTCTCATTCTTGCTCTGAGAACAAATTCCTGAAACAGCTGTTTTGTTGAAACCCATGAATAGATCCAGAAGAGCTTTCTTTTTGACCTCTAGTCTGTGGTCTGATGAAAGTTGGCTGAATATACACATAATATTATTTCAGAGTACCAAATTTGGTCAGTTCCTTCAAATCTTATTATAGAAAAAGGAAGTCAAAAGCAAAATGCTAAGCAATCAAGTTGTGACCAATATTTTTAGGACTGCATAATATGAAATAGTTTAAAAATAAAGGTAATCTCAAAGTGACCTGTTTTGTAGAATTTTAAATTTAAGAAAGAGCATTAATCTCACAAAACATAGAATTATAGTAATCGAGCTAAAGAAATCTTCAAGTTAAGAGCATATAATATTTTTGAGGATAAAGTTTATTTTTATTTATTTATTTTTTATATTTTTGAGAGAGAGAGAGAGAGATAATTTTTTTAATATTTATTTTTTAGTTTTCGGCTGACACAACATCTTTGTATGTGGTGCTGAGGATCGAACCCTGCATGCATGCCAGGCGAGCGCGCTACCACTTGAGCCACATCCCCAGCTCCTATAGTTTATTTTTAAATACTTTACCATTAAATTGAATTTTTACATTAGGTAGTTTTTTTATATTTATTTTTTAGTTATAGGTGGACAAAATATCTTTTATTTTTTTATTTTTATATGGTGCTAAGGATTGAACCCAGTGCTTCACACATGCTAGGCGAGCACTCTACCTCTGAGCCACAAAAAAGCCTGGTAATTATTTCTTTAAATGGGTTTCTTAGAAGAAGATTATCCACAAAAGTAAATTTTATGCTTGAAAGAATATGGTATTTGTGTTAAGTTCAGTAAGTGTTTTTTTTCCTGCAATTTGATAATCAATTTAGAAATATTATTTCTCAGAAAGCAATTATTTCTTTTTTTTAAAATATATTTTAGTTGTTAATAGACCTTTATTTTATTTATTTGTATATGGTGCTGAGAATCAAACCCAGTGCCTCACACATGCCAGGCAAGTACACTACCACTGAGCCCCAGCCCCCAGCCCCAGAAAGCAATTATTTCTTTGTTTTAAAACATCAACCCTGAATTTGGAACACATGATTAAAAGTAGTTACGTTTTTGTTATTGCACATCTCAATTTTGTTGGTTTTATTTATTTATTTATTTATTTTGCATGTGTCTTCTACATGTCTTTCTTTAAAAACTAAAGGTAGAATTTACAGGCTAATGATACTGTTTAATTCTCAGGATAATAGCCTCAATCTTGTCACAAACTCTGCTTTAATTAAGTTTTGATGTATTTAGGAAATGAGTGTATTAATGTTTAAATAGCAGTAGACCAAACTCTTCGTTTCTTTAGTACTCATTGATTTTCTTTTTTTTTTTAGAGAGAGAATTTTTTTAATATTTATTTTTCAGTTTTCAATGGATACATCATTATTTTATTTTATGTGGTGCTGTGGATCGAACCCAGCGCCCCACCATGCCAGGCGAGCACATTACCACGTGAGCCACATCCCCAGCCCTACTCATTGACTTTCTATTTAAATTGTCAGATTTATTAGCAGAGTAAAAATTACTTTTTTTCTTTATTTTATTTTTTTAACTATGCATGACAATAGAGTATATTAAAAACTTTTTTAGGGCTGGGGCTGTAGCTCAGTGGTAAAGTGCTTGCCTCGCATATATGAGATACTGGGTTTGATCCTCAGCACCACATAAAAATAAATAAAGATACTGTGTGTTCATCTACAACTAAATAAATACTAAATATATATATATATATATATATATTTTAGTTGTTGATAGACCTTTATTTTATTTATCTGTATGTGGTGCTGAGAACTGAACCTAGTGCCTCACACATGCCAGGTAAGTGCACTACCACTGAGCCACAGCCCCAGACAATAGAGTATATTTTGACATACTATACATACATGGATTATAACTTTTCATTCTTGTGGTTACATGTGATGTGGTAAAATTACTTTAATATTCAGGGTCTAAAGAGCAAATTCTTAAATTTGCTGGCTATTAGTATTGTGATTGACAGACAAAAGACAATAGATACATGTGAAATCATCCTGGACAGTGATTTTTATTAAAAAGGCATTTTATTGGGGCTGGGGCTGTAGCTCAGTGGTTGAGCGCTTGCATCATACCTGTGAGGCACTGGATTTGATCTCAGACCACATAAAAATATATGAATAAATAAAAATATTGTGTCCAGCTACAACTAAAAAATTTTTTTAAAAAGTATTTTATTATATAAAGTGACATGTACTTTATAGTTTTTTTCTTTTAATGAAAGAATTGGATTACCCTTGTCTATGTTACCTGTGTTAACACCTTATTTGTGACAAGTAGAATGAACTTTTGAAAATATTAGTCAGATCATGTTATTCCTATGCCTAAAACCCTCTAATGGCCTTCCATTTTCACTTGGAAGAAATTCCCAACTCCTTATTCTGACATAACAAATTTCTGCATGAGCTGGTCCTTGGCTGTTTATCTGACTTCATCCTGTACTGCTGTCTACTTGCCCTATTACACTGTAGCCATACTGAGCTTTTCTCTGGACCTTTACTAGTACGAACTTCGTCTGTTGTGTCAGAGCCTTTGTACTGCCCTTGCTTCTGATCCTCACTCATCTTCGGGGGTTTAGTTCTTAAGTTTTGCCTTTCTGAAGCCTAGTCTCACCATCTAATTTAAACTCACCCTGTAGTCATTTTTTATTATATCCTTGTGCATAGATCAATCATTTTGATAGTTTGCTTGATGGTTTTATGTATTTTCCTCTAGAAAGTTAGCTCCATGGCAGCAAGAACCTTGTCTGTATTGTTCCCTCCTGTTTCCCTAGTGCTTGGCACAGTCGGTTCTATGATGTGGAGAACAGTTGTGATCTTAAGTGAAGGCATTAAAGGGTAGTTTAGATTTCATGGCAATATAACTTAGGTTTTACATATTTGCTGAAGAATGTGTCTTGGGACAACCAGATGTTCTGAGAACTTTAGCATTTACTCTTTGTAAGATCATGTGTAACCCATCCGGTGTGGTGGCTCACCTGTAATCCCAACAGCTTGGGAAGCTGAGACAGGAGGATCACAAGTTCAAAGCCAGCCTCAGCAACTTGGCAAGGTCCTAAGAAACTCAATGAGACCCTATCTCTAAATAAAATATTAAAAAGGGGTTAGGAATGTACCTCAGTGGTTCAGTGCCCCTGAGTTCAATCCTCAATACCAAAAAGAAAAAAGATCATGTGTAAACTCAGTGGGGAAAGATGACTTTTATAAAGAAAAATGACAGAGTTTTAGAATGAATAATGATCTGGAAGAGTCCATGCTAGATGGATGTGCTCATAAAAGGGGAATTGTTGGGTAGAGTTCATCCTTTTAGTTGATGTAATGAACTCTATAACAGAGAAAAGATTAATGACTATTCACTTGACTCTAGTAATTTGTTCATTTTTGTCCCATTTAGAGCTATATAAATATAGGGTCAAGGGTCCAGAATCAGAGGTGTTAAATTAATTTATAATTTTTTTCTGGTCATAGAAATGGAATGTGGTACATAGATGATATATGAATTATGTCCCCTACAGGGATGAATACTCAGGACAATACTTTAGCAGCAAAATCTGTGGATATTCTAACAGGACTAAATGAACACAGTAAAGAGATTCAATATAGGCCAAGATTTGCTTCAAAAGACTTTTGCTGAAAATTTAACAAAAATTTGATATTTAAAAATTTAAATATATTTAAAAATTTTTCAGACTATACATTGTGATATTTAAATTACCTTAAGTTATATTATTATATTTCTGGAAAAAGTATCAGGAGTAAAATGACTTTTGGTGATTGGAATAATAAGCTTTGGTATATCTTACATATGATGGAATACTGTGCAGCAGTAAAACTCAAGAAGCTATTCATGCATATGACAGCATGGTTGGTTCTTGAAGGCATTTTACTGATTGAAAGAAACTAGACTCAAGAGCCTATATGTACTGGCTGAGAAGGAGTGAAGTACTGATATATGCCAGAACTTGCATGAGCCTTGAAAACCTTGTGAAAGAAGCAGATAGAAAAACCAATGGGTTCTTGAAATTTCTACAAAGATAGAAAGCAGATAAGTGATTATAAGAGATATTTCTCCTCTGAGTGAATGATTAGTGACTGCTTAATGGATATGGGGTTTGCTTTGGACTGATAAAAATATCCTGGAACCAGATAACGTTGATGGTTGCACACTTTGTGAGTATACTGAATGCTGCTGAATTGTAGACTTTAAAAATGGTGCATTTTATGTTATGTGTTATTTTGGGGGATAGGGTGTTTTGTTATGTTGCCCAGACTGCTTTGAAACTACTGGGCTCAAGTGATCCTCTTGTTTCAGCCTCACAGATGTCTGGGACCACAGGCATGTGTCACTATGTAGCTTTTTTTTTTTTCCTATTTTTTTTTTAAGACTATATATTGTGATTTCACTTTTGATGTTCTGGAAAAGGTAGAATTTTAGGGATAGAAAATAATGGTTGCCAGGATGTTGGTGCAGGAGCTGACAGATATAGAAACGTGACAGAGGTTTTGAATGTAATAGATTTTTTTTTTTAATATCTTGATTGTAGTAGTGGTTTATCAATGTTAAATTCACTGACTTTGGTATTATTATGGTTATGTTAGAGAAGTCAAGAACTATGATACATGCAGTTTTCTTATGGCTCAAAAGAAACATTTGATATATCTGATAGGAGGAAAGAAGAGAGTAATATTAGAGGGGCAAAATGTTGCCAATAGTTAAACCCAGATAAAGAGGATTATGTTTTACTTTAACTATTATTCTTGCAATTTCTTTGTAATTTGGAAATTCCAGAACAGTGTAAAATGGAGCTGGGAGTGGTGTCATACACTTGTAATCCCAGCAGCTTGGGAGGCTGAGGAAAGAGGATCGCAAGTTCAAAGCCAGCCTCAGCAACTTAGTGAGGTCCTAAGCAACTTAGCAAGACCCTGTCTCTAAAATAAAAAAGGAATGGGGATGTGGTTTAGTGGTTAAGCGCCTCTGGGTTCAATCTCTAGTACCAAAAACAAACAAACAAACAAACAAAAAAAGAGTTGTAAAATGGACATCAAGCTGTTATATTTTATTTTAAAATGTTATCTATTCATTCATTTTGCCAAGCTGAGGATTTAGACAGTTTTACTGAATTGCTGAACTTGCTTTGAACTTGGCGGTTCTCCTATCTCAACTTCCCTTGTAGTTGGGATTATAGGTATGCGCCCCTGTGCCTAACTCTGATATATTTTATTTTTATTTTATATTTGGTACTGGGGTAGAATCCCAGGGCCTGGTGTGTGCTAGGCAAGTATTCTGCCACTGAATTATAATAACTAAATGATCAGCAGAAGCCTTGCAAACTGAAGACGATAATGAATAGCTTCTGTCAACATGAGATTGTAAGAGTGGGCCCTAGATAGCAGGATCATGACCATTCATTTTGTTAGAAATCCAGATTCTCGGGGCTGGGGATGTGGCTCAAGTGGTAGCGTGCTCGCCTGGCATGTGTACGGCCCGGGTTCAATCCTCAACACCACATACAAAGATGTTATGTCTGCCGATAACTGAAAAATAAATATTAAAAAATTCTCTTTCTCTCAAAAAAAAAAAAAATCCAGATTCTCAGACCCTACCCCTAGAGCTACCAAATCACAAACTCTGGAGGTGGGGCTTAGCAATCTGTGCTTTAACAAGGCCTCCAGATGGCTCTGATGTGCCTTGAATTGTGAGAACCACTGCATTTGATTAACTGTTTGTTTAGATTCTTTATATTTTTGTACTGTGGCTTGAATTTATGGGTGCATTATCACTGAACTACACTCCAAGTACTTTTTAGTTTTTATTTTGAGACAGAGTCTTGCTAAGTTACTGAGGGTCTTGCTAAATTGCTAAAACTGGCCTTGCTTGTGATCTTGGAAATATAGGTGTGTGTCACTATACCCAGCTAGATTCTTTAATTCTAGAACTTTTTGCACAGTTTAAAAATAACTCAAAGCTAGTGTGGTAGTGTAGTGTCTCTGGGTTCAATACCCAGTACCCCCCCAAAAAAAATTTTTAAAAAGTGCCAGCACAAGCTGGGCGCAGTGGCACATTACTGTTATCCCAGCAGCTCCGGAGGCTGAGGCAAGAGGATTGTGAGTTCAGAGCTAGCCTCAGCAAAAGCGAGGTGCTAACAACTCAGCGAGACCGAATTACTAAATAAAATACAAAATAGGGCTTGGGATGTGGCTCAGTGGTCAAGTACCCCACTGAGTTCAATCCTCAGTACCTCTGTCCTAAAAAAAAAAGTGCCAGTGCACATTTTGCAGCGTTTTTTGGCATTCACAGAATAGACAAGTAAACACTTTTAGTTTCTTAGGTAGAAATTGACCATAGGCTGCTTGGAAAATATTACATGTACTTGTTGCATCTCTAAAACTTGAAAAGCTCCTGCCTTCCACCAAGAGTCTTAATCAGATTTTTTTACCACATTTAGGGTGTATGTTCACAGATAGCTTTAAGGAAAGATGGCAGAACTTAAAAAAATAAAAATGTATAAAATACCAGGAGGTGGTTTTAGGGCTGGGTGAATCTTATGGAGGCAATGGATGGCTGACCTAGAGAAGAATTCCATGATTTGGTGCTGGAGAGATCAGGTAAGCTTGGGGAGAGGGCCTGGAAGTTGGGTTAAATTTAGTCATTTTTGAAATGACCTAGGGTTTGACTTATTTATTTTAAAATTCCCTACCCAAAGACTTTCCAGTAGAAAGTTCTGTTAATGAGCTATGGTTTTGTAAGCTTTACGTTTGTTTTAAGATATTATCTCTCTTATGAAAGATTACCTTTATATAGATTCTGGGAATGGAAAACTTGTCTACTCGTATACACTTTTTTTTTTTTAATAACATACTCTACCATTCAACTATATCCACATCCCTTTTTATTTTTATTTTGAAATAGGATCTCTGTGTGTTGCTGAAGCTGGCTTTGAACTTGTGATCCTCCTGCCTCAGTTTCCCGAGTTACTGAGATTATTGGTGTGCCCACCATGCCCAGCCTGGTCATAATATATTTTGAACCTCATTAGATGATATGTTGGTTGCTGCAGAATAGGGGCTTTTTGGACTCTTAGGGAAGTGACAGTTTGAAGTTACTGTAGACTGCAGGAATGATAAGGTACCAAGCTTTAGTGTCAAGGGAAGTGTGAGATTTAGTTCTATTAGCTAATGAAGGGAAGGGTGACCTAAGAGAGTTAAAATGTCTTTTCAGGGCTTGGTTAGGACTATTCATTTTTCAGGGTTTGCTGCTGATACTTCTTCCTCCTCTTCCTTTTTTCTTTTTCCCTCTTCCTCTCCCTGTCCCTTTCTTTTTCCCTCTCTTTCATTCTTTTCCTCTTCCTTTTTGCCATCCTGAGTATCAAATCCAGGGCTTCATTCATGCTAGGTAACATATAGATGACATAAAGATGAAATTCACATTCTTTCCTGGGTGCTAAGTCATTCTTTAGTTGGAGCTCCTTTGTTGAAACCCCTTAAAGTTAACAAGAATTGGCTAGTTGGTAGTTCATATTTCTGAAAGGGAAATTTTAACAAAATCATGGACTTTTATTGGTTCTCTGTCTGCTGCTTTTTGCCGGGGACTTTTTTGTATCCAGGTCTCATTCTAGATCTGAGAATGAGACATCTTTAACACCTTCTTTATTCATAAATAAGGACCACCAGATTGGTGAGTTTGGGTTGGTGAACTGTGTCACCTTAGAAGTCTCTATGTGAAAACCACACATAATATCTGGAGTTGGAAGAGGTGGCTTTTTTTAGGCTATAGTAAGACAATGATGAGCAGAACATTTTAACTGTTTTGTTTTTTTCTTATCTTTTGTACTGATCGTCTTAATTACTGTTCTATTTTGGAGGGTAGAGTCCTTTTCTGAATAGATTTTGAAGTTATCTATTTTGATTTGTGTGTAAAATGCTTTAGAATAGGGACTGTCCTATGCTCTGCTATTCTTTTTTTTTTTTCTATGTCCATCAGAATATTTCCAAATTTGCAGGAGATAATTTGCTTTAGATAAAATGTCTCAAGATACTGCCATTTTTTTTTTTTTTTTTTTTTGGTGCCATGTAAGAAAATCCAGGGGCTGTGGTTGTAGCTCAGTGAATGAGTGCAGGCTTAGAATGCATGAGGCTGTGGTTTATACCCCCAAAATACCCAAAGGGAAAAAATAAAAATAAAAATAAGGCAAAAATCTGAGTTCTTAGACTGGGTAGTTCGAGTGATGGTAGGAAAGAGGAGCAAGTTCAATTGTGGGGTGTGTTTTTTGTTTTTTGTCTTTTTCTCAGATTAAATGCTATCCTCATAGGCTTCCAATCTATATGGTCCTGAGCATGGAAATCTTGGCAGAAGCCCCCAATTAAAGAAGTTGCCAGATTGTGCATATTCTTTTTCTTTTTATTTTTTAGTTGTAGATGGACACAATTACCTTTACTTTTTTTGTTTTTTTTAAGGGTAAAGTTACAGTTTTTATTATTATTTTTTGTGGTGCTGGGGATTGAACCCAGGGCCTTGTGCATGTGAGGCAAGCACTCTACCAACTGAGATATATCCCCAGCCCTGCTTTTACTTTTTATTCATTTATTTTATGTGGTACCAAGGGTCGAACCCAGTGCCTTATGTGTGCTACCACTGAGCTACAGCTCCAACCCAGGTTTTGCATATTTTTTGCATATTCTGAAATATCAGTTTTGAGACATAGGCAGGTTGTAGTCTCTTCCTCAGAACCATTAGTTGAGGTGGGGTTGCCTCTCTGGTTGAGGAAGGTGTCTGAACTCTTGTCTACAGACCTCTGTGAGTTCTTTACCCTTCTTGAGGTAGAAATGCTTCTGGCTTCACTGGTCTTAATTGACCTGTTTTGCCAAATGTTCAGGTGTCTTTGGCTTAGTGGACAAAGTTTTATAATTATAAATAGGGTTTCCTGTGCTTTTTTGGTGATTAGAATAATTTACTAAAGAGTTTTCCTTAGTTGGAGCCATAAGAAGAAAAGGGCTATTAATCAGTCCCTATAAGTGCAGGGGGCCTCTTTAACTCACAGCCTCATCCCAATGAGGCTAAATGAGCAATGAGATTAAATGAGCTAAATGAGATTAAATGAGCAATGGCTACAGAACGTCCATATACAGGATTTTAAAATACACTGGCTTTGGGCTGAGGTTGTAGCTCAATGGTAGAGCACTTGCCCCACATTTGTTAGAGGCACTGGGTTCAATTCTCAGTATAAATAAGGTCTGCCAACACACACACACACACACACACACACACACACACACACACACACAGGCTTCTTCCTTTAACCTTCCTTTTTTAAAAAAATATTTTTTAGTTGTGGATAGACACAAGATCTTTATTTTTATGTGGTGCTGAGGATCTAATGCAGGGCAAGTGCTCTACCACTGAGCTACAGCCCCAGCCCTTACCTTCCCTTTGTTTTGTGCTCATACTTCCTAGCTTACTGTTTCTACCTTCAGGAAATGAGACCATACTAGTGGTCAATCTAATGTAAATTGATTGTAAATGTAATGTATGTAATTTAATATAAATTGATTTTTACCTGCTTCCATGTTTCTTAGGTTATCACTTAGCTCTTCTATCTGATTTAAATAAAGCCCTTCTTCAAACTAGATAGTAATGGTAGTTGTACTACTTTGTGAATATATGGTTGAATGCCAAGGTTTGTTTTTTTTTTTTTTTTCTTTTTGTACCTGGGATTGAACCCTTCTCGAGGTAGAAATGTTCCTGGCTTCACCGGTTTGAATTGACCTGTTTTGCCAAATGTTCAGGTGTCTTTGGCTTAGTGGTCAAGGTTTTATAATTATAAATAGGATTATATTATTATATTAAAGAGTGCTTAATTAACTGAGTTCTTTCTGTTTTTTTATTTTGAGACAGGGTTTTTCTAAGTTGCTGAAGGCCTCATTAAGTTCCTAAGGCTGGCTTTGAACTTGTTATCCTCTTGCCTTAGCCTCCCCAGCCTCTGTGATTACAGGCCTGAGCCACTGCACCTGGTGGTGAACTATAAACTTTAAAAGGGTGAATCAATAATGTTTGAATTCTGTTTCCATTAAAAAAAAAAAAAAAAAAACTTTCTTGAAAATTGACTGAAAAGTCACAAAAAAATTGATTGATTTCTTAAAGATATTTTTATAAGAGAATATACAGAATTTAAGTTCAGATACTAAAGGCCTGGTTGGTACTTATATCTTTCTGATAGAGTTCATAATTGACTGTCCCTAGTTTCAGTTAAGTTCATTATTTTAAGCCTAGAAAATGTTATATTTTCATCTTAAAATATAACAGTGCTCTTTAACCTTGAAAAAGATACAATTCATTCTTTTGTGTTATCCACCAAATATGTGCCATCTTGATTAGTATGTGGCTCACCATTGTAATGTTATTTGTTAATTGATTCATTCATCTAAGCAATATCTGAGTGATATTGAGATGCTGGGTATAAGCTGATGAACATGAGCAACACAATATTTGACTGTAAGGAGCCTCAATTTTTGTGGAAAATGGGTATCTGGAATAAATGTTCTGTATTCCTTTTCTGAACAGTTCATAGCATCTTCTGTTTTTGTAAAGGAATCTGGGAATTCTTACACATCAGATTCTTTTTGCTTGAAAGTTTGAAGAATTTATTACTTTAGGTAATTATTGATGAAAAGCACTTGGTCATTTCTAATCATAAAGTTACTATAGGATGACAATGGGATGTGGTTAATTATTTTTGTGTTGCTATAACAGAACACCACAAACTGGGTAATTTATAAGAAATTTTTTTTTCTTATTGTTCTGGAGACTGGGAAATACAATGTCAAGGAACTTATGTGTGGCAAAGGCCTTCATGCTGTGTCATTCCATTGTGAAAGGTAGAAGGCCGAGAAAGGGAGTGAAAGGAAGTAGGTTGAACTCATTCTGTTAGAAACCCACTCCCACAATAATGTTAATTCATTCATAAAGGCAGAACCCTCATGACCTAATCACCTCTTAATAGCCCCATCTCCAAACTTTGTTGTTTTGGGCATTAAGTTTCCAACACATGAACTTTGGGGGACACATTAAAAAATTTAGACATTTAGGAGCAACAAAATTTAAAAGACTAACACCTAAATGAATGCTTGAAGGTAATCAGATCAGTAAGTATTTAACTTGTGATGTCCCTTGAATTATTATTATTTTTTATTTTATTAGTTATTGGTGGACCTTTATTTATTTTTATGTGGTGTTGAGACCTGAACCCAGTGTCTCACACATGCTAAGCAAGTGCTCTACCACTGAGCCACAACCCCAGCCCATGTGCCTTGAATTGTAGAGACAAAATTTTCTGGGGTCTCATAGGAAATGATCAGAAAAGTAGAGAAAAATACATGTAAATGGATATAGCTTTTTGGTGTGTTTGCTGAAAGAAGACTGATTATACCTGTATTCCAATACATGTTTTTGTTTGTTTTTTGAGATGGGATTTTGCTATGTTGCCCAGGCTGACCTTGAATTACTGGGTTTAAGCTATCCTTCTGCCTTGTAATTGTAGGTGTATGCCATCTTGTCTGACTCCAGTGCATTTCTATCCCCCCCCTCCTTTGTAATACTAGAGGAGAGTAGCTGTTTTATACATAGAAACTTTTAAAGGTTCTAGTATTGGAGAAGTGTTCTTTTCTTCTCCTCAACCCCCATTCTTTGTGGTGCTTGGAATTGAACCCAGGGCCTTGTGCATGCTAGACTGTACCACTCACCACTCAGCTATACTCCCTGCCTCCATCCCTATCTTTTTTTTTTCTTTTTTTCATTTTTCTTAAAGAGGCATCTTTATGTCTATGGTTCATTCAATGGCTTTAAGGGTAGAAGGAGCAGGTAACTCAGATTAAAACAAAACAAAACATTCCTTTCTCCTGTGCTTACTTTGGACATTCACACATGCTTCTGCTTTTGTCAAAAGTGAAACTTTGAGGGCTGGGAATATAGCTCAATTTGTAAAGTGCTTGCCTCATATGCACAAGGCCCTGGGTTCAATCCCCAACACCACACACAGAAAAAAAGTAAAACTTTGGGGGCTTGGCATGTGACTGCGTGGTAGCAGTATACCTTCACCAATATATGTATGAGTCCATGGGTTCAACCCCCAACTCTGCAAAAAAAAAAAAAAAAAAAAGAATACTGGTTGTCATAATTATCAAACACATGATAGAAAAATCTCTTGGTATAAAAACTGGGAGGGCTGGGGATGTGGTTCAAGCGGTAGCGCGCTCGCCTGGCATGCGTGCGGCCCGGGTTCGATCCTCAGCACCACATACAAACGAAGATATTGTGTCCGCCGAGAACTAAAAAATAAATATTAAAAAATTCTCTCTCTCTCTCTCTCTCTCTCTCTCCCCCTCCCTCTCCCTCCCTCCCTCCCCTCTCTCACTCTTAAAAAAAAAAAAAAACTGGGAAAGGGCTATGGAATAGCATTTCACAGCTATGCTGAAAAGAATATAGCTAGGGGCTGGGATTGTGGCTTAACAGTAGAATGCTTGTCTAGCATGTGTGAGGCCCTGGGTTCGATCCTCAGCACCACATAAAAATAAATAAAATAGGGCTGGGGATGTGGCTCAAGCGGTAGCGTGCTCGCCTGACATGCGTGCGGCCCAGGTTCAATCCTCAGCACCACATACCAACAAAGATGTTGTGTCTGCCGAGAACTAAAAAATAAATATTAAAAATTCTCTCTCTCTCTCTATCCTCTCTCACTCTCTCTTTAAAAAAAAAATAAATAATAAATAAAATAAAGGTATTGTGTCCAACTACTTCTAAAAAATAAATGTTAAAAAAAGAGAAAAGAATATAGCTAGATAAGGTCATTTTTTAAAAAAAATCAAATGTCCCCAAGTGATAGTAAAATAGGAAACTCATCACATTCAACCAAACTTCATTAATTTTTTCTAGAGACCTATATTAACTGGGTTTATGTCACAAACCAAACATTTTCCATTCTTTGTCTCTAAATCAAAGAAGAAATTAACAGCGATCTTGTCTTATGTTGTATCATGTGCAATATAAGAAATATAGAAATTCCCAGCTGCTATATATACATTTTGTGTGATTTGTTGGTTAAATACTATTTGTGGTATAAGGATATGTTTATTCATCCCCAAAGGACAAGCTAACAGGTGTAAAAGGTAGAAATAGAGCTTTGAGTGTAGAACCTCTCAAGAAAATTTTCCTAACAGACTTAATTTTTAAAACAGCAGTGGCTAGGCATGGAGGTGCATGCCTGTAATACCAGCAATTTGGGAGGCTGAAGTAGGAGAATTGTGAATTTAAATAAAGCCAGCCTCAGCAATTTAGCAAGGCCCTAAGCAACTCAGCAAGATCCTATTTCTGAATAAAATATAAAAAAGGGTTAAGTGCCTCTGGGTTCAATCCCAGTATCAAACAACAACAACAAAACCAACTAAAAACCAAAAAAAAACAAAAACAAAACAAAACAAAAAAAAACTGTGCAATTCTAATGATATTGTGTATTATGTTAAGGTAATAGAGTTTTCTCTTTCTTTTTGTGCTTGTCAAGGAAATCAGGATTTGGGGTATGCTAATGATGAGCTATACCCCTAGCCTGAGAGTAGAGTTTTTGTTGTATCATTTTAGAAATTATTATTAATAGAAAAACTTTTTAAAAATTTTTAGTTTCTGGATTAATATGGAACCCTAGAATGTACTCACCTTGTTTATGAGGGAATGGATATGTTTGGCAAATGTATATACAGATCTGGTGAAATGGACCATTTTTTGGGGGAAATCTTAATCAAGAATAAGCCTCTATTTTTTTAAAAATGGCTGCCTGAAAGACTAGTGCTGCCCGTAAGTTACCTAGAAACAGGGGTGTTTGCGGTTGAACTTGGGTGTAAAGTAGGGAGAAAATAAATCTCAAGTGAAATTGAGAGTTGGATATATGAACTTGTTCAAGAATGATATTAGTGGAAAGCAATGCTTATTTCCTGTGTCATGGAAGCAGAGAGATGGTGAAAGTTTTTTTTCCTCCTCTTGACACCAATCCATTCTGACACCAACAGGATGTCCTCCAGTGCAATTAAATTCTGATACTATCTGAATCCACAGGTTTAAGAACTTAAGAGTCTACAGGTTTAGGTTAAGAACTCAGTCCCTCAAGACCACTTTTATTGGGGGTTGAGTGTAGAGTGCTTGTATGACTTGTGAGGCTCTGTGTTGCAGCAAAAACAACAACAATAACAAAAATCCCTTTCTTCAGACACCAGTTGCCAGAGTGTCAAGTTTCAAGGTTATCTACACTTTGTCTTGACTTGGCTACAAAGCTTATCCTTCCCATAATTTCCCCCTTCAAGTTCAGTAATTTGCTAGGACCCATCACAGAAATTGGGGAATCAAATGATTCCAGTTTATCTAAGATAAAGAACAGCCAGATGTGGAGGTACATGCTATAACCCCGGGGATTCGGGAGGCTGAGGCAGGAGGATCACATGCTTGAGGTCAGCCTTAGCAATTTAGGCTCCAAGCAACTTATGAGTCCTTGTCTCAAAATAAAAAAGGATGAGGGTGTAACTCAGTGTAGAATGCCCTGGGTTCAATCCCCGTAAAGACCCATTAGCCCACCTGTCTTCTTCTCAGCAAGTTATAGTTGAAGGAAAAGATAGTCTTTGTGGTAAAAATCTCTTTTATACTGTCAAGACTAACTTTACTATCGATGATTTCAAATGGTTCCTAGCAATTTAGACTATAAAGTTGTTTCGTTGTTTTTGGAGTGTTATTTCTTTAGGTGGATTATCTTCTGTGCCTACAAGAACCTTTTCTGTGAATTATAAAATTACATTTGGGAAATAAAATAAATCCCTGATTATCCTATTATAGCAATACAACCATTGTAATCATTTTCGTATACAGTTGTGTTGCATTATATGCATTTTCAGATTTTTGTATATTCTTCTATGCTTTCTTGAATCCTGTCTCCCTCCCTCTATCCCACACCCTATTTTCCCTCTCATGGAATGATCATGGAAGATGGGGATGAGATTTAGCTATGGCTTCAGTTGGTTTCCATTTCCAAGTTTCTCTGAGTGTGAGCATTTACTGTGCTTGCTGTGATTCTGTTACTTAAAGCAATATATTTTTCATACATTATGGCCCTTAAATGCAAGCCAACCACTTCATCTGGTGTCAACCAAAGAAAAAATGATCTGTTGCAACGCTGGAGGAAAAACTGGCAATGTTGGACTTACCTTTATTGAAAGATGGTATGTTGTTCTTTACCTTGGGGTCTCCAAGTATGATTTGACGTACATGGTTTTCATCTCACAGCTGATTTTTTTTTTGTTTCTAACCTTTGAGTTAGATTTAATTTCATTGTATTTAATTCCAGTCCTTTTTTTTTTTAAATACACATTTTAAGTAATCATTCACAAGAGTATATTCATTTGTGAAGCTTTTAAAATATATATCAAGTATCTTTCCATGGTACTATGTAATTTTTATAGCCATCATTTATAATAAAACATTTAAGTTGTCTTTTCTGAAGAATTTGGGGAGCCTGTAGACTCATTTCTTGAATGAATACTTTCTGTCTTGCTTATTCAGGCCCATTCACACTGGTTCTGCAATAGATTCTTTCTTTCTTTTTTTGTACTGGGGATTGAGCCTAGGGATATTTTACTACTGAGTTACATCCCCAGCCCTTTTCAATTATATATTTTGAAACAGTGTCTTGCTAAATTGCTGAAGGTCTCACTAAGTTGCTCAGGTTGGTTTGAATTTGCAGCCCTTCTGCCTCAGTCTGCCAAACCTCTGGGATTACGGGTATTCACCACCATGCCTGGCCAGTCATTGATGTTTTAAAATGGGAATAGCTGCTGTATTGTTAAGCTGTTCTCAGGCATATGGGACCCTAAATGTAACTGGACTGGGTCAAATTTGGAATTCAGTGTATTTAATCAATGTAGAATCTTATTAAAAGAATGAAAGGGGCTGGGGATATAGCTCAGGTGGTAGAGTGCTTGCCTTGCATGCACAAGACCCTGGGTTCAGTCTTTTTTGTGAAAAAGAAAAAAGAATGAGAGGCTCTCCAGTGTATGTTTAAAAGCATTCATTTGAATCTGGACTACCTAGATAAAAGAGCACAGTATTGATACTAATCATTAAGGTGACTTTTAGTACCATATCCTTTCTTTGCCTGTTTCCCTATCAGTAAAATGAGATTTATAATATTTGCCTTATAAGGTAGTCTCATGAGTAGTACATCAGTCTGTGTAAAGGGTTCTGCAATTGAGCCTCGTTCCAACAAGTTCTACATAAATATTATTTGTATTGTCTTTTGGCAATCCTGAGTCTTCGGGGTCAGGGTACAACTATGAGTTTTGAACACATGGAATGCCTGAGATCACGTTTGAGTACTTCACTTTTAAAAAAAGTTTTATGCAGTATAATTAAACCTGAAATTTCAGTTCTTTTTTGATAGCTAAAGTTTCAAGCAGAAGAAATTGAGTGGTGGGCTTGTGAATTTAATATTACAATAGGGTTGATGTGTACAGATGCTATTAGATAATTAATGTCTCCTATAGATGGTATGTTTTTCCTTCGCAGCAATTTTAGTTTTGTTGTTTAGCAAAAGGTGGACATTATCATGGATCTTCTCTCTCTGTTTCTATTAACAGATTCTATTCTGTGTTCTTCTGGGTCATTCCAGTCACTTTTGAAGCATAGGAAGGAAACTTAAGGCTTGGCAATTTTGTGTTAGTTTCCCATGCTTTGCATTTTGGTAGCTATGAAGCCGTCTACTTTTTGTTGGCCTGGGCACTCCTTTGAATAACTGTAGAGATAATCAACACATTTAAAAGCACATCTGCTTGTTCCATGGTTAGCTGTTTCTGGTTATGGACATGCTTTTGAGAGTTTGCAGTAGATATTTGGCGATAACAGTTATCTTAGTTCCTTCTTTTATTCTACAAAACTTCCAAAGAATATTCTGAACCCTTTATAAAATGGAGAATGTTTTTATGTTTCAGGTATTCATTGAATTTGGTCAAGAAAATTCGCTTGAATTAAGTAACAAAACAATTTGTATTTTTCATGATATGTATATAAGTATGTATATTGTTTCTTCAAATAATTACTAATCAGAACTTGCTTTTGTGATAAATTTAAACAGATTGAATTCATTTTAATCTTTTGGTCCTAGATTTAATCTATTAGCCTAAAATGTGAAATTAGAGTAGAAAATCTGCCTTTCAGCCTAAAGTACTGCTGACATTTCTAGTAGAGTTTGTTTCTTTTTTGTGTGTGGCGGGGTTGTTACTGGGAATTGAACTCAGAGCCACTCAACCACTGAGCCACAGCCCTAGCCCTGTTTTGTGTTTCATTTAGAGACAGGATCTCACTGAATTGCTTAGCACCTGGCTTTTGCTGAGGCTGACTTTGAACTCCTGTTTTGACCTCCTGAGCAGCTAGGATTACAGACCTGTGCCTCTATGCCCAGCAACTTTTGTTTTTTCTTCCTAGTCATTTCCTAAAAGTCAAAGGAAGGCTCATCTGGTATCATTGTAACATTTCATAGTGAACTTGGAGTATTTAACAAGTCTAAAAGTGAAAAATTATTATCATATTAAAATATTTAGGGCATTAATTTATCATAACAAGGAATCCTACTCATTTAATCAAATTTAATTTTTTTGTGGGGGATTGGGGGGGTTGTCCCTCAGATTGAGCTCAGGAACATTCTACTGCTAAGCTATATCCCCAACCCTTTTTATGTTTTATTTTGAGATAGGTTCTCACTAAGTTTGCCAGGCTCCCTCAAATTTATGATTTTCCTGCCTAAATCACCTGTATTTCTGGGATTATAGGTGTGTGCCACCATGTCCAGCTAAATTTGATATTCTTCAAGTTATACTTTCTTTCTTTCCCCCCTTTTCTTTTTTGGTGTGAGGGTTGAACCTAGCGCCTCAATGCAGGCTCACTGTGTGCTCTACCATTGAGCTATAGTGCCAGCCAAGTTATATTTTCTATTGCCCTAGGATTTTTTTGTTTGTTTGTTTGTGTGTATATGTGTCTTTGATACCTTGATTCAGTTTCCTGTTGTTCCTATATATTTTGTGCTCAAAATGAAATGGACTTTGAGTTGTTTTACTTTCTTTGAGTTTTATTTCTCATCTGAACAAATCACATCTTTTCCTTGATATTCCATTTAAAGAGTGCCACTCCTAGAGATAAATTTCTTTATCCTATGAGGCAGTGGAGGGAGGAACTGAGGAAGCCACTTGTGGAGCATTACAATGACAAGTGTATTTTTGTTGTCATATAGAGGCAGTATTAGGGAAATGATAGGATGAGTTAGTATTAGAGTTCAGCAACCTATAAATTCCATGACTTCTCAGTCTCAGGGGTCATGACAGCTGTAGGCCCATGCTACAAATAACACTTCTTCAGGGTTAAGGTGAAGGGTGTTTTATAACTCTAATGGTGTATACAATTCTTGAACATTTATTGATTGCTAGCAACACCTGTCTTTCCCCCGATGGCTGCACTGCTCATCTTTATTCATAAGCATAATTTTGGACCCAATTATTAGTATTTATACTTGAATACCTCCTTCCTTTCATAAAGATTTTAGCTGAAACAACTTGAGTTGTTTGATATAAGGAAACAAAGAGAAGACCTGACATGGTCTCTCCCCTGCTAACCAGAAACTTCCTGTGATAACTAAACAGAATATTTACTTCAGACTGTCAGTACTTCTCTTTGAAGGTGGTTTCTGTTTGAAAAGTGGTGATTATTAGCTTAGCATTGAATAATTGCTTCTCCTTCTCTCTGGATACTTTTTCCCCCCAGATAATTTCGTGTTCTTGTTGATTTTGTTTTTCCAGAAGAAATGTTTTGGGTTCCCACATGAACTTTCTGTGGGATTACCCTGTTGTGGGGCACCTTCGACAGATCGACAGTGCTAAAGAGGGCAAAGATCTTCTTGGTTAATAGAAAAAAGCCAGTTTGGGATGAATCTCAAAAGTTCAGAAACATCCAGACTTTCTCCTTCAGTACTTTTTTCTATTTGGGGTAGCAACTTTGCCTTGTATAGGGGAGGGAGAAGCTAGTTGGGAGGGCTTATGTTTAAGGGGTTCACAAACAGGGGATTTAAGTGTGTCTTTTGTGTTTGCAAGGCACTAACATCACTCCCGTCTGTATTTAAATGCTGTCCCCAGGTTACGACTATGGCTATGTCTGCGTGGAATTTTCACTCTTGGAAGATGCCATCGGATGCATGGAGGCCAACCAGGTTGCTTTATACTTCGGTCAAATGATGCTGGAAGGATTTTTTTTTTTTTAATGTATGGGGAGGGAGGGTTTCAAATAATTTCACTTTGAAGAGGTGCAAGAAATCAAGTATCTTTAGCGCATACCATATCCTACCAAAAAACAGCTAGGAGGAAAAAATTTTAAAAGCCTGGGAATGTTTCTCTAGAAGAGTTAATGGGTATAGAGTGTGTTTTAAAAACTAGAGCCCAGTTGTGGTTGGACTAGATTCCAAAGACTTTAGATGGAAAAATATGACAGGCCTGGAGTGCTTCCTTCTAGAATGTGACTGAGATAGGAATCCTGAAGCAAAGAATGATCCTTGATTGTCCCCAAGGATCTGCCTGGCACAGCAGTTCTAGGTCAGTAGTCACATGCAGACCAAGGGTGAAGTCCACTGATGGTGACTTCTGTGGCACCAAGGTCCTTTCTGTATGTGCCCTTCTTTTAAAAGAAGGCTGTTAGGGAGGAGAGAGGAGTGAATTGTGTCCATTGCATTCATCATTGTTCTTTGCCAGTTGGAATTTCATGTTCAAGTCCTTGACTGCATATAGTCAGAGCTGGTGTATCTAAATCTGTACTTATCTTATGTTTGATCCATTTGGAGCTATTTGGCTTGTCACCTAGAATTCTAATCTCTATATATATATTTTTAATATTTATTTATTTATTAGTTATTGGCAGACCAACATCTTTGTTTGAATGTGGTGCTGAGGATCGAACCCGGGCCGCACGCATGCCAGGCGAGCGCGCTACCGCTTGAGCCACATCCCCAGCCCCTAATCTATATTTTTAATTGAACCCTGCCCAGTAGTTTTGGGGAGGAATTGCTAAATAGATAGAATCTGCTTGGACACAATGTTTCCTTGGGGGAAAGTAGTTTTCTTTGTGGTGTCTCAGTTCCTCCATTTGTAAAGTGGGAATAAAAATTTAGGAATATTGATTTTTATGTACCCACTGCCTTTTCTTAACAATGTGATTGCAGTGAGCCCAGCATCTCAAAAGAAGGCTGTGCCAGAGAAAAGTAGTTTTTACATGAGATTTTTTCCTCTTTGCTCCACTCAGCATGACTCATTATATTGTTTCCTTCTTTGGCTGTATTTTCCCTTTATGGATATGGAAATGACATACCCTAAATGCTTTGGGAGCAAGCATTGATATGAAAAAACTTTTTGATAACCTTACATCTTAATAGCATAAGCACTGTCAAATCCTCAGAGAATGCAGGGTTAACAGGGTTCTTATTGACTTAAAAGGGTTCCTCCTGACTATTCAGTGTTCATCACTGAATCAATCATCAAGCAAATATTAGTTTTTATCAGAAATTGTACTCCAAAAATTTTTCTTATGGGGATTTTCTATCTCCTTATGTAGTTAACCACATTTCCTAGATTTTTATTCTTTCACTGTTGGCAGTGCCACATGATAGAATCCTCCCTTGCTAAACTGCATAGGCTTCATGATTAAATCAGCACTCTCCAGTTTTGAAGAGAATAAAGGGTTCAATCTATATTTTTATGTTTTTTTTTTCAACAGTCTGAACAAATTTGAGAACATAGTTTTAAGTTATAAGCAAGTTGTTCCTATCAGTTTTTTGCCACAGTACTTAATTCTGGGAGTGGTGGAACTATAATTGAGGAGATGCCATATCTTTTGTATTGTTATTCTTTTTGTTTTGTTTTGGAGTACAAGGGATTGAACTTGGGCACTTGACCAATGAGGCACATCTCTAGCCCCCGCTTTTTTTTTTTTTTTTAATTTAGAGGCAGGGTCTACTTAGTTGCTTAATGCCTCGCTTTTGCTGAGGCTAACTTTGAATTATTCCTGCCTCAGATTCCTAAGCTGCTAGGATTATAGGTGTGCACCACTGTGCCCGCCTGTATTATTATTATTATTATATATGTTTCCTAGAGTGGCATTAATTTTTATCAGCATTGTTTAATCTTTGATTTAAAAATATCAATATTTGTTTTCTGGCTCTTCCCTCCATTCCAACAAAAAATCTCCTCTGAAGTATCCAGTCCTCTAAAAGATAATTTCAAACAGAACTAATGCAGCCTTTTGTAAAACCAAGGATTTTCCTAGGCACATTTTCTATTGGACCACATCTGGGAAAATACTCATTTACATCAATGGCATTGAGAGGAGGTTACTTACCAACATTTTGCCTTACCCTCTTCATTCTGGGAACATTCTTAAGTCTTCCAGATCCCTGATAAATGATCCCTGTTCAGTGAATAAAGCAGGAGTAGGGCCAGTAATCTTTCAATTATGAACTAGAGTGTTTTGACAGATAGTAGTCCTTATGCATAGGATACAAAGTGGTGCTGTTTTTCAGGAATACAATTAATTAATTAATTAATCTATTTATTTATTTATTGTTTAGGATACAGAACCCAAGGGTGTTTTGCTACTGAGCTATATTCCCCAGACCTTTTTATTTTCTTTATTTTTAGGCAGGATCTCACTAAAGATTAAAACTGTCCTTGAATTTCGCAATCCTCCCTTGGGCTCAGCCTCCCCAAATTGCTGGGATTATAGGCATGTACTGCCAGGAATACAATTAAGGGGTAGCCTCTACCTTCAAGGACTTAATAATATCTAGAAAGGATTTGGAGATTAAGTAGTGCTCACAAATCCCATAGACTATTCTCTCAAGCTCCATATTTTTGTCTGAACTAATTTTTAGTATTCATTGGAGTTGATCCCCATTAAGATGCCATCCATATCCTTATATAGTCAAACCCCATTTCCTAATTTTTATAAATATATATTTTTAGTTGTCGATGGACATACATTTATTTATTTATTTATTTATCTATCTATCTATCTATCTATTTATTTATTTATTTATGTGCAGTGCTAAGAATTGAACCCAGTGCCTGCTGTACCACTGAGCCGTAACCCCAGCCTGATTTCCTAAATTTTTATTCTTTCACTACTCATAGGACAGATTGCTGGCACTGCTATGTGATAGAATCCTCTCACTGAATTGCATAGATTTCATGATTAAATCAGCATTCTTTTAGTAGCCTTTACCATAGGTTGTGTGCATATTGTTCTAAAAGGAAAATTTTTGAGAATGAAATCTGTATAGAGAATTTTTCATACTCAGGTAATATAATATATAATATAATATAATTTTTCATATTTAAAGGAAGGCAGGGATGGGGATGTATCTCTGTAGTAGAGTGCTTTCATAACGTGCTTGAGGCCCTGGGTTCAACCCTTAGCGCTCTCAAAAAAAGAAAAGATAGAAAGGAATGCATCTGTAGTCAGATGTTATTCCCTAGTTGGGTTATCTTTGGCATGTTTCTTAACCTCCTGAGGCCTCAGTTCCCTCTGTTCCCAGTATCTCAAGGGGTTCTTGTTAGGATACTAGAAATGCTGCAGGGAAGGACAGAGTATATATAACTTTATTTTTAACTGGAGGAAAATGATATCAGAAAGTTGATAAAATAATACAATATTTGATAGTGTTGAGAGAGAAAATGAAGCAAGGTATTGAAAGAATAAATGAGATGGTTAGGGAGCTTCTTGAGGAGTGACATTATATAATGACTCTTGGTTAGGTGAATAATGTGGGTATATCACTTGGCATAGCACCTGGCATTTAGTGAGCATTTGATATTACATGATTATGTTCTTTTTCTCTTCCTTCCCCTTCCTCCATATGTCAGGTAATTTCTAATCATAATTCTAGGAAAATAAATATATTTTTATATTTTGGGCTTATTAAAATTGATGAAATGCATGTAGATTAAGCTCCTTATGACACAGTACTTAAGGATCTTCTGAAAGACATAATAATATGGGGGGAAGAAATTCTGACTTCAAAATGAATAAAGTGTTTATGGTAGGTGAAATGTTTCTGTCCACTCATTTATTCTCCTTTCCTCCAATTTTTAGTTAACAACTTGATACAGATTCTGATGATCATAGATCATCAGAGATCATCACTTCTGAGTAGGGCCCAAGTGTGAGTGTTTATACTTCTAGAATTTCTATTAAATGTTTCAAGCTTGCTTGCTTATTTATTTATTGGTTTGGTGAGAGAGACATGGTCTCATTAAGTTGCTTAGGACCTAGTTACATTACTGAAGCTGGCTTCAAACTTGTGATCCTCTTGGCTCAGCCTCTTGAGTGCTAGAATTATAGGTGTGTACCACTATACCTGGCTGAGTTGCATTTTTCATAATTTTTCACTGTCCTCTTTGTGTGAAATAGTCTTTTATTTACCACTCATTGACCCTTGTAGGTTTAGGGGTGGGAATAAAAGAGATTTCTACTATCTTTCTTTGCTGAATATTCTGGGTTTGTGTGCAGTAATGAAGTTGCTCGGTATGATAATCAGGGCCCTTATATCCCTTTTCCGTTGTCTACATGAAGATGTCAAACAGTAGGCCTCTTTACAGCAGTCCTGAGCATTATGACTGGAGGTTTCACTAAGCCAACAGCTGTCTGTCTGTGGAAGTAGTTTCCAGTAGGTATGAAGGTATGATTCGGTTAGTCTTTGTCATCTGTCTATCTAGGAGAAAGGGGAAGCCAGTGAACACTTTAGTCTTTCATTTCACCTTTGCTAGGAAATGTATGTCTAACATTGTTATATGCTTTTTTGTTTGTTTTGTTTTTAGTTGTAGTTGGACCCAATACCTTCATTTTATTTTTTATGTGGTGCTGAGTGTCGAACCCAGTGCCCCACACGTATTAGGCAAGTGCTCTACTGCTGAGCCACAACCCCAGCCTCTGTTATATGCTTTTGGCTTTCTTTTTTGTCCACATTTCTGGAGATTGACGGTGAATCTCTTTTTTTTTTTTTGCTATGTATGCCTTTTTACTGAGATTTGGAGAAATGAGTAAGAAGCATTGATCTCTTTTTTGTTGTTGTTGGTACTGGGAATTGAACCCAGGGATGCTTAAGCACTGAGCCACCATATCCCCAGCCCTTTGTTTTGTTTTATTTTGAGATAGGATCTCATTAATTTAGAGGCTTAGAGCCTCGATAAATTGTTGAAGCTGGCTTTGAATTCATGATCCTCCTGCCTCAGCCTCCTGAGTCACTGGGATTACAGGCATGTGCTACCATGTTTGACACATGCATTTATCTTTTTCAGTGGATGGCCATTTGTACTTAGTTCCCTGAAACTGTTGGCGGTTAGCCTATAGGAAGTAATGTTTCATTTTCTCAAATTTGCAGTTGTGATGCAAATTTTTGTCTAGATAAAATAAATACTAAAATACTCTAATTTAAAAAAACTCTGGGAAAATAATTATTTGAATTTTTTTTTATTTAACTTTCTGTGTGTGACCCAGTCAACCTTATTTTCTAAAATGCAAGGGAAAGGATGCTTTTATTAACACAAACATTCCTTCAGACATGAATTATTTCTAGTGTGGAGAATGAAAACTGGAATGCATGAAGTTTTATGAAATAGTGGTTTTTTTTTTTAAATTTTTAGTTGTAGTTGGACACAATACCTTTATTTTATTTATTTTTATGTGGTGCTGAGGATCTAACCCAGTGCCTTACTTGTGCTAGGCGAGCACTCTACTGCTGAGCCCCAATCCCAGCCCATGAAGTAGTGTTTTTTATGTTGAAAAAATTAAAGAGAGTTTGGGTTATTGAAGATACCAAGATGGCCTGTGTGTTTGTGAAGGTAGGTAAAAGGAAGCCAAATTTTAAGTGTGGTCTGTTTTTTTGATTAAAATTAAAGTGCAACAGGGGAAAAAGCTTATATTTTTGGTGATAGGAAGACTGTTTGTGAGGTCATGATGGAAAAAATTAGTGAAGAAAACTGGTTCATAACTAATTCCAGCAACCTGGGATGCTGAGGCAGGAGGATTGCAAGTTCAAGGCCAGTTTGGGAAAGGGTAAGACCCTGTCCCAAAATAAAATGAAAAGGGCTAGGGATGTAGCTTAGTGGTAAAACACCTCTGGGATTAGATCCCCAGCACACACCAAAAAAAAGCCAGTGAAGACTCAGTTTTTTGGAAAAGTACTCAAGGTGTTAACAAGATAATGCTATCTGATATTTCAGTACTTAAATTGTGTGCATTCCAAGAAACAAAAGCTCTCCACTAATCTATGTAAATAACTGGAAGGTGTAGTTTTACTTAAACAACTCTTATCCCAAAACTATTTGACTCAGGAGAATGTATTGTCTAGCCAGAACTCCTCTACCACTTGTGGCTTGAGTCAGGTCATTTTGCCTGGAAGCATCAATCCCAGTGCCTTCTGATTGCCCCCAACAGAGGGATTGATGGAAACATAGGAAAATGCAGTTCAAAAGGAGTTCAAACCAAGTATTATGGAAGATTCTTGTTCTCAGGAGTGGAGTATTCTGGAGAATTAATAGTGAATTTAAGGATTGGCTATTTGATTATGCATTTTGGTTACTATCCAGTGATTAGTACTAGACTGGACATGAGATAGTATAGTGTAATAGTTAAAACAGACTCTGGAAGCAAACTAATCTCGTAGTTGAGTCATTCTGTCTCTGTTACTTTCTACTGTGTAACTTGGGCAAGTGGATTAATTTCTCAGTGCCTGGGTGTTCTAGTGTCCTTCCTTTTGTGAATTAAATTAGTTAATGCAGGGGCTGGAGTTGTGGCTCAGTGGTAGAGTCTTGCCTAGCATGTGTGAAGACCTGGGTTCCATTCTCAGCACCACATAAAAATTAAAGTCCATTGACAACTAAAAAAAAATTAAAATTAAATTAGTTATGCATCTAAGGTACATTAGAACTGGTCCTGGCATGCATTGAATATTGTATGTGTTTTTTGTCATCCCAACTTCTCATCTGATTGAAACAAGAAAATCTTAGCTTATAACAGTTTTGAACTTGGCTTCATGAAGTACATTGTTAAAAGAGGATTTAGTGGAAATGCCCAGGAGAATCTTTCTGCTTCCCTCCTCCTCCCTTTCCCTGCCTCCCTCCCTCCCTCCCCTTCCCTGCCTCCCTCCCTCCTCCCTTTCCCTGCCTCCCTCCCATCTTCCCTCCCACCCTCTTCCCTCCCTCCCTCCCTCCTTCCCTCCCACCCTCCTCTTCCCTCCCTCCCTCCCACCCTCCTCTTCCCTCCCTCTCTCCCTCCCTCCTCTTCCCTCCCTCCCTCCCTCCGACCCTCCTCTTCCCTTCCCTCATTCCCACCTTCCTCTTCTCTTCCCTCACTCCCTCCTCCTCCCTTCTCTTCCTCTCTCCCTCCGTCTCCCTTTCCCTCCCTCCCCCTTCCTTTCCCTCCCCCCTCCCTTCCCCTACCTCCTCCCTTTCCCTCCCCCTCCCTTTCCCTCCCCCTCCTCCCTTTCCCTCCCACCTCCCTCCTCCCTTTCCCTCCCTCATCTCTTTCTCTCCCTTCCTCCTTCCTTCTCCCTTCCTTCCTCTCCGTCCTTCTCCCTTTCCCTCCCTCCCCGTTCCTTTCCCTACTTGCTCCTTTCTCCCTACCCCTCCCTCCTCTCTTTCCCTTTCCCTCCCTTTCCCTTCTCCCTCCCCCTTCCTCCTCCCTCCTCTCTTTCCCTCCCTCTTCCTCCCTTTCCCTCCCCCTCCTCCCTTTCCCTTCCCATCCTCCTCCCTTTCCTTCTCCTCCCTCCTCCTCCCTTTCCCTCCCTCTCTCCTCCTTTTCTCTTCCTCCTTTCCTCCCTTTCTTTCTTGTTGAGTCTGTTGATTGAGATTAGGGGGCTGCTTTCAGGTTTCCTGAGGAGCTTCTCTACTGCTTTAACTTTCAAGTTTAAAATACTCTCAAGAGGAAGAGCCAGGTGCCTGTAATCCCAGAAACTCCAGAGGCTGCGGCAGGAGGATTGCAAGTTCAAAGCCAGCTTCAGCAGATTAGTGAGGCACTTAGTGACTCAGTGAGACCTTGTCTCTAAATAAAATATAAAAAAAGGACTGCGGATATTGCTTAGTGGTGAAGCATCCCTGGATTCAATCTCTGGTACCAAAAAAAAAGATTAAGAGTAGGAGACCCATAATGCTACATGGAGTATGTTAAAATCATGCTGAAATCTAGCTTCTTGCCTTAAAATCCTAAGCTCTCGTACCAGCCTCTGGCTTTGCCATACCTAAGGTTATCATTATAACAGGTACTTCCAAACTTGAAAAATAAACAATGATCCATTGACCGTTTTAGGGGACCTTCCAATATGTCTTCTATGATAAGTTTGTTATTTCTGTGGATTAAAATAGTTTTGTTTTATTTTTTGTGGCACTAGGGATTGAACACAGAGACATTCTATCACTGAGCTGTATCTCCTTTTTTTAACATTTTTAATTTTGAGACAGGGTCTCATTAAGTTGCCCGGGCTGGTCTTGAGTTTGTATTCCTCCTACCTCATCCTCTCAAGTACTTGGGCATAAAAATGTATGCCAACTCACCCAGCTAATTTAGTTTTCAATTTGCTCTAAATTGTAATGTGCCATGTACTTCAATGTTGTCACATATCTTTGAGCTTGTATTTTTAACTAATGTTTGACTTTTTTACAAAAGTGGGATTGTGTGAGGTGCTAATTTTCATCGTCCATGGCTTTTTTTAAAATATATATTTTTTAGTTGGACATAATACCTTATTTTTTTTATTTTTATTTTATTTTTTTAAAGAGAGAGTGATAGAGGGAGAGAGAGAGAGAGAAAATTTTAATATTTATTTTTTAGTTATTGGCGGACACAACATCGTTGTTTGTATGTGGTGCTGAGGATCGAACCCGGGCCGCACGCATGCCAGACGAGCGTGCTACCGCTTGAGCCACATCCCCAGCCCCATAATACCTTATTTTATTTGTTTATTTTTATATGGTGCTGGGGATCAAACACAGTGTTTCATGCATACTAAGTAAGCACTGTACCACTGACTCACAACCCAGGCCCTGTCTCATGGCCTTTTTAGAACTGGAAGATAGATGGTTATAGAAAAAACAAGCAGGACATGTTTAATGAATTAACTTGGAGGTTATACAAAAGTACAGTTCAGATTGTGGTCTTGAGTAGAACTTTGACTTACGATCTTGAATATAAGGTACTGTGGTATCTTTAAGAAGTAGGAATTGATGGGAGGGCCTTAAGTCTTTGGGAGAATTCTCAAAAGATAGTTTTCCCTTGTTCTTCAAGAAAGTGTTTTTACGAAAGGAATAAGACTAAGACTGCCAGGCACAGTGGCCCACGCCTGTAATCCCAGTGGCTTAGGAGGCTGAGACAGGAGGATCCTGAGTTCAAAGTCAGCCTCAGCAATGGCAAGTTGCTAAAGCAACTCAGGGAGACCCTGTCTCTAAAGAAAATACAAAATAGGGTTGGGAATGTGGCTCAGTGGTCAAATTCCCCCGAGTTTAAAAAAAAAAAAAAAAAAAAAAAGATTAAAACTGACCCCACTTAGTTCTCTGCTTCTTGGGTCAAGAAGGGGCTATTTGTTCCTACCATCCTCCCTCCATGATGTAAAGCCATCTGTTACCTTCACCAGAGGTTGAACAAATGGGGGCTGCCTGATCTTAAATTTGGAATCTCTAAAACTATGAGATAAATAAACCTCTTTATTTTATAAGTTAGTCTGTCTCCAGTATTTCACTGTGGGAACAAAAAGGTAATTAATATGGAAAATTCATACTAAGAATACTCCCAGGTGATGCTGAGTTAATATTAATAGGACAGAAAGATTTAGAATTCTGGATTTATTACTTTCTGGTTCTTTTTTAACTTTTGAAACTCAAGTTTTCTCATCCAAAGGGATAATCATAGTTCTACTTTAGAGAAGTTTTGAAGTTAGAGTATATAATGTATGTAAAGTACCTGGAATTTGGTAATTGTTTTGTATCAAAGGATGATTCTGTAATTCTGGATTCTGGTTATACCAATTCCTGTTTTTCTTTGGCTTCTGTTTTTCTTTTGGCCTCTGGGAATTTAGAACTGCTTGAAAAGCATCATTATTACTTTGAATATCAACTGGATCTCTTACATAGCTAGTCCATGTGGTGCTTTTGTTCAGTGCCTTTTTCATGAAATTGAGATGTCTGAGTGACATAAGAGAAGGGGCTGAGTAGCACCTGTCCTGACAGTGTCTAAGGGAAAAGTGCATAGGTATCCAGGCATGTGAGGGCATGGCCATGTTAAAACTTTTGCAGTAGTGAACATTGTTTTTGAAGCTAGCATTGGCAGATAGTTCTTCTATCATGAAATTCTCATAGGCTATAGGTGATAGTCATCCAATGTGTTGAACTCAGAGGTTACAGTGCATTTTTGTTTCCCTTTCTCCTCAGTACCAGGTGCTTAGGTGTTGTCATTCTAATCCATAGAATTCTCTAGCTCATAGATTATATTTATACATTTCTTATAAAGGATATTGATGGACTAAAACATTCAGTATAATAATTATTTTTAATCTCACATGGTGAAATTAATAATGCTAATGTTAGCTGGACATGGTGGCTCACACCTATAATTCCAGCTGCTTGGAAGGCTGAGGCAGGAGGATCGAAAGTTCAAAGTCAAGCTTAGCAATTTAGCCAGGCCTTAAGCAATTTAGCAAGACCCTGTCTCAAAAAGAGCGGGAGAACTGGCTCAGGTAAAGCGCCCCTGCTTTCAATTCCCAATACCAAACAAACAAACAAAAAAACAAGTTCAGTTCAGCCTAGGCAATGTAGTGAGATCTTGTATGAAACCAAAGAGACTGGGATGTAGCTTAGGGGTAGAATGCTTGGAAGTCTTTACATCTAGCAAGACTCTACATACCAGGATGCAGGATTAAATCCAACTAAAATGAAATACATAGATTCATTTACTACCCATACCTACCAAAAAAAGATTGTTTTATCAATTTGTGAGGAAGGTAGAAATTTAAAGCTTGCATGGTAACACATACTTGTAACCCCAACAATTAGGGAGGCTGAAGCAGAAGGATTGCAAATTTGAGGCCATCCCAATAAGGAAAGTTCCCATTCCTGGCGGTGGGGGTGTGGGGGGGTGGTACCAGGGATTGAGCTCAGGGACACTTGACTGCTAAGCCATATCTCCAGCCCTATTTTGTATTTAGAGATAGGGTTTCACAGTTGCTTAGCACCTCAATTTTCACTGAGGCTGGCTTTGTATTCAAGATCCTCCTCTCAGCCTCCCAAGCTGCTGGAATTACAGGCATGCACCACCGCACCTGGATGTAAAGTTTTTATAGGGACTTTTTATAAAAGATACAAAGGGTTGAAAATGAGAATGTATGTATTTCAGGGGTAGAGTGTCCTTATGTTCAAGACACAGTATTGCAAAGGGGAAGGGAAAAAAAAAGGAAATCCATCTGTTCATTTTTTAAAGATATTCCTGTAATTAGATGATTTGTAGTTTCCTATAATTGCTATCTAAAGTTCAAATCCAGTGGGGAAAAGACCAAGTCACAACTGGAGTATAGGTGCCTTTCTTATATTTCTTAGAGGAGCCCTTTTTTTAAAAAAAATTATTCTTTTTTTTAAATACCTTTATTTTTATTTACTTATTTTTATGTGGTACTGAGGATCAAACCCAGTGCCTCACATGTGCCCGGTAAGCACTCTACCACTGAGCTACATCTCCATCTCCATCCCCCTAGAGGAGCCTTTTTGTCAACATTGACATTGTGGCTATTATCTTTGACCTCTAGTATAAGGGGAATGCTGGAGTTCTTGTAATAAGGGTGGGGGAAACTTTTTAAAGTTCACTTACATATATCATTTACTCATTTGAACTATACCATTCATTGATTTTTGAATAAATTTATCCTGTTCTTCAACTATCATCATGATCCAGGTTTTTTTTTGTTTTTCTTTTTGTTTGTTTGTTTATTTAGTGTGAGGCAAGCGCTCTACCACTGAGCCACAACCCCATCCCCCATAATCCAGTTTTAAAACAATTTTCATTATCCTAATAAGATGCATTTACATTTTAAACAAATAATTTCAAACTTATGGAAATGTTTTATAAAAATAGTTGAGGGTCAGACATGGTGGTACATGCTTATAATCCTAGTTACTTTGGAGGCTGAGGCAGAAGGATTGCAACTTTGAGGCCAGCCTGGGTAATTTAGGAGACCCTTTCTCAAAATAAAGAATAAAAACGGTCAGGAATGTAGCTCAGTGGTAGATGTCCTTGTGCTTTAGACTAAGAAACAATAGCAACCAGGAGAAAAGGGAAGTAAATTTACTGCCCCTTCCACTGGTTTGATAATATTTTTTGTAAGGGTTTTGTTTTCTTTTTATTGCAAAAGAGTAAGATTTAATCAAGGGAGAAGAAAAGAAAAAGAGCCCTTGCCAAGCAGTAGAGATTACTGAGGACAATGTGTTAGACTAGGGGATTATGTGTGATGGACATTGCTCAATGTTCCTGCTAGTCACTAAGGCTATTGGCCCTAACTTTTATGTTAATTAGGTGTCTGGAAGGTGACTTGATAGGGCCTGAGGCATTCTGATTTGTTGTGCCCTTGTAGTTGTAATTTTCTGCAGTCTTCACTCAGTTCAGTCCCTGTTTCTTTTCTTCTTCTCTCTAGAACAAAGAGCCCTTTTCCTTTTTCTGTGGGACAAAGGAGTTGACTAGAGTGTTTAGAATGTTTGCATAGGGCAATCCATTTCTATGGATCAACTTACACTTTCCATATTTAGAGAAACCTTTTGGGGGCCCATTTCCTTAATTATCTGCCTATATTTTACTATCTGACTATCCTACATATTCAAGTTCCCCCTCTGAAGAAGTGGCCCTTACTGCTATTAGGGGAAAAGGGGATGATCATTCTGGGTACTGGAAGCTGAAATGGGGCATTATTAGGGGAAGGGCAATCAGGGTCTTCCTACAGAGATGTAAGAGCCCTTTGGTAGATGAAAGATTCTATTTTGGATTCCTTTTATAGGACCATTTGTAGCTTGGGTCTCTTGCACATCAGGTAGTCCAGGGATCCACGGCAGCAGTGCGTGGGGTAACTGGATAAGGTATACATAGGGCAGGGATCGTGCCTTCCAAAGAAGCCCCAAGTTGGGTACCAATATGAAACCAGATTTAATGCTGTTAAATTATGGCAGACAGGGTTTGTTTATATTAACAGCTCTTTCCACAGCAGGCTACACCTCTTAGTGTTACTGCTGAGCAGTACCTCTGCCAGCCATTCAAGGCAATAGTTTGTTTGTTTGTTTGTTTTTTGGTACTGGGATTGAACCCAGGGTTGTTTAACCACTGAGCCACATTCCTAGCCCTTTATATGGGGTATAAAGGGATGTGAATTGTGGTTAGTCAAAGAGAAGATAACCTGACTTGCTTGCTGTGAGTCATCTTTTTCTTCCCCTTCCCCTTGGTTCCAACAGAATGAGGAATGGCAAGTAGGGTTGAGAGTAAGATGAAAGTATAGATACAGTTCTTGCTCCCGCTCCAGAGTAACACAGTCACAAGCTTAGACTTGTATCCTTGGGTTTGGAGCTACAGAACAAGACCTGTTTGGGGTGGGCCAGAATAAATTCTTGGAATAACCAAAGGTGATAGACATTTTTAGAATCAGCTTGAGATAGCACTTAGATAGTCTATCCTCCAACAGACTTGGGGGAATGGTTAGGAGATTATACCAACTTGGGAGAAGTTACCAGAAAAACCAAACAAGTTAATTCACATTTCAGATAGTTGTCCAGGGAAATTTTTTAAAGTGAGTACTGATTTTCACAGCTGTTGTTATGCTATATCAAATATTTGGATCTATTAGATTATCTTTTCATTGGACTCTATTTTAAGAGGAAGTTTACACAGCTAACAAGGGCCCACAGACTTAATAAATAGCACTTTTCTGTAAAAGGGATCTACTCTGTGTAGAATGCTGTGTATAAGGCTGAGTACCTTCTGTGAGGCCCTGGGTAGGTGGTATATATTTATCAATGAATTAAATAGACATGTTTCATTACATTCTAGTGGGATAAGTCTTTAAAAATCTGAAAAAGTTTTTAATGTTTTTGTTTTGGTGATGCTGGGAATCAAACCCAGAGACTAGAACATGTTAAGCATGCCCTGTACTACAGAGCTGCATCCTCCACCAAAGAGTTTTTAGTTATTTATCTATGTTTGTTTGTTTGTTTGTTTTGCAGTGGTGGGAGTCAAACCGAGAGCTACATGCAAGTGCTTTACCACTGAGCTATATTCTTAGCCCTAATTTTATTGACAATAATGAATGTATATTTATAGGGTACAATGTGATGTTATGATACGTGTATACGTTGTAGGATATTGGATCCAGTTAATATATCCATCACCTCATATACTTACCAATTCTTTGTGGTAAGAACATTTGAAGTCTACTTTTTAGGAATTTCATTATTTACTGTGGTCACCATACCATGCAATAGATCACTAGAATTTATTCCATAACACAAAATTTACAATTTTACCTTTTTTTTTTAATGGTAGTAATCAAACCCAGGGCCTTTTATTTTAGAATTGAGGTATATCCATTGTCCGTTTAAACCATTTTTTAAATGTACATTCAGTGGAATTAATTATATTCACATTGTTCTGCAACCATCATTGCCATCCATCTCTAGAAATTTTCATCTTCTGAAACTGAAACTCTGTACCCATTAAACCCCCTTCCCTTAGTACCTGGGAGCTACAATTCTATACTTCAGTTCTATAAATCTGATTATTCCAGGTACCTCATATAAATGGAATTATACAATATTTATCCTTTTGTGATTAAGAGTACTTCATTCAGCATGATGCCTTCAAGACTTATCTAGATCATATAGCATGTGTCTGAATTCGCTTATTTTTTTAAGGTTTAATAATATTCTATTATATGAATAGACCACATTTTGTTTATCCATTCATTCATTGAGTATTATGAGTAGTAGTTCTATAACATGGATGTACAAATATATCTTCTCCTTTCTGCTTTCATTTCACTTAGGTATATTCCGGGGAGTGGAATTGTTGCATCATATGGTAATTTTATGTTTTTTTTTTTTTTTGGAATTATATAATCTTTTTTATAACTGCATAGTACTTCACCATGTAACTTACCTTTCTTTCTTAGCCAGTGCTCTACTGATGACATTGAGGTGGTCTTTAGTCTCTTGCATTTAGAAACATACTTCAGGGAATGAATCCCCAGAATTGAACTTCATGCATTGATGTACATGTATCTGTAATTCCCACTCTTCCTCTGTCCCAGTGAATCAAATCCAGAGCTTTGGGCTTATTATGCAAGCTCTTTACCTCCATTACCACCAAGGTATATATCCCTAGATGTTTTAACTATTTTTTAGTTGTGTAGATTATTTCTCCTTAAGTTTTAAATTTTCTTTGTATATTTGGATATCAGTCCTATAATAGATAAGTTTTCTACAAATATTTTCTCCCAGTCTGTAGCTTGTCTTGTTATTTTCTTGATAATCATCCCCTTATTTCCCCCCCACCCAGAGCTAGGGATCAGACCCAAGTATAACGCCTTATACATGCTAGGCAAGTACCCTACCACTTGCTATACTCCCAGCCCCTCAGTTCTTTCTTCTATATGTTCTTTTGGGGTTGTATGTAGAGTCATTGGTAAACCATAGATCATCTGATTTTTTATGTTCCCTTCTAAGAGTTTATAGTTTTGCATTTAAGTGTAAGATCCATTTTGAGATAATTTTTGTAAAGGATGGAAGATCACCTTTTTTCCTTTCTCTGAGCTGGAGATGGAACCCAAGATTTCTCACGTACGAGGCAAGTGCTCTCTCACTGACCTATATCCCCACACCCATAAGGTACTTTTTGTACTTGGCTGTTCAGTTGTTCCAACATTCTTTGTTGAATAGCCTATCCTTGTTCCATTGAATGACCTTTACTCCTTTGTCCAAGATCAATCAGCTGTTTTTGTATGAATTTTTCTGGGCTGTTTGTTTTGTTCCTTTTTTCTATTTATGCATTCTTTTACCAGTACCATGCTCTTATTTATTGTAGCTTTATAGTAAGTCTTGAAGTTGGGTAGTGTCAATCTTCTGACTTTGTCTTTCTTCAATATTGTGTTGGCTATTCTGGATGCTTTCCTTTGTTCCATAAACTTTAGAATAAGTTTGCTGATGTCCACAAAACAAATTGCTGGGATTTTGATTAATAATTGCATTGAATCTTTAGATGTAATTAGGAAGAACTGAAATTTTAGCAATATTGAATCAATCTTTCCATGAACTTGGATTCATTTATATATTTAGTAAGTCTTTGATTTCTTTCATTAGAATTTTATAGTTTCTCTCATAAATCTCTTATACATGTTGTTAGATTTTTAAACAAATAATTTTTTGTTGTTGTTATTAATGTAGTACTATTTTGTTTTTAATTTCAAATTTCAGTTACTTTTCCTGTTATTTAGGAAAGCATTTGACTTTTGCATATTAATCTTGTGTCTTAGCCCATTTTATATTGCTATAACAAAATACCCGATACTAGGTGCTTTAAAGAAAAGAACTTTATTTGGCTCACAATTCTGGTGTTTGGAAATTCCAGGAAAGCATCATAGCACTGGTGTCTGGTGATAACTTTCCTAGATGTGTCAAAACATGGCAGAGAAATGGAAAGAGAAAGAGCTGTTTATGGAAGGAACCAAGTGGGAGGGGTAGCCTCACTTTATAATAACCTCCTCTCTTGGGAATGAATTTACTCTTCTGAGACCCAGCCCACTCCATGAGATCACCTTTAATCCACTGATGAGGGTAAAACTTCCCATGACCTAATTCTATTCCACCTCTTAAAGGTTACCATCTCACAACTGCCATACTGGGGATCAAGCTTCCAGCAGATACTCCCTTTGGGGGACAAACCGTATCTAAACCAGAGCATCTTATACCTTACAACCTTGCCATAATCACTTAGCTCCAGGATTCTTCTCCCAACCCCGCACCCCATATTTGGATAGTTCAACTAGATAGGTCATCTGCAAACAAAAACGGTTTATTTGTGGTACTGGTCATAGAACTCAGGGGTGTTAAGCTGCTGGAGCTAGGCTTCCTGCCTCAGCTTCCTGAGTAGCTGGGATTACAGGCCTGGGCCACCACACCTGGAAAAGATCATTTTATGTCTTCCTTAAGAGTCTGTGTGTGTTTTGTTTTATTTTATTGGGTTATGGTGTTAGCTAGGCCTTCTAATACAATGTTGAAATGGGACATCCCTTCCTGGTACCTGATCTGGTGGGAAAGCATTTAATTTCTTACCATTAAGTATAATATTAGTTGCAAGTTTCTTTTTGTTTGTTTGTTTTCACAGGTGTTCTTTATCAAATTGTGGAGGTTTCCACTATTCCCAGTTTGCTGAGAGTTTTTATCTTCAATGGGTATTAGATTTATCAAGTGCTCTTCATACATCTAATGATATTTTGTGTGCTTTACTTCTTTAATCTGTTGATGTGATTTTTTGTGGGGGGGCTACTAGGAACTGAACCCAGGGGTGCTTAACCACTGAGTGACATCCCCAGCCCTTTTAAAAATATTTTATCTAGATACAGTGTCTCACTGAGTTTTTGGGGCCTCACTAAGTGGCTGAGGCTGGCTTTGTATTCAAATCCTCCTGCCTCAGCCTCTCAAGCTGTTTAAGATTACAGTAGTGCACCGCTGTGCTCAGCCACTAATTGATTTTTTAACATTGAACCAACCTCGTATAGCTGGAATAAATTTCATTTAGTTGTGGTATAATTCTTTAACTTTGTTGGATTTGATTTGCTGATATTTTGTTAGAGAGTTTTGCATTTATGTTTATGAAACATACTGGTCAGTAATTTTCTTGTATTTGGTTTTAGAATTAGTCTAATGCTTGTCTCATAGATCAAGTTTTATACCAGGCATGATGATATGTTCCTCTATTCCCAGTGACTTCAGAGGCGAAGGCAGGAGGATCTCAAGTTTGAGGCTAGCCTCAGCAAGTTGGTGAGACCCTTTCTCAAAAATAATAAAGGGGGCTGGGGATGTGGCTCAAGCGATAGCAAGCTCGCCTAGCATGCGTGCGGCCAGGGTTCGATCCTCAGCACCACATGCAAAGAAAGATGTTGTGTCCGCCGAAAACTAAAAAATAAATATTAAAATTCTCTCTTTTCTCTCTTTTCTCTCTCTCTCTCTCTCTCTCTCTCTCTCTCTCTCTCTCTCTCTCTAATAATAATAATAATAATAAAGACTGAGGGTGTAGCAAGATGGTGAAGCACCCTTGGGTTAAATCCCCAATACAACCAAAAAAGTGAGAGACAGAGTATTTCCTCTATTTCTTTTTTCTTAAAAATTGATAGAGATTTGGTATAAATTCTTACTCAAATGTTTGGTTGGTTTTGTCATTGAACCTATCTGGGCATGATGCTTTTTATTTGGGAAGATTACTAATATTGATCCAGTTTTTTAAATAGATACAGTTCTGTTCAGATCATCTATTTCTTTGAATATAAGTTTTGACAAATTGTGTCTTTCTAGGAATCAGTCCATTTCATTTTGGTTATTGAATTTGTGGTTGTGGAGATTTTCATAATAGTCTTTTTTGGGGCTGGGGATGTGGCTCAAGCGGTAGCGTGCTCGCCTGGCATGTGTGCGGCCCGGTTTCGATCCTCAGCACCACATACAAAGAAAGATGTTGTGTCCACCGAAAACTAAAAAATATTTAAAAATTCTCATAATAGTCTTTTTTTATTATTTTAATATTTGTGAAATCATTTTCTTTTTTGTGTACCAGGAATTGAACTGAGGGGTGTTTAATCACTGAGCCACATCCTTAAGTCCCAAGGTTTGGGGTTTTTTTTTGGGGGGGGATGGGCAGGGTTAAATTAAGTTGCTGAGGCTAGCTAGCTTCAAACTTGTGGCTGCTGTGCCTCAGCTTCCTAAAGCAGTTGGGATTACAGGTGGGCTACCACATTTGGCTAATATTTCTTTTTTCTTTTCATGCAGGGGCAGGGGGAGAGAGAGAGGGAATATAAGCAAGCTTGGCTAATATTTCTTTTCTTTTTTCCTTTTTTTTTTTTTTTTAAATGTGTCCTTTTTTTTTTTTTTTAGAAAGAGAGAGAGAGGAAGAGAGAGAGAGAGAATTTTTAATATCTATTTTTCAGTATTTGGCGGACACAACATCTTTTGTCTGTATGTGGTGCTGAGGATCGAACTCGGGCCGCAGGCATACCAGGCAAGCGAGCTACCGCTTGAGCCACATCCCTAGCCCCTTGGCTAATATTTCTAAGTCATTAGTTTTTCCTTTATTTTTGTATCTTCAGAAAAGATATCAGATCATAAATCAGATCTACAGAAAAGATATCCCTGCTAAGGGAATTAATCACAATTTAAATATGTCCCAGATCAAGAAACATTTTTGTCATCCTATTAGGGTCACTGCCTGTTTTTTCCCATTCCCTCCTATATTACCCCAAGTCCCAGGTACCTACTTATCTTCTGTTCCTATAGTGTTGCCTGCTCTGGATGTTAAATATAAATGGAATTACATACTATGTGTCTTTTTTTTTTTAAGTTGTAGATGGACACAATATTTTTATATGGTACTGAGGCTCAAACCTAGTGCCTCAAGCATGTGCAAAGCGGGCGCTCTACCACTATTTGTCTTTTTTGACTGGCTTCTTTCACTTAGCATAATATTTTCCATGGTTTATCCCTATTGTATGAATCAATATTTTAGTCTTTTTAATGGTTGAAAAATATTTCATTGTATGGATATAACACATTTTCTTTTTCTGGTAGAGTTAATAGACATTTGAGTCATGACCACTTTTGACTATTTTGAAAAACACTTGGGTACCAGTTTTTGTGTGGATACATTTTTCTATAGCTATACTCAGGATTAAAAATGCTAAGGATTTTCAGTTTTTGACCAGGAACTCTCAACATATGAGTACCTATTAGTCTCTGTCTTAGAGTGATGTGATTTTGGAAACAGATAATACTTATAGATTGCATGGTAACATTTCATTTCTGGCTTGGAAATCTTCATTTGTTCATAATACCATTTTGTCAATTCACATAGCCATCTCTCCTTGGGGTTATGCTTTTTTTTTTTTTTAAAGAGAGAGTGAGAGAGAGAGAGAGAAGTTTTTTTAATATTTATTTTTTAGTTTTCGGCAGACACAACATCTTTGTTTGTATGTGGTGCTGAGGATCAACCCAGCGGTACACATGCCAGACCAGACGAGAGTGTGCTGAGTGTGCTATCGCTTGAGCCACATCCCCAGCCTGGGGTTATGTTTTTATTTTGTTTTGTTTCTTTGTTTAACCAGATGTCTTAGGCGCTTGCTACTATTGCCTGGGTCAGTCTTTGTTATTTGATTTTGAGCATAAAAACAAAGGACTAGGTTTATAATTGCCACATAAATGGTAATAAACATAATGTTCACGTGGCCTATTGTCTGAGGTATTATAGTTAAAAGGTATATGGATTGTTGTTTTTTTTTCTTTGCCCTTATTTCTGTGTTCTGTGAATTCAGAGCAATGCACATGTTTGATTCTCTATAAGTGGGGGGAAGGTGGGGATCAGCCCAGAGCCATATTTGTATTTGTTTCTGTCACATTTCCAGGATTAGGAAATGTATTTCTTAAGACTAGAGAACATTAGTTTGGGCACCTTGTCTAGGAAAATGTTTCTGGTGGCTCTTCCTGAATACTTAGAAATTAAGGAGGCATTTCATTGTTAGGCATTTTTGTATGTAGTTTCAAGGTAGTATTGGAGTCCTAAGAAATATTGAATAAAGTATTAAATAGTTAAACCAGACAGTATGCATGAGCAATGTCTAGCAAATATACTGTTATCAGATGACACAAGATTAAACAGTCCATGAGGGCAGAGACTATTTTTTTTTTCTTAACTTCTTAAAAGGCATAGGACTGGGCTTGGCAACATATAACATCCTAAATAAATATTTGTTATTTATTTAAGATAAATAAATACTATCATAAGAAGAGTCTCTTTAAAGTATAACTTTAATATAATATATATATTTTTTAAAGAGAGAGAGAGAGAATTTTTTAATATTCATTTTTTAGTTTTTGGTGGACACAACATCTTTATTTTATTTTTTTATGTGGCGCTGAGGATCGAACCCAGTGCCCCGCGCATGCCAGGCGAGCGTGGTACCGCTTGAGCCACATCCCCAGCCCCATAAAATATATTAATATTAGATTAATATATTCTGGGTAAGATGTTTTCTGATTCTAAACTCCATCTGCTTAAGGCCTTAGTGATCTTTCTAATTTCTATGTGAGAGGCTCTTGTGCTCATAATACGAGCCTCCTTCCAATTTTCTAGAAACCTTAGAAATAAGGTTTATGCCCTATTATCTTTAGTAAATACTGTTTCTGCTCAGATAGAGCTAGCACATCTTGTTTGTTTTAGCTTCCAAACTCTTGTCTGGTTTTGTTGTCATTTCCTGGTTTGTCATGACTGGAATGACTTGGAAGGTAGGTCAGGTAGGTTGTCAAGAGCCTTACATTTTAATCTTTCATTTGAAGACCTGGAAGAAATCACATGAATGTAACAAAATTAAATGACACTTTTTTAGAGTCTTCTTGTGATAGTATATAGACTTAAGAGGAGAAACTTCAGAGGAAAAGGCCCTTCAGAATGAAGAGCAGCAGTTTAGATGTAAGAAGTTGATGATATGCACTGGGGACTAGGGATAAATGGGGAAGGAAAGGGTCAGATTTGAAAGAGATTGAACAAAGAGTCTCTAGCATTTGTTAAAACTGGATATTGGAGGGAGGTGTAAGAGAGAGGGCAGATTTAAAGGCCACTCAAAAGTTAGATGAAAGTTAATACCTTGAATAGAAATAAAGAACATTGAAAAAGAAAAAAAGAACATGGAAAGAAAAGGCATTTGGAAGGGAAAGTGATTGTTGTTTTAGATATGTTGACTTTGAGGTGACAGCAGAACCTTTAGGTAACCAGTAGAGCTACAGAACTGGATTCTTATATATTTTAGTTGTAGATGGACACAATACCTTTATTTTATTCATGTATTTTTATGTGGTGCTAATGATTGAACCCAGTGCCTCACACATGCTAGGCAAGTGTTCTACCACTGAGCTACCACCCCAGCCCCAGAACTAGATTCTTGATAGGCCTATCTTAGCAAGAATAAAACTATGTCTTGGTTTTTATTTACTTCTGGACTTGTGTAGTTTATAATTTTCTCCAAATCACCTCGAACTTTGTCCATTGTATGTGTAGTTTGTAATACACTTTGTATCTGCGAAAATGTTGACATAGTTGATCTCTCAATATAAAGTTTCTTACTTCTTTTTTTTTTTTTTAAGAGAGAGAGAGAATTTTTTAATATTTATTTTTTAGTTTTCAGCGGACCCAACATCTTTGTTTGTATGTGGTGCTGAGGATTGAACCCAGGCCACATGCATGCCAGGCGAGCGTGCCACTGCTTGAGCCACATCCTCAGCCCCAAGTTTCTTACTTCTTACCCTCTCTTTGGTCACTTTTCACTTCCAGTAGAATTAAATAACTTTTAATTTTTGTATTTCTAGTAAAAATTTCAGATAGTAGATCTGGGTGTATAGCTCAGTGTAAAGCACATGCCTAGTATATACACACACATAAAAGAAGAGGAAAAAAATTTCAGATAGTGGTTTTTTTTATTTGTCTTCAAGTATTTTTATTTTATTATTCTTCCACTTTATAATTTTTGTGGTGCTAGGGATTGAACCCAGGGGCACTGTACCATTAGGGCTGAGACTGGCCTTGAGCATGTGATCCTCCTGTCTCAGCCTCCCAAGTAGCTGGGATTACAAGAGTATACCACTGTACCCAGTTTATCCTTCCACTTTAAAACTTAATCTTTAAGGTTTTTTACATTGTTGAAAATCCTATGCCTATCAGTTGCTCAAAAGATATTTGTTGTTTAATAAAAAATACAAATCTTCTGGCTACTAAGACTTTGGGGGATGAGAAGGTGTTACAGAAAGAGGAATGTGGTTTTGTTTTTGGAGTTGAAGTATTGGTTATATTTTTCCCCATCAACACTGAAAATAAACAGACAAGCCAGGCACAGTGGTAATCCTAGTGATTCAGGAACCAAAGGCAGGCCTCAGCAACTTAGATTCTAAGCAACTTAGTGAGATCGTGTCTGAAAATAAAAAAGACTGTGGATGTAGATCAGTGATAGAATGCTTGCCTGGCATGTGCAAAGCCCTGAGTTTGATCCTCAGTACTGTCAAAATTTGTGTCTTATTCCTTCCTAGTATCTATATCCCATTTTGCGATGCTCTGGGCTGGAATTTTACTTTGTCATTGCACTGACCATAGTTAATTGTAATTTTCTCATCAGGACTACAAGTTACCATCTGGGTGTGGTGATACATGCTGTCATCCCAGCAGCTCTGGAGGCTGAGGCAGGAGAATTGTGAGTTCAGAGCCAGCCTCAGCAAAAATGAGGTGCTAAGCAACTCAGACCCTGTCTCTAACTAAATACAAAATAGGGCTGGAGAAGTGGCTCGGTAATTGAGTGGCCCTGAGTTCAATCCCCAGTAAACCCCCGCCCCCGGAAAAAAAAAAAAAAAAAAGTATAAGTTCCCAAGAACAGGAACTAGATTTTTTCATTTTGTATTTCTGTGCCAAGCACAAAAACTAAGATGCCATTCATCATTCTGGCCAGAGGAAACTGGTTATAGGTTAGATTGTTCCTTTAAATCCTTTGAAACCTGAAAGGAGGTGATAGGATCTAATGGAAAGCAAAGAATAATGAGATTAAGGAGACTTCCAGGTTTGTGCTGTTAGGTATTAGGCTCCTGAACTTCCTTCCTACTAATGCTTTACATTTCTAGCTTTGGGTTGGTGGCTGTTCTGAAGCTGTAAATTCCTTGCAGAGAAAGACATGTCCTTTTCATTATTTAGTACCTGGCATATAGATGGTACTCAATAAAAATAAAAGTAGGTTGCTGGGTATGCTGCTGTATGCCTGCAATCTCAATTACTCAGGATGCTGAGGCAGGAGGATTGCTTGAAATAGGAGTTCAAAACCAGCCCGGGCAACATAGTGAGAGCCTGTCAGATGGCCATTCAGTTTTCTTTTTCTCAAAGTAGCCCAATTGAGGGAGCAACCCATATAGTTCAGGAAGAAAAGGTGGGAGTTCCTCAAAGTCGAGCTGTTTTGTTTAGTTTGTATCAGGGATTGAACCCAGGAGTGCCTAACCACTGAGCCACCTCCCCAAACCTTTTTTATATTTTGTTAGAGACAGGATCTTGCTGAGTTGCATAGGGCCTTGCTAAGTTGCTGAGGCTGGGTTTGAGCTCTCGGTCCTCCTGCCTTAGCCTCCTGAGTTGCTGGGATTACAGGTGTGTAACACTGTGCCTAGCTGAGCAATGATAGTTTTGAAATTTTATAAAACTATAATAGTCCTCCCACAAGAAGAAATAATCTTAGAATACTGAATCAAACTCCTTTGGAGTGGACCCAACTGTGGAGTATAATGTAAAAATATTTTGACCATCCTCTTGAACCTCAAATTGGTTTACACTGCCTAACACATGATCTTTCAATAGGACCAAACGTAAAGTTGGAACTGCCTTGGAAAATCCAGGCATATAGTTCTTTGTATAATAAAAACCTCAAGATGCTTCCTAATACAGCTTAAAACTCTCTATTTTACAATGTATTAGAAGCAGACCTGGGCATTATTATAGCTCAGCAAATGTTGCTTTCTAAATATAGACTAATTTAACTTTAGCATATCTTCAATGTGAGGTTACTCCTTTTTCATCAGTAGTGGAATTTGATAATTCTGTGCTATTTGCTTTTTTTTTTTTTTGGTATTTTCTTTTTTTTTAATTGGTTGTTCAAAACATTACAAAGCTCATGACAAATGATCTTTCATACATTTGATTCAAGTGGGTTATGAACTCCCATTTTTACCCCAAATACAAGTTGCAGAATCACATCGGTTACACATTCACATTTTTACATAATACCATATTAGTGACTGTTGTATTCTGCTACCTTTCCTATCCCCTACTATCCTCCCTCCCCTTCCCTCTCATCTTCCCTCTCTACCCCATCTGCTGTTATTCAATTCTCTCCCTTGTTTTTTTTTTTTCCCCTTTCCCCTCACAAACTCTTATATGTAATTTTGTGTAACAATGAGGGTCTCCTTCCATTTCCATACAGTTTCCCTTCTCTCTCCCTTTCTCTCCCCCAACTCGTCTCTGTTTAATGTTAATCTTTTCCTCATGCTCTTCCCTGTTCTTAGTTGCTCTCTTTATATCAAAGAAGACATTTGGCATTTGTTTTTTAAGGATTGGCTAGCTTCACTTAGTATAATCTGCTCTAATGCCATCCATTTCCCTGCAAAATCCATGATTTTGTCGTTTTTTAGCGCTGCTTAATACTCATTGTGTATGCTATTTGCTTTTGAGAATGAATTGATGAAGACAGATTAAGATTAGAGACCTAGCCTCCTGTTCCAATTCACTATTTTTGATTTGAAGCTTTTATTCTTTAAAAAAAAAATTTTTAAGTTGTAGATGAACATGATAGCTTTATTTAATTTGTTTTTGTGGTGCTGGAGATCGAACCCATTGCCTTACTGCATGCTAGACAAGTGCTCTACCACTGAGTCACAACCCCAGCCCCATGCTTTTATTCTTAGTGTTGTATCTTGTAAGGGGCATTAAGCCTGCAGATTTTTCCCTAAGAAAAAAAGAATGATGGTTGGTGACCTTGCTAAAATGTTGGTTGAATAGTTGAACAATGTGTGTTCAGATGTCCAGTGGGCATGCGTTATATTCATCTTTTCAGGATACTGTTTCTGCAGAAAAGAAGTCAGCGGGGCTCTGAATGTCTGAACAAGGATATTGAAGCCAGAGGGGCTAAAAAGTGACATCTTTCAAGAAAGCCAAATTTCTTGGGTGGAGGTAGTAAATAAAAAAATCAGTAGAAATAATCTTTTCAGTAGTGCAACCAAAAGAATAGCTACTGCATCTCTTGGGATTTCTGCAGAATATAGGAGCCTTTGTGGTGTGCTTAGCAGTGTGGCTTATCCAGTGTCTTAGGACAAGTGGGACTCAATCTGCTCTCTTGCCTGATCTCTACCACCTCCCACAATTAACTCTAAAATAAAAAGAAATGGTTTGATTATGTTATTCAATAAACAAAGTGATTAAGAAGCTTTACATTTTCCACATGGATTTCACATACTGCCTTTTTTCTTCCTCTATTGCAACTCAGTTTAGAGACCTAGACAGTAAAGCATGCTTAGATGTTGAATTTAGAGTCCACCTTTTCTAGAAGAAAAGAGCTAGAGCTAAACAATAGTCAGTTCAGAATATAAAAGGATGTCATAGAGATGATGCATATCAGCTGTCCTTCACTGTGTGTGTGTGTGTGTGTGTGTGTGTGTGTGTTAGGAGTAGCCCTAAGTACAATAGGATACAGGCTCTATTTTGGGACTGAAAACTTTTGCCTTGCATACTCATAATTTTTTAAGGTTAACAGAGAAAATTGTTAAGGAAGAATGATCTGTATCTTGTTTCTATGTGTATTCTATGAGTACTGTGAATTCATTCCTGTGTGACTGGAACCAACTGAGAAAAGAGGGTTAAAAACTAAGATGAAGATTATAAAAACCTAAATCTGGAGATGCGGTGACATTCTGAAAACTATCAATAAAATATGTTCAAATGTAATTTTTTTAATATTTATTTTTTAGTTTTAGGTGGACACAATGTCTTTATTTTATTTTTAATGTGGTGCTAAGAATCGAACCCAATGCCTCACGAATGCTAAGCGAGTGCACTACCACTTGAGCCACATCCCCAGCCCTCAAATGTAATTTTTAATTTCCACTAAGATCATATCTTTAGAAGTAAAATATTGGTTAACCACAGAAATAGACATTTGTGAAGAATGCCTTTGTAAATTCTGTGTTGCTTTTTTAAAAATTTAATTTAAATTTTTAGTTGTAGATGGACACATATCTTTATTATTTTTATGTGTTGTTGAGGATTGAACCCAGTGCCTCATGCATGCTAAGCAAATGCTCTACCACTGAGCCACAACCCCAGCCCCTCTGTGTTGCCTTTTGAATAAAGATTACTATCTCTGATAAACAGTACTAGCCCTCAGCCACCAGTAGCCTCATTTTCCCATCAGTTGGACAAATCAACAAAAAAGGGATTGCTGATTTTTCAATATGAGTTGTATTTACCTCACATACTTTTTTTTTTTTTCTGCGTTTGATCCTGCTGCCTCTACCCTTCTGTGCTTTAATGGAAAATCTGTAATGTCACAGAATAATCATATTCTCATATAAAGTATAACTGGGACTCAGCTTACGTTAGCAAGCTTCAACAAAGATTCAAAGCTACTGACTGGAACAACTTTTTCCTTTCCATTTTCTCTTGTACCTCTTAGTACCTTAGAATCTTGGAGGGTTAGTTGTGAGCGAAGAAAAGCATATGATAGAGTCTTAGCTCTGATACCTTACTGACTGACAGTTGTAAAAAGGAATTGTGAAGTGTCTAAGAACCACTGGTGAAAAAGGGAATGGGAGCTCAGTGTGGTGGCACATGCCACTCCTAGCAACTCAGGAGGCTGAGGCAGGAGGATTGCCAATTAGAGGCTAGCCTTTGCAATTTAACAAGATCCTCAGCAACTTAGTGAGACCCTCAGCAACTTAGTGAGACTCTTTCTCAAAATAAATAATCAACTGGGCATGGAGGTACAATCCTGTAATCCCATGGCTCCAGAGGCTGAGGTAAGAGGATCAGAGTTCAAAGCCAATTTTAGCAACACCGAAGTACTAAGCAATACAGTGAACCTTGTCTCTAAATAAACTACAGAAATAGGGCTGGGGATGTGGCTCAGTGGTCAAGTACCCCTGAGTTCAATCCCCACTACCCCCAAAAATTTAAAAATAAATTATGAAATGAGCTGGGAAAGTAGACTCTATAGTAGTTACTGGCAGCCTGATGTCTATGGAATGTAGTTCAATTCTTAATACCCCCCCCAAAAAAAAAGTATTTAGAAACTCCTATTTGCTATTTCGATAAGTGAGGGACTTGGGCTTGAGAGGATTTTAGCAGGTTTTAGTCTAAATTAAGATTAAAACTGCTGGTGCTAGTTATGGTGCATGCTTATAATTCCAGGGACTTGGGAGGCTGAGGCAGGAAGATCATAAGTTCAAAGCCAGCCCCAGCAATTTAGTGAAGCCCTAAGCAACATAAGAAGTTCTTGTCTGAAAATTTAAAAAGGTAGAAGATGTGACTCAGTAATAAAGCATCCCTGGGTTAAATCCCCTGGACTAGAACAATAATAAATAACAACAAAAGACAATCCAATATTTCAAATGATGAGGGGGAAGTTCTGATGTGTGAAGACCATTAAGAGTGAACAGCCAGGGCTGGGGTTGTGACTCAGTGATAAGAGTGCTCACCTAGCATGCATGAGGCACTGGGTTCAATCCTCAGCACCACATAGAAACAAAATAAAGATAGTGTCCACCTAAAACTAAAAAATAAATACAAAAGAAAAAAAAATGAACAGCCACCAGGCACAATGGCATACACCTATAATCCCAGCTACTAGGGAGGCTGAGGGAGGAAGCTCACAAATTCCATTCCAGCCTGTGTTTAAAAAAAAAAAAAAAAAGGATTGGGAATGTAGAGTGCTTGCCTAGCATGTGTGAGACCCTCCATTCAACCTCCAGTACTACCAAAAAAAGTAATATTAAAAAAAAATGTACAGCCACTAACTATGATCACATCTTTCTACCCATTTATTAGTTCAATTCCCCACAGGTTACTTTCATAGGAGACACTGGCAGATCTCTGCTCTGTGAAATCTGGAGAAAGAATGTGATAGGGATTGGGAGGGGTACATTGTATATATATATGTCATATATCTGTGCTTAGAACATGTGTGCTACCTGTGTTTGATAACAGCTGGGGAAATCAAATCATAGATAAACCTGATTGTTTTTATTCACATTTTTCCTTTGTTCATTCTTATTGGACAATTGGCTGTTCTTCATTAGATTTCATATTCTATAGCAGTCACTGGCAGCCTGATGTCTCTCTACATGACAGTTAAAAAGAAAGGCTGAGTTAAAGGAGATTTTGTAAGAATAAGAAATAATTGTGTTGGTACTATATGAGGTAAAAGGAATCTCAAAGTTGACATGTCTGGAGATTCTGCTGCCAGGAAAGTTCCCTATCCTCTACAAAATGTGATCCATCCACAGCTACTGAAATAGCATATTTGTTGTCTGAGAAGTACAAATTACTCCTTGCCTTAGAAATTCCTAAATCAACTGATGCCTCCAAGTGGTGAAATCAGAATTTGCAGTACTCAAATTCAGTGTGGTGTTATTTTGATATCTACTACTGTTCACTGTTCAAATGGCCCCTACATATTTTATGGATTGGGTGTGCAGATGACAGCAACACTTAAATCCATAGCCTCTGGTCCTACAGATGTAGTTGTTTCTATTCATTCTTCCAGTCACTCAATAAGAACTTATTAATCTTCTTTTATATACCAGATACTGTGTTTGGTGCTGATAATAAAAGGCCAACAAGATTTAGCATGTACTCTTAATATCTGGACCAGCAATTTGAAAACTAACACAAAGATGCAGGTTCTGCTGTGCATAGTAACTATTAGTCATGAAGGAGTTTGAAATGTGATGTGAAATGTTCCCATCTGCCAAGCATGTAAGGTGAAATGAGTGGCTATTTGAATCCTGTGTAGTCTCACCTACTGCTGATCATAGTCCTTTTGAGTCCTTAGGGCTTGAAATAATCAACATTGCTAGGTGTGGTGGCTCATGCCTACAATTCCAAGGACTCAGGAGGCTGAGGATTACAACAGGGCCTTGGCAATTTAAGCAAGGTTCTGACTCAAAACAAAATAATAATAATAATAATAACAACAACAACACTGATAGAACCTTCACTACATATTCCATGCTAAGCTTTGTATATGTAATATTTTACTTAATCTTTACTACTACCCTATGAAGTAGATACTGTAATCTCCACTTGACAAATGAAGACACTAACAAAGAAGTTCATGATATCGCTAAAGGTCATGAAGTGGAAGCAGGATTCAAATTTAGAGAATCTGGACCAGAGTCCATGTTCTTAAATTATTAAATGGGTTTGGAAGGGGACCATCTTGACCAATCTTTTGCATAGGTAAAGCTTGGAAAAATGGTGCTCCATTGATCCTCCCTGCTTGCAGAGCTTATCTTTCCTGCTTATCTCCTGAGGACTACATTACCTTTTTTAATACTTCACACAAATTGGTGAATAAGACAGAAGCTCTATTCACTATAATCCCAGATCAGTCCAACTCTGACCTTTGCCAGCTGGATGATCCGGCCTCTCTGAACATGTTTCCTTATCTGTAAAGTGAAAATGTTACTTCATGGGATCATTTAGGGGATTAAATAAGACAATGTACTTAGTGGTTTCTGGCCTCTGAGTAAGCGCTTAATAAATATTAGCAATTTTTATTATTATTATTGTCCTTTAGCCTTGAGAGCAATCCAGCAAATAGTTTCTCAGAGATCAGTTTCTAAGACCTGTGTAGGTAGGAAAATCTACCCAGATTTCCTTTGGTTTGACAAGACAATAATCTTATTCTGTGTATTTCTCTTGACTCTTTTGGTGTGAAAAGCAGAGAGGTAAAGCATTATTTGACAGATGTATGGATTCAAGCAAGAAACTGAGGTCCAATTGCAGAGAAATGACTTGTATAACTCAGAGCCCTGTCTGAGGAGACACAGAGGACCCTAGAGGGCGGAGAATGAACACAGCGCAGGGGCTAGTTCCAGAGTCGCATCCTCGGTTAGTTCGCTTACAAGTGTGGGTGAGGGTTCCTTGTTAGTAGGCAGAGATATTTTTCCTTTTGCTCCAATACATGTATGCTGGCTCATGTTTATTAAATCACATTTTCTCCTAATGTCAAATAGAATTTGTACATCCAAAATGGAGAGGCAAGGGAGCTCTGTAACTATAGGCTTGTTGAGCCCTTTCCCACCTATTCCTGCCAAGCCAGAGTGATGCTGCCACCACCATTACTGCTGCCACCAGCCATTCACAGATTCCTGTGAAGCTTTCACCTTCCTCCTTTCTGCCTATCTTCAGTGTTATACCTCTTTCTCCTGGTGCGGTTGCCATGCAGCCAGTGTTCCAAAGATAATTTTTAGGCTCCAAAGTTATAGACCTTACTGCCTCTCTGAGGAGATGCAAGTTAGTGGTAGAAAAGAAGACAATTGACAGGAGATGGCTCCTATACCTCTGTGCTACAGAAGGAAGAGTTTGCTTCTTGATATTGTGCTAGCTCGTGAGCCAGGTAGGGGATTTGCTAGGACTTGTGACTGTGCGCTGTATGATCTCTGGATAAGTAGACTGGACCTAGCCTGCCCAAGGACAGTACCTCAGCCCATTGGAACAAGTCTGAAGACCAATTTCACCTTCTCCCACTCCCCTTCCCTAAGCTTAACTTCCTCTGCCATACTGCCCCAAGTCTGTGGCTTAAAACAGCTATCTCCTTTTGCTGATGAATAAACACACTCTTTATAAAATGTTTCATCTTGGGGACTGGAAAGTCTCTCTGTGCCTTCCTGTCTCTATCTTTTTCTCTGAGGATTGATGTTAATAGCTTCTGTCTTTTTCTTTACAGGGAACTCTAATGATCCATGACAAAGAGGTCACCCTTGAGTATTTACCAAACCCGGAATTTTGGTACTGCAAACGAGTAAGTACCAAGAATTACTTTCTTTAGAAAGAAGCAGCCCACATAGCAGCTCTTCTCATATCCAGGAATGCCGCCTCTTAGCATATATTGCCAAGGAGAAAACTCTGCTCCCTCATTTCACTTCAGTTGAACTGAATGGAGTTCAGGGGGAAAACTATCCATAATTCTTATTTTTCAGGTGCTAAATGTGGCTGGACTGCCCTGTAGACACTTTCCCAAGGGCATATCTGATATTTATGAAAGCAGTAACAGTACCCTTATAGCCCATCTCATTTACTCTTCCTGAGGGTAGACATAGGGAAGTGGTGTTTGGAAAAGTAGTTTTGAAGAGGGATGGTTCTGTGGTACCTCTATCTTTTTGAGGTGTTCTGAGGTTTCCAGATATATAGAACTTAACCATGGCATTTTTTTCTCTATTAAGCTTCATATTTCTTTAGAATGGCATATTAAAATTTTTAGGGGTATTCTCTTATTAGAGGTTCAGTTTGATTGCAGTGAGCATTAAAATATAATTTTAACTTCATTGTTACAGATTAGCTTAAAAATAAAATGATTGTAAAAAGTTTAAAAAGTTTCTGAACCATGATTCATTAAAAGTGTATAGAACTTGACAAAATTCAGTAAAAACTTGACATTTTTCAATAGTCTGACCTAAATACAACTTGGATAGCTATGATTGTCATTAGCTGAAGCACTAAATTTTGTAAACATACTGCCCTAAGGTATCTTTTTTTTAAAAAATTCAACTTTTTTATTGTAAATCCACAGAACATAAAATTTACCATTTAACCACGTAAATTAAATAAATATATACTTAGGTTGGGAGTTAAGGTTGGAGGATCGCTTGAGCCCAGGAGTTTAAGGTCAGCCTGGATAACATAGCAAGACCCCACTTTAAGAAAAAAGAAAAATCAATGCCTTTGAGTACCTTCAGAGTGTTGTGCAACTATCAATATATATATCTAAGTCTCCAAGTTGTTTATTCTTTTTTCCCCCTCCTGCAGGGATGGGAGGGGCAGTGGTGCTAAGGATCAAACCCAGGGCCTCATACATACTAGATGAACAGTATACCACTGATCCACACCCCCACCCCCTAGTGTTTGTTTTGTTTTGTTTTTAATGTTCATTAATAGTATTATTTATAATAGCCAAAAAGTAGAAACTGCTCAAATGTCCATCAGCTGATGAATGGACAAATAAAATTGGATATCCACAAAACAGAATGTTATTTGACAGTAAAAGGGAATGAAGTATTAATACATGTTATAACCTAAATGAACCTTAAAAACACTATGCCATCCAGGTATAGTGGCTCATGCTTGTAATCTCAGCAGCTTGGGAGCTTGAGACAGGAGAATTGCAAGTTTGAGACCAACCTCACCAACCTTAGGATGTAACGAGTCTGTCTCAAAACAAAAAACCTGAGTGCGGTAGCACAAGCCTGTAATCCAAGTGACTCCAGAGGCTGAGGCAGGAGGATTGCAAGTTCAAAGCCAGCCCTCTCAATTTAGCAAGGCACTTAGTAACTCACGCGAGACCCTGCTTGTAAATAAAATACAAAATAGGGTTAGGGGTGTAACCCAGTGGTTAAGTGTCCCTGGGTTCAATCCCTAGTACCAAAAATAAAAATAAAACAAAAAAGGGCTGGGGATGTGGCTCAGTGGTTAAGTGACCCTGAGCTCAATCCCTGGTACTAAAAACAAAACAAAAAACATTGTGCCAGAAAAATGACCAGATATTGCATAGTTTCATAAGGCCTAGTGGTAAGAAAGGGAAATGACGCCTAGATTTCTTTTGGGGATGATGAAAATGTTCTAAAATTTTATGATAATGATTGCATTATGCATTTACCAAGAATCACTGAATTTTACATTTAAATAGATGGGTTTTATAGTATTTAAATTATATCTACTAAAGTTAGGATCCTGACTGTGCCATGTACCAGCTGAAGTGTTACAGGCTGCAGCTATTTTCATTTTATAACAAACATCCCACAAATTCCAGTGGTTAAAAACAACAAACAGGGGGCTGGGGTTATGTCTCAGTGGTTGAGTGCTTGCCTAGCATGCATGAGGCACTGGGTTTGATCCTCAGCACCGCATGAAAATAAACAAATAAGATAAAGGTATTGTGTCCATATACAACTAAAATAAAATATATTTAAAACAATAAAAACAACAAACATTCTTTTCCATGTTACATATTGGTTCATTCACTTCACTTCTGTGCCACATAAATTCTCAACTTAAGACCCAGGCCATAGGAATATTCCCAATGTAAGACTGTGTTCTCGTAACAGAGGGAAAAAGTAAGAGGTTTATTCACAAAAGCAGTGAGTCCCAAAGCTTCTGCCAGATCTGATGTAGGTCATGTTCACTCACACTATAATGGCCAAAGCAAGACACAGTGGAGAAGGAAGTGCACTTACCCTATAGGGAGACACCACACTCTTCTTGACAATGGATCAGAGTATGTTTATGATTCATTTATGGGAAGGAAACAATGAAATAATCAGCTGTAATGACCTTACTGAAGTTATTTAACCTTTCTAGGCCTGTTACCCCATCTATAAAATGGAGAGAGAATAGTACCTGTTTTATGGGGTTTATGAGGTTGTTGAAATCAATAAGTGATAATGTAAAGTAGGTATGAGCTATTTAAGCACTAATTAGTACATAGTATGTGTGCGTAGCATGTATACATTATCCACTGCTGCTGCTGTTCTCACCTGTCTTTCATCTGGCAAACTCCTGTGCTACAGGGTCTTATTTGAATTGTGTCCTCTTCATGTTTTCTTCTTGCTTACTTGCTCACTTGCTTATCTATTATAGTACTAGGTATTGAACCATAGGGCACTTTACCACTGAGCTATACCCCCAGCCCTTTTTATTTTTTGAGACAAGTTCTCCCTAAGTTTCTGAAGGAGAGTCTTGCTAAGTTGTTGAGAGGCTAACCTCAAACTTGCAATCCATCTTTTACAGCCTCCTGAGTAGCTGGAATAATAGACATGTACCACAAGAGTGTTCCTGCCAGCCAATGCTCTGTCCCTCATAGCACTTAAAGATCAATAGTGAAAGATCAGGGGTTTGGAGGTTGGGCATTGTGCTTGACTTTTTGTTCATAGGCTCAGACAAGAATAGTTATGTTCACAGAGCAAATGTCTATCCTTGTTCTGGACTACTAAATGTACCCTTTCCATTAATGTCTTTTATATAACTGCTAGAGGCACTACCTATATATCTTTCTTTTTCCTTTCTTGCTCCTCATTATCAGTGTCCTTTGCAATTCCTGCCACATATGAATTAGGGTACTCATTACCAGCCCAGAACCAAGTTTTGGGTGCAAGGGTAAATTGACATGGTTTTGGGATAGTAGTATACTTTAAGCAATATAATATTCCTGTTTCCTTAGTTTATTTCCTATAAAAATCTCTGTCCAGGGCAAACATCATGGGCTGCTTCAAAGTTTAGATGCTCTATTAGAAAGCAGCTTTCATACAGTAGCTCCTCAAATGTTGTCTAGCAACTTTGATAAGTGGGGCAATATCAGATTCTTTAGACTTCAGTGGTATGCTTTATTTCTTTCATTTTCAGCAGGTGTTACTGTGTTGGGTATTTATAAAGTTTTAAAAAATGTTTTTGGTCAGTTGAATTCTTTTCTTTTTTCTTACAGTGTAAAACTAGCACTGGTGGGCATCGATTTTCATGTACATTCTGCAAGTGCCCAAGGGAAGGTGAGCAGTAGACATGGTAGTTTTTGTCTTATGCACTGAAGAAAGCAAATTTCATATTTTCTTGGCTTTAAAGAATTGGCATCTCCAAATACAAGTTGATCTGTAAAGTGGTGTGTGTATATGTGTGTGTGTGTGTGTGTGTGTGTGTGTGTGTGTGTGTGTGTGAGTGTGTTTTGTTACTGAGGATGAGCCCAGGACCTCAGGTATGCTAGCTAAGTACTCACCACTGAGCTAGATACCTCTAGCCCTTTTTGCTTTCTTTCAAGACAGGGTCTTGCTAAGTTACCCAGGCTAAACTTGTGATCCTCTTGCCTCAACTTTCAGTAACTGAGATTACAGGCATGAACCTCCATATCCAATTATAAAATGGAATTCAATATCCAACTTCATGACCTGTGGTAAATGACCTTGAATTTCAGAGTTCTGCCAGAGGAGATAGATGGGCTGGTAGGCTTCTTGGTCTACAGTGGCTAAGTGTGCAGCTGACTAAAGTCAGTAGTATTGTAATTTAAAATACAGTTAAAGGATATTAGTTTTGAAAAAAAGTGTATACGGAGTTGAATACAGTGGCACATGTTTGTAATCCTACTACTTGGGAAGCTGAGGAAAGTTTGAGGCTACTGTGGGCCACTTAGTGAGACCCTGTTGGGTATATAGCATAGCATGTACAAGGTCCTGGATTCAATCCTCAGCACTGCAAAACAACAACAGCAGCAGCAACAACAACAAAAACTACGTGGCTGTTTGACAACACACACACATACACACGCACATAAACACTTCTTTGAAAGTTATTAAGAATGAATTGCGGGCTGGGGATGTGGCTCAAGCGGTAGCGCGCTCGCCTGGCATGCGTGCGGCTTGGGTTTGATCCTCAGCACCACATACAAACAAAGATGTTGTGTCTGCTGAAAACTAAAAATAAATATTAAAATTCTCTCTCTCAAATAAAAAAAAGAATGAATTGCTATATTATTTTCTTTTTTTTTTTTAGAGAGAGAGAATTTATTATTTTTTTAGTTTTTCGGCGGACACAACATCTTTGTTTGTACGTGGTGCTTAGGATCGAACCTGGGCTGCATGCATGCCAGGCTAGCGCGCTACCGCTTAAGCCACATCCCCAGCCCCGCTATATTATTTTCTAATTCACATTATTTGTAAGCATTTTAGAATCATCAACAGAAAAACAGTAAACGACAATCAAAATATAAACATGAGAAAATACTTGTGACTGGGGGAATATGTTATTATCACAGAGGAATAAACCTACCAGCTTTACTGGGTGAGGTGATGCACACCTGTAATCCCAGCAGCTTGGGAGACTGAGGCAGGTAGATCAAAAGTTCAATCTGCCTAAGCAATTTAGCAAGACCTTTTCTTACAATAAAAGATGAAAATGGCTGGGAATATAGCTCAGAGGCAGAGTGATAGAGTGCCCTTGGTACTGTGAGTTAGATAGATAGATAGATAGACTAATTGATTAAAAAGGGCTTCAGTCTCCAAACAATCAAATCTACTAGTTTCTCAAGCAATTATCTTTAAAAAATTATAATATATATATTCTTTTTTATAAACTGTAATTGGACACAACACCTTTATTTTATTTATTTATTTTTATGTGGTGCTGAGGATCGAACCCAAGGCCTTACACGTGCTAGGCAAGTGCTCTACTGCTGAGCCACAACCCCAGCCCCTCAATTACCCTTTTTTAAAATTAATTTTTATTGCCATATAGTAATTATACATATGTATGAGATAAAGTATGATAATTCAGTACACATATATAGTATATGAGCACTTAAAACTTTTTTCAGAGAACCTTTAGGTAGACACTTTTCAAGAAAATTGTCAAAGATTTCCTATATTCATGACTATTATATGCCTGTTTCTGATATTATCCCTAAGGTAGACCCCAGAAAATCCAGTTCAGTGATGGGATCCAGTAGCCTTTTGAAGGACCTGTTCTGAGGTTATAGTTTACTGTATCTCCAAGGCGTTTGTGGGGAATAGCTCTGCATCCTTTAGAGACCAGATCAATATGTGGAAAATGAAATAAACAACTGAGATTTTTAGCTTGTTAGGTCACTTCAGATTGGTCAGAGTTGTGGTTTTTCCTTAAGAGAGACTTCCTAAGTGGTTTTTATTTGTTTATGGTATAGGGATTGAACCCAAGACCTCACTATGCAGGACAAGTCCTTTATCAATGAGCTATATCTCAGCCTTTTTTTAAATTCTATTTTGCAAGTCAATGGCTCAGGAGACTAAGGCAGGAGGATTGTGAGTTCAGATCCTGAGTTCAATCCCCAGTACCAAAAAGAAAAAAAAAGAAATTCTATTTGAGACAGGATCTTGCTAATACGTTGCCCAAGCTTGGCTCAAACTTGTGATCTTGTTCTTCTGACAGAGACCAAGCAAGAATTAATAACCTACCCTCAGCCTCAGAAAACATCCATACCAGCATCATTAGAGAAACAACCCAACCAGTCCCCAAGGCCAGCTGATAAGGAACCTGAATCTAGGAAGCAAGAAGAAGGACAAGAATCACGTATGGGACATCAAAAGAGAGAAACTGAAAGATACCTGCCACATTCTCGAAGGGAAGGATTCACTTTCCGAAGAGACCGAGAGAAGGAGCCGTGGTGTGGAGAGACTCGACAAGATGGAGAAAGCAAAAGTAAGTACCTTGTCAGAAAGTGTAACAGATGGTGACAATCACAGCTGCATATAGGCGGCCCATCATTGTAGATAGAAGCCAGCTGTTTCCTCAAACCTTAGTAGAACTGTGTACAACCTGATTACAGAGGCATTGTTTTCTGTTAGCCTTACTATACTAGGTGAAGAAATCTACATCCTCCAAATTAGCAAATTGCTGTACAGATGCAGCAAAGCATGATTTTAGATTTCCAAGTATTGATGAAGAAATGTAGTAAGTATTTGTTTATCATTTCTTTATAGAACCATCCTTGCTAAAATAAGGTACCATATGCAGTAAAAAATGACCATCATGCTCTTGGGACTTGGGACTTAAGATTTTCATTATTCTCTTTCTTTGCTTCCCTCTTTGCTTCCCTCCCATTTGTGTGTGATTTATTCAGCAATAATGCTGAAGCGCATCTATCGTTCCACTCCACCTGAGGTGATAGTGGAAGTGCTGGAGCCCTATGTCCACCTCACTACTGCCAATGTCCGTATCATCAAGAACAGAACTGGCCCCATGGGCCACACCTATGGCTTTATAGACCTCGACTCCCACGCGGTGAGTTTCCCTTACCTTGAAATGGTCTAGAGATGGATGGCTAAAAAAAATCCTAAAGAAGGGAGTTCTATATCATTTTAATTTTCTTATCATAACCTGTCTTAAGAATTTGCTCCTTTAAGTTTAGTGTTCATTGAAGTGAGGTGACTGACCTCAAAAGTTAGAACTTTTTGGTTTTCTTAGTCAGTTTCTTCCTTGTGGCATGTTTAGTTTCCAACCTATTCACTTGTGAATAATTTGAATTTTGATTCTTCTGGACCCTTTAAGATTTTAGTGATTAAAAAAAGAAATTTCTTTCTTTCTTTTCTTTTTTTTTTTTTTTTGTAGAATTGTTTTGTCCAGTTACAAATAGTTTTATACTTAATGATAATAGGACATTTTCTACTCAAAGTATTTATCAGATCTAGTGGCTTGCTGGGCACAGTGGCGCACATCTATAATCTGAATGGCTTCAGAGGTTGAGGTGGGAGGCTGAGGCAGGAAAACTGCAAGTTCAAAACCAGCCCCAGAAAAATTGAGGTGCTAAGCAATTCAGTGAAACCCTGTCTCTAAATAAAATACAAAATGGGGCTGGGGATGCGGCTCAATGGTCAAGTGTCCCTGAGTTCAATCTCCAGTACCAAAACAAAAAAGAGATGGGCTGGGATTGTGGCTCAGCGGTGGAGTGCCCACCTAGCAAGGGCGGGACCCAGGTTTGATCCTCAGCACCACATAAAAATAAAGGCATTATGTTGTGTCCATCTATGCCAAAAAAAAATAATTATTTAAAAAGAGAGAGAGAGAGCTCGTGGCTTGAATTTTTTTTTCCTATGGAGATAGTGTGAAGATAGTAGTAAAAGTCTTTGCTGTTTCTCAGATTTAATGCTCAAAAATCACAAGGGACTTTGTAACCTGGATCTGATGTAACCTGGATCTGTTATTAAATCAGAACTTATTAACTCAGGAACTTATTAAATCAGAAACTGATATCTACTCTGATTGCTATTCTAGTTCTTCATTGAGAGTTGCCTGGTTTTGTCAGTGTGCTTTATGTTAAAATTATGACTAGAATATAAAAATTTAGTAAATTTCTCTTCAGAGAAGGAAAATCCATATTCAGGTCTCTTTCCAGGGACATAGTCTTTCCTTTCTTTGGGTTCACATGTGTCTTTGTTTCCCTAGGAAGCTCTTCGTGTAGTGAAGATCTTACAGAATCTTGATCCACCGTTTAGCATTGATGGGAAGATGGTAGCTGTAAACTTGGCCACTGGAAAACGAAGGTATGGCAGAGGGGTTAAGATACTGCCCCCTCCTGACAGTTTATGCCTGCCACTGGCCTCATTGCAGCAGGGGGGGGGGCTGCCCCCCCTGCCCTGCCCCTCCTTCCAGTTCAGTCAGGACAATGAGGGTTTTTTGTTTTAATTAGTTGATTAGTTATACATGACAGTAGAATGCATAAATAGGGTATAATTTCTTATTTTTCTGATTGTACATGTTGTAGAATCACATCGGTCATTCAGTTATATATGTAAATAAGGTTAGAAAAAGAATATACTGCCCCCATCCCCACCCCCTTCAGTTTCTGGGAAGAAACTCCTCTTCCTGGCTGGAGAGAAGGCGTAGTGCCTTCCCACTGTGGGTTGCTTCAATATGTACTTATACATTTACTTTTTCTGAAGCCTGCCTTTTTCTGACTTTAAAATCATTTTCATTCTTAAGTAATATTACTAGATACTTGAGGCCTTTTGCTTTTGACTACATGATATCTTTGGGTCCCAAATGATGGTATAGTCTTGGATGTGCAGAAAAAAATGTTCATATATCTTTGTCATTTGGAATCCTAAGTAAATGCTATCCTGATATCCCAGTCCTCTGACCTTGATCATATATCCACATAGACCTGGGAAATCTAATTCCTTTTTAGTCTTTCACTCATTTTGACATAGGAGTGGTTGCCGGGAAATGGCCATATCAAGAGACAGACTTACCAGAGATGGGGCAGATCTTGCTCTGTCACCCTCAGTCACTATTTTACTTTAGCTGATAGCTCTCTGGGTTGTTTCCTTTCCCTTCAAAAAAGGGAAAAAGAGTTTCTTAGTGAATCTGCAGTATTAGGCATTCCTCAGGTGCCTTTTGATAGCAGCCTTTGACATGTTGTGTTATTTGTTGCAGAAATGACTCTGGGGACCATTCTGACCACATGCATTACTATCAGGTAGGCTTTAATATGGGAGTACTCTGTTAAAATCTTCAGGTGATGAGCCAGGCACATTGATGCACACTTAGGATCCCCAACCCAGAAGCCTAAGAAAGGAGGATCTCAACTGAGACACCAGTCCTGGGTGACTTAGCAAGATCCTGTCTCAAAATAAAAAAATAAAAAGAACTGCAGTTATAGCTCAGTGTTAGAGCACCCCTGAGTTCAAGCCTCAATGCCATTTAAAAAAAAAAAAAAACTCAGGTGATTGAAAGGATGATTTTATGCAGTGGGTTACTGTTAAGGTGTATGGTTCTTAGATAGTTCCATAATTTTAATTTCACTTTCTGTGATAGGGTAAAAAATATTTCCGAGATAGGAGGGGAGGTGGCAGAAATTCAGACTGGTCTTCAGATACAAATCGACAAGGACAGCAGTGTAAGTAGTTTTTGTTTTACTTATTTCATTCTTTTTGCTCAACTTGCTACTCATTGCTTAAAATCTATATGATCACAAAGTTAGCAAGAAAGGCTAGTGATTGGGGGAACTCATCTAGAGAGAGTGCCATCTAAAGATTCTGTACCTGTTTGGGTTGGCCACCTTAATTTTTAGGTTATTCTTGGTGGATTGCTCAGTAGGGGTTTCATTGGCTAATGACTAACTTTGGCTCTGATTTTATTTCTTGTAGCATCATCTGACTGCTACATATATGATTCTGCTACTGGCTACTATTATGATCCCTTGGCAGGAACTTACTATGACCCCAACACCCAGGTGAGTTTTGGGCTTTGTTTATTCTGCCAATGATCCTTTTGAATGAAGCACCCATAATTTGTCATTTTGAGGAATTTATTTTCTGGATTCTCTGGATGCTCATTGCATGAAAAGTGGAAAAGTTTAAATCAATGGAAACTGAACTCTTACCTATATGGAAAAATCAGTGCCTTGTGGCATTACAGGTAAGATCAGGGCTGCTCTTGGAAAAAGTGGATGAGTGGTGGTGTGTGCCCTGGCCTCTGGAATGGATTGATGTAGACTCTTAGGCTTGTGACTAAGAGCAATTCTTTTTCATAGAGGGGAACTATGCTCCTTAGACCTAGAATTGAAGGAAAGTAAAATATTCTTTAGATTTATCTCTTTCCCACTATATTTACAGCAAGAAGTCTATGTGCCCCAGGACCCTGGGTCACCTGAGGAAGAAGAGATAAAGGAAAAGAAACCCACCAGTCAAGGGAAGTCAAATAGCAAAAAGGAAATGCCTAAAAAAGATAGCAAGGAGAAAAAAGACAGAGGAGTGACAAGGGTAAGAGGACTTGTGTGTTTGCTTTTACCACATGATTACAGATCTAAATGTAGGATTTATGAACAGTGATCTAGGTTTGAGGTATAAAGTTACTGAAAAAACTGGACACAGTAGCATACATAATCCTAGCAACTCTGAAGACTGCTGAGACAGGAGGATCTAAAGTTAGAGGATAGCCTGGGCAACTTAATGAGACTACTCTGCCTCAGGGAGAAAAAAAATTTAAAAGGGCTGGGGATATAGCTTTGTGATAGAGTGCTTGCCTAGCATGTGCAAAGCCCTGAGTTCAATCCCCAGTACTGAAAGAAGGAAAAAAAAAACAACTCAAGGCAGTCCCTCCTTTTCATGTGTCTTATAGCCCCATAGTAACACTCTCCTTTTTACAAATGAGAAATTTGGACGGTAGAACAAAATGATTCAATTCAAATCCCAATACCTCATCTACACAAATTTTCACCTTTCTGCTTGCCTTTTTTAGTGCTTAACTCCGGATATACATTTTCCTCTAGGAATAGTTGTAGCAGGAGATACCATTCTGTGTTCTTTATTAACTTTCTGTTTTATCAAAAGTATTTTTCATGTTTATATCATAATCCTTTATTTTCAGTGCTTCTATGCTTAAAATTCACAATAAACTATTCCGTCATTTTCTTCAGAAGTCTTCGTTGTCACTTTCAAATCTATTATAATATGCAGCATTTAGCATTTTCCCTTTTTTTAAAAAAATATATTTTTTTAGTTGTAGATGGACATAATATCTTTATTTTGTTTGTTATTTAGTTTTATGTGGTGCTGGGAATCAAACCCAGTGCCTCCGATGTGCTAGGCAAGTACTCTACCCCTGAGATACAGCCCTAACCCCTATTTTTCCCTTTTTTTAAAAATGGTGTTGGGAATTGAACCCAGGGCCTTGTGCATGCAAGGCAAGCACTCTACCAACTGAGCTATTTCCCCAGCCCCATGTTTTTCCTTTTAAATTACTTCCTTAGAATAAATTTTCAGAATCAAAGATGATACATATTTTCACAAGCAATATAAAATCAAATTATTTTCTGAAACATATTGATTTACCCTTGTACCAGTTACATATTAGTGAAAATAGGTGAATTTTATTGTGGTGCAATTCATAACTTTTACCTTTTTCTCTTTCTTCTAATACTGCTAGTCATTTAGTGAAACAGAAAAAGAGAAGAAAGTATGTATGTATACTTGTTTATCTAAGAATTTAAACTTCAGAGTCTTATTAGCTTAATGTTTGGATTCTTTTTCTGCCCCTTAATCTTTATAATTGTATTCCCAGTCATTTGTTAAATAAGACTATGCCTACCTAGAAAGGTTGTAGTAAAAGGTAAAGAAGATAATGGTATACATGTAGTGCCTGACATGTAGTAATCATATAATATATGTAAATGTTATATTTTTAATATATTAATTTTTGTAGTTGTAGATGAATAGCATGCCTTTATTTCGTTTGTTTATTTATTTTTTTTTTTCATATGGTGCTAAGGATTAAACCCAGTGCCTCACACATGCTAGGCAAAAGGCTCTGCCACTGAGCTACAGCCCTGTTATATTGTTTTTTTGTTTGTTTTTGGTGCAGGGAAATAAACTCAAAGCCTCACACATGCTAGGAACACATTCTACCACTGAACCATACCCCCGCCTTTAAATGTTATATTTTAAAAGACTTTATATTTCAAAATCATGATAGCAACATTTCAACAGGGTTGACTCTTAACTCTTCATGTAAGAGTTACTTCAGAGAATGGGAATGTAGCTCAATAGTAGAGCTAGCTTACCTTGTATGCTGCAGGCTCTGGGTTCAATCACCAGTACTGAGGGGTACAAAAATTACCTCAAAGTTTGGTCAGTTTCAGGAAAATGCCAGTGAGGGGAAGGCCCCTCCAGAGGACGTCTTTAAGAAGCCCCTGCCTCCCACTGTGAAGAAGGAAGAAAGCCCCCCTCCAGTAAGGCTTCATGTGGATGCTCTGGGGATGGTAGGGCTGGGTCTGCATCTGGATAGGAAAGGAACTCAAAGGCTGGTGCCTCACTCTGGGCTTGGCCCTGTCTGTCTGTCTGTCTGTCTGTCTCTCTCTCTCTCTCTCTCTCTCTCTCTAAGAAATAAGGATTCCTCTTGATTATAAGTATGAGTTTAAATTTCTAGTCTGCTAACAAGGGTGTCTACCATTTTTACCTAACCAAATGTCCGGCCGTTTTAAGTTACAATTGGTAGTTCTTTTCTAAATCACCAAGGAAACCCATTTTCCTGGTATCTATGTTTCCTGCCTTTTAGTGCCACGTAAGAATCTTAGATGTAGAGTATGCATGTGGTCATTTTCATAGTTGGCCTGACTGGTCAAGATGCTAATATTATTACCCATTTTTAGGTACCTTGAAGTGAGTGATAGTCTCAACCTAATCACTAATGATTCCAATTGAATATAAATATACAACAGTAGTGACCATGTTCTATTTTTTTAATTTCCATTGATGATAGGCCAGTGACCATGCATCATTATTAAGCAGTTTCTACAAGGTATTTTTGCCTATTCCACATTATTAATTCAGCTCATTATGGCATCTCTCCTAACCATGTTCTTTACCTTACTCAGGAGCCAGATTGGTCTACCTGAATGCTTATTATTAAAGTTGTTTCTAGTCTGCCTCCTAAATCTCCTTTACCTAGAGCCTTGGTGAAATTCATCTTTCCTTTTTCCATGGGTTACAGTGATTTGGAGGTGTTCATCACTTCCTCTTTATAATTCTTTTTTTTTTTTTAATTTTGTTTTAATTACTTATGTATGGCAGTAGAATGCATTTTGACGCATTGTACACAAATGGTAATTTTATAGTTCTTTTGCTGTTTTCTATGCCAGTTCCCTTCTCTCTTCCTCAGTGATCAAGGAACAAGATCAAGCTTTAGGCATGTTGCTGCCACCTGGGAAATGAACAGCATGGCATTGGGCATGTTTTGAACCCAGTTCACTATTTGAACTAAAAGAGAAAAAAGACAGGAAATACCCATATCAAAATATTTTAAAAAAAAAGGGGGGGGGCCAAAAATGTAGCTTGAGTTGGTGTTGATCCCTGGCCGCCTCCTTCTTTCAGCCGAAGGTGGTAAACCCACTGATTGGCCTCCTGGGTGAATATGGAGGAGACAGTGACTATGAGGAAGAAGAAGAGGAGGAACAGATCCCTCCTCTACAGCCCCGCCCAGCACAGCCCCAGCCACGGGAATTGCTGACCAAGAAGGAGAATGAAGAAGACAAACTTACTGACTGGAATAAACTGGCTTGTCTGCTCTGCAGGAGACAGTTTCCCAATAAAGAAGTTCTAATCAAACACCAACAGCTGTCGGACCTGCACAAGGTATTAAAGGAAGGGGCCATGACTTTTCAAGTTTTGATTCTTTGCACTGACGGGTATTACAGAGAATAAAGCTTATACTGTCCTTCCTTAGCCTAAATAATCCCCCAGTTCCTATCATTCAGTCAGTTCAGTTTAAGAATTAATTATCTTCTACATTTTGTTCATGTGAAGTAATGCATAGTTCACAGTTATGTATTAAGGCTGTGCCTTCTAACAGTTGACCTCAGATAAGCCCCTTCTCTTCTTTGACATTCACCTGGTTTTATCCAGCTGTGAGTCAGATTCTGCCATCTCCTCATGTAGTGAGTATAATTATAAGCGACAAGAAAACAGATATTTTGGGGCTGTTAAACTTACATATGTTGGTCTTCTCCTGCAGTCTTCCCATTTATTTATACTTACTAAGGAGCCAGCCAAATTATAAACAAAGCCCCTAGATAAACATGTTCTTAGAGTAATTTCTTTCATACTTCTTTTCTAATATCTAACAGATATTGCAAGATAAGATGTGAAGGGAATGGATTTAGGTTTCTCTCAACATAAAACCCAGAATCATTCATAGCTAAAAGCTGAGACGTTTTTCTTTTGGTATAAGTATACCAACCACTTTGCCCAGCCTGCCCCTATGAAGGCTGTGCAAAGCTCCTAGAACTCTTGAGATGCTCCTCCTGGACAATACCTGGAACATAATTACTGTCCAAGTCCCCTTGACCTTCTGGAATTCTGAGTCGTTATATTGACACATTTGAATTTTCCCATTTACTGGCATTTTCAGCTTTCTGCTGAAAATGCCAGTAAATGGGAAAAGAGATGAAAAGTAGTGATCAGGACAGAGAAGTCATAGGTGTGATGAGCCCTAGGACAGTGGACTGAATTACTTTTCCTTTTCTTGGAGTCATCCAGTACAAACCACCTGTCCATGCAAGAACTGTTTGGACTCCTTACAATTCATATATATACCTGCATTCTTGTGTAGTGGAACTATGCTTGAGGAGTATGGGGCTCTTAGAATAGTCCATTTGTTCCTTCAGGACTATGGTGCTACTTTTTATATTTCTCTGGGCCCTTGAAAGAGTGACTAGTTTTTAGTGATAATGAGTGGTAGAAGTGGTAGGCAGAATGTGTGGGCATGTAGTTTTCTTCACTGGTGCACTCGGATCCTCTCCCGTTAATTTTCACTTTAGTTGAAGATAAAAATCAAATTTGTTTTCCACATCTTGGAGAAAGGTAAATCCTGCATTAGAATCTAGATTCCCCATTGATGAGACCAAAGTAAGACCAGTTAGAGCTTGTTGCTTGCATGATACTATGATCATTTAGAAGAATCAGCCAATCAGAAGATGTACAGTATTAGAAAAGGCCTAGAAGCTTTTGTAGGACCATTTTTTCCTTGACCTATATTCTTAGATTTCCTTCTTTTTCAGCAAAACCTAGAAATCCACCGGAAGATAAAACAGTCTGAGCAGGAGCTAGCCTACCTGGAGAGGAGAGAACGCGAGGTAAACTTTGGTGACCTCAATTAACTTGACCTCAATTCTTTTTCTTCTCTGTTATGGACTTTGTAGGCTATATTGAACCCTCCTTATAAGAAGACAGATAACAAAGAAGCCCCAAAACATGATCATTAAAACACATTAAATTCTAAATTAAAGTGATTCTAAATTTTGTTGTTTATAAATTATACCTCAATAAAGTTTTGGTTTTTTTTAAGATGGTGTTCGGGTTTCTCCATATAGGTCAATAAATAGTACTTTCGTCCCCAAATTTTAAATCAATTGGGAAAATGAAGGAGTGTTAGCACTGTTGAAATAGATGTTTTTACTATTAAAGGCTAAGTTGTAAGAAATAGTTTAGTATAGACTTGACTTGCTATCTAGACCAACTATCTATACAACTATCTATACATCTATACATCTATACAACTATCTATACAACAAGTTTCATAACCCCAGATATAGATTCCATTAGCTCAGGGAAGGTCTTATGTGGTGGTTAAGAGTCCTTTTATGAGGGCTGGGGATATAGCTCAATTGGTAGAGTGCTTGCTTTGCATGCATAAGGACATGGGTTCAATCCCCAGCACCGCAAAAAAAAAAAAAAAGAGTCCTTTTATGGAAAGATCTCTGGGAGATTATCTGGTTCTTGGAAGGGGCAAAGACAGCTGAGATAAGCATGTCAATTAATTCTTTTCAAATTTATCAGCTAAAGAAGCCACTGTATTTGCTAGAAGTGTATGCATGAGTGAGAGATTACAGGAGTTACCAGTTGAGCAATCTTCACATTAAAAGAAGTATTAGAGCCGGGTGTGGTGGCATATGCCTGTAGTCCTAGCACTTGGGAGACTAAGGGAGGATGATCACTTGAGCCCAGCCTGGGCAGCATAGCAAACCCCTTTTCCAAGGAAAAAAAAAAAGGAAATAAAAAGAGATGTCAGATTCTCCACCTCCCAACCTCCTTAAGTGGAAATCTCAGGTCTGCTTTTCTGCTCACCTACAGGGTCGGTTTAAAGAGAAGGGAAATGATCGTAGGGAAAAGCTCCAGTCTTTTGACTCTCCAGAAAGAAAACGGATTAAATACTCCAGGGAAACTGACAGGTAAGACAAACCCTTCACTAAGCCATGGCCTCAACACTTAACAGTAAAACCATCTTCTTTTTTAAGTGTGCCACTGTTTTCTCTTTCAAAGAAGTGAAGCTATTAAAAACAAGGTTTGTCTGAATTCCTTGAGCATGAGATCCACCCTGGCCTTTTGACTACATATATTTACACCAGAAATATGTGCATTTACATGAAAGGTTGGCTGGGTTCTTCAGCTGCTCAAAGCCAGGCAGGAGTGGCTACAGTCAGGCACCTTATCTCAGCAACTTAGTGAAACTGTGCCTCAAAATTTAAAAATACAAATAGTTGGGGCTGGGGATGTGGCTCAAGCGGTAGCGCACTCGCCTGTCATGCGTGCGACCCGGGTTGGATCCTCAGCACCACATACCAACAAAGATGTTGTGTCCGCCAAGAACTAAAAAATAAACATTAAAAATTCTCTCTCTCTCCCCCTCTCTCACTCTCTCTTTAAAAAAAAATAGTTCCCAAATTATAAGCCCAGAGTTATGTGGAATCTGTTGATGATTCATTGTATACAGGTACTGTGTTATACTTAGGTGGACAATACATATAATGTCTTTGACATCGGTGTGAACACAGAATGTTGAGAAAGTTTAGGTGATGCATATCAGGGAGGGCATTTCACTTGGAGGGAATAATATAGCATGAATGAAAAAGTTCATGCTGCATTTGAAGAGTTATAAGTAGTTTCATGAGGCTAACCATTGGGAGTGTGTTGTTGAGTGACAATAAATGCGGCAGATACAACAAATAAAGGCCAGTTTGTGAAGTTTGTACTCCTTAAACACCATGCACCATTAAGTGCCGCAGTCTGTCTGGGCACAAAATAACCGAGCCGCCACAAAGCCTTGTAGGTTCAAACAGCAACTCTTTATTCCGAACTCTACACACACTTACCGGGAACACACTCCCTCCACCCGTCTCTGCACTCTGAACTCAATGGGCACCAGGCAGCAGGATCCGTCCCTAATCCCGGAGCCACCCTATTCCTGGAGGATCCTCCTTAATCCCGGGCTGCCCTAATCCCAGAGCAGGGTCACCTTTCAACCATTCCTTCTAGCAAAATGCCAGGCGTCATTCTGACTAAACTGTGGCTCTCAACAATTAAGGTAGTTTTCATTAAAGGCAGTGGGAAAGCAAGGATTACACGCCTGTAATCCCACTGACTATGGATGCTAAGGCAGAAGGGTCACAAGTTCAAGGTCAGCCTGGGCAATTTAGCCAATCTCAAAAGAAAAGAGATTTCGAATGTAGCTCAGTGATACATTGTCTTGGGTTCAATATCTAGTAGTACTGTTCCCCGCCACCCACCAAAAATAGTATTGGGAGGTCATGGAATAATTTTAAGTAAGGTGTTCATCTAGTTTTGCATTTTAGAGAGATAACAATCTCTCTAAAAAGTGGAAGATGAATTCATAAAAGGACTAAAGCTGAGAACACACAGGGAGTATGGCAAGGAGAATGAGTTAAAGGTATCAAATCCATCAGTGTTTGTGATCAGTAGGTTATCTGAGAAACCAGAAAAGTCACTGATGATACTCGGGTTTCTATTGGGTGTCTAGTAAGAGGGAGCAGTTAAAGCCTTGAAAGGGGGAAAAGGGTGACAAGAGGATGCATCAGCAGAAAGAGAGTAGTCATTTTTAACAAGAGAGCTTGAGTAGGTCTCTTTTGTCAGTAAGCTAAAAAATCAGAAGCTGGAGGAGATTACACCTGTGATGAAAGGGAGATGATTAACAGAATAAACCCTGAAGTGGCTGGACAGGGTCTGGGGCCCTGATATTTCAGCTTAATTTGATCACAGCCCAAAATAAGAGAGGTGTGTGTGTGTGTGTGTGTGTGTGTGTGTGTGTTACTAGGATTGAACAACTTGCCCTTTTTGTGAACATACACCTTGCCTAGTAAGAGGGCTGGATTACATGCCTGAGGAAGGTTGCGCAGAGGCCTGATTTAGCTTAATTTCTAAGCCTTTTTACAATTTACCCTCAGATTCCTACCACTCCTCTCCTGGAAAGATTATGTTCTTTCACTTTTCCTTGTTTGTGTCTTTTACTCTCATACTTTCTTTAGCCCATTAATTATTTGTCAAGACCCAATTTAGGTCTGAGGCTTCGGCTCAGCGGTAGCGCACTCACATGGCATGTGTGAGGCACTGGGTTCAGTTCTCAGCACCGCAAATAAATGAATGAATAAATAGATAAATAAATAAATAAATAAATTTCTATCAACAACTAAAAAGTTGAAAAAAAAAAAAAAAGACCCAAGTCAGAATGTACCTTCCTATCATATTTTTTAAATATTTATTTATTTATGTATCTTTAGTTTTAGGTGGATACTTTAGTTTGTTTTCATGTGGTGCCGAGGATCGAATCCAGTGCCTCATGCATGCTAGGAGAGCACTCTACCACTGAGCCACCACCCCAGCTCCCCATCATATTTTTAATGATTTTTTAATGACAACCCCTCAGAGATTGTGTCCAATTTTGTTTCTCTAACAGATACCCACTGTTGCCACATCCATGGTCAAACCCTTCAATATTCTGTAAGCATCTGTTGTCATAATTCTCATATCTTTTTCCATGATCAGGGCCAAATCATGGTCATCTCTGAATCCCCAGGATAAGCCTAATGTGTAGGTAACAGGCACTCAAAGGTGTTGTTTCATATGCTTTATAGAAGACATATCTGAACCTAAGAACAGAAGGTTTTGTTAGACTCACCAGCAGGTCATCTTGAAGTGATTGTGTATGTCTGCTTCTCTTACAGTGATCGTAAATCTGTTGATAAAGAAGACCTTGACACTAACAGTAAAGGTGGCTGTGTCCAGCAGGCCACTGGCTGGAGGAAAGGGGCAGGCTTAGGATATGGCCATCCTGGATTGGGTTCATCAGAGGAGGTAAAATTATTTCCATGTTGTTGGAGGCTACTTGAGCCTAAAATATTTATAACTTTCTCTTCCTCTCTGGTCCAGCATAATATCATTTTAGCTAGGATTTTCTACTACTGACCTAAGATATGAGAGCTCAGAAACTCAGTTTTGATCACTGGGGTATAGCTTGGCTTGCTGGGCCTTTGGTGGTTTGGTTACAATGGGAAGGGGAGGGAAACATTGGAATGGAGTTTATACTCTATAGAGAGCAGTATGGGAATCTAATAGTTTGAAATTGAAGGATCACTTGGTAAAAAGAACCAGGGAATAAACAATAAAAAGTATAAACTGCCTTGCATGGTGATACATGCCTGTAATTCCAGCAACTTGGAAGGCTGAAGCAGGAGGATCACAAGTTCAAGGCCAGCCTCACCAACTTATTGGAGAACCTGTCTCAAAATTTAAAAAAAAAAAAAGGCTGGGATGTTGCTCAGTGATTAAGTACCTCTGGGTTCAATCCCCATACCCCCCCCCCCAAAAAAAAAAAAAAAAAAAAAGAAAACTAAAGTGGCTCCTAAAGGGATTATAAGCAGAGGACTCTGATGGCTAAAGATTGAGAAGGGGCTGGGTTGTGGCTTATCGGTAGAGCGCTGGCCTAGTAAGTGTGAAGCCCTGGGTTTGATCCTCAACACCACATCTAAATAAATAAATAAAAAGAAAGTATTATGTTCGACTACAATTAAAAAATAAATATTTTTTTAAAATAAGATTGAGAAGCATAGTCCTGGTTTCCAGAAAGGACTTTGCTTCTCATATTTCAGTAAGAGCCTCAAGAAAAGAATCAGAAGAAACGTTGCCCATTGTTTATTGGCTTGGTTCCTCTCTCAAAATGCCAGCCATAGAAGATTGGCTTATCTCTTTCCTACAAAGCTTCTCATATCTCTAATAGTGAAGCCTGTACCAGCAGTCATAGTATCACCATCCTCCTATTTGTTTTATAATGAAAGTTGTTTTTTTTTTTAATTCCCCTATAACCTTCTCCTTTCAGGTTCAGAAATGCTTGTGGTCAGAGATCAGCCCTGAGACTGATAAATTCACAGAGCCCACCTCACTGTCTTTGTTTTGCAGACGGATGGCCGGATTCGGGGACCTGGTGTTGGCACTCCAGGAAGAACCAGCAAGAGACAGTCCAATGAGACTTACCGAGATGCTGTTCGAAGAGTAATGTTTGCTCGGTATAAAGAACTTGATTAAGAATGGAGACAAGTCCCACAGGACACACCTCCTTTTTTGTTTGTCTGTCTCTCCTTTTGTTTTGTTACTGTTCTTGCTGCTAGAACTTTTTTAAATAAACTTTTTTTCAATGTGATTATTTTTTGTTAAAGTTTTCTCCCAAAGACTGGTAGAGGGTGTACTTAATGGAAGGAGAGAGAGAATGCCTTGGTGTGGGCCCATCTGAAGTGATGTTGAAATGGCAACTAGTGGTACAGTGAGCCCTGGAATGCTGCCTCCTATCAGTGTAAGTGGGCAGGTGGTGACGACCTTCAAATAGCTTATGTGAATGCTGTCAGATTTCTAGACTTTTTTTCTCTAATCAGTGAAAATAGCATTTAGTTATTCATTTCTGGGTGTTTTTTTCTTTGTTTTGATTGTTTTTTGGTAACTGGTAAGTCAGAACACACTTCCATTTGTTGGCTTACAACTGAGCCACATCCCCAGCCCTATTTTTGTATTTTATTTAGAGACAGGGTCTCACTGAGTTGCCTAACACCTCGCTTTTGCTGAGGCTGGCTTTGAACTCCTGCCTCAGCTTCCTGAGCCACTGGGATTATAGGCATGTACCACCACGCCCAGCTGCTTAGAGCTTTGAAACAAGGTCCTCAGTTCAATCCCCAGCATTTAAAAAGAAAGTCCTCTTCTGTTGAGCACAGTGGTACATGCCTAAATCCCAGGGACTTGAGAGCCTGAAGTAGGAGGATTACAAACTCAAGGCCAGCCTCAACAATTTAGTGATATCCTCAGCAACTTAACAAGTACCTGTCTCAAAATTAAGGAAGGAACAAAAGGACTGGGTTGCAGCTCTGTGGTAAAGCACCCCTAGATTCAGTTCCAGGTACCAAAAAAAAAAAGACTTTTTCTGACTTCTTCATGGTTATGGGGAAGTGGACAGGCAATATGATAGCTTTTTTTCTGAGTACCTGCTGGGTACTCGATGCTTGACATTGATCACAAACTTTGGCATAATAAATACTGGCATTCCTTTGTGGCCACTGCCACAACTCTCCTTCTCTACAGAGCTAAAACCCTCCAAGGAGTTATCTACTGTCTTCCAGATCCTTTTCAAATTTCCCATCATACCATTTCACAAAAGTTTGCTTCAAAAGTGAGCTAAAAAAATCTTTGTAGTTTAAAGACCAAGTCTATGAAGCTGTTAGAACTTTTAAAAATAATTATTCAAGGTAATATAGTGCTAAGAATTGTACTTTGCACATGTCTCAGGGGAAAAATGTTAGGAGAATTAAAAGTTTTAAAGAGTTTTTTTTATGGTATAAGGCAGGAGTCTACATAATTTTTGTGAAAAGAGCAGAGATTTACTGCTTTAGGCTGAATGGATAAGATGATCTCTGCTGCCAACTATTTAGCATTGATATTGTAGGGAAAAAGCAGACATAGCAATGTAAACAAGTGTGGCTATGATTCAATAACTATTTCTTTATTCATAAAAATAGGATGGGGGCTGGGATTGTGACTCAGCGGTAGAGTGCTTGCCTAGCATGGGCGGGACCCAGGTTCAATCCTCAGCACCACATAAAAATAAATGCATTGTGTTGTGTCCAACTACACCTAAAAAATAAATAAGTAAAAAAAATGTTTAAAAAAATAGGACACAGGCTATAGTTGGTCTGAAATTGTAGTTTGTCAGTGCTTGGTCTGAGGGCATAATCTGTATGCATAAAGTAAGACCAAGGAGAGCTGAATTGTATTATAAAAAGCAGGGATTGGGCAGTAAGGACTGGGAGATGTAAAGGGGGTTGTATGCTAAGGAGAAAACATTACCAACAACAGTAATCATAAATGTCCATTAAATTGTTTGCCATCCTGTGTCCAGATGTTCCCCTCTCTCATATTGAGGATCAAACCCAGGGCCTCACACATAAGATGCAAGCTCTCTACCACTGAGGTATTTCCATCCCTTTTTAAAATTTAATTTTATATTTGAGACGGTCTTAATTACCTAGGTTGCCTCAAATTTGACAATCCTTGCCTCAGCCTCCAAAGCAGGTGGGATTACAGGCATGTAACTTCTCTTAACATTTGATAACAAATCTGTGTAAGCCTCTAAAAAGGAAAAAAATAAAAACATTAGCTTAGGAATTGAGAACCGCAGTTTCTGGGACTTGGTATCACCAGTGCTACATTACATGTGAATCTTTCAACCCTAAACAGTGGTACTCCCAGAGCCCTCTTATCAAACTGGTGGTCTGCAGGTTCATCTGTGGTGCATCTCAATATTCTGTGTTGGTCAAAATCCTTTTTGGGAACTGGTCCAGTTTTATTCTGGATAGGCCAAACCAGATTTTCCTTCTAAACTTGTCTTACCCCACTGAACTGGGAACACAAGCTTTAGGACACATCAAATGTTTCACCATTGAATGAAGTTATTAACCCCAATTATTGACTGCTCAGTAGAGATATTATCTGGTTATTAAATTATCAATTTTGAGAACTTAGTCTACTTACCACTAGGGCTTATAACAAGACTAGTATTGGTCTCTGCCCATGGGATTCAGACCACTGGTAAAAATGAATACTGAGTAGTTACTGATGCGATGAACACCTCAAGGGAGAAGTACAATAAGCTATCAGAATGATATGACATGGACTTAATCCTTGTTTGGTGATAGCAACATCTTCCCTGAAGGAAATATTTAAGCTCAAATATCAGACTAGTTTGACCCATTACTAAGGTGTTTGTTTAATTTCTTTAATGGCTTAATTTTTGCAATTGGAGATTTTGGAAATCAGGCCTGAAATTTTTAATACATTTTAATAATAGTACCTTGGATACTAATGAAAATAGGAATGAGGGTGTGAAAAGTGTTATCCTGTGATGTCCTTCAGAGATTCCCTAAGGCTTTTAGTCAGTGCTGGAGTAAGGATCTTGGGTAACTTTCTTTACTACTATATCCCTAAGGCCTGGATAACACAGTATGCACTCAATAAATTTACAGTGTTTTCCATAGAAATGCTGGGTTAAATTTTGATTGTATATCCAGTTTATCAAAGCCCACCTCTGACAAAAGAAATTATCTTAGTTTTAATTCCCAGAAACCTCCCTTCCAACAAAAAATGCTTGTTGGAACTACTCTGGGGACAAGGCAGTCAGCCACTAGTGCCAATTAAGTCTAGAGAGTTCCCAGTTCTTGACATCTGCATCATTCATTGTAGAGTTTGCAATGACCTCATCTATTGTGTTTGTTTTGGAACTAGGGATTGAACCCGAGTGCTTTACCACTAGGCAACATCCTCATCCCTAGCCCTTTTTATTTTTTATTTTGAGAGAGGGTCTCAAAGTTGGTGAGGCTGATCTTGAACTTGAATCCTCCTGCCTCAACCTCTCCAGTTGCTGGGATTATGGGATTACTATGCGTGCCCCCATGCCCAGGCTATGTTTAAGTAAATATTTCATTAAATACAGTATTCAAGTGACTTCTATGGATCATATATATGTGCTTTTTTCTGTTGATTAAAATTTTAAATATGTGCTTCCCCCCATAAATTGGACACTATATATTGGAGATTATATATATATATAAAGTGTGTGTTTACACAATACATATATACAAATGAGGTGGAACTATCTCAAAGGCCATCAGAGTTCAAAATATCCTCTTTTGAATTTCCCAAAGTTCCTTGCTTCTTTTTTTTCTTTAATTTTTATTGTTGGTTGTTCAAAACATTACATAGTTCTTGACATATCATATTTCACACTTTGATTCAAGTGGGTTATGAACTCCCATTTTTACCCCGTATACAGATTGCAGCATCACATCGGTTACACATCCACTGTTTTACATATTGCTATACTAGTGTCTTGTATTCTGCTGCCTTTCCTATCCTCTACTATCCCCCATCCCCTCCCCTCCCATCTTCTCTCTCTACCCCATCTACTGTAATTCATTTCTCCCCCTTGTTATTTTTTTTCCCCTTTCCCCTCACTTCCTCTTGTATGTAATTTTGTATAACCATGAGGGGTTCCTTGCTTCTTTCTGCCATAAAGATTATGCTTTGGTAGCAGATTGACTTGTTCATTCATTGCTTACTGCTTGTGCACCATGTGTGCACCAGTAGAGGCACTAGGGATATTGTAGTAAACTAAACAGACATAAGTGCTCTTCCACATTCTAGTGGTTAAGGGCATGTTCTCTGAAACTAAATTAGTTCAATTCCCAGTTCCACCACTATTATTAGCTTTATGACCTACTAGGTTTGTAAAACAAGGACAGTGATGGCTTTGACTAGAAGAACAGTAAAGACAGAAGTGGACGGACTCTGAATACACTCTAAAGGTAGCTTCTACAGAATTTGTAGATGGATTATGTGCCAGTAAATGAGAAAAGTCATGGGTGATTACTACTACTACAAGGTTTTGTCCTGAACAAGGGAAAGTAGAGAATTGTGGTGTAAGAGCTAGGAAGTTTGTAAAGGAGACAGTGGTTTTGTCCATATTAACTATGTCAGTTTAATAATTCTGGAAAGTGACTTTCCTGAGACTTTGTTTTAAAGAATATCAATGGAATGAAATTGAAAACCTGCCTACAAGAATTAGCTCAATTTCCATAATCCTCAATTACCTCACCTGAAGAAAATGGGTTTAATGCCATCTCATAGTTTATGATAAAGACACACAAAAATAAGCATTTAGCACAATCTAGAACAGTGATCGACAACATTCCTTCTTTTGACAGATGAGACGCGTTTTCCATGGTGTCAGGCGCTTGTAGGAAAGGCAAACAATTACTATGCCTAATAGAAGCCGTAAAAGCTCTCATTCCGGTCCTTAAAAGCAGATTGGCAATTCTGTCCAGTGTTACAATAAAGAGAAATACGCAAGAAATTAACAGGACGTAGTGACAGGATGCCCGGGCGACCACATTTCCCGGCAGCCTTTGCGCATCTGGGAGCTTTTGAGGATTGGATGCCTCTGCAGAGGCGGGTGACGGGTGCGGGGGGCGGATAGGCGCGAGGTATTGTGGGTAGGAGACGGCCGTCGGCGGAGGCGCCATTTTGTGGAGCCGCCGAATCCTTGCAAGAGGTTCTGGGACGCAGAACCGCTACTGCTACTGCTGCGGTCCTTCCTTGGGGTGAGTGCTGCGGCCGTCCGTAACGACTCGGGATTCTTGCGGTTGAGGCCGTCCCCTAAACCTTCCTGTCAGCTGCTAGAGGCCGCCGCTAAACCCCAGCCGGGTCTCTTCAGGAGGTTAAGTACCCAAGGCGTTGGAGGGCCGCGCCCCTCCTCGCCGCCAGCTCTCTGTTTCAGGGTGTCGCCCGCAGTTCAGCCTACGGCCCGTTTCTTTTGGGCTGTCAGTTTCTCCCTTGCAGGGACATGTTCTTTAACCCCCTGCCCAACGGAGCGGTGAATCCATCGTCTGTCCTGAGGGCATTCCTTGGTAGATCCCTGGCAGTCGCTAGCCGCCGTCGTCTGGCAGCCACAACTGATCGCCCACTCCAAAAAGCTTTTTTGTGATAGCGATCTGCCGGCCAGGAACTTAGTGGGAGATGGGAGGGGTGTGTGTGATGGGGAAAGCCGGACATCCAGTCGATCGCTTGGTGCGTGCCGCCGCCATCTCGGCCGCGACACTCCGTGGAGGTGGATGCGGGCACCGCCCGGGATATGAAGGGCCCATTAGCTAAGCCTCCCCGGGACTTGTTTCCCTCAGATGACTCTTTCATTTATTATTAAACAAATGTTCGTTGAGAGGTGCCTCCCTAGACCCGGGACTAGAGATGGCCCTACCTGGTTTCTCAGACCTCTCACACATTGAATGCTGCCCAGCTGTGCGCTGTATTACGGCCCGAGGGCCAGAAAGTGGGCAGGGTATTCATACTCAGTGGCCTGAGGTAATCTGGACTGGCCACTGAGAGATTAAGTCGATTCGGGTTTGGGTTACAAATGCATAAATCTGATTTCACTCAGATCAGCATTCCAGCTTCTGAAAGAATTTTTCCATCAGAATTTTTAATTTAATGTTTCATGAATTTAATATTGAGTTTCATATTAATGAAGACACTTGATTAATGTTTTGTTAGTTAGCTACCCTACTGGAGTTGCTTTGGTTCAGCATACAAGGAGCTGATTGCAGTTCTGCCCTTTTTGCTTTGTAATCCTAAAGTAGGAGCAGGCAAGGAGTTTTCTATTTGCTTCCCTTCATGAGTTTCTTATGAAATTTAATATTTTATAGTATTTTTCGTCTTCCTATTCTGTTCATTTTTAACAATTTAGCATGATTTTAGTGTTGACAGTTGATCCTCCTCCTCCCTCACCTTAAATAATCACTATTAATGATTTGATGAAATCCCAACTTCAGTAGTGACCTAGTTTGTAGAGCAGTTGGCTTAAGTGATCTCTGAATTTTCCAGCAGTTAATCTCTTTTGTCTCCTAGGGGGGGAAATTTGAACCTTTTGGACCCTTGTGCTAGATCTTAAGTGGAACAATGGGTTCAGACAAACGGTAAGTCACTATATTACATGTCTGTGATAACATTTCAGTAAGGATTGCACCGTTTATTTAAAACTGCTTATTTATCAAACAAATATTTGACCATCTGTTTTGGGCCAGGAATTGCTAATGAGCACCTTCATGATCCTTCTCTCACAAACTACTGCCTAGTGAGAGGCATGTTATTTAAAAGAAATTTAAGGTCCTGTTAAAATACATAAAAATGATGTTTTTTTCTGTATACACAGCTAGAGAAGCTTTCTGGAGAAAGTATTCATATGATGAAGCTTTAAAAGCTTGCGTAATAATTAGGTAAAGGAAACTAGGATGGAATGGGTCGCTGAGAGTTCCAAGAGTAGACAAGCACCCATTCAGAAGCCAGGAGATCATAGAATCTGACATTATGCTTAGTTCCTGGCTGTGGCAAGCATCAGAAAATGCTGTATCTCATTTATTGCCCCCTAATATTAAGATGATCCAGACTTATAGAGCTGAGAATCTTTGGATCATGTGTCACATGAAGGAAAGAAGAGCTGAAGAATTAAGATGAGAGCATTTGACTGCTGGGTCAATAACTGTACTCCCTCTCAGACCATTTAACTTAAATATATGAACTTCCTTATTCAGTCACAGGCCTTCTTCGTATCGAGGCCATTCCCTGCGATAGATCAAATTGACAGCCTAAAGGAATTTGGTTTTGATTTGTTTATTTTCTTGGTACCAGAGATTGAACCTGCTGTGGTTAACCACTGAGCTACATCTGTATTGCTTTTTTCATTTTTTGAGACGGGGTCTCAAAAAGTAGCTCAGGGCCTTGCTAAATTGCTGAGACTGGCTTTGCCATCCTTTCAACTTGTGATCCTCCTGCTTTAGCTTCCTGAGCTGCTTGGATTACAGGTGCATGCCACTATGCCCGGCTCTAAAGGGATTTGTTTGTGTTACTTACCTTTTTTTTTTTTTTTTTGGTACCAGGGATTGAACTCTGATGCTTAACCACTGAACCACATCTCCAGCCCTTTTTTTATTATTATTATTTTTATTTGTTCTACTTAGTTATACATGACAGTAGGCCTACATTTTGACACATTGAACGTATATGGAGCACAACTTCTCATTCCTCTGGCTGTACATAGTGCAGAATCATATACCGATAGTATAATCATGCATGTATATGGGGTAATAATGTCTTCTCATTCTACCATCCTTCCCACCTCCTCCCCCAGCCCTTTTTTTTTTTAATTTTTTAATATTTATTTTTTAGTTTTCGGCGGACACAGCATCTTTGTTTATATGTGGTGCTGAGGATCGAACCCGGGCCACACGCATGCCAGGTGAGTGCGCTACTGCTTGAGCCACATCTCCAGCCCCCCCCCCCCAGCCCTTTCTTATATCTTATTTAGAGATAGAGTCTCACTGAGTTGCTTAGGGCCTTGCTAAGTTGCTGAGACTGGCTTTAAATTTACAATCTTACTGTCTCAAGTCTCCCAAGATTCTAGGATTATAGGTGTCACTGTCCCCTACTATACACTCACTTCAAAATTATTCCTCTAAATATTTGACTTCGGGCTGGGGCTCAGTGATTGAGTAACCTGGGTTCAATCCCCAGTACCAAAAAAAAAAGATCTTTCTCTTGTGATTATGTAGTAATTTTATATAACTGGTAAATAACTATGAAAACTATTTTGTCTGTGATCAGATGGGTTTAAGCTGCTTCTTATATTTTCCCATGAAGCTCAGGGCTCCAAGAAACCAAAAATAAACCAGATATTATAAGAAATAAATGTTCTCTTGAGAGTACTAGTTTTGAGTAAATCATCCTGTTATGTGTACAGGTGAACTACTTGGTTAAAAACTTGATTTTGGGGGAGGGGGAGCTAACTTAACTCATCTAAGTTATTGATTACCTATTTCCTAGTAGGTGTGGTACCTTAAGAGTAGATGGGGGCTGGAGATGTGGCTCAAGCGATAGCATACTTGCCTGGCATGCGGCCCGGGTTTGATCCTCAACACCACATACAAACAAAGATGTTGTGTCCGCCAAAAACTAAAAAATAAATATTAAAATTTCTCTTTCTCTCTCCTCTTTGTCTCTCTCTCTCTCTTTAAAAAAAAAAAAAAGAGTAGATGAGCTAGTATGTATTCTTTGAAATTTGAGTAATGGCTTCCTATCTTAAGTTACTAGGATCTGAATTGTAAGTGAAAGGGGTCATTTGTATTTACTAGGCTTGAAAAAGCAAAAGAATATGTTTTGAGAATATGATCTTGTCTCCAAAAATTCAGCCTAAACAATTGATAGCTACATCTTATGATTTTGTATAAGTTCCTGAAAATTATCTTTACGTTTTAGGATGTAGATATTCTCAGTGGTTATCTTTATAAATTTGAATTTGGTAACAAATTTAAAGAAATACATTTAATTATTTGGATGTATCTTATAAACTGATCTCTCTGTGTGTGTATTGTTTCTGAAGGTATAAAATTAAGATTAAAAGTAAATTACTTTTTCTGGCAGAGTGAGTAGAACAGAGCGTAGTGGAAGATATGGTTCCATCATAGACAGAGATGACCGTGATGAGCGTGAATCCAGAAGCAGACGGAGGGACTCAGATTACAAAAGATCTAGTGATGACCGCAGGGGTGACAGATATGATGACTACCGAGACTATGACAGTCCAGAGGTGAGTGACCAGCAACTATTTATGGAATTTTTAGAATTATGAATAATTCTTGCAGCATTCTTGAAAAGTATTCCAAGTGTAAAAATTTCTCTTGAGTATTACAGTCAAACTTTCTATTCTGAAATATATTTGATGCAACTATAACCCTCAAAGACAACTTGAGCCTTATAGTAATAGAAATAATAACCAATGTTGTTTACATAGGAGTTACGTGTATTTTGAGCACTTGATTTCATGGACTCGTTTAAACTGTAAACCCTACAAAGTAGGTGTTATTCCCCTCCCCCCCCCTTTTTTTTTAATATTTTTTTAGTTGCTAATGGATCTTTTTTATTTATTTATATGTGATGCTGAGGATCGGACCTAGGGCTTCACACGTGTCAGGCAAGCGCTATACCACTGAGCTACCACTCCAACCCATTATTCCCATTTTAAAAGTGAGACAAGTTGTGATAATATATAAGCCTTATGCCTTAGACTTTTGAAATGAAGAACAGAAGTTGCAGTTTTGGTCATCTTTTTTTTCACATTTCTTTCCATATGAATATATAGCTTTGTTTAGAAGTAATCATGATGGGTTGGGGTTAAAAAGAAAGGCATTGTGTCAACCTACAACTAAAAAAAATTTTTAAAAAAAGGAAGTAATTATGCTGATATAGTTTTGTACTTTTTCCTCCCTTCCACTTTTTGTATCCATTTAATTTTCATAGTATAACAATTTCATTGTGTTTACATCATTGTGTGTAATCGTTTTTCCTGAACTAAATAAATGATTGTCACTGTTCTAGAAAACACTGCAGTGAGAATGTCAACATGGAATACTCTTCTTATCATTTTTAACTTCTTTTTAAGATCAAATTCTGTGAGTGGAGGACCAGATTAAAAGGTGAGTGCAGGGTGATTATAATTGTAATTTTATTTTTCTGTGAATCAGAGAGAGCGTGAAAGAAGGAACAGTGACCGATCAGAAGACGGCTACCATTCGGATGGTGACTATGGTGAGCATGATTATAGGCATGACATCAGCGATGAAAGGGAGAGCAAGACCATCATGCTGCGTGGCCTTCCCATCACCATAACAGAGAGCGATGTAAGAAGAACCCACAATTTTTTTTTTTTTAATATTTTTTAGGAGTAGTTGGACAAAATGCCTTTATTTTATTTACTTATTTATGTGGTGCTGAGGATCGAACCCAGTGCCTCACACGTGCTAGGTGAGCACTCTACCGCTGAGTTACAACCCCAGCCCAGAACCCACAGTTTTAATGAGTAGTCTAGTAGGCACAACAGACTTTGAGCTTCTACCATTATTATCCCATTACTGTTTTATCTTAAACTAATATCTTAGCTAATGAAATATATTTCCATCTATAGGATGGACAAAAGTAAATTACTCATTATTTTTAGGCTTTGAAGCTCTGTGTAGAGTTTTTAGGAGTGCCTTAAATATAAGAATCAGCTCTTATTCCTTCATTAGCTCTTGGAAAGTAGTCAATACATTTTTATTGAGTTGATTTATTATTTATTAGGTGAGGATATATCAGTAAAATCAACTTTCTCCATAATATGGCTACCTTTTGATTTGATAAAAATTATACTATCCATTTGAAATCTCAGAGAAGCCTGTTGAAAAGGAAGATTCATTGCGTGGCTCATTCCTCAGGACAATGAAGGGCCTTCATGTGCTTTGACATTGTTTGATTTCCAACGGTATCTCTGGCCTCACTCTTTCTTTCAGCCATATCTACTACCTGCTTCCATTATTCTACCAGTGTGACTTTTGCTGCTTGGAGACTCCTTTATGTGAATCCATTTCTGATCTATCAGACAGAATTTCTTCTTCTTACACTCTTCCCAAGGCTCTATGCTTGTGGCTTTTCATGTAGTACCTATACTGTGGCTATTAGCATGTATGTCTCATTTCTACCATAAGATAGTAGATCTGACTGTGTGTAAACCAGTCATCTCTCTGTTCCAGGTGCAGTTCGTGAAAGGTTTGGAAACATGTTTTTTAAAAAGAAGTAAATGTGCTAGTACCTGTTGTCCTAGAGTAATCAAAGTAATATGCTAACTAATGTTTAATTGAATTTTAGTCAAAGCTGAAGGTAAACATTGGATTTACACAACTTTAGTTTCTAAACACTGGTAGTAATGATTATAATGACTGTGAGACCAAATATTTTTAGTTAACAGTGAGTAGTTATTCCATTATTTATGATCTACTGTATACCTGCTAAACTCTGTGTGCTGTGTTAGATGTCACACTGATGCAGAGCATGAATCCTATCTTCATGGATGAATAGCTAAGCTTAACATATGATGGTGACAATGAAGACTAGAAAAGTTTTGTTACTGGATGTACTGGTACCGTCCTCTAGGAGGCTATCAGGGGTGGATGACTTGAGCCCAGGAACTCAAAAGCCAGCCTGCTTGGGCAACATAGTGAGACCCTTTTAAAAAGAAAAAAAGAGAGTGGGCCAGGCATGGTGGCAGCACACCTGTAATCCCAGCAACTCAGGAGGCTGAGGCAGGAGGAAAATAAGTTTCAGGCCAGCCTCAGCAATTTATTGAGACCCTATCTTAAAATAAAATATAAAAAGAACTAGGGATGTATCTCAGTGGTAAAATACTTTGGGGTTTAATCCCTTGTACCAAGAAAAATATATAAGTAAACTTGAGAAGCTATAGCAATGAGGATGTAGTGAAGGGGATACAAGGAATCCTTCAGAAGTTTATTTAGGAAGGGTTGCTGATTGATCGTGTATGACCCCTAGGAGCCTACAAAAGGAAGTTGATACCATAGGGGTAACAATCAATGCCTTTGCTACTAAGTCTGTCCCACTGATAACAAGACAGGAGTAGAATAACAATATATTTCAGACTTCTTTAGGCAAACAGAAATGGCTCCCATAAGAAGGTTGGTTGGTTGGTGTTTAGATGCTGGGGATTTATCCCAAAGGGACACTTCACCTCTGAGCTATATCTCCCACCCTTATTTATTTTGAGATAGGATCTTTCTGAGTTGCTTAAGACCTCACCACCTTATAGAGATTGACCTTGAACTTGGGATCCTCTGCCTCAGCCTCCCAAGTTGGGATTATAGGTGTCCACTACCTCTGTGCCCAGCTGTTATCTTGTAGTTTTAACTTGCATTTTTTTTCTTTTCCTTTCTTTTCAGTTGCTGAGTGACCCAAGGGATTAAACCTTGGGTCACTCAGCAACTGAGCCATATCCCCTGTTTTGTATTTTATATAGAGGCAGGGTTTCACTGAGTTGCACAGCACCTCACCATTGCTGAGACTGGCTTTGAATTTGCAATCTTCCTGTCCCAGCCTCCAGAGCCAGGGGATTACAGGCATACACCACCATGCCTGGCCTTAACTTTCATTTTCTCTTATACTTATTGGCTCCCTGAATTTTATTTTCCTTTTTGTGAATTGTTACTATTATTTACCCAATTTTCCATTGTTTTCCTTCTTTAATTGATGTGTAGGAATTCCTTGTCATATATATTGAAAATGTTTCTCCTGTTTTTGTGTTTAATGTCCATCCTTAAGAACAGGTTAGAATTGAAGTTAAAATTGCTGAGTTCATCTCTGCATCATCTCTGACAACAACACTTTAGCTTTGCCTTATGGGAGGTCCCCAAAAGGAAGTATTTTTGGAAACTCCATTCTGATCCATAGATCCATAGATCTTAGCTCAAATGTTCATCTGATAGCTGTCTCTGATAGCCAAATCCAAAGTAGCTGCTCTGGCTCCAGCCCTTTCTCCCCCGAAGGTTGGTTTTCAAAATAGAATTTCTCAGGTTCACAAATATTCCACAATATTCTTGAGCTAATTGGTATCTTGATATTGTTGGGATGTTAGGGATTTTGTTTTTCCCCAGTACAGAGGATGGAACCCAGGGCTTCATGCAAGCCAGGCAAGTAGTCTACCACTGAACAACATCTCCATTTTTTAAAATTTCATTTTGAGACAGAATCTTGCTATCTTTCCCAGGCTCACTTTGAACTTGTGAACTTACCTTTGCCTCCTGAATCTCTCCGGAATACAGGCTTGCCCCACTGTGTCCAGCATAGTCTTTACCCCCACATTTTTAGATGCTTTAGACGGAAGTTGTCATTGTTGGTTCTAGTTCTTTAAACTGTTTATATATCTGTTTTTATCTATATATATATATAGATATATTATACATATCTATATATATATATTATATATCTGCTTTATGACATTCACTCTGTGTTCCCAATGTAAAATCTTAGTGAAAAATCAACAAATGTTCTTTAGTTGTATTTCCTTTCCAAATAATGATACATAAATTTCTTTTTTTTTTTTTTTTTTTTTAAAGAGAGGGAGAGAGGAGAGAGAGAGAGAGAATTTTTTAAAATATTTATTTCTTAGTTCTCGGCGGATACAACATCTTTGTTGGTATGTGGTGCTGAGGATCGAACCTGGGCTGCACGCATGCCAGAGGAGCGCACTACCGCTTGAGCCACATCCCCAGCCCCATAAATTTCATTAGAAAAATTATTTAGTCTCCTGAACTTTAGTATATCCTGTATGTCTTTCTGTTTCCCTTTTTAATGTAGCCCCCTTCACCTGGCAATATGCAAACTCTTAAGAATATCTGTCTTTGATTACTGTGTTACTATACATGTTAGGAATGGACATTTTTATAGTAACTATTTTACTCTGGTGACTGACTCTTTACTTACTCTGTTACTAAATATAAAACTTGAGTTTTATGGTAGCTTAGCATAGCACTTTAGTTTGAGAAAATAGATACAATTGATCCCCCTTATTCTTGCTTATTATGTTCCATAAAGTCACCACAAATATGAACCATTGCTCCTAGGGGAAATAAAAGGTTCTTATAAGCGGGAGTGGAGGGGGTCACGTTTTTTTGTCACCCCGTCAGTTTGGAAACTTGTTTGAGGGATGGGGATAATAAGGATCAAATCCAGGGGCGCTTTACCCCTGAGCTGCATCTCTAGTCTGGAATGTTTTTGATCCTACTGCCCTCAGCTAGGATTATAGTCATGTACCACACACTCAGCTGGAAACTTGTTTTTCTGTTGCTGGTACTGTTTTTTTGTTGTTGGACTTTTTGTTTGTGTTTTGTTTTGTTTTTGGTACAGGGAATTATACCCAGAGGTACTTTACCACTGAGCCATATCCCCAACCCATTATTATTATTATTTATTTTTAGTTGTAGATGGACATAATACCTTTATTTATTTATGTGGTACTGAGGATCGAACCCAGTGTTCCATGCATGTGAAGCAGGTACTCTACCACTGAGCCACAACCCCAGCCATTATTATTATTATTATTACCGGGGATTGAACTCAGGGGCACTCAACCACTGAGCCACATCCCCAGCCTATTTTGTATTTTATTTATATAGACAGGGTCTCACTGATTTGCTTAACACCTTGCCATTGCTGAGGCTGGCTTTGAACTCACGACCCTTTTGCTTCAGCCTCCTGG